>NW_027555847.1:322329843-323529843 GCF_003287225.1 Phascolarctos cinereus
AAAGGCCATAAACTTGGCTTTAGATTTAATGAACTTTCAATCTCCAAGTGACCAAATTGCATTTACACATTTACAATGAAATCTCATTTGCTGGTGTGAAACTTTTGGGGGGTAGGGAGCAGCTTTCTAAGACAATGAAAACATTATGCTTTCTGCAACCCTATCATTAATCTGAAATATCCCATGCAGGGACTGGGTTTTGGTTTTCTGCGTATTGTGTGTCTTCCTCCATCTACTTTTTTTTTTTTTTAAAACAAACCTATGCCATCTCATTACCACATGAACCAAGCAAATGAATCTTATTTTCCCTAACCTATGCCCTTCAGAGGTAGCCTCCAGTTCCAAGACTAGTTTTCCCAAAACTCAAACTTGGTCTAAAACATGTATTGACTTAGACTGATAACAATCCTTGATTAATCTGCAAATTTTTGGTCCCTTTCCTTCCAATATGTGATCCCTATAGTACTTTCTACTAGGTTTAGCTTCAAATTATCAAATTTATTTATACAGAAAAATAACCAAAAAGAAGTAACTAAAAGTTCTTTAAAGCCAAAGGTTATCTATTGTAGAGAAAGAAATATATATAAATACAACCGTAGTACAATAAATCTCACTTGTCAATATTAAGTCCTGCTCTTAGCTAAAGGATTTAGGAACAGCTGTTCAACATGTGTTATGGGTAATAAAGACATTCAAAGCTAGAAAGAACAATTAGTAAATGAATCACACTTATGTTTACTTGTTTGCTATTAAGTATAATAATTTGTTAAAGGTCATATCTTTTGATTGAAGATATTAGCACATAAAAGTAATATCTGAGCCTGATCCCACTTATGAAATATAAAAAAATATGCTATCAAAAGAGATTAATGAAAGCATTTTGTAAACCATAAAGCCACTTTAATGTAAGCCATTATTAATATATACTTGTGGAAATTTAAACATTTTCATTTACTTAGAGACATTTAATATCTTTAAGCAAAGCTGAACATCTTGTTAAAATAGTTCATTCTAAACAAAGCATAAGCAAAAGTGTGATTCATAATTCTGCTCATTGTTTCTGTTACACATATGCTCCCCAAGCATTAAATTCCTAAGTTCATGATTTTCAATTCATGTAGATTTAACTGCTGTTATATCTAAACCTATACTTATAAATGAAGCAGAAACAAATATTTAAATAACATGAAAACTAGCTAATATGCTTTCCCTAAAGTAATTGAAGAAATAAAGGAAATTTTAAAGATGACAATACAATATTTACAAGAACCTATGGATTCTTACATAAATGTTGACTTAAAGATAGAATAAATTAAACAGTTTCAGAAGGACAGATTCAAGAAACTGCTGAGCTCAAATCAACATGAAATGAACAAAGTAGTCTCTTAGATATGAAACCTGTTTCTGGCCATATGGGTCTCTGAATTAGAACTTGACAAGATGAACTGAGCACCGTTAGTAATCTTTAAGACACTGATCGAAAAACACGTTGCTATATTTTTAAAACCCCAGATGCAGTTCTAGGATGAAAGAAGCTCATTATCCTTAAGAATAAGCAAGCTTCTAATTGGAAATAAAATGGCCCTTATGGCTGAATCCCTTAAGCACTTCAGTAACCAATAATGATAAAATAGATTCTTAAAAATCTAAAGCTGCTAAGCTATGCCTTTGGGTTTTTCAACTGCTGTCTAAGAGACAGCCAAGTTGATTGTTGTAAAGGTTTTGAGTACACTATACACTTCTTGTGTATGATGGTTTAGATAGGGCAAAGCCTGGGGTAGCTACAGAATCTGACATGCAGTACCCTTGTTACCCTAGCCCTCGGCTACTCTTGAGCTGGGCAAAGTTAGATATGATATGGTATCTCCATACCAACAGACTCAATTCTCTTGGAATCTAAATTTGATGCCAACTAGGTCTAGAGATAAGCCAAAAGTATAAGTGCATTACACTAATCAGGGCCCTTGCTAACCTACAATGTGCACACACATCAGCACGTGATAAAATTATCCTGAAGGGCGCTGGGTCAGGTAATACAATGTGAAACCATCATTTATATTTGATGTGTGCAGTAACCACACCAAAAAGATTGGGTTCATGATAACTTAATTAAAAACATATTTTTTTACTGCTATTTAAAGACAGCATTTTCCATTAATAAAAGTTTTTGTACTTTTCCTAATACCAAGAGAAACCTTAGATTTCTTAACAGAAGAAAAAGCCTTAGCCAAACAGTTATACAGTATTACATACATTGTTTGAAGGAGATTAAATTAATATACTTGAATAAATTAAGAGGGCACATTCAGAACAATGGAATCATAGCTTTTGATCAACAATGTGTGAACTAAAGGCAAAATTTTGCCAAGGTTAAGATGGTTTCATTCAGTACAATATATTTTCTTTTCAAAAATTCACCCTAACTGCATTTTAAAGCATGATCAGGCTGGACTACAAGCTTCTTTATAGAGCAACAAGCAGCATGGAGAGGGTCTCCTTTTAGTCTTATTTTCTTACTTGTACCTATTATAATAGCTTTCCTTTTGCCTGACCACACTTATTTATAAGATTATTGTGGCATTCAGATGATTTGAAGGCAGCTGAAGCACATGCACAGAAAATGATGTCTGTCAGGGTGAAAGGGGCTGAAATGAATTGCTTTCTTCATCTGCTTTAGTTAATTTGAGAGTTGGCAGTTTCCGAGGAGGAAGTTGAGGGCTTTGGCGAAGATTGTCATCCATCTGCGGAGAGTACAAAAGATACATCTGATCATCCGACTCATGTCTGTAGCATCATTAGTGCGGAGTGTGGTCTCCACACCCAAACTTTCTGGTTTGCATTGTTTCTTGGGCCCATATATTCACATGGCTTCTAATAGAGCCTTTAATTTGCAGTTAAATGGCAAAATAGCTGAAAAAGGTCAAATGACTCATCTCTGATATATTAACTGACCTGAGGGACAATCATATAACGGATAATGCCTTTGATTCTATTCTACAAAACTTTAATCAGAACCAGGCCAAGTATTTTTTATCAAACTGGATTAGCAGGTAGCAATGAAACCTGACCCACAGAAGCCCGGTAGAGAAAGGAGGAGGCAAACAACATTAGGGAAGAGTCACTTCAGCCCCAACTCATTCTGACTATGAAGATTTTCTCAGAAACTGGATGAGTCCTACAGATGCCCTAGACAGAGAGATTTATAATGTAAAGGAAGGCCCTGGACTTCCAGGCTAAAATGGTTTACTCTACAGAGGAGGAGAAAAGCTCATTGTTCCCAGAGCAAATTAGCATCAACTCAATTCAACAAACATATAGTAAGCCCTTTCTATATGCAGAGCACTGAGATAAGTACTAAAGGAGATGTGCAACTTAGAAAAACAAGAACCCTGACTTGATGAAATATGGTTTAGTGGATTCTCAGATCCATAACAGTCTAATGGATTCCTGGATCCCCAAACTAAGATACAGATGATTAGGAATGGTGCCCAACTTCTTAATTCTACTAGGGATCTTATTTCACTGTCATGGGGACTTAACCATACCATTTAGCCTTTGGCATTTGGCTCATAGTTTCAAAGTAGCTCCTAAAGCAGGTGTCATCCAGACAGGAAAATTAATGTAAACAGCATCTTATTTACCCTCTTACCAGGCTGATTTCCCAACAGAGCTCAAGGTGCTTTATAGATATCCACTAACTCCACATCCTAGCCACAAGTTAAAAAGGAGAAAGCTACCCTCACCTCAGCTTTAGAGAAACAAAGGTATGACATACATTCCTGTACAGTGACCCTTGTTATAAAGACCTTTTAGTAAAATAGGTTAACTATCTAATTTTTGAAATTAAATAGAGTTTTATTGGTAAGCTGTTTTAATCATTTATGCAGAATTTTGTATCTTTTCCTTACAAGAACTGTTTTATAAATCTCCTTTTACTTTTTTTCCGCCAGTAATCTGAGCAATGGTACTACAAAAGATGCTTGGTAAATGACTCACCAAGTCTGTCCTGGAAGGGAAGAAGGGCATAGAAGGGAAGGGTTAAATCAGATGTTGGATCATAGGGGAGTCAGAGTGAGCCCCATCAGAATGCCTGAGTGTAGAAACTCCCAACGTGCTGGTTAGTAAGACTACTGGGTTATATGATGGGATCACATCAGGACTTCTCTGTTTTCTTCCATAACACCGATTTACCATAGTTCTATCTCCTAAGTGCCATATGTGGCAGTGTTAGGGACAACTCTAATATAACAGTTGAGTATCTAAAGGGATCATGAAATATCTTTAATATCTTAATGTCTTAAGTCACAGAGGGTGCTAGATCAATGTCAGTAAATCACCTGATTTTTGTATTTCATACTTTTTCCTAATAAACTGTCAAACATTTAAAATATTACTTCCTCACGATTTCTGTATATAATGGGTAAGGCAACAGACCAAATTTTACACATGACTCTACTTTCCATGTGACTTCAGAAACAGGTCTTTATATTCTTATTACTTAGTTTCTTCCATCTATAAAATGAGGACAACTCTTAAAATTTATCACACAATGCTAAGAGTTAACAGAACTGCAAAAGTTATGAAGCAACACAGGCCTAAGATGCAAAGCATTATACATAAATTAAGAATTATGCATTACTTTAAGAAAAAAAAAGATCTTCTAATACAAGAGTTTAACCTGAGGTCCAAGATTTTTTTTTTAATGTTGATAACTAGCTTTCAATACAATTGGTTTCCTTTGTAATCCTATGAATTTTATTTTGTGCATTTAAAAACCTCATTGTGAGAAGCATCCATCTATTCCACTAGACAGCCAGAGGGGTCCATGGGACAACAAAGGTGAAGAGCCTTTATTCTCAAAAAGGCATCAATAATGAAAGTGTCATTTTCAAATTTTGTTCTGTGAAATCCTTCTACCTCAACATACCCTGATGATGACCAGCATCTTCATCCTCTCAAATGTACAAGCCTTCCCCAACAATGCAAAATACCTGTGCTTTTGGAAGATTGGAGAATACTTGTGATATCTTTCCTTGGTTTAGTCTGGGAAAGGTTAGGATAAGGGGAACAAAAGGGCTTTGTGCACAGTGAGGAATGTTATTCGATGAAGATATCTTAAAGAGAAGAAATAAGCAGTAAGTACTTTTCTGTACAATATGTGTCAATCTTCAATAAAAGGGAGAGACAGATAATGCATGAAGAGTTTAGTTTACTTTTGTTTGTTATTTTTCTAGGCTCTTCAGTTTGGGAAGCACTAATAGCAAAGGAAAAGTATACTATTACGTGCTTTGCAAAAACACCCAGCATTGCCAGTATGCAAAGAGCTGACCATGAAATGAGATCAGGACCCAAACCCAGCAACTATTGTATCTGCTTCACTGGATTATTCAACAGAATTACCAATGATTCAGTCATCTTTCCTCAGAGTAATTAGTTTATTACTTACTTTAAGACACTAAATTATATTTAGCTGTGAATAAATAATTATTTAAACTCCCTTTTCAAAAATACTACCCAAAGGCTCCATAATAGTGAATGTAATTTACTAAATATTATGCTAATGCACACCTAAATTGCAACATTAGCTGCAAAAGTGGAAATAAGAAAATTATTAGACAGCAGAGATAATGCAAACATGACCTTTTCAATCAAGTTGGATTCCTTATTTACAAGCTGTGTGAGTTTCTGCAGATTTGCATCTACTGTATCTTGTCCCGCTGGAGAGAAGCCTAAAAAGCCAAGACAGAAATCAGAGAATGACAAGAAATTTTGAAAAGCCATTTGCAAAGCCCATTTAGACCACTTGCTGTAAAAGTGCCAGAACAAAGAGAAAAAGCATTTTGTGGCTAAATGCAAAGTTAATGCATGCTCCAAACAGAAAACTCCAAATGTGGCATCAAAGAAGGATTATGGATGAACTGCGTGGCAATTTAGGCTATTTCAGCTGAAGGTTCATACCGTAGTCATAGTCATTAGTGAAAGATAGGCAGGAATGAACATTTCTCCCTGAAATTTAAACTGTCAGATGCTTCCCCACTTATTCTGATTGGGTCATTTATCAAAGTGTCTGTGTGGTCTTCCCTCATTAGCAGCAGTAGCATTACTTGCTACTTCAATTATTCCAAAATCACTCTTCTCCTCACCAATAATATATATTCACTCTGCTGGATATCTTACATCTTTTATAAGGATAAGTAAGGTGTCAGACATATTTTCTCCTCACGTTCATCAAATATACCAGGCCTTCACAAGGACAAGCCACCAAATTCCCCTAAGTAATCACTGTTCTCAATTTGCCACAATCATTTGGGGAGTAAGGTAATAACCAATGAAGTAACCTTCACCTAAATCTATCCACTGCTGACTGGAGGCAGCAAGTAAATGCTGTGGGTGACAAGTAAGCATTAATTGTCTATATCCTTTAAGGAAAAAAGCTGCCTTCCTCTCATCAGAAGACACTCTGTATATATTGGTTTTCTAGTTGTCTAGAATAAGAAAGGAGAATCTACTCACAAGGTTTGATATTTTAAAAACAAGGAATTTATAGAATCCGAGAATAGTTTAAAAAACCAAAATCTCTATTTCTTCAATTATATGATCAGCAACACACAAGAATAAAATTCGGGGTTTAAAAAATACTGTTTTACAATACATCTAAAAACCAATGAGTATTTATACAAGTCTTTAAAAAAAACACCACAAATCTCCATTAAAATGAAGCAATCACAGTAGTTTTCAAAAAGTTTCTATTAGACCTCCACAGGAAAAAAAAAATTCCCTTGGTTTATACACAAAGATAGACCAAGCCAAAAGATCACTTACCTGAAAAGCTAAGCCTAAAGTAACAACTCAGAATGTCATCACAGAATCGACACAGATTGGAGAGTTGTTTCAGGTGCTCTTGTAACTGGACCTTAGGGAAGCGTACTTTGTAAAGAGGTGCAAGGAAACCAAATACATAGGCATCCAGGGTAGTAGGCCTACAGGAAATTAAGAAACTACCTTTAAACTACACAAAATAGGAAAATATCCATTTGGAATGCTGTTAAAAATGAAATTATACCCAAAGGACTGTCAATTCTAAATGGTATCAGGTAGCGCTGTAGAATAAGTACTTTAATTTCCATTTCATTATAGAAGGTCAAACAAGCTTTTACTCATTAAGTATCCACCAATCCTTTAACCAATCATCTAACTTACTGTCATTTAAGAAATCAGAGAGCCCACATATTATGCAAATATACATCTGTGGTCACAAGGGTCAGCCCAACACTAGAAATGGTATGGTAATGAAGCAGTCCTATAAACACCAGCTTAGAGACAGCAGATAAATCTTTGACTCTGACACATAGAATGAGAAAAAAAATTTCTACTGAAAAACCTTTAATCTAACACAGAAACAGTGAGGAACTATTATATTTTTACAAAAAAACTTTGTTTTGTTCAGAGAACAATCTCCAATTTTGCACCTGTACATGCATCATTAAACTGATATTTTAAAAAGAAATGTCACTCACGTGTCTCCAAAGAAAAACTGAGATGTTCCCAATCTGTCTGATAGAAGATTTAGGCACTCCTTGGCATCTCTATATATCTAATAGGGAGAAATTTCATCTCAAGAATAGAAAAGGCATATTAGATTCTATCAATGCTTTAGCAAGGCATCCTTAGGTAACAAGTTGGTCTTTGCTAATCTCCTCATCTCCTCTCCTGATATAATACGTGCCTTAACTCATTCAACTGTACCTGGGCTTCTACTTCTTTGAGGTGGAAGAGAGGAGGCTCTCCCTTAGTAAGGAGGATCCTGTTCAATGCTCTTTTAGACATTCTTCCAGGCAGAATCAAGCTTAGTGGAAAGGGGATTCGTGAAGCAAACCATGGCTTTGTCACAGTAAAGTAATTGTCATTCTCAACCCAGAATGTATGGAGCTACATGAAAGAAAAGCAAATTAAAAAGAATGCTTCTTTTAAAAAGAGAATGTTACAGTTTTTCATAAACCTCTGTGCCAAATCCTAATTAGAATGGCTTTCAAATAGAATACTAGAGGAATTATAAGATTTATTAGTTCTTATAGTTCATTTGATTCCATGCCAGGGAAAATTAAGTATTATCCAGCCTTCTAGCAGTATAATTTGTTACCTACAAAATGAACATCATGTGTCACTATGTTTTAATAATATTTAAATAATGCATCTAAGTTCCTAAAAGATAATGACTGGCCAGCTCTATGTTCAGAATGCACTTCGGGCCTATCACATTGTAGACTCTACATAAATATTTTTTTAAGGCAAGGGGTTTTCCCCTCTCCTCACATAAGCTTAGTAAGATGTAGTTTATAAGACAATAACTATGTTTCAATAATTATGTTTATAATATTGGCTGATTCCTCTTACCACAGCAGGAAGAAGCTTCTCTTCAAGGAGGGCAATGTAAGCTAGTGTATCTGCACCTTGTTTTGCAGAGAGGTGATAATCAGCATTATATTTCTATTAAAAAACAAAACAACCCAAAGACAGTCAAGGCCCTTCTCAAAAGCAATAAATCAAGACATATTAGGAATCTTATTCTCCCTCACAATGATTTATAAGACAAACATTTATTAAAAGAGCACAGGAGAGAAATAAAAATTCTATGTGATTAATCTACAGTAGCAACTCCCATGGATTTTTTATAGCAATCAGCCAGATAAAGTATTTAATACTACATCTAATTAGCATATAACTAACCAATCCATAAAAATCTATCCTATAATACTTCTAAAGCAAAATCAGAAAGCTATCTCCACTTAATTCAAGTTACTTCTCTGGGTTTGGTCTATTTTACTTTATGCCTAGTAACAAAACTATACTTCAGTTATTTTATAGAAGTTACTACATATTGAGAGCAAAGTAAGTAGTCCTGAAAATGCTAAAAAAAAAAAAGTGTTCACACTTCTCTCTATAAATATGATTCTTTCTTACATGAAGGGATCATAATAAGGAGGCACATAGCCATTCCTTGATCTTTCTGCTGAAGCTGCCAGACACTGGCAATCAGCATGCAATATTTGTGGTACAGAAATGTCTATTAGGAAATGACTCCCAATCTGTCTAATTTATTTTAATTTTACATATGACTATCCCTAGCTATTAATGTAAGACTTATTTCACTAATATCCACCAAAACAAAGTGTCTATATCTCAAAAGCATTTCAATTTTTGGTAAAAATTTTAGAGGGAGGAAGAAGTATACTTCAAACACTGGGAACTTGACTACCTAAGGAAATAAATATGCAGTTGGGAAAATGTAGGGCAAGTTTGAGGATTGCCAAGTACTACAATTTGATTGTATGTTTATTATAGCACCATAAACATGGTAGGCACTCAAGTACTTCCACGATTAATGGATTGTTGTAGAATAGACAGAGACTTGTCCTGTGAGTTCATTGATATAGGGAGACCCCTTCTCTTTAAATTATAGTCTTAATGAGTTGCCTAAGAGCACTGAGAGGTCAAATGATTTGCCCAGGGTCACACAGCCAGTACATGTCAGAAGCAGGAACTGAATCCAAGTCTTCCTGGGCTCAAAAAGCCAGCTTTTTAACCACACTTCCCTTCTCATTTAAGGAAAAATATTAAGTCTATTCCTATAACTATGTACCTAAGTGTAATTATCAGTCAATCATACCTTAATTTTACAGTTAAAAAGACAAAATGGGGAGACATGAAAGCTGCCTTAATACTTAGAAAGGAAAAATAAGACTTGGACAATTCTTTATTGTCTATGAGAGAACTGGGACCATTAAGTAGAAAGTGGAAGTTACAAAGAGGCAGATTTCAGATCAATATTCAAAGATATTTCTTGATAACTAAAAGTTTTTTTAAATGCAATGGTCTGCTTTAGAAGGTAGTAAGTACTCCAGCCCTAAGGCAATTCAAGAAAAGAACAACCACTTACGGATGGTATTCCTGCATCAGACTCGGTGTTGAACTAAACGACCTCTTCCAACTTGGAGCTCAAAGGATCATAGATTTGGGGCTACAAGAAATCTTAAAGGTCATCTAGTCTAAGGCCCTTATTTTATAGATGAGAGAACTGAAGTACAGAAGTTAAATGATTTGCTCAAGGTCACACCCAGTAAGTGTCTGAGAAGGGATATGAACCCAGGCATTCCTCACTCCAAGTCTATAATCAGTGAATGTGAGAACTTTTCTTTAACTTAAGTTTCAGAAATTTAATAAAATGCTAGACAAATTCAATGTATAAAATTATAAACTGGATATATTATACATATATGAAACATTCCATATATTACATATATATAAAACATCTGTAGATTGTGTATGTGTTTCAAAGTCAAACAATGATGGAGCATAGTTCCTAAAAGCTGACAATTTGCTATTTAGAAATATACTAGGTGATTACTAATAAAGGACAGATGTACTTAATGAAAGCAATTTTTCTTTAAAAAAAATTTTTTTTAATCATAAAAGGCACCAGGGGAAAAAAGTCAAAAAAATCAAACTGAGAAAATAAGCAGGTAATAAAATGACCACCCACCTGTTTTCTCAAAAAATTAAGTATTTTTGCCGGTTGAGATACAGTATTGTCTTCTGATGTCAAAACAGGTACATCTCCTATAAATCAGAACTATAAGTAATTGAAGAACAGTTTACATACTACAAAACATTTCACTTAACTTGACCAATGCTTTAAATTTATATCAATTTCACATTCGTAGGGACAAAATATGAGTAAGCACATGTATTTTTTAAATTGAAAGGGGAAATTTTGGGACCCTGACTGGGCTTATACCAAGAACTGATATAACCCAAACACAACTTACAATGAGTTAAAAGCAACACACATAAGTCTTTTTTAAAGGACTCTCCTCCCTTGGTCAAGTTCATTAATGACAACCTCACCACTTTAACCTGAAATACTTGGGGGATCAGGGCGGAAGAAAAGGTTTAAAATGTTCCACTATTACCTCTCGAACCTCTCCAGGTGTTATCTATAACACTGACTTTCAGGGGCGCACCAGAAAACTTGGCATAAGCCTGAAAATAGAGCGTGCGGTAAAACATTTCAGTCCGGGTGCGGACACATCAACCCAAAACTCTGAGCAGCGGCACACACCTGGCCAGATGTGAGCCGGGGCCGGTGCAGGACCCGAGGAGGCTGGGGCAGGGCGGGGGGACAGATGGGGGTGGGACCTAGGGGGATGGGGAGGGGGCAGGAGAGGAGGGGGGCGGGGCAGATTTATTTTGTTCCAGCCGCTCACCCCAGACAACCCCGTGCTCGCAGGACCTTGGGGTGAAGGGCTGACCCTCGTGGCACAACTTTGACAGCAGGGCTGCGGGCGGGGCAAACCCATGCCCACTCCCCCAAGTTCTGACAGTCTGTCGAAGGGCCCTTAGGGTCATCGAATCCACCTCCCCTAGTTTTACATCGAAGTGGGGGAGGGGGCTGGCGTGTCCTCCCTCCCCCCACACCGGCCAATGCCTCCCTCTTTACCAAGGGGATGAGCCCAGAGACAGGCAGTGACTGGACCAAGGTCACAGAGGAAGGAAGCCGCAGGGCCGGGATTCGAGCCCAGGCTCCTGGAGGACCCGAACCCAGGCTGGCGCTCCTTCCTCCTGACGGTCACTCCGCCCCCTCCCCTCCTGGCCCCCCGCAGCGGAGGAGGCGGATGGCTCCTGGGGGGGAGGGAGTTGGAGGGGCGGCAGGCGGAGCCCAGGCTGCGCGTCAGCAGCTCCGCGCCCGCGACCCCCCACCCCGCCCTCCCTGAGGGACCGGCCCCTTACCAGAACCACCAGAGACTCGCTGTGGACTGACGGAAGCCCCCAACCGCCGCCCCAGCACCTGAGCTCTAAGGGGGCCGCCATCTTGCCACCACCGCGACCTCTGGCGCCCCGGAAGTGCCCGCCCCCTCTCCGCTCCATTTCCGGCACGTGGGAGCTGCAGAGGACCGCGTGCGAGTGTCTGGGAAGGAGCAGAGGGAGCGAGCAGAGGGAGGCTTCGGGGCTTCCCCAAGGGAGGAGCCCCAATCCCAGCCCTGCGGCCGAGGGGCGACCCTAGCCAGTCACGTAGTCCAGCTCCAGATGATCAGCCAGGACATCATTTTAGAGTTCGGCACCACGAACAAGAGTATTTCTCCTGGATGTAACTTGTTTTGTGTATATTTGTTTGCTTGTGCCCGTTAGATTGGAAGCGAAGCTTCAATTGCCTTGTCTCTTCTGTGGCCCCCTTCTCCCATTGGTGAGTTCCATTGTGAGGAGGGGCACAGATCAACCATCCCTCATTCTGCTGCCAGCCCTGACTGTGCCCACCTGGCACATACCTCTCTCACCCTTCCCCCTTTGCTTTTCTGTTTCTTTTTTATGTTGTTTTCTCACATTAGAATGAAGCTCTGTGAAGGCAGAGGCTCTTCCCTTTTGCCTGCATCTATATTTTAAGCCCTTACAACAGTGCCTGACATATTAAGCCTTACATAAATGCTTTTTGATTTGTCTTGACTTTCCTATGTCATCTTATTTGAACCTTATAACCACCCTGTGGGGTAGGTGCTGTTATTATTCCTGTTTTACAAATGAGTAGACTAAGGAGTCACTTAATAGACTAAATGACTTGCCAGGGGTCACCCAGCTACAAAGTGTTGGGACTTTATGACACCAGATCCTCTACTGGGTCACCTAGCTTCAGGTCAAGGATTTGAATTCAGAGCTTTTTGACTTCAAATCCAACACATTCTATTCAGTCAATCAACAAGCACTTATTACTTTTGTATGCTGGCATCAGTCTCTACCAGTGGGCAGAGTTTTGTGCCACTGGGCTGAGTAACCTGGTTACAGATAGATAAAGCATTTATTAAGTGTGTATTATGTGCCAAACACTATGTTAAAGGCTGGGGTTACTAATGCCAGCAAGCAAGCCAGCTCCTGCCTTCAAAGAGCTTACATTATAATTCATCAAATATCCATTTTTTTCATTTAGGATTATATGCAACCTTGCTGGATAAGTTATCTTTGGACACAACCCCAGCTCTTTTGCTCTTCAAAATATAATGTTCCAATACTTAGTCTTTTAGAGTAGAAGCTGCTAGGCCTTGTGAAATCCTGACTGTATTTCTGCAGTATTTACATTGTTTTGGGTTTGTTTGTTTTTTCCTTGTGGCTTGCAATATTTTCTCCTTAACCTGGGAGTTTTGAAACTTGGCTATAACATTCCTTTAAGTTTTCCTTCTGGAATCTCTTTCAGATAGTGAATGGTAGATTTTTTTTTGCTACTACTTTACCTTCTTGTTCTAGAACTTCAGGGCAGTTTTTCTTAGTAATTTCTTAAAATATTGTGTCCAGATTCTTTTTTTGATCGTAACTTTCAATAGTCTGACAGTTCTCATATTGTCTCTCCTTGATCTGTTCTCCAGATCAGTTGTTTTTTTCTAACAAGATGTTTCGGATTCTCTTCTACTTTTTCTAGTTTTATTATTTCTTGGTGTCTCATGACATCATTCAATTCCTCTTGCCCAATTCTAGCTTTCAAGGAGTTATTCCTTAAGATTTTGTATCTCTTTTTCCAGTTGGTGAACTCTCTTTTTGTAATTTTCTTGGATTGCTTTTTCCCCCCTAATTTTTCCTCAATCTTAATGATTTTTAATTCCTTTCTAAGTTCTAATGGAGGAAGACTACACATAAAGGAGAGCTAGGAGAGTAGGGGCGTGGTAGGGGTAGTCACACCCCACAGCACAGCCTTTCTGTCTGGGTCTCCAACATAAGGCAAAAGTTGATCTGTCAGGGCTTAGGGGCCCGGGGGTAGGATGAGGAAGGAAGGGTCCAGTAAGAGGCACCAGACAAAATGCGAGAATGGTACTAGCACTAAGACAATAACACTGTCCCTGCCCCCAAGGAGTTCACTTTCTAATGGGGAGGCTCTGGGCTTCTTTCCCCCAGCATGCACAGATACTTTCTGGACCTTTGTATTTCCCCTTCCTAAAAGCCCTAATGAGAGGAGTAGATTGTCACTTTTTAAATAGGACTTGTGCTGACTCTGACTCCTAGTGGTTGTGTAACTGGACCCATGGCAAATAATTTAACCTTTCTGTGCCTTCCAGGCAGCTCCGTCAAACTGTGAATTGCATAACTTGCCAATTTACATTGACAGAAGTATCTTCTCTCTGGAGCTCACCTATACCAATAGAAGTACATATTCAGATTAGAATATGAAAAAAAAATCCCTAACACCCCCTTCTCCCAACTTCTCCATTTCTCAAACCTAGGACATTTTAAAATGTCTTAAATCGAGCAGCTATAGACTAAAGAAAGATAGGGCCACAGGATTTAGTGATGGAACCTCAATATGCTGTAATCCAACCCCCTCTTTTTATAGGTGGATGAATGGCTTTAGAAAAGTAGCTTGCCTAAGGGCACAAAGCTAATAAGGGGCAGAGAAACTCAAGATTAATGAAATACAGTTTTCAGGCAGTTGTCCAGTTCAAACAGCTTAGAGGGAGAGTTGGACATTTTGGTGCTACTATATGCTAGTCTCAGAATGGCTGTGAATATACTGGTTGCTCTGTATTCAGTCCAGCCTTCTGAGGCAGTTCATATTAAAAGAGCAAAGCAGAACTGCACCTAAAAACTCTTGAAACATCTCAGAAGTCAAAATTTTACTTTCAGTAGTACTATAGGTGAAACATACCATGTGAA
This sequence comes from Phascolarctos cinereus, assembly GCF_003287225.1. Taxonomy (NCBI): domain Eukaryota; kingdom Metazoa; phylum Chordata; class Mammalia; order Diprotodontia; family Phascolarctidae; genus Phascolarctos; species Phascolarctos cinereus. The sequence goes on from NW_027555847.1 coordinate 322,344,532, forward strand.
TATAAAATTAATTGTGCTATAATTTTTTGAAGGTAAATATGTAATAATATGCATTGTCTGTGTAACATTGAAAAAGTCACTAAGCTATTCTGGACCTCGGTTTCTTCATCTGTAAAATGAGGTGGTTGGACTAATCTAAATTCCTTCCAGCTGTAAATCTGTGATCCTATGAAGGATTATTATTGCTAAGACATTTGGATCATATTGTCGTCTTTTATCATAGTTCTCAACATATATTAACAGAAACCAGTCAATGAACAAGCATTTACTAAACATTTACTATTTGCCAGGCAGAAAACAAGAAGGCTTATTTTAACTCAGTTCAACTACTAATAAAATCTGTACGTGTATTTTGATTGTAAACTAGCAGAGGATGCTAGGATTCTGTGATTTGGGGTGGAAAGAGATCACTCGGTCAATAAACATTTATTAAGCCCTTTCTCTGTACAGGCACTGTGCCAAGTGCTGGAGATCTAAAGAAAAGCGTAAGACAGTCCCTGCTTTCAAGGAGCTCACAGTCTAATGAGAGGGACACATGAAAACTATGTACAAACAAGCTAACTACAGGATAAATTGGAAATAATCAACAGGAGAAAGCACTAGAATTAGGAAGGATTGAGAAAGGCTTCTGATAGGAGGTAGGATTTTAGCTGGAACCTAAAGGATGCCAGGGATTCAAGAAGTGAAGATGAGGAGGTGGAGAATTCCAGGCGTGGGGGACAGCCAGTAAAAATGCCAGTAATCTGGAGATCGAATATCTTATTTGAAGAACAGCAAGTGTCACGATTGAATTTTGACAAATGGGTAAACTGAGGCAGATCTCAGAACAATATAACATTAATTAGCAAGGACATGTTACCTGTCAACAAATGGGTCAGTGGCTTACCTCCATTAATGCCAAAGATCCCAAGCAAAAAGACAATTCCCCTTAGATAGGTTTTGGGGAGTACAGAACAAAGAACAGAGCAGGGTAAATGACATCATAGGATTATGGGCAACATGCTTGGTTGGAATTTGGTTAAGGGGGCTAGCAATGATACCTCCTCCCTTCTTTTCTCATGAGACTAAAGGTGATCTTTGTTTGAGTTCAGGTGCAAGATGGTGGTCCAGACTTTTGGATAACAAAACAGATATCTTTGAAGGATATTGTAGTGGAATAAAGATATCAGGCCCAAACTCCGTTGTTTTCTCAGAGTTCACCAAGGTCAGTTAAATTCCTTGAGGCAGGAGAGCTAGAGTTTAAAATTTAACCCATTAAAGGCCGGCTGAACTCTGAACTGAGTTCAGAGACAAAGAACCACGACTTAAGCAGTTACAGGGCAAAATAAATTACTTGTAAAAGGATCAACAAGAAGATGATACAGGATCAATCTTTGTCTTCTCATGAGGAAGCCAGTGTCACTGGATCAAAGGGTATGTGACAGAGTGTAAGGTCCAAGAAGATTGGGAGGATGGGGTAGATCAGGTTGTGAAGGGCTTTGAATGCCAAACAGAGGATTTTATATGTGATCCTGAAAATGATTGGGAGCCACTGGAGTTTACTGAGTAAGGGGGTGGCATGGTCAGACCTGTGCTTTGGAAAGATTACTTCGACAGACTTGTGGCAGAGAGACCAACCAGCAAGCTGTTGCCATAGCCCAATTGTGAGGTAATGAGGGCCTGCACCAAGGTAGTGGCTGTGTCAGAGGAGAGAAAGGGGCATATGCATATTTCTTCAACGTTCCTTCCACCATGAAACACTGCTTGTACTATTTCTAGCAACTTCAGATTAAAAATTAAGAAACCTTTCAGTCTTTGGATTTAAGAATCCAGGCTTCTGTATTTCCCAGCTGGCTTCTGATCTCATCAGTCAGTTGAGCTCTGCCCTCACAGCACCAACTGCCTGTTGGACATCCCAAAACATCTCTCCCACCAAACCTCTCCTCTTGCGTACTGCCATGTTACTGTCAAGGGCACCACCATCTTCCCAATAGCCCACATTCAGAGTCTCGCTATCTTTGATTCTTCAGTCACATTCACTTCACATAGACTGTTGCAGAGCCCTTCATTTTTACCTTTACAACGTCTCTAATGTAAGTTACCTTCTCATCGCTTATGCAGCCACCGTCTCAGTGGGGGATCTCATCACCTAATGCCTGGATTATTGAAATAGCCTTCTAATTAATCTCCCTACCTCAAACCTCTCCCCACTCCAATTTATCTTCTTCCACTCCACTGCCAAAATGATTTTCCCAAAGTTTGGGTCTGACCATGTCAGCCCTCCGATCCCCACTTCATAAATTCCAGTGGTTCCCTATTACCTCCAGGATCAAATGAAAAATGCTCTTTTTTGTATTTAAAACCCCTTCACAACCTGGATGATTCCTACTTTTCAGTTTTCTTACACTTTATTCCCTTCCATACACACTAAGACTCAGTCACACTAGACTTCTTGCTGTTTCTCACACACAACACTCCATCTTTATTAGAAGCCTCCAACCCCTCTTAATTCTAGTGCCTTCCCTCTATTAATTATTTCCTGTTTATCCTTTATGTAGTTTGTTTGTACTTTTTGTCTGCTTGCTGTCTCCCCCATTAGACTGTATGTTCCTTGAGGTCAGGGACTGTCTCTCCTTTTTTGTATCCCCAGCATTTAGGAAAGTGCCTGGCACATGGTTTAATAAATATTTGTTGATTCATGACTAATATGGAAATATGTTTTACATGATTGAACATTTATTACCTGTGTCAAATTGCTTACCATCTCAGGAAGGCAGGCAGAGAGGGAGAAAATTTGGAACTCAAAATTTCATATAAAAAATGAATGTTAAAAATTATCTTTAGGGGCAGGTAGCTGGAGCAGTGGATAGCGCACCAGCCTTGAAGTGAAGAGGACCTAAATTCAAATCTGGTCTCAGACCCTTGACACTTACTAGCTACGTGACTTTGAGCAAGTCACTTAACCCTGATTGCCTCGATAAAAAAAAATCTTTACATGTAATTGGAAGAAATAAAGCACTATTTAAAAGAAAATAAATAGATAAATGTTTGTTGATTGATTGACTGTGCCCCTTGATGGCTATCCTCCATGCCTGGAATTCTCTTCCTCCTCCCCTCTACCTCCCAACTCCTTTGGCTTTCCAAAAAACTCAGCCCAGATCCCACTTTCTAAGCAGATCTTCCATGCTCCCTCCACCACTAGTTCTTTCCCTCTGAGATTACCTACCATTTACACTATTTGTATGTTGTATATACAATGGTTTGCATGTTGTCTCCCACTGGAATGTGAGCCCCTTAAAGGCAGAGATGATGTTTTTGCCTTTCTTTGCCTTCCCAGCCCTTAGCACGATTCCTGGCACATAGTAATGGCTTGATCAATGCTTGTAGGCTGACTATGGAGTCCCTAAACCTTTCTAAACTTCAGTTGCTTCGTGTATACAATAAAACTATAATCCTGTATATCCTACCTCATGGGGCTACTGTGAGGACAGTACATAGGAGGGAGCTTGTAGTGGTGGGAAAAACGATGGTCTTGGAGTACAGAGAGAAGTGAGTTCAAATACCACTTCTGACATTTACCAGGTAGCATAGTAAATAGAGCACTAGGCTTAAAGTCAGGAAGACTTGAGTTTAAATCCTGCCTCAGACACTTCTTAGCTGTGTGACCCTGGGCAAATCACTTAATCTTTTCCTCCTCTAAAAAATGGGATAATAGCACCTTGACACCTACATTATAGGTTGTTCTGAGGATCAAGTGAGATGATACTTGTAAAGTGCTCTTGTTACTTGTGTCACCTTTGATAAGTCACCAGCTTATGTGAAGGTTAGCTTCCTTGTCTGTAAACTTGGGATAAAACTACTTGAAATACTCACAACCCATATGGTTGTTGTGAAAAAGTATTTTGCAAACATTAAAATGTAGAAATGTGAGTTATTATTAAACCTTAATTTGATGTGTGTTGTTTAGTCATTTTTCAGTTGTGTCCAACTCTTCGTGACCCCATTTGGGGTTTTCTTGGCGAAGATACTAGAATGACTTATTTTCTTCTCTAGCTCATTTTACAGATGAGGAAACTGAGGCAAACCAGGTGAAGTGACTTGCCCAGAGTCACACAGCTAGTCTGAAGCCAAATGTGAACACAGGAAGATGAGTCTTCCTGACTCCAGGTCTGGCACTCCGCCCACTGTCACCTAGCTGCCCAATTTGACATATAAATGCAAATTAATATTGAACCTGTAAGAGAAGTGGTTGAAGCTGAGATTTCCAGAAAATGTAGTGTAAATATGCTATAGAAATCTAATTAAAAGTTGGCCCTTCTGTCAGAGTTGGGGTGATAGGAGTTGTCTTAGGAATCTTCTGTTTGCAGAGCAAAGAAAGTAAGAACTTTCATATTTAAGCTATTCAGGGGTGGGTCTTTTTTGTTTTGAACTGGTTCTTCATAATCAGATTTATCTGGAGTGCACTGCTAATATCCATAAACCATGAACAAAAGCTTAGACAGTTCAGCTAAGATTCCCTAACCCATAATCAAACACAAAAAGTCATATTAAACAAAGGACCCAGTTTCCCCTTGTCTTGTTTGTAAGATGGGGAGAGGGAAGGAGGAGGGTTTCATTGATGCCAAATTTCCCAGCTGTCTCCTGCTCCTGGCACTTATGGAAGCTAGTTCCCTGACAATTGAAGAGATATTAAATCTCCCACATTTGGACACCCACTTGGGACAGGGAATAGAGTCCTCCTGCATTTAATGAGGGAATCCTATCCCAGAAAAGATTCACTTGCCCATTTAATAATTTTTTTTTCAGTGAGAACACTCCTTTCTATATTTTGTATGAGAGTGTCCAGAGGAGGGCACCCAGGATGGTGAAGGTCCTTGAGTCAATGTCATTTGAGGAACTGAGCATATTTACCCTGGAAAAGAGAAGATTTCAGGGGTTGGTGATAGCTGAGTTAGAGCATTTGAAGGGCTGTCGCATGAAAGAGGGATTAATTAATTAACCAGGTTCTGTTTGGCCCCTGAGGGCATAAAAAGAGCAATGGATAGAAGTTAAAGAATAAGACTTATTTAGGCCTGATGTCAGGAAAAACTTGACAATTAGTTGTATAAAGGTGAACTGGGCTACCTCAGGGGAATGTATTCACCCTCCTTGGAAGTCTCCAAATGGAAGTTAGATATCCACTTGTTGAGAATGTTATAGTAGGGATTGCTTTTGAGTATAATTTGGACTAAATTGCTGCTGAGGTCCATCTGCCTCTCAAATTCTGTGAAATGTGAAATCACTAGGGCAGCCTCTTATACAACCAGAGTGAGTCGAATTCCCGAAAGCAACATAAGACTTCAGCCTCTCGGAATTAGGATTTGTATGCCTGGTTGGCGCCTTGCACGTTTTCTTGGCTACCTGTTATTGCTCATTTAATTGGAATCATAAATTTCAATGGCCCTTCATTCCTACCAGGAAGAATGCTATGTGCAAAACGCTTATGTATGTGTGGCAAGACCTGAATCAAAACAGCATAATGGGTATTCCAGGCTATGTTTTCCCGAAAAAGTCATTCAAAAGACAGATTATAGTTTCACTTGGTGATGTTCTGCATAACTCTGGAACTCTGGCCTTGGCATTCCTCCACAACTTGGCCCCTTGCATTTCTTAACTTGATCTGCCTACCATGACGCTAGCTTTTGTAAGGTGGTTGTTTTTTCCCTATCATTAAAAACCGCTTTGTTGTGGAACCCTGCTTCAGACGTGAATGGAAGCTATGATAACAGACAACACTAAGTGACTTAAAACTTTGAAGGGTAAGGCTCTGTCCTCTAATCAGTCACCATGTGGTGGAGGATGATCACTGGTCTATAGACCTAACTTTCCAATTCAGACACCTAGCTGCTGTGTGGCTGGCAACTTTGAAGCCTCAGGTTCTCCATCTCTAAAGTGAGAGAGTTGAATTGTGGCCACCAAGATTCCTTCTAGCTCTAAAGTCATATGATTCGAAGTGAAGCTACCAGCGCTTACCCCTGTGATCTTCAGTCTTACCCCTGTGGTTTCAGTCAAATGTGGCATTGTCAACCCCGTGTCATCATAATCAGTATTGAAGTCAGTAATGATTTTTAAAATTAAATCAGTCAGCAAGCTTACTTAGCAAATATTGCATATCCAGTAGAGAGGTAGTGCTACATAGTTACATAGAGAGCTGACCTTGAAGCCAGGAAGACCTGAGTTCGGGTGTTGTCTGAGACCCTGGATAATTCATTTAACTTGTCAGATCAGCAGGTCTCAAACTTTTTGCTTTCAGGACCCCCTTATACCCTTATTATTGAGTGCCTCCCCTCAATCTATCTACTACTTACCATATTAGAAATTAAAACATCTTAGTATTATTATGAAAATAGTTTTGACCTTGCAGATCCCCTAAAAGGGTCTTACAGACCTCCAGGAGTCCCCAGACCATACTTTGAGGGATCATGAGTAGAAAAAGTTTAAGAAGCCCTGCTCTAGATGACTCATTAAGGGTATGAGTTTCAGAGAAGGAACCAGGTTTTCTCATCCTGGAGTTCCTTATGCCAATGAAATCACAAGTACAGTCCCTTATCCCTACATATCCAGCATTGTACTAGTATATTGGGGATAAAGTTTATGGGATTGTAGAGCTGGTTCTTGACCTTAAAGTCTTGTTGAGGAAATATGACTTAAAGGCCTGAAGCATGTTAGAGAATTACATATGATAACATATAACCAAGGACTCAGTTATGTCAAAAAAGACTGTAATCATAAGAATTTGGAAGACAAAAGTCAGTGTTGGCCAGAGGCACGTGGAAAAAGTTTAATGGAGGAGGTGAGTCTTGAGTTAGGCTTGGAAGGATAATGAGGTTATAGCCTGACAGAGAAGAGAGAAGTGCCCATCCCATGCTAGATAAGAGCAGAAGCAAAGATTCATAGGTCCCAATAAGTTGTGTGTTGGGGAGATGACAAGAAGGCTGGAGTAGATCATTGGTCTAAAAGAGAAACAAAAATAAGATTTGTTAGGCAAGATGGAGACAGACTATGGAGTCTCTAATGTTAGACTGAGGAATTTGAACTTGATAGGAAACTTCTATAGATTCTTGAGCTGAATCATGATTTGAAAGTAGTGTTTAGGCAGATTAATCTGATAACAAGCAGTGTATAGGATGGATTGGGGCTGGAAGGGAGAGGCTAGAGACAGAGAGACAAGGCTGAAGGCTACTTTTAGTAATCTAGGTGGGAAGTACCAGAGGTCTAGAATGAATTGATAGCAGTGAGGATGGGAAAAAAAGAAAAGAAACAAGTCTGAGAAATCCTATGAAGGAAGATTCAACTGGTGTTGGTGATGGATTACTTATATCAGAGAGAGGGCCAATAAGTCAAAGATGAGGTTTCATGAGTAGCAAGTGGGGAATGGTGAGGTCATTGACAGTAATGGGAATTTTTGGAATTGATGAGAATTTGAAGGGTAGAGTTAAAGATGATGAGTTATATTAAGTGTTTAATTGGGTGACTGCAGTACAATCCTGTAGGAAATTTGAGATACAGCTCTGGTGCCCAGAGTGAGAACAGCATTTGATTGATTTAGGAGTCATCGGCTTAGACATGAATAGTTGGAGGGGAAGAGAATGGATGGGTTTTCTTAGAGATCTGTTTTAGGGCTTACTCTAACTTTTGGATATTTCCTGGGGGCCCAACTCTTAGAAGCAATACACTTGAACTGAACAAAAGGCTCTGAGCAAATGTTAACCTATTCACTATACTCATAGCATGCTCTCATGTCTCAAGGCTGGCTCCAAAGAGTCAAGAATTAAGTAAGAAACTCTGGGCATGAACAGTCATTGGCACCTTTGTTCCTTGTATGAGCTCATAACCACCTATGCAAGGGAAAGTTTCTCGGAGTCCAGCCAAGGCCATGAAGAGCAATTTCTTCTCTATAAGAAGATGCCTAAAGTCAGCCATGGGATGAGTCAGACTCTCTTCTCCCTTCCCTTTTTTCTTCTACAGAAGCATATTAAAAACCTCCTTTTTAGTTCAACTGAAAATATTAAGAAATAAATATTTCTCCAGCCTAAAGTCCTTTCCAAACTTTTCCCTTTAGGAAAGTGTGTAAAAGGTCAAGAACAAAAACTGAAGTTCCTGGAAAATGAATTAATGGTGGTAACCAGAGTTAGAACCAAAAATACCTCTGATCTAGTTAAGATCGTCTCCTTCCCCTGTCCTTTGAAGGGATCCTAACCAAAGAGCCGTACCTTCTTTCCCATTCAGAAGGAATGAAGGTTTGTTCTCACTCTTTGAATCATCAGAGAAGGAACTAAGTAACTTTAGGAAGAGATTAAGTGACTTGTTCAATCCAGTGGAGTGGAATGTTAATCAAAATGATATTTTAACATATTATGACCTTTTCCTTGTGCAAAATTCCTACAGATATTGCCTTAAATTGTCTTGGTATGTTCGAGGTATGCAGGGGCTTGAGGGACTATGTTAGCTTGATCATCTCTCTCTTAAGTTAGAAATACTTGTATCTAGAATAAGGTTAAATTAATAAAATCATTTCTGGCACGTTTGTGCCTAAAATGCAGAGGGTTGTGTTAGTATTTTTCACCTACAATCTTTTTTATGCCACCAGCTACAATACTCAAAGAACCCAAAGCATAGATACAAAAATAGTTAACGAGTAAACCCCCTGGCTTCCCTACGAGTCTCCAACATGGAGCCCCCAAAAGCAAGGCAATATCTCTAACATAGATTGGAGATGGGATTTTTCCTATACAAAAAGGGGAAAGCTAGGAAGTCATCTTGGGAGCTGACACACCATCATCCCAATCTGGTTGCAGATTTGATGGAACACAACACCTGTCCTGTGTCCAGTCAGCTGTAAAAAATATTCCTTAATAAATCCCATTTGGACATATGTCTATTGTGTATATGTGTTGGGTTTTTTTCTCCTTTTACCTTGCCAAGTGTGAATGCTGACTTATCACATAATCACCCATTTGGAGATGCTATTGCCATGAAGCAGAGGAATAAAAATGGGTAGGAGAAATTGTCCCCTTATTTTGAAACTCCTCAAATTCATAGAAATTCAGAACGCTGCAATTCAGATTACAAACATCTTGGCTCTGGGCATTTTCTCTGCTGTCTTCCATGCCTTGAATGCTCTCCCTCCTTATTCCTGCCTGCTGGCTTCCCTGGCTTCCTTTAAGTTTAAACTCTGCATCTGGGACCATCTCCAGCCATCCTGATCTATATCTCACTACTGAACCCAGATGGCTGCAGAGGAGGGAGTGAGGCTGGTGACCTTGCACAGCCCTCCCTCACTTAAATACAATTCACTTGCAAGTCATGGATCACCTTCCTGATGTCATGGTCCTCTTCAAGAACTAAGGACAAACTTGTTCCAACTCAAATCCCAACTTAAATCCCATTGCCTTTCCCAATCCTTCTTAATTCTAATGTCTTCCCTCTATTAATTTTTCATATTTATCCTGTATTTAGCTTGTTCGTACATATTGGTTTGTTATTTTCCTCATTAGATTGTGAGTTCTATGAGGAAAAGGACTGTTTTTTGTCTCTTTTTGTATCCCTGGCACTTAGCATAGTGCATAACACATACTAAGTGCTTCATAAATGTTGATTGATTGATGAATAGCCCTAACTCAAGAACAGAAAATAAGAGGAGTAGAAAACTAGGGACTATGTTTTGGAGGGTACCTTGCAGTTAGGGCATGAGAAAAGGGAAGAGTTAATGAAAGAGATAGAAATGTAGCATTCAGAGAGGCAGTAGATACTTCCAGTATCCTGGAAACAAGAGTTTGCTGGAGCCAGCTCTTGAGAGCCATTGTTAAATTTTCATTGTAAGTATTTACACTTCAGAATTTGGCAGATGTTACAAATGATGGCTCCGTTTATTGTTTCATTGATTGTCTAGGCTTAAGAAAGTGATGGAGAATGTTAATGATGCAGATTAAAATGTGTATTGCCTACAATTTTTTGAGGGCTAGTTTTTAAACATTTACTAGCACGTCCCTGCTAGAAGTCCCTTTTATGAAGAAGAGAATATTTCATAGTCAAGTGGAAGAGAGGGATCAAAGAGAATGAGAAATGAAAATTCATTTAGAAGGAATTTACTGGTGACTGCTGAACACTTTCAGTAACATGATGGGTGTGGAAGCCATACCACAAAGGTTAAGGGAGAAAATGGGTGATTAGAAAGTGGAAACAGTGCTTGTTCAAGGAATTTGATGGGCAAAGAAAGAAAAAATGGAGCAGGAGACTAAGAGGGTGTGTGTGTGTGTGTGTGTGTGTGTGTGTGTGTGTGTGTGTGTGTGTGTGTAATGATTAGATAGGTCTGTATATTTCTGAAGGCAAACAGGGCTAATGAGTAAGCAACTGAAAATGCCAAAGAAGCAGTGTGTAAGTTTTAAAGCAAGAGCCTTCAGGAATCAAGACGAGAGAGAATCTATTGAAGAGAGAGAGAGATTACCTTCAGAAAGCATGACCTCTACTTCTATCCGCACTGGAGGAAGGAAGGAGAACAGGATAGATTCATAAAGGCATGTTAAGGAGAAGATCCATTCAGGAGAAATCACATGCCAGATGGCCTCCCTCTTCTCAGTAAAGTTATAGGAGGTATTATCAGCCCAAAATGAGGGGATATGAGGGCTTAAGGTGAGGAGAACCCATCTGGCACAGCTGCCACATGGGGAGTGCATTAGAAGGTTAGTGAAGGATGGAAGAAAAGGAATACTGAGGGTAACAAGGGCCAAATTGAAGTTAACGTGAACTTGCATTGGACAAAGTATGAACAATTATGTGCCTTCCAGCAGGAGCAATTAATGGACCAGGAAAAGTGGAAAAAGTAAGATCAATATGGATCACCAACTGTGATATGGCAGCTAAAAAAGTGAATTTGTTCTTAGGCTGCATTAAGAGAAGCAAAGCTTATTCCAGGAATGAGGATGTCATAGTCCAATTGGAACCTATCCTGGTTGGACTACATCTGGACTATTGTTTTGGTTCTTGGTTTTTGGGGGTTTTTGGTTTTTTGGGGTTTTTTTGGCTAGACAGTGGGGGGTAAGTGACTTGCCCAGGGTCACACAGCTGGTAAGTATTATATGTGTGAGGCCAGATTTGAACTCAGGTCCTCCTCACTCCAGGGCCTGTGCTCTATCCACATGGGCAAGTCACATAACCTCCCTAAAATGTGGATAATAATAGCACCTACCTCGCAGGACTGTTGTGAGGATCAAATGAGATAATTGTAAAGTGCTTAGCCCAGTACCTGGCGTATAGTAAGTACTACATAAATGCTGCCGTTATTATTATTAATTTCTCATCTGAGTTAACCATTCCCACTTCCTTCAACTTGTCCTCATATGGCATTTTAGGGAGGTTATGTGATTTGCCCATGATTACACAGCTAGTAAGTATCTTCCTGACTCCAAGTCCAGGCTTCTAACCGTCGAACCACCTACCTTTCCCAAGAAGACTCAAGGAGGGAGACAGGATGGCTCTAAGAGTTGGAAGGATTGTTCTGCTTGGCCCCAGAGAACCAGAATTAGAAGCAATGAGTGGAAGTTTCAAAGAAGTACATTTAGACAACATAAAGAAATGCTTGTTGACAATTTATTGTTATTGTTGTTCAGTTGTGTCCGACTCTTTGTGACCCCATTTTGGGGTTTTCTTGACAAAGATACTGGAGTGGTTTGCCATTTTCTTCTCTAGCTCATATAACAGATAAGGAACTGAGGCAAATAGGGTTAAGTGACTTGCTCAGGGTCACACAGCTAGTAAGTGTCTGAGGCCAGATTTGAACTCAGGAAAATGAGTCTTACTGACTCCAAGACCTATGCTCTATCCACTTTGCCACCTAACTACCTGTCTTGAAAATTAGCGATATCTAAAAATGAAAAAGGGCCACCTCAGGAGTGGTGGGTCATACTTGTGGAGTGTGTTGTAGTCAGGCAGGGAGTGAAACAGGTAGCCATGTGGTCCCTTCCTATTCTAATATTGTGTGATTCTGTGGGGAGGTGGAACCAATTTGGGGGAATAAAACAGCAAACTCTCTGGAAGAGTAGGCTGGCCAGGAAGGCAGCAGCAGTGGTGTCAAAACTCAAATAGAGTTTTTGGGTTTTATTTATTTTGTTCAGCATTTCCCAATTGTATTTTAATCTGGTTCTGCCACTTGGGCAGATACTTCTGATCTACAACAACAAAAGGAGCTTTGTTAAGGTATCTGCCCTTGAAGCCCAAAATAAAGAGTCTTTCTTAAGTAACTAGGAGAGGCTAATGGTCTGGATGAAGGGAAAGAATTGAGTGATTGAAGGCCCACCAATAAGCAGAAAATAGGTGGATAATACTGGATTGTAGATTTAGAAGTAGAAGGGATTTTAAAGCTTAATCCAGTCCCCTCTTTGGAAACTGAGGCACAGAGAGGTTAATGATTTGTCCAGGGTCACACAGTAAGTATTTGAGGTGGTATCTGAACACATCTTTCTGACTACATGTTTAAGACTTCATCCACTATGCCATGCTGTCTCTCCTTCAAATTACTATGCTCCCTTCCTGATAGCATTGCTATGGTTGAGCAAAATGAATAAAGGGACAATTAAAACACATAGAAGAATTGGAGAATGGCTAAACAAATAGTGGTACATGAATGGAATGGTAAATTACTGTGCTATAAGCAACAATGAATGTGATAAATATGGAGAAGCATGCACTGATGCAGAATGAAGTCAGTAGGGTCAAGAAAACAATATATACAATAACAACAATGCAGATGGAAAGAATGACCATAAAAAATTAATGTTGTAAAATTATAAAGAGCAAGCATGGTTCAAAGAAAGAACGATGAAAACATACTCCCACCCCAAAGCTTTGCAGAGGTGGGAGGTCCACAAGTATTGCACATTAAACATATTTCAGATTTTTGATCAGTCATATTGATTTTTCCACTTTTTTTTGTCTATTAAAAAACTACTATTTGTTGTATGATGTGAACTCTGGAGAGGCAGCTAGATAGCTCAGTGGATAGAGAGCTCTGGGCCTGGAGTCAGGAAGACATGAGTTCAAATCCAGTTTTAGACACTCACTAGCTGTGTGACCCTGGGCAAGTCAGTTAACCATTGTTTGCCTTAATCTGCTAGAGAAGAAAATAGCAAACCACTCCAGTATCTTCTTCAAGAAAACCCTATATGGAGTCACGAAGAGTAGGACACAACTGAATGACTGAACAACAACATGATTCTCTGGGAGGGGAAGGGACATTGGGGAAAATTATGGTGATATAAAAAACAAAACACATCAATAAAAAAACTTACTTAAAATACATGAATGCATATCAGAGTTTATACAGCTACAGACTGAGAATTATGCTTGGAAGGAGTTAAACATGAAGTGATGGGGAGTGATGCAATAGAAAGGGTCAGTGGGGTCTGAGATAACTATATCTTGCTTACTCAGTGAAGTTCAAACAGGCAACTAATAACATATATTAGGCCTTCAAAGAACTTTTGATTTGTCAATAGGGTGTATAATTGAGTTGTTTTTCAAGTGGCAATAAGCCACTCTCAACCAATTAATTGGTTCCCCTATAATTCATAACAATGCCTCGAGAGACAGTTAGCCCAGATTAAGGGTAGCAGACAGCTTCTCTCTGAATAGTCTCCATTGGATAGCTCTGCCCTCAACTTCTTCAGAGACCAGTGGAGAGTGAGTCATCTGTAGAAGTTACTGGGGTCTTCAGCAGTAATGCATTCTGAACAACATACTGCACACTCTGGGATGGAAAGCTATTTGGGCTAAAAATATATTTCATGTGCTTTGTTCTAGGGGGAAAAGGAGCTATGTGGGGAAAATTGCCCTTGTTGAATGTATAAATGCAGTATTGTCTTCTACATTGACTTGGCCCAATCTGTAAGGAAAGATTTAAAATATTGCTTGCTTTATGTACTTTATTTTAACAGTAGTGGAGAGAAAACAATGATTTCTTTTTCCTTAAACTTGATTACATGTAATGAGTCAAGTTATTTCCAGCACCTCTGTTACTCTTTATGAGGCAACATGGCATAGTGGATATAAAAAGCTAGCCTTGGAGCTAGGAAGACCTGGGTTCAAGTCCCACCTCTGACATATCCTGCCTTGCTGTATAAATGTCACCTATTATTAACTTTTTTCAGATTGTGGGAGTGCCATTCAGTGGATTCTGTGTATATACCCTCCTTCATGAAAACCTGATTTGCAAACTCTAGATTTCAGAAGTAGATAAATTGCAGGTGATTATTTGTTTTACAGAAGAATTCTTTGCTTTATGGACAGATTTACCTTTGGGGTTGGAGTGAGACTGGAGTTATTTCTAGTTCTAGGATTAGATGATATTGTGGTTCCCTGTGTTCCCTGTGCAAATGTAAAATGTTCTACATGAAAAAAATCAGCTACCAGAAAAAATTTTCAGAATTATATCTGATGTATAAATTGAACCGTACTTCCACGATTCCTAGTTTTGTAGAAGCACCCTCTCAATAATGTCAACTATACTGCTGAAGTATAGTGGGTGAATTGGGTCCCCTCAGATTGAAAGACAAAGATAATTCACCTGCCTGCTTCCTTAATGACAGATTGTCTTGGATATCAGAAAGAATCCAACCCAATCCAGGTATTTGAAATAAAACCAACTTATGCTTTTACACATGTTTTTTTTCCCCTATGATTTCATTAGATCTGGAAGGGACTTGGGAGACCATCTACTTTAAACCTATCATTTTACAGATGAGGAAACTTAGGCATAGAAAAGGAAATGGATATGACTGAGATTGATCAGTCAATCAGAAAGTATGTGTTATATTATTATTCTCCCTATTGAGGGAAACATGTACATTAAAAGTATATGCAAAGTAAATATAAGGAAATTTGTTAAGTGGAAGATACTAGCATCTTTGGGGATTAGGAAGTACAAGGTGGTCCTTGACCTGATCTTTGAAGGGAACTAGGAATTCTAACAGGCAGTGGTGAGGTGAGGAGGGAGTGCCTACCAGATAGGAGGAATAGCCCATGGAAAGCCTAGAGATGGGAGAAGTGTTATGTGTCCAGCAAAAAGGCTAGCTGGCACTCCGTGGCTATGCCATAAAGTATGTGAATGGAAGTAACATATAATAAGGCTGCAAAGGTGGGTTGGAGACAGGTTGTAAAGGGCTTTAAATGTCATGCAGACAACTTATATTTGATCCTAGAGGTATCAAGGGATACACTGGGAGTGGGAGTAAGATATCAGACTCATGCTTTTGGAAAAATCACTTGGGCAACTGTATGGAAGATGGGTTAGGGAGAGAAGAGACAGGGGAGACCAGTTTGGAAGCTCTTACAATAGTGTAGGTGAGAGATAATGAAAGCCTGAACTATAGTGGTGGGTATGTGAGCAGAGAGGAGAGCTACGTGAAGGATATAGAGACAGAAGAGGTAATATTTTGGAGTGAAGGAGAATGAGAAATTGGGTATGACCCTGAAACCTGGTGACTGGAAGGATGAAAAAAAAACCCACAAGCTTTGAAGAATACTGAGATTGGAGAGAAAGATGATGAGTTCTGTTTTGGACATTTTGAGAATGAGATGATTATGGGACATCCAGTTTGAAATGTCTAATAGGCATTTGGTAACCAGTGGGATTGAAGCTCAGGAGCCCTCAATTCCAGTTCTCTTTTCCTCTGGATTTTATACAGTAATTTGGGGCTTCCTTGCTTCTAATACGGAGCTAGGTCCTAGCCCACTAGCAATAGGGTCAAGCCAAGAGTGGACCTTGGCCCACCACAAAGAGTATAACTGAGGTGCTAATGCATGGTGGAGGGTATGTTCCTATCTTTATTACAAAGCCAAAGATAAGTAATTTTGAACATCAGTTACTTTTCATTACTTCTAAATCTTAGCACAGTGATGAATTTCGTTTATTAACTGACTGACTGACTTTGTTTAATCACATGGGAGGGAATAAATCCAAGGATTATCATATAGAGTTCAATTTTAATCCTAGCTTTACCACTAACTAGCTGTGTAACCTGGACAAGTCACTTCAGTCTTTTGGGTCTCAGTTTCTTTATTATGTAAAATGAAGAGGCTTGAACTAGATCAGCTTAAAAATTCCTTTCCAGTTCTAAACTAAGTCCCTGAAATGCCTATTTCCTGAGGGGAAATAAGTATCCTCCTGAGGGGAGGAGGTATCAGGTTATAAGTCTGTAAACTAGGACTTTGGAGGCTGCAAAATAGAGGTATGTAGTTTTTCTTTGTTAAAAAGGAGAGGCCAAAGTGGGACATAGGGGTGAAGGGAGGGGTTTTTCCAGAAATAACTGAAATATTAAAAAAGGTATCAATAAAACTTTTTTTCCCTTAATATAGAAATCATACCCATCCTACCTGCCTCACAGAATTCTTATAAGGATCAAATGAGATAGCACTTGGGAAAGAATCAGTCAACAAGGCATTTATTAAGTGCTTATTATGTGCCAGGCAGGGTGCTAATGGTATTATACTTGTACATTAATAATTCTCCATTTTTTCTTCCCCTCAGAACATTGCCTTCTTTCCTACATATTTTTTATTTCATTGGCTCATTCGTTATTTATAGAACCTATTTACAAAGCAGTACATTTATACTTTTATTCTCTTTCCAGACTGACATTCCAGCTCTGGGTATGCCCACAATTTATGAGACTAATTGGTTCTCAATTAAATTGTTGATCTGGTGCTTGAGCATTATTCCTCCTGTTTGCATTTCATGAACCAAGTGGTATCTTAAATTGGGCCAAGTATAGCTGTCATTCTGCTAAGAAAAAGTTATAATGAGTGCAAAACGACACCTAGAGGTGAGTATCTGTATGTTTCTTTTCAAATGCTGTGTTTTCATAGCGATGTCTTGGAAATGCTCTATATATGAAGGATTGGTAGCAGCAAAGTAGCTTTCGGGCTTTCCTGCTCTTGGCCAGTTACCAAAAGAATAACTAAGTCAGGCTGTGCTAAGGAAATTTCAAGTAGTATTAGTGCAGAAAATGTTTGAGTAAGGCTGCTAACTACACATCCCTGATATGGCCATCTATTTCGGATTTTAAACCCCTTGTTTGCAAAATGGATTTCCTCTCCTTTGAGCTGCACCAACTTTGCATTTAGTAGATATGATTCCTCTACCGAAAGCATGCCTCCTTGAGCTGGAGAGGTGACCCTGGGTTCTCCTTGGCTGCGGCAGAGGAATGCTAGCTGGGACAGGCTCTGCCAAGCTGCAGAGGGTTCCATTACGAGTTGGGGGATGGGCTAGCTAACCGTCTGTCCTCCAAGGTCCAGCCTGGCTTCAAGAGCGGGCTCATGAACTCTTGCTGGCCCTCTTCCAAGCCTTCTCGGGGTCGTGGGCTGGATCAATGCGGTGGGTGCTTCCACCGACAAAATTACAGCTCTTTGGAGGGTTCTGGAGCAATTATATTGCTAGTAAAAATAGCCACAAATTGGATGCTGTTGTTCACCTTGTTGGCGTATTTTGTCTTTTGTCCTCAGGCACATCTGCCTGTTATAGACATGAGCATTCCAATAGACGCTGAGTGCCAGAGGCAGAGAAGCACTTCGCTAGAAATACGTAGCTGCTGAGATTAGATAGGATCAGAGGTCTCTTTTGCCATTTGACAGCCCCACGATGAGGTTACTTTGTCATTTCCCCTCTGCCTTTCATTACTTTAGTGACGCTTCAGAAGGGTCACAAAAAGCCCCTTCAGAGGCTGCTGATAACCATCCAGACTTGAAACACTGCTCCCCATATTCACAAAGACACTGGCTGAAAGGTGGGGGCAGGGGAGCCAATGACTATAATTACCCAGGGCAAGGGCATTAGCGGGCAGAGAACCCTTTATGTTCAAGAACAAAATTTCAAAAGCAGTAAATGTCATTTTGCAAAGAAGTCTGTCATGGAAGTAGAGCAAAGAAATACTAAGCAGTTGAGGAAAATCCAGGATGAAAAATAAAAGAACAAGAGACTGTCAGCAAACTGAAAGGCAGCAAATTTAGAATGGCTTAATAAAGGGCCTTTGAACATGCAGGTAATATCAAAGTATTGGCAGGTTCAACTGCTGTCTTTACAGCAAGAGTCGACACCTGTTCTATCAAGGGTTGCCGACCCACATAAAATAATTTTAGGACCATGTGTAAAAAATTTCATTTTTTTTCTTAGAGACATCTGAAACACTGAAGTTATCTGCTTTTTCTATTAAGAGCAGAGAACATAAAATTCTTTTCAATAAGTATAACAGGCACTAAAAAATACATCCTGGCTCCATGTTATGGTCAGTAAGTGGGTAGAGGAAAGGCAAAATGTAATGAAGAGGATGAGGGAAGAGAATGAAATAGGTGATGATGAAAAGAGAGAAAATACAAGATGATGAGATGAAAATTCAAGAATATAAAGGGAGGGAGAGGGAGACAGAAAAGTTAAAGGTCACACTCTGATGTTTATTTGGACTATGTGCATCAGAGCATTATCACTTGGTATCTGTTTCTCTCTGAATTATTGATCACACAAATAACTATTGATCACAACTATACCATCAGTCAATAAGCATTTATTAATTGAAACCATGCTTAGATGATCTTACATTTTTTAGGAAAGATAACATGTACATATCTAAGCACATACAAAATATATCAACAATAAATATGATACAATTACAACTGCTCTCAACCTTAGCCTTACAGGCTCTGCTCTGAATGGGATAGCTGAATGGTCCATCAGGATAGAAATTAATCTCCAGTTTTTAGTCTCACTCACATAAGCAATATCACCCTCACTGCCAGATGAAATTAAGCTTGAGTCTGTGATTAGCCTCACAGGAGGAACTTAGTTAATCAAATAGACCCTATTCTGATCTCTGTGATCTTGCCATAAGGTATTTCAGACCAACTCATTTTTGCTGTTGTTCAGTCATTTTTCTATCATGTCTTGTTCTGTTGTGTCTGCTGAGATCCTGTGACCTCATTTGGGGTTTTCTTAGCAAAGATACTGGAGTGGTTTGCCATTTCCTCCTCCAGCTCATTTTACATATGAGGAAACTGAGGCAAATGTGAAATTACTTGCCCAGGGTCACACAACTAGTAAGTATGCACATTTTTATAGCCCTTTGGGCATATCCACTGAAATTTATATGTGTGTATACATACATACATATATCTTGTTGAGTTGTTTCAGTTGTCTTCATGTTGTTCAGACACTTCATGACCCCATTTGGAGTTTTCTTGGCAAAGATACTGGAGTGGTTTGCCTTTCCTTCGCCATTTTACATATTTTTTTTACATATTTTACACATAAGCAAATGAGGCAAACTAGGTGAAGTGACTTGCTCAGGGTCATACAGCTAGTAAGTGTCTAGGGCTGGATTTTAACTCAGGTCCTCCTGACTCTATGCCCCAACAATCTATTCACTCTGCCACCTAACTGCCACATATATACATAATGCATGCATATGCTCATACATGCACGTATATGTACATGTATAGATATATACAAATTCACAAACATGCACACATACTTATTTAAGTTTACATTGTTTCTCCCTGGTTGAATGGGCAGGTACTGTTTCATTTTGATCTTTCTATTGTAAGTAAGTAAATGCTTTGAATATTATAATAGATACTTAAAAAGCAAATGCTTAGACATATAACAATTACTAGCTGTGTGACCCTGGGCAAGTCACTTAACCCCGATTGCCTCTCTCTCACACACACACACACACACACACACACACACACACACACACACACACACACACAAAAAGCAAATGCTTACCAAATTGAATGGAAATGAATTTCAGTAATTCCTTTCCATGAACTGATAACCAAGTAAATATATGGAGAAGAATTTTTAAAGCAACATATATATGTATATATGTGTGTGTATGTATATATATATGTGTGTGTGTGTGTGTGTATATTATATATATGTGTGTGTATGTATATATATATATATATATATGAATGAACTCCTCACATTATGAAAAAGATGAGGCTTTACAGTATTTCCATGTTAGGGTAAAACCAAACAGGTGGAAAACCAGGCTCCAGAAGAAATTGCATATACATCTGTTCCCTTTTTATAAATTATTACTACACAAATTCTAGGTGAGTTATATGGAAGTTTAATCTTCCTATAAAACATCTGGTATTTATCATTATCAGAAACAGATTGGCTAAGGTTTCTGGAATAGCTGTTCATATATTTTGCATGCTTTAAAAATTCCTGAACTAATCTGCTCAGTTTTCTAAAGCGTGTGACAATGTAGAATATTAGGTATGGTATGTGGGGACTTTCCTTTTCTTTAGCAGGGGGTGAGTTGTAATAGAAGATATGAAGTTCTAGGAGGAAAAAAATCACAAGAGAACATGAGAACTGAAAAGAATCTAAAAGATCAGCTCATCCAACACCCCTAGGTTTATAGAAGAGGAAATGGGTACAAGCAAGTTAAATGACTTGTCCAAGGTCACACAGAGTTAGCCCTAGAACCTAGGTTTAGATTACATTGGCTCATCAATTTAGAAATGGAGGAGACTTTAGAGAATAAGCCCAGCCTCCTTTTTTTTTTTAACAGATTATGAAGCTGAAACTGAAGGAAATGATATGATTACTCTAAATGATCATACAACTAATAAGCAGAAGAACCAGGGCCAGAACCCAGTTCTCCCAATTCCTTGTCAATAATCTTAGATGGTAAGATTACACATGTTCTGGAAGTAGCTGAAAATTGTATGGGTCATTCAACTATTCCAAACCCAGCCTACCATCCACATCTGTCCACTTCATCTATGAGATCATGAAAGACTTAGTTAAAGTCAATGGCTACTATTTTTTCCCCCAATTCTTTTACTATGCTGTGAATTTTTGATAACCGCTCTATCTAGGTCTCTATCTAGACTTTGTCCGAAGATCTTCCGATTTTTATATTATTTTAAATATTTAAATATGTTTTGTATTTTATTGAAACCTTTTGTCATTTCCTATATATCCTCCTACAGACTAAACCCTGCTTTGTGACTAAGAAAAATAATAAAAACATCCCAAACAGGCTGCCTGACAATGCCTACTGTGACATTCTGTCACAGTAGTCCACCACCTCTCAAGTCACAAAGCAGGAGCTTTATTTCAGTATCTCTTCTGCCTGGCCATTGTTGGTTTTTTTTCCATTACTCGGAGTTAATGTGTTGTTTTGAGCCTTAGTCATCTACTTTTTTTCTGGCTATATGAGAATGAAATGATACAAAGGCCAAGAATTTGATTCAGATGACCATTTTCAAATTTTTCTGAACCACATCTCAGAGTACAAATGCCTGTTTATCTGCCTGACAGGGTTGTGATGACATTCAAACAAGATAGTCTTGCATACATAGTGCCTGGCACATCCTAGGTACTTAATAAATGTTTGATTAATTGACTTAATATATGAAATGCTTTGAGAAGCCTTAAAGCCTTGGAGTCAGGAGGACCTGAGTTCAAATGCAGCCTCAGACACATAACATTCACTAGCTGTGTGACTCTGGGCAAGGTTACTTAACCCCAATTGCCTCACCAAAAAAAAAAAAAAAGTAAATGTGAAAGTCAGTTTTCACCATGCTGCCTATATTATGGGGAATATCTTCATCTCCCTGCTCCAGAATATTATATTCCCCCAGCCCTGCACTGCCAAGCTCTGACAGGTGAATTTTTATCCTGTCTTACCTGGAAACAGGCCAGCCAACCAATTCCAGCCCTCCCTTTATGCCTTCTCCCTTAGAGTGTAAACTCTCTGAAGACAAGGACTGTCTTGCTAGCTTGTACTTGTATCCCTAGCATTTAGAACAGTGTTTGATTTATAGTAAACATTTAACATTTTATCTGTTATTTGGGATACAGAAGAGGGCACTAATTGCCTCCCAAGAGGGTGTTAATAGTCTGCAACTCATTCATTCCTAAAAGGAAGATCTTAGAATAAAATGAGTTTTAGAAAGATCATTGCTCAGTTATTTCAGTCGTGTCTGACTCTTCTTGACCGAGATACTAGATTGGTTTGCCATTTCCTTCTCCAGCTCATTTTACAAAGGAGGAAACTGAGGCAAACAGGGTTAAGTGACTTGCCCAGGGTCACACAGCTAGTGTCAGAGGCCGAACGGACAGAGCAGTTATCAGTAATTCACAGCATAGCAAAAGAATGCGGGAAAATAATAGCCATTTACCTTAACTATGTCTTTCATATTCTCCTTATAGACAAAGTGGGAAGATGTGAACCGTAGGATATCACCATTAGATAGGTTTGCAATAGTTGAATGACCAATCCAGAGTGTTGATTAATGTATCCATGTCAGCCAGCTTGGGGGGAAGACTCAGCTGTTTTATAAGAATTCATTTCTTGGCCCCATTCTGTCCAATATTTTTATCAATGACTTGGGTGATAGTATGGATATAAATAATCAATAAAATAAAAATAATAAAAATAGCCTGTTATAGTTTTCCAAGAGAAAAAAGGTGACCCTCTTAGGCTATGTTTACAAATAGGTATAACTAGTTTTCTGAGATAAAATTAGGTGTTTTATTTAAGTATCACATCCTTCAAGAATAATGAGCATCTTCCAGCTTCAATTGGTACCTTAAGAAAGCTTGCTCCTGGCAGGAAGGTAGGATAGCAAACTGCTTCAGTGATTGTGTTAATTTTTTAAAAATGCTTTCGAATTAAAAAATCTAAAATTTATCTGGACACTCTTCCATTTATAAATAACCACCATCTTATAACACTAATGGGAGGGGGGGTGAAGTGGGAAAGGTAATCAACTTTCTAGCTAAGTTGTATTAAAAAGAAAAAGGAAAAGTATAATTTTATTTTGTCCTTGGGACAAATTTCCTTGGGAGAGTTATAGTAAGGAAAGATTAACGGAAGTAGTTAAATCATTGATGAGCCTGTGCACATAGTATTATTTTGCAATGTAAGTATGCTATAAAGCCTCATATGTGCTCCAAGGTCATCTGAGAAAGACAGCAATCGCAAGTATTTGGAAGCAGTTCCCAAGTTCCAAGCATCTCCAGAGGAATAGTCAGTGCAGCTTTTGTCCCATTCCAGAGTAGGTAGTGTTTTATTTGGAATCCAGTAAATTAACATTCCAACCTGGACCACCTAGCTTTCTAACTCTGTGTGCATGTGTGTGTATGTGTACGTGTGTGTGTGTGTGTGTGTGTGTGTGTGTGTGTGTGTCCAAAAACAACAAAACACCAAGAGATGGCTTGGGAATGGAGTGAAGGCTTACAAACCTCGTACTGTTTCACTTTCAGAAAACACTTGCATGGAATTTTGCTAAATAAAGTCTTACTGCTTTTGTTTCCCCAAAGACAAAAAATGAATCTAGCATTTTGTTTGTCTAGACCAAGATATCTTGGTGTGGCTACATTCCTTAATCTTCTCTGGCTTAGTACCACTCTTATTTCTCCCACCACTCATCCCACGTTCTGGGATCCCAGGAGGTTTAGCTCACCTTCATGTGCCATTGGATGACCCGCAGGCAACTTGACATCTCCAAAACAGAACCTAGTATCTTTGCCTAAAACCCATCCCTCCTCCTAACTTCCCTGTCCTGTGTAAAGTACCACCCAGGTTTCTGTCACCCAGGTTCACAACCTCGAAGACCATTATATGAATAAAAGTTTCTAAACTGGACCCATAATGGTTTGGGCTTTATTTTTAGCTTAGTTTAGATGTCAGCAAACTTTGGCTCAATGGCCAAATTCAGCCTGCCTGTTTTTGTATGGCCTTGAGCTAAGAATGGTATTTTTACATTTTAAATAAAACTTTATTTTAAAATATGAAAAGCATTCATAACTCACTGATCCCTGGGCCATTATAATGGTATTATAATCAAATCACTCTTCTCCAACTGGGTAGATTAGCAATTGAGTTGTGACTCTAAAATGGACCCTTCCCTCTCATTTACATCCCCCACCCATATCAGGCAGTTTTGTCTTATTAATTCTGTCTCCACAGCATCACTCTCATCTCTTCCTTTCCTCCACTCACCTACTCATTGGGGGTAGGAATTACCCAATGCCTAGGACAGTACCTGGCACATAGGATGCACTCAAAAATGCTTGTTTGATTGATTCTAAAAGGTTCCTCGGTTGAGTCAGAAAATTTAATGTTTCCAGTTAAACCATTACTAAGTCTTTCATTCTAGAAAGGCCATATGTGTGTATTTTTCTGACTCTTTAAGTTGAAACTGAATTGAAATCAATCATTTGGAACTATTAAGCTCTTCAGAGGAAAACTCAAAATCTTTCATTTGGTGATACATGTGAGGTATTCCATAAAAATGTGAAGACTTGTATGAACTGGTAAAGAATGAAGTAAGTGGAACCAGGAACACAATATAAATAATGACCACAATCTTGTAAGTGCAAAGAACACTAAAAAGGTTGAAAGCTTGGTAATTATAATGACCAATATTGACCCTGGAAAGAAATAAAGAAATGCGCTTTCCTCCTTTCCTCGGACAGTTGGTGGACGGTGGATGGAGAATGTTGTATTCACTGGCAGACTTGGTCATTGTGGCACTGGTTTTTGCTTTTCTTTGTTACAAGGGAAGGCTCACTTTGGCAGGGGTGGGGAGGTGGGAAGAGTATCCAGAAATGCCTGGAAATTGAGGGAATGCCATCAATTGGGGATGACAAGTCATGGTATATGATTGTAATGGAATACTACCATGCTATAAGAAATGATGAGCTGGTTGATTTCAGAAAAATATGGAAAGCGATGTATGAAATAATGACGAGTAAAATGAGCAGAGCCAAGAGAATGTTGTATGCAGTAACTGCAATATTGTTCAAAGAGCAACTGTGAATAATAAGTTATTTTAAGTATTATATATACTTAAATCAGCTACAAAGGACCTATGAAGGAAGATGCTATCCACCTCCAGAAAAAGAACTGATAAACAAAAATATGCATAGTATGGGTTTATATACGTGTGTGCGCATCTGTGTCAAATGGAGGCCTTCTCTATAGTATGAGGTGGGGAGGGAGGGCAACAGTTTGGAATTTAAAATCTAATAAAAAAAATTTGATTTAATTTAAAAATAAATAAATAAAAGACATAAATCCAACTAACAAAAGGTAATACCAAAATAACTAGAGGGGAACTCTTTCTTTTGGTCATCCTAACTAAGTTTAAGGAGTAAGGTGGGATGGGGTAAAATATCTGTGATAATGTAAAACTGTTGATCATATCTTAGCAAACTATCCTTTCAGTGAGAAAGGATTTCCCTTCAGGTCTATAGTTGGTCATGTTATGACTGAAGAAAATGCAAAGACCAACGTCTACAGCAAGAAAGAGCCATTACCTTTTTTGGGGGGACGGGTGCTGGGCAATGGGGTTAAATGACTTGCCCAGGGTCACACAGCTAGTGTCAAGTGTCTGAGGCCGGATTTGACCTCCTGACTCCAAGGCTAGAGCTCTATCCACTGCACCACCTAGCTGCCCCCAAGAGCCATTACCATTAGAACATTGATTCTAGTCCGATGTGAAGGAATGTAACTCAGTGTCAGATCACAGGCCTGATAACAAATAATAGCATTAAGAATTTTGATTGAGTTCTGATAATACAAGGTATATGAAATTTAAGCACATATGACAATTCCAACAAGCTGTTATTTGTTTATAGTCACTAGGGAAGGTAGAAGACTTTGGTTCAAATAAATAACTGATTAGAGTTACAATACAAATGTAAATAGGACCACGATTCATTAATTTGCAAATTAGTTTTTCATGACTGTTTGGTCTGGACCACTAGATGTTTGTATATGTATATCTGTTGTTGTCTATTGTGTTTTCAGACTCAATGAAAATGAATGGGATATTTTTATTTTCATTTTTGAAAATTAATTTCATTGTTAAATCCTGAATCAAGCATAGGAAGGAAGATCAATAGTCAAGATTAGGGGGTAAATAAGGGTAGTGATTTGTCTTTGGATGGTGTCCATTATTTTCCTTGACTTCTGGGAGGGCAGAACTTGTTTCAGTGTCACTGAGTCTAGAAAATTCCTTTCTCCTTCACTAGGGTCGGATCAAGGATGAACGAAGTATGGGGTATGCCAATGGGGAGAACAAGTTGTTCAGGAGGAAGTGTGTGTGGTTAGTCAGCCATGTGGACTCTAAGCAACAGTGGAACTAAGAGTCCCATCTTAGCACAGGAGAACTGCTGTTCTAGACCTGATTGAGTTGGTGAAGAAGAAATGATGGATCCCCTGGAAGTCAGTGATCATGATACCTTGGATTTTGTGAGAAATATAGAAGAAAACACTGGGAACCAACTGATATGTATTTTGAACATTAAGAGAAAGGATTTCAAAGAGAATTCAAAGAAAGAAAAAAAGAAAAGCTAGGTAAGTTTTGGTTGTATTCTGGGGAAGCAGTTGTAACTCACTGTAATGAGGAAGAGAGTGCGGGTAGGAAAAGGTGGTTCTGGGA
Source organism: Phascolarctos cinereus (assembly GCF_003287225.1). Taxonomy (NCBI): domain Eukaryota; kingdom Metazoa; phylum Chordata; class Mammalia; order Diprotodontia; family Phascolarctidae; genus Phascolarctos; species Phascolarctos cinereus. The sequence goes on from NW_027555847.1 coordinate 322,371,010, forward strand.
CCAATGTAGCTATACTGGGAGCTAGGTGAAGATCTCAGACTTTTAAAAGACATATATAGGAAATGTAATTAAGTACAGATAACCAAGGATGACTGCAAGCTACTAGTCCATTCTCTTAAGGTATTCCTTTTCCTTCTTCATGTGGTATATGAAACAGGGTTTTTTTCTTCTTATTGTTTTATGTCATATTATCTATATTGTTATAAAGAATGGCATGAGAAATCAGAACTCTTACTATGGTTTGAGCTGAAGGGCAAGGGGCAGGGAGGGGATTGTCCCATATGCGTGTATATATATTTCAGAACCTTTTTTAAATGTAAAAGCTGTACATTTCTGGGAAGTTCTGAATTGTTGTCTTTTTTTCCCCTTCAAGCATTTTGCAGTGAGCTTCTTTTATATATAGCAGACAATTTGAAAGAATACAAAAATATATGAAGTTCATTAAAAAAAAAACTATAGTATATCGCTGGTGTAATACACTAAAAAGACTTTGATAAAAAGAAACAATAATAAAAGGCCCCCATTTTAAATGTTATTCATATATACCTTGTGGATGAAAGCTATACACTTTTACTCACTTTTTTAGATGAATAAATTATTGAATTATTGAAAAAAAAAGAAGAAGAATGGCATGGTCTTCTACTAGCAGCAGGAGCACTGAAATCTGAGCTGAGACTTTCAACAAATACTTTCAACAAAGAGAATCAGTCCCAGTTCTTGATGTGTCTACCTCCCCTGCTACCAAAGATCTTCATGCAGTACATGAAGGCTGGACATCCATTTGTCAGAGATATTGCAGACGGAATTCACGATTTGGGAAGGGACTGGATTATATAACTTCTGAGGCCCCTTTTAACTTGTAGTTCTGAAATTCCATGATGGGGGGTGGGGGCATTACATAAGTGGATTCCTGGCCAGTCACTCCCTGAACACAATGCCAGTACAAGAACTCCAAGTGCAGAAGGGGGAGATAGGCAGTTTGGGTCATCCTTTGAGCAGTGGTGGGAACATCCCAACCTGATCCCACCTGGTACTGAGATTGGAATCACGAGTTCTAATGGAAGAGACTGCTGGGTGCCCACTTCCTCTGTGTAGCCTTTGTAAAAGTTAAAGTACCATGTGAACTGTAAAATTGAGCTGTGTTGATTATAATGTAAGCTGAGCTTTTTAGAGACAACAGGCAAGGGAAAGGGGGTAGTGTGAGCAGAATTGTAGGGGACATGGTTAGGCTTGATAGGGAAATAGGGTTTCTTTCTTCCCTTACTTCAGACCATAGGCAGAATGAAAACCTAGATACTAATCTGAGTCTTGACATGTATCTGGGAAAGTCATTAATGTTTGATTTCGTTTCCTCCTTTACATAATGTAGGAAACACATTTGGTCCTGTCCCTACTAAGAAGAAAACATTAGTATTCAAACAAAATACGCTGGATTCATATTTTTCCGTCCTTCCTGGTATTATTTAGACTTTTAGCATAATCAGGTTACCTCAGAGATAAACAAATGAACAACTGGTCTTAGTACAGGTCTGCTTCCACAGAGCTGGAGAAGCATAAGAACTGTTTTATCCTTTGACACTCTGTGAAATTCAATTCTACATAAAATAGAGTTGACTGGGTAGTTTATCATTATCACTAAATGTCTGTGTATATTTTGCATTTACTTCTCTGCATTGTTTTCCTTGAGTGGACTTGAGGAGAGGAATGGTTTTGTTTTTATGTCTTTACTGCAATGTGAAATGCATATATGTATATATAGATACGTACATGTATATGTTTGTGTGTGTGCATGTATGTCTATACACACATGCCTGTAGACACATACATGTATATATTTTATGTGTTTGTATGTATATCTGTATCAGTGTATATATACATATATGTATATGTGTATACACACACATATACACACACACACAGATGCATATTTTTGTGGTTGTTCAGTCATTTCAGTCATGGCCAATTCTTTATGACCCCATCTGGAGTTTTCTTGGCAAAGATACTGGAGTGGTTTGCCATTTCCTTCTCCAGCGCATTCTACAGATGAGGAAACTGAGGCAAACAGGATTCAGTGACTTGCCCAGGGTCACACAGCTAGAAAATATCTGAGGCTGTATTTGAACTCAGGTCTTCCTGACTCAGGCCCAGTGCTCTATCCAATGTGCCACCTAGGTGGCCCTAAACATACATACATGCATGCATGCATATATAAATCTATGTGCATACATATACATGCGTATGTGTATAGATATAGATATAGACATAGATATATAAAGGTTTACAAATATCTCATTTTCTGCTCACAACAACCCTCGCAGGTAGGAGCTATTATTACCTCCATTTTACAGTTGAAGGAACTGAGAAAGACAGAAGTTAAATTTAAGTGACGTGCCCAGGACCTTACAACTAGGGCAGGATTTGAACCCAGCTGTTCTAGACTCCTTGTCCAGCACTCTGTGCACTGTGCCACCTAGTGGCCTGCACGAGCAAGTGCTTGATAAATTCTTGGTTTTGAGCTTGTGACCTTCGACAAGTTTTTGTTGTTGTTGCTGTTTTTCAAAAAGAAAAAGAAAGAGATTCAACAAACATTTACTAAGTTACTACTGTGTGCTGAGTACAGTGCTAGAGTGGAGGTGGGGCGGGGGCAGCATAGAACATTGAAATAAGATACAGACCCTTCATGGAACTTACAGATTTGTAGGGAAATATAAAGTATACTCAAATAACTGCACTACAAAGCAATATGTGGTGGTCACATTAGATGCCCCAAAAAGTTTATGATGTCAAAGGGTAAAAATTCCACTTAATACTTACTAGTGTTACTCTCTGAAGAAATGGTTTGAGAATATGGGATCAGAGCCCAGATTATCGTGCCTGCCACGAGAGATCCCTCTTGGCTGAGGGCATGTTTGTCTATCGCATCTTGAGGAGCGAATTTTGGAAACAGCCTGCTTCCCACATTCCCCTGGAGCCAAGAGAAAGAGACAGTGGCATCTATGCTTTAGCCTCCATGACACTGAGTCCTGTCAAGAACCTCTGGCTCCCTTCCCAGTAGTAATCCAGTGGATTCTCTACGTGTTTTTAGGGGCAGAAGATAGAGCTTCAAACCCTAGGCAGAGTTCTAAGAGCTTTACTGAAAGCTGCTGATGTTCAGTACTTCCAAGGGGAGGGACTCAGACCAGGCTCTGCCTGCTCCTACCCAGTTGGCTGTTAGAAACATGCAGCTGGGAAGGAAAATGTCACTTTATCCCTTCTTCCATCCACTATCATCACATCCAGTTTGATAGAATATTAAAGGAGAAAATCCATTGCAAATATTGACCAACTGCTGCCTTTGCAGGAAATCTAAACGTTGGCAAAAGCCCCAAGCATATTTGGGAGGAAAAAATCCAACGCTTCACCAAATGGTGTTAGTATTAAAGCATAAATCTTTAGTATTTACCTTTCAGCTGCTCTGTATTTTTTTCAAAGTTGTTTCTACATAAATAAGTAATCTCTCAAACCAGTCTTCTTTCCTTATTTATGAAGCCCATAGACTCAGTCGGCAGCAAAGTTGTAATTCTACACATTCTGTACAAGGTAGCAAGAGAAGCTGGATTGTGGCAGTACTCATCCTCAGTAAGTCATAAATACTTTCTGTAATAACCCTGGGAATGGCCCAGCTGACAGGTGCAGTAAATTCTCTTTTTATATTCCTTTTCATTTGTTTAGATTTGCCTGTGTAATAAGCAAAGTGCTGGAGTCAGTGTTTTTTTCCTGTTCCCTTTTTATGATCTGCTGGATTTGTGACCTGAATTCTTTGTTAGCCATTATTAAAAGATATAAAGGAAGAAAAAAGCTAATGGTAACCAAAAAACTTCAGAGTGGAAAGGAAGATTTAATGAGCACCGGGACATTTATTCTCCTGGTTCTACATTGCATGTGCCCCATCTCGAGTCTAACTACAAACTCCTTTACTCCCATGTTTGCTAATCTCAAATTTTTCTATATTAGTTTTTTCCCCTTGATTTCTGTCTTCCTCTAATCTGTTGAATACTGTTGTAAGCAAAATAAAGGACTTTGATATATTTTCAGACTGTGTTGCCCCAGGACTATCTCTAGGTCAAGGTTGCCCTACCTTCTATTTTTTCCTGAGGGTCTCCCCCAGAACAAATATGACACCCTGGTCTCCTCACCAGTCTTCCATGCCTTCTCTTCTCCTGTTTCTGTTTGTTCTGTGGTGGGCCTCCTTGCGTATCCTAGGATGCGATATCTCCATCTCTGAGTAGTTGTACTCCAAATACTCAAGTCCCATACATCTTTCGACAAATTTCATTTCAACTATTGATACTTTTACCTAGACTCACTACTCCTTGGTTAGCATGCTTCTATCTCCTTTTACTCCTCCCATCCCAGTGATCCTGAATCCCTGATAATCAACATATAAACCTGGTTCCCCATTCTTATCTGGCTACTCCTGCAGACCTAACCATCTTACCATCTCCCTCTACCATATCCTACTCCAGATCTGCCCATCTCTCCCACTGTGCCTCCTGGAATGCCTATTCCATAATTTAAAAACTTCTTTTCATCTTAAACATCTTTCTCATCCCTTCCATCTTCTGGCTGTCACTGAGCAATGGCTCCCTCCTGAAAACAATGCTTCCCTCATCACCTTTCCTAATACTCTTATTCTTGTATTCTATGCCTCACTGATTGGAGTAGGCAAGTCAGACTATTCCTTGGTCATCATTTCTGCTTCCAGACTGTCCCTCAGTCACCTTTGCTAGCAACTCGTCCTTCTTTGAAGTTCACATGATACAGATTTATAACCCAATCCAAATCATGGTGCCCATTATCTATCAACTCCCAGGACACAGTAGGTACTCAGTAAATATTTCTTGTTGTTGAGGGTCTTAGAGAATGGTAAGGAAGAATGCCTAGAGGTTAGGAGGGAGAATGGGGAAAGCATATGAACTGGTTACTAGGGAAAAAAGAGAGTGAGAAGTGTAGTATAATATAAGAATGAATCAAGCTACTTACTGAAAGAATAAGAACTTGAATGTCAAGAAAACTAACATGATAAAAGTTGGATAAAAAGGTTTAACGTGAATGTAGTCTAGCCTTGAGGAACCAATATTGGGTCCCCAGGGACTGGGGTACTGCATCAACTTCTTTTTCTATAATCGGGCACGTGATTTGGGTCTGGTTTAGTCCTGAGACTGGAACATGGTTCCTGTTCTCATACTTTTCAGCTCATTAAACTTCCACGTGGGGACAAATTTACTTATAGCTTAGGTTACAGTTCATGTTTAGGGTTTCCTCAAAAAGAGGAAAATAAAAAGGAACCCAGTGGACAACATGAATCAGGTACAGGACATATGACATTCCTAGACTCAACAGAAGTGCCAGGTATAAGATTCCCTGGATGCACTCAATAAAATGTAAGACAGAATTCAGCAACTTGACTTAAAAATAGCTAACATTTCTGTAGTGCTTTAAGGTTTGCAAAGTGTTTTATGTTTTACATCTACTGGCTCATTTGATCCTCACAACAATCCCATGAGGCTGTTATTATTCTTATTTCACAAATGGAGTCACTGAGGTTTTAAGAAATTAAATGACCAGGGTCACATAGCCAGGCTTTTAAGGTGGGATTTGAATCCAGTTCTCCCTGATGCTCAGTCCAGCACGCTATCTCATTATATTACTGCTGTTAATTCTGCTGGGAGGTTAATTTTGTTGTTGTTCAGTTGTGTCTGACTCTTTGTGATTCCATGGACCTGTCCGTGGGGTTCTCTTGGCAAGGATACTGAAGTGGTTTGCCGTGTCCTTCTCCAGTGGATTACCTTTTGTCAGAACTCTCCACTATGACCTGTCCATCCTGGGTATCCCTGCATGGCATAGCTCATAGTTTCATTGAGCTACTCAAGCCCCTCCACCATGACAAGGCAGTGATCCGGAAGGGGGGGAGGGTGGCTGATAGTTATACTGCATAAAAACAGAGAGCTTTTCATGGGACTCTTAATTAGGTAGTTTACATTTCCTTTTTGCTCTGCACTGTCCAAACAACTCTATGTAAATTCTGCTGGTAAAATGGCAAGATTTGGGTCTGGCTTCTTGTTGGTGGCCGTCTTCTCCAAGAATGCTGGAGTGGCTTCTAGGGGCTCTTCCTCTGCTGCCGTTCAATTTGGTCTCAGTGGGTCCTTCAGACCTGTTCAACTTACAAGGTTGCCACAAAGCCTGGACCTAACGATCTCAAAATGCTTGTTTTCCTATGATCAGGGAAGAACAAACACGAAATAGGGAAACATTAGCCAATAATCCAGGCAGTGTCTCACCTCATTGAGTCTCCTCTGCACTAGCTGCCATGTAGGTGTGGTCCCCATGATGCTGGGGTGGAGAAAGGTCGATCCTCCTCTTGCTTCACTGGAAGGCTCTTCCATTGAAAGAAAAGACTGAGCCGGAACATGGCTCTTCTTTTAGCTGATACAGTGTCCTGCCCCTCTGCTGCAGTCACAGGGCTGGGGGGCACCAAGGGAGGCCTGAGGGCCTGCTTCATCATGCCCTTTATGGATCACCACATCACCAGAAGCATGCCTCAAAGACCTTATGTGATTGAACAGAATGAGGAATGACTGTTTTGAGCATACTCTGTGGGATATGAAATAGCCTATATAGGTCAATTCAGCCTCCATTACAAGAGCATTAAAATGCACAAGTACTTTTTAATGCATTATTGATGCTTTAAAAAAAATAATATTCACTTCCCACTGACTTCTCCCACTTTCCTAACAAAGAGCCCTCACTTGAAATAATCATGGAGGACCGGACAATAGGAGCTCCATCCTCTGAGCAAATACAGTATGCTCTGCTTGCTGCTGACCCATGGCAGGAGCCTTAGTGAGTCTACTTCTTGGAAGGCAGATGTGTAATCAGGTAATGTACCTTAGAGCCTATGTATTCAGTAACAGCCTCTTGTCTGCTTAGCAGGTGGTAAAAAAAAAATGGACTTTTGACTGACTGCTATGCCAGAACTGGGTATGCATTCAAAAGTCACTAAATGACCAATGTCTCCTCTTCCTCATCTGGCTGCATTCCAAGTGAGGAGGCAAGGATTGCTGTAAATCTCCAGTGGAGAGAGAGCCAGCTCTAGCAGGCCACCCTACCCAGGGCATAAGCATGGGGTTCTTCTCTTGATTCTTACCCTGTTGTCTGTCCTTCTCTTTCGTGCCTTTCTTGTCTTTCCTTAGTTCCTAGGTAAACTTAGGTAAACTAGGAAAGGCTGGGAGAGCCATCAGAGACCAGGAAACTGGAGTCCTTGTCAGAGTTTATGGAGAGTTGAGCCTGGTATGCTAGCACAGCCCCAAGGAATGACTGGGACACCAGCACTAATTTCATAAGCCTGGGTCAGCTTTGATCCTTAAAGTTGCAGTCCTCAAATTGTGCTTGCTTAATTTGAGAAAAACCACATTTTTTTCTTTTTTATTCAATTTTATTTTGATTTTGGAGAACATCTGCATTCTCTCCCTACCATTTTTCTTCTTTACCCACGAGAAGCAAGAAAAACAAAACCTCTGTTGCAAACATGTATAGTCAAACAAAAAAAATTCCAATGTCAGCCATTAGCCAAAAAACCATATACATACATATATACATACATATATATACACCCACACACACACATATATTATATATATATATATGTATGTATGTATGTATGTATGTATGTATGTATGTATGTATGTATATGTTTCCATCTTCACTCTATCATCTCCCTATCAGGAGGTGAAAAATAAGTTTTTCTATTAAATTAGTTGTTCCTTCTGTTAAATAAGAAAGAATTCTACTTGAAGGACTTTCTTAAATGCCTGCTAGTTTTTCTATAAAATAAGTCGTAAAATTTATTAAAAATAAATTGTGACCTCACAGGCCATCTATCTAGCCTAACCCTCCCATTTTACAGATGAGGAAACTGAGACCCAGGGAGGTGACTTGCCCAGGCTTACACAGGGAATAAGTGTCAGAGGTGGGATTTGAACCAAAGACCTCCAACACGAGAGGCCCACTATACCACACTGAGCCCCACTCACATCTATTCAGAAATTTGATTTTTGTTCAAGATGGTAACCTTGACACACATTAAAAAAAAGAGAGTTCAGAAAATATATGAACATAAAGAATGGGAACTTGCCTTATAGTTGTCTCATCTAAAAAGAAATGAAATTTCAAATCAGTGGAGAATTTTTCTGAGAAAAGATATTAAAAACCCTCAGCAATAAAGACTGAATAAAGAACAAAAACTTATTGTACTATAAACTCCCAAGTAAACGTAAAACTATACGGGTTCCAAAACGTGCAGTGATATTTTGTATTTCAAACAGTGAACATGAATTTCAATACAGTTTAGCTTTCAAAAATCTTAATTTAGCAAAGTTTTGATAATCCATGCACACTGGCAAAAGATTTGTCTATATTTGTGAAAACTCTGAATTCTAGAACTTTTTTCCAGAAATGCAATTTTATTTCTTCCAAGTACATTCAGTGACTTTAGCTGCTAAATAAATGTTTCAAAGAAATATCCTGCCAGGCTTGCCACAGAGAAGGAACAAGGAGTCAGGTGGGCTGGCCCAGATTCAAGGAAATATTTAGGACTATTCAAAACCAACACAGCAAGATATTTAAAAGATAGTTTTTTCTGACATAAGCAGAATAAATAAAGCAATGAGCCCATTAGGAAAGCTATGAAAGATACTCAGACTTGGGGAAACTTGGAAAGGCAACGAAACAAGTTGGGTAATCAAACTTAATCATAATGATATGGTAATAATAATAATAGCATTTTTTTTAGAAATGCAATTTTATTTCTTCCACCTATATTCAGTATCTTTAGCTGCTGAATAACAAAACAAGTTGGGTGGGCAAACAGTAGTTTCATAGTAATAATAGCATTTATATAGATCTTTGAGTTTTGCAAAGCACTGTACATAAGTTCTCTCTTTTTATCCTCATTGCTCCTTATTCTGATCCTTATTCTGCTTAGTTTAAGTAAGAGTTATAGTACTAACAGTTTTGACTATCGTCAATTGGTTTTCTGTTCTTTCATAGGGTAGAACAATTGTCTGCAGATTAGAAGAGCAGATTTCTGCATAACTGATCATTGTATTTAGTGGTAGACAAAATCTTAGAGAGCAGCTAGTCCAATTTCTAAGGGCAGCTAGGTGGTGCAGTGGATAGAGTGCCAGACCTGGAATCAGGAAGATTTTATCTTTGTGAGTTCAAATCTGGCCTTAGACACTTACTAGCTGTGTGACCCTGGGCAAGTCGATTAACCTTGTTTGCCTTGGTTTCCACATTCATAAAATGAACTAGAAGAAATGGTAAACCGCTTCAGTATTTTTGCCAAGAAAACCCCAAATGGGGTCACAAAGGGTCAGACATGACTGAACAACAGCAAGGTCTAACTTCTGCATCTTATGGATGAAAAAAACTGAGATGCAGAGAGATTAATGGACTTGCTCATAGTCACAGGATCACAGATTTAGAGACAGAAGAGATCTTAATGGCCATCTAGTTTACATCTTACTTTTTACAGTTGAGAAAACCAAAGGAAGGCTAGGTGAATTGTCCAAAGTTCACAAAAAAATTAAGTGACAAAAGTAGAATTTGAACCCAGGTCTTCTGATTCTCAACTCAGTGTCTGTAACACTGCACTCTGTTGACTCTGTGGTCCATAATTCCAGGATTCCAACCAAGGATCTCTAACTCTACATCCATTGTTCCTTGTGAAATACCAGATTGGGCCTATTCCTAATTAAGAGTATCCATTTACATGCCAAAGAATCAGTCTCAAAGCTGGAAGGAACCTCAAAAGTTATCTAGTTCAACTAATACCTGAACAGGGAGTTAGTTTCCTCTAGAACATTCCCTGGCAAGTGACCACCCAACCTTCCCTTGAATATTTTTGGAGAGGAAAAAACTCCTCACCTCCTCACTACCTCCAGAGGCAGCTCATTCCGCTTTTGAAGAGCTCTAATTATTCAGAAGTTTTCCCTTAAATCAAGCTTTAATCTTCTCTTAAAGCTTTAATCTTTAATTTCATCCACTGATCCTGGTTCTTCTGTCTGAGGCCAAACAGAACAGTTCTAATCTCTCTTCTAAATTAGAGCTTTTCAAATCCTAGAAGACAGTTATCATGCCCCTCCCCAGCCAATATTCTGTCTTCTCTTCATTAAGTACAGGGTAGGGCTCCATTTAAATTACTTCAAAATAATTACTTTTGTCAGATGAGAACATTTGTTGGTCAAATCAATTGGATCAGAACTAGGTGTGAATAAGACTTAGACACATCCTTAAATCAATCAAAGACATTTCAACTAGGAGCAGCTCAATAACACTGATGGACCTGTATATAACCAAAGAACTAGCTCAGAACATAAGAGATTTGAGTGCCTGGTGGTAGAGAGGAGAAGGAATTCTGGGGGTGTGGATGGAGAAGAAAATACTTCTACCTTGGTTGGAGAAAAATGTTGTTAGTTATGAAGGCTGGGAGAATTTTGTACTATCCATTGTCTTCCTAGGAGTATCCCCAGAACAACTGACAACAGGTCGTTGTTGTGTTGTTGTGTTTGTCCTTGGTTCTGGAAGAGGACAGTGACATCATGGAGGTGATGACATGACTTGCAATTGACTTTGATTTGAGTGAGGGAGGGCTTTGCAAGGTCACCAGCCTCACTTTCTCCTCCAGAGCCATCTGGGTCCGGTGGCCAGATATTCATCAGTACCACTAGAGATGGCCCAGCTGACAACAGTGTCTACATCAGGAGCCAAAGACATACAGAATACAGATTCAAGACTCAAGTCAGCAGAAAGAATTATCCCATACATAAGGGAAACATTTTGAGGTCCATGGTAAAGAGACTTCCAAGAGCTATGTTACCCTTCCTATACATGCTCTCCAAGCTTGAGTGAATTTTTCCCTGGACTCTATACATACTGTTGAGGTAAAGTGTCCCAGGGAACATCTTATAGTAAATTAGTAAATATCCTCTTTTTAGGAACTAGCTAGAGCTAGCTGACATATCAATGGATAATTATAGGTGAAGCACACTGGTGGGGGCTCATGAACTATGACATTAGAGAGACAATACTCAAACCCTCCAAGCTACCCTTGGAGCTCTAAAGAGAAATGTGGCCAGTTTTTTTATGAGTAACTAACTCATCAGTCTGTGTGTAAGTCAGGATAAGGATTACTAGAGTCTACATATGCTGTATAAACACACTAAACCACTCCTCTTATAATATGAGTCATAGACCTAGAACTGGAAAGAAACCCAGAGCTCTAATTTTGCAAATGAGAAAACTGAGGCCCATAGAGGTTAAATGACTCCCCCAAGGTCCCACAGTAAGCATCAGAGACAGAATTTGAACTCAGGGCCTCTGACTCAAAAGCCAGTGTTCTTTCCACTATACCGCACTAACTCCCATATTCCTTCTACTCCTTTGGATGCACATCAGCTCATCAATGTCTTTCCCAAAATGTGATGCCTAGGACGAGTATCCGTCCTCTGGATTTTATCCAATGAGGGCAGAATACTTCACCCCGGACACTCTGCCTCTCTTAATGCAGCCTTAAATGAGTTACTTATTTTTGGCTGCCATATCACCCTATTGACTTGTTTGAGTTTGCAGTCTGTTAAGGCCCTTAGACCCTTTTTTTATGGGAACTGATCCTCTCCTATTCTGTACTTATAAAATTGATATTTTGACCCCAACTCTAAGATTTTACTTTCACTCCTGCCAAATTTCATCTTATTAGACTTGGCCTGTTGTTCTAACCTGTTGACCTTATGTTAGCTCCTAATTCATTCAATGCATAGCCTCTCTCTCCAAGTTTTATGTTACTTTTGAATGTGATGAGTAGCCATCCTACGCCTTACTCTGAGTCACTCCTAAAAATGTTGAACATCACAGGGTCAAGGACAATTCCTTAAAGAACCCCACTTCCAAGGACCTCCTTCCAAGTTGGCATTGACCCATTAATGATTATTCTTTGCATCTAGTCATTAAATCAGTTATGAATTCTCCTAGCTCCTCTCATCTTTCTAGTTAGCCCGTGAGGAGAGTAGAAGAGATTTTGTCAAATACTTTGGCAAAATTTTAATATGCTAAGAGTACATAAATAGGTCATAGTTTGGGCACAGTAGTCCCTTAAGGGACTGTAGATTTTTTTCAAGAAGTTCCCAAATACATGTGCCAATTCACGAATAAACAAGCATAATTTGTGTAGGCTGAGCAAATATATCTTGCACCAATGTGCTATTCTTTTTCAAACATACATACGTACTGTTGTGATCAATAAAATAATTCATTTAAAGGCTTTGCTGACTTCATAATACCTTTTTATAATTGTGTATGATAACCAATGAATTAATATTCATTCAACACTTAATATTCATAGTTCAATTATTTTTATTATGGGAGAAAGGAATTGTAAAAAGTTTTGGTGTTGAAATGGGGTCCTCAGACCCAAAAAGGTAGGGAACCACTTGGCTACCAAGTTCCCCTGGTCTTCCAATTTAGTAACTGTCAAAAAAGGAAATGAGGTTAGTCAAACATGACCTATTCTTGATAAAGGCAGTCTGCTTACAGACTGTTCCTTTAACAGTAGGTCCCAGATTTGTCAGAAATCTGGCAGTCACCAGCTTATAGTTTGCTGACTATATGCTCTTTCTTTTTAAAAATCAGAACATTTGCCTGTTTGCAGGCTTTTCTCCCATCTCCATTATTTTTCAAGGATCACTAATAGCTCCTCCGTAATTGTATCTGACAATTCCTTCATTAGTACCCTGGGATCAGCTCATGCAGGCCTGGTGACGAACTCAGTGAAGGCAGCTATTCTTACTGTCTCACAGACTTTCATTGTTTCTTTACTTATTTTGGGTTTTAACTTCCTGTTAACTATTTCTGTTCTATCCTTCCCAGGGTTTTAGAATCATGGAATCTTCAGCATGGGAGGGACCTCAGAGGTCATCTAATCCAACACCTACCCAAATCTGTAATCCTGACATACATCACCAATAAGGGATCAGCCAGCTTCCACTTAAAGGTGTTTGATGGGTCGAGTCAACCAGTCAGTTGAAAAGCATTTGTTAAATGCTTTAAACGTGGCGTGTCTGGGGGACGAAGAAAAGCAAAAATAGTCTCTTCCCTCAAGGAGCTCACATTCCAATAGTGGAAATAACATGTAAATAACTGCACATATAAATATATACATATATGTATGAATATACTTATGTCTGTGTGTACACATATGTGTGTGTGTGTGTGTGTATGTGTGTGTGTGTGTGTGTGTGTGTGTGTGTGTGTGTGTGTGTGTGTAGATATTAAACAGAAGGCGATTTTGGAAGGCTGAGGGGTGAGGGTAGGCAAAGAGACAGGACCAGAAGAGACCTCCTGTAGAATGTGGGATTTGAGCTTAGAGGGTTTTATATATTTTTATTTATTTTATTTTTTAATTTATGGAATAAAACAAACATTTCCATAATATAATAAAACAGATTGCACATGAAACTGCAAATCTATTATGTACAACTTGGTATTCCCTTTAAATATATGTTATCATATATATAAATATATAATAAGTTAAATTATATAATAAATTTCTTTTTTTTCCCTTATCCCCCCACCTTCCTAGAGAAGGTCACCATTAGACACAAATATATATATATATATATATATATATATATATATATATATATATATATGTAAAATCATTCTATGCATACTTCTACTTATCAGTTCTTTCTCTGGATGTGGACAGTGTCTTCTTTCATATGTCCTTTGTAGTTAATTTGGGTGTTTATAATAGTCAAAATGACTTATTTACTCAAAATTTTCTTCAAACAGTATTGCTGGGGGCAGCTAGGCGGTGCAGTGGATGGAGTACCAGCCCTGGAGTCAGGAGGACCTGAGTTCAAATGTGACCTCAGACACATAACACTCAGTCTGTGTGATTCTGGGCAAGTCACTTAACCCCGATTGCCTCACGAAAAAACAAAACAAAAAAACTCCCAGTATTGCTGTTAGTGTACACAACATTCTCTTAGTTCTGCTCATTTAATTTAGTTTTAAAGGAGACCGGGATAGCTGACAGAGGAGAGGAAGGAGAGCATAACAGGGATGGAGGACAAGAGTGAAAGGAACAAAGTGAAGAGGTGTGTGAAGAACAGCAAGAAGACAGGTATGGCTGAATCATAGTGTGTGGAGAGAAGCTAAGTGTAAGGAGACAGAAAAGATAGCAGGGGGCCATGTTCAAAAGGGTTTAAAGGCCAAGCAGAGAGTTTTATGTTTGACCATGAAGATAATAGGGAGCCCTGGAGTTTATTGAGTAAGAGGGGTGGAAGATGATCCAACCTGAACTTTAGGAAAATCATTGAGTGGAGGATAGATTGGAGTGGACTGGGAGAGCAACCAGAAGGCTAAGGTCAAAGGTCCAAATGGGAGGTGATGAGGGCCTGAACTTGGGTGCCAGCTCTATGAGTAGAGAGAAGGGACAAAAGATGATGAAAAGTTAGAAATGGTGAGATTTGACAATAGACTGGGGAAGTGGGATGAGTGACTGAGGAGCGGAGAATGACACTGAAGTTGTAATACTGTGTCACTGGGAGAACAGCAATGCCCTTATCAGTAACTGGGAAGTTCAGAAGAGAGGAGAGTGAAAACGTTTGACATCAAGTTTGAGTTGGTGAAGCAGGACGGGCTCAGAAGAGAGGTTAGGATTGAATATATAAATCTGGGACTTTCTCCTGATTTAGCCCATTTTTAAAAAAGTCTATGTATTAAGAAGTTTTTCCTTGGGTTAAGCCAAAAGATGCCTCCCTGAAACTTCCACCTGCTAGTTCTTATTCTGATCTCTGAAACCAGGCAGAACCAATGTAATCACTCTTTCACATAACAATCCTTCAAGTATTTGGAACTCAGCATGGTCTAAGTCTTTTCTTTTCAACGCTAAACACCTTTTCCTTTAACCAGTTCATTTATGGCATGGTTTCAGGCCCTACCACCATCCTGTCCAACATCCTCTAGATTCCCTCCTGACGTTCTCACAGGACAGTGATAGCACTTTTGTATTCATCCTTCATTACCTTCCATGTTTTTTTGCATATCTTTACAAAAATCTAAGCTGGTTGATGTGCCACATCTGACTCTTTTAATCTACCCTCTCTTTTCTTCTTCATTAGAATCAGATGTGTTTACATTGATAGAATTACATTTTAGAGAGCTTCTCTTTGCACTAAGCCAATTTTCTTATGCAATTTTAGCTGTCAGATCCCCACATTCCATCTTCTGAACCCTTTGAAATCTGCTCTTTAAAAATCTAAGATGCACATTTAATAGGGGTCTGGTGTATGCATAGAGTGCCCCCTGTGGCATCTCTCTGTGGAGAAAGGACAGAAGCCTGCTTGGAGGAGAATCAAGATGATGTGTGAGGGAAGTCTTGAGGAGGCTGCTGAACATGCAGAGACGTCCTGTAGCTGGTTCCAGCTGCTGACCACGTGATGAATGGAGAGGCTCCTTAACCAGCTGCAGAGGCATGCAGAAGTCCCTGGTGGGCTTCCTCCATGTCTCTCTCTCGCCTAAATACTTTTGGCTGTTTGGTTCTTCACTGGCCTCTTTTACTCATAGTGTCTGGGGAGAGACTATGCTGGAAAGGGAAGGGCCTCGGGGCTTCCTCCTCTCTGGAGCCAGGCGGTTGCTCCTTGGCTTCTGCATTTGATCTTTTTCCCTTTTAGTGGAAGGAAAGTGGAGCCTCTGATATCCTGAATTCAAAATGTCAGGTGGGTTCTCCAGCGTTCTGGGTTTCCAAAGCTAATGCAGTGCTGATGCCTGAGGAGCTCCTTGTTGTAGTTGTAGTTGTAGTTGTAGTTGTTGTCTGTCCTTTGTTCTCGAAGAGAACCATGATATCAGGGAGGTGATGCTGGAACCTGAAAGTGAATTGGATTTAAGTGAGGGAGGTTACCAGCCTCACTTCCACCTTTGAAGCCATCAGGGTTCAGTGGCAAGATATAGATCAGGATGACGGGAGATGGCCCCTGCCCAAGGAGCAAAGAGTGGGCTTCAGGAGCAACCCTTTAGACATATACCAAGGGAAGCTGGGATGAGGTAAGGACCACTGGCCAATCATGCTGAATCTGGACACAAACTTGGTGAGACCATCGCTTTGTAGAAACTAGACTAATATGAACCTACACTCTTTTTTTTTAAATTTTATTTGGTTTTTTGTTGTTTTTAAATTTTTTATTTTTATTTTTTTGAGCCTACACTCTTGACCCCCAGGGATCTTGGTGGTATAAGGGAGAGTATGCCCTCAAGATAATGGGGATACTGTTTTTATGTTTTTCTTGCTATACCTTTGAAGTAAATATCCTTTTGTAAAAAATCTCATTGATATTAAGTGGTTAAATGGAACTAAGGCTAATCTCTGCAGCTTAGTAATAGAGAAAACACAGTGACAAGCTGATGACATTGGAGAAAAGAAGACACCCTCGAATCCTAAGGAGGAGACATAGCATCTTTGCTCAGCGAGAGGCGACCAGAGTGTACTTGCTATAAATGTCAAACTATGCTCAGTCTCCCTCTCCTCTATTAAGCAAAAATAATAAATTAAATAAATTGAATTTAAAATTAAAATAAAAAATGGCCACTTCTCCTCTATCATTTCTTTTTCAGCAACCAGTTAGTTCCTTATTATGTCAATTCCCTAACCTTCTTAACAGGCTAATTTTCTTACTTAAGTCAAACACACCCCTAAGATTTGTTACCACTCATCATTTGATTTGAAAAACTTTGCTTTCAAAGATAGTACAAAGGTGATCTTAAGTGAGAGGCAGTGTTGTATAGGGAAAAGACTGCTGGGTCTGGAGTCATAGTCCCTGCATTCAAATCTTGGCACTGCTACTCACGAGCTATATGACCTTGAGAAAGTCACTCTACCTTTTCTGAGCCTGTTTCTCCACCTGTAAAATGAGGACTGGATAGGCTCTAAAGTCACTTCCAGCTCGAGGTCTATGATCTCTCTCCCCTGTGGCCCAAGGCAAATTATTAGAGATTCCAAACTAATTTTAATAATGACAACTGACATAGGTAAAGTGCCTACTATGTGCCAGGCACTGTGCTAAGTGCTTTACAATTATTATCTCATTTGATCCTCGCAACAATCCTGGGAGGTAGGTGCTATTATCAACCCTATTTTACAGATGGGAAAACTGAGGCAAACAGAGGTTAAATGATCACACATCTAGTAACAGTCTGAGGCCCAATTTGAACTTGGGTCTTCTTGACTCCAAGTCTAGTGCTCTATCTACTGCACCACCTAGTGAAGTCTATCCTGACGGGTTCTTACTGGACTTCATAATTTTGCCACATTTCCTTCCCTTTTACTACGTTCCTCATATTTTCTTCAAAAATGCTTTCAGATATTTGGCATCGAATATGTGATTTTCCTGGCACGGAATCTATTGCCATCAATAGACACTACAGGAACCACCCAAGTGGATGGATTAATTCATTGTTTAATGGAGCGGAACAGCTACTGTAATAAATATTTGTTGTCAAACACTATCTGGTCTTCCTGTTGGGTAGATGCTAGCTAGGAACATTTGACTGTGAATTTCCTTGCTTGGTATTTTACAGATAACTCAGTGAGGAGGCCGGTTGGTTCAGCAGAATTGTTCAGGATTCAGGAAGATCCAGAGATCGTTGACACCAGAGAAGAGAAGGCATGAGAGGGGGAGTGATACTAGACTGGAGGACTGTCAAGCTGAAAAAAGACCAGACTGATTTTTGTGGCTGTTGGGTTAGGCCTAACTCCAGCATCCTGTTAGTTCTGGTCTCATGTTGGAATGAAGTGAGGTACTCACCAGTCACCAAAGTAGGTTTATTTTACACAAACAGCAAGGATATGCAACAAGAATACAGTGGCTTCTCTAGATGTGACCCCTGTCCCCTCCTCCACACGGAAAATTGTTCAGCAAGGTACGATGACTTGGATGGCTTTCAGACACCGTGAGTCAGAGGGCAAGAAATCCACAAGGGCAGGACTCGTTATGCCCTTAAGTGACCAAAAAGCTGAGGCAGGGGAGGCAGGGGCCAATCAGGTCCCAGAGACAGCTCTGCTGCCTTTTAGGGAAAACTAATCCCCATTCCTGAGAAATGGGGAACACTCATCCTATCACAATGGCCTGTCACTAAGACCATCATCCTGAGACATTTAGTCATTGTGAGGTGTTGGGCAACTCAGTCTCAGCCTCAGTTTCTTCATCTATAAAATAACTGTGATACTTAGCTCACAGGGTTTTTGGTAAGGCTCAAATGAGACAATATATGCAAGGTGCCTTGTATATTTTAAAGTGCTATAGAAATATCTGTTGCTATTATTAAAGTATATTCAAGCATCCTAAGTACTTTCTCATAGGGTTTATCCAATTCCTTTGTACAGTTCAAAATGAGAGATTATATAGTCCATTTGTTTGCCTCACTTATTTAAATACCTAATTGTTAAGGCAAAATATCTTCCAAATTCTGAAAAAGAGGATTTTGACTCACAATTACACGCTGGTCAAAAGCTGTTCTTCCCTTAATTTATTAAGACTTAGAACAGTTTCCTCCTGTACCTTTTTCCTATCCCTGAATCAAGCAATGTCCTTATCAAGAAGAACATTAACTAAAGGTGAAAATCCATATTTCTCAGGATCAAGATTGAAATATTGTCATGTCATACAATATTAATGTTTTAAATCTCCTTTTAAGGTTGATAATGATTTTACATTTATGGTATGCCTTTGTACTCA
The DNA here is from genome assembly GCF_003287225.1 of Phascolarctos cinereus. NCBI lineage: Eukaryota > Metazoa > Chordata > Mammalia > Diprotodontia > Phascolarctidae > Phascolarctos > Phascolarctos cinereus. Next base: position 322,389,840 of record NW_027555847.1, read on the forward strand.
AACAGAAAAGGATGTAAATTTTGCTAATCAATTTTATAAACTTAATCAATGCCCTACTAAGTTCCTATTCCAAGGCCACATCCAGTTGGGGTGGTCTTCACACTAGGGAAGGTTTTGCCCACAGAATTCTGGAAGGTCTTACCAAGTGGGAAAGGTTTTGGGTACAGGCTTGGTGTCTGTAAATGTAAGACTTGATTAGCTAAGTTGGGAGTTCATCACCAGAAGTCTGGCTACTCTCCAACCCCTGGGAAGAAAGAGATGAGTTTAGAAGCAGGGGTGTGGAACCTGCAGCCTTGAGGCCTCATGTGGCCCTCTAGGTCCTCAAGTGCAGCCCTTTGACTGAACCCAAACTTCACTGAAGCCTTAAGGCTGCAGGTTCCCCACCCCTGGTTTAGAGAGTAAACTAGAAGTCATGCCATGTCAGAAATAGGAATTTCTTGAGATCATTAAATCCAGAGGCCTGAGAGGGAGGCTGAAAGCTGGTTCAAGTCATAGAGATCAGGAAAAACTCTACCTGGCTGCCTAGCTATGCATAGAACAATGTGCTGGCCCACCCCTAAGGAAGCATTTCCACTGGATCTACCCCTTCCCTTCAGTGAAGAGGCCAATGGGAATGCTTCCCTAGTATATGCCACTATACCCGATCCACATTCTATGCACATCTGTCTGACTCAGTTTGCCTCCATTTATGCAGACAATATGTGTTCCTCACTAGTACTTTACACTGACACGTCAACACAGTCAGTGGTCTTTGGATGTGCTATGTCCCCTCCTGATTAAACTGTGCTAGGGAAGCCATCGCTTTGAATGCTATCTCACCCTCCTATCATGTTCCCTTATCCCTCACAGCCATTAGCATGGTGGAATTACATTGGCGATAGGTCTTGATCAGTTTGGGGCATACACATTGTGCAATGGCCCATGTGTTTCTCTTCGAGCCCACGCTCCTGCCACCCCCCTCGGTGGTACTATTTTATTATCTCCATGAATTAAGAATCTTCTGGAGGATTTAGTCTATGGGGCATAATTCAGTGTTGAGGCTGGACCATCTTAATAAGAACCAGTAGCATACAGAGTAGATATGGAATAAAATTGCTAATTCTGCCTAATGACTACTGGCTAATGGAATTTCACACCTGAGGGATACCATCAGTTTCTAGGGAGGTTTGAGTCTGATGTGGATATCATGGAATGGTAGCTGACTCTGGTCCTCAATACCCAAGGATTCCCTGAGGGCAAGATAGTGGTCAGCTCCCTGCCTTTTGGCCATCTGGACAGCTTGTAAGGTATGCTAAAAGTCAGCCGAGGTCAGATCTAATCTTGCCCGCCCCCAACCCTCAGTTAATCATTGGTTACAAGAACCCAATGGGCAGAAGAACCAAAGGTAGAAACCATTGTTCACAAAATTCTAGGTTTTCAAAATGGAGTTGTTAGGAGAAAATGTAGTATAAAGTAGGTTGGCCCATTCCTCTTGTTCTCTGCCCATAAGACCGATGATACGTGATAAGCCGTGGAAAGTTGACTCTTTCCTTGGAAGGTCACAAATATAGAAATGAAAGACAAACTGGGGATTTGGGCTGGAGTAGATATGACATGGAAAACTGTGGAGCCAGGGAATTTCTTTCATGAATAGGCCCGAGGGAAAAGTACAGTACAGAAAAAGAAGAAAATCATGTTGGTCAGAATGTCTACCAGGTGCTTGACTAAATGCAGCATTACCCCCAGCCAGGGATGAAAGGGAGTCAGTCTGGCTCATCACCCAAGACACTCTACCTCCCATCTCCATGTCATTACACTGGGTATCATTTATGCCTAGAATTCATTCCTTCTTCACCTTCATCCCTTGGAATCCCTAGTTCCCTAAGCTAAAAGGCCACCTTCTACTTGAAGCCTTTCCTGATTCATCCTCTCCTCAATGCTAGCACACTTCCTCCCCAACCTACAAGTATTCATTTTTATAAATACTATAATATATAAATATTTCATAATATACAAAATTACAAAAATATAAAATATATAAATACATATAGTATATATTTATAAATTTTATAAATTTACATATGTTCATTTTGTCCTCCCCAAAGCTCTTTGAGGGCAGGAACTGATTCACTTTTGTCTTTCTGTTCCCAGCATTTAGCACAGAGACTGCCTCACATAGCAAGTACTTAACAAATGCTTCTTGACTGAATGATTGACTGAGCACTTAGTTCACTGTGCCCCAAGATTCTTGTAACTTTCACTTTACTGACCATATACCCCTTGTTGGTGAGACTTGGGTCCAAAAGAGTAGGTCCTGGTTGCTGTCCCTGCTTTCCAAGGCCTTACTTAGCAGGTCACGGATGTATGAGATATTCTGCTTTCAGTGCAAAGAGACTTTCGGCAAATGTCCGGGTAACTAAAGTCCTCCATCATTGCTCTATATTGCCTCAATGTCACATTTCAAGTCAACAAGCATCTGTTAGGCTTCTGTTGTTATTTGTCCTTTATTCTTGAGGAGGACCATGACATCAGGGAGATGATGCCATGACATGCAAGTGAATTGGATTTCAGTGAGGAAGGGTTGTGCAGTCATCAGCCTCACTGTTTCCTCCAGAGCCATCTGGGTTCAGCAGCCAGGTATAGATCAGGACGACTGGAGAGGGCACCTATCTGTTAGGCAGCTACTGTGTGACAGGCGCTGTACTTAGCACTGAAATAACTATCATTTGTATGACACTTTAAGGTTTGCAAAGCATTTTACAAATATCTAATTTGATCCTCCCAATAACCCTGGAAGGTAGGAGCTAGCTATCATTTCCCCCATTTTGCAGTTGAAAAAACAAGGCAGACAGATGTGAATTGACTTGTCCAGACTCATAGATCTAGTAAATGTTTGAGGCAGGATTTGAACTCAGGTCTTCCTGATTCTAAGCTAAGTGTTCTCTCTGTTTTACCAGCTAGTAAATATCTAAGGCCAGATTGGAACTCAGGAAGAGAAGTCTTCCAAGCCCAGGGCTATATCCACTGAACTAAATATGCAAGTGTCACTATACCCTTATTCCAGTGCTCCAGGGAAAATTAGCTCAAAGTCTAATTTGTGGCTCATGTCTAGGGTCTTCCCAAAAGGAGGAACAAGAAGGTATTCAACATATAGTGTAAATCAGGCTTTAGATGAGTATTTATTTCCTACACACAAAAGATGTTCTTAACACAGAAGGCTGTCACAAACTGCATTGATAGAAACACAAACAAGCAGCAATAAAAGCTGTTGTTAGACCCCACTAGGAGTTTGGGCTATGGACAGCATGCTGGGCCTGAAGTGACTTCAAATCCATCCTTAGACACATATTTTGTGTCCCTAAGCAGATCCCTTAACCTGTCTGCCTCAGTTTCCTCATCTGTAAAATATGAATGATAATAGCACTCACCTCTAAGGTTTGTTGTGAGAATCAAATCAGATAATATTTATGAAGCACTTTGCTTTACAACCTTAAAGTGCTAGATGTCATTATTATCAAAACAATCAAAATGTAAAGCAACTGCTATGATTACCAAATAGGCATTTTATCCTTTACCTGGGTTCTTCACTGCCCCTTCTCCACACCCCAGCTCCCAAATAGGAAGCTCTTAGGAAGCCAGGGCAGGGATTGGGCTCATTCTCTGGTCAGTGATCATCTTTTCCATGAGAGCTGGAGCAGCTGGCAGGGACTCCAGAAGGGCAGCCAGCACTACCGAGGCCCCAGCATCACTGGACCTCTCAGACTCACAAGGTCACCTGTAAGCCTCGTGTCCATTTCAAGATCAGTGATTGGCCTCTAGGACCAGGCCAAGAGCACAAAGCAGAGGAGGCAGCCAGAGGACATCTCAAGCTCACCTAAAGGAAACCCTTTGATCCAGCTGCCACGTGGGAGCAGTCAACAGACTAACAGGACAGAGAAGGGTCCATCAAAGGATCCTCATGGGAAGTTCCAGAGTTACATGGCGTCATGTAACCTACCTGACATGATGCCACCTGCTGGGTTGAAGGGAAGACAAGGCTTGAGTCATTCTTTTTAAAAACAATTTTTTAAAAAAAATTCTAAACTCAAAAACAAAAAAAAAAGAGGGAGAGGAAAGCATCTCCACAGTAAAACATGCAAAAAAAGCATTCTATATGAAACCACGAATCTCCATTTTACACTGCTTACTTTTTTAAGCATATAATGAATACAATGTTGCTTTCAAAACTGTCCTGCTTTCATATACTTCCTTCTCAACTTCCTTCTGTTCTATTCTGTGCATTTACAAAAAATTGTTTCAATGTCTCTCTTCTTTTTTTGGTATCATTATTTCTAACCTCTCCCTTTCCTCCTTCACCCACCAAGAAAAAGAAAGGGGAGGGGCAGCTAGATGGCACAGTGGATAGAGCACTGGCCCTGGATCCTGGAAGACCTGAGTTCAAGTATGGCTTCAGATACTTGATATGTGCTAGCTCTGTGACCCTGGGCAAGTCACTTTACCCCATTGCCTAGCCAAAAAAAAGGAGGGGGGGGAGAGGAAAAATCCCTTGTAACAAGCATGGTAAAGCAAAATGAAACCACACAGTGACCGTGTCCAAAACCACGCCTCTGGACCTTGCATCTACCATTTCTCTATCAGGGTGAGTAACATCCTGCATCCCATAGAGACATGGCAAGTCATTGCTTTGATCAGAGTTCTTGTCTTTCAAAAGTTTTTTTTTTCCTTTGCAGTGTTGTCTTTGTCTAAATTGTTCCCCTGGTTCTGCTCACTTTACTCTGTATAAATTTATATTACACAGGATATTCTGAAATTGTCTCTTTCGTTATTTCTTACAGAACAATGATATTCCATTACATTCATACGCCACCACTTGGTCATCGAATCCCCAATTGTCTAAGAAGCAATCTAAGGGAGAGTTACTCATTTTTAAATGGTCCATTGGATCATAGGCTCTTCCAGCTCAATGGCTAATAAGGGGATTGCTTTGTCATCCTCAGAATGCCCAAGTCCTTCAGCATTGAGTCACAAATACCCATCTGGAAGCCGTCAAGGATTGCCAAAGGGTGCATGACACACAAAAAAGTTAAGAACCCCTAATTTAATGTTTTTTCCCTGATGCTTTACAAACACCAAAATCTTCCCCATCATTTAAAAGTTTTCCCTTGAGCTTGTCATCCTTTCCAATAATTATATCTCTTCTCCTTTTGGTAGCCAAACTCCTAGAAAAAGTCATCCACACTCAATGTCTCCACTTTCTCACCTGTCATTGACTTCTCAGCCTCTTGAACTCTGACTTCCAATCCTACCATTTGACTGAAATTTCTCACTCCAAGGCTATCAACAATCTCTTAATTACTAAATCTACATGGGGGCAGCTAGGTGGTGCAGTGGATAGAGTACTGGCTCTGGATTCAGGATGACCTGAGTTCAAATCCGGCCTCAGACACATAACAAGTCACTTAACCCCCATTGCACAACCAAAAAAAAAAATCTACTGACTTTTTTTTTTCATTCCTCTTCCTACTTGACCTCTGTAGCTTTTGATATTCAACTACCTTCTCTTTTCTAGGTACACTCTCTCTTCTTGGCTTCCAGGAGTATTGTATACTCCTAGTTCTTATTCTGCCAGTTGGATGGCTCCTCAGCCTCTTAACTCTAACCTTAGTCCACCTCCTACCTCCTTAACATAGGCATCCCACCAACACTTTGTCCTTTGTCCCTCTTCTCATTCTATGTATTTTCCCTTGGAGAGCTCAGCATCTGTGGGTTCAGTTATCTCTTAAAAAAATAGGTGATCCCCAAGCCTGTATATCCAGTCATAACTTGTTCAACATCCCCACCTGGGTGTTCCTTCAACATCTCAAATCCAACATATCAAAACCAAAACTCATTATCTTCCTTCCAACTCCTGCCCCCTCCAAACACCTACATTTCTTTTAAAGACAACATCATTTGAGGGGCAGCTTGGTGGCGCAGCAGATAGAGCTCTGGTCTTGGAGTCAGGAGGGCCTGAGTTCAAATCCGGCCTCAGGCACTTACTAGCTGTGTGACCCTGGGCAAGTCACTTAACCTCAATTGCCTAAGCAAAAGGAAGCCAGGGCAGAGATTGGGATCATTCTCTGATCAAGTGATCATCTTTTCCATGACAGCTGGAGCAGCTGTCAGGGACTCCAGAAGGGCAGCCAGCACCAAGCAAGGCCCCAGCATCATTGGACCTCTCAAACTCACAAGGTCACATCTAAGCCTGGTGTCCATCTCAAGATCAGTGATTGGCCACTAGGACCAGGGCAAGAACACAAAGCAGAAGAGGCAGCCAGAGGCCGCTGCAAGCTCACCTAAAGGAGACCTTTTGATCCAGCTGCCACATGGGAGCAGTCAACAGACTACCAGGACATGCTTCTGGTCCCTCAGGTTAACAACCCTGGAATTGTCCGTGACCCTTTCCTTTCTCTCACTCTCCGTTTCCAATGAGTTACCAAGTCATGTTGATTTTTACCTTCCCAATGCCTCTCACATCCACCCTTTTCTCCCTCCAGTTAATTACTCCAGCCTGCTACCTCTCATTATTGCAATATGCTCCTAATTGGCCTCCCTGTCCCCAGTTTCTCTCCTCTTCAATCCGTCCACTGATCTAGCTACCAAATTAAATCAAAGCATATTATTTTCCTGATCAAAAATCTCCAGGAGCTCCCTATTGCTACAAGGTTAAAATCTGCACTCCTCAGTCTGGCATTTAAAGCTTTGTGCAACCCAATTCCAAACTACCTTTCCAGATGTATTTCACATTTACTCTTTCTTGTGCACTCTATGTACCAGCCAAGCTGGCCCAATAGCTGTTCCCTGAGCTTGGCATTCCCTATTGTGTCTCAGTGCCCCTGCATGGGCTGCCCCCCCCAACTCCTCCCCTCCAGCCTGCAAAGCACTCCCTCCTCAGCCCCACCTCTTAGAATCCTTAACTTATTTCAAAGCTTAACTCAGGTGCCACCTGTTAGGCAAAGCCAGCCCAAATTGTTTTTGTTGTTGTTGTTTTAATTAATTTATTTTTAGTTTTCAACATTCACTTCCATAAGATTTTGAGTTTTAAATTTTCTCCCCCTCCACTTCTTCCCCACCCCCACCCCAAGACAGCGTACAATCCAATATAGGCTCTACATATACGTTCATGTCAAGCATATTTTCCCATTAGACATGATGTAAAGAACAATTCGAACTAATGGGAGGAACCACAAGAATGAAGCAATAAAACAAAACAACAAGGGAGAGCAAATAGTACGCTCCCATCTGCATTCAGATGGCATATTTCTTTTTCTGGGTGTGGAGAGAAATTTCCATCATGAATCTTTTGGAGTGGTCTTAGATGCTTGTGTTGCTGTGAAGAACAAGTCTATCAAAGTCAGTCAGTCATCCTATAATGTGGCTGTTACTATGTACAATGTTCTCCTGGTTCTGCTCATTTCACTCTGCATCAGTTCATGTCTTTCCAAGTTTTTTTGAAGTTTGCCTGCTCATCTTTTCTTTTTTTTTTTTTAAAGGCAATTGGGGTTAAATGACTTGCCCAGGGTCACACAGCTAGTAAGTATCTGTGGCCAGAGTTGAACTCAGGTCCTCCTGACTCCAGGGCTGGTGCTCTGTCCACTGCACCCCCCTAACTGCCCCTCATCATTTCTTATACACAGTAGTATTCTATTTACATTCATATACCACAACTTGTTCAGACATTCTCCAATTGATGGGCATCCCCTCCATTTCCAATTCTTGTTAGTGCTTCCTCCTTCCTCAGATTACCTTATAATTACACTTCTCGGGGTATGAGTTGTATCTCCTTGGTAGAACTTGGGCCCCTTGAGGACAAGAGAGATTAGTTTTTTGTCATTGTATCCCCAATGCCTAGCACAGTCCCTGACACATAAAAGGGAAGTAATCAATATTTTTAAAAATTGAATTGAATCTCCTTTGCGTTTACCCATCAATTACATAGAATCGTAAATTTGGAATGGATTTTTGAACCCATCTAGTCCAACCTTTTTTATTTTATAGAAGAGGAAACCGAGTTCCAGAAGTTAAATGATTTATCTAAGCAAACTAGGGCCTTTCACTGAAATTATTGGAATGAGGGCTCTTCAAGTCTGAGGAATTTTAAAATGAGGAGGAAACTTGATCACTTTCTCCTACACATTTACATTCCTTAATTTGGTGGTGAATGGCTCTCCAAATGAGTGATTATGTGCTAACCCAAGAATCCACACTAAATAATGTAGAGGAAAAGGAAACACAGGCACAAGACTTACAAAATAAATTTATTTAAGGATGTTCTACAGTCCAATCAAGGCCTGAGAAGGGCTAGAGATAAGATCAGAATTTGGCAGTCCTCGAAATCCACATCCCAATTAGGGTGGTGGTTTGGCAGCTCCAATGATGCTTCCTAGTTTTCCTTTTTTGAATAGGTAAATGTGTTAGGGATGCTCCCCCCTTTTGTTGGAGAGGGAGTTCCTGGATAGTGATTGGTGGAAAGTGATACATTATCTGCTACCTTCACTTTCAGAGCTATGCTTTGGGATTTTTGACCATAATAATTGATAGATGAGGATAAGAATATGCAAATCAAATATTCCATGATTTACTCAAGGCTAGCTAACAAGGGGGAACTTAGAGCGTATTACTAATGACAGAACCTTTTATGCTTATTGCTGAGGACACAAGTATAAGCAAGCAGAACAGCCCCTGCCCTCAATGTGCTTACATTCTAATGGAGTGTGGAGGGTATGCACATAGCAACATGATTTGGAAATGGCCAGGAAGTGGTGTAGTGACCTCATTTCACACAAGATAAAGTAAAAGCTCACCTATAATATTCCAACGTCTCAAAGGAAAAGCTTGAGCCCCATGGTAGGAGGTGGAGGAGGAGGAAGAAGACGGCCAGAGTGCAGGTGGCATAGTTGAATCTAATAAATTATACTTGTTTTCTTTCTTCCTTTCCTCTTTCCCTTTCTTTCTCCCTTCCTTCCTTGCTTTCCTCCTTCTGTCCTTCCTCCCCTCTGTCCTTTCCTTCCTTTCTTTCTCCTTTCATCTCTTGTTTTCTTTCTTTCTTCCTTCCTTCCCTTCCTCCCCTTCTTCCCTTCTTTTCTTGCTTTCTTCCTTCCATCTGACTTTTATTCCTAGCAAAATTCTAGAAGCATTATTAAAGTCATAGTTATTAAACTGGGAAATGCTGTAAATACGGTATCACTTTAGATTTTAGCAAAGCATTTTAAAAAGAACCTCATCTATCCTTAGGGACAAAATGGAGATATGGGCTAGATGAAAGTACAGTTCAGTGTATTTAGAACTGGTTGAATGACCAGACTCAAAAGTGTTGTCATTAAAGGTTCAATATCAATTTGGGAAAGGCAGCTAGGTGGCGCAGTGGATAGAGCATTGGCCCTGGAGTCAGGAGGACCTGAGTTCAAATCCCATCTTAGACCAGACACTTTATACTTACTAGCTGTGTGACCCTGGGCAAGTCACCTAACCCCAATTGCCTGGAAAGTTTTTTTTTTTATTTTAAAAAATATCAACTTGGAGGAACATCTGTAGTGAAGTTCCCTTGGGATCCGTCATTGGTCTTATGCTGCCTAATGTTTTTATCAATAGCTTGAATGAATCCATAGAAGACATCCTTGTCAAACTTGCATATGACACAAAGCTGAGAGAGATAATGAATGTGTTACAGGATCTAAAAAGATGTTTACAGACTAGGAAAATGGAGCAAATTTCATAATATGAAATATAATAATTAAAATGTAAAGTGTTTTATTTGTATTAAAAATCAGCTCAACAAGTTCAGAATGGAGGAAGCATGGCTAGACAATAATTCTTTAGGGCTGCAGTAGAATGGAACCTCAATATACTGTCATTTGTTGTCGTTGTGTCATTTTTCAGTCACGTCTGACTCTCTGTGACCCCATTTGGGATTTTCTTGGCAAAGATACTAGAGTCGTTTGCCATTTCCTTCTCCAGCTCATTTTACAGTTGAGGAAACTGAGGCAAAAAGAATTAAGTGACTTGCGCAGGGTCACACAGCTAGTAAGTGTCTGAAGTCAGATTTGAGCTCAGGAAGATGAGTCTTCTGACTCCAGGCCCAGTACTTTATACATTTCACCACCTAGAATTGCTGGACTGAATAAAGACAGGCATTGTATCCAGAAAAAACAAACTGATAAATAGTTCCACTATATCCTGTCCTGATCAGACAAAATTTATAGTACTATGTTCATTTCTAGATCCCATAGTTTGGGAAAGATTTAGACAAACTAGAACAACATCCAGAAAACCTGACCACGGTGGTAAAAGAACTAGAGACTATGCTATATTATGATGGGTAAGGGTCTTATCTGCAGAAAGTAACACTTACAAGGGACAAGATACCTGTCTTCAACCATCTGAAGGGTACTCATGTGGAGGAGGGCTTTAGGCTTGTTCTGTTTTATATCAGAGAGCAGAATTAGGAAGGTCTGAAGGAAGAACAGACACAGGAAGGGGGCTCTCCTTTTTTAAATTTCCAGTGGGTCATTAGCCTTTTGCTATAAAGGGAAGTTGTAGAGGAGCAGGTTTAGGCTTGATATAAGGAAAAACTTTCTAATAATTAGAGTCATACTAAAGTAGAATGGGACTACTTCAGGAAAGAGTGGATGACCGCTGGTCAGGAATATTTTAGAGGGTGCTGCTAAACTAGGTCGGTTCTGAGGTCTCTTCAAACTTTGAGATTCTGCGACTTCATGAAATAGATTTCACCTTAGAATTAGACCTGGCCATCAAATACTGTAAAATACTGTTTCTACCAGTCACTTAATGGGTCACATGACATTAAATAGGCTGTTTCCAATGGGTTTGTGTGTGTAACTATCAATGATCTGTGTATGATTTCTAAAAATGTGGAAGCACAAGGCCAAGGGTCTTTATCATACATAGATCACCTATGCCAAAGTTTCATCCCCTTGTGGCCAACTTTCAGATGCCAAGCATCACCTTACTTAGCTAGGCAGGTCCCCAGACAGCATGTCATCTGTTACTGGGCTCGTACTGGTACCTTTGCCTTTCTATCTTGGTAGAACCTGATGGAATTTGTGCTCAACAAGAATAGTCTTTGAGAGCCCAGTGTCACCTCTGATGTTAGGTTACACATCTGGGAAGGGGAAAAAAAGTTTCTATTCACCATAAAAACCCAAATCTCTATAGTAGTACCTAAAGGGAATCTTGACAAAACCTTTGCTATGTGTGGTTTTACTTGTATTTTTTGAGTGCTCCTCAATTCATTCAATCTTTGATTTTTTTAGAAATGTTTTTAATGTAGCAGTGACCTGCCCTGGGAATGACTCTACCAGTATTTGTACAAAGAAATGACACTCAGCTCTGTGGTCAGGAAGAAGCTTCCTGAACTGACCACCAAAATTAGGAAATCCGAAGGGCACGTTTCATTCAAGCCCTTCAGCTTCCTATTCATCCTTTTATAGTGGGAAAGGACAATTAGGAAGTCAATAGGACAGGCACTAAGAAAGTACCAAGTGTGGAGAGAGGCAAGGAGAGCCCAGGCTGGTCAGAGTCTATCGGCTGTGTCAGTTTCTCTCTCCTCTCTTATTTTCTATCCTTCCCCCTTCTCCCTCCCCCTCCCCCCCAAAAACCCCTTGTCCTAGTCTCCCCTTTCCTGCTTTCTTTCCTCATTCTGTTTTTTCACTTAATTTCCTCTTTCTCTCTCTCTCCTTCCCTGACACCACCCTCTCTCTGCCCCCTGTTTCTTCATTCATTTCCCATGTCTGTCCGTTCTCCCTCTTCTCTAGGTCCCTCTTCCATTCTTTCCTGGTAGCGTGTCTCTCCTGCTTCCCAGAACCCGTCTGCCTTCTTCACTTTCCCGCTCAATGCCCTCCCTGGTCTCTGGCCCCCATTTTGCCTCTGGACTCTTCCTGGGGTCCATCCAGACCCGCCCTGCCCGCCCAGCCCGCCCCAGCGCCTCCCAACCGGTGAAAAGATAGTCACAGCCAAGGGGGCTGCAACCCGCTTCGGTCCCTCCCCCACCGCCTGGCCAGGGGCAGCCCCGAGCATAAACAGCCCCGTTAGATGCTGAGCCCCAGTCAGAGAGCGCCCGTCTGGCCGGCCCTAGACGTGCCACCCGCTGAGCTTCTATCTCCTCGACTGGAGGGGCTGAACTGCACAGGGGACAGCACCGGGCAGGGCACAGCCCAATTCTGAGCATCGTCCACCTGAGCTGCTCCAAGACCGACACACGTACCTACACTCACAAGCAGAACAACTGGGCTGCTGTGCCCTCTGCTCTCCTCACTAGCCAACAAAATCAGAAAAAAAGCACTATGTTGACCACACGCAAAGCTGCCTTCCTCTTCCTGCACATCTTCCTCCAGTCCTGGCCAGGCTTTGGAGCCCAGGCTGCACCTCAAGGTAAGTAGGCTCAGGAACAGTCCCTGGGCTGGGGCTGGGCTGAGAGCTTGCCACTGAACTAGGAGTGGGTTGTGACTGACAGGCAGATAGATATAAGATCAAGTCACTCTATTCTAAAGCTTGCCACGCTACCATGTAATTGAGCCCTGGAAAGTAACTCTTATTCCTCTTAATTCCTGATTCTCCATCTCTTCTATCTCCCTTAAGTAAAAGTTTAAAAAGATGATACTAGCAGCAACAATCATGTAATCAAAATTATGTCTAAGAAGCAACAATCACAAAATCAAAATTATGTGTAAGATCCGTAAGGTCCTGTCCATCTCTAAAATTCTATCTCAAAATGTGACTATGAAATAATCACACATTCCTGCAATGGGAAGGTGTTCGTTTCATGGTAAGGGGTAGGGAGCAGGGGTAGGAATACTAAATTGGGGGTGGGGACAGTATGAAAACACCTGGCATTTTCCTCAAAAGTTTTATTTAAAAAGTTTGTAGATCTTCTGAGATATGGCATGCCCCTGAGAAATGCTCTCCACGATAGCCATACCCATTAATCCCTCCAAAGCGTCCTCTCCTCTCTTATTTGTCTGCTGCCAGCTTCTGTCTCCTCCCCTGGGTGAGCAAAGTGAACCCTGAAGCTTGTCTGGGATTTGAAAGCTGCTGAAGAATAGGTCCTCTTTTCCCTTTGTGGGGAGATAACAATATTCAGTGGCAACTCTGAAAAGTCAGACCTCAAACCCTTTTGTTATATAAGTATGAAGTAGGTGAAGAGCTCTTTAAGAAAATTAATATAAGGCTCAATAAGATAGAATTACTTAAGTAGGAAGAGCTAATAGGAAGTGTTATGTCCTATCCAGCCATGGCCTTCATTTGTTTGAAGTTGGTGCCAGGCTTAGATCATTACTGTACTGAGAAAATAAAACAGAAGGGGAAAAAAAGACAACATAAATTTTAAGGGAAAGCTTCTTTATTCATCAGCAGGTCTCAGAATATCCATATTTCCAAAACGAAGTCAGTAGCATCTATATTCAGAGTTCTTTAGCCCTCCAATAACCAGGACATTCCTGTAGTCATCTATTTAAATGCAAGTTTTCAGCATATTGCTCTGCTCCATTCCAGCCTAGGCAACCAGAAGTTGTGGTTTAAGGGTGCACTGGACCTCTGCCTTAGTGTTTGGAAAACCTATTTGAAATGTTCCGTAGCTTGGATTCTTCGAGACCTGAGCTTCTGAGTGAGGAAGCTTTCCTCCTTACATAACTCAAAAGAGATTTTATTACTGCAGAAGTCATTTGGCAGGTCACAAGTGATATTTTGAGACACGTTTATATTTTTCTTGTTTGAAAGTTTATGAATTCTCTATCCGAATAGGCACTGTTTAGGCGGCCCTTACTCCTTTTGACAAAACAAGGGAAAGATTATTTTATGGAGACTTAAATAAAGCCTATAAAACTTGAAATGAAAAATTGGTAATTATCTGCTTAATTTGATCAGTGTAGACTCTCAAGTGCCAAACAGATTTGTTTATCTGAAGTTTCCTATTTACAGTTGAATAAATTTATCAGGTTCCTTCCAGCTCTGAAAATGATGAAAATGTGAAACTAGAAAGTTCCTTTTCCCTCTGAGCTTTCTAGAAATACGCAACGTAATTCACAACGTTGAATTCACTTGGGAGCAGAGATTTTGCCTCTAACCCAGAAGGTAGTGCTTACCTTGAGGACTAACCTCAGCAATGGAATAAATGTACAGGGGTTCATTTCCTCTTCAAAACACTAGGGGTGCTCAGCAGTGATTAATCACCACCATGCCCCCATAAGAGAAGAAAATTCAGTGGTGCACATGAAGGGAACTGACGTTTTTGCCCAAGGTAAGTCACAGAAGGGACCTTGGCGAAAAGCAAGAACATAAATCAAATGTGTTTAGTTTTGAGGGTGATCCTTGAACTTTAAGATTACAGAGACTCTTTTTGGAAAATGGAACCTCCTGTAGTGAAGTTTTAAACAGTATTGCCTTGTTCTCCCTCGACTCTACAGGTGGAAGTTTCAAAATTCCATTCCTCCCCAGGTTTAAAGATTCCATTCCCTTTTTCTGAAACCCATTAGGTAGCAGCCTTCGTGTTCTGGCCAAAATTCCCTCACACCACACAGAGAACAAATTCGAGGCACCTGGGTCTGGATGTGAATTGCCACTCATGCACTAAACAGTATGTGTTTCCTTACTCTGTCAAAGCACTGTTGGTTTTCAGTGCATATCCTATCAACCCATTTGAAATCTGATGTTTTCTTGGTCTCCTAAAAAAATAATTGGGCTGAGATTCTCAAGAGAGTAGGTTTTTTAAAGGGACCAAGAGAAGTTGTCCAATGCTACTTCTGCAACTTATGCTGTTTCCTCCTGCTACGTGGTCCATGCACATACTTGGCTCAATAACACACCTCAGTCGTTGAAAGTAAGTGCTATCGTCTGGTTCCATTTAAGGTCAGGCACACTCGGAATTGGAGACAACTAATGGCTCACCTTTGGTGTGCAATCTATCTGTAGAGTCTCTACTGCCTCACTAGATGGATGGGCTGTTTTCTCCAGTACTTTAAGGATCATAGATTTTTGAGCTAGAAGGGACCTTAAAAGCCATTTAATCCAACTCTCTCATTTAATAAAGAAACTGAGGACTAGTGACGTGAAGGCATTTGTTCAGGATTCAAACCCAGGTCCTCTGGCTCCAAGCCTAGAACCCTTTCCACTACTCTGCCTCCCAGGTCCCTAAGGTTCCTTCCTTTTCAACTCTGAGCTCAAGCTTGGGCGAGATTTGTGGTCTCATCAGGATTGGTAGTCCCTTCACCAATACAGATCTCAACCCCCCTCCGCACCTTGGTTAAACAGTCCTCACGAGTAGCTGTCCTCTCCCCAAGTTGGCGCTGGGTAGTGGTGAGTCCCTCCAAACTTAGCCCTAGGACTGAATTCCAGGCTTTTCCCCTCCTTCCAAAGCCTTTGCCCCGAGCCACCTCCACTCCAAGGCGGCATTAAAGTGAGGCTTTAGTGAAGGGTCGGTCACTGTGGACATAAAATTAACTCCTTCATACCCAGTATATGTAAATGACCCCACAGCAGCAGTAGCATTCTTTGGGCCAGGGCAAGAATGATCGGTAAAGGTTATGTTCTACCCATAGTTGCTCTTTTCTCCCTCTTCACTTCTTTGTCTGTAGTCCCTAAGCAGGGGCCAGTGTTCTGTGTTTCTCAGGTCAGTCCTGTCTCCCCTCTTTGCTATTGCTGCTGCTACTGGTCCATACTTCCATAATGCCTCTCAGGGCGCTGTTGCTGAGACACCACTGTGGGCAGGAAGGACCTGTGAAAGTTTTCCAGGGGGGGATTACCCGACTGGTCTAATGCATTACATTACCATACCGTTATTTTATAAAACAACGCTAGCGATTCAGCCTTGTAATAGGACTCATTATTTACTCTGGGCAAGTGAGCAAAGAGCTAATTGTTACAGGGTCACCCAGTATCTGGCCCCAAAGCACAGTAGTGAAAGGTTGGGTTTCATTCTGCAGGAACGTTCCTGCTCACGGGTTAACGCACTGTTTAATTTTCCCCTGTTGCTTTTTTACAGTCTTCGATCTCCTTTCGTCTACAAACCAAAAACTGGTTACAAGTTTCCTGAAACCAATCCTAATGGATCCCACCCTGAATGAGTTCTATGTGATTGCAACCTTTAAGCTTCAGACAAAAAGTTCTGCCACCATATTTGGCCTTTACTCTTCATCAGATAATAGCAAGTATTTTGAATTTACAGTGATGGGACGATTAAACAAAGGTAAGCATGAGGGGAGGCTGAAGGGGGGGGAGGGGAATCACTCCTTAAAAAAATATTCCTTTTCCCAGGAGGAAGATTATATTGCTTACGATTTTCTTCTCACCCCAGGTTCATTTAATCTCTTCATTGAGGCCAATTTTTCCTAATGCACATTTGTAGGACATGGCTTCACAGAACTAGAACTGGAAGGGGCCTTAGAAGTCACCTACTTAAACCCCCTCATTTCCCAATGAGGCAACCAAGTCTAGGAAGGTTAGGGACTTGCTTAAGGTCAATCACAGAAGTAGCAAACAGCAAAGGCAGGGTTTGAACTCTGATCTTCTGACAGCTAGGGGGAGCAGTGGATAAAATGCCAGCTCGAGTTCAAATTCAACCTCAGACACTTATAGCTGTGTGACCCTAGGTAAGTCACTTAATTCTGTTTGCCTAAGTTTCCTTATCTGTAAAATGAGCTAAAGAAGGGAATGACATCCCAAATGGGGTCACAAAGAGTCAGGCACAACTGAAAAACAACTTCTGACTCCAAATCCTCTTTTCTATGTTGCCTCCCTCTCCTTGGCGAGAGGTGAAAAGGAGGAGGAAGGCAGAAATGTTTCCCATTATACAGAGATGCCATGTGACTATCACATTCGCTTGTTGCCCTGGGGGCTCAATCCCAAAGGACAGAGCTATAGAGACCGATAGTGGGTTATAGACAAAGCCACCCAGAAGAGAGATTTTGTGCTCCTCTAAAAGTGAGTGGTTTAACAGTCCCTCTTCTCCCAGGAGCTGAGTAGTTCCAGTAACCTGGAAACAGCATTTCTCCCTCCACCCCACCATGGACACACACAGACACACACATGCACACGCGCACACACACACACACACACACACACACACACACTTCCCACTTTCCACCTCCACACTAAGGGAACTTCTTCCTTTCTCCTCCTCCTCATCCATATAGATGAGCGACAAGCACCTTCCTGGGCTTGAAGAAGAAAGCAAATCTCAAACCAAGGATTTGTGCTGATTATCTCAAGACCCACTTGCTTGATAAAGTAAACGCACCCAATCAGGCAACATTTTTCTCAGTTTGTTTTTTGGCTGTCAAAGACAGATGCTCCAAGCACTCCTGAATGGCTCCCAAAGAAACTAGGAACCTGATTTCCTTTTTCTTCTTCCTACTTCACCCCCTAGGACTACACATGTTTCTGATTACTAGGGAATGTGACAGATATGTGTATGCTCTGCCTTACACACATAAATAAAGACAAAATTTGTCTGGTTGACCTTGATGAGATTTGACACTTTATTTTGATTTACCTTTATAGTATAGATATTGCCGGTGTTATAGACTCTTTTATAGTCATGGCTGAATGATTTATTCCTTAAGCTTGGGAAAGTAAAATAATTAAGTAACCATCAGAGGACCTTATGGTGATTACCATGTTTGAGGTGAAAAAGGAAGTGGATCTGGGTTAATTTCTTTCAGTGATTTAATTCCAAGATCCTGTCTCTCCCTTTTTCTTTCTACACACACCTCATGACTCCAGTACTTCAAGGATTTTTGGTTCCATTGGTGTGCGCACACACACACATACACACAAACACACACACACCCCCTTTCATGCATAGTACACCAGGATGATTTTTCCATCTTCTTTATTCATCCCTTCTCTCTTCTTCTAAATCCCACTTTTGGTAAAATAGTGTTAAGGACAATAGGGGAGGGAAGATAGGAAACTTGGGGACATGGTCATAATTAGTGGTCAGGAACCATCCCAATTCCTTTTTTCTCTATCTTAAGTAGCAAGTAGAAGATAATTTAGTTCATTCTGCTGCCTCAGACCAACATACAAGAGTTAGGACTCCAGTCAAGTGCGGGGAGCCCTGGTAGAGTAACTCCATTCTCAGTGCCAGACCATTTGGCCTAGAGGAGAGGAAAGAATGCTGGATTTGAAATCAGGAGACCTGAGTTCAATTTCTGGCTCTGTGGCCTTAAGCCAATCACATTACTCATCTAGGCCTCAGTTTCCTCATCTGTAAGAAGAGTGGATTAAATAAGATGAGCTCTCAGGCCATTTCCAGCTTTACAGCTATGATCCTGTGCAGGCAGGAAGGAATTTTTCTTCTCATTATATACATATAGCCTAAAGGGACAATGGGAAAAGTGGAATCTCAGGAGCAGAAATCACAGGTCCTGAGTTCAAATCTCAGCTCAGCTATTTACTCCATGTGTGACCTTGAACAGGTTGCTTCACCTTTTTGGAGAGGCCTCAGCTTTCTCATTTGTAATCAAGCAGTTGAACTGGATCGTTACTCTTGTCCTTTCCAGTCTGCCTGTGGTCGGCAGACTTTGATAGGTTTCTGTGCTAGAGGGAAGGTGAGGTTTTGCTCACTGGTCCCACATCCTGTCCCTCCTCCCGTTGCCCCATTACAGGCCACCCACAAATACAAAAGTGGCAGGTTTACCTTCTATACCATTCCAAACTGAATTGTTATACTCCATGGAACTGAATTGGAATTTTCTTAAGAAAAAAAGTCATTGTAAATCTGATTTATGTGGAACTGGGAAGGTGCATACTTCATCCCCTAAACTCATATGAAGCCTTCACATTACCCCCTTGAGATTTTCAGTCACATGGATAGAGAAAAGTCCTGAATGGCCACCACTGGCCCTCTATGCCTCAGCACAGTCCCCAGTGTTTCCCTCCCTCACTACCTCCCTCCTTCTCTTCCCTTTTTCTTCCTTCCTCTGTGGTTCTCATTCCAAAGCTCTAAAGAGAATGACTTCTGTTATGATTCTAAGTAGAAAACTAGCACGTCTTTTCTTGGTCCTTTCCGCTGAAAATCAAGTGACTATTAGTATAAACATTCTGCCCATGCCATCAGATTAATCCATGGAGTAGAGAGAGTCAGAAGCGTTGTGACAGCTATGAAATGAGTTACATCTGAGGAATGTTAGAGATTTAACTGAGTGAAATGAAACAGGATATGATTAGGAAACTCTTAAATGGGAGACCTGGACCAGGCTATCTAAACACAATCTTAGCCTGATGCTTTTTTTTGTCAAAATAAAAGCATACTACAGGCCTGTGGAAATTGTCAACCAAGTCTAAGAGCCCAGAAGTAAATAGATGTGGCATAAGAGATGCATTAAATATTTTGTAATATTTTGGGGGAGGTTCCATGAGCTATTTATGTTAACATGTTTACCGAAAGGATCTGGGCCTGACACGACAGGTGCAATAATACCAATTACTAATCCTTAACCAATTACTGAAAGTTAGCATTGAGTGTATTAGAGGGGAGGCATATGCTGTAGTCCTGCTATTCGCTCCCTTGGTCAAATTACACCAAGAATACTCTGCCCAGTTCTGAGCACATTTTAAACATGTTATCTTATTTTTATGGATGCCATTTATTTTTACATTACATTCGTTTCTGCATATGCCCCTTCCCTACCCAGTAAGCTAGCCCTTGTAACAAAGATTTTTTTAAAAAAAGATGTAAAAGTAGTTCAATAAAAGTAACTAATATAGGCACCGGGTCTGACAGTCCTGTAATGTTCCACACCTGTCATTCTCCATGTGTATGATGAAAGGAATTAGGTCAATATAAATTTCCCAACTCTTCTTTAGGGCCAAATTTGATCACTTTAATTATATAGCATTTGGTTTTATCTTTATTCTTCCATCTACATTGTTCTAGTCATGATGTATATTGTTTTCCTGGTTCTATAGATTTTACTCTGCATCAGTTCACATATCTTCCTATACTTTTCTGAATTCTTCATAATTCTTGTTTCTTATGTCCCAGTAATATTCCATTCCATTCCCATTTCCCAGTTGATGGGCACCAACTTTGCTCTCAGTTCTTTCTGAGCACTGCATTTTAAGAGAGACTGACAAAATTGAAGGCATCTAAAAGAAAGTAACTCCTATGGCAAAATGTCTGGGTAGGCATACAAACTATGATTTCAGTGGTATAGGGAATTCCCAGGTGAGGGAGCTCCCAGTGCCAATGCAAGTCAGCACTTTCTCTGCAATTTATAGTGTTAGAATTACCTAGAGAACTAAGAGACAGATTAAGTGACTTGTCCAGGTTCGCATTTTTTTTTGTTTGTTGTCCTCAATCAAAGAGGACCAAAATGACATCATGATGTTGGGGGTCAATGTACAATATGTCCAAACGTGGCTGATCACATCAACACAAGCTCAGAAGGCTCTACCACAGGTTGGGCACAAATAGTCCATATGAACATTTGAGAAGGAGATGTCTCTCAATTTGCACATTTCATGTTTCTTTTGTACTATTGCAATTCTACTTTGCTCATAGAGCACAGTGCCTTCTTTAAATGCAGGCACACCATGCTGAACAGTCTTGTGCCAGTGTCTTCCATGTCTCACAACGGATACCAAAATTCTTCAGAGAGATCTAAGGTGCATCTCAACTCTCCCAGGCTTACATAGCCAGTATGTGTTAGGAGTAGGACTTGAATCCAGATTCTCCTGCCTTCAAGGCTGTCTTTCTCTTTATTACACAATAGTTCCTCTGTCTGGAAATGATGTAATTTGAGGAACAGTTTGTGGAAGTAGGAATATTTAGCCTAGAGAAGAGACTTGGATGGAACCTAGTACAATAACTGTCAAATATTTAAAAGGCTTTCATGTGAAAGACACTTAGTCAATGTGATTTCATGGGAAAAAAAATAGGAGCAATAGGTGATAGTCAAAGGAGAGCAGATATTGGTTCAATCTAGTAAAAGACTTATTAACTATTCAAGTTTTCCCAAAATGGTATGAGATCACTAATATCTCTGTACTGAGAGTGTCTAAGCAGAAGCTATATGACCACATATGTGGCAAGGATGTGGGAGAAGGGAGTCCTAGATAGATTGGGAGGTTTCTCTAGATCAAAAGTATGTCATGAACCCTTTTGGAAGTCTGAAGAAGCTTATGGACCCCTTCTTGGAATCATGTTTTTGAATACATAAAATAAAATACTTACATATGTATATTTGTATATGTATTTGCAAAAGAAGTAGATTATATCGAAATAGAGTTTATCAAACTATTAAAAGCTCTACATTCACTGATCCCCTGAAATCTATCCACAGTGCTCTGGGGAGTTCATGGCCCCTAGGTTAAAAACCACTGATGTAGATAATCTACCTCTGAAGTCTGCAGAACCTTTAATATTCTACCCTTCTGTGATTTAGTTCACTCTGCTTTTGCTTAATGAGCTTTGTACATGCTCTAGAAAACTCCATTTCCAATTCTAACTCTGCATTCATCCCTCATTATAATCTTCACCTAGACTGTAGGCCCTAAAAAACAAAGTGATAATGATAAGCCTCATTTTCATGTTGTGTAAAATGCATTAATTAGTCATCACAAACATAAAGTATCATACTTATCTGAAATACTACTTCCCATATTTCCTTTGCATATGTTTTATTTTGATTATGCATATTTATATTACATAGCACTTACATCTGTTCAAACTACTCTAAGTGATATCTTTTTAATGCACAGGATTTTTATAATTTAACATAGCTGGAAGATTAACACAATTTTCAGGAATATAAATTTGGTCATTTTCCACTTATGTTTGTTTGCAAGGCATAAAAATTGCCAAGGCAGAGCATGGGGGATGTAGCAAATTCAAACAAGAAAATCCATTGCAAGGGGTAAGAAAAGCACCTTTTAAAAACATATTGTTGTTGAGTTATTTCAGTCATGGCTGACTCTCTATGACCCCATTTGGGATTTTCTTGGCAGAAATACTGAAATATAGGTTGCCATTTCCTTCTCCAGCTTATTTGACCGATGAGGAAACTGAGGCAAAGAGGATTAAGTGACTTGCCACTAAAGTGTCTAAGGGCACATTCAAACTCAAGTCCTCTTGATTCTAGGACTGGCACTTTATCCACTGTGCCGCCCAGGTGCCCTATTTAAAACACACATTGGTCCTCAATGAGGAAAAACACAAGTGTACAGTGATGATAAATGTGAAGATGATAATGCTCACGCCATTGCGGAGGAACATGAGTCAGATGTCAAGCAGAACACCAAATGCCTGCCTGAGGGTGCTATCTAAAGACCAGAGCTTTCTGAATTCCTTTTGTCCAGGGGCTCTCTTTTGCCTTTCTTCATACCCTCAAATACTTGGCACAGTGCCTAGAACATAGATTCAGTTGTGTCCAACTCTTCATGACCTCATGGACCATAGCACACCAGGAACATAGTAGGCACTCAAAAAATGCTGGGTTGATTGATTGACTGTCCAAACAGATAAAACATTATTCTCTTATAATGCAGCCAGTTCCCTGGAGCTGGTCTATACTGTTCTCTTACTTTGACATTCTATGTCTTTTCATTAATTTCTTAGAGGGACTCTTGGTACACCCTTCGTAATATATTCATTTATAGATTTTCTAACTCTTATCCTGATCATCTGCATACATGTCTTAACCCCACCCCCAATCGATTATAAACTCGAGGGTAGCCACTGTATAATTTTTCACTGTCATATCCCCAGTGCTTAGCACAGTGTCCTGCATATAGTAAGTGCTTCATAAATGTTTGTTCAGTTGAACTGTTGTCATAAAATTAGCCCTAGGATTCACAGCTATGTACAGATACTAAGCTTTTAGGGGCTGAAAGTTATTAAATAAGTAAACCAATAGAAACTTTTAAAATTATGTTTTATTTATATTTATATATAATAATTATAAGAGTGGAGGAGGGCATGCTCTCATCCACGTAAGTCCTTACTTTAAATTGGCACTAGGAGGTTTTCTGGAGTATCTATTCAGAGAGCTCTATCTGGGTAAACCACCAGATAACTTTCCAAGCTGTGAACTGTCAGCCCAGGTAACTGAAATGGCCCAAGCAGTACCTATCCACAACCAGGTTCTGACTGTCTTTGCACATGTGTGGATGGGATCTGATTCTGGAGCTTTCCTTTTAATGCAGCCTGGGTTTTTGCTTAGAGATACAAATGATTATAATAATATATTAATCTCTCATGGCTCAGCCCCCATCCCACTGAGATTCTAATCTCCTTTCCAAGTTTAAGTGACCTGAAAAAATTATATAAGAGGTCACTCCTATATAAATAACAGTCTATTTTTACAAAAGGAGAATTAAAACTAAGTATAGAGTTTGGAGTCCAGAGAAGCAGGGCCACTCCTTGGCAGAATCTGAAATTTCCCAGATTCCTGATAATGAAATTAACAATGTTAGCTTTAACATGATGGAATGGTGGACAACCACAACTCCCAGTGAGGTCTGAAATCTTACCTCCACCCTCACAGACTTCTGATCCTGGTGTTTCTATGCCCAAACTAATGCCTTTTTAGGGAAACAACTCTCAATACCCTAGTCTCAAAGTCTTATGGAGAAAGAGGGAAAAAAATCACCCTACAGCCATCTTGCTCCTGGCTGGTAAATCAAGGAAGAACTTTCATCTCTAGTTCATTGCTTCCCTAGGCTGATCACCAGATGTTTTCACAGTCTCAACACCGGAGATTCCAAGGTTGGGTGCAGCCTCTAGCTTCTCCCAAGGATTGCTGCAAGGTTGGGAAGCAAGATGCCCCCAAAAAGCCAAAAAAGGGACCATAACTCAAAGCCAAAAAAAGTACTCCATGCTTAAAACCCTCTCTCTTCTCCCTCCCTCCCACAAGCTCAGGACTCCCCAGGATTTTTTTACTCACAGTTCAACATCAGAATAACCTTAGGCAATTACTTTTAGGTTTAAATATCCCAGGGAATTCAGCTCCACATTTCTTTTTTTCTCTAGAACCTAGCAATGGTAGAAAAATGCAAAGAAAAAGCAAGATCTGGCCAAGTAGTGGTATTTAAAAACAGTAGTGACGATGACAGCTAATATTTATTTTGTGTTTTAAGGATTGCAAAGCACGTTTCATATATTCTCTCATTTGATAAATCAGAGCTGATACATGAATCCTCTAGTTTACAGTTTCATAGACTACAATTATGGCTATATAATCACTGGATGATAAATTTAGAGCTGGACAAGCTATTATAGGTCATCTGGTACAACTCTGTCATTTTACATGTGAGGAAACTGAGGTCCAGAGTAGTCAAGCAACTTACCCAAGGGCACATGGGTAGTAAGTGGCAGAGCCAGAATTAAAACTCAGGCTGCCTGACTCCAAATTCAGCATTCTTTCCAATGTACTATTTCCTGGCATCCAGTATTAAGAAGATATTTCTGTGGTATCCTTATGATACAGATAAAAGTATATTATAATGTGTAATTAAAATTTATTACTATAATAATAACCACAATTTATATAGCACTTAAGGTTTATAAAGTGCTTTTCCATACATTATTTTATCTGATCCTTATTCTTATGAACCTGCAAATTACATCTTCCTACTGGCTGAGTGTGAGCAGCTGTAAATTGTTGCACAAATTGGTCGGTAAGGAATCAAAACAAAGGAAGTGAGAGCTGACTAACCCACAGCTGAAGAAACACGCTTGTACCCAGTACCTGTTTTGCAAATCGTGGCGTCCCTTGAGTGAAGACCGGGGTTTGGGGTGGGGTGGAACAAGGAAAAGGGTTCCAGGTCTTCTGTGGATAGCATTCATTTGGTTCCACTACTTCCAAAGGGGTAGAAACCATTCTGGTCCACCCTCTGTTGATTTCTCCAGTTGTTTTACCCCTCTGTTCCCCCTCTCAAAGGGCTGATCCGTCTGTTATTAGGTCTAGTGTCCCAGAAGAGCAGTCAGCAATGAATAATAAGGCTTCAGATTAGGGAATCCCATTTCCTGTTCAGACTTCCTTCAGGAGCCCATGGATATCTGTTGGGATGAGGTGGGACCAAGTGGAAAATCAGAAAGGGAGAGAAGGGAAGAGGGAGAAGAATTTCTTATTCTTCCCTTCCCCCCAACCCCCCACCACTGTGGTTGATGACTCTGGAGAGCCATCTTTCATAATGAAGAATTTTTAAAAAGAGAGAGTTCAGCAAAACTAACCAACATATCAACTGAATCTAACAATAGGCGTCATGTTCCACACCAGAGTCCTGCAGCTCTGCAAAGAAGTGAAGATGTATTCTCATATCCCTTCTTTGGGGCCATGCTCGGTCATTATAATAACACAGTGTTTGGTTTTGATGTGCTGTTATTCTTTCTGCTTGGATTGTTGGAGTGGTTATGTATTTAGTTTCCTAGTTCTGCTTACTTTACTTCGCATTAATTCATAGTAAGTCTTCTGGAGTGAGGGGTTCAAAATGGTTAACTAGGTGAGTTTCTTAACTGATGAATTTGTGTTACTTGAAAGGCACTGATTGGATAGGCCTAGACATTGTTTTGTATGGACTTAAACAAAGGAACAATTTTCCTCTTAAAGTAAGTCTTGATCTATCTTGTTGTAAAGATCATTCGACTTAGTGTCAGAAGACAAGAATTTAAATCTTGGTTCTACCATTGTATGTATGTATGATCTCGGGCAAATCATGTAATCTCCTTGAGCTTCTGTTTCTTCATCTATAAAATCGAGATAATAATGTCTACCCTAATGGCCTTATAGTATTGTTGTAAGAATCAAATGAAAATGATGGTTGTGAATTGCTATTAATAGTATAGTAAAGTCAGCTATTAATATCACTCAAAGAGAGATAATATCTTAGAGTTTCATATAGCTAAAAGGGACCTCAGAGTTACACAGTATGAAATCTACCAAAGCTTGAATTCTATTTACACTAATGCTTGTCCAGTCTCTGCTTATAGATCTCTAGAGGTGGGAAACTCATTACATCCCAAGGCAGCCCATTTGTCTTAGCCATGAACAGGTTGTACCCTTTTAATAGAATGTAAGTTTCTCAAGGGCAAGTTCTATCAGAAATTTTTTTAAAGGAATGGGTGTATATCCTTGACCAAAAGGCAAGATCAAGCATGAGGGAGGAAATGAGCCATTTTACTAAGAATGTTTATCACAAAAATGGCATCTTACCCCAGGATAGGAACAGGTCATGACAACTACCCCCACTGAGAGTGTTTGAAGGTGGAATGGCTATGTGGCCTAGTCAAGGAGAGTATGTAGTTATGAATTGTCTCATCGTTGGCCAGGTTATGAACCTGGGTTCTTTGACACTGAAACTTGTAGGGGTATTGTACAAATTAACTGACGTAAACTAGTATTAATAAAGGCTGTATTGAGTCTGGAAGGAGATCTCCAGTGGCTCCTGTTGCCTCTAGGATGAAATATAAATTTTTCTGTATGGCATTTAAAGCCTTTCACAACCTGGGCCTACTCTGCCTTTCCAGACTTTTTATATGTTACTCTCCTCCTCCCAGACATACTGGCTTATTTCCCATTCCGAGCCCTCCCAGGATAGCACCAGGGCTTCTGCTGAAGGAGTGAAGGGCCAGGTGGACCCTTCCCTCTGGTTGTTTTCTCAAGAACTACCACAGGGACAAAATTTTGGCAGCTTCTAGCTGTCTTCTAGGCCTGCTTGCCTAAGGAGGGTAGAGTGACCCTTTGAAGGACTTTCTTGGTGTCAGTGCATTTGATTTAACTGTCTGATGCTGAGCTCATGTTACCCATATTATATAAAAACTCAGCACATTTCCTTTGGAATTTTTGGAATGGACTTCTGCAAAGAATGTGAATATGAGTGACCTCCTGAAGTCGGTTGCAGTGTAAGAGTATGCCAGAGACCATGCCCAGTAATTGCATAAAGAGAAATGACATTTGGAAAAAAATATCCTATTATATTGGCAACTTTTTTTAGCCCAACTATGCATATGAATTTGTAACAGAATTCGTTTCTCAACATAATATTTTAATATGAAATATCAATGTTAATAGAAATAATTTTTTGAATTTAAAAAAATTACATAGCAAAAAATAAAAAAGATTCCAGCAGGGCTGTAGCTTCTGTCCTGGTCACAGTCCATCAGGCCAGATAGGATCTGGGTTCTTATCACAGTCAAATTGCCTCTGTGAACATAGATACTATTCTTCAACTGCATTGTCTGGCTTCAGCGTAAAGCCATACTGAGCAATGTATCTGACAGTCCTGAGAATGGAAAGTGACCTTGCTTGAGTCTCCCTGGATGACTGGGTTGTACAGTACCAGCCAATGGATGCCTGTTATTCCTTGGAAGAAAGCATTGCAGCTTATACATAGTTTAAGTACTCAGCAATGTGGCCACACAGGAGCTTCCTGGTACAGACTCAAGTAGGCATGTGCTGATTATTTTTATTACCACCATATGTCATGGGATCTTGGTGGTGTTTTCTCTCTCTGGGCCACATAATGTGTCCTCAAGTCCACGTTAGCTAGGCCCCATACCTGAAGACCAGGCAGCTTGCTTGCTCTTGAGGCTCTGAGGACTGAAACTGCTTTATTTAAACTTTGTTTCTACCCCAGCACTTAACACAGTTCTTTATACACAGCAGACACTTAAAGCCTTGTTGAATGAACTTTTTGAGAAAAATAAAAAGTGAACAAATATGGCAAATGTCAAAGAATAATTCAATTCGAACTTTTATTAAGGGTCTGCTACGTGTAATCTATAGACAGCAAGGCAGCTTAATGGATAGAGTACTGTACTTAAAGTCAGGAAGGCCTAAGTTCAAATCTCTGCCTCTGAAACTTACTAACTGTGTGACCCTGGGCAAGTCACTTAACTTCTGTCTGCCTCAGTTTCCTCATCTATAAAATTGGAATGATAGCATTTACTTCCCAGCACTGTTGTGAGGACAAAACTCAATAATAAATATGTAACATTTTGCAAACTTTGAAGTGCTGAATCACTGTTAGCTATGATTATTGTGCTAGGTGCTGGGAGGTAGAAAGAAAGGGAGGGAAGAAAGCAGGCAGGCATGCTTTGTACTCAAGTTGTTCACAGCCTTTTTGATGGAAAGAATCATGTATATAAACAATTATCATACAAGTTAAGATGGGGCAAATGTACGGGTGAATTTAAAACAAGAAGAATAAGAGATTTGAGGATGGAAGCTTCACCTGCAGCCGAGAGAAAATCGGAGAAGGCTTTGCGGAGGAGACAGCGTCTAAATTGGGTTTTGACAGCTGGATATGTGGCGTTAGTCCATACCCAGTTTGGGAAAAATCATGCTGCAATTGCACTGAAGTGGGAGGAAGAAAGACATGACCAGCAAACAGGAGCTCAGTATGACTGACACATGGACTGAATGAAGAGTAAAGGGGGAAAGAAAGTTACAAAAGCAGATTGAAGCAAGATTATAGAAAGCATTGAATGCCAGAGTAAGGACTTAATAGTCCATTCTTTAAGTTATAGGATCATAGATTGAAGGGACCTTAGAAGTCAACTTGTCCTGCCCCTTAATTTTACAAAGATGGAAACTGAGGCCCAGAGAAGGCAAAATGATTTATCCAAGGTCACCTAGTGAGTGGCAAAGCTTGGGGATACAAACCCAGATTCTCAAAGATTTTTGAGTGGTAGACTGACCTGATCAGTTTTGTGCATTAGACAGATTACTTTGGGAATGGTACTAAAGGTAGGATGGACAGAGGAGAGACTGGAGGCACAGAGACAAGTCAGCAGATTACTTCTGTTGTCCAGAAGATAAAGAACATGGTCTGAGCTGGGATGGTGACAGCGTGAATAGAGAACAGGAATGGGAGGAATTGTGGAGGTAGAATCCACAAGACTTGGCAGCTGGTTCAACATGAAAGGTGAGGGGAAAGGAAGGACACCAAGATGACGCCAAAGTTTGGAGCCTGGGTGACTGAGGAGATAGTGGCACCATTGATAGAAACAAGGTAGTTTGGAACCAGGCAGGTTTGGGGAGTGGGAATAAAACTTCCAATTGTGTACCTGCTGAATTTGGGGCACCACTGGGCACCTCAGGGACAGCTGCCCAGGAGGCATTTGGAAAAACAGAACTGGAGCTTTGGCAAAAATTTTGAGATAAAATTCTGTAGTGAAAACTGTCAGTCTTGTGTGAACTGATACAAAGTGAAGTAAGCAGAACCAGGAAAACAATATGTCCAACGGCTACAACAATCTAACTGGAAAGACCAAAAAAAAAAAAAGGCCAAAACTAAAAGCTGAAGAGTTAGAATGACCAGGTTTGCTCTGAAGAACGCATGAGAAAAGGTACTTCTCTTCTTTATGGAGATGGTGGGCAATGGGTGTGGAACACAGAATGTTAGATTTCGCTGAAATGTTGGTTTTGCTGAACTACCTTTTTTCCCTCTTTCCTTTTTATCTTTTGTTATAAAGGATGACTAACCAAGTATGGGCAGGAGGAGTAGCCAGAAGAAAACAAAAAAAGTACAGAAAGGCTCACAAACAAACAGAGCAGTTTTGTTACTACTTTGTAAAATTTGATATATGTCTATTCCTTTAAAAATAAACTGTATGCAATGAAAGTTCTATTTCTTATACAATCTTCTTTTCTGTTCTTTGCATATTGAAATGTAATTTATGGTTGTTAATTTCCCAATAAAAATAAGAAAATGTAATTGTTTTTTAAAAAGGAAGTGAAAGTGATGTTAAAGACAAGATCTATCATGAAAAAAATTTAGAAAGTTCTATCAGTAGGTGGAATTTGGCTTAAACTGTATCATGAAAGAGCAAAAAAACATGAAATGGGTTATAAAATGATATTATGGAAAATCAACAGGTACTTACAAAATACTTCCTACATGCCTAGATCTGTATTCAGCGGATTGGAAGGTATAAAGAAATAGAAGACTTAGCCCCTTCCCAATTTACAGCCTCATTAGATTGGAGGTGGGGCAAGGAGTAGTGAATTTATTTTATTTTGAAATTGTTTTATTAGGAACTTAACTATATCTTAATTTTGATATGCAAAGGACAAAAAAAGGGATTGTATATGAAACCATGAATTTCTGTTACGTACAGTTTTTAAGTTCATAATAAATTTGACATGTAGTAACAAAGTTGCCCTGTTTGTGTCTTCTTTTGGACTTTGTTTTCCTCTACACTTTTTTCATGTTTCACATACAATTTTATTGATATTATTTGTTTCTATATTGTCTTAATTTCCAGATTTTTGATGTTTTATTGACAGTCTTTCCTTACTTTTTGGGGGGAATCATTTCTTTCACTACCCACACTACCTCCTGCATAGAAAACTTCCTTTGTAATAAATAAGTATAATCAAGCAAAAAACAAAACAAAACAAAATACTACAAGGTCTGAAAATGCATGCCTCATTCTCCACCTCAGTTCCATCATTTCTCTGCCAAGAGGTGGAGGCATTCTTCTGCCTTCTAAAATCATACAATTTCATTAGACTTAACAGGTTGTTGGCTTGTGGATGGGCTTTTTGGTTGAATATAGGAGGATAACCAATGTCCCTGTGATCCCTCCGTCTCTGACTGATGCAGGAGCATTACCCTGGATACTCTCTCTTACTTCTCTTCGCCATCATTAACTTCTGCTTTGTTCCAGCCATCCTCCGTTACCTAAAAGCTGATGGGAAGATACACCTGGTGGTCTTCAACAACATCCAGCTGGCTGATGGCAAGCGCCACAGGATGCTCCTTCGACTGAGCAAGTTTCAGCGAGGGTCCAGCTCTGTGGAGCTCTACTTGGATTGTAACCAGGTGGACATCATCCAAGATCTCCCCAGGGTATTCTCGGGGCTCTTTCACAGTTCTGAGCCTGTTGAACTAAGGACATTCCAGCGGAAAGCACAGGTAAGTAGAGCAGCCTTTGTTCCTTCAAAGGTGGATTCATGAGCTGACACCACACCACAGTAATTTGTCCATGGATTTCATGTATCACCAACCAAACACAAAGAGCTAAAAAAAAAAACCTTAGTAAATGTAGTGACAGTTGAGATTCTAACTTCTAACAGGGAGGAAGCTCCCAAGATCTACTTTACAGTATCTTTTCCAATTGACTACATAACCTTTGTATTATACATAGTACTGAATTTGGATCCAGGGGATCTGGATTCAAATTTGACTCTGCCATTTACTACCTGTGTGATTGTGATCAAATCACCTTTTCTCTCTGGGCCTCAGTTTCTTCACATAACCATAACCATATAAGAGGAAATTGTCTGCAAACAGTTCTATGTATAAATTCTGAGAGAGAGAAAGAAAGAGAGAGAAAGAGAGAGAAAGAGAGAGAGAGAGAGAGAAGAGAGAGAGAGAGAGAGAGAGAGAGAGGTAACAATCTCTCACTTTTTTTATCTTTCAACTTTGCTTTGGCTAATTTTTACTTTGCATTAAATATGGGTAGAAATAAAGGCTTTATATAGATCTTGCATGGTTACAGAGATACACAGAAGACCTCTGAGGTGCTGTGCAGTCCTACAGCTGTGTTCCTGTGATTCTTTGACCTGTGGGCTGTCCATTTACAAAGACAACAAAAAATTCCAATTCTGCCACTTATAGTGACATGTGTAACTGGGTGGATTTTGCACAGTGACT
This sequence comes from Phascolarctos cinereus, assembly GCF_003287225.1. Taxonomy (NCBI): domain Eukaryota; kingdom Metazoa; phylum Chordata; class Mammalia; order Diprotodontia; family Phascolarctidae; genus Phascolarctos; species Phascolarctos cinereus. The sequence continues at coordinate 322,421,475 of NW_027555847.1, forward strand.
AACTGTCTAGCTGTCTATCTCTCTTGGACAAAAATCACTTAACCTCTTTGTGCCTCAGTTTAATTATCTGTAAAAATTAGTTGGTAAGACTAGATGATCTTCTCCTATAATCTTATGACCCAGCATAAAAATTATTACTCTTACTCTGCAGTCAAATATATTCTTGAGCAATAGAAGACAATTTTCAGGGAAAACTCCAAGAAAGTTTAAATGCAGAGACTCTGAATAGACAATGTCTACCTGTATGAAGAAGCTCAGGAACATGGGGACTGTAGGAAATTAATCTTCATTCAAAATCCTAGGATGAGTCAAACCATTTAACCTAGATGTCAATAACTATATCATTGAGGAAATCTGAGGTCAATGTCCACCTGTCTAAAGATGTCAACATTCCTTGAAGTCAGGAGTTAGGAATGGAAAGGGAGACCCTCATGAATATTCTTCCTAGAAAACTGAATTTCTACAGGATTTCTTTACTCAACTGCCTTCTGAAGGAGGTGTCCTCCAAACCACCAGAGCATCCTTGTCTCTTAGCAGAAGCACAATAATGCCTCTGTCTGTTATTCTATAAACCTCCTCCATTAAACATGTAGGCAGCATAAAAGAATAAAACTAGTATAACCCTTGAGACTCTCACAGCATGAAAGACCCACGTACAGTTTGGACGATTCTTTACATCTCTGGCTCATAAACCCACCCAGAAAACTCAGGGAAAATTCATGCATGGTACTTCCCCACATCCCCAGTCAAACTGAGCTCAGTTCTCCATTTGCAAATTGATGGTTCACAATATTAAAGAAGGAAAGCTTTATCGAAAGACCAAAGAAAACAAAATGGGAAGGAAAAAAATCTTTGAGAAATGAAAGGAAATAGCCTGTTAAATAACTCTCTCCCAAAAATCTATTTCAAATTCTTAGTCACTTTCAGTCCCCAATATGCAGGTTTCTTTAGCTCAGTGGTTCCCAGGAGTTCTTACGCAGTGCTGCCTAGGTTGTTACTTTTGCATTTCCCCGTAGTCCCCAGCAGGGCAGCTAGGTGGTGCCATAGTGCACAGAGTGAAGGGCCTGGAGGAAGAAAGAGGAGTTCAAATCTAACACTTACTAGCAGTGTGACCCTGGCCAAGTTACTTAGCCTTGTATGTCTCAGTTTCCTCATCTGTAAAATGAGCTGGAGAAGGAAATGGCAAACCACTCCAGTATCTTTGCCAAGAAAAGGCCAAAAATGGGGTCATGGAGAGTTAGAAACAACTGAATGGCAGTAACATAGTCCCCAACAGGTATATATATACCCAACATAGTATCTAAAACTGGAAGGGGCCTTGGTGGTCATCTAGGCCAATCTCCCTCATTTTGCAGGTGAAGAAACTGAGGCCAGAGAGGCTAGGTGATGATCAAGTTCACATAGGAAGTGAATATAGCCAAGTCAGGATTTGAACCCAGATCCTATGACTCCAAATGTTTGCATTGCACAATCTTCCTCTCAATCAAAGCTCCTCCTACGTAGTTATTTAGTTCTGATTGTTCTAATGATTCAAGTTTCTATAGTTCTTAATTGTTTAACAAAGTGATTTTGGCATTCTTTGCTACAAGCAAAAGCTCCCTAGGTGGGAATAGGAAGATAGAGTTGAAAATGAAGGAGATGTCATCTCAGCTGATCCTTACCAAAGCCGCATTAGGTAGCTGCTATTATCAGCTTCATTTTACAGTTGAGGAAACTGAGTCAGAGTGATTAAGCAACATGTTCAGGAGCGCATGTAACTAGTCAATGAATCCAGGTCCTCTAGACTCTGACTCCACTGCTCCTTCCACTGCACCACGTTCCCTTCCCTAGGAGGAAGCTCCTCTTATTTCCCTGCAAAGATTCTGGGCATGGGCCCTCACTCACACTGTCCAAATCCTTAAAGCCTCCTCTTTCACTGGATGGGAAACCCCAGGCATTTTCCCTGGTGTGCCCATCTTTACAGCCACGGTGGCATGTTCTCTGAAACACTTCTCCTGCCCACGAGATGAGGCTCTAATCACGGCCTGTGGTCACTGGGCTACCACATCATGACCGAGTATGGCTTCTCTTTGAATTATGCCAGAAATCAATGACATGATTGTTTCCTCTGCCAGGATACCTTGGAAGAACTGAAACTGGTTGTGAGAGGCTCACTGTTCCAGGTGGCCAGCCTCCAAGAATGCTTCCTCCATCAAAGTGACCACGTGCCCTCCACAAGCTCAGGTATGCCCCCTCCCCAGTCTGTGGAGTCACCCCAGGCATGGGTGGGAAGGTGCACTAGAGATGCTCCAGTCCAGTCACAGCCTCACAAGGCAAGCTATTCCAACTGCTCATTCTCTCTAACCACTACATAGCCAATCAGTTGACAAACCTTGCATTTCTGCCTCTAAACATCTCTTGAATCTGTCCTCTTCTCTTCACTCCCAATGCCACCAGCGAAATTCAGGCCCTTATCACCTCTCATCTATGTTATTTCTATGCCTTCAAACCCAAATCACTCTGGCTCTAACCGATTGGACAATAATAGGCCCCAGCCCAAGCCTTACTTGCTCTTTGTTTGCAAGTTTTGTTGGCTCAGAGTGAGTGTAAATAGCAACTGTTTCTGTTCTGGCCAGAAACCCTGAAGGTCTTCCCCTCCCAGATCGATTCTTTTATGAAGGCAAGCTTGGCCATCTTTTGCCTTGATTTTTACCTAGCCTTAAATCACTGAATGGGTGTTGCCTCAGATGAACCTAGACCTGGGAAAGACCTTACCTTAAAAAGACCAAGGTCTCCTACCGCTTCCAGTGCCATCTCCAGTCATCCTGATCTATATCTTGCCACTGGACCCAGGTGGATGCAAAGGAGAAAGTGAGGCTAGTGACTTTACATAGCCCTCCCTCACTTAAAACCAATTCACTTGCAATTCAAGTCATCATCCTCCTGATGTCATTGTCCTCTTCAAGGAGGAAGGATGGAGGGACAGCTAGGTGGAGCAATGGATAGAGCATGGGCCCTGGAGTCAGGAGGACCTGAGTTCAAATCTAGCTTCAGACCAAACACTTGATACTTACTAGCTGTGTGACCCTGGGCAAGTCACTTAACCTCAATTGCCTAAAAAAAAAAAAAGGAAGGATGGATGGACAACAACAAACAAATAATAAAAACAACAACCTCTTAATTGGATCCCCTGCCTCAAGGCTCTCACATCCTTCACACTTAACTTACCTCAATCCTATGTCTCTGATCATGTAACTCATCTATTCATTGAGTTCCACTGGCTTCTTACTGCCTCCAAGTACAAAATATAAACTCCTCTGTTTGGCTTCATTGCCCCAAACTAACTTTACAGGATCATTGGGTATGGCTACCCCTCCTTCCCTCTTCAATTGAGCCCAACTGGCCTTCTCTCTTTATCTCATACACAATACTCCCATCTCCCACCTCTGCGTCTTTGCCATAGGGCACTGCTCCAAACTACCTTGCAGTGAACTCCTTTATATTTATTCACTTTATGTTTACGCCATGTATGTTTGAAATTGCTGCCAGAAGTAGCTAGGTGTCACAGGGGTAGAGCGCTGGGCTTAATGACCAGAAGACCTGAATTCAAACCCTGCCTCAGACATTCACTGGCTGTGTGACTCTAGGCAAGTTACTTTGCCTCAAACAGTTTCCCCAAGTACAGCAGGAATGATAATAGCCTCTCGGGACTGTTGTGAGGATCATGTTTATATGTATGTATCATATTATATGTGAGATAATATCTATGTGGGACTTAGCACAGTCTGGAACATAGTAGGCACTTAATAAATGCTTATTTCCTTCCTTTTAAAAATACTTTAAAATTAGATTTTTAAAAATTAACAGAATTCTATTTTCTCTCCCTCACACTCTCCACCCCATTAAGAAAAAGACAAACAAATCCTTGTAGTGAAAAATGGATAGTTATGCAAAATAAATTCATTAATTGGTCTTATCTGAAAAATGGGTCTCATTCTGTACCCTCAGTCCAGGATGCATAAAGCGTGCTTCATCATTGGTTTACTGGTGCTGTGGATGGTCATTTCATTAGTCAGAATTCTTACAGCTTTCAAAGTTGTTTGTTTTTATAATGATATTATTGTATAAATAGTTCTGGTTCTGCTCATTTTGTTCTTCATCAATTCATACAAACCTTCAAAACTGTTTATTTTTATAATATTGATGCTATTTACAGTATAAATTGTTTTCATTCTGCTCACTTCACTCTGTCAGTTCACACCAATCTTTCCATGGCTATTTGTAAACCTCTTTTTTCACATTAGTTATGCCTTGATAATATTCTGTTACATTCACATACCACAATCTGTTTAGCATCCCTTTAATTTCTGTTCTTTGTAATAGTATCCCCAGCACCTAGCATTGTGCCTGGCACATAGTAGGTGCTTAAATAAATGCTTATTGATTGATTGACTACATCCCTGAAATGATATCTAGAGATTTGGTTGTGGGAGCCCAGTGGGATTAATGTAGGTGACTCCATTTTTACTGGGACCGAGGTTGAGTGGAATAGTCCAAAAGACTGAATTAGAATTATGAATATTGTTGATTTATTTCTGTAACTTGGATGAATTTTGTATAACTCATTTTTTCTCATCTGTTTACCTTATTATAATTGATATCATCATCCTCTTCATTATGATTATTTAAGCAAGTCAGAAAATTGGCATAGATTTAATCCAGAGGCCTTGTGTGTTTTAACCTTTGGCCTTTTGCCATTTCTCTGGGGAGCTCTCTGGTCTAGATCAAGCCTATGGGCATCAAAAGACCATGTACAAAGGACCGTTCGTAACCTAGCTTGCTGGTTTTTCACCTTGGTATTCCAACAGGAGACATAAATTGGCAAGTGTTGGGCCAGATGACGCAACTCAACAAAATACTGGGAGAAGTAAAAGACCTCCTGAGACAGCAGGTACAGTATAAGCCATTGAACATGACACGTTCCCAATAGTATTAGCAAATACCTTCTGTATTTGTCATAGATGGTGGAGACACATTACTGCCCACAGGCCAGAAGATGTCCCCTTAAAGCTCCATCATCATAAGGTTCTATGGCAACTAAGTGGTGTGTTGGACAAAGCACTGGCCTGGAAGTCAAGGATGCCTGTGTTCCAATTCTGCCTCAGACACTCACTGGCTGTGTGACCTTGGGGAAATCATTTAACCTCTCTGTACCTCAGTTTTCTCATCTGTGAAATGGAGTCAGACTCAGTGGCTTCTAAGGTCTCTTCCATCTCTAATTCTATAACCTTTTGAAATGGTTCTTGAACTTGAGGAACAAGGCACCTGACAGGAAGACAAATCTCACAGGCAACAGCTTAGCCAATGCCAAGAGTCTTTACCACCGCTCCCCTGAGATTCTTCAGTCGCTGGACTGCAGGTCTCATAATGCTTTTCAATCATCTTTCTATTTCTAAAGGTCAAAGAAACCTCTTTTTTGCGAAACACCATCGCTGAGTGTCAGGCATGTGGTAAGTGCTTTTCTTGTAATTGACTAATTTAATGAGATAAATAAGATGCATCCTAGGAGCCAATTAGTGAAAATGCTTTTTGAATTTGTTGTTGTTCAAGACTTGGAGGAGTCTTCATTGATCTGAAGCTCCAGGGCTTGGCACACAGTCCAGGGGAAGAGTTAATTGAGAGGAAAATTCTCTTTTGTGAGTAGAATAAAATTCTCATTATCCAAAAGAATGAGAAGTAAGGATTTTACTTGAAAAATAGTGTAGATGGGGCAGCTAGGTGGCACAGTGGATAGAGTACCAACCCTGGAGCCAGGAGGACCTGAGTTCAAACTTACTAGATGTGTGACCCTGGGCAAGTCACTTAACCCCAATTACCTCAAACCCTCTCTGCCCTCAAAAAACAGTGTGGAGTAATGGAGAAAGGGCTAGCCTTAGAGTCATGGAAGACGAGTTCAAATCCTGCCTCTGATACACGTTAGCTGTTTGACTTTGGCCAAGTCACTTACCTTCTCAGTTTCCTAGACAACAATCCAGGGAAACAGAAATTTCAGAAGAGTTTCTCTCACATGAAGAGAATTTCCCCATATTGATGAAATCACAGATCAAAACAAAAAAGGATCATGCTTACTAGAATTCTTCAACATACCTGTGATCCCATGGGAATATTCCCTTCACCAGTGCAGATGGCAACCCATATATGCCTTATCATCTTCAGTGAGTCATCCATTTTCTCCTATAGATGTGCTAGAAGCTTTCATCTAGGTCATTTTGCCTTTCTTGGGTACCAGTAATGAATCTGGTTATCCTTTCTCTTATTGTATATAACCAGCCCTCCTCCTTTTCAAGTCATGTATTTCTTGAATAATATCCCCTAAACCAGAGAGGCAGCTTGGTATAGTGGATAAAGAGATGGCCTCAGAGTCAGGAAAACTTGGGTTCAACTCTGACTTTTGACACTTACTGGCTGTGTGATCCTGGGCAAGTCACTTAACCTCTAAATGCCCCCAGACAACTCTCTAAGACTGTGTGCCTTTTAATATACTTTGGGATGGAAAGTCCTCTGGAAAAGCCAAATTTGTTTTTATATTTCACTAAATATCCACATATGGCACATTGCAGCATCTGTGACATCCCGAAGTTCTTTTGCAGATACTCTAACACCAAGAAAAGGTGTAGAGTGTTAATTTGCATTGGTAGAAACATTCTTCTCAGAGTCCTCTACAGCAGAGGTGTCACACATGTAGCCGGGAGCAGCATTGCCACCCACAACACTCCTGAGTACAGCCAACTCAGATTAAAATGTAATCGGAAAATATTTAATGAAATAAACCAAAATACAATAGAAATAGATAATGTTAACATGTGGTTTTCTGAGTCAATATATGGCGCTCAGGGATACTTATATATGGTTTAGAGGCCCCCTACCTGAGTTTGACTCCAATGCCTAGGCTACACCAATGAAATCAGAGGACCAGTCCCAAATCCCATCTCACTTCTTGTGCCAAAGTCATCACTGGAAGTATGTTGCAAATTACTTGTGCCTCTTAGGTACCTCTTCATTGCCCCTTGGGTCAGCCACAACGTGAATTCTTTGGAGGCTGCAGTTTTCCTAGATTGACAGCCATCACTGGAATGCAGGTTGGCTGGGTCAGGGAACGGCTCTGGATGTTTTTTAACTTTTTTTTTCAGGCCCCCTCAGTGCCCAGGCTCCAACTCCAAACACCCTTCCAACTCCAGCAGCCCTGGTTCGCAGGTGTGACTCGAACCCCTGTTTCCGAGGAGTCAGGTGTACCAACACCAGAGATGGATTTCAGTGTGGTCCCTGTCCAGAGGGATATACAGGAAACGGGATTACCTGCTCTGATATTGATGAGGTAAAGAATAGACTGATAAAGAATGGAAAAGCAATCCCTTTACTGTTGTCTCATTATCTCTCCCACACATCCTTATAAATTCAAGTCAACAAACATTTATTAAATGCCTACTATTTGCCCAGGTACTATGCTAAGTGCTGGAGATACAAAGAAAACCAAAAAACAGTCCCTGATAATGACAAGTTTATGGTAAAAGAAGGTATATTGACAGAGGAAGAGGTTAATAAGGCCCTTCATGAGGCTGCATGAAAGCCACTTCCATCCCCAGAGATGGAGGGAGCTCTACAAACTATTAGGGGTACTGGGTGGTAGAATAAAGGGAAGATTAAAAGCAGTGGGAAATTTTGTATTATTTTGTATGAATAAGAAAGGCGCAGCGTTGTTCGTGGATAGAGAGAGCCAGCCTTGGAGTCAATATAGAAATATAACACATGTGTATATATATTACATATGTATATATGCATATGTACATGTATACGTGTGTGTGTGTGTGTGTGTGTATATATATATATATATATATATAGATAGATATATATATATATATATATAGAGAGAGAGAGAGAGAGAGAGAGAGAGAGAGACTATGGAGGTGTTCATGCAGGCTTGGCATCCCTGCTTTCCATCACAGGTACTAATACATTCTATATTTGCTTTCTCATTTAGCAGTCATTTCTCCTTTTTTTCACAGTCCTATTCAATTCCCCTCACTCCCCACTCCCATTTATATGAAGGAGGGAGGAGGAACAGGGGATACTATTATAAGGATCCTTTCAAGAGACTCCAGGTGTTATCTTCACAGTCCCTGTTGGGAGAGGAGGCAATACCACACACCTCCACAACTCACAACGTGGAGGCAGTGAGCCCAGACCCTAGCCAGGCTATGGGTCCCGCAGGGAACAACTAGATTGTATAGCCCTCAAAAACACCCAACACAGGAGGCAGCTAGGTGGCACAGTGGATAGAGCTCTGGCCTTGGAGTCAAGAGGACCTGAGTTCAAATCTGGCCTCAGACACATGATACTTACTAGCTGTATGACCCCAGCAAGTCACTTCACCTCAATTACCTCACAAAAAGAGCAAAAAAAAAAGAAAGACAAAAACAACCAACACAAGGGTGGGATAGTTTTATGAGTGACAGCTATGGCCTAGACAAACCCTCAGAAGGAGAATATTGCAGGAGTACTTGGCACAGGTTGTCACTTTTCCTGACTTTCAGCATCTTCTACTGAAAGTGTCTGGTCCTCTACAAGTATCTGGGCATGGCACAGTTTGGGACTTGAAAGTCAGTATTAGCCTGCCAGATAGAGTTCAAATCCTGCCTCAGACACTTACTAGCTAGGTGACCCTGGCCAAGTCACTTAACCTCTGTCTACCTTAGTTTCCTCATCAACAAAATGGGGATAATTATAGTACCTACTTCCCAGAGTTGTTATAAAGATCAAATAGGAAAATATATGTAAAGCACTTTGTAAATCTTAAAGTGCTAGTTATTATTATTATTATTATTATTATTATTATTATTATTATTAGAAGGTTGCAGAGAGACCATGAGGGCAGATAAGGCTTAAGGATGGCCAATCTCACTCCAACTGAAAATATAACAAATGTTTCCCTGGGCTGAGTAATATAAAGTTTGAGATAAAAAAAAATTTCACCTCTCCCATCGCTCCCCACCTCCAAAAATTAAGATCTTAAGATAATATCTAATAATCCTTCATTTTAATAAACATCTACACATAATTTTATAGAACTATCAAAAGTGAATTTTTTTTCCTTTAATCTTTGAGCTGGAATTTTACTCTTTTGAAAAGGCAAGAAGTGCTTAGGTTTTTTACATTAATTGAACCAGTAATAAAAAGTAGCAGAAATACCCTTCTACACACTCTGTCCCATGTGCCCACTGACTTACTATGTAACTCAAGACACTTTAACCAGATGGAGGGACCAGGTCTGACTTTGGGAGTTTTTGTCTCCATTCTGTCTCCAGGATGTATTTTCATCTTTGTGCTTCTTAAGTCAGAGGAGTTGGCTAGTTTTCTCACCTTGTGGTGAGGTTGAGAACAAGCATTTGGCTTGTTCCCAGTCACCTTGACCATCCCAGACAGTACAAATTCCTCAGCTCAAGGACATTTATTTTGAAACTATTTCTTGTCCACACCCCCCCCGTAGAGTTGTCAACAAGCTTTTTTTTGTTGCTTTCTCAACCTTAAGGCATTGCATAAATGGAAGTTGTTACTGTTATCATAATTATCATAACACCACCTTCACACCTTGCGTGAAGGAATGGGATACCACAGAGCTGAGGTGTTAAGTACACCCCTAAGTCTAGGACACCTCCCCACCAACCTAATACCCTCCCATCTTTCAAGGGCCAGTGCAAAATCATCCTTTCAGGAATGCCTTTCCTGATCCCTCTCCCAACTGAGGTGATTCCTCTGTCCTACAGACTTTCATAGAACCTTGTTCACATTTCTCTTTGGCACCCGTTTCTTTTTACAGTTATTTCCTTTTCTCTCTGACTAGATTGGCAGCTCCTTGAGGGTGGGAACGATATCTTTAATCTTTGTTTCTCCCCCAGCACCTGGCAGAAGATCTTATGGTCTTCAATGATAGTCTAACGGAGTTTAATGAAGGTTTGCTGAATGAATCTTGAATTGATTAATTTCTTGCTATCCTTTCCCAGCAAACCTTCCTTCCTTCCTCCTTTCCTTCTTTCCTTCCTTCTTTCCTTCCTTCCTTCCTTCCTTCTTTCCCTTCCTTCCTTCCTTCCTTCCTTCTTTCCCTTCCTTCCTTCCTTCCTTCCTTCCTTCCTTCCTTTCTTCTTTCCCTTGCTTCCTTCCTTCCTTCCTTCCTTTGACAAGCATTTATTACTCCATGCAAGGCATGGTACCTAGGTGTTGGAGTAGAGATAAGGATAACTAGGATGTGGCTGTTCATTCAGAAAGAGTTCCAGCTTTCAATGAGAGTACCCCATTTGACTAAATGTTTTGTATCTTTTCTTTCTTACTAGTGCACCTTCCACCCATGCTTCCGAGGAGTACGCTGCGTGAATCTGACTCCAGGTTTCAGATGTGATTCCTGCCCAGTTGGCTTCACAGGACCAGTGGTGCAGGGAGTGGGGGTCACCTTTGCCAAGACACATAAGCAGGTGAGCTATGACTCCAAAGATGGCCTTCTTTTCTTTTGTATTCCTCTCCTCCTCACTTAGTAAAACTTGGAATGAATCCTGATCTTTCATGTCTCTTTCAAAAACTAGTCATTTGGCCTGCCTGGGTGATTATCACATGTTGAAGATAAATGATGCACACCAGGCCACATCTGTATTGTTTTTTCACTCCTCTCTGATTCATGGATTTCTAGGAGGAAGGGAGGGAGGGAGCAGCTGTTCAGTGACAGCAACCTGGTGGTGCTGAGTTTGAGAAATGACTTGAGGCTCACTGGGTTTACACCAGTAGAACATCTTGATATTCAGATCCATCCCTTGGGCATCAAAGGGTAAAAGAATGTAAGCAACAGAAGAACTTTAAAAGGGAAGATAAACGTGTATTTATGTTCTGTTTACTACAGCTAGGGAGGATGTAAAAAAGTAAAAGAATAGCCCCATCCTCTTCAATAGCATTTACAAGCCACAAACTGCAGTAAAATCCTAGAGCATTCTATGACATTCTCCACTTGTTTCCAAATATACTAGAATATCCAGGTCATTATTAAACTGACTGACTCTGAAACTTTGGGAGGGATGTTTTCAGCATTTTTGAGATGGTTGATCTTCTTTGGATGGGTTTTTACTACCTTGGGGAAATCATTAGGTATGAAGCGGAGCAGGAGACATCATTATTTCTGAGTTATCCCATTCCTCATTTCCAGCGGGGGCTGTTTGTTAGACCAGAGAAGAGAAGGGAGTATTGGGAGAGAGAGACAGAAGGTAATAAGGCTGAATTACAGTCATCAGATGGATGCATGAGTGCTGGGGAGAAACTTATCTTTGCCTCCATTGAAGACAAAACAAAATAAAATGGGCTTAAATTGCTGTAGGATGTATCTGAGTCTAGCCATCAGAAAAAACTTCCTGCTTATAAAGGTTGCAGAACAGGGGACTGAATTACCAAGGGACATTAGGGAGTCTTCTCTGGATATTTTAAACCATGGACAGCTGTCCACTGGAGATTTGAGGCTAGTCCTGCTGAAAGGTGGGGGTGGCCCAGATGGCCTTCCCATCCGTAATTCTGGAATGCTTCACATCACACAAAGCTATCGAGACAACTAAGAGTGGTTTGTGTGTTTTCTTTTGCAATTAAGAGCCCTCTTTTATGTTTCTGCACTAGATCTGCTCTGATATTGATGAGTGTAGAAATGGAGCCTGTGTCCCCAATTCTATTTGTATTAACACTGTGGTAAGTATTTTCTGCAACCGTTTCTAAAGCACAATAGTTTTGTTGGGGGAGGGAAGGAAAAAAAAGGAATTTATGTGATAACTTTATTATATATTTAAAAGGAATAGCAAGTTGTACATAATAGATTTGCAGTTTCATGGGCAATCTTCTTTTTTATTATACTATGTTATGGAAATGTTTGCTTTATTCCATAAATTTTTTAAAAGCACAATAATTTGCCAAGCTGATTGTGTGTGTATAGGCTGTAACCACAAAACCCAGCTATAACACATGGATGTAATCATATATGTGACCCACAAATGAAAACAGAAGTTTATACAGGGAATTGACAAGCCACCCACGTCCTCTCACGTCCCGTCGAGTTTTATCAATGTGCTTTTGAATACAAGCATGTGAAGGAATTATCTTTAAGATACTTATTCTTTAAAGATGGTCATATTTAAAAGGCATTTCCTGTTGCTATCGCAGGTCCAGAGTGCTTAGAGCGCAGTGCTTTTGAAGGGACCCAATGTGTCTTCACAGCTGCACGTCTAACTCCTCTGGGATGTGCTTCAGAATCCCTGCATGCTACGGAGAATGGCTTGGCATGCCAGGGTACTTTCTGAAATGCATTTAGCTGCTATGATTTAATCATTTCAGTCCTTACCAGCACATTTCTGAAAATTCCTATCAGCTGTTTCTAAGCGAGTGAGGTCAGCAAGCCAGACAGCCGGCTAGGGATGGAGGGGCCATTGTCTAACTGCCATGTGGTCCCCAGGCGAACTATTCAAACACTCACTTCCCCAGCTTCTTTGCATGTGAAGTCAGCCTAAGGAAACACGGTTCTTGGAAAAGCAATAAAAATAAATGGGAAACAGTTGGCAAAAATGGAGAGTTAATGGGAGCATCATGGCCCATGGGACCTACCTCCATCCTGACATGTTGTTTATAAGGAGATGAAATAAAGCGACTGTTTTCTAACAGTTTTCTTTCCCAGCCTGCCCTTATCACATGTTTACTGCACTGTCAGAAAGGCAGGAGGTAGCATGGTATAGTGGAAAGACCACTGGACTTGGAGTCCCCAGAGACCTGAGTTTGAATCCTGCCTCAGGCCTTGCATGTGACCGTGAGTAAGTCACTCTGAGCCTCATCCGTATTGTATGATGGGGATAATTCTCATCTCATGGGGCTATTGTGAAGATCATTTTAGAGGACTGTAGAAAGCCTTTGGTGAATCTTAAGGTGCATTATCACATTCAGCCCTTCTTTTATTTTAAGTAAAACCACAGCCCAACTCACAGAGAATCTCTCCTCAGAGCTGCAGATGTTTTTCTCAATGCCTGGACCGATGTCTAGTAGACAAAGGAATGCCTACATTTTTACTGTAGTGCCCCTAGAGGGAAGCCGTCTAATTCCACTGGAAAGCTCAGCCCCTTCTAACAGTTCAGTCCAGCTATTTCTCAACTGAGGAAACCGAGAGCAGGAGAGTAAGGTGACTTGTCCGAAGTGCCACAGGAGATAAATAGCAGTTGATATTTGAGCACCTAATTCTCCACCCAGTGTTCTTTCCACAGAGACCACATAATTGTTTCTTCTCCTTATGCCCTACCTACTATGGGATAGAAAGGAAAGTAGATGGAGAAAAAAAACATTCAAGCAGCTTCAGACAGTTCGCTATCGTGCCTCTCTCTCCCGTCCTCCTGGCCTATGGTACCTTACAGTTGGATGGTATCTTCACAGGCATTGTCTCAGGAAGCAGACTGCTGGTCCGAGGAGCCTGCACAAAACAGCAAGGATGGAGCTTCATCTCAATAGAAACGCAATTGACTCAGTCCTCCTATTATGAAAACCAAATGAGAATATAGTTAAAACAACTTTTCAATTTATAGAAATGATACTAGAGATGATAGTCATCATTATAATAAAACACACAAAACAATACCAGTAATGGTGATAATACACCCCTTGTCCAAGGCATTATTTCATCTTAGATAGTCAGAATCCAGGGCAGCTAGGTGGTGCGGCAGATTGATCGCCAGCTCTAGCCTCAGAAGGCTCTGAGTTTAAATCTGGCCTGGGATACTTACTGGCTGTGTCACCCTGGACAGGTCACTTACCCCCTTTTGCTTCCCTGAAAAACAAACAGTGGATCCAGGGAGATAGAAATTCCTTTGTAGCATGTAAACTACCTGAGGGCAGGGACTGTTTCATTTATTTTTTACATATCCCAGGCACCTGGCACAATACTTGGGATATAGTAGGTGCCTAATAAATGCTTACTGATTGATCATTCTGTTGGTTTCTTTACAGGGCTCTTATCAGTGTGGCCCATGTAAGTCTGGGTTCACTGGAGATCAGATCAGGGGATGCAAAACCGAACGAAACTGCAGGAACCCAGAACGGAATCCGTGCAGTGTGAATGCCCAGTGTATTGAGGAGAGGCAGGGAGGTGTGACCTGTGTGGTGAGTTATCACTTTGCTTTGCAACTTCTGAGATTGTTCCTTTACCCAGCTCCCTCTAAGTGCAAGTACTCAAGAAGAAAACATTAATCAAAGTGTGCAAAACATGAAACTACCATTGCTATGAAAAATAAATGATAGCTCTTAAAACCAAGTCTTTAAGAAACGACCCGTTTGAGAAGGCTGGGTGACAGAAATAGCAGCTGAGATAATAAATTATGGAAATGAGTGAATAAATCAGTAAAAATAAAAATGTTCCTCAGCTGTCCTCAGACTTCAGACCTTCTGCTCCTTTTAGATGGGAGGGGATCTGCCTAGGATTCTGCTATTAGACAATCAAGCATGTAACCAGCTGATCAACGTGCATGTTTAAGCCCCTTTCATGTGCTGGGCACTAGGGATACCAAGTCAGCAATGTAACAACAATGTAACAACTCCTGCCCTCAAAGAGCTTACATTCTAATGGGAGAAGCATATAAGAATATATAATGTAAATGCAAGGTAATTCTGGGAGAGAGGCATCAGCAGCTGGGGTCGGGGTCGGGGTTGGGGGTTAGGGCAGCGGCTCAGGGAAGGTCCCCCAGCAGGAAGGATTTAAGCAGAGCCTTCATTCTAAGAGACAGAGGGGAGGAGGGACGGCTTCCCAGGCACAGGAAACAGAGCATAGAGAAGGGCTAGGAAATGGGAGATAGAATCACCTAAAATGACGCGTTGGAGCTAGATTGCGAGGGGCTTCAAAGACCAAACAGCGGAGTTTGTATTTTTTCACAGAGGCAATAGAGAAACTACAGGGGTTTCTCGAGCGGGTGAGTGACATGGTCAGAACTGTGCTTCGGGAATATTCGTTAGGCATCTCTGTGGAGGATGGATGGCAGGCGTGAGCCTAGGGGTAGGGAGGGAGGCTGCCTAGCAGGTTGTTGCAAGCATCCAGGGGAGAGGTGCTGAGGGCCCGAGCTAAAGCCAAGATGAGTGGAGGTTTGGAGAAGGAAGCCAGAGATGTTCTATTTGTAGAATCAACGAAGACTTAGCAACTGATTGGTTACTGGAGCAGGGGGAGCTTGAGGAGACCTTGGGTGGTCTGGGAAGGTGGCCTGATTCACCTGAGGGGCAAGTCAATCTTTTTTTTCTTTATTGGCTCTTTCTCAGAAGAGGTATGCCAATACGTAAAGTCTGTCAGGAGTCTGATTTACCTGGAGTCTGGAAGATCTGAGTTCAAATTCTGCCTCAGATAGTAGCTGCGTGTCCCTGGGCAAGTCACTTAACCAATGTCTGCCTCAGTTTCCTCAACTGCAAAATGAGGATAACTTATCTCCTCAGGTGTTGTGAAGATCAAATGAGATAATGTTTGTAAATTGCTTAGGACGGTGCTAGGAACATAGTAGATGTTCAGCAAACACTTGTTCCCTCCCTCTTCAATTTCAGCTCCTTATCTAGGCTGACTCCGAAAGGTAAAGGCTATCCCCTCTCCCTCCCCTCCTCAACAGACACATTCACTGAGAGTCTTCTGGGATTCTCTGAGTGATTCCCAATATCAAGGGAGAAGTCTTTTTGTTCCTCTATGAATTTTTTTTGAATACCTGGTAATCATCCCAAACTGCTAAGTAGGGATACTGTGTGGGCAACATCAAAGACCTGGTGCTTGCTAGACTAGCGGGTATTTGCGGAATCGCAGCACCACCTTATGGCTGACCCTTAGAAATGCACCTATCTCCAGCATCTTGGGTAAAAACCAGACTCCTTATGCCAGAGCCAGCCAGGATCACAGATTTAGAGCCAGAAGGGATCCTTAGAGGTCATCTCGTCTAATCCTCTTACTTTACAGTTGAGAAACTGAGCTTCATGAGAGGTGAAGTGATTACTCTTCCAAAGTCACAATCAAATTGTAAGTGGTATAGTCAGGATTCGAACCCAGGTCCCCGACTACAAATTGAGTGCAATTTCCATCGTCTCATGCCTTAGAAATATTCCCTTTCCCCCATGCCGCCCCCTCCCATCCTCCTCCTACATGACTTGTAGCTGAAGTCTCCTGGAATGACAGTATTCCAAACTGACAAGCCTACCCAGCAGAAGGGAAAAGACTGAAAATAACCCAGGGAGTGACATGGAGGCAGGCTCCTTCTTGCTCTCCAAATCCCATGCTTTCAAGGACTTTCAGGTCTGTAAGAGCCAAATCAGCAGACCTCTTAAATGGCTCACCTTCAAGCATCACCTGCCTCCCCCACATATCCTTCCCAAGAGATGTGGGGATTTATTTTCACCAGGAGGCTAGCAAAGGCACTTAGTGTGGAAACCTTTAAAGTAACTAATCCAGAGGTCTTGTGAAAAGACCAGGTCACTGGGGGAGTCAGTGCATTAGGGGGGAAAAAATGTCCCTAATTCACTGTGCTGCTTTCTCTCTAAAGAAGAACCGCGGGGTAGCAGCCTGCCTCTGTAGCTAAATCATTTTCCTGTGCCCTACTTGAGGATGCACTGGGATGGTGGGTGGTGGGACTTTTAATGTGTTTTTGAATTTGTAATGAGAGGCAGCAGCAGATGGTAAAGGATTAATAAGCTTCATGTGACTACTAAAATAATTTAATCTGCCAAAAAATGGATCATTAAAAATGTATTTGTTCCTAGAGGGCTCTTTCTTCATTAAAGTAAATCAGCCACCATGAGGCACCGTTGAGAGTTCAGTGCCCTCTATGGGGAACGCTCCAGGCTGGAGCTGAGCACAGATCAGGGGAAAGGGGGAAGAGTGTCACTCTTAGAATAGAATATCTCAAAGTCCTCTAGTTTCAAACAGCCATCTCTAGGGACTGAAAAGGAACAGTCCCTGGCAAGTAGAGTCTATGGTCTCAAATTGACTTCTCTGGATTTGAATAAGAACCATAAAAATTAACACCAAACTCCAGTTGTTTCCTTTTCACTCTATTTCCATTTCATTGGGCTCTTTATTTTGCCTCTGACCTCCAACTCTCTCCTTTGACCCCTATCTTTCTACAATTCTTTTTTTTCCTCGTAGCTTCACTATTTTCTTCCCACTTTTCCTTGTCTTCTGCCTCCTCCCTTCCCCAGGATCTCAAACCTTCATTCTTCTCCATTGCTTGACTGCCCTTTCCGCCCTTCAGAGACCTCTTCCTGTAGCCTTGCTTAACCTCTTGGACTCTCCTGAGCTTGGTTGCCAAAGTTGATGGTCTTCTCTCTCTTCCCTTGCTGTCATTTTTTGGTTGTGCTTAGGTAGAATGTTAGGAGGCTAGGGGAGGAAGCCTCTGAATAGACCTATTGTGCTAACGCAGGACGTTGGCTCCTAACTCGTTATGATACTGTAGTCTATCACAAGTTTGAGGAACGAAGTGAATTCAGAGCAACTACCTTTCCAGTCTCCTTGACCTTTTTACTCCCTTGTCTGATACTCTTTGATCCAGACAAACTGGCCTTCTCTCTGTTCCTCACACAGATATTCCACCCCCTGTCTCTTGCCTTTGCATTGGCCTCCCCCAGTTCTCCCTCCTTACCTCTTAGAATCTGTCTCCTCAAGACACAGTTCAAAACATCATCTTCTGGTTGAAGCCTTTTCAGACCCTGCCTTCACCCCAAGTGCTATTGCTCTCCCTCCCAGAATATCTTGTATACTTGTACTTATTGATTTTATTTTTTCTCTGTGTGTGTGTGTGTGTGTATATATATATATATATACATATATGTGTATATATATATACACACATATATACACATACATACATATATATATATATATTTATATTTCTACATACCCATGCATGTATATGTGAATATGTATACATATTTGTGGTGGTGTTGAATTGTTTTCCTGTCATGTCCAACTCTTCATGACCCCATTTGGGCTTTTCTTGGCAAAGATACTGGAGTGGTTTACCATTTCCTTCTCCAGCTCATTTTACAGATGAAGAAACTGAGATTAAGTAACTTGCCCAGGGTCACAGAGTTGGTAAGTGCTGAAGCCAGATATGAAGTCAGGAAGATGGAGTCTTCCTGATTCCAGGCCTGGCACTCTATCCACTGTGCTATCTAGATAATCTATAAACACATATATTCTTATTGTCTTTCTCCGTAGAATGTAAGTTTCTTGTAAGAATTGTTTCATTCTTGATACTTATATCCTCAGCACCTAGCCCAGTATCGAGTATATAGTGGGTGCTTAATAAATGCTTGTGGTTTGCTTGCTTGATACTAAAAACAAGAGACTGAGTCAGTGCTCAGTCCTCAGAAGGTTTTTCCTCTGGCAAAAATCAATTTAGATGATTGTTACATTCTAAGGAGTGACTGTGATTTAAGCTCCACAGGTATGCTGTCAGAAGAGCAGTCAGGAATGGGATGAGAAGCCCCCACAGTAAAGCTGTTTGGATACCTGGGGCTTTGGGGTTGGGTTAAGCAGGAGTTCAAGTGTTTGCCAACTGACAGCAAGCATCACTGCCTGACTTCCGTAATGGAATTTCTCTTCATAGTGTGGTGTTGGTTGGGCTGGTGATGGATTCATCTGTGGAAAGGACGTTGACATTGATAGTTACCCCGACGAGGAACTGCCATGCTCTGGAAGGAATTGCAAAAAGGTAAGTAGGGTAGGAGGAAAACATACCTGTGGCTTTCATACAACCACAACCACAACCACAACCACATCCTGGTTAGGAAGGGCCTCAGAGAACCTTCCCTTCCCTTACACACTCCCAGATAATTCCATCTCGAATGCAGCAAATGTGCCTTTAACAACAAGGTAGGTCAATCTTCTCTTACAGACAGATGTCAAACAGAGCTTAACGAGGGTAGTACATCTGGTGTTTGCTTCAAGGTGCTGAAAGCATGTGAATTCCTACAGCAAGCAGAAATTGCTAAATTTAGCACATAGCAATCTTTTTTTTTTTACTGGGACCATGATTTTTATCAGCGTAGATATGTTGTATGTATGACACTTCCACAACCCAAAGCAAGCTCCTTCCCAATGATGCCCCACCCTGCTTACTCTCTTGGAGGTGGCTTCCCCAGCAGTGGTCTCTGAATATCCTCCAGTCTCTCCAGAAATGGGGTCTTGGATCCTAAGGTCCAAGTTTTCCTGCCCTCCCTCTTTTTTTTTTTTTGGCTATATTTGTCTATAAAAGGCAAATTTCAATTTGAATTCAAACTTCAATTTTCAATGCCTCAGACGTGATTTGTCCCAAGTAGCAGACCCACTGACAGCCTTGATCTTAGGTGTAATTTTAGGCCATGTTTCCTCACTTAGGATAACTGCAAATACGTGCCAAACTCTGGTCAAGAAGATGCAGATGGAGATGGCATCGGAGATGCTTGTGATGAAGATGCTGATGGGGATGGAATCAACAATGAACAGGTGAGGGTTTTCTTCCAAGGGAATGTGCATTTGCAAGTGCCCAGTACCAATGCAGGGAAATTGCAGTTTTGTGGCAGTATTTTGGAGCATTCATACATAGAACTGCAACTCTTGCATTAGAGTGAGCGCAATGTAAAAATACCATCTGTGAGATTCATAAAGCCCTGATACACATAACAAGGCCAAGAGGATTTGCATTTGGTTTGGGTTTTTTTGTTGGGTTTTTTTGTTTTGTTTTTTAGGATAACTGTGTCCTGACTTACAACGTTGACCAGAGAAACATCGACCAAGATATCTTTGGAGATGCTTGTGATAATTGTAGAAACATCATAAATAACGACCAGAAAGACACTGATGGGGATGGAAAAGGAGATGCCTGTGATGATGACATGGATGGAGATGGTTAATTATTCTTATCTATTCCTTGATTTTAACCTTATATATCTTACTGCTCTTAAAGCCCCTACTGGTAGCTAAGTGGCACAGGGGATAGAGCTCTGGCCCTGGAAACAGGAAATCCTGAGTTCATATCCCGGCTCAGATGCTTATAACCTGTGTGACCCTGGATAAATCCCTTAACCTCGCCTCAGTTTCCTCATCTGTAAAAATGAGGGTAATAATCTCTCAGGACTGTTGTGAGGATAAAATGAGGTGATAGTTGTAAAGCAATTTATCAACCTTTAAGCACTTTATAAATGTTAGCAATTATCATCATGCCTCAGTAGGGAAGGAAGAACATATGTCAATCAATAACAACAGTCATTTATTAAGAGCCTATCTTAGGGATATAAAGACAAAAAAAATCCCTACCCTCAAGGAGCTTACAATCTAAACAGGGGAAATAACACATTTGTGTGTGTGTATATATATGTGTATATATTTATGAATGTGTTGCTTTATAAATATGTATATATGTATATATGTATAGGCATATACAAAATAGAGACAAACTGGTATTGTCGATGGTGCGGGGTTGGTATTCAGTAATGTCCAACTCTTCATGACCCCATTTGTGGTTTTCTTGGCAAAAATACTGTAGTGGTTTGCCATTTCCTTCTTCAGCACATTTTACAGATGAGGAAACTAAGGCAAACAGGGTTTAAGTGACTTTCCCAAGGTCACACAGCTAATACGTATCTGAAGCCAGATTTGAACTCAAGAAGATGAGTCTTGGGGCAGCTAGGTGGCTCAGTGGATAGAGCACTGGTCCTGAAGTCAGGAGGACCTCAGTTCAAATCCGGCCTCAGATCAAACACTTGACACTTATTAGCTGTATGACCCTGGGCAAGTCACTTAACCCCAATTGCCTAAAAAAAAAAATTTTAAAAAAAGAAGATGAGTCTTCCTGACTCCAGGCCCAGCATTCCATCCACTGAGCCCCCTAGCTGCCCAGAGACAAAGTAGATACAAGATAATTTGTGGATGGGAGGGAAGGCGCTAAGATCTGGTGGGATTAGGAAACTTTTCATGTAGAAGATGGCTCTTGAGATGAGCCTTGAATAAAACCAGGGAGGTGGCCTCAATGGTCTTTAATGTCCCTTCCACATCTAATTTAATCCTATGACTCTATCCTGCTTTTAAAGAAGGAAAGTTCATATTATATCCTTCTATTTAACACCCTTCACTGTGTTTATACCCTTGAGACACTGTAAGAAATGTTCTAAGCAATGGTCCAACAGATAGTATTGACCTTACTGACTGATGTACAAAAGTAGGTAGTGTAGGTATTTATCTCAAGAAGCTAGAGAAAGAGGCTTAGCATCAAGTTCCTTGGGCAAAAATGGGATCATAAGGTTAATGTGATGTCTTTGGGTTTAAACTACCTCAGAAGACAATTAGGCATCTTTCAAGTGGCTTAGAGATAGAGAAGCAATAGAGCACATTGGGAAGAGCCCTTGGTTTGGAATCGAAGACCTGGAATTACAGTCCCCAATCCACCACCTACCATCTCTCCTCCCTTAGACAAGTCACTGCACTTTCCTTGACCCTGGCTTTCATCATTTGTAATATGAGAATCATAACACCTCTGCCACCCAACACCTAAGGTTGTTGGAGAGAAGAGTGTTTTGTAAATTGTAAGATACCAATGAAGGATAAATCATATTAATATTATGGAGAGGAAACAACAGGACCCTCTCATCTGTGGACATTCTTCCATGCAGTCCATCACCATGAGAAGTAGAGGAGGCAGTCTGCCCCTGAATAATTTTCTTGTTACAAGCCTAAAATGTGAATCATCTAAGTAAAGGTGGTTACATAAAATATAGCCTGCTCTTTCTTCCCAAAGAGTGCCGCATCACAAGCATCACTAAAAGAGGTTGTTCAAAGCCCAGGATACTTTAGATCCCTCAAGCAGCCCTAGGAGACCTCATAAGAACCCTTATACACACCTCGAGCCCTAGTTCTCACTACGTGCCCTCAGCCTCCAAGAGACAGCCTAGAGTGACCTCAAACCCTTCTCATACTTTGGATACCTTGGACCTTAGAATTGGGAGAGACCTTAGATATAACCTCGTTAAATGGTCCCACTTGATAGATGAGAAAACTGAGGTTCATCAAGGTAAAGTGACTTGTCTAAAAATCACACAACTCCTTGTTTGAACATACTTGCAGGTAAATTCTCGCAGTCACACATCTGATTAGACCAGGGCCAGGTCTCTCCTGACTCTTGGGCTAAAGTACTTTCCCATGCACTGTGATGTCTCCCATGAGTTCCTCCACTCTGGGGCTCACTCACCTGACTATCAGAGCAACCCTATCTGGTTGCATCACTCAAATCATTGATTAGATGGATAATAAAAATATCAGAGCAACCCTATCTGGTTGCATCACTCAAATCATTGATTAGATGGATAATAAAAAGAGTAATTAATATTTCTATAACCCTTAGGGGTAAGTGATGCAAAGAGACTGTCATCAACCATTTAACTGTGATTTGAGGTGGTTAAGTGAGGGTAAGGCTGCAGGCCTTGGATTTAGGAAGACCTGAGTTCAAATCCTGTCTCAGACACTCTTACTAGCTGTGCGATCCTAGGCCACTTTGCTTAACCCTCTGCATGCACTGGTTTCTTCATCTGTAAAGCAATTGCTGGCCTCCTGGCCTCTAAGGTCACCTGATGCTCTAAATCTAGGATGCTCTCAGAATTTCTTTTTCTAAATTTCTTCCAAACCCCAAACTGCTGTAGAATAGTAGTTTACTCTGAATCTCTCAATAGAATTATAGAACGTCTAAGCTAAAAAGGACCTTAGAGGTATCTAACCTAATCCCCACATTTTATAGGGAAGGAAACTGAGGCTCAGCTTACTGTAGATTGTAGAGCTGGTCAGTAGTAGAGCTGGACCTCTCACCTGGTCCTTCTGACTCCAAATCTAGCATTCCTTCCACTTCTCTTTTCTTTTTTTTTAAAAAATATATACATTTTTTTCCCCGCTAGGCAATGGGGTTAAGTGACTTGCCCAGAGTCACACAGCTACTAAGTATTATGTGTTTGAGGCTGGATTTGAACTCAGGTCCTCCTTCTACTTCTCCCTGCTGTCTCTGACTACACTTGTTTCTCTGACACCGGGATATAACTTGGGTCATATATGCAATTTTCAGTGTGATATCTAAATGTCATCATGTTATACACACTCCTGTAGCAGTTTAGAAAATACCAAAAAGCGCTATGGAACAGTGGGCAGAGAACCTGGATTTGAATCCTAACTTTGCCCCTTTCTATTGGTGACTTTTGGCAAGTCACTTCATTTCTTCTGGCCTCAGTTTCTCCAGCTGTAAAATAAGGAGGTTGGAGTAGGTCACCCCTAAGGTTTCTTCCTGCACTGGCCATGATCCTATGAAACCCTGAGGTAATTTCAGCTGATACAAAGAGACTTTCTTTTCCCTAGGAATTAAGAATATTTTGGACAACTGTCAAAAAATTCCCAACCGAGACCAAAGTGACAAAGATAACGATGGTGTCGGGGATGCCTGTGACAGCTGTCCTGATGTCAGCAACCCTAACCAGGTCGGTAGGATGCCAGTGCTTGAGTGTGAGCAGTTCTAGGGAATCTAAGGCTCTATGTGTAACTTCTCTGTACAGAGATTCATCTAAGACCAGAATCAAAGAAAACACCCAAGCACACCTTTGGCACATCTCCCTTCATCTATTTTCTGCAGGCTCTGAGCAATGAAACATACGTGTTTTCAAAGGGGGAAAAATAGGACCAGATAATCTCTGCAGCCCTCTGGGAATTGGTCCTCATTACTCTGTCCCTGACAGGTAGGCTGGCAATGGCCTGCTCATTCAGGGAAGTGACTTTCATGCTGATCAACCAGAATCCCTTTGGATAGCATGAAAATGAGATGTGGAATTTCACCCCCAGGCTCCTTTCCTCCTCCAGCAGAGCCCACACTTGAACCTTTCTGATTAAACGCCATCGCTTGCTTGTTAAATTTCTTTTTCTACTCCCCCTCTTTGACTAGATAATTTGGGACGGTGCGGCATTTTATTTTTAAAGCTTGGAGAAGAGGGAGCCATAGGCGAACACTGACTCATCACCTTGGTTCCCTTCCAAATATAAAAGCGATTCAAAATCCATTGGCCCTGTCTTCCCTTGCCACTGCTAGGTGCCGGCCCCTGTGCCAGAGCTGGTGGCTGGCTCCGAAGCACCCCCAGCCACCACCCAGCTACTTCTCAGCCCTTTTATAATTAGCTCATCTGGTGTGTGGGTAGCCCAGCCACATAGCTTGATATTTTATAAGGTTTTTTTAAAATCCAACAATGTGCCTACGCCAATATGGTGTTGTCCTTTTGCAGTTTTATGGAGTATCGATTCCGGATATATCATTCCCCAGACTTATTGTTAAGCCAGGCTTGGATTTGGGGGAACATTCTTGATGGAACTGCCCTGTGCTAACAGTGTTTTGTTTTATCTGCAGTCCGATGTGGATAATGACCTGGTCGGGGACTCCTGTGACACCAATCAGGACAGGTACAGTACCCCTCCCAGCTATAAGAACAGCTTAGAAAGGAAAGGAAAAAGAAAGCAAAAGGCAGGAAGAACATGTCAGTTTTCCAAGCTTTCTGCCACCAGCCAGCTTTGAGATCCTTCCTGATGGTAGGGAGCTGGCAATGAGTCTCTGGGCCCAGCCCAAAGTCAGGAAAAGTACGTATCTCATAAGCAGCCCTAAAAATTCTCAGGCAAGCTTGGTCCCTGTCATGATGCACCATAGACCAGGTGAATAGAAGAAATGCCAGTGCAAGAAATTTAGAGACTGTTCTCTTTGTTCAAGGGAAATCTCAGTGTACCATAAACAGTGCAGAATGTGTCTGAGTTGATGTTTCATTAACTTCAGGATTTCATTAAATGGACTTGGTTAGGAGGTACTATTTTTTGGCTGGGGGAAGAAAGAGGAGAGGGGAAAGAGAGAAACAGGGAGGGAGAAAGAAAGGGAGAAGGAGGTAGGGAGAGGGAGGCAGGGATGAAAGGAAGCAAACAGAGAGGGAGGGGGGAGGGAGAGAGAAAGAGAGGCAGGAAGGGAGGTGAAGGGAAGGGGGGCGGTGCAAAGAATGAGGCAGACAGAGAAAAATGAAGACAGAAATATCACCATCTCTTCCCTAGAGGAACCTAAAATCATTTACTAGTCCTAGCCTTCCTACCTCCTTGGGAAATCTTTAAGAAGCCAAGAAAGGAACAAGAGAGGGAGTGAATTTCCTACATTCCCTGCTAGGCCATAATACCACTCTGCATTTGTGTGTCATTCTTCATTTCCATTTGGGTCTACAGAGTAAAGAGGAGTGATGAGTGAGAGACTCATAAATAGAGCCTCCCTGTCTCCATTCATGGGCCCACACAGGAGGCTCAGGCTGATTAGGGTCAGGGTCATTGCTCAGAAAACCTTCTATCAAGATTTTCATTTTTAGAGCAGCTTGCGCTATAATTGTAGAAGGAATACACTTTGTCAAACATAAAGAAATAAAGTAAGTTATTGTTGTTACTATCTGCTGCAAGAATACCAAGTCCTGCATTTTCTGAATTCCTAAAGCATCTTTTTGCACTAGCTTCTGAGTATTGCAAATGTGACTCATACAGTTAATACTTTAATTCCAACAAACCCCCAAACCTGCAGAAAATAAAATCCCTTATTTTTGTATAAAACCATTCAAAGATATAGAAAGGTTGCTGATGGAAACTGCCCAACCTAATGGTTTTTAAAACAACTCCAGGACAGACAATTCCATCATTTAGGCTTGTTTGGAACGGTTTTCCCTTCTCCAGATCCATGTATCTCCTCCTCACTCACTAAGTGGATCTGGCAGTGAGCAGCTTCATCTTGGGTTTAGTGACGCCCTGCCGCCTTCCCCTCCCCTGCCTCCTCCCTCTGCCACTGGAGGACCAAGGTAGGAATGTGGGAACAAAATGGGCATTAGCTGTCTCAGATCAGGCCCACTTGGGAAAACTCCCTAGAAAACAAGAGCAATGTTATGATTTCTTGAATGAAAGAGGAAGCCCAGACTTACCTTGCAGTAGATCTGAACCCTGGGAATTCTTGGAAAGAAGAAATTCTTTAGACCAGGGCTAACCTCTATCTGCCTCCTCAGAATTAAAGTGGCCTTGGAGGGTATAGGGTCATCATTCACCTTGTCATTTTCTCCCCTACAGCATTAACCTCTGAATTCCTATTTGATACATAGCTAGTGTGTGTGTGTGTGTGTGTGTGTGTGTGTGTGTGTATACACACACATATACATATATGTATATGTGCATACATATATATATATATTATATATACATATATAAATCACTTTAGGGTTTGCAAAGTGCTTTAATTATGTTATCTCATTTAATCCTCAAGACAACCCTGGAAGGTAGGGACTATTATTATCAACATATTTTATAGATGAGAAAATTAAGGTAGATAGAGGTTAAGTGACTTGCCCAGGGTCCTATAGCTAGTAAGTATCTGAGGCTAGATTTGAACTTGGGTCTTCCTGACTGCAAGTCCAGCACTCTGTCCATTATGCTAAGGATCTTGTCTTCTCTCAATCCAGCATGAAATCATGGGATTTTTAGGGGGGACAGTAGAATTGAAGTACAGGCACATAGAAGCTGATCTCTAGAGCTGACAAGGGCCTTAGAGGTTGTCTAGCTGAAAGCCCTTATTTTGTAGATGGAGGAAATTTAGGTTGAAAGAATTGAATTGATATGCCCAAGGTCACAAAGGTAGTAGATGTCAGAGGCAGCATCTGAATCCAAGTTATCCGACTCCAGAGCCAGTGAGTGTTTTTTCCACTGTCTCCTAGCACATCTAGTCTGATGGACTCATTTTTCTGTGGAAACTGAGGCTCACAGATGGCCAATGACTTATCCAAAGTCACAACAGATGGTCAATAGCAGAGCTTCCTTCCCAGGGTATCTGACTCTGAATCCAGCGTTTTCTTGACCATACACACATTCAACAGATGCTACTAATCAATGTCTGGCAACAAAAACAACATAAATGACACCTAACGAAACAGCTGTGGCTTTGGAGCCAGAAGTCACAGGGTTAAATCCCACTTCTGCCACTTAACTATATGTGTGACCTTGTATAAGTCACATAATCTCTCTGAGCCTCAGTTTTTTTCATTGGTAAAATTAGATGGTTGTACTATACAGCCTTTAAGGTCCCTTCCGGCTCTAAATTTATACTCCTAGGATCCCTTTTCAAGGCAAGAAGGGGAGGTTCTAAGCAGGAAATAACAGTGATTTGTATCCTAGTTTTTGTCTTAATAGGTGAAAAAGGCAAATGCCAAAGAGAAAACTTCAATATAAGCTCTTTGGTATCACTTAACTAGTTTTCAGCCCTGACAACTGGCGCTCGACCCTCCCTGAGACAACATTCTCAAGATAACATGTTCAAAACAAGTCAGGAGATTGAGGCTCAGTGGCCAAAAAGGTCTACTCCATTGCCCCCTCCCTGTCATCTCTCTTCAGCGATGGAGACGGGCACCAGGACAGCACTGACAACTGCCCCACCGTCATTAACAGCTCCCAGCTGGACACAGATAAGGACGGGCTGGGAGACGAATGTGATGATGATGATGACAATGATGGAATCCCAGACCTCATCCCTCCAGGCCCTGACAACTGCAGACTGGTCCCCAACCCAACCCAGGAAGATGTCAATCGTAAGGCAACAGAACCCAGGGCCACTATGACATAGGGAAATACACGGACACGGTCACACATCAGCACACCAATACTTAGTTCTTCAAAATGGAGTTTCATTGATACCTTTTGTTTTTACATCAAAATAATTTCTAGACATACACCAACCCACCCCACCCAGTGAGTCTTGGATTCCAACAGAGAAAAAAATATTCAAGCCATACCAACCACATTTGACAGCATAAGCAGCATCTTTCACCTATAATCCCAGACCTATCCTAAGAGGGGGGGTAGGGCAGGACATTTCCTCCTTTCTTCTCCAGGGCCAAGATTGGTCATTACAATTACACAGCATTCATTTTAGCCTTATTTGCATTTACATTTCTGTGGTCACTGTACATATTGTCCAAGTTCCACTTACTTGTTGTATCAGGTTCTTTCTGATATTTATCAATTTTTCCCCTATTTCTATGAATTTCTCATATTCATTGTTTCTTTTGGAGCAAAGAAATTCCATTGCAGCCTCTTTGTCCGCTCCTCTGTCAATAGTCTCCTCCTTCATGTTTTTTCCTATTGTAAAAGATAGCACACTCACTCTTCCAAGGGTCCCCACGCCAAAGCGGTCATGGTTTTTTCATCTTAGATATGTGACTTTCATAACTAAGTTTATTTCTCTGTATTGCTGTGATCTGCATTTGAATCTCTGTTATTTGAGCCACAGAGGTCAGTAAAAAGGGGAGAGAAGAGTCCAGACCTGTAAGTATATATACGTGTGGACAAAAAAAAATTGGATAGAATATTGCATACAGTGTCCACAAAGGGAGAAGAGCTGCTGCTTTTGTTATCACCTAGGCCTTGATGGAGGGAGGTGAGGGTAGAAGGGAAGATGAGGCAGTGTTGACAGTAAGGTCCTTGAGGAGATCAGAGGTGACAGCCTTAGAGGGAGTCCACTGCCAGCTCTGCCACCTTCCCTACTGGGAAGTCCCCAAACCCAAGCTAAGGAAGGACTGAGGACAGGAAATATGTCCCCAGGAAACTTTGAGATGTACCAGCTAAGGTTGCAAACTATATTTGTGTTCCCTTTTTCATTCAGGGTCTCATATTATATCCAGTTTCAGTAAATCCCTGAAGCAAGGATGGGACATGAATGTTTAGCTGGATTTCCCAGCGATCCCCAGCTCTGTTGCAAGAGCTGGAACAGTGGGGTGGTGGGATAGAGACACCTGCCACCTGAAAGACTTATCCTTGGCCTGGAAGTTGAAAGCAGGTCAGCTATTGGGATGCTGTATAATGAGATTAGAACTTAGGGAAGGGCTTTCTGTCCTTATTGTCTAACTTCATCTTTATCTTTATCTAGAAGAGATGAGTGGGGACCAGTGTCACCAAACCTTTCTCCTATTTCCCTGATGCATCCAGGTGACGGTGTAGGGGATATCTGTGAAACAGACTTTGACCAAGACCAGGTCATTGATCGGATTGATGTGTGCCCTGAGAATGCTGAGGTCACCCTGACAGATTTCAGAGCCTACCAGACTGTTGTCCTAGACCCTGAAGGTGATGCCCAGATTGATCCTAATTGGGTGGTTCTGAACCAGGTGAGTTTGTGCTTTGTTTTATTGGGAGGATAGGATCACATATGCCGTGCTTGTCTTTGCCCTTTAGGAGTATTTAGTACTCGGATTTTACCTATGTTTCTTTGGTAGGAAGTGACCCACTCCCATTATTATTAATGTTACTGCATTTATGATTCTCTCCCTCCTGCCCCTCTTCCAAAAAAAGATGGGGAGTATTTAAGGGGGCAAGATCTTCCCAATGAATGAATAAATAAGATGAAACACAGAGGGGTTTAGTAGCATGCCCAGAGTCACACGACAGTTTTTCATTTTTCTACCTGCAGGGAGTTAGGTAAGACCAGGAAGTCAGGAAGTCAAATATGGCCTCAGACACTTACTTGTTGTATGAACCTAGGCAAATCACTTAACTTCTGTCTGCCTCAGATTATTGTTGTTGTTCGGTCAGTTTCAGTCATGTCCAATTCTTTGTGACCCCATGTGGGGTTTTCTTGGCAAAGATACTGGAGTAGTTTGCCATTTTCTTCTCCAGCTCATTTTATAGATGAGGAAACTGAGACAAACAGGGTGAAGTGACTTGCCCAGGATCACACAGCTAGTAAGTATCTAACGTCAGACTTGAACTCAGGAAGAGGAGTGTTTCTGACTCGAGGCCCAGAGCTGTGGACTCCACTGTACCACCTAGCTGCCTCAGTTTCCTCACTTGTAAAATGGAGATAAAAATATCACCTACCTTCTAGGGTTGTTGTGAGGATTAAATGAGTTAATATCTGTAAAGCATTTTGCAAACCTTAAAGTTCTATATAATTTATTACTATTATTATTATTCCAAAATTAGACATTTATCCTTTCAAGCTTAGGTGCCCACTTTATTAATCCCGCTCAACTTTTAGATGTCTGGGACCCTGTCCAGTGGCAAGGCCTCAGACACTGAGCCTGGCCCAGGAGTCAAATGCACATTGTACAGTATCTTCTGGGTGTGTATTATCTCCAGCCACCTTGAGATGAGGCAAAAAAAAAAAAGGTCCTGAATGTGAATTCAGCCAGGCCCAACAGGACCTGACCATTAGGTTCTTGCTGACTTTTTTAGAAAGTAGTAGAGCAAGGATTACAAACAGGGCCTCCTGATTCTCAGCCCCTTTTCTGTTTGTTTAATTTTACTAACTACGACATGGGAAATATAAAAAGTCCTAGATTTGAGACAGAGGGACTAGGTTCAAATCCCAACTCTCCCACTTAACATATGTGTGTGTGTGTGTGTGTGTGTGCATGTATACATCTATACACACACACACACACACACATATATATATATATATATACATATATATATAAATATTCATTTGTAATCTGTCCCTGTCAATATCCCGTCCCTCCCCAACCCCTGCCATTAAACAAAAAACTAAACAAACAAAAACTAAACCAAAAAAACCTAAAACCTCACCATAAACACATATTGTTCATCAAGATTGACCTTGCCAAAAAATGCATGTCTCTCTCTGCATTTTAAGTTCCTAAACTCTCTGGCAGGAGTTAAGTGGTTTATTATTGCATTGACTAGAATTCTAAAGTTTTTCAATGTTGTCTTTCTCTACGATATTGTTGTGATTACATAAATTCTTCTCCTAGTTCTCTGAATTAGTTTATAGAGATTTTCCCAGTGTCCTCTGAAACCATCCTTCCCATCATTTCTTATAGCACAGTAATAAACTTTTACATTCATATACTATGAATATGCCATTCATATACCAACATTCATATAATAATGGCATATAACATATGTAATGTAGATGAATGGTATATGAATGGTAGATGGTAGATAGTATACCTTATACCATATATATAGTATACCTGTAGCACCTACCATTCATATACCCAACTTATTTAATTATTAAATAATTTAGATAATTTATTATTATCTGATCATTTATTTATTTATGTGGGCAGATAATATAATTTAATCCAGTTTGGCTGGAACATAGAGTGTATGAATGGGAGTCATAAAAAAGCAGCTAATACATGGCAGAGCTGGACACCACAGCTTCCAAAAGCCATAAAAGAAAGAGGTTAAGCACAGTATGACTAAGAGATATGGCCACCTCAACATTTTCTAGGGAGTGAAAAGAGCCTGCCACAGAAGCACTTAGCCTTAGTCACAGAATTCAGCTAATCACTTCTGTCTCCTTTTTATTTGTCACGAAAACTACCAGCCCTCGAATGTATTTAATTGCCTAGTGACTCAATTATTCCCTTTTGCTACAAATAGTTCTACTGTAGCATTGCTCTAAGTCCCTGGAGCTATCTCACCTTCCAGACACTGGCCAGAGGACCAGAGGTTTATACCCCAAGGGCCCTGAGAAGTCATCTTCTCCAACCCTTTGATTTTACAGGTGAGGAAGCTCATGCCCAGGAAGGACAGGTGGTAATCTGGGCCCATCTCTGAATAGGAGGAGGAGAGAATGGCATGGATTTCACCAGAAAAACTATGGAGCACTCTGAACAATCCCAAACTGCTCAGAAATAAAATACAAACCCCTCCACCTAGCACTCACAAACTACCTCTCCAAGCTGCTTTTTTTGTGACTCCCATTCATACACTCTATGTTCCAGCCACACTGGCTTCTAGCTCTTCTCTCCAAACTGTCTTCCATTTCCCATCTCCCATCATGTCTTCGCATGGGCTGCCCGCCCCCCCCCCCCAATGCCTGGAAGAGGCTCCCTTCTCACCTCTGCTATAGCTTCCTTCAAGGTTTAGCTCAGGTGCCATAGCCTACGGGATGCTCCCTGCTGCGCTCTGTGTCTGTCTTTCTGTCTCTCTCTTTCTGTGTCTCTCTGTCTCTGTCTCTCTGTCTATCTCTGTGTCTCTTTCTCCCCCCCTTCTCTGTCTTTGTCTCTCTGTCTCTGTCTCTGTCTCGCTCTCTCCTTCTCTGTCTGTCTGTCTCTCTGCCCCTCCCTCTCCTTGTCTCTCTGTCTCCGTCCAATTTACCTTGTCTGTGTTGTAAACTGCCTCCTTCCATGAACACGCATACACTTAGAACACATATGAGCTGCTTGAAGGCTGACATTCTTTCGTTTTGTCTTTGCAGCACAGTGGTTAGAGAACTGACCTCAGAGTCAGAAAGACCTAGGTTCAGACCTCACCTCTGTCCCATACTGGCTGTGAGACCCTGGCAAGTCATTTAACCTCTCCTTGCGCCACACAATTGTCTAAGATTATTAGTTGCAAAGCAATTACAGATATATATTTTCTCATTCCTACCTACACTGATGGAATGATAGGTTTGGATCACCCTAAAAGGTGCATGTTTGTATTTTTTAGATAAAATTTTTATTTTTTCTAATTATCAAGCATTTTTTATCCCAATCTCCCCCCATGCTGGAAAAAATATATATAAAAACAAAACCTTTGAAACAAATATGCATAGTCAAGCAAAACAAATTCCCCATATTAACTATGGCCAAAAACATATCTCCTTCTGCATATTAATCCATCATCTACCTCTTTATCAGGGGGTGGGCAGCACTCTTTATCATCAGTCCTGTGCAATCCTTAATGTTTGCTGTATGAAATTTTTACATGTCATTATCCTTTCTCTGTGAGCTAAGGCAGAGTCCTCAATGAGATCATTAAAATAGTTTTATGGATGAACCCAGCGGCATATAGTATTTTAAATGTCAACATGCCAATACAACAACATGGCATTTGGAGTTATGGACTTCCATGAGCTTATCCCACCAATTCTAGAATTGCTTTCAACTAGCTGAATCTTCCTTTGCAGGGCATGGAAATTGTGCAGACAATGAACAGTGATCCTGGCCTGGCAGTTGGTAAGTCCAGAAGGGCAGTGGCCACCAGGGGTAGTAAAGTTCCATTAAGTAATACTCAGATTCTAGTAATGTCCTCTAATGACATTTGAGTAGACATATGTATTTTCCCTCTCCTCTCAATTCTTTTCTAATAAAACAGTTTCTTCTTTCCTCAGGGTACACAGCTTTCAATGGCGTTGACTTTGAAGGCACCTTCCATGTGAATACCCAGACAGATGATGACTATGCTGGCTTTATCTTTGGTTACCAAGATAGCTCCAGTTTCTACGTGGTCATGTGGAAGCAGACCGAACAGACCTATTGGCAAGCCACGCCATTCCGGGCTGTTGCAGAGCCTGGCATTCAGCTCAAGGTATAAGTCCCCACCTACCCTCCTTCCCAGGATGGAAATCTGGGCCTGGGCCTCCTGCCCCCTCACCAGACACACAGCTCAGACACACACACTCAGTACATTCCCCTCTTTTCATAGTTACTTGTATACATGCCTTTCCTCTCCTACTAGATTAAGAGCACCTTAAGAAAAAAAGGATTGTACAGACAGTTCTGCCTTTATGTAAATTAGCATTGCAAATTTGACTTGACATAAATAATTCTGAAAGAAATCCACATTCTGAAAAAAACACCTATGTTAACTTTACTGTACAGTATTGTG
This sequence comes from Phascolarctos cinereus, assembly GCF_003287225.1. Taxonomy (NCBI): domain Eukaryota; kingdom Metazoa; phylum Chordata; class Mammalia; order Diprotodontia; family Phascolarctidae; genus Phascolarctos; species Phascolarctos cinereus. Next base: position 322,455,187 of record NW_027555847.1, read on the forward strand.
TCTCTCTCAGCTCCTGCCCTCTTGGCCTCCCATCCCCCCCACCCCCCCCAAAAAAAACCTGAAAAAAAAACCTCCAAGTAAAAGCAGGAGAACATGGATGTGGAGAGATGACTGCCTCCACAAGGAAACTGGGGGCTTGGCTTGAGACCTTCCCCATGGAGAGAGGAAACCTTTGCTCCACTACACTCATGTCTGTCCTTCATCCATCTGCAGTCCCCAAGTGTCACCTGTCCTCTCTGGGTCTGTGTCCAGCCTCCAGGTGTCTGCCCTCAGCCCATTCTTCTCCATTCTGACCAGGCCCCCACACGGCTAGCCCCAGCCCCAGCATGTCCTTGCATTGTGTGCCAGCCCCCTTCCTGCTGCTCTCTCCTTCCCTTCCCTGGGCAAATTCATATTACATAAAAATCACTTTAAGTAGAGGTCTGGGGACCTTACCTTACCACTGAGGTAAAGTGAAAACTGTCTGTATTGTATTGGTCTTTGTATGCTACCGATTGTTAGCACAGTAATTTTGTACAGAGTAGATATTTAATAATTACTGGTTAAATTGAACTGAAGTGAACCCACTCATTTAGCACCAATGCATAAAGACTGCCAGGTCACCTGTCATTCAGTTAAGTTATTCACCAGGCATTTTATTAAGTACTTCCTCCTCTGTCCCACTGTACTAAGTACTAGGGCTAGAAAGACAAAAGCAAAAAAGGCCCCTGCCCTCCATTCTACTGGGGAAACAACAGGTATGTAAATAAATATAAAACATATACAAAGTCATTGCCATTTAACCAAAAATTCTTTATTTTAATAAGGTCCTTGGTTCATATGTGTGTAATTAATAGGCAGAGAATAGAATGGGATGCTATTAGCTAACATCTATATACTACCTACTGTGTGCTAAGTGCTTTACAATTATAATCTCATTTGATCTTCACAACTACCCTGGGAAATGAGTGCTATTATTATCTCCATTTTACAGATAAGAAAACTGAGACAAACAACAGTTAAGTGACTTGCCCAGGGTCACACAGCTAGCAAGTGCCTGTGGCTGAATTTGAACTCAGGTCTTTCTGACTCCAAGCTTGGTACTCTAGCCACACTGCACCCCCTAACTTGCCCAATGGGATAGATTAGAATTGCCCTATGTTTACTACAAAAGGACTGGGCCAACATGAAACAAAACAACGTTTAAATTTCTTCCCCTTCCCCCCTTCTATGATTTCATTGATGTGATGATATAACTAGTGTGGAAACTCCCTCCACTGATACAACTCAGCAACTTCTCCTCCTCTGTCGCTTATATCGCCTTAGAGACTTGCCTGGTTCACCAAGAGACTGAATGACTTGTCCAGGCTTACCCAACTAGGTCTTGAACACAGGTCTTCCTGGCTCCAAGGTCAACCCTCTCTATCCACTATACCGCACAAGTAGTATTTATATAGCTTGAGTATTTTTCTATCTGTTTTGTTGTTTCCCAAACAACAAGGTAGTCTGATTATAAACTTGACTTCAGATCTCTTAGACCTCTTTATCAGGACTCTCAAGTGAAGGTGGGAAAGCATGCTGAGCCTTCTATTGTGTAATTTTGTTATGTCTCCAATCAGGCCGTCAAGTCAAAGACAGGACCAGGGGAACACCTCAGGAACTCCCTGTGGCATACCGGGGACACCAGTGACCAGGTGAGGCTGCTGTGGAAAGACTCAAGAAACGTCGGCTGGAAAGACAAGGTGTCCTACCGATGGTTCCTACAGCACCGGCCCCAGGTTGGCTACATCAGGTAGGAGGAAGAAGGCGAGAGAGCTCTTGAAAAAAGGGCTATAATTCCAGGACTTAGCCGTCTCTTCCTAGAGTTTAAATGCCATCTAGTAGAATGTCAGCACCTTGAGGGCAGAGACTATTGTGGGTTTTGTCTTTAAATCCCAGTGTCTAACCAAGTTCCTTGCATATAGTAGGTACTTGATAAATACCTATTAAATTTGAATGAAACTGAAATGCTCATATGCATTTCCAGTATCTTCATTTCTCAGAGCCTGTCCATATCCGAATTCCTCTGAGTTGTTAGGTTAGACGTTCTCACCCAAGCTACAGATTCTAAGAAAGGGGCAATGGGAAGGTTTCCCAGTCTCCAGCCAAACTCTTCACTCTCCTGACCACAGGCCAATGTGGGCACAGACTGAACTTCCAGGTTGCCCTAGCCTTGGTGATTTGATATGGGACTTAGCTGAGATTCTATTTCTACAAGACTATTCAGAAGGGCATGAGAAAAATAGAGGACTCTGAACAACAACTATGGGACACCAGGTAGAGACTTGCCAGGCGGATTCCATCATGACTTTATTGTCACACCGCATAGGTAAACTCTCACTACTGCAAGACTTTGAAGAGGAGATGGTAAAGGACCTTATTTTTCTTTTAAATTTATACCCTGTCTCCCTGTTCCTCCAATGTCCTGAGCCCACAGCCAAACCATTGCATTTGGTAGCACTGCTTCCAAAGCTACAACTAGGGTAAGGTTACTGGGGCCTTGTCCCAGGGTATCAAATTTAGAGGACACTGAAAGCATTTGTCTTCCCTCAGCAGCATAAAAGTAATGAGTTTAGCACCTAATTAACCAGAATAATTAAAGTAAGAAGCTACTAGATGGCAGGCTGGGGTGAGTGTGGACCGATTCCCAAGTTGACTGAAGGCCTACTTTGTGCTACTCGCCCCAATGCTTGTTGATTGACTGACTGATCAATCACCAAATGGGGCAATCGAAGCCATAGCTAAGGAATTTTGGTGGGGAAGCATTCATTAAGTACCTTTTATGTGTCAGGCATCATGACAGGTGCCAGGGATGCAAATACAAAAGTGAACCAATCCCTGTCCTCAAGAAGCTAATGTTCTACTAAAGAAATACAAAACGTGTATAAAAATAATAATAATAATAATAATAATAGCTCACATTGATATAGAGCTTTAAAATTTTTTAAATACTTTACGTGTATTATTATTTCATTTGATCCTCACAACCATCCATTGAGGTAGTTGCTACTATTATCCCCATAGATGAGAAAACTAGGAGTGAAAGAGGTTAAGTGACTTATTCAGGGTCACACAGCTAGTAAGTGAGTAAGGATTCAAATTCAGCTCTTCCTGATTCCCCAGGACCCCATCCATTATGTCTCCTAGAAAATACAGGATATACATAAAATAAATACACAGTGATGGGACAGGGGAAGGTGGGGAAAAGTCAAGAAGGGCCTCTTGAAGGAGGTGCCTCTTGACCTGAGCCTTAAAAAGAACTACAAGTCCTGAAAGCTGGATTCAAGGAGGGAGAACATTCCAGGGAGGGGGGACACCTGGTCCCAAGCCCCTTCCGCCACATTTGTGTCCATGATTCTGTGCCGTCCCTGTTTCTGGGGTCCCGTCAGCACACCATTACTGGCCAGGGGTCAGTGCCACTCTTCCCCCTTCTCAAGTTTCATGAAGGATCCCGATGACTGTGTTCTCTGCAGGGTACGTTTCTATGAAGGCTCCGAGCTGGTGGCTGACTCAGGAGTGACCATTGACACCACCATGCGTGGCGGGAGACTGGGAGTCTTCTGCTTCTCCCAAGAGAACATCATCTGGTCCAACCTCAAATACCGCTGCAATGGTAAGCTTATTACCAAATTATTATTGCTGTTATCCCAAATGACCCTTGACTTATTTTTATACTGTCCCTTCCTCCAAAAAGCTCAAAATATTTACATAATGCTAATTCGCAGTAACCTCACAACCCTGTTGTAAGGAGAGCAAATGTCGATCTCACTTTTCATGCTTTACAGATGAGGAAATTAAGGCTCATGGAAATGACTGGGTTTTGCCTAAGATCTTAAGTTAGTTATGACAATGGTTCTCAAACATTTTTTAGTCTCCAGGCCCCTTTAAATCCTTAAGATGTTTGAGAACTTTTGTATATGTATATGTATGTTGTGTGTGTGTGTGTGTGTGTGTGTGTGTATGTATGTGTATGTGTATGTTAAATCTATTGATACTTACCATATTAGAAAATAATTTTAACCTCACAGATCCCCTGAAAGGATGTCAGGAATCCTGAAGGGTCCCCAGTCAACTCTTTTAGAACCAATGGGTTAAAGCTTCAGGCTGGACTTCTTTGGTCTAAGAACCAATGAAGAATTCAGTCATATTTAGATTTGAGCATACAAGGGGGTCTCAGCCTTTAGTCTCACATGATTAATTCTCAGTCTCATCTTCTTCCTCCTTCTATGTCAACCAAAACCCACCTAGGAACTCATAGGCTAATAGCTAGAGAGCAGGAAGGGACCTTAGAGGCCACCTAATTCAACTGCACCATTTTAAAGATGAAGAGACTGAGACCCAGGTGAAGGAAACCTGCCTGGGCAATTCATGATGTGATGCAGATTGCAGAGCTGGCTTGGAGCCCTCTCCGTGTGCTCAGCGGTGACCTCTACAGACTCTCTCAGGAGCTCTAGCGAAAGAATTGTTAAGGGCCATAATAATCTTTCACTCACTTTTTTCCTGCAGATACCATCCCCGAGGACTTTCAAGAGTTTCAGACTCAGAATTTTGATCGTATAGATAATTGAGCAAGAGGAAACAAACCACAATTTCTTCTCTAAAGACTAAAGCAATATATTTTTAAATCTTATGTATCTCGGTACCTGCCATGGCTTTTTCTCACCACTGCAAATATGTCGAGACTTTTCTTACGAATGTGACAATAAAAAGGAGATTAAGTCATTTCTAAATATCTGGTGACCCAGACATGATTTAGGAGCTGCTCAGCTGTTTTGTGGTGCTATGATTAGTACTCTGGACTTTGAATTCAGGAATCCAAGTTCAAATCTCAGTGGGTTCTCCTTTCGTTGTCGTTGAGGTTTTTTTTTTTTAGACCTTACTTATCACACTGCTCAGTCTGTCCAACCTGCTTTTAATCATGCATGTCCAACTCTTCACAACCTCATTTAGGGTTTTCTTGGCAAAGATACTGGAATGGCTTGTCATTTCCTTCTCCAGTTCATTTGACAGATGAGGAAACTGAGGCAAATAGGGTAAAGTGACTTCCTAGGGTCATGCAGCTAGTGAGTGTCTAAGACTGGATTTGAATTCACGAAGATGAGTCTTCATGATTCCACACCTAGTACTCTATCCACTGGGCCACCCAGCTGCCCCTCCTTATATTTTTTTAAAAGCAGGTTGGACAGACTGAGCAGTGTGATAAGTAAGGTCTAAATCACAGGTCAGATCCTTAGCCATTCTACTCATATTTACAGAGAATAAAACTATTCCAAAGCTATGGAGTACCTCCTACCTTGGATCTACCATCTCAGAAAAGCATGCCAGCAGGCCCTAGGACAAGGGGTCTTCAGCTTTTTGTGCATCATGGACCTCCTTGGGAGTCTGGTGAAGCCTATAGACCCCTTTTGGGAATAGTCTTTTTAAGTGCATAGGATTACAACGGAAATAAATTCCGTTGAAATATAGTTATCAAAATAAGTGCATTTTTTAAAGATACAAGTTCATGGATCACAAGTTAAGGGTTCCTATCCAAGGAAACCAGAACAAAGAGTGTGGATGACTCCACATGAAACCCTCAGCACTACTAGAAAAAAAAAACTACCGTCAAGGATAGTAAATAGTAAGACAAGATGCCATGAGGATGAGGTTGTCATGTGTTCTGTGCGGGAGATTCCTCTGGAATACTCCTGAGGCTGAAGGAAACATTGCATTGAGTGTTAATGGATTAACTTGGCACTTCCACCCAGGCATTTAGGGGAGCAGGGGAAGGGGAAAAGGGCTGGCTGGGGCCTCTTGGATAGAAACAGGCCATGACACAAAGGCAAGAGAAAACCTGGGAGTAGATGGAGTGAAGAAAAGTACACTCCTTGGTCCATGGGCCTGGGCTTCCTCTTGGAGGCTTGACACCCAGCAAGGTCAGTTTTTCCTCTTTGGTTCATCAATAACCTTTCCTGGATTTCTCCAGGAAAATCTCTAAGGCAAAGTTTATGGCTACTGTTTATGTCTAAGGTTTCCCAAAAATCAAATAACAGGCTCCCCAATTCCCACATAGACCTATATGGGTAACAGGGATGGGGCATCTTTTTTATTTCCTGTACTGCAGAACTTTATGAGACTTAAAAGTTGTGCAGGTACCTACAAATATATACAGAAACACGAAACTTTCCAATAGCCCATTCTACTCATTTCACACTCTTGGAAGGGAAAGATTCATTGTGGGACTGCTGAATAGTTATTTCTTCTTCTCTGCTGACCAGTTATTTCTCATTCTCTTTGGACCCTCACTGTCACAACAATTTACAGTAATTATCCTGGAGGGTTGGCAAGGTCCAGATCTCCTGGCCCCTCATTTCATGGCTTTAGTCCTCCACTCTGTAGGGTACTTCCAGGGATGGTCTTCTCCAAGAAACACATTGTTACAGAAACCTCCCTCTGGCCAGCTGGTGTCTGATTGTTGAAATCAGGAACCCTCAAGGTCAGGGTTATTCATAACGTAGTAGCCAAGGCTATAAATATTTATTTCTCAGGATTACTCAGGATTGCTGATCTTTGTTTAGAAAAGGAAATAGAAAGGCAGAAGGCGGCAATCAGGGTCTCATAGTCCAAGAAACTTTAACCTTAGGCTACCCTGGACAAGCATATGTCTCTCACGGCCATGTGTTCCTTCTACTGTAAGTTGCTGATGAAGGTGGGTGAAGGAGAGGAGAAACTTCCTCCCCCTCACCTTGCTACATATTCCAATCTAAAAGTCCAAGGGAGAGAAAATGGGGGGGAAAAGAGTCCTAAGGGGTTGAAACCTTTTCCATGGTTCATTCTTATAGACGAAAGAGGAGGCAGGTTCCCCCTACAGAAGTCTTCATCCTGTTTCTCAGTTGTCAGTCATCCTCAAAGCAGCCTTAGGTACCAGGGATCAATTAGAAGTTCCCAAGGAGCAACTAGGTGGTACAGTGGATAGAGCACCAGCCCTGAAGTTAGGAGGACCTGAGTTCAAATCCGGCCTCAGACCAAACAGTTGACACTTACTAGCTGTGTGACCCTGAGCAAGTCACTTAACCCCAATTGCCAAAAAAAAAAAAGTTCCCAGAATCCTCCCAACAAAGAGGCAGGGTGACTGTCTCTCAGCAAAGGACCAGGGCACATACCTAGATCAATGGGAAGTACTCCCTTTTGACAAAGATATATGCTCCATCATCTCATCAAGTGGATTGAGGGGGACTTATCAAGGGTCTCCTAATCACACCTGCTACAAAAGAGAAGAATTGAGGCTAGCTGAGGCCAAGAGACACAGTGAAGCTGCACCTGTGGTGGTGTTGGGTGCTGGCAGTCACGGGTGTCCGTCATTCAAAGATGCTCCATACACAGTATATATCAGAATTTAAAGTGTTGTGGATAATGAAACTGAGGCCTATCTATAAAAACTGTACCCACAGAGTTTATACCTGATTTCATAGGATCCTACATTTTTTGCGGGCATAGACTTTAGAGATCATCTTGTCTTATTTACAAATCAAGAAACTGACATCAAAATGACTTGCCAAAGGTCATGCCGAGGGGCAGCTGGGTAGCACAGTAGATAGAGCTCCAGCCTCGGAGTCAGGAGGACCTGAGTTCGAATCTGGCCTCAGATACTTGACACTTACTAGCTGTGTGACCCTGGGTGAGTTACTTAACCCCGATTGGCTCACCTAAATAAATAAATAAACAAACAAACAAACAAACAAACAAATAAATAAATAAATAAATAAATAAATAGATGAATAAATAAATAGATAGATAGATAGATAAATAAATGAATGAATGAATGAATAAATAAATAAATAAATGAATGAATGAATGAATGAATGAATAAATTAATTAACAAGCAAATAAATAAATAATTAAATAGATAAATAGATGAATAGATAAATGAATAAATGAATGAATGAATGAATGAATGAATGAATGATTTTTTAAAATGAGTAGTGCCTGAGGCTAGGGCGTGATTGCAGCAGTTATAAATGAAGAATTAAAATTCAGCAGGAATAATCTATGTCCATAAGGCTTATGCTTCCTCTCATTTCTTCTGCATTCTTTTGGGGACTGTGGAGGAGAAATTGGCCCATGCCTAGCTCAGAGGGCTGGGTTTTAGGCTCTTCTCGTGTTTCTTAGCAAAGAGTCCATGGTTGCTGGAGGGTTGGGGGAGGGGGAGTGGCCAGGAGCTACAAGATGCCAAGATGAGTCCCAGCGGTGAGTGAGTTACAACTGTTGGTCAGCCTTCTTTCTGTGGATGGTCTAAAAGCCTTGTATATGGGAGTTGGGGGGAGGGGGGAAGAGTGGCTAAGAACTTACAATTAAAGCTTGTTGCCTCAGGTTGGAAAAATTCAAGAACAGAAAAAAGGAAAGGAATCACTATTTTTTACTTCTAGGCAAATCTCTGAAGGTACAGTAAAGGAAAAGGGATTATTAGCACTAGCCCTCAGCACAAATTTAGTCTTCAAGAGAAGAAAAATCCACAGAAAGAAGATTCAGAGAGCAATGGACAGAAAAGTACAAGCTATAAGAGCCTAGCAGCTGACAAGAAAAAAAAGTAGACAAGCAATTACTTAGTGGGCTAAGGAGGAAGGGACTCAAATTAGTCCCTTCCCTAGGGCATGAAGAAGGAGCAAGGTGCATGCTTTCCTGTCCACAAAAAGGGTGGGTGGTCCTTGGAGAGAAAATACTGTCAGTATAGTAGAAAGATTAGAGAGGAAGAGAAAGTCCCAGATGGTGCATTGTTCTGCACAGAGTAGATTCCCTTGGGATGCTCTTACAGAACTAGGACTGAAGGGAGGGGAGAAACTGAGTTGAAGAGCATCTGATTGCACTGGCATTTCCACCAAGGGGAGCCAGGTACCAGGGAGGAATCAAAGGGCCCTACAGTGACTGAGAGCAATGAGTCCAGGAGAGAGACGAGGTGACAGAGGGTGGCCAAAGTGCCCGAAGCATGGACCTTTCTCTTCTTTTGCTGTCATGGATATGAATGGAGGGATTCATGACTGTCTGGATAGTTGGTATTTTTCCAGAGGCCACCACACATCATGGACCAAAATTGGAGCAGTAAATGATAATGAAAGCTATAGTCAGAGCTGAGCTGCTGAGTCCTACATCTTATTTCTACTTTCCCACTGTTTAGAGATGGGTACCCAACAGTGGATTTAGGCCACCTTGCCAAATGGCGGTGGGTTAGGCAGAGCTATCTTCTGCTACGAAAAAGTTATGCACTGCCCTTATGTTTCAATTATATTTACTTAAACCCTGGAGGGTCAGGCACTTAACTAGACCTGCTGGGAATAATTACTGATCCAGGTGCTAGAAAAATCAATCCCTTCCCTTGAGCACACAATCTAATCTGTACAAGGCAGTTAATTATGTATTAGTGTAGACAGAATTCATCACCATATACACATATAAAGAAAATGCACTGATGAATGGGTAGGTGTCTGAGATGTATGAATAAATCTAACTCCTGACAGTCAATAAAGACAATACATTTGTTAAGTATCTGTTATGTGCCAGGCACTGTGCTAAAGATTAGGGATATGTAGGAAAAAAAATATTCCTTGCTCTTGAGGAGCTCACAGTCTGATGGGGAGGGGTGGCTCAGAGCCAGCTGTGTGACCCCTGGGCAAGTCACTAGACTTCTCAACACTCTAGGCCAGCACTTCTTAAACTGTGGGTTGCAACCCCATATGTGGTTGTGAAAAATTTGTCAGCAGTAAAAGGTTTCTGAGTGCTCAACAACCAAAATTAATTCAAAATCAAACACGTAGTGAATCCAAGGTGTTTCTGGAATCACTTGCCCGTGTTGCATTGAGCTACTTCACTGCAGCCTTGGTTCTGTAAACAAAGCATGGCACTTTGCCCTGCTCATGCCCTCATGCCATGCAACACCAGTGAACGCTGCCAAAACACAAAAAGGAGCCGTGGGTGGAAAAAGTTTAAGAAGCCCTGCTCTAAGCAGCTCTCTAAGATTCTAAGTTGCAGAGAAGGTGCCAACCTTCATTGACAGAGAATCCCCTCATCTGGGCATCCTTTCATCAGTGAAACCATGGGTACCTATCCCTATCCTATCTAATGACCCCAAACTCTAAAAGCCAAAGACCCTTCACGTGATCCTGATTCTCCCTTTCACGGTGCCTAATGGAGGAGGAAATTCTCTCCTGCAGACGACCATGAAACTGCTAGAGAAGAGAAAGTAATGGGTCCATGACATAATGGAAGTAATTTCCAACCAATCCCTAATGATGACATAGCACCGTCCTAGGTGCCATGAAGATAAAAGGGGAATGATCTCTGGGCAATTTGCTTCTTCTTGGTGGAGATGAGAGATACACTGGTGAAGCAATTTGAGAACAAAACTGCAAATACAAAAGGGCTGAAATATTTGATGCAAACAGTGGGTTGCCAGGCATAAGACTGGCCTCATCTACTCTACTAAACCAAACCATCCTCCTTTTAGACCACACAGTCCACAAAATGCCCATGCATGGGGGAATGGAGGCGCTGCTTCTCCCGACCTGGGCTTTGGAGATGATTGGCAGGGGACAGAGAAAACCTTTTCTCATCTCTGGGCCTTGGAAGCATAACAGAGGCAGTCTGCCCTTCTGTGGTGTGTAAATGTGCTGACAGGGCTCTTTTATCCTCTGGGTTTCCGAGGCTCCATGGATGGAGGAGGCTGTCATCAGACACTAGCTGGCTTGCAGATTTTGAACTGGAAATAAGTAGAAACTCAAAGGGATGCAATGGCTACTGAGGTATTATCTATCTGTAGCGAGGCTGGGACACAGCAGTATTAGTTTTGGGGTCATTTTGGTACTATTGACTTAATGGATAGCCCAAGACACAAACACACTAGTGCAGTTTGGGACCAGGAAATCCTGGTTCCTGTTTGCTCATGTACCTCCAACAAGCAGAATCACTGAAGGTTTCCAATGCACTCTAATATTGGTACAGAAACTTTGTTGCGAGTCTCTGTACAGCTCTACTTTTCCTGGGAGATAGGAGAGTCATTGTAAGATGCCAACTTCTGGATTAACTTCCTTTTGGAGTCCCATGAGCTAGACCTCAGCTGGAGAAGCTGCAGCTTGTAGAAATAGATGCCAACCCGGATGAGGTCTCTCCTAACTAAGAGGCTGCAATGAACAGAATTTACAGTGTTGTTATATCCAACTGATTTCTTCTACTTTTCTTACGTATTGGTGCAATACAATTATACTGCTAAATAAGGTCATCATTCTTTGCACAGAAGTCTGTGATTGACAAATGTTAAGGGGTCTCCTGAACTTGTCTTTTTAAGTTGCCATATTTTCCAGAAATACTGGACCCAGAGTATGCAGGAGACCCTGAATGTGTCCAGCCAGGATGGCCCCTCCCCATCTGACATAACTTTTGTACCCCAAGCTGGATTCTCTGTGTGTCCTTGAGAGGCAAGACATACGCCAGCCAGTCTGTGCCAGGCTGGGAAAATGCTTGTGCAACTGGGGTCCTTTACAGATAAGCAAATCCTCCTATCTTCACGGTCTAGAAATTTCCAAGGGAAAAGAATGTGACTTTTGCCATTACCTTGCTCTTCCCCTTCAGGAGTGGTTTTGTCCTTTTCGCCTCCATTACAGTACCTTTCCCTACCATGCTACACCCCTTCCTGTCTTCTCCTATTCCTTTTGTTGTACTGTCATAAATATGCAAACTTCTGTAAGGACTGTGAACTCTTTGGGTGCCATACGCGTGCTCATTTCTCTTGTAAGAAACCTGGTTTTCACATAAGTCTCGTGACGTTGTGATGGCTTGTTAATACACGGCATGCTGTGAAAAGAAGGAAGGTGCATGGCCCATGAAAGCTCAGAATGTAATCCAGGGACTGAACAAATCTTATTCCTAGAAACATACAAAATAAGAGCTTGGAAAAAGCAACAATGGAAGATGGAGTAGTTGAGTGACAGTCTATATGCTAAGGTCCTGACTGCAAACCGATACCAAGAGCTGGTTACAGCATCTCCTAGTCATTACAGAAAGGTACCCAGGATAGCCTCATACAACTGACTGCTTGTCCTCCCTGCGTCTTGGAAGTGTAGGGGGGAAATTGGATCCTATGGTTTTTTAAAATGAGAGTTGTTGTTTGTTTATATGTCTGGTATGAGTCTGATGGAAACAAAAGTCAAACAACTATTTCCAAAGGATACAATTGGTTCTAACATCATAATATCAAAGAGGAAAATGACTAGTTCCCTTGTGGGAAAACAGAGGACAATGAGCAAGGCTATGCTTGGCTCCAGTAGGAGAAGTAACAGAAGGGAAGGAAGACCTGAGAAAGAGGACATTAAGGAAAGCACACACACACACACACACACACACACACACACGCATATATATATATATATATATATATATACATTTTATATATATATATACATATACATTTTATATATATATATAGATAGATATAGATATAGATATAGATATATAGATATAGATATATATATACTCATTTGTGTCTAATGGTAGCCATCACTAGGGCAAGGGTGAGGGAAGAGGGGTAAGGGAAAAAAAAGAAATTTACATGATAATTTTGTTGTATATTTGAAAGGAATATCAAGTTATACATAGTAGATTTATAGTTTCATATGCAATCATCTTTTTTATTGTGCTATGTTATGGAAATGCTTGTTTTATTCCATAAATGAAATTTTTTTTTAAAAAAACACCATGAGGTGAACTCAGAGGAAAGGTGAAGCAAAGCAGTCCTCAGGAAGAAATGGCATCTCCCCAAACCCCATTTCAAAATGCATTTCAATTGAAATTATCTAGCTAAACATGCCCCTTTTCAGCAAACTTTCAGGAATAGGAGATCAGCTATTGTAAGCCAGATCTGACCCAGGCCAATCTAGTAGTTTAGGTTTAGAATTAGAAGGAAATGTGATCCTGGTTAGATACCATACAACTGAACAAAGGGAGGTTTACTTAACTATAAGAAGAAAAGGACCTTCAGTAAGGATACAGCATCACTCCACAGTTGGGCCTAGCTTCCCTTCCGGCCTCTGTGTTAGTCAGGTTGGTAGTAGCTCCTGACCCTTCAAGCACTGATTTTTGTATTTAGTCCACCAAGAAGTTATTAGTGGTTTGAGTTTCAATTTCCTGAGCCAAGGACAGATTCAATACAAAATAAGAAAAAACTAGCCTAGCCTACATGGGGTAAGGCCTTAGGATATTGTTCCTACCACTAACCAAAAATATTCAGTATTATTTTTATGACTCTTCTTTTTACCTCCCATCTGACATTCTGTTCTTTGCTGTCTAGTTTCTGATTATCAAAGTATGGATTGCCCTGTTCCTATTGGTTTAATAACTTTTATAAGTACAATGGGGTTCTAAGTATTGACTAGAAATTCCTGGCATAGACATTGTGCTGAAGAATTCATGTGGCTGTCCTTTCCAAAGTTCCTCTCAGGCTTAGGATCCTTTGAATAACTAAGTTTTCTGATAAATCAACAATGTTCCTTTTCCAGAGGGCTCAGAAACAGATTCATCTAATTTTCCATATTTCCACTAGAGGGCAGCATGCTCCCATAATTTTCTTTTCTTGTTATGCAATGAGATGCGGAAACATCCAATCCAACTCAATGAACATTTTTTTGAGCATCCACTGTGTGCAAAGTGATGTCTTCTAAGGGTAATGCAAAGGCATTGTCATGGAGCTTTTCATTTGTCATTAAAGTAGAAATAGTATTTGATTACAGGGGCAGTGAGGAGGTGCAGTGGATAGAGCCCCAGGCCTGAGGTCAGGAAGACTCATCTTCCTGAGTTCAAATCTGGCCTCCAACACTTACTAGCTGTGTGACCCTGGCAGGCAAGTCCCTTAACCTTATTTGCCTCAGTTTCCTCATCTGTACAATGAACTGGGGAAGAAAATGGCAAACCCCTCCAGTATCCTTGCCAAGAAAACTCCAAATGGGTCACAAGGAGTTGAACAAGACTGAAAAATTGATTCAATTCAACAAATATTAGGAGGCACCTACCATGTTCAAGGCACTGTGCTAGAGACACAGACAAAAAGGAACCAGTCCCTGCCCTGAAAGAGCTTCCATTCTATTGGGTGATAGGACAGATACACAGACAGGTCCAATACAGGGTTTGGAGTAAAGGGGTCAAAGGACAGATCAACAAAAAGCAACAGGAATATTTGAGGAGAGAATCCTAATTACTGGAGGAATCAGAGAAAACCTGATGAGGGAGAGGGAAGCTGAGCCTTTAAGAAGATAAAGGGGGACTACATCCAGGAACGTGCTAGAGTGTGTGCAAATGCACCAAGGGAGAAATGGCATTTCAAGTTCAGGGAACAATCAGTAGTAGCTCAATTTGGCTGGAATTTGGAGTATGTAAATTGGGAGTAATTTGAAAACAAACTGGGAAGGTAGGTTGAAGACAGATTATAAAGAATTTTGAATGGCAGGTTAAGTAACTTGTATTTTTATTCTAAAAGGAATATGGAATGACTGAAGGGTTTTGAGTGGAGGAGTGGTATGGAAAGTGTCTTAGGGAAGATTATGTTGGGAATTATATGAAGTAGAGAGTAGAAAAGAGAAAGACCAGTGTCAGGGAAACCAGAGTAGAAAGCTTTCACAGTCATCTAGGTGAGAGATAATGAGAATCTGAACTAGGATAACGATTCACCCTGTTAATGGAAAAGAGAAGGGTGGAAGAGATATGGTAGAGACTGAATCAATAGGACTTGACAACCAATTGTATATAGGACAAGGAAGGGGGAAAGGGGAGAGAATCAAGGATGACTTCATAATTAGAAAATAAGGTGATGGATAGGATAGTACCACCCTCCTTAGAGAGCAGGAAATCTGAAGGTGACACAGGTTTAGGAGGAAAGATGATTTATTATATTTTGAACAAGTTAAGTTTCATAGGCTAAGTGGACATATAGAGGAAGATGTCAAAAGGCAGATAGAGATATGAATGTGGAGTTCAGAAGACTGATCAGGGCCGTATATACTTACAGATTTGGGATTCATCTGCATAAGGATGATCATTGAACCAATGGTAGCAGATGAGATAACCAAGGAAGAAAACCTAGAAAGGAAGAAGGTTCAGGACAGAATCTTGGGGGAATTCCATGCTTACTGGTTGGGAGATGGATGATGATACAGCAAAGAAGACTGAAAAGCAATGGAAAGACAAGAGGAAGATGAATCAGGTGAGAGCAATGATAATAGAAGCCAAGGTAGGAAAGAGTATCCAAAAAAAGAGGAGTTTGTTTATAGTGTCAAAAGCTGCAAAAAGTTCAATAAGTCAACCAGTATATATTTATTAAGTGATCACTACGTGCCAGGCAGCCATCTAGGTTTTGGGGATACAAGTTCAAAAAGTGAAACAATCTCTACTTACAAGAAGTTTATATTATAATAAACAGGATGTGGATTAAGAAAAGGTCGTTCCATTTCGTGGTTGTAAAAGAGCCTTGGTTTGAACTTTGACAGGGAAGTTTCAGTAAAGTGGTGAGACCGAAAGCCATGTTGCAAGGAGCTAAGAAGTGGGTGGCTGCCGAGAAAACGGAGACATCATATGGGGATGACTCTGCCATTTAGCAGTAAAAGGGAAGAGAAGTATGTAATGATTATTTGAAGAAATGGCTGAGCTCAGTGAAGGTTTTTCTTCATGAACGAGAGAGACTTCAGCATATCTGCAAGCAGTGGAGAACGAGTCAATAAGTAAAGAAAAAATTGAAGGTGAGAGAAAGAGACAAGGAATGATTGGCAAGGTGAGTTTCCAGAGGAGATGGGAAAGGAAGAGATGGGATCAAGGAAACATATAGAAGGGTTGGCCTTGGTAAGGAGAAGGTCTACTCAACCTTAGGGGCTGAAGGAAAAAGAATAGAAAAACAAGGGAAAATGTAGAAAGGTTTTGAGGTGTAGTATGAAGGAAGCTAGGGATCTCAGACCAAACGGTCTCACTTTTATACAGTGAGGGAAGAGACAATGTCATCTACAGACACAGAGAGAGGAAGGTTGGGTTGGTGTTAGGGAGTTAAGAAAACAAGGGAAGGTTTGAAACAGTTATTGCTACATGGAACATATTACAGAGTGAATCAGGGGAAAAAATAAAAGAACTGCCATGCAGTAGTGAAGGCCCAGTTGACATGAAATAACATAAATCTTCTAGTGTTCAATAAACCAGTTATTCAGGTGTTCAGGTGTAGCTAAGATCAAAGAAGGCATACGGTGGGAGGTATTCTGAGAAAGGCTGAAAGACTTACCCAAGGTCACACAACTAGGGAGTTTCTGAGGCAAGCTTCAAATTCAGGTTTTCCTGATGACAAGTCCTATGTTCTATGTATTTTGTCACCTAGCTGCCTAATGAACAAGATGAGCGGCTGAGGTGGAGTGGAAGACAATGGGCCAGGCACTAGACTCTTTGAGAAAAGAAATAGAGTGACCTGAAGGCCATTAGACAGCAGCAATAAGCATCTATATGGGGTCATTTAAATGGATGAACTGAACCTCAAGTGAGAGGTTATTGAGTAATGATAGTAGGAAGGCTCAGGATCTGGCAGTGACAGTGAGGACAGCAAGGAGTTACCGTGCCCCTCCTGGTTCTATGTGCCAAAGGATATAAGAGAAGGAACTCCAGTTGTTGGAAAGGTAGGCCGAGGAGGTGTCTCCCAGACGAATCCAAATTTCCGTGAGCTATAGAAGAATTTAAAAGGAAGAAACATTGGGATGAACTGGAGTTAATGAACAATACAACAGGGATGTCAGAGGGCAAGATAGAAAGAAGGGCAGAGAAACGTGGGTGTGGGGCGAGAGAAGGACCGAGCTCGAGATGAATGAGAGAGCAGGGAAGAGAGATCACAAGAGAAGGGGAGTTCTACTTTGATAGACAGAGCCTCTGAATCACAAGGACTGGGTAAGCAGGAGGTGGGAGTTTACTAACCATATGGCAGGGGAAATATAGGAATATAGAATGAAGGATTCAGTAAATGAGAATTATTTTTAAAGACAATAGTTACTCACAATTATACAACACTTTACAGCTTACACAGCTCTCCCAAAAGAGTTGTCAGCTCCCTGGATGCTCACAAGCCTTTGAATGAGTTAGTTCAACCATTATTTCCTCCATTTTACAAATGGAACAACTGAGGCTCAGAAAGGTAAAATAACTTGCCCAGGGTTATGATTGGGGGGGGGCGGGGAAACTTGGACTTTTATCCTTAGCTGTTAAGCTCCCAATGGGTATTAAAGTTTTGCTCTTCTTCTAATCAATTAACTAGTCTTGGACTGTGCTAGACAATGGAGTCACAAAGACAAAAACGAAGCAGTTCTTGCCCTCAAGGAGCTTACATTCTATTACAGGAGGGGTTGTTATGCAGTCATTTAGTCCTGTCCAACTCTTTGTTACCCCATGGACCACAGCATGCTAGGCCCTTCTGTGCTCCACTGCCTCTCAAAGTCCATCCAAGTGCATGTTCATTGTTTCTATGACATTATCTATCTAGGCAGTGATCCAGAGGGACATTGAAGTAGGGGACATGTACACATATTAGTATATACAAAATAAATACCTGATCAATCTAAGTAAATACAAGGTATTGTAAAGTTCAGGGATTACAAGAGGAAGATCATCTCAGATGCTAGCAAAGGGGCTTAACCCATGGGCCATCTGGAGATTCTTTCATCCATTCAACAAATACAAAGTGCTTGCTACATACAAGACACTATGCTGGACACTGTGAGAAACACAAAGATACACAAGTCATGCTTGGTTTAGAGTAGGATGTCCTGCCTTGGTGATGAATGCAAGGAACTGAAAAAGAGTAGGAGAGTCTTTAAGGTTGCTAGTTATACTCATCTCAAAAAGTTTACAACCTGAAAATTCAACTCACAGCTTCTCCTCTACTTCAAAAGAATTCCAGTGACCCTCATCAGGATAGGCAGCAAGGGATAATGACTAGTGTATTGGACTTGAAATCTGGAGTCCTGCATCCTTATTCTGGCTCTTATGCTCAGTTTGCTATGTAAGCTTCAGCACTGTGCTTAAACTCTCTCTGAGGCTCTGTTTCCTAATCTATAGAATGGGTATAATAATATTTGCATTGACCTACCTCACAGTGTTGCTTGTTATGAGGAAAACTCTTGATACAGTAAGTGGGAGGGGGGAGGAAATAAGCATTTATTAAGCACCTTCTATGTGCCTGCGCTGTGCTGAGTGCTTTACAAATATCACCTCACATGATCCTCACAATAACTTTGTGAGGTAGGTGCTAGTGCTTAATTACTCTGGAGTCAGAAGTCCAGGGTTCAGATCCTAATTTTTTTTGTTGTTTAACTAATTAATTTTTAGTTTTCAACATTCACTTCCATAAGCTTTTGAGTTTTAAATTTTCTCCCCCTCCCTCTCCACCTCCCTCCCCAAGATGGCACACAATCTGACATAGGCTCTACATATACATTCCTATAAAAGGCTCTACATATACATTCCTATAAACACATTTCCACATTAGTTATGTTGTAAAGAAGAATTAGAACCAATAGGCAGAACCACAAGAAAGAAGAAACAAAAAAAAACTGAAGAGAAAAAAAAAGAGCAAATAGTATGCTTTGATCTGCATTCCAACTCCATAGTTCTTTCTCTGGATGTGGATAGCATTTTCTGTCATGAGACCATTGCTGAGAAGAGCTAAGTCTATCAGGGTTAATCATTGCACAATGTGGCTGTTAATTGAAGTTTGCTTGCTCATTCAGATCCTACTTTTGACACTCATTATATATGTGACCTGAAGAAAATTACTTAATCACTTAAGTAAAAGCAACGAGATGGTACAGTGGTTAGATGGAGTGCTGAACCTGGAGTCAGGAAGGCCTGAGTTCATATCGTGGCTTACATACTTATTAGCTGTGTGATCCTGGGCAAGTCACTTAACTTTTATGATCCTTGGTTTCTTTATTTGCAAAATTGTAATAATAGATAGAGCTCTGGCCTTGGAGTCAGGAGGATCTGAGTTCAAATCTGGCCTCAGACACTTGACATTTACTAGCTGTGTGACCCTGGGCAAATCACTTAACCCCAACTGCCTCACTGAAAAGTGAAAAAAAACAAAAAAGAACCTCCAGGTCTAGAGCAAAGATTTCTGAACACTGAAACTCTCTATAAAAAAAGTTCCAAACAAAATGGTAATAATAATATTATGTACACAGCAGGGTTGTTGAGAGGATCAAATTGAGATAACATATGTAAAGCACTTTGTAAAACATAAAGCCTTCTTTAAATGTAATTACTATCATTAAGTATTAATCCAGCTAGATGACACAGTGGACACAGTGGATAGAGGATCCAAACCTGGAATCAGGAAGACCTGAGTTCTAAACCAGCCTCTGACAACTACCAGCTGTGTGACCCTGGGTAAGTCACTTAACCAATGTTTGTAACCCTTGTTTTTAACCTCATCTGTAAAATGGGAAATTAATAGCACCTCCCTTCCAGGATTGTTGGGAGAATCAAGTAAGGTAATAACTGTAAAGTGTTTAGCACAGTATGTCCCACAGAGTAGGCTTCATCACACATAAATGAAGGGGTTAGACCATGGCCTCTAAGATCTAGACGTATAATCCTATGAACCATAAGGCACTTAAATAATGTTATTATTCTCTGGAAGAAAGGAGCAGCGTCTAGAGAAGTATCTTTGGAGTCAGGAATACTTGGGTCCGAGTCCCTCTGGGACACATCCTTGGTTATGGGAGCCAGGTAGTTCACAATGTCTCGCTGCCCTCTCTAGGACTCAGAGGAGGTGTCGATCGGAGTCAATAGACAGAGTTTCCTCAGTAAGAATACCAATAAAACACCGATAAAGTCACAGATCTCATCCAAGAGACAGAGGCGGCATCTGCACAGGGAGGATCATTTGGGCTCGTGAGACCTGCTGAGGATACCAAGGGAGAGACTGGAGAGAGGACAGAGCCCAGGAGCACACACCCAGAGTTAGGGGGCACCACACGGATGATGAATGACCAAAGGACATTGAGAAGAAACTGCCTCAAGTCTGTCCCCACTTCAGCCTAGCCTCCACCATCTGCCAAAGTGACTTTTCTAAAGCCACCCGGCCCCTCAACACCAGTGGCTCCCTGTTACTTCCAGGAATAATTATACGGTGCTCTTTTGGATGGTTAGAGCTCTTCTCTACATCTTCAGTCTTCTTTACCCTTCTCTCCACACATCGAGGGTCCAACACTCTAGTCTACTCACTTTTTTCCTCACAGGATGCTCCATCTCCCGTCTCTTACTTTGTACGTACCTGGGCGACTCTCCTTGCTCACTTCCAACCTCTTACATTCCCTTGGCTTCCTTCAACACTGCAGCCTGCAGCAGGAGGCCTTTCCCAGTGGCCCCAGCTGCTAAAGCCTCCTCTTCTGAGGTTACATCTACTTTGTATGGTTGCTATTTCTTTATGTATTGTATCCCCCTTTAAAATGTGAACTCCTTGAAGGTAGGGACTATTTTTTTGCCTTTCTTCATATCCCCAGCACTTAGGACAGTACGTGGCATATAATAACAGCATGCTTGCTGACTGACTGACCTAGATGCACTAACAGACCATCATTACCAGTGCCCCTCAGTTACTAATTAGACCCTGAGTCACACAGGTGACTGTGAGCATGCATATATTCATGCACATTTCATCTGAACTTTCTACCCTATGGGCCCCCAAATCATTATCCATTGGTACTACTGTAAGGAGGGAATAGAGAGTGTGGAGTGAGCTGCAATGCCCTCAGACCCTTTTCAGCCTCTCCCATCAGACACATGGCTGCCTCTGCCCTCCCTCCTGGCTTTCTGCTTCCCCCTCCCCTTTTCACCACCCCCTCTTCTGCGCAAGTGTAACATTTGCCAGGCCCCCTGTGTTTACATGGTTTTCTTCACAGACAACATGGATGCAATGGTTTTCTTGAAAAAGTCGCTGAAGAAATCTACAGTTTTTATAAAACACCTTTCTCTTGTGGAGGAAGCCCTCCATCCTCAGGAGATCTGGCCAGCCTGCTTGAGAATAAATACGCTTCACTTCTACCAAGGGCTGATGCAGAGCCTATAGGGAGGCCTGCCGTTCAAAGCAGACTGCTCAGTCTCATCTGGCTGAGGTAGCACAATACAGTGAATGCTTATAGAGGAGTCTGACAACCTGGGTTCAAATTCTGCCTCTGACACTTATTACATATATATAAAGACAGGCAAGTCCTTTTACCTCCCTGGGCCTCAGTTTCCTCCTCTGTAAAATGAGAGGATGCGGTAGAACAGATGACCTCTAAGAGTCCCTCTTGATCTATGAGATCTCAGCCTCCATGGTGGTGACAGGGCAGTGCCCAGTCAAAGGCTGCCTGGGAGGGTCTGGGCAAGGAGGGTGGACAGTACAGAACGTTCTTTTATTTTCATGGTAAAATCTCTGCCGCTCAGTGGAAAAGCCAGGTAGTCAATGGCTGACACCCAACACCAAGCCCACTCACCACCTGCCAGTAGCTGAAATATATTTCACAGAAATAGACTCTTAGACTCTTTGGGTAGAGTGAAAGCACCCAGAGGGCAGGAGATCTTTTGTTTTTCTCTTTGCACACCCACAACCTTGCTGAGTGCCTGTTGTGAAGCTTTGGATTGATTCAGCCTCTTTTGCACACAAGCCACTACCAAGCCAAGTATTCCCCAGCCTGCATGTACGCAATTGGGTGTTTTAAAAGCTTAAATATAGTACTTCACATCTGTCCTTGTTAGATGTCCTCTTGTTGGTTTCGGTCCTACATCACACCCAATCAAACTGAATGTTAAACTAGTCACTGTTGGGATGCGCCATCCCTCCCAGCTTTGCACAGCCTGCAGATTTGGTAAGCGTTTGTCAACCAAGTATTTGACAAAATCACTGAATAGACAAGCACCAAGAACAGAACCATATGGCGTTCCTCTAAAGGTCTCTCTTTCGGTCAACACAGAAACACTGGCATTTATTAGAAACCATTATTCAATCCATTGGGAATCAATGGACCTAACATCCTTCTCACACAGCCCACATTTCACTGCCTTTTCCACAAGGATTGCATGAGAAACTTAGTCAAATGCTTTGTTAGAATCATGGCTCTTAAGCTAATGACCCAATTGAAAAAGAGAATAAGATGAGCCTGGCAGAGAGCTGTAATTATCAGCCAGAGGGTTACCAGGAGCTTTGCCACACGGGTAACCGCATGGTGGGGGGAGAGGGGGGGAGGGAAGGGTGGGCTTCCTCTTTGAAAGCTGATGTTACTTGGGGCTTTACTTCCTCCCCAAGGCAGCCTCCAGGGGGTGGGGAGGTGCAGTGGAGGACCACAGTGGAGGGCCACTAGACAGGAAGGGCCATCCCAGAGAGGAAGTGGACTTGTCCCTCTAACTGCATGGCCCATCGGGCTGCCGTCCCTCTCCCATGGCCGTGTGGCTGTGGCAGCTCTCTCCTTGGGTGCTCTCCCCCAACAGCAAGCCTGCACCAGCCTTCTACCACCTAGTCTGGGGAACCAGCAGAATGATCAGGATCGGCAAGATGGCCTCAGGGAATGCCTGGGTGCCCCTTCCCCCCATAGCTGCACCCCTTCCTCACACTATACCTGCGATGGATAGCTGGTAACAACTGCTGCTGATCTCAAATGATCATATTCTTTTCTAAATGTTTTTTAACCACCTCATTTCAAACTCTAGAATTTTACCTAACCCACATATGCTTCCTATTTCCAGATTTCTTTAAAGTATGACTCAAAAAGAAAAATTCCTTACTCACTTCATTCAAGCAGTCATGAGCTTCAGGAGTTCCTTCTACTGAGGCACTTGCTGGGCCTCTGAAAGCAGATCTGAGGGAGGCCAGGGAATGGTCCAAGGAATACCAGCAGGCCTATTAGGTATGGCTGTAACACAATAAGAGACCCTTAGCATCCTCTCCACCAAATGGAAGTGTCCATATGGGCAGTGAAGAAAGGGGCTTAACACTTGAAGAAGCCAGAGCATCTCCCCTGACCTCCAATGTCTGGGCTAGTACCCCTGGTAGGTTAGGGAAGCCTGGTCTCAGAGGCAGGCACGTTCCCCTCTGGAAATAATAAAAAGAAAGCTCTGGAGGCTTCTGAGAGAACCCTGTAGAGCTAAAATCTCTACAAAATGCAGCAAACAGGGCCCCCAGTGTTTCACTCGCAGGGTAATTCCGGAAAGGAATGTGCTGACCACATGGAAGCCTTGAGTCTCTGCCTGAGCTGGAAGCAAGTTAAGACTGGAGGGGGAGGGAGGGGCGGATGTTGGCTGGAGGAGGATGGTAGAGAACCAGGACCCTGAGCAGACCTTTCAAAGATGAACGCATCTTTGACTACTCTCCTCTAGCTAAACACAGGGACTGGTTAAAGAAGAGCCAGGCCATTCAGAGCCACTAGCAGTTTCATGTCTGTTAGTTTTCTGAACCAGGCTGTCTGTGAGGTCCTCGAGGATAGGGTATGAGTGCCTGGGGAGATAGCATAGTACAAGGGATTGAGTGCTGGGGGGAAGTCACTACACTTTTTCTAGGTCTCAGTTTCCTCATCTGCAAAAGGAGGTAGTTGGATTAGATGGACTCTGGGGTCCCTTCTGATTCTAAATCTCTGATCCTGTGAATCTAGTCTTTAACATGTGCCTTGGGCCTTGGGATGCTCCCATCCGCATTGTGTGCAGCTCTATCAATGGAAAGAGAGCAATGTTCTATTACTGGAGCCTGAAAGGGACCTCTGGAGCCAGACTGCTCTTACACTCAACCTCTATGGTGCCAACATGCTCTTACAAAGGGTGGGGGCCAGGTTATGGGTCATTGCTTCCATCATGCTGTTTCTTTGGATTACAGGATTTTGAGCTGGAAAGTTCCTAGAAATCACTTAGGCCAGTCTTACCAAACTCAAATAGAAATGAGGGCCACTAAACTGTCCATAAGGATCCCTGCAGGCTGCATATTGACTTAGAAAACCACATATTAACGTTATATATGTTGTGGCTAATATGGAAATATGTTTTGCATGACTGCACATGTATAATTGATATCATATTGCTTGTCTTCTCAATGGGTGAGAAAGGGGCTGGAGGGAGGGAGAGAATTTGGAACTCGAATTTTTTTTTAAATGAATATTAAAAACAAATGAATAACGAATTTTTAAAAGATCGAAAAAATGATATACATTCTATTGTATTTTGTTTATTTTGTTAAATAGTTCCCAATTACATATTAATCTGGTTCAGGCAGCATTCTGGAGGCCCTCAGTAGGGTTGCTGACCACATGTCTGACACCTTTGACCTAATCTATGGGTTCTTAGCCAGAAGTCCTACAATTTCCATGGGTCTGTGAACTTGGATGGGAAAAAAAAATTTAATTTTCATTAATTTCTAACTGAAATTTAGCATTTCCTTAAATTACCTAAAAATGTTACCCTGAAAAGAGGTCTATAGGCTTCGCCAGACTGCCAAAGGGATCTATGACACACAAAAAAGTTAAGAACCTCTGATCAAATGGTTGAAAAAATCGAGGTCCAGAGAAGTGAAATGCCTCAACCAAAGTGTTCAGGTATGTGGTGCTGGTCCAGCCAAGCCATGAACATGGACACCCATAAACATCCCCCTCACACCACCACTATAACCACAAAAGCAACAGAGCTGAGAATCAAACCCAGGTTTTCCAAGTCCAAATAATCCAGCACTATTCCCATGGCACCATTTTATGGTCTTTCACCTGTTACTAAGCATTGCTGACATACTCCTCTGATGGCAGGACATGACCAAGACCCTTTGGTCATTTGTTCTTTCCATAAGCTGTAGAAGAAGAAGTCAAGGGAAACATTCCCATCATATAGACAAAGAAACCAAGAGAAAATAGAAGGCAGCTTCTCTAAGTCTCATGGCCCACCATGCAGGAGGAGCGCAGGGATCAGAACTCATGAAACCTCTGCTCTTTGCCATGGAGCTGTGCTGGCTCCCTAGAACAAGGATCTAGATTTAGAGCACCTGCAGTTGACATCATGTTTATAGATGTGATTTTTAGCATCCTTAAGGCTCTCTTAAAAAGATACGATCATTCGTACTCTGTAGTGGCTCTTACAAAACTCCAAAAGGATTATTACTGCTGACATACGGCACTAAGGTCAGGACAAAAAAGATGAAATGAAGATGCAGGAAAGCTTGTTCTCAATCACATACGTATAATAAAGCTAGAAATGTAGCTATGAACAGAGGAAGACAATAACCTTGCCACCCAGATTTAGGTGGCATTTGTTTCTATGCCTTTTCCTTTATCATTTATTGTATGGGAGATCAAGTTGAGGGTTGAAAAACTGGAGGACTCAACCCTGAGATCCCTTGGCAATTTGTTGGAAGAGCAGCTTCCAAACAGATGCCAACTAGATGCAGTTTAGTCAACAGTCATTAATCAGGAAACCAGAAGGAATTTCTAACTCTATGTCAAAGTGTGGTTTCTGACAGAGGCCCTGCTCTTAGTGAACAGGAAGTGGAAAGTTAAAAAAAAAAATAGACTTAAGCCTATGGACACTAAAGAGCTAGACTTTTCTGTGTTCCAAAAAGCTTGCTTTTCGAGCAAAGAAACTCCTTTTGAAGAGGAATTTTAGCCAAGACTCTATGAACAGATAGATCGTCCTTATGGAAAGAAAAACCAGTAAGTTTGGGGAAGGGGAACATCTTTATTACAATTATTGGGCATGTTGGGGCAAAGGCTTCTCTCTAAAAGAGCTGCTGTTGGGGGCTGCGAAGAGGTGCAGTGGATAAAGCACAGGCCCTGGATTCAGGAGGACCTGAGTTCAAATCCAGCTTCACACACATGACACTTACTAGCTGTGTGACCCTGGGCAAGTCACTTAACCCCCTTGCCTAGCCAAAAATAAAGAAAGAAAGAAAATAAAGAAAAGAGCTGTTGTTTAAATAGGCAGCTAAGTGATGCGTTGGACAGAGATGTCAGGAATATGTGATTCCAGGCCTGTCTCCCATACTTACTAGCTTTGTGACTGGGCAAGTCACTTAACATTTAAGTGGCACGCTGGGTAGAGTGCCAGGTCTAGAATCAGGAAGACCTGAGTTCAAATCCAGCCTCAGAGTACCCAACGGTGTGACCCTGGGCAAGTCTCTTAATTTCTATTTGCTTCAATTTCTTCATCTACAAAATAGGGATTATAATAGCACCTACCTCCCAAGGTTATTGTGAAGACCAAACGAGACAATAATTGCAAAGTTCTTAGCACAGTGCCTGGTATATATTACCATGTAAATGTTAGTTATTATTACTATTATATTATTATTATTCCAGCTGTCAGTTTCCTAATCAATAAGAGATAATAACAGCACCTACCTCACACAGTGGTTGCAAGGAACAAATGAGCTAACATAGACAGTGCTTCACACACTTTGAAGTACTATATAAATGCTGGTCATTATTAAACCCTCGATTTTAAGCTAAATGTGAAACAGAAAGGAATAGCTCCTCAGCTGAGGACTCTGGCTAAACCAGAAACCAGAAGCGGACAAAAGGTCCCCAGCTTCGAGTCCATGGGAACCATGCATGGCATTGAGCAATGATGAGCAGGGAAGCACTATTAAACATCAGCCACGTGAGATCAGAAGGGGCTTGATGTTGGGGACGATGGCACATTGTCTACATGTTCATGAGAGACTGACTCTGTGCATGCCTGGCAGAGTCTGAACTCCATATGGAAATCAGCAGAACGGAGCCTGGCACGGACAGGGCAATAGCACCCACAGAAGACATCCATGGCTCTCCCATGAGAGCTCGCATGAGAATTGCCCCTCCATGTGCATACTCCAGCACTAAGTGTTCTCTCAGCATGCACCCTTTCCTCACCGATGGTGTTTGTAGTCTTGGGAAAACCTGAATCAGGTTTATGGGGAAACGGCTTAATTGCTGCCTTTCTTACTAGGCAATTTCATGAAATGCCTTCCCTCTGAACTAATTGTGTTCTTTATCCTCCTGGAAAAACTAAGCATTTCAATGAAGGATTGTGAGCTATTGTTTTGGATAACTTTGGACCCCCAGAGTCCCTTGAAGCTAGGGTATCCTTGTCCAAAGTCCTCACTATACAAATTGAGGATGAGGAGAAGGCTGGAAATACTCCCAGCTGCTGCAAAAAAATTATAACCTACCTCCTCCTTCAAATCTAGAGTTTACATTTGCATAAGAAAGGGGAAATATGAGGATCCATCCAGCATTGGGAATGAAAATAAGCCTAAGCTAACCTTGATTTAGCTGGTCTTTAGCAAACTGAAATATGAAGATAATTAGCATCATAAAGGAGATAACCAAATTCATTCTACACTAGGCTCAGAAAACTACATCTGGGACCACATCTGGGAAATCTGATGGGGAAGGCTGAGACTGTTGCCTTGGCAAAAGAGGGAGAGAATACCTTTCCTTTCCTACAGCCCTCTGAAAACAGGCCCCTGACATTTGGCTCCTCTCACACTTGGACCTGTCTCTTCTCTTCAGAGAGCAAGACATTTGAGATCAAGTTTTTGATCTTGAAACCAGGTTTTCCTGCCAGGTTTTCGGGCCAGAGATTCTTTTTTTCTCTCCCTTCTGAGTATTTTTCCCCTGGCCTTCCTTCTGGGTATGTGGCTCTAGCTAGAGTTGGAGAGGGATAGTGGAAAAAAAGCAAATTAAACTCCATCTCAAAGGGATCCCAAACAGACAGCTTCTGCCCAGTGAGAGAGATAGGGGATCAGACAGCATCTGCAAGCAGCTCTAGAGACTGCAATCAACAAGCTGTCCCCACTTCTCCAGGGTCTCCCCTGTACTCCCTGGTTGCCTCTCACCTATGGCTCTGCTGATGATCTCAGAGGCTGGGAATGAGTCCACTCCCTTCTCCATAAGCATGCATGCTCGTGCGCGCATGCATACACAGACACACACACACACACACACACACAGAGGCAGCCATGGGTTTTATTTTCCTGTGGTTTTTGTACAGCCGAAGAAGGGGAGGTTAACGAGCAACCTTTCCCACGTGTCGCAGGTGAATGCCAGCCTCTCACTGCGCTGAAATAGCTCAGGGTCTGGTGGTGGATTACAGAGCCACAGGTGGCATTCAAGGTCTTCTCTGGCCCCAAGCTCTCTTTCTGACCTTTAACTGCTCTCTTTCTCTTGTCAGGCTGGTGTTACTGCTTTCCCAGGGGTGTATGGGGTGTTCAGGGAGGACTAGCATCTCTGATATGAGGGCTGCTGAGCCCTTTTCAGGGCTGTTCATTCACCTTTGGTGTCCACCTGTCACCCAACTCTCACTATGAATCCAAGAAACTGTAGCATGTGCAGAGGCCATACTCTGGTAAAGCTATCTCAGCAGACGGGCTAATCCAGGCTGAGGGTAACTGAGGAACTTCAAACCCATCAGTGAATTAGGGAGATGTCTACCCCAAGCATGTGAAGACTTCCCCCCGGCACAATGGCTGGATAAGAACAATTTGTTCCAGTGGCCCTGAAGGTGGCTGAAGCAAGTGCTACGGAACACTTAGAGCTTGGTGAGATATCAAAGACGTCAAGGTCATCCACTGCATCCCGGGCCATCACTAGTCATTCTGACTTTTGTCCTGCCACTGGACTTTGATGACTCTGGAAGAGAAAGTGAGGTTTGATGACTTTGTACAACTTTGCACAACTTTGCCTCAGTTAAATCAGTATGTGCAAATCAAGACATCACCCTTGTCATGTCATTGGTCTCCTTCAAAGAATGAACATTACTCAACAGATAAATCTTAGGGATTTGCCTGAGGTACAAAGAGCTTAATTAGCACCACAAGTGAAATTAGAACTCAGGTCTTCCTGAATATAAATGGAGAACTTTATCTCCTATGCCCTGCAGCCTTCACTAGCCAAGTAGCAGGTGCCAATAAATAAATACTCATTGATTGACTAAGCCCCCACTGCAGCTGGCCCCCTACTCTGGCACCAAGCAAAGGAAAGGTCTGACTTGCTACTTCCCAGGTGCCATCAATTCCTTCTTTCAGGGCATCATGTTTAACCTATGCCAAGGCAGAGCCAAAAGATGGAGAAATAGCTGTGAGTCAAAGAGCTGAACTGATAGGGGAAATGTTCTGTCCTCATTGTTTTCCATCCTGAAATCAACATCTGGCAATTTCATCCTTCTCTCCTAAGGCTTGGACTTTAAGCCTTTTCTTGCTATCTCATAGGGTAGGCTACACTTTTGTGAACTTCCTGACCACATTCCCTAAGGCTATTTCCTGTGACATCACATTCATTGCTGTTCAGTCATTTTTCAGTCGCATCTGATTCTTCATGCCTCCATTTGGGATTTTCTTGGCAAATACACTGGAGTGGTTTGCCATTTCCTTCTCTTCCTTTTACAGATGAGGAAACTGAGGCAAACAGGGTTAAGTGACTTGCCCAGGGTCACAGAGCCAGTAAGCCTGACTCCAGACCTGGCACTCTCCACTGTGCCACCTAGCTGCCCCGACATCACGCTCCGAGATATAATACTCTGAGACAGTATTCATATCTAGGACCCTCCTAATACCCTCGACCTTGTCATTCTTTAACATCCTCAGCTCCTATGTGCTCCATCCTAAACCCACCCTCTCTGCAACTCTTCCTTAGACAGCTACTGGTATGGCCAAAACTTAGACCTTACCATGACCCCAAAGTGGGCCACCTCCAAGATCTAGAGCTCTGAATAGTGCCTCTATTACAACCATTGCTCCTCTCTCTCCCTCGTTCTGAAGTTACTCTTCACCTTCATCACAAAGAATAGGAAAAGACTGCTGATTCTTCAATCCCCCTTTGTTCTCCACATCCTTCACCTCTGTTCTGGCCTGTCATTCCTTCAGGGTTAGGACTCCATGGTCAGACATTTCACCAACAGCCTCTTCTCCATTCTTTGGTTGCTGTTCTGAACTTTTTTTAAATTATGAACATAAACATGGACATTTTAATACACAAAGAACCGAAAGGGTGTTTGTACATGAAACGAACCTCTGTTAGCCACAGTTTGTCTTTTAAGTCTATTTTAAATTTAACACAAGAATAACAAAACTGTCCTACTTGTCTGAGTGACCCTTTATGAACTTCTTTCTCTCTTGTGTATTTTTTTTAAAATTTCACTGATGCTCTTTCATTCCTTTCTTCGTTTGTCACTAGCCATAATATATACCTGGCATAGAGTAAGCACTTAAATATTGATCGATTGATTATTCTATACCTTGAGTTCATCACCTCTCTCTCTTCAACTCTTTATTCCCTTAGACATTTGACCTTCTGATATTTTATTCTTATTTTGTAACTCTAGGTAATCCCAGCTATCATTTCCTCTGTAAAGAATTCAATTAAACCAAATTGTTAGCATTCACTGCAACATTTATGTTACTTGACCTCAACTGTGTAACCCTGAGGATGTCCCAGACCTATCTCCTCATACCCCCAGATTCATCCTCCTCCCCTTCTCTCTTAGGAGATGATCTTGCCTCCTACTTTGCTGAAAAGACTGGGCCCATTTATTATAAGCTGCTTCATCTCTGCTCCTCCACACCTCCACACCTGAACCCTCTCAATGCTCTTCAGCCTTCCCTTTAGTCCCAAACAATGAAGTGGCCTCCTTCTTGCAAGGCTAACCCTTCTACCTGTGCCCCTGGTCACTGTTCTTCCTTGAAATTACCTAGCTTCATTAATCATCCACGCTGTTCTCTTACTTTTAGTCAATCTGTCTATGAATCTCTCATATCCTTCCAATCTATCTATTGACATATTCAGGCCTACTTTCTCCTAAAAACAAACAAAATTGCCTTTCCTTATCCCTTCCCAAGATATCTTCTGAATGTAAAAAAAGTATATTTGAAGGAAGCAACTGGACAGTGAAGGCCCAGTGCTGGGAGTTCTGTCTGCTACTTATACTGCCTGTGTATCTCTTCTGGGAATAGTGTGTGGGGCCTAGAGTCAAGAAAGACTCCTCTTCCCAAGTTCAAATCTGGCCTCAGACATTTACTAGCTGGGTGACCTTGGGCAAGGCACTTGATTATGTTTGCCTCAATTTCCTTATCCATAAAATGAGCTGGATGGGGGCAGCTAGGTGGTGCAACAGATAGAGCTCTGGCCCCAGATTCAGAAGGACCTGAATTCAAATATGGCCTCAGACACAAAATACTAACTAGCTGTGTGACCCTGGGCAAGTCACTTAACCCCCTTGTCTAGCCAAAAAAAAAAATGAGCTGGAGAAGTAAATGGCAAACTACTCCAGTATCTTTGTGAAGAAAACCCCAAATGGAGTCACAAAGAGTAGGACATGACAGAAAAATGACTGAACAACATAAATCTCTTCTAACTGAATTCCTTTCCTTCTTTTTGTGATTCAACCCAACTCAGCTGCCATCTTACCCTGAGATTCAGGCCTTCTCTGATTGCCCACAGGAAGAGATCTTTCCCTTAATTGCTCATTCCTCTCTTCTTGGCCTCTCCCAGGAACTTGTCATTTCATGGTTCTAGCCCCAGTATCTTGCAAAAAGTAGGTACTTAATAAATGCTGAATTGAATTGAATCATCTCTTCTTTCTTTATGTATTTTTAAGACTGTCCAGAAACATCCTGTGAAATAAGTGGGCACAAACATCTTCCCCATTTTTCATATGGGTAGGGAAGGGGAGGTGAGAAGACTATATAAGTCAGCTGTATAAATGATCATTACAGATCACTTAGGTATTTTCTTCAAGCACCATCCTAACCTATTGGGGAAGATGGGTCAGGGAAAGAAATACCTGTAGGGATCAACTATTGGGAGCTACAGACTGAGCTAACATAATTTTTCTGATTATTTTTTATTATTTTCTGATTATTTTAATTGAGGCTATTCACCAACAGCTTCCTTTTTTCACCTTTTTTTCATTCCCTACCACTCAGATGACTTCCAACACTATTTCCTCCTTCATCCCTGTCTCACATGAAGAGCTAGATCTTCTTGCCATGACAAACCCCTCTTCACATACAACTGATCCCATTCCATCTTGTCTTCTCAACCCAATTACATCCTCTCTTTCACTAAGCTTCCCTCTCTCTACATCTACCGCTCCTTCCCTACTGCCTAATGCCCATGTTTCCCCCATCCTCCAAAAATCATCCCTTGATCTGTCTTTCCTTGCTAGCTGTATCTCTCCTCCCTTTTGTGAATGAATTTCTTTGGAAGGTCCTCTACAGTCAATGCTTCCACTTCCTTTTCTCTCATCCTCTTCTATACCCTTTGATGCTTGACTTCCAATATTATCATTAAACTGAAACAGCTTTCTTCAAAGCCACCAATGATTTCATAATTGTTAAATCTCTTGGCCTTTTCTCCATCCTCCTCCTCAACCTCTGCAGCCTTTGATGTTGTTGATCTGTTGTTGTTCGGTTGTGTCCAACTCTTTGTGACCCTATTTGGAGTTTTCTTGGCAAAGATACTGAAGTGGTTTGCCATTTCCTTCAACAGCTCATTTGACAGATGTGGAAACTGAGGCAGAGTTAAGTGACTTGCCCAGGGTCACACAAGTCAGAGGCTGGATTTGAACTCAGAGAGATGTCTTCCTGACTCCAGACCCAGTACTCTATCCACTTCACCATCTAGTTGCCCACATCCAATCAGTTGCCAATGTTCTGTCAATTCTACCTGAGTAACATCTCTTGTGTACACGCCCCTCCTCTCCTGACAATTCCACCACTCTGATCCAGGTCCCCGTCATTTCGTTGCAATAGCTGGCTAGTTGGTCCCCCTTCCTCAAACCTCACCCCAGTCCAGTCCATCTTCCCCTCAGCTGACAAACTGAGCTTCTTAAACTTCAAGCCTGTCCATGCCACACTCCTAAACTCCCGTGGTTCTCTATGACCGCCAGGAGAAAATCTAAAAGTTAAAAGCCCTCCGTCACCTGGCCCCTTGCTACCTTCCTCTTTCCATGTACCTTTTGATCCAATGCCACTGTCCTCTCTATTCCTCACACAAGACACTCCTCCCTACCCTCCACGGTCACCATCTCCCTAGCCTGTTACTCTCTCCCTGCCCATCCTCGGCTCCTGGCTTCCTTCAAGGCTCAGCCAAAATCCTACCTTGCACAATGAGCCTTCCCCAATCCCTCTTAACGTTAGTGCCTTCCTTGTATTGCTTAGCTCCGCTTTATTTGTACATATTTGTTTGCTTATTGTCTCCCCCATTAGACTGTGAGCTCCTTGAGGGCAGGGACTGGTTTTTTGCCTTTCTGTGTATTCTTGGTGCTTAGCACAGTGTATGGCACACAACAGGCGCTTAATAAATGCTTGTGGGCTTGACTAATACTCGACAAAGTTTGGTTCCCTAATTGTCAGTTGAAGTAGTACGTCTTCACACTAACCAGGGAGGTAGGCCTGCTCTGTAAATTTCCCTTTTCTTCAGAAAAGTCCAAATACATCTTTGTGGAGCTGCTTTTTCGGTCCTTCCCACTGATTCATGCACCTACCTGAGACAGATTCAGTATTTGGATGTGGCCCTTAAAACCCTTGGAGCAGCCAGGTGACACAGTGGGTAGAGTGCTGGGCCTGGAGTCAGGAAGATTCCTCTTCCTGAGTGCAATTTGGCCTCAGATACTTACTAGCTGGGTGACCCTGGGCAAGTCACTTAACCCCATTTGCCTCAGTTTCCTCATCTGTAAAATGAGCTGAAGAAGAAAATGGCAAACCATTCCAGTAGCTTTGCCAAGAAAACCCCAAATGGGATTACAAAGAGTCTAAAACAGCTCTACTATGGCTCCACTATGCCTTTCAT
This sequence comes from Phascolarctos cinereus, assembly GCF_003287225.1. Lineage (NCBI taxonomy): Eukaryota > Metazoa > Chordata > Mammalia > Diprotodontia > Phascolarctidae > Phascolarctos > Phascolarctos cinereus. The sequence goes on from NW_027555847.1 coordinate 322,489,011, forward strand.
AAGCATTCTAGTCAGTAGTCTGCTAACAACTGAGGCCATCTAGAACTAAGAAAGCAAGAGAAATGATGCATGAATATAGGGGCAGCTAGGTTGCCCAGTGGATAGCGTACTGGCCCTGGAGTCAGGAGGACCTGAGTTCAAATCCTGTCTCAGACACTTCCTAGCAGTGTGACCCTGGGCAAATCACTTAGCCCCTTGCCTCCAAAATAAAACAAAACAGAAGACGGTTGGGTATACTGAAAAGAGCACTCTAAAGTCAGGAGATCTGAATTTGAATTCCAGCTCTGTCACTTCCTATCTCAAAGTATCAGTTTCTTCATCTGTAGAAGAAGGTGGAGTGTCAGACTGGATGACTTCTAGGATTCCTCTGAGCTCTAAAATCCTATTACTATCTTGTGTGAGGAATATTTCCAAACAACAAGCTCCTTAAGCATTTTGTTCTGCAGAGAGACAACACGCAGAGCAATCTAAACTGTGTTGGGTCTGAAGATTCCTGCCAAGAAGAAAATCAATCTTCCCTGTTGATGAAGGTCAAGATTCCATTACATCAGCAAAATCAGCACAAAAGAATGCACTGAGAAGTACAAGGGAGGAGGCCAAAGGTTTGCTTTTGCTTTATATTTTACACAAAAACTAATCTCATTTTTTAAAGCCAACCCACACCACGACAGGCTGGTTGGTGGTTGTTCTTTGTTCTGAAGAGGACCAAAATGACATCACTATATTAGTCAAGTTGTTGCAGTGTGAGAGGCTGAGAGGTTGTGACCCCTCAAAGACTGAAGTACATGGGTCATCTGGAATGAATTCACAGACTCAAGCACTCTTTAAGCCAAGGTGGCAAAGTTTATTGTTACGCTTTTCAGCAGGCAAGGATTCTTAAAGGATCCTGCAACCTTAGAGAGGTACAGTTAAAGTTTATATAGGATAAAAACAATAAAACATGTGCCAAATATGCTAACTAGGGGATTCAGGGTGGGATTAGGGAGTGGTTAAGGAGCGGTCAGTTCTTAAAAGAACATGCACTTCTTGTACCTACTGCGCAAGCGTTTTACCCAGAGTTCACTAGGAAAAGCCCACAAGGGGGGCCACATGGAGGTGTGGTTTTAGGCCTGCTACGTCACTGAGTCAACCAGAGTTCAGGGTAACAGAGTTGTCCAGTCTGCCACCATCAATGTCTTGTTAGACAAGATAGATGTAGGGAGTATACATATGTCTTAAGTCCAGAATACAGTTAATGAGGAGCCCAGGATGTAGATAATGAGGTAGTGTGGTAGGATAGTATAGTAGTGGGTAAGAATGTCTTCATGACCCAGTGCAAAGCCAGTTTAAACTAATAAATCCTTCAGGTGCTGTTTGGAGCTGCACCAGGGAGAGAGATAAGGGTCTTGCTGGGGCCCACTCATGAGTAATTGCTAAGCACAGGGTCCTTGGGCTGGGGAGAAACTGTCAGGACAGTGTTTCTGAGGCTAGGGAGAAACTGGGGTCCAAGTACAAGCACCCAAACATAAGCACCCAAGCATAAGTACCCAAGCACCACATCAAGGTTACAGTGTGTCCAAGCATGGAAGGCTCTACCACAGGTCCAGCACAAATAGTCCACGTGAACATTTGGGGTGAATTCTCTAAATTTGCTGCTCCCAGAACAGCAAATTTCATGGTCCCAATTCATGAAACTCACTCACACACATTCATTCTCCTGCAATCAGGCCTGGTCTCTCATCTCTATACCTTTGAACAGGCCATTAAATCCCTCCTCACCTCTGCTTCTGAAGAGTCCTCATTCAGTTCAAAGCTTCTACCTGAGGCCCGTACTAATCTCCTGTGAGTGCCTCTCTCCACCCTAAATTTGCCTTGAATTTCCTTTGTATATATATTTGTATTTCTTTATATGACTACACAATGTGGGCTCCTTGGGGATAGAGACTGTCTCATTTTGGTTTTTATATCCATACCCACTAGCACAGCACCTGGAACATAGCAGGCACTTTAAAATACTCAAATGACTAAATTATGCCAAAGAAGAGTTAAAGTTAATCCTAAAGCAATTGTATAAATACATTCATATTAACCTTCTTAAAACACAATTTCATATACGTTCTGACATCTTCAACAGCTCCTCTCTGTAAAATTAAGGGGTTTATCCTTAACTAGGCATTCAAAGATCTCCCAAATCCTCATCCCATCCCACCTCTCCAGCCCTGTTTCCCGTTACTCCCCTCTATGATCACTCCCCTCCAGCCACATTTATCTACATGTCATTCCATGAAAAGGTTCTGAACATGCAGGGTTCTGCTCTGGGCCCCACCCCCCTTGTAAGAGGAGCATTGATACACCAGGCTGTGTCCACAAGAAGGTCATTAGGATACTGAACTTTTATGTCATGTCAGGAAGAATTCAGGAGGATTAACTGGAGAAAGGACCTAGCAGGAAAGGTGGGGAAGGTAGCACTGCAGTTAACAGTTACAGGGGAAAGACAGTAGATGTTTTGTTGCTCTAGAAGGAAAGCTAGGACCAATGGGCACCACTACAGAAATGCCCAACCTTGGCTCACTATAAGAATGGACTTTCACATAATGAGTGCTATCCCAAAATGGAATGTACTTCTCCACAAAGCAGTGAGCTCCCTGTCCCCAGGAGGATACAAGCATGTGTTAGGATACTATAGAAATGATTCCTGTGCTGGGGAAATAGCTTGTTTTGAGATAACTTAGAAGACTTTGATTCCTGCTTCCAAGTACCCCCTCTTTTCTACCTGTGCAAATGCTCTCCATTGTTTGAGGTCTCCTCAAGACTCACATCTACCCTCCAACTGAGGAAACTGAGGGGATTAAGACAGCAAGTGGTTAATTAATTGTAGGAATTGAGTGAACCACTGACTCCATCTTGTGACTCAATTCTGTAGCTAGCTCAGTATGCTGTCTATTCAAATATGGGTCTAGTCCAACTTCTTTCTTGTGAGAAAATTTTATTCAGTTCCAGGAACTGGGAGAAAACCTTATTGCATTATTTGAACCTAGCCTTGCATGGCTGGCAAGCTGGACCACACTGCCTGATGCTTAGAGACCCTTAACCAAACACCTAGGTTATGCTGACCAGAAACCCAGTCAGATCCAAAGACTGCTACAAGGAGTTTTCTCTCAATTTTAAATCCTAAGCAACCCATACGTCTTCTCTGAAAAGTGGCCCCATATTGATCAATCAGTAATTGTTTCCATTGGTTGTTTACGGATACTTAGGGCAAGTGGGACACCTCTTTTTCTGAATTCAGGAAATTTGTACCTATTCACTCTCCCCCTTCCTACTTGGAAAGTCCTTCATCTTTCATCCAATTAGAAATCAGATTAACTGATATTGTATTGTTTCCTCTTAATTAACTGGTCTTTTTTGACTAAAAGTTTGTAATGTATAAGAGTCTGTCTTCCTCTGTAGTGGGGTCCACCCCTATGCTGAGGAGATCTGGTCCTGGTTTGTTGGGCAATTGCCATACATTGCTGAATAAATAGATAGGCTCAGATCAAACCTTTGTTTCCTCAGTCATGTATTCCTCTTTCACATTCCACACAATGTTTCCTGGCAATCTTAGTGCTCAGTGACCACGTTAGCCTGAAGTACTAATTATTGCCCTATCATCTGCTTTCCTTTATTATTTTCTTAGGAATGTATCCTGCCTCCCCAACTAGCAGATGATCTCCCGAGTCTCTCTGAATCCTACACACCCGTTGGATGCCTGACAGATACATTCTCTACTTTAGTACAAATTACCTGATATTAGGAGTGAGACAACTGGCTGGGAGGCTATAATTAAGGGGCCTCTCATGGAGCCAGGGAGGAAGGATTAGCCTGAATAGGGCAGAGGCTCTCAGGAATCAAGTTTCTTTATGGGCTCCACCCAAAGCAAAGCTCTGCTTCACACCCCACCCCTTCCTGAGGAATACCTGTCCTTCATTATCCACCTCTGAGGTATCCATCTGCCGAATGTATGCCAGTCAACAAGCATTTATTAAATGCTCACCACATATCAGACACTGTGCTAAAGTCTGGGAATACCAAGAAAGGCAAAAACATGGCGCCTGCCTTTAAGGGGCTAATGTTATATGTTAATGTTATAATATTATGTATATAATGTTAATGTATAACAGGGCAGAAAACATTTAAATGACTAGGTACATACAAGACATATACAGTGTAAATGGAAGGAAATTTCTGAAGGAAGGGACTGGGAGTGGGTAGGAAGGGGAGAAGACCTCCAGCAGAAGATGGGATTTAAGCAGTGTCTCGAAGGACGTCAGAAGACAAAGGTGAGGAAGAAGGCATCCCAGGCATTAGGGTCAGCCAGAGAGAGTCAGGAGATGTAGTGTGGTCAGGAAGGAACAGCAAGGAGGCCAGAGTAAATGGGTCATAGGACATGGCAGGGAAGAAAGGAAAGGAGCCAGGTGATGAAAGGCTTTAAATGATGAAGACAGGATTTTATATTTGATCCTGGAGGCAATAGGGAACCACTGGAGCTTATTGAGTAGTAGGGTAACATGGTCAGGCCTGTACTTTTAGGAGGATCACTTTGGCAGCTGAGTAGAGGGTGGATAGGAGCAGGGGAAGACTTAAGGCAGGGAGACCAACTAGAAGGCTATTGCAAGAAATGTGTGGGTGTTGGGTTGAGGAAGAAAACAAAAGTGGAGAAAATGGGGGCCCTAATGATTTCTTATAAGGCTCAGTTTCCTCATATGTAGATAGGAGTGGGGAGGTAGACTTGAATGACTAAGGTTACTTCCAGTTCTAAGATCATATACATTTATGTTCAGGATTATCACATAGTAAACAAGCATTTAAGTGCCTAATATGTGCCAGACCCACCCCCTCAAACAAAAAGTAAAAAAAAAAAACCCAGTCTGCTCTCAATCTAGGAAGACAACATGTAATCAACCATGCAGAGGGTAACTTGGAAATAGTCAACAGAGAGAAGCCACTAGAATTCAGGGGGATTGGGGAAAGCGTCCCATAGGAGGAGGGATGTTTGCTAAGCCTTAAAAGAATCCAGACAAGGCAGGAGGCAGAGATGGGGAGGGAGAACATTCCAGCCAAGAGAAGTAGCCAATGAAGCTGAGGTCTGGGGTCAGGAGATGGAATATTGCTTTGGAGGAACAGAAAGTGGGCCAGCATCACTGGATCACAAAGTACATGGGAGTAAGGTCTAAGAAGACTGGAAAGGTAGGAAAGGGAAAGCCATGCAGAGAATTTTATATTTGATCCGGGAGGTGATAGGGAACACCTGGAGTTTATTGAGTGAGGGGCTATTCCCTGCCCATCTCAGGACTCTTGTTCTAGAGCCCTCCAAGGTTTTATTTTTTTTCTTTTTTTTTTTTCCCCTTGGCAATTGGGGTTAAGTGACTTGCCCAGGGTCACACAACTAGTGTCAAGCGTTTGGTCTGAGGCCGGATTTGAACTCAGGTCCTCTTGACTTGAGGGCCAGTGCTCTATCCACTATGCCACCTAGCTGTCCCAAAGATTCTAGTGTATTATCATTGCAAATGCTATTTGCATTTAGTTTTGGACAGATTTTGTTTTGTTTTGTTTTTTCAGGGTTAAGTCACTTGCCCAGGGTCACACAGCTAGTGTCAAGTGTCTGAGGCCAGATTTGAACTCAGATCCTCCTGACTCCAAGACCAGAGCTCTATTCACTGTGCCCCACTCTAGGGTTTCTGAATGACTTCTAGATCAAAAGATCATAGACCTAGATCCAAAAAGGACTTCAGAGACCACTTAATCCAAACCCATCATCATACCAAGGAGGAAACAGAAACTCCAAACAAGGAAAGTGACTAGCCTAAGGTCACATAAGGTAGAAAGCCATCAGAGATAGGACATGGGTGTAGGTCCTCTAAGTCCAGTGCTAAGAGCTCTTCCTACTATACCACAAAGACCTCTCTTCCTCTTTTGTCCTAAAGAAGGACAAACAACAATGCTGTTTGTTCAGTTATTGGCACTAAACTCCAAATTATTTGTGCTTCTCAAAATTATTCTCTGATCTTTATTGCTTTAATGTTTCTCACTTAAATTGTAAATTGCTTCTGATCTTTGTAAATGGATATGTATTCATATGAGGTTTTAGGACATGAAGAAAAGGGGTGGGGATATAGAGAGATATGGGTGACAGAATGCATCTCTGTAGTGTGGGATGACGAGGGGATGAGAGGAAGCTCTTGGTGGATGGCCTTGAAGAAGATATCTAAGTAATCTATAATGATCATTTGGGCACTAAGAAGTATGAGAAAGAAAGCAATGGTTGCAAGGCCAGGTGGAGGAGGAGATAGTGGAAGACCTCTGACTGATACGAGAAGGGAAGAAGAGGGAGCTCTCTTTTAATGACCTCAATTTTTTTTCCAGTGAAATAGGAGGCAAAGTCTTCAGCTGAGAGGATAAGGGAGGGGGGACATGGGAGGTTTGAAGAAGGGCGAAAAATTCAAAAAACCACTGAGGTGAGCAGGGTAATCTCTATGTCTCCTCTCTTCTGGGCATCTATTTCCACTGTTCTCTGGTGTTTCATTTCTACTTTGATAGTATCTCTTAGAGTGACACTCCCTTCTCCCGAAACTGCCACCATCCTGGTAAAAGCCTTTATCACCTCAACCCTGGATTCCTGTAATAGCCTCCTGCTTGAGCTCCCTGCCTCTGCTCTCTCCCCACTGCACAGTATATCTGCCACTCTGCTGTTAAATCTTCCATAGAAAGCACAGATCTGCTCATTTCATTCCCCATTCAGTAAACTCCATGGCTCCCTATTATTATAGGATCAACTGTAAAATTCCACATTTGGCTTTCAAAGCCCTTCATAGCCTGGCCCTTTTTTACCTTTCCAGCCTTCTTACACCTTTCTCCCCTCCATGTACTCTTGTGATCCAGTGACATGAGCCTCTTATTTGTTCCTTGACTGACCCTAGCTGTCCTTACCCAACCCTACCGTGCCCGGACTGCTTTCCCTCTTCATTGGTGCTTCCTAGCTGCCCTAGCTAAGACTCAGCCAAAAGCCCACTTTCTTTGAGAAGCCTTTCCCAGTCCTCAATTTTTAGCTCCTTCCCTCTGAGATTACCCCAATCTATTTTACATTTGTCTTGTGTGGGCATAGTTGTTTGCATGTTGTCTCCCAAATTAAACTGTGAGCTCTTTGAAGAAAAGAAGTACTGTTTGCCATTTTTTGTATGCTCAGCATTTAGCACAGTGCCTGGCAAATAGCAGGTGCCTAATAAATGCTAACTGACTGACTACCATCAGCCAGTTTTCAAATGCATTGTGACATCTTCCTTAACAGGCAGGGGTAGGGCGTCTACTAGCTCTTTGTCAGTTTACTGGCACAAGCGTCATCCTCAGTTCTTTGGTGAAGCAGACCCCACCATCCACACCAAGGCATTTTAAAATCTGCTTTACACACACACACACACACACACACACACACACACACACACACACACGCACTCTCCTCTCTCTCTCTCTCTTCCTCCGATGTTATTCCACGAAAATTACAGGAACAGCTAGAAAGAAGCATACCAAAAGGGTTACTGACCTTTGTACTCCCTACCCCCCCTCAACAAAATTTTGCTTTTCTACACCAGAAAACATTATTCACCAATAAGGCATTAACTTTATAAATTGTTACCTGGTAAGGAGGAAAAAAAACAAAAACAAAAACAAGCTGATTTTTACATTTTAAACTTTATTCAATTCTGTACTTAGCAATTTCTAAGTATTATACATAAGAGACTGCTTTAGACACTTTTGTAGAAAACGGAGGTTTTTTGGTTTAAAAAAAAAGAAAAGAAAAAAGAAACCAACACATACAAACCCAATTGTCAGTAAGAAGCTAAAATCCTCACCCAAGTGGAGGCCAATACAAACTTCAAAATGGTGGTACATTTAGCATACAAATTATTCCTCAAACTCTAATCTAGCAAACATGTCCACATTATTTGACTACAGCTAAGTAAAAACATTCCAAAAACTACATTTAAAAAAAAGTCTCTGTTTCAGGAAAGTAAAAACATTTTAAAAATATTTCTTGTAAAACTTATCACCAAAGTTTAAAAATTGCAAAAACTTTTTGCAGCCATTTTTGTAAATAAAGTTAAATTTCAATCTTTGTTGAAGAAAAAAAAAGCATCCTCTTAAATTTCTTATAAATATCCTCTAAAGACATATATTATAAATCTGCCACAAGCTTCACCTGAAAGATCTTCCAAGGTTCCTTCTCCAGAAAGGATCACCTTATTGATTTACTTTCATTAAACCTTGCTCATATAAATAAGATCCAACTTCCCACTTTGTTTCTTCCATTAAGTTATCAAAATGACTGATTTTTAAAAAAATTCTTAAAAGGGGGACTCTTTGGTTAAAAATAAAATGCTATTCCTCTCTTCCAAAACAACTGCCTCTATGGGTCTGATTAAATGCCTATTTGGTGAGGAGTTTGGGAGATCTGAAGGGAAAGACTTCAGACTGGACAATTAAATTTCCCATAGTTTATGTGAACAGCTCTCCTTGGGTCTCATGTCACAGAGAGCCCAGAGGAGATCCCAATTGCACCCAGAACATAGCACTAAGTTTAAAGCCACTGAGAGCTTAATGATTACATGACAATGGGGGAGAAAGCACACTCAAACAATGCTACAAGAAGGCCTACAAGCTAATGGTCAAACCTGGGTGTTGTCACTGGTCCTCCCGGACTAAGGTCCCACCACCCAGCATTCTTCTGGGCTTGATGTTACTGACACTGGCATCGCCTTCCTTTCACAAGAGAACATTCTTTCACTTAAAAAAAAGATGTGCATTCAAGTGTACATCAAAATGACAATATTTAGAGAGGAGGAAAGGGGGTGGGGGTGGGGGTGGGGATGAGGAGCCACAGCAGTTTAAATACAATCCCTGGGATTCCCTTTGCTAGGGCAACATGAAGCACCAGTGTAGTAAATGCGTGGGAGGAAAAAAAAATGTGAATATATACTGCCTTACGGTAAAGCATAGCCTTTGTTTGAGAGATTCTACCCCAATGTTCCGGACTGCTCACTGCGCAAATCCTGCTAAGGGACTAGGAAGAATAAAATATGGAAGCCACCCAGCCAGCAAACCTCCCATTCATAGGCACAGAAATTCTAACATCCTCAGAATCCCCCCTTATCCATATTTTATATGTGTATTATATATTTCATATCCTCTTCCCTAACCTCTCCAAGAAAGATGGCTCCAAATTTTTCTGCAAAGTAGTTCCCTCAAGCTCTTCCTACCAAAAAGAAGGAAACCAAAAAAAAAAAAAAAAAGGAAAAGTATTTCTGAAAACTGACACCAAGAACTTGTGTCAGGAAGTACTAGATGTGGCACAGATTAAGGATCTCTTGGGCAAGACCCCTTACTAGCTTATAATGGTAAATAGGTTGGCTTCTAGAAGGATGTATGGTCATCAGGTGTAGTATTCTCATATAATGCTATATACAATAATCCCCAGAGACCTCCATCTTAGTGTTTTCATCATTAACAAAAACAGGCAGAAAAGAATATAAGGGTTCATTCTTCCACTATGTCTAACATCACATGAATGAATGGTACAGAGAAAGTACGCAGGGCGTTTACAGCCTTCTCTAGCTTCTATGAGTGAGGGAGGGTGTCTTGTGGAGCAGACATCCAAGAGCCATTTCTTTAATTATTCACAAGAGGCTTCATCTTTTTGATAAAGGCCAGTGAGATGATCAAGTTAAAACCACTGAAAGTAGCCCAGGTAACTGAAGTTGGCACAGACTTTTTGTTCCAGTTTCTCTATCACCAGAATCACAACATCCGATAGCACAAAAAGACAGGTATGTATACATATTGACCCATCACCTGAGCACTGCTTATTACTATAATAAATAAGGCATATTTTTACAGATGTCCCCTAGACCACCAGTACTTTGGGCACATCAACCCCATTTTATATCACCAACACATACATTTAAAATTTTAAAAGGTGGGAAAATTAAACAATGGCCATAGCAGCAGTATGTGAATCTGCCCACTTGAGTACCTCAGGTTTTAAAAGACAATTATGTGCCACACAGCAAATCTTCAGATACACTCAAGAATATAATGGGACTGGTGGATAATGGAGTCTCCAAACTGAGGTCACGGTCACTTTGAAATGGTCCTTGGCCAAGGGTACCCTGAACTTTTGCCAGGGGATGCTCTAGGAGGCAAAAGGCCACTGCCTCGTGTCAGCAAGACTCAGTAATTCAAAGGTTTCGAGACACCTGTTGAATTTGGGTTATGTCTTAGTTTTACAGCAGAGGGCCTCTGCTGCCCAGGCCAGGGAAGAATGTGAGGACAAACTAAGGAATATTATACCCTCTCCTCAGAGAGGAAAACCACTACTACCACACCAACAGTGACAAAAACTTACTCATGTCTTCTCCAAAAAAGGTTCAAGTCTTTCCTCCTAATTTCTACTGAAGGCTGCTCCTAAGCCGTATCCAACCCAAGCTCCAATCTGAGGAGCTCCCTCACTCTCAGATAGTACTGTGCCTCTAAATGCAAATGATAACCATGATTATGCATACTTGGGAAAGCTTCAAAGCTGCGTGCAAGCAGAGGCTTCCAGAAGCAGCATATGTCTATTTACTTCAAGTCATGACACCAAATGGATCCATGAAGCACGGTGATCATTCAGTGTTAATCTTTTTTTCCTTTTTTCTCTGCTCCTGTGATACTTCCTAATTATAAAATTTGATGGAATCTACAAGCATATGAACAATATGTTATCATTTACAATCAGGGCGGATTCAAACAATTCTGTCTTCTAAGATTAAAAAAAAACTTTCCATGGTGACTGGTAATTGTTTCTTTCATGATTTCACAGGGGAAAAAACTCAATGTGACACCTAAAAACTGAATACTATGGCCAATATAAATACATGCATAATTGTGTTATCACATATATGTCATATGTGTTGCACATATATATACATACACACATATGTATACGTATGTGTGTGATACACATATAGTTCTAGAAGTATGAGTCCATTATCATAGACTGGCGAATGGGGTTAAGGGAGAGGAGGAAGAGGAGAATAATACGGATGGAGGAGATTGCCAAGAGAGAAGAAATGGAATGTATTTGCTCCCATTAGATTCATGATCTGGTTTCTAACTCTGGCCTGTGGCACGTTGTTGTAAAGCTACTTCAGTCTACTAGGTCTTTTACATGAAAAACTGTTCTCATCTGGAAGGTTGAGAGCATCATTAACAAATCTCTTGGTTTACAGAATGTCCTCCCAACCCACAGGAGAGGAAAGAGAGCTCTGAGGCTGAGCCCCCAACCTGTTCTGAACATCACTCTTCTCTTACTCCATACCCCCGCCCCCAACCCAGCTCTTATTCTAGGCCAAGAATGGCTTAGCAAACTCCAGAAATACCAAGTGTAGATTTCCCCCATCACATCTGCATCATGAAGCACCCAGGGTTACTGAGCAGATCATGTCTCTATATTTGGGCTGATTTTAATAAGAGTCTTCCTTGTACAATGGCCAGAAATCCAATTTCTCACAGGAAGTACTTTAAAGTACTGATCTGGTGAAAAACCTAAGGATGCTTTACGTAAACGGGACAAATACTATCCCTTCCCATAAAACACAGGCATCCCCTTCTCTTGAGTCTAAGGGGTCACATTCACAACAGACCTATTTGACTCTGGCCCCAAGGTTCTCTTGGGACAGGATATCCCAGAGAAATAACAAAGGTGCTAATAGTATAGGGAACATAACCAAAGCTAGAAAATCAAAGCCCTTTTACGCACAGAAACAACAAATTTGTCGGGGAGGACAAAGGAAAGAAGAGAGTCATATGCCCAGCAGGTTTCGGCCAAAAAAGCAATTTGGGGATCTAAGCCCTTTTAAGAATATTGTTATTAAAATTACTTACAATTAAAAACCCTATCTAAGCATCTATCCATAGTTTAGGTATGGAAAAAGACAACTTTGTAGTTATCTTGAAATCATGTATGCAACAATACAAGTAACTTGTAATTATTGCAATACCTTGATCAAGTAAAAACAATAAGGTGAGATCGTGCTGTCAATAAATTGTGCTTATTCACATTGTAACATTATAACAAACAAGTGACAGAGAAGGGGTTGGGGGGGCCCAACGAGATAGAGGACAGTACATGATACCTGTGATTTCCAGCATCACAAATTCAGAGAAAGACATTTAAGGCCCACAGGGAAACAAAATTTTAAAAAAAAATTTTTTTTAATTTAAAACAAAATCTCTGGGATTTGTTTAAAGGACTAAAATCACGAGATTTCAACTGCCTTAAAAGTAAGCACTCCCTCCTTAATCCCTAAATATTAGGAAGTTAGGAACAATGAAGAATATGGCCAGAACTCCATGCTTCATACTTCATCCCAGAAACAAAGGACACAAACCACCTTAGTGTTTCAAATGCAGAGTTGGTCAGCTCCAGAACTCCCCTTTCCAGATAAGGCCAAAGACTGACCTTCAGGCTGCTTGATATGTTTTTGTATATAGATTTCAGACTACAGAAACTTGTTCTTTCCTCTACAAAAATATGCTGAACCCTTGATTTCTAGTTGGGAAAAAAAATCTGCTGAAATAATAACAACTCCCAGATTTACCAGCCAGATTTCTAAAGAAAAAAACTGAAAACAAACGTTAAAAAAAAAAAACCAAACAACCCACTAACCCCTTTAGAATCCTGCTTTCTGAAAGCTGTATTAGAATTAGTTACCTGTGTATGTGTCAAGTGAGACCTAGACTATCAGCTTCATGAAGGCAGGGACCACGTCTTACTTATCTTTACAACAACCCCCACCCCAGCACCTAGTATAGCGCTCTGCACATTGTAGGCACTTGAAATATTTGTTGAATTTGAACTTAATGGCACCATCTTATTATAAAAGGTCATGAAAGTTGAAAGTATATGTATAATACGTATTACGTATGATCAGTGTGGACCCAAACAATTCTTTCTTGTTTAAAATAAAACTATGCTTTCCATAGTGAATGGTAGTTTCTTTCATCATTTCACAGGGGAAAAACTCAATATAACCCAAACATTCTTATCACATACTTGTTTTTTCTGACCCCTTTTGGGCCAGCCTGGTGCTGGCAACTTCACAGGTGATTTTTAGGACTGGTCCAACCATTACTCACATTAATCATTACTTAAAAAAAAAACACTAAAAAATACAGTCTTTTAGTCGGCAGACTGATCAAATTGAATGACAGTTTTGATAAAAGAAGGGCTCTCAGATGTCTCATACAGAAAATTCTCTGGTAGGGCAGCAGAGAGGAGCTATGAGGGTCCACAGATAGATCAGGACACACATCCAACATGATGCCATCTTGACCCAGAAGAAAGATGTGCTTCCGCTGAAGAATTTTTCAATGTGAGCACCTTCATAGCTGTTGGAAAGAAAGATAAACCGATTGAGCCTCCTTGAAAGCTAGTTCTTTTCCCCTTAACTCCCTTCCTTTTAAAAATCATGCTCCAAGCCATCTATGATCTCATTATTAAAATGGTTGCTTGGTATCCCAATACTTAGAATAATGACTGGGCACTTTGTAGGAGCATAATACATATTTGGTATTTGACTGAGAGATGTGGGCATACTTTCCAATAATGCTGCTCAAAGCCTATCTATGCCCACTCATCCTGATGAATCCTGATGCCTTCCTCTAAATCAACTCCACGGGGTCTAGCAACATGGTAAGGGCCTCCCTCTCATTCTCTTGACATTGTATGGATACCAACAGAGCCATATGGACCTGCTACCAGTTTATCCCTTGCTCTCAATTTGTGGCTGACTCATCTTTTAAAAAAAAAACTGGATCTGTAATTTCATTGCAGAGGAAAGACCTGGTGAGAAGGCAGATCAGCACCTTTTTAGCTGCTTGAGAAGCAGATAACTTGCTCGAGGTCAAACAGTCTTTATGTGTCAGAGATACAACCTGAATTTGGGTCTTTCACAGGCCATCTTTTTTTTTTTAAGTTCAATCAAGTATTTCTCTGGTGATACTCTTTACACTGGTTCTCCTATGTAAATTCCTCATTTATAATACCTTGTATCATAAAATCTGAATCCCAGGAACTTGGATACCTCCTACATTCACATGAAGGTGTTTTGGAGTCACTCTTGGGTTTTGTATTTTGAAGCTCCCTGTCACTTTAACGGCTCTTTATGATGGGATTCTATTTTTTTTGTTTGTTGATTCCTCCAGACTACTTTCTGACTGGATTTCACGCTCCTGGGCTCCAGGCACTTTTGGAGGGAAGGTCTGGACTAGTTTTGTTGCTGCTTTCTAGGGATACTGAGTGTTGTTTTATTCAAGGATCTCAGGAGCAGGTCAAGTTGGGTCCCTGGAAGCTTTCAGCACTTCCCAAACTGTCTGATCCAGGGCAATGTCATCTGATTGCTGCATCCCTGGTGGGAGCTCTATTTGACTGGGCATCCTCCCCTGGTCATAGCTATGAAGGTTCCACACTGGGCTGGAAGCTGGAACGGAGGCCACTCCATGGGTATGAGTTAACAGCTGCTGCTACCGTCTAAACTTGCTTCTATTTCAGAACCCAGTCTGCAACTGTTTGTCATCTCTGAACATAACATCCCTGGGCTCACGTCCTCAGTTGGCCCTGTATCTGTCACCAAGAACTGGGTAGTGAGACATAAAACTGCCAGTTGGCACCTGTTCAAGGTCACAGTCCTCTTAATTCCCTTTGCAATTTGTTCCTCCATAGCTCTCATTCTTTTTCCAATTGTTTCCTCTAGTGCTCATTTCATTTATAAAAACATGCTTAAACTCTTTTTTTTTTTAACTTTCCTTTCATCTCAACATTTTATCATCTAGGTCTAGGGCCTCTGGGTCTGGTGTAGAGACTCCTCCTATATTAGCATCCTCCCTTCAGCAAACTCTTGGCCAGGCCCTGAAGGTGTGAAGACCTCTCTGTATCCCCGTAACAACCTGGACTAGAAAAGAGACACACTGCAGCTTGTCCTTGGATTTCCTTATCAGGATTCAGTACCTTTTCTAGGTCTATGTGACTCACTGTGGCTTTCTCTTAGATTTCCTCTCTAGGTCTATCTGGAGAAGTTTTTGGAGGAGAGCTTGCTGGACTTCCTGAGATTCTACCAACCTGCCCTGCCTCTCCTCTCTCAAGCTTTCTTAAAAGTGTGGATAGTTTAGAAGCTGAGAGAAATGATTATTAATAACCAATGATTTGAGGAGATCCAGAGTTTCCCCCTTTTTTCTAAAGTCCTGATTTTTAAAAGTTCAGTCTCTTAAGACTTCGCTGATGATGACACTGCACCAACTTTCTTGTTCAGACTATACCCAGATGGAATAGATACTGTGTTCTGCTCAGGCTTGGGTAGCATTCTTTGAATAGACTGCCCAAAGGCTATGGGTGGTCTGGGTATAGAGACAGTCTCTTGGTCCAAAGGTCACATGATGTTACTCTCAGCCCCCTCATTGTAATATTCTCTCATTAACTGTTAACCAATCAGGGTTGATTCCCACCCTGAGGAACACCTACTCTTCGAAAGGTAAATAAACTGTAAACCTTCAGCCATGCTGTCTTTGTTCTAAGACAGATGGCCAAATGAACATCTTTTTATTAATAAACATGCCAAATATGAATGTATAAGTAGAGCCTATATCAGATTGTATGCTATTGTGGGGGGAGGGCAGTGGGAGGGGGAGAAAACTTAAAACTCAAAATCTTATGGAACTGAATGTTAAAAACTAAAAATAAATTATCAAGAAAAAAAGAGGAAAAACAAAAACAAAATTTAATGTGCTTGCCTTACTAATAAAATTATTAAATCACCCAGAAACTATGACTCTTGAACCTTTTAATCCCTAAAAAGCTATATTAATTTACTTATGCAATAAATGATTTACTAAGCACCTACTACATATATGCACTAAGGATACAAAGACACAGTACAGTGCGCTGTCCTCAAGAAGCTTATGTTCTACAGAGACTTTCAAGAAAACCCTTCCTTCCCTAAAATCTACCCCTAGTTATTAATTACTATGCAATATATTGTTATTAATTATCATTAATATTATTTATTATTACAGCATCATTAAAATTTGCGCCTGTGATCTCCCAACACCCACTTCCCCTAAGGAAAACAGACTACTCACTTGAACCAGTTGGTGACTGTCATCATCACATAAAGGGAGGCCAAGAAAAAGACAAAATGAAAGTAGGTATAGCTGTACACAGTGCCTTTCTTTTCATCGTAGATGACTTGCTGTCCTCCCCTCCGATCATCAGGCTCGTCAACATCTGTCGAAAATAAGAGGGAAGAAGTGAGGGGCTTTGGCTGCTTCGCAAGGCTGCTCCTGTTCCTCCACCTCCCTCTCCTCTTTTTTCCCCCCATCCCCTCATCTTGTCCAGATTCTAACTGTGTAAGAAATGCAGAAAGAAGCTCCCCGGGGCCCTCAGTGTATATTTCATCCTGGCCTCGAATGCCCTTACAAAAGGATGAATGTCTGGAAAAATAAATAGCTCCTCAGCATTTTCTGGCTGAAAGGAGATTTACTCAAGAGTCCTATTCATTTTGGCACAACTTCCAAAAGGCAAAATGACCCCAAACTTAGAAGAAAAATGCCCAGTGGGGACACTCCCCATAAGCACCTAGACCCTCCCCTTAGAGGATACAAGCTAAGGATCCACATTGTGATGATTATCACAGATCAATTTGGATTTTTAAAAAGCTAGTAATTAAATAATCACGAGTCATGACTGACATTTATACTGGGCTTGAGATTTAACAAAGCATTTTATATACATAGATAGATACAGATAGATATGTGTGGAGAGGAGGAGAGAGATGAAGTGGGGAATGGAAGGAGAAGAGAGAGGGGGGAGAATAAGAGAGAGAGAGAGAAAGAAAGGGAGGGAGAAAAGTGGGAGAGGGAAAGAGAGAATCTCTGCTGATCCTCCCAATAATCTATAAGGTGGGCAATCTAAGTATTATTATTTTCTTCATATTACAGATGGGGAAATTGGAGATTCAAAGATGAGAAGTGAGTTGCTTATGGTCACAGAGCTAGTAAATGATAGAAAAACTAGGACTTGTCCAATTCCAAAGGCCAAGGCCCTTCCTATTAAATTAGTGTACCTCTCAATAATAATGAACAACAAAAATAACAATAACAAAAATAATAACAATAGCAATAATGATGATAATATATAGCACTTACTGTGTGCCAGGCACTGTGCTAAGTACTTTATAATTATCTAATCTGA
Source organism: Phascolarctos cinereus (assembly GCF_003287225.1). NCBI lineage: Eukaryota > Metazoa > Chordata > Mammalia > Diprotodontia > Phascolarctidae > Phascolarctos > Phascolarctos cinereus. The sequence continues at coordinate 322,506,307 of NW_027555847.1, forward strand.
TCATCACAACAATCCTGGGAGGTAGATGCTATTATAATTCCCATTTTACAGATGAGGAAACTGAAGCAGAGCTTATGTGACTTGCCCAGGGTTATATATCTACTAAGTGCCTGGGTCTGGATTTGAACTCAGATCTTCCAGTCTTCAGGCCTTGCCTAATGAGAGGTAGTATAATACAGTGAATAGAAAGCTGGCCTAAGACCCAAGAAATCACAAGTCTGGGTCTAGCCCTGGATCTACACTTGGCTTTGGGCAAGTCACTTAACCTCTCAGTGCCCCAGGGTGCTCTCCAACACTCTTAAGTTTCAGAGAAGGCACTGGCCTACACTGGTGGATGGAATTTCCTCATCTAAGAATTTTTATACCAGTGCAATCACAGATCTATCCTGCCTTTCCATTACATGCTGTTTGCAATTCCTCCTAATCCTAGAGGCTGTTGTCATGTAAACAAAAGCCCTGGCAAAGAATGAGAGAAATGAATACAATCACAACCACAACCCCACTCCCCCCAGGAAAAATTGTCTTTGTATGTAAATACGTGCATATATGTACGTATAAAGTGTCCCTTCTGCATACCAAGCCTTGTGAGTGAAACAGATTAGGATCAAAGTTAATTCCCCACATACCTTCTCCATCAGGAGCTAAGCAGAAACAGCATCGAGCTACCTATGAAACAAAAATGAGCAAATAGAAGGAAGAGCTGTCATAAAATCATCCTAGGATCATACTTAGATTTCAAGCTTGAACAGCAATAGCTAGCATTTATATAAAATGCTTTAAGATTTGCAAATTGCTATATATTTTAACTAATTTGATTCTCACAACAAACGACCCTATGAGGAAGGTACCATTATTATCCCCATTTTAGTTTAGTTTAGTTTTTGATGAGGCAACCAGGGTTAAGTGACTTGCCCAGGGTCACACAGCTAGGAAGTCTTATGTGTCTGAGGCCGATTTGAACTCAGGTCCTCCTGACTCTGGTGCTCTATTCTTTTGGGCCATCTAGCTGCCCCAATTATCCCTATTTTAAAGATGAAGACACAGAGGCCCAGAGAAGTTAACAGGATTTTAAGTCAGGGGCCACAAGGCTAGTAAAGTGTCTGATTCAGGTTTTTAAGCCAGGTCTTCCTAAGGACTCCAGGCCCAGCACTCTATCCATTGTGCCACCTAGAGGTCTCCTAATTCCAATCCATTTATTTTACAAGTGAGAAAATGAGGCCCCAGGATGTGATGTAATTTGATCTAGGCTATATAGGTAGTAAGTAACAGTGGGAATTAAAACTCAGGTCCCTTAGAGCACCAGCCAGCAGTCAGGAAGACATGAGTTCAAATCCACCCTCAGACACTTACTAGATGTGTGACCCTGGGCAAGTCATTTAACCTCAATTGCCTCCCCCCCGCCACCCACACACACAAAAAACTTCAGGTCCCTCTGCTTCTAAATTCAGTGTTTTTCCCAATATAATGCCACCTCCAAGATGCCTATGAATGATTCTGTGAGTCCCAGCAGTTCAATGAAAATTTTTTTCAATGAAAGATGCCCAGAAGGTACTAAGCTATATAGTCATCCTAACAGCTTTCAAGATGGATCCAGACAAGGCTATTATCTGAACCACAATGGCCCAGATTGTCATTGTGGACTAATGAATAAAGAATGTCAAACTAAAACACAGCAGTTGGGTTCATAGCTCCAGTCAGACAATAGCTAGCCACAGAAAATCCTTCCATTTTTTTCTGCCTTTTTCCCCTCATTAGTGAAATGGAGACCTCTCCTGAAGATTTCAGTTATCATCCCTAATGAAAACAAGACCCACTACCCCAACACAAAGTAACATTCATTTCTCTTAGAGGTCCAATGACGTCAGTGCATTGTAAATCCTATTCCTAATTATGACAGCAACAGACCACATTTATGAAGTCCATTAACTGTTTCCAAAGACACATCTCATCAGAGCCTCACTTGATTTTGTGAGGTTGATGCTTTTATTATCATCACTTTACAGATGAGGAAACTGATGTGCAGAGAGTATAAGTGTAAGTAAGCCATGAACATATAGCAAATAAGTAAGTATGTCTGAGGCAGGATTCAAACCTGCCTCGAGTCTCTTCCAGAGCTATAACAAAGACTATTATTGTCTCCAAAAACCCTGCATTCATAAAACAAGTGCTCCAGGGAAGAAAACTACAAACCATATATTCACTGGTTTGGAAAGAAGAAAATAATGGATTTATTCCCATGCTGAGTACAGAAAAAAATCCCCCTATGTTAAACCTATCAGGAGGTTGACTGTTGCTTTTTGTTTAAAACCCAAACACAATTGAGATACTGAAAATGTGACAGGATGGTGTCAGCATTCAATGTCACTTGCCACTCAATGGCAAGAAACAATCTGGGCTTCTGGGGGGAGGCTTCTCTTCTCCTAAAGGATGTGCCACAACCAATTCAAACTCTGCTGGGTCATCTCTGCTCTTCCGTGATAGAGAGATCCAATTAGATGCGCTGGCTGGGAGACAACCCCAACTGTCTCAGCTTAGGTGCAGGAAAGACCATCTGCAAAATGCCAGCTAGACAGAGACCATTTCTGGGTAGACAACAAAGCCTGACTATCCAGGGATAGTCACAGAGATAGAGCCGACGGCCAGATGTCAAAATGGGCCTTGTGCTTCTGACCTAGGGCCAGAGCCCAGGCCAGTCCCATTGTACGAAAAGTGTGCATTTTTACAGGTCTGGCAGCTGGGCTTTTCAGGAAATAGTGTATCATTCTTTCTTCCTTTCAGAATTCTTTCCAAATATGGCCTTGTGGTCCTAGCTCAAGTTTTTTGCAGGACTTGTTTCTGGATGGATTGGAAAATTATTTTTTGCATAGAAGAGGAAATGATGGACTTATACTCGCAAAACACCAGAGTTAGAAAGCCTAGGATCAGAGGGCTGCAGGGCCCAGACTTAAAATGAAGACATCTCAGCTGCAACATTATTTCCCCTCTGCCTGCCTAGGCATTCTCCCTGTGGCCCAAGGTGTTCCATTGTTCCGTTTAACTTTCCAAGCTCTCCCCTCCTCACCGCAGAGGATGGAGATGTAAGAATCAAGCATTCCACTATAACTCGAGGAGCTTACAAGCCTCCAGAAGCAGGATGCTCAAGGAGAGAAGCGGCAGAGAGCTTCAAGAGCACAGTATGGAGTAATTAATCAAACATCTGCGAGGAGGCCTAAGCAGCAGGAGCCATGCTCAAAGAGCCAACTCTGGTGGTAGCAGCCTCGGAAACTGCTGAAACCACCTCTCCCCCACAGCACACATGCGAAGGTGCCAACCAGTGTTCTCTTTAATCTTCCCATTCTTTCCCAGGGAGAGAAGTGGATGACAAATACAAATCAACGAGGATACAACATACAAAATGCACAGCTAAATAAACAAATGAGTAGATAAATAGGATTTAAAATGACTAAATGCATTCCTAGAAAAAGTCTTCTGAGAAGTAGCAAAAACAGAGGAAGGAAATAAACTTACCTCTTGTTCAGGAGCTGCGTATCTTCCCCTAAGAGCTTCTGAACTCGACCGGGTTGTTGATGTCAGACTAGGGAGACGGAAAAAGGAGAGTCACCAATACACTTCATTCTGCGCATGGCAAAAGCCATTAGAAACAAATCTTTTCTAGTGGGAATTGTTTGGTGAAGGCTTTCCTGATGTCAGTTTGTCATCTGGAGGGCTAACACCTAGCATGGATCACCCCAAATTTTTATTTTATCCACAAAAGAGGATGAGGATAATAATATTAATAGTGCATTAAGTTCTAATGCATTTAATAGGGTATCAAGGTCTGCAAAGTGCTTTGTCTATGTTCATTCATTTGAACCTCACAACCACCCCTGTGAGGTAGGTGCTATTTCATTTTATAGATGAAGAAAGTGAGGCGAAGAAAGTGAGGCATAGAAAGGGTTACTGATGGGGGTTTTGGGGGGAGGGAGGTTGGTTTGTTAGTGAGATTTCATTTGTTCTCATGCATCAAGTGCTTGAGGTATACAGGCATTTTTAAAGAACAACTACTCTTGGCTAACCCCCAAGCCTCCCCATCATCATCAGCCTGTTTTTTTGGTTTTTTTCTCCCATAGCCTTATACTAGAACCAACAGCAGAATCATCTAAGTTCTGTCTGGGTTGTTGTATTTTCATTTTCCCTTCCCTAGAGAGAGATGCTCACAAGAAGGGGTAAAGTCAGATTTGCAGAGGGCCACAGAAATGAATACCTCCATAATGTACAAGGTAGATGGGTAATTAACAGCCAGATTAGCTTTCCTTTCAGAATACAGTAATTAGTAGCAAGTGAAGTGAAAAATTTGTCATTTTCTTCATACCTAGAGATAAAAAAAATATTCCTAGAAAAATTTAAACCGAGGAAAAACAACTTTTAAACTCCACCCCAGCAAAGGGGGTAAAAAAAATTTAGAGAAAATTTAAACATGGTAACAAAGGGGATGAGAAGGGGAAGAAGCTATATGGTTGGGGGAAGGGGAAATCAGTTTAAACAAGATCTAGCATTCAAGAAAGGAAATGCATGTCTGAAGTACAGATCTAATTATAAGCAATTTGAGCTCTGAAAGACCTAAGAAAGTAATAATGAGGGAATGCAAATAATAGGGATTAGTTGGCAGAAGACTGCAAAGGTTTCTCGTTATTATCAAAAGCAAACAGATAAGGTTCCTGTTTAAGAGGTGGTGTCAAGAATGATAAACTAAGAGCCCTGAGTTAGCATCCTGGCTCACCAATCACTAAGTGTAGGATCTGACCCTGGAAAAATCATTTCATCCTCCTGAAGCCTCAGATCCCTCAATCATAAAATGGAGCTAATTAATAACAACATCATCTCAAAGGGCTGTTGTAAGGAAATCAGTTCAAAACTTATAAACTGTTAGAGAATTGCAAGCTAATTTTTTAACAAGAAATATGTGCTGCATAACTGATATCATATTGCTTGCCTTTTCAATGGATAAGGGAGACCAGGATGAAGGGAGAGAATTTGGAACTCGAAAATTTTTTAAAAAGAAATATGGGAAGAAAAGAGCATCTGAACAGATCAGGCAACAAAACTTTGTAGCTCCAAAAAACCTGTTGGCTTAAGAACACAAAGATATACTACCTACAACTGGAAGAGCTTTCAGAGATCATGCAGTCCAAGCCTCTCATTTTGAGGGGGTCCCGACTTGTGATTTCATTGCTGAAGGGGATTCCTGGTATAGAAATTCCCTCCATCAATGAGGATCAGCAGATGGTCTGATATAGAATTGTCTTTGAGAGTTGCTTGGGACAAAAAAAAAATTAAGTGATTTGCCCATGGTCATGTATGGCTAATATGTGTGATAGGCAAGGACTTATTCAGTTGTTTCAGAGAGGAGACGAGAGGAAGCCTATTTCAACCCCCTAACTTTACATAGAGGTTAAGTGAAAGTGCTGGTGGGATTTGAACTCATGTCTTCCTGACTCCAAACTCTACCTTATCTGCAACACCCTCTCTATATCTAACTTGGCAAACCAAATTATGATGATAATTAATTTAAAAGTAGTGTTTATTTACAAGATTGCAGGCTTTTAAATGTTTCTAATTCTGTTACCAAGGCATCCACATGCTATTAAAATATAGACAAAAATCTGAGATATCAGATTCTTGAGTTTATAAGAAGCAGGTAAGAACTTGGGCTTCAGCAATTAGAAAGTTGTGTTTCCCGAACTTTTTATGTCCTCTACAAGTCTCAAGAATACATGGATATTCTAGGAATATAAAAATGTTTATATTTCTCAAAATTTCAAGGCATTGGGGGGGAAATAACTTAAAATCCATCCCCAAAGGGGGGGAAAAGACATTTGGAGAAAAATTTAAATATAGAGTTATAGACTATATCAGTCATTTTCAGGAAAAGAACTAAGAAAATACTGTTTTTAATCATATTAGTATCTTTTGAGTTCTCATTACCAATGGGTCCTGCATACCACGGGGTCAGAGTTATCCTCAAAGGTTTCTGAAAAATAAAGCTTTCCTGGATTGGACTAAAGTTTCTACCCTTCCACATGCAACTTTATTTTTAATCTGGTGCAAACATTTCCCAACCTAGCCTAATTTCTTTCATGGTATGTAAAAGACGGCAGAATGTGAACCAGGCCAAAGGAGCTAAGAACGGGACGGGTCACACAACGGCTTTGCCTCACTGCAGGGGTGAACCACTCTAGGAAGAATCCCAGCCTACCCTCTGGACCCTAGCACAGAAGATGTTCTGTACATTGCAACACTGAGAAGGAACGTCCCAGCATCAAAGCCTCAGAGTGTTGCTTGTTTGAGAGTGTCATCAACTGTTATCATCCTTTGTATTTCTGCCTTAGGCAGTTGGGGGGAGAAGGGAGAGAGGAAGGGTGTGATTGCTAGTATCCCTCTGCCCACTCCTGTGTAGATCATGGGTTCCTAACATGTTTTTAGTGTGTAAATGTATTTCAATATAATTGGCTTCCTTTGTAAACTTAAGTCCTTAATTTTATGCATTTAAAAACATCATTCTGAGAAGGGTCTATAGGGCTCATAAGACTATACCAAAAGGTCCATGACACACACACAAAAAAAACCCTTATGAACAAGTCATGAAAAGGAAGTCCACAAGCAAAGAAAGCACTGTCTCCTTTCCTTTCCTTGTGAAAAGAGTAATGCCTAAGGGCAGAAAGAAATGCACTCCCTTACCCTTATGCTGATGTTTGCACATGGTGAACAAAAAAGGAAAAGGCTGTAACAAGGACAACTGTTTTACGTCAAAACTCCTTATTACACAGTTTTTAGAAATCATGTGGTGGGGAGGGACAGATTCAAGACTGGGTAACAATATATGAACATAGAATTGTCTGCCATGTTGGAGCTGAAAGGGCCTTACAAAGCAAAAAGGTTGACCCTCCTTGTTTTACAGAGAAAGAAACTGAGGCTCAAAGAAATATGATGACTGATGCAGGTCAAATTAGTGATGGAACCAGGACTAGAATCAAAGTCAATAACATGTTATCTATTTCCTTCACCAATTTAAATTTTCTAAAAACAAAATTTTTCTCCCACACTTCCTGTCTCCCTGCTGCCTCCCCTCCACCAGCAGAAATTGTTCAAAATAAAAAAAGTCTTTGGGAAAAATTAGTAAAAGACTCTCACCTGCCCTACCCTCCTTCCAAATTTTCCATCTGTTTTTCTGGGCCTACACTCTCAAGCCCAAGATAATATTAAAGAAGTGCCTTTTTTTCTTTATTCTTAGAAAATACTTTTAGTGTTAGTGAAATATGGCTTGGGGCAATTAATTGGTCTTAGGTTAAGAGTTTTTGTTAAATTTAAATAAAGTCAGTTACAGCATTCTAACTTTGACTAATGCAGAATTTTTCTTTAAGGGTAGATGTAATTATTTGTAATTACTCTAGTCCAGGAAATTCTTATCTTCAGCATTCCAGCTTCTGCTAAGACTTGTCTGCTTCATTATAGCAAGGTAGGTGGTAACCCAACATTTCTGGCTCCCTCTACATCCCTCTTTCTGGTGCTACATAGTAGGCAGACTTTCAAGCATCCCAAAGACCTCTTCACTGGAGGCAGAATGACTTGTGGGTGCATGTATGTACCTGCTAAACACTGCTCACTCCATCCAAAAATAACTCCCTTGCTTCAATCTTCCTAAAGATCTTCAAAAGACCATAGAAAGATGGTGGACAATTACGCCTAAAACCTAACCTTCCTCTAATAGAGGCTCTGGCATACTTGGCAACCTTCCAAATGAGATCTCCCTAAGAACTCAATGGTGATCCTATCATAGCAGTGCTGAACATATATGTAATTTAACACCTGTACTTCTGTTTGTTACAAAGTTAGAGGACCACAAAGCATCAGATATGGATGGGACCTTGGAGATGAAGGAGGAAGCTTCAAAGAAGCAAATTTCAGTTTGATGTGAGGAAAAACTTCCTGGCATTAGACAAGTGGAACTGATTGCTTCGGGAGGTAATGGGTTTCACTTTATCGGCAGAGATGTTGTGGAGGGAAGTCCTATTCAGGTCTGGGTTGGACTGGAAATTTCCAAGAGCCCTTTCAAGTCTATGAAGCTTAATCCCCTTGATGAACAGATGAAGAAAGAAAGGCTGGTCCAGAAGCATATGCACGTGTTGACTGAGGTCTATATGGCTCTATAGTGCTGCTGTGTCTCTAACCTGGCATCAGTGGTTCCTTACGAAGGCCCATTTGTGATGAAAAGTGGCCAGAATCCCACGACCAACAAGAGAGAGGGTCTATGTGTCTGAAGAGGGGAGGAGGAAGGGAGGGAGGGAGCAAAGAGAGGTGAGAAAGGAAAGGAAAGAAGAAGGGAGAGAAAAAGGGAGAAAAGAGGAAGGGAGGTAAGTGAGGAAAGAAAGAAAAGGGAGGAAGGAGAGATTGCAATTAGCCAACAATATTAGTACAGAGATTTGTGGCCAGAAGATCAAGTGAGCCAGTAGGTAATACTCACAAAAAAGAGAAATATTAACAAAGAAATATTACAAACATACAACAATAATGTGTTGTTGCTGAGTCATTTCAATTGCGTCTGGCTCTTTGTGACCCTATTTGGGGTTTTCTTTGCAAAGATATTGCAATGGTTTATTGTTGTTTTCAGTTGTTTCGTTTAGTTGTTTTTAGTTGTTTTTGATTAGTCGTGTCTGACTCTTTCTGAGGTTTTCTTGGCAAGGATTGTCATTTCCTTCAGCAGTTTGTCATTTCCTTCTCCAGCTCATTTTACTGATGAGGAAACTGAGGCAAACAGGGTTAAGTGACTTGCCCGGAGTCATACAGCTAGTAAGTGTCTGAGGCAGTATTTGAACTCAGGAAGAAGAAGAGTCTTCCTGATTCCAGGCCCAGAGCTCTGTGCACTCTGGCGCCACCTCGTGGCCCCATAAAAAACAACTACTCTCATTTAGATATCACTTTTGAGGTTTGCAAAGGACTTTCCTTTAAACAATCCTGTGCGTGGCCTGCATAAGTACTATCTCTCTCTTGCAGTTGAGGAAAAGGAGGTAAAAGGGATGAGTAATTTGTCCATGGTCACACTGGTAAGTATCTGAAGCATTATTAGAATCCATGTCTTCTGACTTCACAACTTCAAGGTCAAAGATCAGGAGCTGGAAAGGACCTTAGGGAATCATCGAATCCAAACTGTTCATTTTACAAACAAGAAACTGAGGCTCAGACTGGCTTGCTTAAGGTCACACAGGTAGTCAGTTATTGAAGTCTTTCTAACTCCAAATCCAGCCCCTTCCCACCATACCGCACTGCCACCTCTAATCTCTGCTTCCTCCAAACCCATCACACTCCCCCCTCCTTTTTCTAACAGCTGATTTTCCACCTCAAGCACCAGGAAATCCCATCTGGAACGCTGATATAAAACCAAACACAGACTCGTGCACAGACACCAATTTGTCATCTTTAATGACACTGCCCCCAAGGTAACAGAACGGCAAATGAGTATTTCCCTTAAACCTAGTTAAAGCTCAAGAAGTATTTCATGTCGCTCATTGTTTTCTGATTATAGGACTGTGTGCACTTAATCACAGAAGGCACCTAGGTCGGTCTACCTGCCTGTCTCTAAAAAGGCCTGTACTTCAAACCATCACAGAAAAATAGCTGTCAATGTTTCCCTATGAGACCTCTAAAAAGACAAGCTGCAGATGCTGCATGAAGCTGGAGGCAGAGGGCCAGAAGCAGGCAGGCGGCCGGCCGGCCCACTGTAGGGGGACATCAGCATTCATGGCAAAATATCCAAAGAAGTTATCATAAAGCAGTGTTTTCTTACTAACTCCAGATGGACACTTAAATTAGGGGCAAAGAAGGTCTACAACAGAGGTTCTTATCCTCTGCTTTGCCATGGATCCCTTTGGCAGTCTAGTGAAGCCTATGCCCCGTTCTCACAGTAACACACAAAATAAAATGCACAGGATTACCAAAAAAGCCAATTAAAATACAGTTATCAAAGTAGCAAAAAACACAGGCTCATGAAGCTCCAGGTCAAAAACATCTGCTCTAGAAGAATCCTCTAGAAAAGGTTAAAGAGGAAGTTGAGAAACTCTGGCCAGTGTGTTTTCTGCATCACATTTGGATCAAATGATGGTAGGGAAGAGAGCCCAAGACCATAATGCATGAAGTGGCAGCTGACAATGTGAGAAGCCCCCAAGCTTCTCAGTCAGTCAACAAATATTTATTAAGTGCCTACTGTGTGCTGGGCACTGTGGTAAACACCAGCGATATAAATACAAATAAAACCAGCTAGTTTCTGTCCTCAAGGAACCTACAATCTAAAGGGGGAGGAGGGAGGTAACAATATATAACGTCATCATCATCATTCTTATTGTTATTATTATTATGCTGTCCACACAAAATGGGCCCTTATGGACCTCTTATTTTCAAGTGATATGAATGTGAACGAGCAAGAGGAATGAAGCACACTTCTAGAGTCTGGACTAAGATTGTGATCAAGGAAGAAGGTTCCAGGATAATGCTGCTACACGTCGGAGATTTCTCAATTCCTGCTTGAAATCCACTGTGTGTAATGAGATTACAGCAGACCGGGGCAGGAGAAATAGGTGCCCCAAAGAAAAAGAGGCAGTGTGGGCAGGCTGGAACCGAGCAGCTAGAAATTTCCTTGATATCATTTAAGAAATAAAAAAAACAGAAAGATTTTTCTCATCCAAGCGCAAACCATACATTTATCTACCAGTAGACACAGTATGAAAGACTAGGTGACTTTTTTACTAGAAAGTTCAATGTCAGAGCCCAAAATATAACTTTCCACAAGCACTCTAAGGAAGGAGGGATAGCCTTCTCTCCCTCCAGCCTTCCAAAAAGTTGCTGAGCTTCCTGAATGTTCTATTAAGGATTTTCTATTAAGATTTTCTAAATCTGGTTGAATGAAGTAAGTAGAAATCAGGAGAACATTGTACACAGCAACAGCAACACTGTGCGATGATTAACTATGCTAGACTTAGCTCTTCTTAGCAACACAATGATCCAAGACAATTCCAAAAGACTCGTGATGGAAAATTCTAACCACATCCAGAGAAAAAACTAAGTCTGAATGCTGATAGAAGCATATTATTTTCACTTTTTTTCTGTTTTTTTTCTTTCTCGTGGCTTTCCCTTTTGTTCTGATTCTTGTTTTACAACATGACTAATATGGAAATATGTTTAACATAATTGTACATATATAGCCTATATCAGATTGCTCGCTGTCTTGAGGAGGGGGAGGGGAAGGAGGGAAGCAGAAAAATTTGGAACTCAAAATTTTACAAAAATGAATGTGGGAGAAACTATTAAAAGGGAAAGAAGACTTTCTAAATCTTGCAGAAATAATTTTCAAACATCAGAGTTTTAAAAAGGCCCTCCCTCCTCCATGCTCCTCTACCCTCTACCTATTATTAAAAACTTCTTTATAACCTGAAAAAAAAAGGAAAGTAAAAATGAACTCTAAGACATTCATAACTGGAGGCCTCCCCAATTTGACTGATTTCCACCCTCTCCCCTCTGAACGTACCTTACTGGGCCCCATCTACCATGTCCCACTCCAAATCTAAATTCCATTCCATCCTTTCCTTCCACAAACTTGAAGAACTATTTGCTTAGTAAAGTTTCTGGAAGTAAGTCTATGCAGATCTGCAGGAGGTTGCTATTACCCTAAATATCAATCACTCACCACCCTGACAAGCTGTTTCTCTCTCTTGCCAGGATAACTCAACAACTTCCAACAAGTGATATGCTCATGGGAAATGTTAGCATTGCAGAGAGAAAAATCTTCCTTCTCAGAGAAGCAGTTTACCATAGTGGATTGAATACTCTATATTCAAACCTTATCCTCAGATACTTGTTAGCTGAGTGACCCAGAGCAAACCACTTACCCTCTGCTCATCTAGAAAATATTCCTCAGTTCATCGATAAAATGAGGAAGATGGGCTTGAAGGTCTATAAGATTCTTTCTAGTTCTAAACCCATGATCTTTATAATTTCCACATTAGTTAGCAACTGCTACATGCGGTTCCTTCTCCTTCCTCTCTCCCTCTATTAGTATAGTTTTTACAGATTTACTATTAGCGCTTCAGCCTCTGCTGTTGGCAGCTAAAGAGATCTCCAGGTACCAGGTGGCAGCATTAAAAATTGACCTCCTCAGAGAAGACCACACTAGGTCTTCCCATGCCCCACTGTGGCAGCTCCAAGTTTTGGAAGGGACAAAAATTATCACTAAGTAAATGTCAAGGTCAGCCACTGAACAATTTTTTTAAAAACTTTCTACAGAAGGAAAATCTGTAGATTCTTAAAAGGGAGAAAAATCCAAACTGCTTCACATTACAACAGCATGAGGCAAATTCTCTATTCAATTCAATTCAATAAACATTTATTAAGTACCTATGATGTGCCTGGCACTGTGCTGAGTGCTGGGGATACAAAAGAGGCAAGATAGTTACTGACCTCAAGGAGCTTACAGTCTAATGGGGGAGATAACAGGCAAACAAATATTTACAAAGCAGGCTATATACAGGATAAATAGGAAATAATGAACAGACAGAAGGCTTTGGAATAAAGAGTGATTGGGGAAGGCTTCCTGTAGGAGGCTGAGTTTTAGTTGAGACTTAAAGAAAGCCAGGGAGGTCAGTAGTTGGAGAAGAAGACAGAGAACATTCCAGAAATGGGGGACAGCCAGAGAGAATGCCCAGAGCAGAGAGATGGAGTGTCTTTTGCATGGAATAACCAGGAAGCCAGTGTCACTGAACTGAAGAGTATATTTTGGGGAATAAGGTGTAAGAAGACCAGAAAGGTAGAAGGGGGCTAGGTTATGAAGGATTTTGAATGCCAAACAGAACATTTGGTATTTGCATATGATTAACAAGCATAGTTAATTCCGCACAGAACAGACTCTCAGTCTTTTTTCATTCATATTCAAGTCAGCTGACTTTGCCCTGTAGAGCTTCAGTCCACAGGGATCCCACCTTTCTTTCCTCCAAACCCTTTGAAATCTGGTTCCTAAAATCTAAATTATTACAGTCAGATTATACTTGGCTTTCCTCTTGTTTTCTATCACTAATTACAGGGGGAAAGGGTCACTTCTCCCTAAGGATCCCATTATTTCCAACCCAGCAACCAGTTCCTATTAGCAGTAATCAGATTTGGTATAGATTTCCCCTGTTGCTTCCTCCTCCTTTTGTAGAATAAAATTACAGGTTCATAGGAGCATAGATCCAAAGCCAGGAGGGACCTCTGAGGTCATTTTGTACAACCCCATTTTAAAGATGAGGAAAGGTCCATAGAAGTTGAGGGACTGGCCCAACATCACACAAGGTAGTGAGCAGAAGAAAAAGGGAAGAGATCGAAACCCAAGTCCTAATGCCAAATCACTGCTGCCTCTTTACTGTTTAAAGTTTAGAGACAGGTGTTCAGTAGATGTCTGGACAACTAGAGTCCCCCACTACTAGTAGTAAAACCTCTCAGTCAGTTCTGTAGTAGACTGAGGGGAAAAAAATTGCTCCTGCTCCCACTACTTTTCACCCAAACATCTTCTATTCTGTTCCCTTACTCAGAGTCTTGGACCCCCTTACATGACTGAACAACACAACTAAACCCTCCTTCTCCCACTACTCACCCTTTTGCTATCCTACTTCTTTTGGGTAAGGTTTTCATTCATTCAGAAACACATTCCAGCAATCACCACCATCACCATAATAATTCACTTTTCCACAGTGCTTTGAGGTTTGCAAAGCATTTTACATGATCCTCACAACAAACCTGAGGTAGGTGCTATTATCCCCATTTTATAGATGAGAAACTGTGACCACAGCGAGAAGAGACTTGTCCTGAGTCACACAGTTAGTAAGTGGTCTGAGGCAAGATTTGAACTTGGGTCTCCCTGACACCAAGGCCAGGGCCCTATCCCCTGCACCACCTAGCTATTTATGAATCCTGGGTCACATCGCTCAGCAGTTCCTGTGAGGCTTTGCCTCCTTGTGTTAATAAGGAATGTAGTTCTTGCTTGCTAGCTAAACTCTGGCCATCTGTGTACAGATATTTGAGATCAAGAGCTTTATTTAGTACTGGCTCCTTTCTTAGGAGTCATCACTAGTGAATCACCAGTGATTCTTCCCACATCTGACTTCCTAAACATGCTCTCTTGTACTGTGTCAGCATAGGCCCTGACCCTATCTCTGGATAAAAATCGGCTTCACACCGGCCCATGGGTTCACAGTTAGGTCCTGCAATCCTTTATCTTTGGAAGCAGCCATAATTCTTGCTCATTAGCCTTTTTCCCCTCCTCTCTTTTCTGAATTAGGTGGTGCAGTGAATGCAGTGCTGGACATGGAGACAGAAGACCCCAGCACGAATCCCGCTTGAGACACTGGCTTCCTCATCTGTAAAATGGGGATAATAATAGCACCTAGTTCTCAGGGTTGTTGTGAGAATCAAATGAGATAACACGTGAAAAGCACTTGGCAAAACCTGAAGTGTAAATAAATGTTAGCTATTATTATGATGATTATAGTTCAACCTGGATAACCAGTCATCAACACTTTAGATGTAGTATCTGTGTCATATACAGACTCAAAGGCAGAACTGCAAACAAAGACTGCCTTAATGGTAACTTATATGACTGCCCTAATGATATCTTACATATTAATTATATGTGTGCATCCTACAGTGGAAAGTGGCCTGGATTTAGAACTGGACAGCCCATGTTAAAATCTATTGTAGCCCCAGATAATTGCCTTCTGGGCCATCTCAGAGATGCAAGACACCCCAATATATGAACTAATAATCAAAGGTCTTGAGTAAGTGTCAAACTTGTTCACTATCCCTATAGCAGGTTTTGGAACTTGAGGAAATGGCTCATGAGAGTTTAATCAAAAATCCAGGCCACCAAATGACCTCAAGACAACCCGAGTAGGGAAGAGTCTCTCAGACTTCAAACCCATGGCCATCATCCTGACAATGGCCAAGTAATTTAGAGACAGAACTCCCTAGGTAGGCTCCTATTTGTATTTACTATTGCTGTTCAGTCATTTTAGTTGTACCCAACTCTGCATGACTCTGTTTGGGGTTTTCTTTGCAAAGATGCTAGAGTGGTTTGCAATTCTTTCTCCAGATCATTTTACAGATGAGGAAACTGAGGCAAACAGGGTTAAGTGACTTGCCCAGGGTCACACAGCTAATAAGTGTCTGAGGCCATATTTGAATTCATGAAAATGAATCTTCCTGACTCCAGGCCCAGCACTTTATCCACTGGGCCACCTAGCTGCCTTCCCCCACTGTCCATATTAAGGTTACTATCTGAAACCCTTCCATATAGTTTTAATTGCTTTTTACTCTCCTTTGCTTTCATCCCTAAAACTTTTCTTTCTGTCTCCCCAATTATAACTTTAGAGAAAACTGTTCACTTGGACCCAAACAGCCTCATAGCACCTGAAATCCCAAATTAAATCTCTTCCATTCTCTCCTTACCTTCCCTTAGCAGACCTTAAGCAGATGGTCAAGGGTGGGCATTTCAATACTATGCCTCTCATCCCTTTCAACCAGTTACAATGCCCCCAAATCTAGCTCTGGAAGTACTCATAATAGACAGCATCTCATTCCCCACCAATCACCATCCCAGAACCCTAGAACACTGAGAGATCATTTCTAATATGCATTAGAAGGGACTCTTCCTAAGACAAAGGGAAAGCTGCGGAGCCACCTTTGGAACTGTCACATCACGACGTCAATTACTATGCAGATTTGGAATACCACAGACCTTCCTCCTAATTCTAGCCTTCCTGAAGCCTCAACTGGTTGTGGAGAATATCCTCTAATAAGACCTGTTGAGGTATGTAAGTCTTGTACACAGGTTTTCTCCTTTCCCCTTCCTTAGTGGGGATGTTAACTTACCACTTTTTCATCTGGAGAGGTCTTTGCTGCCAAATATAAGTTGAAATGTGTAGAAGAAATAACCAAGTCTCCTTATTTAAAAAAAAAAACACCTAGAATTCACACAGGAGCCCTCATTCAAATGGCTCGAGTCAATGGTCCTAATTCACCAGCTCTGCCACTTACTAGCTGTGTGAACATGTCTATTGATCTCTCTTAAGCCTGTATTCTGCCTTACCCCTAAAATGAGGGGGTACAGACTGCATGACTTTTAAGGTCTCTTCTACCTCTAAATCTTTGAGGCCCCATTTCCTCTCATTACTACAGTAGGGGGAAAGATCACAAGGAACAGAGCAGCAGAGTAGACTAGAGAGGCAGCTGGATGTGACAACGGTGTTTGAATTCTGCTTCAGACAAGCGCTGTGTAACTCTGGACAAATCACTTCACATTCTTGGAGCCTCAGTTTCCTTATTTATAAAATGGGGTTAAAGAATACTAGCCTAACTCATAGGGCTGATATGAAAATTAAATGAAGTTCATTTATATAAAGCATTTTGCAAACCTTAATGGACTATGTAAATGTGAGTTATCTATCTTTAGTATTCTCTGACAGAAAGTCAACGAAATGATCAGACTTGGATACTCTGATCAACACAATGACCCAAGACAATTCCAAAGGACTCATGATGAAAAAATGCTATCCACCTCCAGAGAAAGAGAAATGAACTGTGAGTGCAAATTGAAATATAATTTTCTTACTTTCTTTGTTTTTACTGTTCCTTTTTGCAATATGACTAATGATTTCATGGGGATAATTGATATCACATTGCTTATGTTCTCAGTGGGTGGAGGAGGGGTGGGAGATAATTTGGAACTCAAAATTTAAAAAAATGTTGAAAATAGTAATTTTTTTAAAAAGCAAAAAGGTTAAAGATCAGAGTGGAATTCCATTATCATCATGATTATTTCCTTCCTGTAATGGGAGGATTAAGATGGGCCCGTCTGAAAAAGTGAATTTCATGCATAAACCAAATTCATGGCCCAAAACACAATGGTGGACAGGCTAATGCTATGCTAAAGGCAGTCCATACCTTGAACTCAACTCACCTCCAGAATAAGTAATTTATCTTTTTACTCCCCTTTCCTGATCCTGATCTCTTCACTCAGGTTATCATTTTTTTTTAATGGTGGAGCAAATCACACCAACGACAAAAGACTGACTCACAATACACAGCAGAGAAGCACCATGCTTATACCTGTGGAGCTGCAAAGACTATTGGAGTGCTGCATCACAGATTTTTGCATTAAGGAAAAGCAACTTCCCATGTTTTCTGGACAGCTTACAAAATGGTAGCATGTGCAGCTTATATATTGTCTCTATCAACAGCAAAAGGATTATACAGTTGCTAAAACTTCCCTTCTCCTACTCCCCAGCTCAATGTTACATGATACTTCAAATAAAGCCAACTGGGAGTCCTTGACCAAAGGTGTTAGTCAACGGAAGCGTAAATACCAAGTTTCCTCTCTTTGACTCATCTCGTGGGTGAATAAGAAGCCCAAAGAAGAAACTGTCTACCCTTAGCATTCTCTTTTAATTTCTAGCATCACCAACCAAATTGGCACTTGCTTCCTTCATGACCCTGATTTACCTGATCCAAACACCCCCTCTAGCACCTCTGCCTTAAGTTCTCAAGGCTGCCCACACGACCAAGTGCAGGTACTTACCAAGAATATAAGATGCAAGCAAACAGGAGCGTGGTACCCAGGCCCGTGACCAGATTTTCATCTCTATAGAGTTCCTGGCCAAAGTTCGGTGAGCAAATTGTTATGTTCTTCTGGTTTTTATCCAAAACTTGAAAGGAAAAACAGAGTAACCACAGTCAGTGAGAAGCAGCATGCCATCAACTCACAGAAGAAGATGATAACGTTCAGGGAAAAGCTAACCCAGCTTTTGAGAGTCTCTTGGACAGCAAGGAGATCAAATCAGTCAATCCTTAAATTAATTCAGACTCTCCACTGGAAGGACAAATACTAAAGCTGAAGCCACATAACGAGAAGACAGGACTCCCTGGAAAAGACCCTGATTTTGGGAAAGACGGAAGATAAAAGGAAAAGGAGGACAGCAGAGGATAAGATGGATAGATAGTGTCATGGAAGCAACAAACTTGAGTTTGGACAGACTTTGGGAGATAGTGCAGGATAAAAGGATCTGGCATGCTATGGTCCATGGGGTCACAAAGAGTCAGAGGACATGACTGAACAACAACAGCGTGTGCTGTCCCTCAGGATCCCAAAGCAGGAGACGCTTTGCTCTACATAGCCAAACATTGTATAGGACAGACTTCGGGGTATTTCTCTAGAGAAATAAAGGTGAACTCTACCCCTTTCCTTACTCGGGGCACACCGAGAGGAGATGGCATGCAAGAGATCTGCATCCCCATCTGGGAGCTGCCCTAAAGACAAGCTAAAGTGACCAGAAGTTCCACGTTTCCAAAGATCAACAGGCTCCTGTCCTCATGTCTTCTAAAAGAGATAAGGAAACACACACACTCTGTATTAGATAATTATACTAATAGCTTGGTGTCACTTTATAGGCTATTTCTCTGTAAATACCCTGTAAAGCAGAAGCCTTTATTTCATTTTGTTACTTCTGTGCCTCCTAAGAAAAAGGCAGGATAGTGAAAGAAAATATTTAAGATAGGGCCTTTTTTTTTTTTTTGGCTAGGCAAGGGGTTAAGTGACTTGCCCAAGATCATACAGCTAGTAAGTGTTATGTGTCTGAGGCCTCATTTGAACTCAGGTCCTCCTGAATCCAGGGCCAGTGCTCTATCCACTAGGCCACCTAGCTGCCCCTCAACATCCCCTGTTCTCTTCTTTTTTTTTTTCTAGGCAATTGGAGTTGAGTGACTTGGCCAGGTCACACAGCTAGTGTTAAGTGTTTGGTCTGAGGGCAGATTTGAACTCAGATCCTCCTGACTTCAGGGCCAGTGCTCTATCCACTGCGCCACCTAACTGCCCCTAAGGTACGGCCTTTTAAAATAAAAACTTAAAAAAAAAAGTTACATCATCTACTTTATCATAACAAATAACTTCCTTAATATTACCCAATGTCCTGGCCCACATAGACCCCAATTCTAAATATAGAAGTTGGGTTTAATTACTAACCCTGACCACACATAATTAGCACAGATCGGAAATAACCCTAGAAATCATTTCACAAACAGGCAAATCCTAGGTATCTGAAGTTGCAATGAAATTATTATTAGCGATTAAGGCTTTAAAAATAGCTATGCACACAATGGTTTGGAGTGTGTTGGTTTTCATCCCAATGGAAAAAATCTTTTCTTGAAGAGTACTGATCTCAGCCACAAATAGGCATTTTCTGTCTAAGTAGAGCCGTTTGAAATTAAAAATAAATGTGCTCTCAGAGCTGGTGCAGCACTTCCAATATTTTACCATAACCAAGTAGCACAAAAGTCAAAACCTGGAGTCTGTGAAAAGCCATGAAAGAAATCAGGCTTAAAGCAAAAACATGCAGGATATTCTCTTTGTCTTTTTTTTTTAAAGTGAGAGCTAGTGCTTTAATAACATGATCTGAGTCTTCCACCTGCAACTCTTCTTCTTTTGAAGAGCTACACAGAAAAAAAATAGGCATAGTACAAACTGAGTCTTCCAGTAGCAGACACTGTGATGGGTAGACTATTGTGATGGGTACTGAGTCTTCCAGTAGTAGACTATTGTGATGTGTACTGAATTTAAAGTTCCAGACAATGGGAAATTTGTTTATTTTATGCATGACCCAGCAGCTATGCTTAAGCTTTTCTATTATGAAAACAGTTTTGATAAAGATCAATCTCCACTTTGTCTAAAATGAAAAGTAAATGGCTTAAAGTTCAGAGAAGCTGAAAAGACTTAGAACTTTATTTGCAAGGTTCAATCTTTGTTCACAGCAAGATTTCTGTTGTTGTTTTAGTCTACTAGTCGTGTCTGACTTTGTGATCCCATTTGGGATTTTCCTGGCAAAGATAAGAGTTGCCATTTCAGTTTCCTGCTCATTTGACAGATGAGGAAACTGAGGCAAACAGTGTTAAATGATTTGCCCAGGGTCACACAGCTAGTAAATGCCTGAGGCCAGATCTGAACTCAGGTCCATCTAGCTGTTCTTTCTAATGTTCTTACTAAAGCAACTTTTGGCAAAGTCAATCACTTAGAAGGGAGGAGGCTTCCAAATGGATATCAGACCAGCCAACAAACAAAGACCTGGCAGCCTTTCAGCTACCTTTCCTTCAGCAGCTGTCGTTTATGTATTCACAATTAAGGATTCCATTAGGTTAAAAGACCTCCAAGTAACAACTCATTTGAATTTTTATGTTTTCAAACAACAACTTATAAAATATGAAAGAAAAGTTCTTCCCCCACAAATCACACACGCCCAACACAGGTAATTAGTCTGACACTTACTTGTCTCCACAGGTTTGCTGGAGAGAGCTGAGAAGGTGAGATATGTGACATAACAGCTAATGAGGCCGGACTGCAGTAACCCGGAGTGAGGCTGCCCTGAAAATGGAGAAGAGGTCCGTGATTAGAGAATCCCTAGAGGCCAGAAGAGGTCTTAGATGCCATCTGGTCCAACCTCTTTATTTTATAGAAACTCAGGTCCAAGATCCTAAACTCAGTCAAGAGCAGGGCCAAGATTCCAATCTAGGGTCTCTGACTCCAAATTCAAATGCTTTATGCTGTACCATGCTATTATGAAGATGGAACAAACCTCAGGAAAGAGGAAACATTTTTTTCCCAGTGGACATCCTCTGAATTTGGGTTTACAGGCTCCTAACAAAACTTCCTGATTCTAAAATGAGAGGCCTGCCATAGTTTGAGAGGAATTAGAGAGAAGGAAATTACATATACTTTCACAAAAGATACTTTCTGCTACTATCTAGAATTTCTAAATATAATTAATCTTGATAATGTTTTTTAACTTAATAAAATTTAAATATGTTTATATTTTTATTATTTATATATTATATTATTTATTTGACTTATTATATTCCTCATTTATTGTGTGTTCTAATATATTATTATATGTTAATATATTTTAAGGGGAATTTGTATTAATGAAAAGCAGAAACATACCCTGGCCCATGCTGCCAATTTTTTGCCAACACCTCATGATAATGATGTTGAAATGGAACCAGCCCCAGGGGCATCCTGAAACCTAATCTGATTCCTAAGCGCATTATAAGAAGAGTGTCACTTCAATTATTGCTAGAGATCTCCAGTGGCACAATGGGGTAATGTAAGAGACATCTTGGGAGCAAAGCACCACAAATTCTATTTCCCAACTAGATGCACATCAGCCCCCTGGGGAGGGAGGGCAAGATATCTGTTTCTTCATCTGTAAAAGGGCAAAGGCACTAATACTTGATGGAGTCCTGAGTGAAGAACAAAACTGGTATCAATTAAGGAAGAAATCTATTGGGAGGCAGGCTCCAAGAAAGAGAGGTGTCCCTGGCTCCTAAGACGCTGGATTTTAAATGAACTGGCTGATTGAGCTACAATTTACAGTCATTAGCTCCCACATGGAACATTAAACTTGTTTCATGACTAATCATTTTTGTTGTGATTTTTTTGGATTTATGATGATACTACAATTATGACAAGGGCTCGCAAATTACTCATTGTGTTATTGAATCTTTAAAACCAAAATGAAAAGCGCAGTGCCCGCCACAGATGTCTATCATGGATACCTCTCATGTGGGCCCTTCTCAGATGAAGTCATCATGGCTTAGAGCTTCCACTGAATAACCTTTTTTTTATGTCATGGACTGCACTGGAAGCCTGGTAAAGCCTACGGACCTCTTCTCAGAATGACGTTGGGCATTTTAAAAAATTCATGGTAGAAGAAAATGCTAAATTTAGTTAAAGGTTAGTAGTTAGTTAGTTAGAAGTTAGAGGCTAGAGGTTAGAAAATAAAAATGTATTTTCCCATCCAAGTTCACGGATTCCCTGAAATCTACCCATGGACCAAGGGGTCCACGGACCCTGAATTAAGAACTCCCAAATGTTCAAATAGATTGTTCATAAGGTCCTTCTGTGATACAGGCATTGAGATATAGTACTAACATATGCCTTAAATGGTGGCCAAAGTTACCATATCAAGTAGTGATGGGGAGAAGAATGGGAAGGGGATAAATAGCTAGGCATATATTTAAATTTGTTCAACAAAAGCTGCAGTCACAATAGGCTTTGCTCACACTCTCACTTACAATAATGGACTTCGAATTCAAACTTCCCTAAGTTCCCCAAACCGTGTAGATTAGTTAATAAATCAATCCTAATAATGTATTAGCCTCTAAAGCACTCAAAAGCACAAGCTTATTAATGTGACAACACTCTCCTCTGCCCTCTTGAAACTCTATCTTCTGCTGTTAAGCAAGACAGCTATGGGGAAGCATGACAACAACGTCACATCATCACAGGAATCTATCATATCTTTCTTTACCCCAAAGAAAAGTGCTGGCTTAGATCATCAAAAATGTGAGGACAGCTCTAGGGCTAATGTGAATTCAAACATCTCCTTCTAATACATTATTTCTGAAATAGGAATAAAAATGCTGTCATTTCCTGCTGCAGAACTACCAGAACCACACGGCTATAGGGGACTAGGTGTGTTCTTGTGTGGTTAGTAACTCACACATGCCTTTCCAGATCTCTACACCCTCCAAATTCCTTGAAGACAAGGACTATTTGTGTCTTTGAATATCCAACACATAGCAGAGTGTCTAGTTACAGAAAGGTGCTTAATATAATCTGGTTGAATTGCAACTTTTCAAAGCATTTTGACACCTATAATCTTAAAACTCAAAAGTGTGTAAGAACAGATATCATTAGTCCTTTTTGACACACTGATGGGTTAAGTGATTTGCCTAATGGCACACATTTTGTTAACTGACAAAAGTCTTACTTTGACAAAGTCTTATTTTGCTGTGTTTGTATCCCTGAAACCCAGTAGGTCTTTCATAAATACTTAGTGATTGACTGAGCAATCCTAATCCTGACTCCTAGTCACTGTGCTCCACAACTATTAATACTATATATAGAATATACCATGCTATATACTGTATATAATGTGTGTATACATTTATACACACATATCATATACCACATATAAATGCTACATAGCATATGAATATATACATACTATATGTATATATACATACATATTATAGGTAGTGTATATAGAGAGTATATACGTGTCTATAGAGAGACAGTGTATATGTATGTATGTATGTATGTATGTATGTATGTATGTATGTATACACTATAAATTCCCTCCCAATTTATGGCCTGTATGGGACAAGGGCCAGTGGACTCTAAGAACAGTTAGGTTATTATCTAGATCATAATATATTTACATGTGGCCCATTCCCCATCATACAAGTACTTCTGAAAAGCTGTGTTTTTGGCACAAAGTCGGCTGGAGGTCCTGAAGAAAATAATTATCCCTTCCACATCTCAATTTTCCTCATATCATGGGTCCACATAAGAAATTAAATGGGAATTTGGGGGGAGTTTTGTGGAAGCCATAGATGACACAGAGCCTATGACCAAATACTTAACTCAAATTTTACAAGAAGGTACTGTAAATATCTCATAAAAGAAAAGAAAAAATTCAGACTTCTTTTCTGGTACAAAGGGAGGGCCAAACATTTTACACAGATTTTCCAGATTGTGGGCTGCCCGACATGTGGAAGGGATAACTGCAAGTATTTATTGTTCCTGAGCTATTCACTCGTGTCTCCAAGAACCCAGAGAGCAACAGCCTCAAATAGCTAAATCTGCAGCTGGCCCTGCAAAAGGAGTAGGACAAGCTAGAGGCAACAAGACCTTCTGAGACCTCCTCTGTCCACATTACCCTCCAGCCCAGACCTAGTCTTCCCACTGCCCCAGTCATTCCCTTCTAGGACCTGACACCCAAGCAAGCCCAGGCTGGAATACAGTCCACTCAGATTCCCCTAAGTTTATCGGGGATTTGGATTTGGGTTTGACTAAATATGCTGATCCTTCCTAGAGCCTCCTAAATGTACCTGGGTCAGTGATGATGGGGGGCAGGAAATCCCACTGAGGCTTTAAAAATACTGTCTCATTTGGACCCCACAACAACCCCAAGAGGTAGGTGCTGTTATTATCCCCATTCTACAGATGAGAAATAATAATAATAGCTAACATTTATATCACACTTACGATGTGCTAGTCCCTGTGAGTCACAGCTACAATCCTACAAAGTACTGTGCAAACTGAACTTTGGATGTATTTTAAAGGCTGCAGGTCTACTATCTATGGGGAAGTCTCTTATGAGGCAAAGAACTATTTGTAGTTATTTTGAATAACCCACTAATTTGCTGATTTTTACAAATTTAGTTAATAATCTTGTGTTCATCAAATCCTTTCTGAACTGGCACATATGTGCACGTCATACTCAATCTAGATGTGTGGGATGTAAACTGGGAACAGGATCCCTTGTGGAATCTCAGGTGGGTTTTCCAGTTCTGTTATTACCATCAACCTAACCACATTAGTGAATAAACAAGAATACCTCAAATAGAAACCCACAGGGTTCTAGAGCAGAGGTATCAAACTCAGCTATTTCCTGATGCTGGAACCAGATTAAAACGTATTTGGGAAACATTTAACAAAATAAATGAAAATACAACATAGGTAATGTTAATTGGTGATTGTCTTAAGTCAACATTTGAATTTGACACCACTGTTCTAGACCTTTCTAGACAATGAGGCAGAGAGAGGGGAAAGAAGAAAAAGTCTTAGTCACCATGCTTACGATTTTGTACACAGGGTGAGATGGCTACCAGTGAAATAAGCAGGCAGAGGCCTCCATTGACACCAACGAAGATCTTGTTCTGCAAGCAGCCTTCCTCACGCGTGTAAAACCAAGCCATCAATATCAGAGCCCCCACGGCAATCGTGTACATGAGAAGGGTCACCAGGGCGAGGAAGGCGTACCACATTTTATTATGAACTGTGCCCGCAGTCCTATTTCCAAGAAGGAGAGAGAAGAAAGAAGATTAGTCAGAGGATCGTTTGTCTTAGAAAATACACTGTTGGAGTAAATAAATCCCTTGTAGTCAGCCCCCAGGATGATGTAAGGAGTAGTACAAAAGGCACACGCTGGCTTTCTGAAATGAATGCACCCCGTGACGATGCTTGATGGGCTGGGAAATGTTTGACCTACTTTGTCTAAGAAACTTATAAATGCCCATTGGAAACTGCTTTAGCCTTCTACTTCTGGCTAGGTCTAGGTCTGGCACCCCACCACCACCATTGCCTTAAATGGATGCTTGTTTCCAGAACTTCTGAGTTCTGGAAACACATATGTTTTTACTCTGGGACATCTTCGTGAACTCCTGAAAAGAAAACCATTAGTCACAATGGCATGATTACATGATGCAGTAGGATGAGTTTTGGCATGTACTTAAGTCAGCTCTCCCCCAAGGCTCCTGTTCAAAGAAGCTTTCCTTACTATTCAAATAGCCTAGTAGTTTTTATTAGGTCTTACACCATGACATTCCCCTGCTCAAGAAGCTTCAATGGCTGGCTCCCTATTGCCTCTACGATAAACAACAGCCAACATGTATGTAGTGATTACTGTGTACCAGACACTGTGCTAAGCACTTCACAATTGTTTTCTGATCTGAGCCTCACAACAACCCTGAGAAATGGGTGCTGTTATTATTCTTGTTTTACAGATGTGGAAACTGAGGCAAACAGAAGTGAGGTGACTTGCCCAGGGTCATACGGCTAGTTAGAGCCAACGTAAGATTTGAACTCAGGTCTTCCTGACTCCAGGTCCAGCTCTCTATCCACTGTGCCACCAACTGCCTAAACAAAGTCTTCTTGGCTTTTAAAGCCCTTCACAATCTAGCTTCCAGGTAGATGACATGTTCCTCCCCTTTGCATACTCTACTCAGGCCAAACTGGCATAGTCTTGTTCTTTTCACATCTCCTTTCTCCAAGCTTTTCCACACCTCATCCCCTATACCTTCAATATCCTCCTCATTTCTGCCTCTAGGAGCTCACAGATCTCATCAATTCAAGTCTCAACTTCCTTCCTGAGGCCTTTTCCTGAATCCCCTAGTTCAGGAGTGGGGAACCTACAGCCTCAGTTTCCTCATTTTATAAATAAGGATTCAGTCCAAGGGCCACACTTGAGGACCTAGAAGATCACATGTGGCCTCAAGACCACAGGTTCACTACCCCTGCCCTAGTTATTAGTACCGGCCCCCTCCAATTACTCTGTATACATTTTCTGTACAGATGTCACTTCCCCTAGTGGACCATCTGCTCCCTAAGAACAAAGGCTGTTGTATTTTTGTTTATTTGGATTTCTAACACCTTACACAGTACCTGGCATGCAGTAGGCACTTTTAATAAATGCGCACTCTGATCTAAACTAATTCCAGAATTGCCTTGGCAGCATCTCTCTCTTCAGGGTTGTGACCAAATTACCATCATTCAAAGTCATGTTTTCTGTACCTCACTACTTACCATACATAAGGGAGGGCAGCAAGAGAATTATAATGATGAAGATAAAGGAAGGCCTGGAAAAATCAGGAGAGGAGGCAAGTAGGAGGATTTTTACATAAGAAAACTGAAGAGAGGACAATACCATGCAAAAGAAAACACAGAGAGACTTTAAGTATGGTTTCCCAATAACAACGTTGATAGCAAAAAAAAAAATTTGTGTATCAAAAAAAAAATCTTATTATTGGTGGGAGAAAGAAGGGAGACATGATTCCAAACCTTCAGAAACTGTTCACAAAAAAAGAAAAGAGAGAGAGAGAGACAGAAACGAAGAAAAATACTGCATGAATCATTGTCATCTGACTTTCAGAATCAGGTTGCTTTCTGCAACCTCATTCTCAAGAAACACAGCAAAGAAAAAAGGGAACAAGAATTTTCTTACTGTTCACAAAATTGGAAGACATTCAAGGAACCCATTATAAAAAGTAACTGTAAGCAAAGATGAATTAAAACAGGAAAGGATAGGACTACAACCATTCTGTGGTGATAACAGTACAGGAATGCCTCAAACTACTGACCACAAAATTATCCCCAATTAAAAGATGAAAAAAGTAGGAAAAATTTTGAGAAGGAAGAAAGCATTTATTAAGTACTTACTATATGCCAGGCACTAGGGTAAACACTTTACAAACATTACCTCATTTGATCCTCATAACAACCCTGAGAGGTAATTACTAGTGTTTTCCCTATTTAGCAGTTGAGGAAACTGAGGCTGAAAGAGGTTAAGCGATTTGCCCAGGATCACACAGCTAGTTAAGTGCTTGAGGCCATATCTGAACTCTCTGAGTCCAGGCCCAGAGTTCTATCCGCTGTGCCACCAGATGCCTCTGGATTAAAGAACATTTTAAAAAAACAACCCTAAAAAACAATGTGTGAGAGAAAAAATGACTTGTATAAAGATAATACTCCATTCAGCTGGACCCTTCATTCGTCCACTGCTCCACCATGTTATGTTTTCCAGTCTTTTATATTCACTACTTTGGTGGACCTATGATTTAGAAAATGGGTAATCTACTTATGTGATAGAATTATTACTTACTGGGGTTTCCCATGGGTTCTCTCTCCCTCCTTAACATACCAGCCCATACCAGTCCCCCACTCACATGGAGTTCAGTATTCTCAGACTTGGTTTATGTCCTGAGACCTACAGAGTCATCATACACTGTTCGGCTGACCAGACAGGTTTCCAGAAAGAGGAGAAGGAAGCCATATGCCTACTAAAACTGAAACTAAGTGCTACTATATCCTTACCAATATCCTTTCTTGGCCATGTCTAGGTAAAACCTCTTTTGTAAACTGTTCAATGATGATGAGAATCTCACTTTAAGATGTTAAAAGTGAACTAACAGGGTGCTGATAGAAGGCTCATTCCTACCATTGCAGATACCCCTTACAACCCTTCTGGTACCTTCTTATTCTGTATAATTCTTCCCATGCCTTTCCATATATCCTCCAGAGAAGACAGTCAACGTTTTCATACTAGCTCCTTCCATATTTGAGGGACACTATTTATCACCCTGAACCACCCATCTTTTGGTTACAATTTTTGCTTCAAGACCAGCTCATAGCCACTGCATAGGAAAAAGTTAATTTGATGATGCCTTTTATACTACAATTCATATGAAAGTAACGGTCTGTTAGTCAAGCATTTATTAAGCACCTACTAAGTGCCAGGCACTCTACTAAGTGCCAGGGATACAAAGAAAGGCAAAAGACAGTTTTTAACACAGGAACATGCTACAACCTACTTATGTTCATCACAAGTTTTTCCACTGCCCTTTTGGTTTTTTATCATTTTGATTTTTCTCTAGCAGTAGTCTTCTCTGATCCAAGGTAACATCTCATTCCTGAAAAAACACTGGAGTTAAAGAAATGTGCTGTTGTATAGGGATCTTTGAAAGCACAGGACAACTTACCAAAGGGAATCCAGCCCAATCTCTTCTTCCTACTCAATTTATATACCAACAGAATCTGTTTAAGACATATGAACTAATTCAATCAGCTAACAATTCAACTAAATGTCACCCCCTGGAGAATTTGTATTTTTCATCCACTTTGTTTTTCCAGCACAGATGGCTTAATCAACTTCTTTCACATTAATGTGGATTTCACTGAGGCTTGAGAGGCTATTCTGGGGCTTGTCAGTATTGTATACAAACAGGAGAACTTAGATAGCTTTACTATCAATAGGAAATCTACACTTTGTTTCAACTCTACACAGATCACCTTCTGTGACAATGAAAAACAACTTAGGAGAGCAGTTACTTATGCATTTTGCATCGTTTGATTCCACATATTGCTGAAGATAAGGTTATCTTCGCGGTCACATACGTCCCACAGTGTCACATGTATGTATGGAAAGCACCTTACTGGACATCTCCAAGCTTGCTTTCTGTTCTGATCAGTCATATATATAGAGCTGAGGGCCTAGAGGTCATCTAGTCTGACTTCATTTTACAGAGGGGGGTACTGAGGCCCACAGAGGCCCGGTGGCTTGCCTAAGGTTACAAATCATAAGTAAAGACAAAATTTGAAGCCTCCAGTATTCAATATCCTCCAGGCAATCTTCTCTCCATTGCACCAAGTTACCAGATTTTTTTAAAAAGAAATCAATAAAAGAATGACATTGAGATTTTTATATTTTTTAAACCTCTCAGTTAGTGTTAGTGAGTTCCTTGAGAGGGCATTTGAAATAGTTAACCTTCTCATGCATTCACGAAGAGTCAAAATTTGAGAAATAATAAAGTAGGCATGTGGGTCAGTAATTGCTGTTGTCTCATTGGTTGCCTTTAAGGGGTGGGAAGAACTTAGGGCAGAGGGAGAAAACTAGCTATGCCTTTTTCCATTTTTTTAGAATATTCTCTGAGATATCTCAAAGACAAAAAAAAAATCCCTGGTGATCTTAGAATTGTGGTGCCCATACTGCCTTTCCTTTGTATATAATTGGTCAGGTCCACATGCTCTTCCCAATTTCATTTTTTTTTTTTTTTTGCTTTTTAGGCAATTGGGGTTAAGTGACTTGCCCAAGGTCACACGAGTAGTAAGTGCCAAGTGTTTGGTCTGAGTCCGGATTTGAACTCAGGTCCTCCTGACTTCAGGGCCGGTGCTCTATCCACTGCGCCACCTACCTGCCCCCCAATTTCATCTTTTTAAAAGTCGTTTCCATTTCCACACATAACACTTTAAGCAGAGAAGTAAGAGAGAGCAAATATTATCGCTTTACTTTCTTTGTAATGAAAACAGATCACTATAAAATTGTGATTAAAATGCTAATATGTCTGAGGCCCTTCCTAGTTTCATCTATGAATGTCTTTGTGATAATATGATTCAATCGAATCTCATGCCAAGTTATCATCTCATGCTGTTTTATGAGGCAACACACTCAATCTTCCGTCATCCTCTAATATGTTTTTGCAAATGAGGCTGTAAACTACATCAACCTCGCACTTAGTAAAGAGATTAAATGTTAGCTGACTGAGGCTTCTGGGTTCTTTCGGACTCCTTGTGGTTATGACAGAAACGGTGACAGTCAACGGTTGTTGCTTCTATTCATTATTCAGAGTTGAAAACATTTACTAATTTGATCTTTACTTTGACTTCTGTTATAACCAGGGGATAAACTGACCATACAAAGAGAGCTGATTATGAAAAAATTATTTTTAATTTTAATTAAATTAATTAATTTTAATGATTTAAAGGCACAGAAGGCACACATTCAAATCTGCAGATGACATGAAACTGTAAAGGATAGCCAATGTACTGCATGACAAGCAAGTAACTGAATTTCAATACAATATAAAGTGGATGTCAACAGGGATGTGGTTTGGTTCCACCAGTAGCATATAAAATCATTCACTGGTCACTAGACGATGATCATACATTAAGAGTACCAAGTAACATTAGTGTGATGTCTTAGGACTGCCTAATCTTCACCCCATCTCCCACCATCACTGGAGAAGGGAAGGAGTCACAGACTGAATGGCGTTCTGTATTTGTCCTTTTTTTTTATGAGTTAACACATACACACAAAAAATCAGCTGGCAGTTAACTCTGTGGTGATAGGCTTCTTCAAAGCTTAGCTCATTAGGTCTTTAAATAACTGCCAACTTCTGTGTCACTAGTATTATATTCATAAGATGAAGGATTTCTATTTAGAGCTGGGAGGGATCTTAGAGGCCTTCATTTTATGGATGAGGAAACAGAAGGACCCAGAGTATGTTTGAAAGGATTTGAAGTCAGGTCCTCTTGACTCTAAGCCCAATGTCCTTGAAGTCTTTGTGAGTCAGTATGACTTAAGACCACAGGAAGAGATCTCAGAGACCAATTAGTCCAGGGGTCGGGAACCTGCAGCCTCGAGGCCACCTGTGGCCCTCTAGGTCCTTGGGTGCAGTCTTTTGACTGAATCCAAACTTCACAGAACAAATCCCCTTCATAAAAGGATTTGTCCTGTAAAACTTGGGCTCACCTAAAAGGCTGAGCCCAAGGACCTAGAAGGCCACATGTGGCCTTGAGGCTATAGATTCCCTCCCTGATCTAATCTAATCCTCTTGTTTTACAGAT
Source organism: Phascolarctos cinereus (assembly GCF_003287225.1). NCBI lineage: Eukaryota > Metazoa > Chordata > Mammalia > Diprotodontia > Phascolarctidae > Phascolarctos > Phascolarctos cinereus. The sequence continues at coordinate 322,537,370 of NW_027555847.1, forward strand.
GAAGAAACTGAGGCCCAGGGTGGGTGAAGTGACTTGTCCAAAAAGTAGTTAGAAGTGGGATATGAAGAAAGGAGATTTGAACCCAGGTTCTCCAAGTCCAGAAGCAGTGGTCTTTCCTCTGTTCATTGCCTGCACTCTACTGACATACCTTTCAAGAACTTGAGGTCACCTCCATGCATTAAAGTAGGACCCAGGGGGGTTGGTAGTGGGGTTTTCCAGTCTTTAAAATGACAAAGAGCCAAAAGGGCTTCTGATGAATATTTTCAAGGAGCTTTTCTACCACCCTACCACTCCCCATCCTCAGATTGAGATGACATTTCCTGCAAGAGTAAGGTGCTTTGAACTTTTCCCTATCCTACTAAAATGATGATGATGATGATGATGATGATGATGATGATGATGGGAAAGGGAAGGGAATAGGCATTTATAGAACTATGTGCCAGGCACTGTGCTAAACCATTTTTAAAAACATTATCTCACTTGATTTTCACAACAACCCTGAGAAGTGCTATTATTATCCCCATTTTACAGTTGGGGAAACTGAGGCAAACAAAGGTCAATTACTTGCCCAGGGTAATACAGCTAGTAAGTGTCTGAAGCCAGTTGGATAAGAACTAAGGTCTCGCTGATTCTATGCCCAGTCCAGGGCTCTCAGCTCACAAGCAGATGGAAAAAAAAATTTGAACACCCCACATTTCAAGAAACCTGTCAAAACAGTGTCTTTTTAAGATCTCTGAGATGCATTTGCTTCCCTGCTCTGCTATGAACAGGCATGCCCTGTGGGAGAGGGGCCAGGAAAGGGGCAGAAACAGACAGCACCAGACTGCTGGCAAGCTGAAACTGGACATAGAAACTGCTGGCCGGCCTCTGGTCCTTGAGGAGGACAGGGAAAATCAGTTAGGGAGTACTTGAATCTTAACTGAAAATCCAGAAGACTTCTCATTAGGGAGAAAAAAATCCTCACACAGCACTGGGTTATGTGGGATCCTCTTTCTCAAAATCACTTTTAAAAGTGTGGAAGAAAGAAATATATCCATTTTCTGCATTAGAGCTCTTGATTGAAGGAAAAAAACCCTACTAAATTGGATCATTATGGGTGACATTATTAATTCTTTATTTTAAAAAGAGAAGTATATACTTTATTAATAAATGTTAATAAAGGATTTTTATTGAGATGTCAGTTGCAAGGTCAGGAAGGACACAAGTGACATTCACTATGCAGGTCTAAACTGTGATTTCTAAAAAGTTTTAAAGCAACTCAACCATTTCCAGAAGTGCCAGCCAACAAAACAGCATGGATATTACAGACCCAGAAAAAAAAAAAGGCTTCAGAAGTAAGCAAAACATTACAGACCCAAAAACCCAAGAGGCAGTCCCAAGAGAACACTATTTGTTTTATAGGCAAATAAATGATATTTTGCCAAGGACACTAGGTTTTTACCATGAAGTTCCCTCTTTCAAATATGTACCTAGGTTCTAGGGAGGGAAAAAAAAAAAGCTTGGGGAAAAAAATTAATGAAGTCTTATGAACAATTTATAATAAGTGTACATAAGTGACTTAGGATTGCAGAGCTGGAAAAGATTCCAACTGGACTCCATCTCTCTCATTCTATACAGACGAAGGCACGAAGGCCCAGAAATGCTAACTATCTTGATCAAGATCATACATGTAAGTTCAGAGGCATAACTTGGATTTGAACTTGGGTTCTTTCACTCTAAATCCATAGCACTTTCCAGTTACTATACTGCCTCTAGTTTATGGAAACCACCAAATATGATACAGGATGTCCAAAACAAGTAGAAAGACTGAACACCAAAACAGAGTCACATGAAATAATTTTGACCAAAGGGTCAGATTCAGCAATAGGGACCATCAAGGAGGAAGGAGGTGGTCAGCAGTATGGCTGAAAGACCCAACTTCATAAATATATACATATATACATACATACATACACACACACACATATATACACATACATACACATATATAAACCACACACATACATATATTTATCACTCAGCACATATAATTAGCTTTCTGCCATGAGGATCTTAAATGCTTCCATGACCACTCAGTAGGGCCTAGGCATACTCTAATATTTAGTAGATCATAAACTAATTTTGAACTTTTTGTTAAAGCACACGAGAAAAATATTTTCTTAAGTTTGAAAAACAGAATAACTAGACTAAGAAACCTCCTGAAAGAAAAAGAGGAGTATTCATGCATTGGGTATAAATTGACTTTGACAAACACTACCACTATGTTTTACTATACTGGTACATACCAGTTTTTATTCCATTTATGTGCAAACTCCACAAGTAGAATGAGCTGGATTCCTATAAATACAAATGCTCCAATGGCCCCCACATAGCGCCATGCTGCAAAGCAGAAACCGACACAAAGAAAAAAAAATCAATAAATTCAATTTAAACTAACTCATCTATATAGTGTTATTGCATTTTAGGGCTTATAAATTTATATATTATTACATTTTATAGCCTATAAAGCTACATTTCTGAATGAGATGTACATTTTAATTTATGACCAATGAGAGAATTTCTTTTTCTTGACCATCATATTTGTTACAAGGATTTTGTCTTTTTTTTTTTTCCCGTAGGAAGTTGAGAAGTCAGGGAAGAGAAGGGAAAGAAAATAAATGCTTGTTAAACTACTTTCTGGGGTTTTTAAGTTATAGTTTCATAATATTCATTAATTAGCCCAGAATTAAAGGGATACAGTCAAGGAGCAAGAACATAAATAATATGAAAAGAAAACAAGAGCAAAACCTATAGATTGGGTGGAAACAAAGAGACACAAGTAATTTTCTGAAGAAAGTCCAAGAAAACTACTATTTTGATCAATAAATGCCCTTTTGCTTACACCAATGGTTAATTTCACAAGGCAAGTAAAAAAGCAAAATGTTGCCCCCAAACTCCCTATTGTTACCTTTCAGAAACGTGTCTTGGTCTGGGATGAAGAATGCTCCTGAGCACATGGCCACCAACAATAAAAGCTTAATGAACCAGAATCTGGCAGGGAGGAAAACAAGGAGGAAATGAATTTAAATGTTAAGTACAAAATAAAAATACAATTTAAATACATGAAAGAAAGGAGGATAACTTGCATACAAAAGAGACATCCTAAAAGAAACAGAGCAATCAACTCAAGCTAGGTCTGCTTTCAACCCGTTCTTTGAAAAAATGGTCTCTCAAATTAACTACAAAACACGTATGAAGGAAGATACTATCTGCATCCAGAGAAAGAACTGATAAAAGTATGCATAGAATGATTTTACATATATATACGTATATATGTACACACACACATTTGTATCTGGTGGCAGCCATCTCTAGGGTAGAGGGGGAGAGAGAAGAAAAAAAAAAGAAATTTACATGATAACTTTATTATATATTTAAAGAGAATAGCAAATTGTACATAACAGAATTGCAGTTTCATGCGCGATTATCTTTTTTTAATTATACTATGTTATAGAAATGCTTGTTTTATTCCATAATAAAAATAAAGGAAAGTTAAAAAAAAGAAAAAAGAAAAAGATGGCCTCTTGAAACTAAATGCAAACGATTATCACAGTGACTACAGAGAGCTGGGCTCTGGAGACTTATTTAAAATAAAAACTCCACAACTGAAGAGAGAGAGAAAGATAAGCTGGGTGAAGGTCTTGACACAAGGAATAAACTTGGTGTTTCTCATTTCTACTGCCGCATTTCACAAAGAGGATTCCGCCATCTCCAGACTTAAATTTCTCCAGACCTCTGGACACCCCTGCAGCCCCACAACACACCTCCTTCTAGCTACATTTCAGCTAACGGGCAGGGGGAGAGCGTGAGGAACATCACCCTTCAAAGGGAATCAGAGATTCCTCAGCCTTGTAAGGAAACTGGCAGGATAGGGAAACAGAGGCAGCTAGGCGGCACAGTGGATAGAGCGCCAGACCTAGAGTAAGGAGGATCTGCGTTCAAATCCAGCCACAGACAATCAGTAATTGTATGATCCCGGGCACAACACTTAACACTGTTTGCCTTGGTTTCCTCATCTGTAAAATGATCATGACTAAAACGACTGAACTTCAACAACAAAGGAAAACAGGAACACACATGACAGCCACTTACCCATTGTGAATGTAGGCTCGGCAACTCTTACTGTTGTTTATCTTGATTGTAAATAAGCAGAAGATGAAGAAGAAACAGGCCATTCCGAAACACACTCTGTAAACCGCAGAATAGCCCACTAGCTTCTCACAAGTGTCCCCTGCTTTAATGCCTTTACAGATGTCTTCATAAAAAGGAATCTGAATGGAGAGGAAAGAAGAAATAAATTTTAAAACTGGCTGACACACATGCCTCCATATTGTCAGGGCTTTAGGATAGGGCTGAGGGAAAACAAGGTATGGATAAACAAGGTTTAAGACGGACAAAATTATTTTCCAAGAACAGTTTTTCCCCTGAAAGGTTTTAAATTATTGAGGGGGATGGAGTGGGAGAAGAGAATAAGAATTAATTAAGAGCCTACCATGTGCCAGGCACTGTGCAAAGCGCTTCATTAATATTGTTTATTTTATCCTCACAAAAATTTTTATCCCCATTTTATAGTGGAAGAAACTGAAGCCGACAGAGGTTAAGTGACTTGCCCAAGGTCTCATAGCTATAAGGGATCTAAAGCCACATTTGAACTCAGAAAGGGGTGTCTAACACTAGCCCACTGTACCACCTAGTTGCCTAGTTAGAATAACAGGTGGAGGGACCCGAGTTCAAATCCGGCCTCAGACCAAACACTTGACACTTACTAGCTGTGTGACCCTGGGCAAGTCACTTAACCCAATTGCCTAAAAAAAAAAAAAAGAATAACGGGTGGAGGGAGAGAATCAATATGATACCTACTTATTACCATTCAGCCTTAACTACACCCCAATAATTCATAAGAGTCCAATACAAAAACACATGTATATGGAATCAGATTATTGCAAATTTCATTAGTGAGGTTAGCAATACCATACAACTCTCACAAGAGAAGGAAAGAAAGCCTGTCAGTTTCTCCTTGACAAGACTGAAATTCCTATCACTGACCATAATCTCCTGTCCTTCCAGTTTTCCCTGCGACTCACTCCTCCGAAAGTTCTCCCCTCTGCAGAGGAAAACCTGCAGTCATTCCACTCCTTGCTTCCCCAGGCCAGCCAGACATTCCTATTTTCTAGCCTGGCTTTATTCACTTCAACATCTTGGCCCTCTAGTTCATAAGTTCAATTCTATAGTTCCTGACGTTGAATCCCTCAAACATCAATGAACAAATCAATAAGTTCATTCACTAATTGAACTACGCCCTGTTCCAGGCTTTGAAATAAAGACAAAAAGTAAACTGTTTCCCACAGCACACAGGTAAATATCTAAGTTCATCCACAGCATGGGTGCCATGACCTAAGTTGGGTGGGGGTGCTCTATCCCTCCTCCTCCAGTTTACCCTCTGGGTTTGGTTTCTGCTTAGTCTTTTTTTCTTTTTTTGGTCCTTTTTTCAGTTCTAGGTACAGGTGAATACCCACTGACTCCAGAACGAGCCATAGTGACCTTAGAAGTTGATTTGGAGCCAGATTTGCAGGCAGGCAGCCCAGTAGAGAGAAATGGAAACCCTGAGAATCCAAGATGTCTGGGACTCAAGCCCAAAGGGAACTTTGGACTTGGAACCTAAGACTGTTCTATATAGGAACTGCTCCCAACTATGAACCACTTAATCCTCCAGAGAAAAGGTGAGGGGAGCAAGGTAGGGATTATGCCTTGGTGTTGGGGGGAAAATTGGGGAGGAATGTATGTTCATTCTTTCTATCTCTGAAGTCAATATTCCTTTGTAAAAGCAAGTCTTTTAATTGGTTAAATGGAATAGGTGTGCAGGGGGATCACCCCGCCCAATCCATGGAATTGTGCCAGGGACAAAAGGCTTAGACACCACTCCCCAAATTCCCTTAAAGAGAACCCTGAGGGAAAGGTGAAATGTAACACACCTGACCTTTGTACAGTGGGGGTGGGGAAGAGAAGAGTGGTCACTGTTACATATGGGACCTGGGGTAAAACTGAGCCCTTCGAATTTGCAGGGACCCCTAAATCACATCCCTAAAGTTATGTCACAGCTTCCTCACAACAACCCTGTGAGATTAGGGGTGTAAGTATTATTACTTTCACTTTCTAGATAAGAAAGCTTCCAGGTCAAATATTAACTGGTAAAAGCGAGCCTGAGGTTTTCTGAGCAGTCAGCATCCTTTGCACCATACCATGCTTCTCTTAGGCAACTAGGGGGTGTAATGGATAGAGTGCTGGGCTTGGAGTCAGGAAAACTCATCTTCCTAAGTTCAAATCAGGACTCAACACTTCTAGTGTGACCCTGGGCAAATTACTTAACTCTGTTTGCCTCAGTTTCCTCATCTGTCAAACAAGCTGGAGAAGGAAATGGCAAACCGCTCCCAGTACCTTTGCCAACAAAACTCCAAAAGGGGGTCATGAAAAGTAGGACATGACTGAAAACAAAAACAGCAACAAAAAGACTGTGTCTTTTCACAGCATGGCTATTATAGCTAACTACATCATCACACAAGAAGGATCTTTAACCCTGGATGTTGGAACAGGGGTGCCTTCATTCAGGAATACCTGAATAAGCTGTGATGTAGGAATGACATCATCAACTATGAATGTAAATAAAAGGAAACCAGAAGGCTGGCCTCTGATGCAGAACTGATATCAAAGGGAGTGAAGGGAGAGTGACCTGGAGGTCAGTCGATGTTAGCACCAAGAATCTGATCAGGGTGATGCATTACAACAGAGTGAACCTTAAGGAAGGCAAGGGTGCTGAGTGATAGTAGCAGCGAGGAGTAAGGAGCAAGAGGAAGGTGACTCTACTTCCTGATCCTATATATCTAAGAGCATAAGGGAAGGAGTAGAATGCACAGGAGAGTGCCAGGAAATTAAGATCCCTTCCACATAACAGTAAGCTTCCAGGAATGCAAAAAGATGGAAACGGCATGAGAGTAGATGTAATATGCAGAGAGAACTTGAGAACAAGGGTTGTCACAATGGAGAGGAAAGCGAAGAGGAGGTCAGGGACTGTGAGGGTGTAGGTCTAAGACGGATATGGATGAAGGCTCCAGGAGAATTAGGAAGGAAGGAGGTTTCTGCCTTCACAACACTGAATCAATGGGTCATTCACACACCTCAGCCCAAATAGAGACAACTCCACCCCACAAATACTTACCAAAACCTTCTATACATTCTAGACATGACTTAATACAGTGTCAGCATTTAACAAAATGCTAAATATATACAGGGAAAAGAAGGCTAAATTTTAACAAGGATAATTTGCTCTGGTCAAATATTTGTTGTTCCAAGTCCTTTCCCAGTTTTTAATAAAGAAAACACACACTACACACATATTCCGTACTAAAAAGATAAATATATCTCAGGCCAAAGGGTGTCACCTTAGACTGACCAAACAGCAGAAGAAACCTCCCCTGAACATTAAACTCACTAATTTGTCTGTGATGGTCTTGTAGCAACTTCTCTGCAAGCAAATGACCACACAGAAGGTTAGGTGAAACAAATTCAAGGCCAAAAATTACTTAAAATACTCAGTTCACAAATAACATACCTGGTCCCTGTCCATCCACAAGCCAGTAACCGCTCCTAGACCCGTGGGCCCTCTACAAGCACCCCATTTTAGACAAATGTAAAACAATTTCAGACTTACACAACAAATTAAGAGGTAATTATTCACTTCACATTATTAATTTAGTATAAGACACCTTTATTAGTACACTGAAACTATCCATTTGATTTTTCAAAAAAAAAAAATCAGATATATATGAAGAAAGTTTTAAGGTGAAGTATGCCTATAGACAAACATTTTATTTAATAGAAAAATTAGTACACTGTGAACCAAAACACTACATATTGTGAGAAGAAAATGATACCTGGAAAAAAGCATATCTGTGCATACATGAGACCACTTGCCCAAGATAATCCAAAGCTCATCAAACTTGGAGTCAGAGGACCTAGATTTGAATCCTGAGCTCTACTATCTGTGACTTTGAACCAATCACTTAATATCTCTGGGTCCTACTTTTTTCATTTGCAAGTAAAAGGGTTGGACTAAATCTCTAAAGTCTCCCTGTACTCTTAACTTCTAGGATCTCTGGCATTCCAATAAAAAAAAAAAAGGTGGAAAGACTGGCCAGCAGACGGAGAAAAAGCAGATTGGCCAATTTTGTTTGCTTCCCAGACATGTGAAATGTAGTTTTTTGGTTTTTATTTTTAAAGAGACAGAGAGAGAGAGAGAGAGAGAGAGAGAGAGAGAGAGAGAGAGAGAGAGAGAGAGAGAGAGAGAAAGACAGCTACTTGGGCAGTCTTCGAAAGAGAGACTTTAAGAACACAAAAATTATATGAAGATTAAAAGAAACAGAAAGGGATAAAAGATAAAAATTAGAATTATAGAAATATTGCAGGCAAAATATATTTCATCTACATTAGGTTATTCTATTTGTGTGTAAATGTTAGTTACAATTCACTCAACTGTAAATTCTTTGAGGATAATGCCTTAGTTTGTACGAAGAGGACCTAGCAGTTTTAACAGGCTACAAAATCAGCAGAAATCATCAATTCGACAAGGAAGCCAAAAAAGATTGTGGAAAAGACTGTGAAAAGAAGTCAACAAGCATTTATTAAGCACCTACTATGTGCTATGCATGGTGCTAAATGCTAGAGATACAAAGAAAGTACCACCCTTCCCCTCTCCCAAAAGCAGGATCTTCCAAGGTAATAAATAATCCCAGCCTCCTCAGAACACATCTGGGAAGTTGTGTTCAGATCTGGGTGCAACATTAATGGACAACCGAAACAGGGAGCAGATTGGAAACCAAGTCATACAGGGACTGGCTAAAGGAACTGGGGATTCTTACCCTACAGAAGAAAAGACTGGAGGTCTTGAAGTACAAACAAGATGCTCACTTACATAGAAGGGATTCCTAATCAGGTATGGGTTGGAATAAATAACCCCTGAGGTCCTTTTCAATGCTGAGACTCTAAGAATTTATATTTCTATTTCTCCTAGTGACATAAATGTTTGTTGAGCAGATGAGTAGATGCCACTGAACTCCTAGCACTTTGTGGCAGTCCCAACATAAATTTGGCCTTAAAATCACTGAGATTAAGGCATTGGGCATACAAAAATGAAAAATGAAAGTCTCTGTCCTCAAGAACCTATACTCCATTTCTGGAGTCAATGGTTTCTGTATAACATCCTTCCCCACACTAATAAGCAAAAGGACTCTACTGGGATATTGGGGCTGAACAAAGAAAAGATATTTTCCCAAGATCATTATATGATAGGACTGCCTACATTGCTAAACTCAGCTGACAGCCAAAAGAGGAACTGAAATTCTGCAAAAATCTCTGGTACAGTTTGACCTGCAATGTCTTGAATCAGGAAGTATTTCTTAACAACAATTCTCTGCAATCTCAAAGTTAATACTATAAGAACAGGAGTACAAACAAGCTCTTTAAAGACAGATGCACTAATACACTGTTGGTGGGACTATGAATTAGTCCAATCATTTTGGAAAGGAAATTTGGAATTATGCTGATATGATATGTTATATGATGATATATGATATGATATATGATATAATATTATTTCATACCCTTTAACCTAAAGATATCCTGTGCATATATAGCAAAGAAATCAAAGACAGAAAGAAATGGTTCACATTCACAGAAACACTTTTTATACTAGCAAGAAACTGGAAACAAAGCAGATGTTAATGGACTGGCGAAGGCAGAAACAAATAGTGTACATGAAGATAATACAATATTATTGTACCACAAGAATATTACAGATGAAAAACCCGGAAAACAATGACTACAACAATGTAAATGGAAGAACAAAAAAAATTAAGCTGAATACTATGTGATTATAATGATCAAGATTGGCCCTGAGAAAAGAGAAGAAAATGCACCTCCCTCTCCCTTCATTACAGATGGAGGGCTAGGGGAGTAGAACATTCCTAAACTATCAGATTTGGTTGATGTATTGGCTATACTTGCTAAACTGCTTTTCATTTTATCATTTTCTTTTTAAAAATTTTGGTTACTAAGGATCAATATATTATTTAGAAATGCATACACATATACACGTTGGTTGATTTTTTTGAAAAGAACGAAATGTTAGGGCTCTCAACAGGTGAAGATGAAGAGATTACAAATTAAAGGTTCCACCAAAAATAAGATTAAAAATGGGTTAAAACTAAGAGGTCTAGGGGGCAGCTAGGTGGCGCAGTGGATAGAGCACTTGACCTGAAGTCAGGAGGACATGAGTTCAAATCTGACCTCGGACACTTAACACTTACTAGCTGTGTGACCCTGGGCAGGTCACTTAACCCCTACTGCCTCACTCAAAAGCAAAAACAAAACAAAACAAAACTAAGAGGCCTTAAATTTCAGTCTGTTCAATTATTCAACATGAACAAGAGAGGACTTACTGAATAATGTGACTGAATAATAACATTGAAGTATATGAAGCATATGAAAAGCTCTCTCACCCGAGATGGTACTCATCTGAATTCAGTCTCCCCTAAAGACAGAATAAGAGAAAACAGGCTCAAAAGGGACCAGCAAGAGAGAATCAGATAAAGCATAGAGACGTATTCCCTAGCAATCAGAGTTGTCCCACATGGACGAGGATGACTGATCCAGACTGTAGAAGCTCTTTTTCTGGCAGCATTCAAAGTCAGGATTCTCACCTGACTGGGATGGTTTTTGTTAAGTTACATTACTTTCTTCTTGGCTAAATTCTAGCCTAAACATTTAGAGGAAAGGTCAGAGGCAACACATGAGTGAAAATGATGGCAACCCTTAGACACACCAGAGAGATAAGCCATTCTAGGCTTTGGTGACTGAAACCCATGGCACCACTTCAGGGGTCCTCATTGCTGCCCTCAAATCTGCATTACTCTCCCTGCCTCCAACCAGAGGCATCACTGTGAACTAATGGCTATGCTGCTGAGAATCTTTTTGAATCTGAGCCAAGGACAAAGAGGTTTGATTCCTGTCTAGTAAGTAATAAGCTTGCCAGGAAGTAGAAGAAAAGAAACAATAGTTATTGTCCTAAGCTGGGGAATAATTTGTCCCTTTTTTTGGGGGGGGGCACGCAACTGTTAACTAGATCTCTGACAATCTCCAACAATTCTGAAGGCAGCTTCTGATCATCTTTTCTCCTCCTTCTTCCCCAAACAAAGCTGCAGTACAAGCCAATCATCCACCTCCACCTCTTCTCAGGGAATAGTGATTAAGAAAAGATTCCTGAAAATTGAGTCCTAGAAATGACACCTTCTCCAAATCTGCCTTTAAAATACTGCTTGACTGTCTGAGCTAGATCAACTCTTAGAGCCCCTTCTGCTTTTAAGTCGCCATCGAATTGAACGGTACATCTTATTTTGTGTCACCATAGCAGCAACACAGAACTGAGCTCTACTCCTGACTGTGGTGTTGTTGTCTTGTCTTGTCATGTCTGACTCTTTGTGACCCCATTTGGTGTTTTCTTGCCAAAGATACTGGAGTGGTTTGCCATTTCCTTCTCCAGCTCTTTTGACAAATGAGGAAACTGGGACAAACAGGGTTAAGTGACTTGCCAACTGAATTTAGCAAATATAAATGAAATCATTACGTACTAGAGAATTTTAGAACTGAAAGGGGCTGCTAACATTACCTGGTCCTAACACAGACCTTAATTAATATCAACAGCATCAGCTTAAGGGAACAAAGAGGGTAAATTTAAGCTGAGAAAGGTGAAAAGTGTCAGGAGCAGGATTTGAACTCCAATATTTGAGATTCCCAAGCCCAGCACAGTACATGAGTGATCAAATGTATGACAAATTCAAATATTTATATATTAAAATTCACAGGTCTTCATTTTTACTCTTTAATGACTCCTTCTCTTCTTGTCACATAACACATCTATAAAGAATGATACTACCTGTTATAGACTGTTAGGGGTCACAAGGTCCTGAGACCTATGCCTGTTTTAATTATTTATAGCCCTAGGCAAAAAGAAGCTTTCATTTGATGGGGAGGAAAAAAGAGGTCTTAGGAAGACAGTTTCTGACCATCCTTCCTCCCCCCTCTCCCCAAACAAAGCCACAGTACAAGCCAATTCAAAGCAGAGACCTCCTTAACATGTGACACACACAAAAAAAATAAAAAATAAATAAAAAAGACAAATTAGCTTCCCCAGCTCAGGACAATAACTATTGTTTCTTTTCCTCTATTTCCTGGCAAGCTTACTACTTACTGGACAGGAATCAAACCTCTCTGTCCTTGGTTCAGATTCAAAAAGGTTCTCAGCAGGATAGCATTTAGTTCACATTGGTGCATCTAGTACATAACTCATTCCCCACTGCTACTCTCCCAAGCACTCATTTCTGTAGGTCCAGAGTGCAGAGTAGGGAAGAGAGGGAAAAGAAGGGCATCCCTTGAGGGCAAAGGGGGGGGGATGAAGAGGTTAAAAGAAAGCCTTTCAAGTAGTCATTTCTTTATGGCAAACTATTGTTTTCCTACACACAGCATTATGTCTGAATGATATCTGGTAGACAGAGAAAGTTGTTTAGAAATCAGCTTTCTCACAATCAACCAGACTGGGAGGGAAGGAAGAGAGAAGGGATATTTCCCTTAGATGCCTGCCAACACACACACACACACACACACACACACACACACACACACACACTCTCTCTCTCTCTCTCTCTCTTCTAATGAGACTTTCCCCTTCATGTTCCGCCCCAGCTTTGATGCTCCCCAGCAAAGCACAAAATCCCCTTCTGCCCTTGGCAACTTGAACTTCAACATGTTTGTCACCTCTGAAGATACTCACTCTCTGAGTTCATTAAGAAAACTTTTGAAAAGCATCTAATATAGGAGAATAAAAGGAATCTTCAAAAATTGTTAGACAAAAGAACCCAATGAATTAGCAACTTTTTGCTAAAGCTGGTCCGGCTCTCACACTCACATAGAATGGCCTAAGAATGCCCATTTCCACTCAGGGGTTTCAACGTTCCCATTAACATCTACAGTTGCTGTATCTCAAGTACAAAATTCACTTAGCTCAGCAAGTATCTTCCATTCAAAATCAGAGTCAGACTTTCCATGTTTAGCAGGCAAATCTGATTTGCTTTGCACTGGGGCAGCTCCACAGCACACTGGATCAAAGGTGAATATTATTTGCCAATGACGAGTATAGTATGTTTGTTTCCAGGGCAAGCCCCATTTCCCATGGAAAGCCACCAAATATATAACTGAAGGTGACAATTTCATCCTTCCTTCTTCCTAACAATCAACCATAGCCTCTCCACAAAAAATCAAATCAACACAGGGGGATGGAGAAAGGGGTATTAGCTGGCTACAGAGGGCTGCTTTAGGACCAAGAGATGTTTAGAAAGAATGATGGTCTCACAAAATTCTGAAACTTTTTCTAGGAACCTGGACCACACTGATGAAAAGGAGCAGCAAGAAAGAAAATAGCTGTAAATCCGAGATATGTGCTTTCTAAAGTGCTATTTCTTGGACTCAGGTTTAGCTGTATCAATAATTAAACAAAATATATACTGCAAAATATGTGAAAAAAGCAATTTTCAAATATTAAAGTGCTATGCAAATATAAGTTATAATCATCTATCTTAATGATCATTTGACTCTTAATCACATGCTTTGTTAAGATATAATAAATGACATTTATTATAGGACATTTATTATTTATTATAGGATATTTATTATAGGACACTTTAAGGCTTATAAAGTACCTGGTATATGTGATATCCTTATGACATGTCTATGTCTCATCTCTTTGCTCTCACTAATCCTCCTAAGGGCAGGGAGCATGTTTTGTGCTTCTCTTTATCTCCCACAGCCAGATAACTGTTATGTGCTGTGGATAGTACTCAGCCATGTACCCTTTCACCTTTCACTATCAAAATAACTTCATTCCTAAAAGGAGATACCATGTGACAAAGAGAACCCGAAAGACAAAGGATGGCAAAGCCAGCAGGGATGACATGGGCTGTTCTCCCAAGAAGTTCACAAACTAAAGGGGACCAAAGGGGAGAAGAGAGGAAAAGGCACACAAATAACCACAACCCCAGAGGAAAGAGGCCACGTGCCAGCAATGATTTCAGGCAAAGTCAGGACTGGATGGAATAAAAAGAAAAAAAGGGATACAGATTAACAGATGGAAGAAAAGCACAAAGGAAATGATCAACTAAGCAACCAAAGTGCCTTATAAGCAAATTTACCATTTCTGAATTTTTTAAGATAATAAACACATGTTACTCATTAATGGCAGCTGGTGATGCAGTGAATAGAGCACCGAATGTGGAGTCAGGAGGTCTGAGTTCAAATCAGGCCTCAAACACTATACTTAGTTTTGTGACCCTGGACAAGCTGCTTAACCGCTGTTTGCCTCAGTTTCCTCATCTATAAAATGAGGATAATAACAGTACTTACCACCCAGGGTGGTTATTAGGCTATTATTTAGCACAGTGCCTAGTACATAGCAAACATTACATACATGTTTATTATTATTATTATTATTAGAATGAAAGGGGAAGGTATGGGTAGATACTGCAGTTCTCTGCAGTGCATGACTGTAAATTCAATTCAATTGAACAAACATTTATGAGGCACTGTGTTAAATTTTGCAATCTAATATGGGGGGTAGATGGACAGAGACCTGTGCACAAATAACTAATCAGAGAGCATGGGCAAAAAAGTGAAAAAATACAAATTGTTACTAAAAAATAGTAGCAGTTACCTGTAAAGCCATTTACCTATATCATGTTATTTGATAGAACACCTTTCTCTAAGAATCACACACCTATTTTTCATTCCCATTTTACAATGGAAGTCGTATGATTTGACTAGGATCAAACAGCTGGTATATGGAAGTATGAGGATTTGAACTCAGGACTTCTGATTCCAAATACAGAGCTCTTTCCAACACTGACTGTACTTGGAGTCAAAGAGATCCAGGTATACCAAGTTTTTACAAAAAATCCTAGAAGTGGAATTTCAGAATTCTGTGATTTTGGGTTCACCACATGTCCCCAGACCTTAATTTTCTTGTTTATAAAATTGGACTAGATTGAAGTCTGTGAACTTTTAATATTTTAATAACTGTACTTCGGTAGAGTTAGTTTCTCTTATAATCCTGTATATTCTATTTTATGCACTTAAAAACATTATTCTGAGGAGTCTACAGCTTTTACTAAACTGTCCAAGGGGCCCAGTGACTCCCAAAAGATGAAAAATCCCTGGATTAGAAGATCTCTCCTGTCCCTTCCACCTCTATGACTTCTTCACCAGGACATGCTCTAAACAAACCAAGCTCAAGACGGGGACAGGACTTATGTTGCTTACTCCTACACTCCAGAGGTCCACATGACTATAGACAGAGCTTGCATACAGTTAGCAGAACGGAAAGAATGCGGGTGTGGGTGTGAAAGAAGTTTTTCTTCCTAGCAATTACAAATCTCTAATTCTCATTCTTCCTTTCTCAGTCATAGTCCTAAATTTCCATAGGCCCTAGAAGGGGGTCAGGAGAAGCAGGGGGCTCACAGCCTAAGTCTCCACAAGGAGTTCTTTCACTGAACCACTGAGAGCCTTCCCATTCAGAAGGAACAGTGAGGACTGGCTGATGATGCTGATATGATGATGAGGAGGAGGAGGAGGAGGATGATGTCAGCTCCTGTTCTGCACTTGGAGAAAATGTCAATGAGAAAAAAGTGACTGTGAGACAAGTGGCAGGCTGGAAAATCTCCACAATACCCTAGAGTTGTTCCTCCAGGGAAAAGCTCAGGAAGGGGATGAAGGACCCTTAAGAATTTTAATAGTCACATTTACAATCAGTAAAAAAATATAAGAAAGTTCAGAAGTCTTCATTACTATCTCCTTTTCTTTTTAATGAGGTCTTCTTACTTTTAATTCTCTCAATCATACAAGCCTAGCCTCCAATCTATCCTGCAAATGGCTTCCAAAATTTGCTCCCTCCCTTTCCCTCTTAAGAATTTTAAATGGTTCCCAGAATTTTAAATGCCTACCAGAAAAAAGTCTGGCTCTATTTTCCATAGTCAATATGATTTCCTACTGGACAGTACAGTGGCCTTTGAATATTTCTGGAATGCTCTCATCTCCTTCAAAAATCTTACTTCTGATAAACTATCCCACCCACCCCAAACCCCCAACTAGTATTTTCTACTCTGAGATCACCTTTCATCTACTCTGTATATATCTCATACGTATTTAGCTGCTTACATGCCATCTCCCCCATTAGAAGGGGCTTCTTTAAAGGCCTTTTCCCTCCCTTTGCATCCCTAGAGCTCAGCACATAGAAAGCACTTAATAAATGGCTTGTGCATGAACTATCTCTGCCACCAACCCACACTAGGCAGAGCCTACTAGTTGCTGACTAATTACCATTCATATCTCAAAGCCTGGATGCAGAGATAATTAGAAAAAGTTCTGGTTTCTCAAGGTTAGGTCCGTGGCTTGGCCAAAGAGGAGAAGACATCAATGTTTCTAGGCATAAGTCTCAGGGCAAGTCAGAGCCCAGCTTGGTGGAAGTCAGCACTCCAAAGAAGGGGACAGAAGGTTCTCCTTTATATTTCCAGTATCTTTTTAATATATTTTTACTTTGTTAAATATTTTCCAATTCCATATTAAAAAATTTTTACAATCTTTTCTTTTCTCAACATTTTGAGTCCTAAATTCTCTCTTCCTCCTCCCTCCTTGAGAAGACAAGAAATTTAATATTGATTATTATTTTTACCTCCATAACAAAATCTCTGACATTTAAGTGTGTTGTTGAAATACATCTGTCATTAACAGCTATATTACTGAATCTAAAGGTGTGGCATATTTTTATCTTCTTCTGATTGCTTCTTTCTCCCAGACTGAAAGCTTTCCGAGGGGCCATGCCATAGATCTCTGGGGTGCCCAGGACAGTGCTGGAATACATTGAAGGCATTAAATCAACACTCCACTGAACTAAGTCAGCGCTCTAGGAGTTTCATATGAAGGTAGGAACACAGAAATCGGACCCCCTTAAGTAAACCAGCTGTCTGAGAAGTATCGTAGCAGAAGAGGACTCCGCCTTGTTAGTGTCATGGGAAAACACCCCATGGAGTCCACTGATAGGCACTGTTGCCAGAAGGCAAAACCAAGCTTTTTTAGACAAGTTAAGCACAGACCCAGAATTAATAAACTCTTGACCCTCATCAAAGAGTTCACAAGGCTTATATAGTTTTTAATTACATTAGAAAGGCAAATAATTTTTAATAATTTTAGTAATTATTAATTTTTTATCTTATACCTGTGCTAAAGGGAAAATAGATTCTTACCCATAACTCAACAAAAAGGAAAAACAAAGACAAACAGTTTGGCCTATAGAGATAAACAAAAAGGAATTACCTTTCAAAGCGAAGCCTCTAAGACTTACACTTCAAGGCTATATTTGGAGAGTTTACAAAGGGCTAATTGAGAGGAAAGAGTTGCATGCCAAAAGATAACTTCACAGCTAGAAGCTAGTAGCAGATTTATCAATAAACAAAGAAAAGATTTGTTGGGCATTTCGACTGTAAGAAGGTGACCATAAATAAGGCTTGTTGTTTTTAAGCCATTTTCCAGTCCTGTCCAACTCTTCTTGACCCCATTTGAGGTTTTCCTGACAAAGATACAGGAATCATCTGCCACTTCCTTCTCCAGCTCATTTACAGATGAGGAAACTAAGGCAAACAGTGTTAAAATGACTTGCCCAGGGGGGCAGCTAGGTGGCATAGTGGATAGAACACCGGCCCTGAAGTCAGGGGTACCTGAGTTCAAATCCGGCCTCAGACACCTAACACTTACTAGCTGTGTGACCCTGGGCAAGTCACTTAACCCCATTGCCTACCAAAAAAATAAATGAATAAGAAAAAAGAAAAAAGAAATTAAAAAAAAGAAAAAACAAACAAACAAATAAAGTGACTTGTCCAGGGTCACACAGCTAGTAAGTGGCCAAGGCTGGATTGAACTAAAGAAGATGAATCTTCCTGACTCCAGGTCTAGCACCACCTAGCCCCATAAGGTAGATGTCATAAATTCCCTTTTCCCTGTATGGTTCCTTATCTTTGATAAGAAAAGCCAGAGAATCTTACGTTAATTTTAACACACCATAAGAAGGGCTTCAATTGACTACGTGAACTTCCCAGCAAACCACCCTGGCTTCCTTTTAAGTCCTAACTAAAAATCCCACCTCCTACAGGAAGCCTTCCCCAACCTCTTAATCCCAGTGCCTTTCTTCAGTCACTTATTTCCTATTGATCCGGTCTTGCTTTGTATATAATTGTTTGCAAGTTGTTCTTCCTGTTAGACTGTAAGCTCTTTGAGGGCAGGGGCTGTGTGTGTGTTCTGACTCTTTTTGTAACCCCAGTGCTTAGCACAGTACCTGGCACACAGTAGGTACTTAATAAATGTTTACTGAAAAGTGGCAGCTCTGGACTCCAAACAGCAAAGACAGAACAAGAGGACTCAAAGACGTTTACAACATCAGGATCTTGTTTACTCTGTAAGTTCCTAACCCAAGTATTCAACATTAAATCATGGCAAGGGCACATACACATTAGAAGAGTACTAAGTCAAGCCAAAGGAGTGGGAAGAATGTGTATTACTTTATAGTACTTACATTACATACAACCACAATTAGAAAGTATTTGGTAATAAAGGCCCTTAAATCCTAGAAGTGAATTTAAGTTCACCTGAATGACTATGCAAGATTTTGATATTAGCAAAGTTTCCTAAGTGCTTGAAATGTGTCTGTTGTTTTCATAGTTTTAAGTACTCTCCCTGAAATCTTATCTATGCCATGCTTACTGTAGCCTTTTTTTCTAGGTAAAATGCAGTTATAAACTTGAGTCCAGTCCCCATTCCTATTCCTGAATTTCAAATTAACATGTTCACTACTGAAATACAGCCATACTGCAATGTGGAGAGAATCTGCTATTTGAGGCAAGGAGAATGACACCCAGAAATAGGTTCTCTAAGAGTCTGCAGCAGCATGCCTAGCTCTGCATTTACTGTTCTAGGGAACTGGAGCGGACCCCCCCTCCCCACCACCAGCAGCCTGGCCTCACCCAGATGGGTCAGAAAGACTACCAGGAACACCTTTCCACTAGTCCCAATAATTCTGCTATTCAACCATTTGTATTTTCACACCTCTCCTGAACACTGAATGCATCATATAAATAGATATTTACATGTGGCTGTGTGTGTGTGTGTGTGTACGTGTGCGTGTGTGTGTGTGTGTACGCAAGCACGCATGCGCAGAACTTTCTTTGAAGTGGATAATAAAAGGTTTTTTTCTTTCTTTTTTTTGGCCAAAACTGTGATCTCACCCACATAGGGAAGTTCCATCATAGAAACAGCCACCACAGGGGCAGCTAGGTGGTGCAGCAGATAGAGCTCCAGCCCTGGAGTCAGGAGGACCTGAGTTCAAATCAGGCCTTAGACACTTACTAATTGTGTCCCTGGGAAAATCACTTAACCCTGGTTGCCTCCAAAACAAAAACAAAACAAAATACCAAAACAAAACAACCAAAAAATAGTTTAAATGACTTGCCTAGGGTCAAAAAGTCAGTACTTGAACCATGGCCTTCCTGACTCCAGGGCCAACTCTCTATCCACTACAGAAGTATCATCTGCTTATAATGCTCCAATGAGCCAGAACCAGATTAAAATGTAATTGGGAGATATATAACAAAATAAATAAAAATACAATAGAAATAGATGATGTTAATATATAGGTTTCTAAGTCAACATTCGACCTGTAGGGAATCCTTATGTATTGTTTAGTGGCCCTATTGCCATCATCACCCTAATAACTGCTGACTGACTCTAATTCTAACCCTAAATTCATTTCTAACCTTAAATTTGTTTCTATCATGTCCATTCTACAGGTGAGGAAACTTGCCCTAGACTGAACAACTCAGGTAAGGAGGAAGAACCAGATATCCCAGGTCCCTGGACCAGAGATGCTTCCACCACATCATCTCAATGGACTTCTACAAAAGAATCTGTATATAGATAAGTCCAGGTTTGGTCTGAGCAAAGTTGCCATGATGCCAACTTACATGTTTCTTCATCTCTATGGCTACCGTTCTGGACATCATGATGCAGCAGATGAGAGAGATGAGGATGAAGTAGAGCGCGTACATAAAGCGGGTGCTCCTGGACTGCCGGATCCGGGGACAGCATTTGCAGCATAAGGCACACCCAGCATAGCCACAGCAGCATGCCAGCTGGAAAAGAAATGCACACACAAATGTTCTAATTATATCACCATGC
The DNA here is from genome assembly GCF_003287225.1 of Phascolarctos cinereus. Classification (NCBI taxonomy): domain Eukaryota; kingdom Metazoa; phylum Chordata; class Mammalia; order Diprotodontia; family Phascolarctidae; genus Phascolarctos; species Phascolarctos cinereus. Next base: position 322,557,782 of record NW_027555847.1, read on the forward strand.
ACAGGAGCCCACAGCTACTGGGGACCCACAGCTTCTGATAGTGAATCTACTGATTCAACTTTTCATTCACATTACTGTAGTCATTGTGTAGTCAGAATACATCTCCAGTATTACGTTCAGATCTGGGTGCCACAGTTTAGGAAGGACATGAATAATCAAAGCATTTGCTAAACGTCTACTATGTACCAGGCACTGTGCTAAGTACTTTACAAATATTATTTTAAAAAAAGAAACAAATATTATTTTGTTTGATCCTCACAACAAACCGGGGGGGGGGGGTAGATGCTATTATTATCCCCATTTTGAAACTGAGGCTGACAGAGGTTAAGTGACTTATCTAGAGTCACAAAGCTAGTCTGAGGCCACATTTGAACTCAGTTCTTTACTCCAGGCCCAGAGTTCTATTCACTGTTCTAAGTCACTGCTTTTAATCAAGTCAAATAGTCAGTCAAGTCTGGCACTGAGCCTCATGCTGGGAATACATGTAAAGGCAAAAAGAAAGACAGCACCTACCCTCAAGGAGCTTACATTCTAATGAGGAAGACACAAAAAGAAGCTGAAGTTAGACCTGGGGGGTGGGGACTGCAGCCTATTGGGAAACAAAAAAATGGCTGGCCTCGACAGCTTTCTTAAATGGAGGCTCTTGAAGGAGTCACTCAATCTGAGGGAGGAGGTCTCAGGGGCCTTCAGAAGTGAGCTCCAGGGCTGAAAAGTTGAATGAGCTGCTTCAAGGGCTATTGTGTTCCTCCTCCCTGGAGGTCTTCAAGCAGAGGACAGAAGAGTACTTGTCAGGCATGTTATGTTATGTGGGGATGTTGTAGTGTGTTATAGCATATTACTATATATAGGTATAGATATAGATATAGATACAGATACAGACACAGATACAGATACAGATACAGATATAGATATAGATATAGATATAGATATAGTAGAGTGTGTTACAGTATGTTATAATGGGGATGCCTTTCATAGATGCTTTGGAATAGATGGATACTTAGGTTCTGGCTAACTCTCAAATCCTGTGATTTGGGGCACATGCATGGAATCAAACAGGGAAAACGACAAGAGCTGGGCGCCAGCAGAAAGTAAACGTTTACAATGAAGATGAGCTGCATAACGTCACTGGGCTGTAAGGTAATTAGGTAAAACTACCAGGAGGGACATAGGAGCAACAATTAGTTTACTAAGATTCCAGGAGGGAAGGTTGGATGCAGGTAATTTAGGAACATAATTTGGGGCACTTCCTGCACCACCGGGTTGGATATAATAGGAGAATTTAGGAAATCAGAGAATAAATAAGGATACTGTGTACCCAGGAACATGGTAGGAAAGAGGCCTAGGGACAGGAGAAGGAAACAAAAGGAACTAGGGAGAGAGAATGAAAAATAAGAATGAAAGGGCTGAGAATGGTGCAAAGAAGAATGGAGCTGAACCACATACAAAGATTACATGCTGGAAAGAGAAGGCATTTCATGATGTGGAGTCCAGCTTAATGGCCATTAAGCTGGAAGCAGATTTCTTTAAGAGGTAAGGATGACATCATCTTTCACCCACTGGGCCCAAGGCACTCCCCAGATTAGGTTAGCTGTTAATAAGTCAGGTAACATTTCACAAAGAACTGGAAACAAAGCCCAGACACCTCACTCTTCACAATGAGCTTGGTTCTTCTTCTTGGTGAAATAGCCTCTGGTAGATCTTAGGTGCTTTATTAACTCCTGAGAGGAAAAGTACAAAATAAAATCTCCATAGTCTTGGATGATGAGTATTCTGGTTAATCTTTTAGCAGCAAAATCTAGTGGCCCTACAGCCTGGGTTGTGGAAGGGCCTAGGGTTAGCAAGAGAGACCACTCCAGACAAAACTGTGAAGCAGGTCAACTTCATCTGTCAGCCTCCCACACGCCCCCCCCCCCCCCGCTCCTCTTTTCTTAGTGCCCTGCCCCTAAATCACTCCATAGATCTCTCCCAAGTGGCCATGCTGTATTCCATTTTTGATAATCCTTAAAATGTTCACTTAATAAACCTTAATTTACAGTATGAAAAAAATCCATTCCCTTTCCCCAAAGTAAATGTGAAAGAGAGGGATGTTAAAATGCTAAAATGTAAGCTGAGCTCTTAAGTCCAATGGAATTCAGAAGAGGAAACATCCCCGATGAAAAAATCGAAATTACTTTTGGTATATTTTCCCCTACTAGCTGGTGACAGTGAAAGTCATAACCTCTTTGAATCCCAATTTATTCATCTGTAAAATGGGAATATTACATGTACAAACCACCTCAAGAGTTACTGTAAGGATCAGACAAGACAACATATGTAAAAGGGACATGGTCTCTTTGGGAACTAGATTCCCTAAAAATTCATTGCCAAAACAAACCCAGGAACTATATGAAAAAAAAAATTATAAAAAAAAATTTTATACAAATAAAATCAGATTTAAATAAATGGAGAAATATTAATTGTTCATGGGTAGGCAGGGTCAATATAATAAAAATGACAATTTTACCTAAACTAATTTATATATTCAATGTCATCCAAATTAAATTACCAAAAAATTATTTTCCTGAATTAGAAAAAAGTAATAAAAAATTCATTTGGAAGCATGGTGGAGAAATGTACCAGTTGTTGAGTGACAAGTACTCCCAGTATGAGAAGTTTTTTTAAAAAAATCCCTAGACGGCTCTTGGGAGCCTTCAAGGCTCCAAACCAAAGTACAGATTCTAAGGACAAAGGCCTTAGATAAATAAGATACTCTGAAATCCATGAGGTCAGATTAAGTTTTACATGTCCCCCAGGTGTCTAGGCAGAGTGCTCTACACAAAATAGGTGCTTAATCACTGTTTGGGCTGAATATCAGCTAAAGGTAAAGCAGATGGCGTGTTCATAGAGTAATATCAGGCAGGAAGACCTTGAACTTCCACAGATTAAGCAGATCAAAGGTAAAAACGTAACCTGTGACTAGTTACATTTCCTTTTTATACAGAGTTTAAAGTTTAAAAGAACTGTCTCCACAAAAATTTTGGGATGAAGACAGTGCCAGTGTAATAATAATAATGATAACAATAATAATAGCAGCTAGTATTTTTACAGCTCTTAGAACTCAGCATTTTAAAAGTTGTTTGTCTTTACAATGTTAATGTTATTGTATAAATTGTTCTCCTAGTTCAGCTCACTTCATTTTGCATTGGTTTATGTAAGACTTCCCAAGTTTCTGAAACCAACCCTTTGGTTACAACAATAATAACAGCTAGCATTTACATAATACTTTAAGGTTTACAAAGTGCTTGATGAATATTATCTCATTCGATTCTCACAACAATCCCAGGGAGTAGGAAATAAGTAACATGGGAGTTATTATCCCCATGTTACAAATAAGGAAACTGAGGCATACAAAGGTTAAGTGACTTGAACCACATCAACAACTAAGTGTCTGAGGCCAAATTAAAGTCAGGTTTTCCTGACTCCAAGCCACCAAAGATAATGGAATTGAGGTTCACAAGAGGTAAAATGACTTACAGAGAGTCACAAAAACAGGAAGTTCAAACCCAGATCTGATAACTCCAAATTTAATGTTCTTTCAATATTCTACAAGCTTTCGCTGGAAAATGAAGTAAGTCAAAGCCACCAAAGCCCCAAAAGGTCAAGACCTTTGGACTGAAAAAGGACAACCCTAGATAATAGAAAGGTTTGTACAGGGCTTTAAACCTGTGTGATTATAACTACTGTGAACTTATAGTTGCAAAAACCTCAACTATATATAGCTCTTATTTCCAAATTGCTTCACCCAATAATAAAAAAAAGAAAAGAAAAGAAAGAAAGAAAAGTAGCATGGGATAGTGCACAGACAATCAGTCTCAGAACTGGGAAGACCAAGGTTCAGATCTTGCACTGCAAATACTGGCTCTGTGAACCAGGGCAGACAAAAGCCAACTGAGTGACAGAATGGCTGCCAATTTGCAGTGGTCAAGGAAGTTCCTTACACCAAAGAAATTGCAACTCCAGAAAAAAAAAACAGAAAAGTAAAATGTAATCCAAACTATGTTTGATAAATTACAAAGTGAACAAGGTGGAAGTAAGGACTATGGAAGGAAAAGGAAAGAGTAGGAAGAAAAGGTAGCACCCAGAAAAATCACCTTCCTTTTTTATGCCTCAAGATGGCAAAAAGTTATGTTGAACTTCATCCAGTAGCCAAGTCAAACCCCCTTTTGGCATAGTAGATTATTTGGAGTTTAGTAAAGGCCTTTCTGATTACTGAAGAGCCTTTCAAACAAGTAAAGCCATAGCTGCCTCCCTCATCCCTCATCCCCCTTTCTGCTTCTCCCCACACCAGGGAGTAAATTAAAATTCATCCTACCACTTCAGAAAGGCTACTGGAGTTTTTCCAGACTGGTCTTTCTCTTTCCAACAGGCTGCCTTATTCTCTAGCTGTGTTGTCCTCCTCTTCTCCCTTCTGACATGTCCTTACTCTCACCCCATCTCCTTTTCTGAAAACCCTATAAGCTAGATATTCTATAACCACAAAATCCAGCTTCCTAGGCTCAGAGGATCTCAGGGCTGGAAACCCCAACCTCATAAAATACCTGAACTGAGCTGAGCTAATCAGCTCCCTAGAAGAACCAGTATGGTCCCAAGGTATGGACACCAAGGCTGAGCAGCAGCTCAGATCCCGGGAACTGCAAGGGCTGCCCTGAAACACAGCCTTGGGCGAGTCTCTGGGCCTAACTTTACTTACCTGTAAAATGAGGATTGGGTTAGAAGGCTTCTGGGCACCTTTCTAGTTCTAAATCTATGGTCCTATAAACAACTTAATATTTCTTTGACGATTCAATAAGTCTAGTATTTTGTCCTGCTTGGGGTTCTTCCTTCAAGGTAACTGGCCTAGTAAGCATCAAAAGTAGAGGAAAATAGGCTGAAACCTTATATCACAAGGCAAATAGATTTCTTAAATAAATACCTGAAAAAAGGCTCTTCGGTCTTTGTTGCACAAAAGTAAAGTGTGCCCTAACAGATGCAATGTTAACTGTAACATAGCATACAATGACTGCCTTTCTGTAAATATACTTATGTTTACTTTATGTTTACATCACATAGTTATGTAAACGTAACTACCAAGCTGCCTTTTCTCAAGTTACTTCATCTTCTTCCCTGGAATCTCTTCAGTTCATTTCAAATGATGAAAAGCAAAAGCATTCTTCAATATATGCATCATTTCTATCCCTTTAATCTCCCTACTGATTTCCATTCCCTCTTCCATCTTATGAAGTTTGCTGAAGGGAAAAAGCATCTGTCATTGCAAGACATTGTGCTAATGTAGTTTCTTTCTCCAAATTCAGCCTCATCAGAAGACTTCCTCACATGTACCATTAGGCCACACTTCATTTAAAAAACAAATTTATTAGATGCCTCCTATGTACTTGTTCAAACAACATGCTTAGTTTGTACAAAAGATTTCAAAGATGAGCAAAAAAACAGGCCCAGCTATAGAAGAGCTATATATACAAGTATATATGCAAGAAGACAGGTATACAAGTAAACTGTTAATTCAAACTAGAATATGGTAGGTGCCAAAAGCATCACACTGCCTCTGGCCTACCCTCTTCCTTCAAACAAGATCCATGTACTCTGCCCCTGGACCACTCTAAAGGGTGAGTTTTGCCTTATGTCAAATTAATTTATTTATCAATTCAACTAGCTAATGCCAATAGGCCAGAATGAATCAGAAACAGGCTTTATCACACTCAGAGTATGTCATTCTCTTTCCAATAAACTAATGGGGAATGCACCATTTGCAATTTAGCAAACAATAATTATACGTTATATGAAACCAAAAAAAGAAAAATTACTTCATTAAAATGCAGGTGGTCATACAAAGAAAAATAGCATATTTGTAAAAAGAAAATTTTAAATCATTTGCTCTAGGAAATGGATGAGGGAGTCAACTTCTTGCATAAACAGTTTCAACAAGTCAAAGGCAAGTGCCAGACAGGGAGGAGGACATTCCTAGGATTCCAGAATCCTCCACCTTCGGCAGCTAAGTCTTTTTGTATCACTAAAAAGGGACACTGAAGGATACCACCAGCTGCTGTGTCTGGTCTGGCAGTTCATGAGGGGCGATACACAGCAAAATGGTTAATACAGTACAAGATGGAGTCAGTTCCATTCTTCCGCATATTCACTTTTTCAAAAGCCAGGTGTCCAAGTCACTTCTTGCCATCTATAGACCCTCTCTGTGTCGGCTCCCCCTGCAGCCCACCTTCCCAGCTTCCCTTTACATGCTGTCTTCTCCCATTAAAACATAAGCTCAAGGGAAGGGACAGTCTTGTTTGCTCATATTTGTATCTCTACTACCTGGTTCACAGTAAGAAGCTAATGTTTTATCTAGCCACCTAAAGTGTATGGAAGCTCAGGAGGCTTAGGATCAGGAAAGAAGGAGCTTGCATTAAGGAGATTTTTAAAACGGAGAGTTTTGATAAGTGAAAACAGAGGGAGAACATCCACAGGTGTAAGCAAAGAAACACAGGCAGGAAACATGGAACATGGCCACTGCTCCAGAATGGCCAGAGTATAGCACACAAAGAGAGACCCACTGATGACTTCTGATCACCTCACCCAGCTGCTGCTCAAAAAAACAGTGTGCAGGACGGCTTAGAAGGGGAAAGCCTGTGGAAAGCTATTTCAATACTCCAGGTAAGATGTAATGAACTTGAGAAGTAGCAGTTGCTTCAGAAAGGAGAAAGAAGAAAGATACTGGATCTAAAAGATCTCCAAAAGTCTCATGATTGAGAATGTTATATCCACATCCAGAGAAAGAACTATGGCGTTTGACTGCAGATCGAATCAGACTACTTGCTCTTTTTTCCTTTTGTTTTGTTTTGTTTCCCCTTTCTGAGGGTTCCTCCTATTGGTTCTAATTCTTCTTTACAACATGACTAATGTGAAAATATGCTTAATAGGAATGCATATGTGTAGCCTATATCAGATTGCATGCCACCCTGGGGAGGAAGGAGTGGGGGACGGGTAGAAAATTTAAAACTAAAAAGCTTATGGAGGGGCAGTGAGGTGGTACAGTGGATACCGCTCTGGCCTTGGAGCTAGGAGGACCTGAGCTCAAATCTGGCCTCAGACACTTGACACTTACTAGCTGTGTAACCCTGGGCAAGTCACTTAACCCCAACTGCCTCATCCAAAAAAAAAAAAGGCAAAAAAAGGGGCAGCTAGGTGGAATAGTGGATAGAGTGCTGGCCCTGAAGTCAGGAGGACCTGAGTTCAAATCCAGATTCAGACCAAACACTTGACACTTACTAGCTGTGTGACCCTAGGCAAGTCACTTAACCCCAACTGCCCCCCCAAAAAAGCTTATGGAAATGAATGTTAAAAACTAAAAATAAATTCATAAAAAAAAATTTTAAAGAAACAAATAAGAGAAGGAGGAAGAGAAGGACATTACAGAAGCCTTTAAAAGCCAATCTAGGGGCAGCGAGGTAGCTCAGTAGATAAAGCACAGTCCTGGAGTAAGGAGAACCAGAGTTCAAACCAAGCCTGACACTTATTAACTGTGTGACTTTGGGAAAGTCACTTAACTTCAATTGCCTCAACAACAAAAAAGTCAATCCACCTTGTTACCACTGTGGTAAGCTGTCGGATGACAAAGGAATGCTTTCCCATCATCCATCACAACAATGTACTACTTGAGGACAGCCTTTTTACTGGCTGGCTGTCTTTCCTTTCCTCCTCCTCCTCCCCTCTTCACAATACATTCACAATATTCTATTTCAGAAACAGCAAGAACACCACTATCTTTATATTGTGGAAGCTCTAAGTAGTATATATCTAAATCTAGTAGCAAGGTTAAGTATGTTACAAGTACATTAATGCCTTTTAAAAAATGAGAAATCGTACCTTAATTATCAGCCCTACATTAAATATTGGAACATCTTCTTTGCAATTATTAGATTTCCCCCTCCCCAGACTCCCTTCACCCCCATGCCCCAGGCTATCTTCCACAGTCTCAGCTCATCCCCTCTTCCTTCCTCCAGTTTTGGCTTTTCTCTTTTCTCTCCCCACTTTTAACAATTACTTCTTTTCTGAAATAAGTGTTGGGTTTGTAATCAAGCTTTTAGTCCAGCAATCCAGGTAACATTAACAAATAATCTTATCCAGCATTATGAAGGAAAAATGGTTTTCAAGGAAGCTAATACACGCTTTTACCAGCCCCACAGTAGCTTCAACATTTAAATCAATTCTCTGTGCATCTGGGCCCAATTATTAACAGATACACAAATGAATGCATAGAACATATACCTAATTGGTTATTGGCAGTCGGACAAATCATGGCAAACGAAATGTGATTGTGGGAAATGTGAAAGGAAAGCTAGACTAATTTAATCAGATTCAAACTTTGCTACCAAAACCTTAGAAGAATATGGTGGCTTTTGATTATTCTTTGATTATCTTTGTGGTGTTTTCCATTTAGTGTAGCAAATACGCTTTTTAAAATTGGGGCAGTACTTTAAAATCTTAGAACTCATTATCCTCTTTGCTAGCCTGCAGAAAAGTTATAAATAAACCCCTACCAGTCTGCCCAATTTAAGGCAACTGTACCTAAATCTAAACATAACTACGTGAGGAAATTAAAGTAACATTTCCTTTGTTATTGTTACTGTTAACACCTGAGCTACTCTTGAAATGCGCAAGGGGCCAACAATAGAGCGTACAGCTTTCTTACCATCTTGTGTCAATCCCCATTGTAGCTACAAAGCAGATAGCAAGAGTAAGATGAAAGCCAGATGTGTCAGCAGCTGGGAGATACTCAGGATTAGCACAAGAAAAGAACCTAGAGCAGCATGCAAAACCTGGCAGAAAATCTATCAGGAATTCTGCTCTGGAGAAGGCAATTACCACCCCCAGGAGAAGGCTGCTAATGATTTGAAACTACCTCACCTCCAGTACTGGAAAATACAGGAAGGATCCCTATCCTTACATGTGAGTTTTTCCATAACTGTGGATTTGGGCGGCTCTTTGGATTAAAGATTTCAAAGCTGGAAAACTTTAAGGGGACATAGAGTCCAACTTCCTCACTTATAGGTGAGGAAAAATTAAATATTTTATGTATATATTAAATTATTTATTTAAAATAAAAATATTTTATTAAAAAAATAAAATGTCATATAAATTGTAAGTGGTAGGAGCCAGGATATGAACCCAGGTCTTCTGTCTCCAATCTTGCAAACTTTCCATTTTACTAGGCTATGTCTTGATCACACAAGGTTTTTAAATTCGTGTTCCTTTGGGAGAGTGGATTCCAGAGGTGTCTCTAGCTACATTTGTCCAGGGCTAAGGAACCATTCAAACAATAGTGATAAAATATGCTACCTATACTAAGGCCATGCAGATACCTATCCAGCAATAAAATCATAAATAAATTCTTCACTCTTCACCCAGCTCACCAAGTAGTTTCAAGGGCAGTAGCAGCACAGGGCCTTTTGGACCTCAAAAATGCATAGCAACAGGCTATGGAGCTGAACCACTACTGTCAGGGTCCCTTGACATCTTACCCAGACACACCCTAGGGAAAAAGGAATGGTTTAGAGATGCAGCCGTCACCAACTCTTCGCCTCAATTTCCCAATCTATAAAATGGAACGATAATACTAACCCACCCCCCCAGGGTTAATGTGAAGATTAAATGAGATAAAGTGCTTAGCACTGTGCCTAGCACACAGTAAGTGCTATATAAATGTTTATTATCATTATTGTTTTTATTATAACTTTATCAAACTTTGATATTCTCAGTGCCCCAAGATTTAGGCAGCTAAGAAACAAGGTCCCAAAACCCAGACTTTCCCAGGGAACTCATGTAGAACAGAAGGTAAACACTCCATAGACAAAGAGGAAAAGATAACCTGAACCCTCTAAATCCCACACTCACAATACTACTCTGATGAATGAGTGAATGAATGAATGAAGAATTTATCAGGATTATCATACTAAGCACTGGGGATACAAATAGCCAGGCTCTGCTCGCTGGGGGACTCGTGTTCTAATGAGGGAGACAACATATCTGAAATGTTTCAGCTGCCAAGTCAGATGCAAAGTCCCCATGGTTCCTAATGATGCCTCTTATTTAATGTCATTTCCATTCATAAAATGATCAGTTTCTGATGCTGAACCATAGATAGTGCCAAGGACTTTGGTGGCAAGATCATCTCTCCTGTAGCAGTGACCAGGCTGCATCTCCAGAGGTTGCCTCCCAGGATGATGGCTGAGGGCACTGGGATGGAAATATTGTTATTCTTGGATTCAGGGTCCTGGGCTATCTCATCAGGGTCTGGGAGGAGGTGGTGGTCAAAGTGGTGATGGTTTGACTTGTTCCCCTCTCCCCACCTTGCTGCTTTAGCTACAAGTCTGCTTGCCCTGTGTGTGGCAGATGATGGGATCAGTTTCTTCTCCACTGGAGTTGCTTCCAAGAATGATGCCTGTGAGGGCTGGGCTGGAAGAAGGACCAGGGGTGTACAAGGGAAGCGCTGCCCCTCCCGGCATATCTCCTGAGCCAGACTGTTGGTAGCAGCAGCTCAGCAGCTGTCACAGGTGGCAAGGAAGGAGGGCTAGCCTCCAGTGCTAGCGGTCAATCAGATAATGTTATAGGGTCATGGCACGCAGTTCAACAGTGTAAGAGAGGGTTGAGCACACTGCTCAACTGCCCTGCCTTCTCCACTCTGCAGTCAGAAAGACCAGAATTCAAGTCCTACATCATTCACTTACTAGCTGAGTGACCCTTCCGCAAGCTTACCAAGCAGTTTCCCCCCTTAAGGGCAAGTCATTGAACCTCGGAGGTAAAAAGGAAGAGCTAGGCTCAATAGCCTTCAAAGTCCCTTTCAGCTCTGAAGCTATGATCCTATGAACTAAGGGCTCGCTACAAATAAGATATGCATCCTTGCACAGTGAAAAAATGTGATTGGAACCATGTCCACATGATGTCATTAACCAAAGGCTAGATTTCGTGTTGACCCTTATAATTAAGATCCACCCATAATTACAAGGCTATTACCTTTTCTAGAGCAGGGGGTCCTTTTCAGCAGCTTGGTAAAAGTCTAGAAACCCTTTTTCAAAATCATATTTTTAAATGCATAAAAGATCCACAAGGAAATCGATTACACTGAAATATAGTTATCAATTTTTTTTTTAGTTCAAAGGCCCTCTGGGTTAAAGATCTCTGTTCTACAGACTGTAACAAAAGTTTTAGTTAACAGAGAAACAACCTTTATCCTGTCAAAAAGAAGCCAGTATTAAACACAAACAGAATCTTGTCTGATCATATTTTCCCTCTGAAATGTTTCTTATACTTTCCTCCCACTCTCACAAAGTAATTTTGGAAAGAAAAAATGTTTCGACCTAATAATCCCCTCCTCCTGCTTACTCGTTTCTGTCTGGCTTTGAAACCACAATTTCTCTAAGAAAACTGTGTTTCATCCTGGCCAGGCAAAGCACTTCAAGGGATATGAACAACCTAGATGGGGTACTCCCTCCAATGAGACAAATGGAAAGCCCTTCGCACCCTCTCACCTTCTCATCCCAAGCTCTCTGGCCCAACCAAAGTCCTGTGGGTGTTCTTTTCATTCTCCCCACTATGTAGGTACCAACTGCTCACAAAAGCCATTATGCCTCAAAATCTTACTAAATGACAGGCCCACCTCCTTTCTCAGTCATATGTCTTTTGGATAATTGCTTATTGGGCAGATAACGGCTGTGGTGGAAGGAAATAAGAGTGAATCTCTACTGACCCTCTTCTTATTTCTGTCTCTCTCCTATTCTCCTCTTCCTAAGGATACAAGGGTTGTTTTGAAGTTACTTCTTGTGCCTATTTCTTGTAGTTTTTCTGTCTACATATCTAAGCTCCTTGTAGAACATGGGTACATAAACCAGTGAATTTCAGGGGCCCTCAGGGACAACAACCCACCCCTCTCAGCACTACTGCCTCTTCTCTTAATTGTCTCTCTCCCCAAGTTCAAAGGTATTCTAATAGAGATGCTCTGGAATATTCTCATTGATTACCCTATTTAACTGCTAAATCCAAAACTAGAAAAACAGAAGTCATAGAACCTAGAAACTGCACAGTTAGAAAGTGACCTTAGAGATAATCCTGTCCATCTTTCATAATACTATACCCAAAAGAAATTGTGACTTTCTAATGGTCACAAAGTTATTGACAGAACAAAGCCCCCAAACTTCCATCCTAAACATAATTACTCTCCTTCAGTCACTGTCTGCCTCAGGAAAACCTGAAGAAATTGCTAAAGGAAATGTGAAATTTTAATTATTTCAAATAGCTTTGAAAATACCTTCAAAACTGTTCCTTAGTCAATGAGGGCAAAGATGGTGTAAAACGGTTGCATCAAACATAAAAAAGGGGGCCACTACTCTGTACATAAGAATTACTATGAGCTGTATGATGACTTAAAAAAAATGTAATATGGTTTATTGTATTTTTATTTATTTGGTTAAACATTTCCTAATTTTTCTGGTTCTAGCACTAGGGAGTTTTCGGGCAGGTTTGACACCTCTGGTATGATGAATCTCCAGCTTATTTTATAGGAAGATTTTTTTATAGGAAGTTTTTTTGAACTGATATAGAGATAAGTAAGGAGGAGGAGACAAGGCCCTTCTGATAAGGGTAAGAACCCCAAGGATTCTGTATCTTTGTCTGTATGCCCAGCAGAGTGCTTGGCACACAGCAGGACAGACACTGACAAAATGCTTACTAACTGACTGAACCAGGAGAATGGTATACAAAAGAACTACAACAATGCTGTGTTGGGGTTTTTTTAAAAACATTTTTGAAGCATTTAAAGGCACCTGAAGTCATGCGGATTCCTAGTACCAATTTTGGTTTCACAGAACAACTTAGAAAACTTGTTTCCTTCCCCTTTGTAGATAGATAAGCAGTGTTGGGATGGCGTCTGTCTGTTATATTTTGTCTGGATATCAGCTGTTTTGCTTACTGTTTGGGTGTTCTTGGTTATATGGAAGGATATATGTGGAAATAACTGGTATAAAAAGGAACCACTAAAATGTCCACAAAATGTTTTAAAGAAGCAATCTCCAAAAATTAAAATGGTTGCCACAGCCAGAGAATTTCCTCCTGAAGCATAAAGATCAACAAGGGATAAAACAGAAATGTGGAGAAGAGAGTAAAATATGGAAGTCAAAATAGCAAAAAAATAACAACAATAATAACACAACAAAAAAAGGTCTTCTTGTTTTCCTCTTTTAATCTATGGACTGAGTTACTTTGTTTCTAAGGTAACATGCCAGGCAAAAGTTAGTCAACAGAGATCTGGAACTCTGAATTGCAGGACAGGAACTCAGGGTGACCACAATGAAATGCCTATTAAACGATAAAATGCCTCTGAGCAGGGGTTTGTCCTACCGGGTTATTTGTTTCTAATGAAATAGACTAAACAAATTCAACTCAAGTTAGACAAGATAGCCCCTATTCAAATTTCCATCAGTTCAAAAGAATCATTGCTCTCAGCACAACACTCCTAAAGTAGTTCTTTCCAGGCAATGCCCTACACTATGGAAACAGTGTGAAACAAGGTCAGACAGCATTTCTCTTGGCCTAGGTTTTCTGTTGTATCTCCCAGACCCAAGAGAAAAATAAAACAAAGAAGAGACACAAACACCATTTTGTGAAGTTTCATGTTCAACACATAATGGCTAACATAGGAAATAATATTATTACATATTTATTCACCATTAACAACAGACCATGCCCTTAAGCAGACCTACTCTGCCATTTCAAAATCTATGTGTATGTATGATATACAATAAAAAGGATCACCACCTACACAGTTTTTCAGATAATGGAGTGTTTTTGACAGGTCATCTCCTACCTAAGTTTCAACTATATATTCCAGTACATTGCTTTCCATTTTCAAAAGAAATTTCCATCCAAAGTGCTGTTCAAATTGTTAACATCCTGCCTGAAACTGCACTTAGTGATAAAGCCTGTCTCAGTTAAATCTTAAGGAAGACTAAAGAATTTCAGGATATACAAGATTTATAATTCACATTCCACCGTGAGGACCTATCCCCAGGACCAAGCTATTCTCTGTGGACTCTTCAGAAGCTCTCGGGAGATACATGTATATGTACATGTACAAGTATATATGTATTTGTATACATTGGTTTTTTACTATAGTATATATCCTTAATTGGTAGATGGATTCTCCCAAAAACTCTACTGTATCCCTAAAGCCCCTTTAAAAATGAAAAAGGAAAAAAAATCAGGTATATATACTCCTAAGGCAGAAAATTTAACTTTGGGAGTTTTACAGGGTTTGGGGGAAGTACGGAAGATCACTTAAAGTTTAGCCCTAGGTAACTCTTCATCCTGAGAGGCATCATGGGAAAGCAGACCTCAGAGGCAAGAAGAATGCCAGCCAAGTTCCACTCTGGCTATATAACCTTGGGCAGGTTCACTTTTCAGTGCCCTAAGCAAGAAGCGGAACAGATGCCAAGCTGAAGAGTTACTTCCCTGATACAACAGGCAAGAGTTGTAGATAGCCTATTAAATGAGGTATCTGATTGGACTAATCTCCAATTTATAGAATTTTATATAGAAAGAACTTTATAGAGCCAAAAGGAACCTAGAAATTGTAGAGTTAGAAGTGACTTAGAAAGTCACTTCGGGGGCAGCTAGAAGCGCTAAGAGCACCGACCATGGATTCAGAAAAGACCTGAGTTCAAATGTGACCTCAGAACTTGACACTTACTAGCTGTGTGACCCTGGGCAAGTCACTTCACTCCATTGCCTTGCCAAAAAAAAAAAAGAAAAGAAAGAAAGAAAGGAAAAGAAAGTCTCACTTAAAAACTTAACTTTCTAACTTACAAAGTTAGAAAATAATCCAGTCTATAGTTCCTAATTTTATAGCCAAAAGAGATAGTGACTTTCCAAAGGTTACAAAGTTAAATGTCAGAATTAAGACCCAAACATCCACTTTATTTTTATCGTATCTGCACACTGATTACTGAAATGAACTGGAATTATGAAATGAAGTCACAGGTCCAGGTAAAAAAAACAAAACAAAAAAATTCTCCATTCTATTTCTGGTTATTTGAAGAAAGCACAGAAAATTTCAATCTGTGGTATCCATATACATGTGTGTATAGTTATATATCTATATCTATAGATATATATTCACATATATACATACATATACACATGTAAAATCAATAGAGAAAAAAAGTTCTGCCATTCCTCAATCCCCAAGCTTATCACCAGAAATGTCATTATCATGGAGATGAACTCAGCTTTTATACTCAACACACCTCAATACACTTCTTCCCTCAGACTAGAGGGCTGGAGGGCATAGCCTTCTGTTTGAGGGCTCAGAACTTCAGCCTATCCTCATTTTTCTTTCTCTTTTTTTGGAAGCAATTGGGGTTTATAATTCCTCATTTTTCATCAGCTGCTCTTCTTGGCCCACAAACATTATGTTCCCTTCCCCACCCCCAAGCTTTTTTTTTTAAGCTTCCTTGTATACTGTCTTCCCCCTAGAATTATAAATTCCTTAAAGCCAAGAGCTGTCTTTTTCTTCTTTATATACCCAGCACTTAGCACAGTAGGGTGCTTGGCACATAGTAGGCCCTTAATAAATATCTATTGACTGCTGCCTAAAGCTGACTTAATCACATCTTCTTTTTATGCTTTTTCCTGCAAAGAAAAATTGTAAAAAACTAATTTTAAATAACTAAAATTTATCTATCCCTTTAAGGATTATAAAGCAATTTAGTTCTCAAATGATCCTTAGATTAACAGAAGACTTCAGGGATTCAGAGCTTTCTCCTTCTCCTTGCCCCTCCCCTGCCCAAAGTGTGGCACTTTAGGGAGAGCTGGTCTATTGAAATTAAAACACTTCCTGCATACCAGAAAACTAAAGAACACTCAAGAACTTGTTTCCTCTAGGAGAAAAAAAGCAAAAACAAGAAACACAATAACATTAATGAAAAGTTCTTGTTATTTAGTTCCTCTGGCAACTAAAGTCTTCTTTCTAAAGTCAAAATATTTTTTTGTACGAAAAGCCTGAAAATCTAAAACAGCATGAGATATAAGTAACTCTCAAAAAGCAAGCAAGCAAAAGAAGTCATAAAGGCTAACTAAGCATTCAATTATTTGAATAAAAATGAAAATTTAGAAAATGGAAGAATTTTTTTTAAAAAAAAAGCACACAAAGCAATTCATCTTAAGTACGGCAAACGGAAAAAAAAGGTGATATGGACTTTTAAACTGGAGCAGATATCACTAATATCTGATAAAATTCAAAAGACTAAATTCACTAGTCATTCATGAAGTACATCTAAATATCCTGCAAAGTAGATAGTGACTTTCCTGGGGGGGAGGGTGTCTCTAACGTCAAATGGGGGATGGGTGTTTGTGAGTTGGGGGGGGTCCTAGGTCTAATCCAGGAGTAGGGAACCTGTGACCTTGAGGCCATAGGTGGCCCTCTAAGAACAAATCCCTTAATAAAATGATTTTTAACCTTGGATTCAGTCAAAAAGCCACATCCAAGGACCAAGAAGGCCACATGTGGCCTTGAGGAGGCAGGGTCCCACCCCTGGAATCTTATGATCCTATAAGGCACTCCTGAGAACAAGGCCTTTAGCTGTGCACACCCTTGGATCCAGCAATACCACTACTAGGTCAGTATCCTAATGAGATTATAAAAAGGGGGAAAGGACCTATGTGGTCAAAAACATTTATAGCAGCTCTTTTTGTGGTGGCAAAGAATTGGAAATTGAGGAGACGCCCATCATTTGAGAAAAGCTGAACAAGTTGTGGTATATGAATATAATGAATGGAATGGAATACTATGGGACTCTAAGAAATGACAAGGGGGATAGATACCTTTAGAAAAACCTGGAAACACTTACATGAACTGATGCTGAATGAAGTGAGCAGAACCAGAACACTGCATACAATAACAGCAATACCTCGCAATGATCAACTAACTATGATTGACTTAGTTCTCGTCAGCAACACAATGATCCAAGACAATTCCAAAAGTCTCATGATGGAAAATGCTATCCACATCCACAGAAAGAGCTATGGGGTCTGAATGCAGATTGAAGCATACTATTTTAACTTGTTTTTTGTTTTTTCCTTTCTTGTGGTTTTCTTCCTATTGCTCTGATTCTTTGCACAACATGACTAATGTGGAAATATGTTTAACATGACTGTACATGTATAACCTATATCAGACTGCTTGCTGATTTGGGGAGAAGGGAGGGAGGAGAGGAAGAGAGAAAAATTTTGAACTCAAAATCTTGGAAAAATGAATGTTAAAAACTATCTTTACATGTAATTGGAAAAAAATAATACTATTAAGTGCAAAGAAAAAAAAAGGAAAAAGAATAAGAGGCCTTAAGCAAGGCAGAGATACCTGAACCAGTATCCTTTAAGGTAGGCAATGAGGGACAAGGCTCTTTTTTTCTTAGTTGATCAAAGTATAATAATAACTAAATGGATGTAAAACAATGACTGAAAGGGGTAGGGGACCAAACAAATTGCTATTTTTACTGTTCTTGGCTTGCAAGAGAGTAGGAATAAGAAGCGCTAAGAGTTAATGAATAATGGTGGTTAGTGAGAAGCCCACACTACAACAGTGAGATTTGGCAGGTCCCTCCATCAGGTATCCATTTCAACCAAACTCTCTGATCCCTGGCAGGCCACAAAGGACTTTATACTCCAATAAACTGAGCCAGCCCTGTGCAGTCAAGCAAGGTGTAAAGAAGACCTGAGATAAAAAAACACAGCAAGCAGACTGAGGTTGTGGGTATCCTAATATAAATGAGGCAAAAGTGTCTCATTAGACTAAGGTCCATGTCACAGAATCAGAGAGAACTGCAGAGCTGGAAGGGATGGCAGAGCTAATCTCACCCCAACATTTTATAGATGAGGAAAGTAAAGCTCTTTAAGTTAAAAGTGATTTGACCAAGGTCACACAGCTGATCAGCATTAAGTTTATCTGGCTGCCCATCCAGTTTTCTTATCTAATAGTATGGCTTTTTTTTATTGTGACCTTTTTTTTTTGTCTCAACAGCCTGGCACTGTGCCTTATACAGAATCAGTACCAAAAAAAAAA
The DNA here is from genome assembly GCF_003287225.1 of Phascolarctos cinereus. Classification (NCBI taxonomy): domain Eukaryota; kingdom Metazoa; phylum Chordata; class Mammalia; order Diprotodontia; family Phascolarctidae; genus Phascolarctos; species Phascolarctos cinereus. The sequence goes on from NW_027555847.1 coordinate 322,575,921, forward strand.
AAAACCCTTTGCTGAATTGATCAACCGAAGCTGTCTTCAGCTTCTATCTACCACATAAAAAAAACTAGCCACGGAGTTTAGAGCCTCCTAGGGCCACCACATCACTGCTGTGATCTCTACCAAAACACAGGGACAAGCTCTGGAAAGAGGAAAAAGGGTGGAAATGCTTCTACTTTCTCATGGGCTGTTCTTACAGCATACCTTGCCAGTGACTCTTAGTTTACTGGTTAAACTGAATTTCTGGCCCATACTTTCAGCCAGGATACTTTGAGATATTACATATGCTCCCACTGAATAATCTCCCTGGGTTCTGCTCATCTGCCCTCTAAAGTCAACTCCGGCCCCTGGCACCTGTAGAGCCTTGTTTTAACTGGGTTTCACTTTCCTGCTGGCTCTGCTTCCATGGCTACTGATCTTTTCAGTGTGAGCAGTGATAATTCCCATCCACCTGCAAGCTTAGTCCAATAAATAGATTTTTATCAGCAGTCCCTTAAAGGTGTGTGTGGGGCCCATTCTGGTTTAACAGTTCACTGAAGTTACCAGCTGAAGAACATTAACTAGAGTCTCTTTGAAGGTGCGTTATTTTCCCTCAGATAAGGGCAGCCCTAGGTGGCAGCTACCCGTCCAGGCCTATCAAGTATATGAACCAAATCCCTTTTTGTTAATGCTGTTAAAAACCAACCGGCATTTCTATTAAGCCTATACCTCAAAGAAAGAAAGAGGGGAAAGACCTCTTTGTACAAAACATTATAGCAATTCTTTTTGAAGTAGCCACAAAGTTGAAAATAAAGAGGTGCCCCACCTATTGGGAAATGGCTAAATAAATTACAGTAAACGAATGTAATGGATTTTATCATGCAATAAGAAATGAACAGTTCCAGAGGAAGCCAAGATCTCTATGAAGTGACGCAGTGACGAGCAAAAGAAAAATTCACAAAATGACAACATTATACAGAAAAACCATCTTTGAAAGACTTCAGAACTCTGATCAATATAAACCAGAAGTCCAGGACTAAAGGTGAAGCACACTACTCATTATACTACCAAAGAGGAAACAGTCAGAAAATATAGAATGAGATGAGCATTTTTGGACATGACAAATGATATTCGTCACATATGCACGTTCATCAGTGGTACAGGGGAGGGAGAAAAGGGGGGTGTTAATCATCTTACAGGGTAGATAACTTGTCCATAGTTTGACAACTTGTAAATATCAGAATCAAGATTTGGACCAAGGGCTTTCCTGATACCAAATTTAGGACTCTTATTAAAAAAAATTCATAACTATAGTAGTTTTTTTTAGATTTTTATGAGCATTTATTATCTCCTTCCTATTCCCTTCCTCTCACAGAACCATTTTTAAAAACCTTCACAATAACTACAAATTCCAGCAAAACAAATTTCAACATTGGCCAATCGGTTGTGCATATCTGCTGTAACAGCTTATTAGGGGGTGGGATTATTATTAAATCAGGAGGTGAGAGCAGTGAGAGAAAGAGATAATAGCCAGAAATAAATAAAATCTTAGCAAAGCCCCGAAAAGAGGATGCGCTGTACTAAAACTAAACTAATCACAGCGCGTACCCAGATGCCAATATCTATAAAAATTCAGGTGATATTTCTATTCTCTCCCTTTTCTCCTTTAACCCTCAAGTTCATTCACTCATTCAACATGCTTATTCACTCATGCCTTAGTTCCCAATCATATATAATATCACAGTTTTAAAGTGAAAAGGAACCTGAGGCCATCTAATCCAATGCTATCATTTTCCAAATCAGAATTCTGAGGCCCAGAGATGTTGAATGATTTGCCTAAAGTCACCCAGCTATCCTGGGTCATTTTCTATTTATTTAGTCTAATTTTTAAAGCTTTGGAGCAACAAAACTACAAGATAAAGACTGGGCTTATATAAATAGTTTAGTATTATAATCAAAACTTAAAACAAAGTAGGCTGACATTTAATGATATGTCTAATGGTTACTGTTCTGAATAGTAACTAGATATAAATAGTGTGCAGTTCACATTGTTGTTGGGCAATCTCTGGGCCTCAGTTTCCTCATCAGTAAAATGCAGAGACCAGACTAGATGTCAGTACTAAAGTCCCTCTGATATTCTTATGTATTCTAGTTATTCTAGTATTGTATCCCTCTACCATATACTACACGATAAGCCAAATGGGAGGAAGGGATACAGTTGATATTAATGTTTGTTGAGCATCCTCTTATTTTTTCCTATGGGTCCAACAGGGAGGAAAAAGAAGGGATCATTTTCCATGCATGATCATTTTCACTACATCTGTTTCCCATTACTGTTAGCCCTGCTGAGCATTTCTAAGGGGTTTTTACTGCTGTGAGCTCACTTTACAACAGGGGCAAAGAGTGGAAAAAGCAGTGGTCTGTTCTCTTCCAGTTTGCCAGAGGGTGAGGTCCAAAACAACAGGTGATGGCAATGGAAAGGGAAGCAAGGGGACAAAAGTCTAGAGTTAAAAAAAAAAATAGAGAGTGACTGGGAATCCTGTCAAATTAACAAACGTCCACAGGAATCACAACCAGTTAAGTTGAGAGCTCTGGGAACAAGATGGTGGTTTAGATATTTTTTTGCACAAACATTGTCACACAGTGGTGTGGTGGTTAGCTAGCATGTATGACATTATTAGCAAAGTATCATACTTCTGGGATATTAAGGTTTTGAGGAAAAAAAAAGAATTTTGTGGGTTGGCCCAGGAACCAGACAGAACATTGTTTCAGTATGCATCTACACTCAGCATCTGAGGTTCAAAAAAACCCAAGATCTAACAGGAACGTTTTTTTTAAACAACCCATTTGTAAGTTGGGGACAATTTGTAATAAAGTAAAGAGGTGATCTCCTGAAATGTAGGAAGTGAAGAGAGAAAGTGAGGAAACACTGATCTTTCTTGAAAAAAACCAATATGAAGAATAAAATCGGTTTGCCAACCCCCTCCCACAATCCTATCAGGCATAACACAATTTACAGCTTAATTTTATTTTAAAATATACCTCCCATTAGTGCATGCCAAAGAAGAACAAGATGAACCTACGCAGAAGGCAAGTCTTCTTTGGCTGGAAGGAAATTAAAGAAATATTATTTAATCATAAAACGATTGTTCAGTATTTTCAATGAAGCAAGGCTTAAGCCTATGTTTTTCAACTGATAGCTCCCCAGATTTTACTGCTGATGTTGGAGAGAATCACATTCCACTCTCCCATATCTCTTTTCTACAGAAGAGGAGCATGACCAACCTGTTATGAGGAACTGTACAGCAGTTCCTCATAGTGCAGCAGCCAAGCTCAAACTAGGGGTTCCACACAACCTATAACACAGGACTGCAACTTTGAGGGAAGTAATGAAGTATAAAAGATTCCCATTTTTAAAAAGCCAACAAAAAGTTACGATAAAGCATGCGGGTCCCAAACAACTCAGGCTTTCCCAGAATGTTATTCTAATGAGAAGTGAACATATTTGCCTCCTCCCACCCCCACCTTTCCAGTCTTCTTCTATCTTATACTCCTAACCCACCCACCCACATACTCTTTGGTCCAATGGCACTGGCTTCCTTACGTTCCTCCAATGAGACACTTTACCTCCAGACTTCAGGCATCTGCACTGACTGTTCCTCATGCATGGAGTGCTACCCCTCTTCTCCACACCTCTCGGCTTCCTTAAGTCCCAGATAAAATCCCACCTTCTACAGGAAGTCTTTCCCTGTCTCCTTCTCTATTGATTATTTCCTATTTATCATGTAAATTTATCATGTATATAGCTTGTTACTGCATGCTGTCTCCCCATTAGATTATGAAGGCAGGGCCTGTCTTTTGCTTTTCTTTGTACCCCCAGCATTTAGCACAATGCCTGGCACATACTAGGCACTTAAATGTTTACCAAGTGATGGAAACATGTGCTCAGTTTGAAGTACTTTGGGATAATACATAAACTTCTTCATCTCCATGATGGCAAAGGCCAAGAAGAGTAACCCATTCAATAGACCTTAAAAGGAATTACTCTGCTTTCTGGCACTCCCTTTCCATCTCTCAGATCTCTCAAGATTGGGCATCTTTTCCTCCTCTAGCCTTCTCTTCAGCAATGGGGGATTGCTTGCAATTACAGACTGCCGAAGCCTGACCTCGGGCCCCTGACTGCCTCTTGCTCTGTGCTACTTTCCCTGAGGACCGTAACAAACAGATTAGCAATCCCAGTGGCCCTCTCTGGAGTGTGAGATCTTGGGTTCCTTGGTTAGTGCTGAATGGCAGCAGATAAAGTTTCCACAGCGACCAAGGGATGAGCCCATCCTGTGCTCTGGCTTGCCAGAAGATAGAGACCTTTAAGAAATGATGATGAAAAGGCTCTCTAACAGATCCACTAAGGGTTTGGGATTTTAATAATTTAAGAACCAACCTCCCAGAAGAGTATAACAGGAGTCACAAGTTACTGTTCCATGTTTTAAATCTTTGTTCCATGCATGCTTCTGAGTCTCAGCCAATCTATACTTGACCCACCTTGAACACTGAGTACCTTTCTAATCACTTTTTAAAGACAGTCTAGACACAAGCCAATGGTATCAAAAGGAAATTACCAATGGGAAAGGGGAGCCAGTATACCAGGGGGAGGTTCCAGGGTAAGATGGTGGCTGGGGCATGAGGGAGAAATCCACAAGAGAGTCAGAAGTGGGCTAGCAGAAGAATGAAGGTTGGCAAGCCTGAGCTCCTTCCCAAAAGGAAAGTAGTACATTAGACCCGAAACAAAATTTTTGGCAAATTTGGAAAATTCTTTCCTCTGTCTCAAAAAAGCAATCTACTTGGAATGTCAGAAATACAACTTTCTTCCTCATAGTTATTTTATGGCTAACAATTCCAATACCCTGTTGCCCACAAATACAACCAGCTTTTCAAAATGCACATGATACCTTAAGGTTAAATGTCCCAAAAACCTGGAAAGTTACAAAACAAATAAAAACAGGAAATCAGCCTCCTCCTACATTAAACAAAGCTTAAGTAAACATTAGGGGAAAGATATCTAGACAAACACCAAAAATGCGATGCCTAAGTGCAGAAAAAAATCTTAGTTTGTGAAGTCATATGAAGACACAAAGATATTATTTATTTGTCCCAAGCTGCCCTGACCAGAAAATGAAATATGTGAGGCTTGTTATCACTGGCACCCCACCCCCTACCTCAGTGCTCAAAGGAATTCCTAGAGGGAAAGGGGAGCTTAGCAGCAGCAGGGATCTCTGTACCCCTAAACTTTCTTGAACTCTCAGCACTCCTCATTCTCCTCAGCAATGATAAAGTTTAGAGAAAATCACAACTTCTCTGGGCTTCAGCTGCATCATCTTGGATACAAAAGGGTTGGACAATATTGGTAGCTTTCAAACTTTTTCATCTCAAGACCCTTTTTTTACACTCTTAAAAATTTCTGAGTCCCTCAAAGAACTTTTGTTTGTGCGGGTTTATATCTATCAATTCATTTACATTAATATTATTATAAAAAGTTTTGACTTCATGGATCCCCTGAAAGGCTCTTGAGGAGCCCCAAGGGTCCTGCAGACCATACTGAGAAAGGCTGGACTATACAGTTCTTACCAGCTCTAAGCTCCTAAGATCCTATGATTTGGGGAAAAGGCTACAAAGAGAATAAAGTTAACTGACCAGGAAAAATGCTGTTGTTATTCAGTAGTGTCTAACCTAGACTCTTGTAAGAGCCTCCCAGTTGTTCCTACACCCATTCATCCTGTAATCAAGGCATCAGAGACCCAGAGCTGAAAGGGGCCTACAAGGTCTTCTAATCCACCCCTTCTATTATTATATCACTCATCTACTCCCAAACCTGCATTTGCTTCTCACTGAAATCACAGTCCTGATATTAAAGGCCCTCCATAATCTGGCTCAAACCTACCATTGCAGCCTTGTTTCACATTATTTACTCTCCTTTCATGTGGTCTACATTTCAGTCAAGTTGTATTAAAGAACCAGTGTTCTTTTAAATGGTAGGTGCTCCATAAAGGTCTGTTGACTTGAATTCAGTTTGGGTTTTCAAAGTGTATTTTGAGAGAAGGGTGGGCCCACGAGGGCTGGCTCAGGTTCTAGCCAGTCACACCTACACCTACACCCACACCTGTGCCCCCACACCCCCACACCCTTCTTTCATATCAGAAGTTCTTTACCTGAGGTCCGTGAACTTGTTTTCTGGTTTTTAAAAAGATGTTTTGAGACCTGTATTTCAATATTATTCATTACTTTTGTAGTTCTATATATTTTAAGCACTTAAACCACCACTCTGAGAAGAGCAGGCTTAACAAACTTCCAAAGGGTGCCATGACACAAAAATTATTACAAACCCCCTGACCCAGATGCCTTTTCAAGTAAGGCACACAGAAGAGTCTCTCTCTCTCTCTCTCACACACACTCACACACACACACACACATACACACACACACACAAATGGATACTCCTGTCCTCTGTACATTCTGAACATATCTAAAAGGGCATTTCAGTGTTGTTCAGTCATTTGGTCATGCTCAACTCTTCCTGACTCCATTTGGGGTTTTCTTGGCAAAGACATCACAGAGGCAGCTGGGTGGCACTGTGGATAGAGCACTGGCCTTGAAGTCAGGAGGACCTGAGTTCAAATATGACTTCAGACATTCAACACTTGCTAGCTGTGTGACCCAAGGCAAGTCACTTAACCCTGATTGCCTCACCAAAAAACAAAACAAAAAAAACCCCAGACATTAGAATGGTTTTGCCATTTCCTTCTCCAGCTCATTTTTTTTTTAAGATGAGGGAACTGAAGCAAACAGGGTTAAGGCACTTGCCCAGGATCACACAGCTAGGAAGTATCTGAGGCTAGATTTTAATTTTAACTCAGGAAGATTAGCCTTCCTGACTGCAGGCCCAGCACTCTATCCACTTCACCACCTAGCAAAAAAAAAAAAAAAGCTTCCATAATAAACGTGAATAGAGAAATTGCACAGGATCCAAAGAAAACTATATAGGGAATTGTGACAGTTACTCTCTATTTACTCATTCATGAAGGAATATTTTTATATGATGTTATTTTACAATTAGCAAAGAATAAAGGATTCTTTTCTATATAAAAAAAATTAGGGGAGAGAACACAAGTTTTATTTGTGTCTCCAAAGAGAATGTGCGATGACAACTAGAATTTCTATGGCTATTTCTCCAGTACATCATAAGTAATATGTACATCTTCAGTACATTCAGAACATCCTCTGTTTCAATAAGAAGCTCAAGGAGGACTTCAGGAGTCTGATTTTCTGAATTATGAGAATTTCCTTTCAAAACAGCAACAACAAAAAGAACTGCCCAAATTAAAAATTCTTCCTGCTTTCTGTTTAGCGAAGTAGAAAAGCAGTCAAAGCCAGGCTTGCAGGTTTTAAGTGATAACCAAGTAGCTATTTATGGATTATACCATACATAGGAATTTTTCATTTGCAAAAGAATGATGCTTAAAAGAAAAAAGAGCTCAAGAAAACATATTAAAAAGTTATAGCTTAGAAGAGGAGGCTCTTGAAAGCAAACAGAAGAGAACAGAACTGATTATAAAAATAATTGATTTGGAGGGTCAAAGCAAGCCTCATTTTCCTCTCAAATTACTGCTTAGCTAAACGGAAATGTTACCTAAGTAACTATGTTATTTGGCTAAGAAGCTTGTGGATTCATGAAAACTCTTATTTGGCCACACAACTATAGAAGGCGAATCTTACCTCGGGTTACTGAAAGGCAGCTAAGCCCAGAGGCCAGAAAAGTAGGTTTCAAAGTCGAGATACTGTTTCAAGTCCCATTTGTTAGCTACCTGACCCTGCAGTTATGGAAGTTCTCAGTGCCACAAAATCACTCTCCAAGAGTTTAAAAGGCAGAGCAGGTACCAATGGGAATTTCCTCACTGATACTCAAGTAAAATCACAGATTTGGATCAAGAAGAAAAAAAAGTTACTGCTATTTCTACTGTATGATCTGCAGCACTCCCATCTACCCAAAACAATCATCTTTTGAATTTCTATTGACCATCTAGTGCTTGAAGATGGTTTCCCCATAGAAATGTAAAGTCATGCTCAAAGAAAGTAATGAGCCTAGTGGAAGAAATCATCATACAAACTTCTATCTAACAGCATTCCAGAGTGTATCTAACTATCTTAAGGGGTTATCCCCTAAAAACCTCAAAATAAAGTTATTTAATTTACTTTTAATTTTTTCAAATGAATGTCATGCCAGAATGTTGCAAAAACCCAAGCAAATTAAGACAGAACATCAACCTGAAAAAGTCTCAGAATTTGTTTTCATAGAAGAACAAAGGTATCAAGGTAGAAAGACAAAGCTAGAAAAGGTTCCTAACATTGTTTAAGAAAGGGTTAGAAGAGATAAAGAGGTAGAAATTGGCTAATATCAGCATCAGGAATCTATTTGCATTGTGGCTTTGACAGGAAGTTGCTAATTGCTAAGAAAAGGCAGGTGAACCAGCTAGAATCATCTGAAAGACCACTATGAACAAAAAGCCTGGCTGAGGAGCACCCAGAGAGGCAAACTCGTAACTTTCCGCAGATGTAAGCCACATGAGCCAGCCAACAACGTAGCCAAGAAGAACAACAAAGGGCTGAGATGTTCCTTCCAGAAAGCCCAGAGGGCAGGGCCAATTTTGCAGTGAACTGATGCTCATTTCTTTCAGGTCCAAGTTACAGTTATGAATGTACAAAGTGTAAGCTGGTCTACTTCTTAGGGGAGAAAGTGAAAATTCAAAAGACTGTTTCTCCACTCGCCAGGTAATTATGGTCAGTGAAATACTCCTGAAAAGGATGAGAAGTGCTTCAAGGTAAAAATAAAGAAAAAGATCTAAGGAGGAAGAGAGAAATCTAGCCTATACTGGGCAATGCGGGTGGGAGGGGAGATGTTCAAAAATGAAAGAAGAGAAAAGGAAGGACCACAACATCTGCAACTAGGTGAGAGGTACAAGGTTTTTCTCACAGAAGGAGAGTTGAACACTATTAAAAGAAAACAGCTTATTTCTGTACAGGTGGTCAATGGTCTCTCTCACTGATCTAACTGACATGAGTACAGTCTTCTCACAGCATATTCCTGATTCCAGGGCTGGGAACTCTATCCCCTGCACCACCTAGCTGCCCAAGGTAATATTTATATATGGTCTAAAAAGATGTGGTTCTTAGGTCTCTTCCTCCCCTTTTCTGTTTCTCTGCCACTACCACTGCAGAAATGGAAGAAGGAAAGATAGAAGCAATGACCATTCTCCATTTTTCATTGTTTCAGGGCTTGTCACATCCAAATAATTCATCCCTACGCAGCTAGTACTTACACTATGCTGCTCCACTTAGCTAAGCAGACCACCTACTGCTAGGATCTTGTTCTAAGCCTTTCCAGCATTGGAGAAAGGGCCAGGGTCTGCATTCTGCTGGCAATGCCTCCAAGAACCCGGGTCGCCACAGCACAGTGGCAATAGGATGAGGCACAGAAGTAGTAGGTAGCGGGTTTTTAATTCACTTAATGGATTAATGGTTAATATTAAGTGAGACAAAACTGGGAGACAAATGCTTGCCAAAGATGTCTTCTATCATCATGGGGCAGATCCATTACAGAGCCCAAATGGGAAAGGGATTCCTTGCAGATGGAGAGGTCCTTCATAGGCTGTGATATATGAATGATATCATGCTGACTATATCAAGCTTGGAACATTTCTGAGCCTCTTAAATGATATTTGTAATAATCACTCAAGAATTCAGCCTCTTTATCCACAAAGGGAAAAACAGATAAAAAAAAAAGCCTGTTTTCCAAACTATGGCATGCATTTTGATGGACATCAAAGCTCAGTATGCTCAGAATGGGGCAAAAGGAGGAGAATGGGATGGATTGCTTTTAGGTAATTAATTATAGTTCTTTTAATGATTCCATGAGTCTCCCTGAAATAAAGACCCATCTTTTCTAACATTATTCTGGTGGTGATGAACAGCATGTAATCACAGTTTCTGAAGAACTGACACTCAGGTCACTCAAGGGGGACTGGGGCTGAGTATAGTGGTCCACACCCATGGAGTTCTGAGATACAGTGGGCTATTCAGACCAGGCGCCCACACTATGTTCAGCATTTCTACAGTGAGTCCTCATGGCTACATAAAAGAAATGATGATAACAGATCAATGAACAGACATTTACTAAGGGTTTCTCTATGTGCCTGGCATTGCACTTCTGATGGTAGGGAGAATGTCTTTGGACTGGAAAGAATAGAACAGAAATGATCCCTATTACTAAAGAGTTGAGATACAATATTAGTAAGGAGAAAAGTCACCCATCTCCTCTGGGAACCAAGTCACTAAGCCAAGATGCTGAAATACTTAAAGGACCAGATACTTCGGTGCGCCTCATGATCTTTTTAAAGGATGATCATGGTTCAAAACACAGAAGTCCAGATTTAGATAAAGAGTATCTACTTGCATGACTGAGTCACTAGGCCTCATTTTTCTCATCTGTAAAATGAGGGGCCTGGCCCATGAGGCCTCTGATGGGGTCCTTCCAGGCCTAAATCCAGGATACCAGGATTGTGAAGCATAACAGAATTACACATGCCTCTGGAGAAGGCCTGCCCTGCCTATACAACTATAGGCCAATAACTTGACTCATAGAATTTCTCTGGAAATCAGATATTATTATTCAAGGGAAAGTTAGTGAACATCCAGAAAAGGAAGTGGCAATCCTAAAAAGTACATACAGCTTCCTCAAGAACAGGTCATGCCAGATTAAACTCGTTTCCTTTTCTGACAGGGTTACTAGACTGGCAGTCATAGGAATGCTATACATGTAACTGAGCCAGATTTTAACAAAGCACTTTCACATTATTCTAATTGAAAGAAGGAGAGGTACAGGTTAGACAACAGTTCCATTGGGTAAACTGACCAGTTGAATGGTCAGACCCAAAAGGCAGTGATTAATCATTGTACGTTCACTTAGAGGGATCTGCCCTTTGCCCTGCGCTATTTAGCATTTTAATCAATGGTTTGGATAAAAGCATGCCCATCAAATTGGCAGATGACCTGAAAATTGGAGAAAGAGCTAACACAAGGGATGGCAGGGTGAGGATCCAAAAAAAGATCCTTACAGGCAGAAATGTCAGACCAAATCTACTAAGACAAAATTTAATCTGTAAAGCTAAAAGCTATTTTCCAATTGATTAGTACTCAAGGGATATGAATAAAAGAATTGTAGGTTATTAAACAACCATCTAGAAGAATGCTCCGAACCACTGACAATAAGAGAAATAGATGCAAAATAAGTCAAATCTCAGGCTTCATCTCACACAGCCAGCATAATGGGAAAGAAAACAGATGAAAATGAATGTTGGAGTAGTTGCAGAAAGACAGGCACACTCATGCATTGCTGGTCTGACTGGTATTATTCTGAAAAGCAATTTAGAATTATGTGATAATATCTATTTCCCCCCAAGGAAATCATTGACAAAAAGAAAAGCATCCATGTGAACCAAAATAGAGCAGTACTTTTTTGCGGTAGCAAAGAACTGAGAACAAAGCAGATGCCCATCAGGTGAGGAATGATCAGCAACTGGTAGTGTGTATGCATGCAATGCCATAGCAGTGTGCTGTAAGAAATGATGTGATGAATACAGAGAAACATGGAAAGATCTATATGAACTGATGATGCAGAGGAAAGAAAGCAGAGACAAAATATATACATATATATATATACAATGCCTACAACAGTGTAAGTGGAAAGAGGAATCACACACCAAAAAAAAAAAAGCAGGGCAGCTACATGGCGCAGTGAATAGAGCTCTGGCCTTGGAGTCAGGAGGACCTGGGTTCAAATCCAGCCTTAGACACTTAACATTTATTAGCTGTGTGACCTGGGCAAGTCACTTAACCCCAATCGCCTCACCAAAAAGCAAGGGAAAAAAAATCAAAAGCGAATGGTGGCACATGAAGGTTGGTGGTACATGAAGGTAATGGAATATTATAAGAAATGATAAACATGGTGAATTCAAAAGTATGGAAAGACTACCATGAAATAATGAAAAGTGAAGCACAGACATGGAAACAATATATACAATGCCCAAGATAACATAAATGGAAGGAATAGCCACCACAAAACAACTGGAACAACGTACAAAGTTGGTCCCAAAGAAGAGATACCTCTCCCCACTCCTTTGCAGAAGTCAGGGGTCTAAAGGTATGGAATACCACCTACACATATACAGGGTTTTTTTCCAGAAGTATTGATCATTTTCATTGCTTTTTTCTCTTTTTCTTTTTAAAACTCTTGTTATAAGGTATGATTCTTTAGGAGTGTCATAAAGAGGAATACAAAGCAAAATCTAGGTGGTATCAAAACAAACAATATCAATAAAAACAGTTGAAATGTAATACGAGTAAGTGTAAAGTCTCATACTTGAGTTTAAAAAAAAAGGCAACTTTACATGATGAGGAAGATATGGGTAAGAAAACAATCTATCTGGAAAAGAGCTGGGATTTTAGTGGTCTAAAAACTCACATAAGCCAACATTATGATATGGTGGCCAAGAAACCTAATAAGGTATCTGGCTGCATTGAAAGGAACAGTGTCCAGGAATAAAGAGGCAATGATACAATTGTGCTCTGTCCTGCTCTGCTTTGCTTTGATCAGTCCAGATCTATACATACTACCTTATTTAGTTCTTTGTGGAATAGTTTAGGCAAGATCTTGATAACCTAGATAGTATTCAGAGAAGAGATATCAAGATATATCAAGATCATACGATATGAGCATCAGTCAGGGAATGTGAAGGATTAGACCTGGTCTCTGTTAGCCCTAGAGACCAGAACTGGAGAGAACAGATAAAAATGGCAGAGAAGCCGATTTCAGTGTGGTGGATGGGAAAAATCATAACATGTCTATCCTGAAGGGAAATGGGCTGCCTCTGGGAAGAGTGGGCCCCTGCTCATTTGAGTTTTTCAGGCAGAGACTAGAAAACCACTTGTTGGGAATGTTGTTAGAGGCTGGGAGGGAGAGATCTGTTCAGCTACAGGATGTCCTAGAAGACATCTGAGGTCCCTTACAACGATGAGATTTAGGGAGTAAAAAAATCAACATTTTCTCCAATCACAGTTTAAGAGTAAATGAAAAGTGGTTGGGATTTTTTTGTTGGTTTCTTTTTTGTACACCTGCTTGTTTATAAAGGAATAAAATACCCTCCAAGGGCAAATTCCTCATATTTTATAACTTAAGATAATTTTTCATGTCTCTGAAGTTACTGCTCTGCTGTAAAATGCTTCATAAAGTTTCCATAAAGTATTTTATGACTTGGACATTTTGTTTTCCTAGGAGCTTATCCATTTCACATAAATGAGTTTTAGTTCAAGGTCCCACTTCACACAAATACGAATTTTCCTTGTTTTGGGTCCATGGAGACCCTTTTTAATAGAACTTCCCAAGACATCTGCAGCTAATCTAGCCACTTGCTTGCTCAATTTAATCTTCCACCCTATTTTTTTATGAGCAAGGACAGTTTTTCCTCAGTTCCCTCTTCCTAGTAAAACTTGGCAAGAAAGCCTCCTCTATAAATCATCTAATATGTAAATTAAACATAAGAGATAAAAATCCCCTGAACTGTCTTGAAGAACTGGGGGGGGGGCACGATGCGGGCAAGCCAATTGCCTCAACTTTCCACAATCAGCAACCTCTCTGATGTGATGCCTTTTGTTATCACAGGAACATCCCTCCTTCTCACCAAAGAGGACTGGGGGTGGGATATCAAAGGAAAAAAATAACAGGAGATGCTTTTAGGATATAGATACTACTTCAAAACTCCAGGTTTTCCAGTTCCACATTCACTTCTGAAAAAGATAACCTGTGAATTTGGTGGGAGCTCAATTACCAAACTCACTTGACCATTCAACACTTTAGGCCGTGAATAAATATATATTTTTTAAAAACCATAAATGGTGGTGCAAGGGGTCCACCCCAATGTTTTAAGGTTTTCAGACCGCTTAAAAAGGAAGGTGGAGAAATTTTAGGAGCAAGGTAAGATGAAAGTAAGCCTACCGCTATGCTGAGAAATTGCTATTATAGTGTGTATGGGGTGGGGTATACTCTAAAATGCTTTATTTTATAAATACTATTTTAGAAGGGAAAATAACACTAGCATCAGACTACAACACAGTAGGAGAAACTGGGGAAACACCAGTTTAAGCTATAAATTAGGGGTATATTTGACAGAGGGATGAAGATATTTTCCTTCCTTTTCAAATAAAAAATACAATAGCTAAATGTAAACCAAAGCCAGTTCTAAAGATGGAGCTCCAGAGCAATGATTAAAACCCAAACCAACGGTATGTCAACCCAACTCAGTGCTAACCTCCCCCTGATCCAGGTATTTTAACCCTAACTTTACACAGATATTGAGAGAACCAGGAAGGGCACGTAGGCTTTCTTCTTGCTCCTCACACTGGACACTCACTATCCTATCTCGGTCATTTCATGTGCTTGGAACACACACCCCTTCTTTCCTCCACCTCAGAGAGTCCCTTCTCCTCTTTTAACACCTAGTTGCTCCAGCTCCATTTTGGGCATGAAGTTTCTGTAAGTAATTTTAGTGTGTGCAAAGTGTATTTTTTGTTACTCTTTCTTAAGAGTTTTCTTCCCAGGATCCATAGCCATAACAATCTCTACTTCCCAGGTGTTAGACATGAGTTCTCACGATCACGGTTCAAAACAGTTTCTACCACACTTGTGCAGTAGATACAGGGATGAAGTGATGTAAAATTGTGAGGCAACTGCTGGCAATGTGCCTTCTTTGTCTGTTGCTCTATAAAGCAAGTGGGTCAGTGACTAGAGACCCCCATGGGACTGAATGTGCAGGCTGAATGCTGCTCATGCCTTGACCAGCCCCCATCAAGGCTTGGGAGGGGAAATCCGTGTATTTGCCTCAACCAGCTCCTACTGAGGCATGAGGGGATTTAGGGGAGTGCAAAGGTGTGCAGGTCTTGACTGACACCATGGAGACAGAGGGGTTATTGCCCCCCCCTTCATGCTGGCCCCTGCGAGAAGGGTTGTGAGGGAACGGAATGCTGTAGGAGGTGGTGCTCCCATTATCAGCAAACTCCCTTTAAGAAGACTAGACTAGAATAAGTAAGCTTATTTAACCCCTTATTATGACTCCATTCCTGTCTTCCCATCTGACCGGATCAAAATCAAGCCTGCTAGTGAGAGAGATGCTAGAAGCTCTCCCGTGTCTCTTTCTAAAAAATGGCGTAGTCAGTGTGTTTACTTGTCCAACAGTTTCTCATGCCAACTTCTAGTGCCCTCCCTCCCAAACTACCTAATACTTAACTACTTGATATACCTTACTATTCTCTTTGTATTTATGCTCTACATATTTATATATATATATACTTGCTCCCCCCCCCAGATGTGGCTAGGTAGCTAGGTAGATTGATTGCTGGACCTGGAGTCAGGAAAACCTGAGTTCAAACCCAGCCTCAGATACTTAACTAACTGTGTGATCCTGAGCAAAATGCGTAAACTCCATCTTGGTTTCCTCAAATATTTGAAAAAGAAATTGTAAGTAAAAAATAGTACCTGCCTCCCACGAGTGTTGTGAGGATAAAGTGAGACAGTATTTGTAAAGCACTTATGCCATGCCTGGCACATAGTAGGCACAAGTAAATGCTTGCTTCTCCACCATACACACATCTGAATAAAACGGCTTTATTCTTTGCTCTTGTGTCCCAAGCAGGGAGCACTGTACTTCTTAGCACACAGCAGAGGCTCAATAGATACTTGCGGATTGCATGACAGCTGATTGGTAATCATCCCTCACTATAGTGGGAGAATATCTAGGAATACAGTGTAACATTTCACTCAATAGTGAAATAGGAGAGAAAAGGGAGAGGGGGATTAAGAAAGGGATTAGTCCTAAGGAAAATACATCCTAAGGGCATACAGAAAAAAAATTAGCTCTTTCTGAGGGGTCAAAGAATAGGAATCTGAGAGAACACACATCAACTGTGGAATGGATGAACAACAAGCTATGATTTATAAATGTCATGGAATATTATTGTGCTGAACTCTTAATCAGAGTAATGACCAATCAGGATTCCAGAGCACTAATGGGGAAATGTGCTACTTGCTCACCACATATTGGAAAGATGAAGGACTCAGAATGCAGAATGAGATAAATATTTTTTAGGACACGGCCAATGTGGAAAGTTGTTTTGATTTGATTTGATATACATCTTTGTAATGGGCTTTGTTTTTCCTGGGTTCTCAATAGTGATGGGAATGTTAGAATGGGAGGATGAGAAGGTGGATCTTGACTGATTAAAACAAAATATTAAAAAAGAAAGAAAGAAAATTTTGGAACTCCAATCAACAGAATGACCTACTACAATTCCTGAGGACACCTTCTGATGGGCTCAGAATGCAGATAGAGAGACAGATAGGTGTGTATGTAAGTGTGCATGTATGTAGAGAGGGAGAGCCTATGAAGAAATTTTGTTTTGTTTGATTATAGATGCTTGTAGCAGGTTTTGTTTTTCTTGCTTTCCCAAGGGGGGTGGGACAGGAAGGGGAAAGATGACCGATACTGGTTTGAAAATAAAATTTAATTTAAAATTTTTTTAAAATCTAACAAGAGATCTTAATCTACTAGTTGGGGCAGTGAAGATTAAAACATTCCTTCCTAACTGCCTTTGCTAGTCTAAATACAAAGTTCAAACACTACTAGGCTGGGTTTCACAATCTCTTCACATAAAAATGCCTATAAGATCCAGGCTCTCTGCTCACCTGGTTAAAGTGGACTGACAAAGACAAAAGGGACTGCCTGTTTGCTTTTCTATCACTTATACCCTTAGCTTCCTTCTCCACGCCTAGAGAAGAGAAAGAACAAGTTGGACAGGGTTGCTTTACTACAAAGAACATTAAAAAAAATCCCAGAGTTTTTTGTCTTTTTTTTTGTTAAGTTTCTACCTGTTCTTGGGCACCTCTTCCCCACCCCATCCCATGAACTATTTGTAGCTGGACTTTTGGTTGAACAGAATTTGTTTAAACTAATTTGCAACCAAGTCTCAATTCATTAACCACACTTCCCCAAAGTGGCCCAGCAAAAAACTAGCAACCACCTGAAACTTCTCTAAACCACCTCACATCATCTCAGAAAGGATGTTCCCTTTCCTAGTCTAGAAGCTCTGAACAAAATGTAAACAAAGATTTGGGTCTGTCATCTTTGAGATTTAAATTAGTTTAATTAAATTACTCAAAAGGGCACGTGCCTCATTTTAAGTTTAATAAAGCAGGTGTCAGATCTAAATAGAAACCTAGGTCACAAAGTGTGGAAAGAGTTGCTGAGGCTACCAAGGAATATGGAGAGGGAGAGAGGGCAGAGAGGCAAATAACCATCAAAGTAGCTGGGCCGGCTCACTCACAGACTAAGAGGCAGTGCTCCAGATCAGAGCCCAAATTACAACAAAGCAACGTGGTGGAAGACTTCCCCAGGCAGAAAGAACAGAAGGAAGACTGCAGGGCAGCCAGACAAATGGAGAGGCAGACCCTAAGAAAGGGCAGAAGGGGCAGGGGTGGTGAGCTCAGCCACAGAAAACAAAGACTGAGGGTCTGGGGGAGGGGGAGCCTACCTACTATTCCATTTTCCTCCATAGGAAAATAATGGAAAGTTCTGTCTCTTCCCACATCCCAACCCCTACTCCAGGTGATTTGAGTAGACAAGTTCCCAACCATAGGAGAAGCAGACTTCAAGGGCCCTCACCTGGAAGAAGCTGTTTCTAATTATTTCCTAGTGTTACTCATATAAGAACAGGGCTATTTTTAAATTGCTTCAAAACTCCCTAAGCCTGACACTGGTGATCTAATTAAGCTAGGTGGCTAGCCACCTTAATTCCAAAGAAGGCAGACCCATTGTATTATGCCACAACTGGAGGCAGGATTTAGGAGCCCAGCTACTGGGGATGGTGTTGGAGTTCCTTTCTCCTCCATCCCATCCCAGAGTGAATATCAATGGTCTTGATGTCCTAGGATACTTCCCTTTCATAGAATTTTTAGCCCAGATTCTAGTTCAGCAGGCTGCTTAGCTTTGGGCTCAAAAATGTGTGGCTGTTTTCCCGGCTATCACCATAAGAAAGTAATTGAGCCCAGAAAGCAAACAAGACAATTCCGAGGCCTGGGCTGAAGTCCAGAGACCCAGCTGTGTGAAGACAAGTCATTTACCTCACAATCCCCAACCACTGACTCCAAGGGCCTTTGTGAGGGAATCATAGGACCTCAGATCTAGGGCTGAAAAGGCCCCTATGAGTCACCTACTTCAACCCCCTCATTTTGCTGATAAGGAAATTAGGGCCTAGAAAGATGAAACGATTCAAAGTTAAGTGTCCTGGTGGATAGAGCTCTGTACCTGAAGTCAGGAAGAGCGGACTTCAATACTCAGCTGTAGGATCGTGGACAAGTCATTAAACTTGTCTGCCTGAGTTTCCTCGTCTGTAAAATCAGTCAACAAATTTTTCTTAAGGGCCTACTATGTGTCAGGCACCATGCTAAGCACTGGAGATACAAAGAGACAAAATACTGTCCCTGCTCACAATGGGGAAGACAAGCAAATATGTACAAATAAGCTATATATAGAGGGGAAAAAACAGGAAATAATTAAAAGAGAAAAGGTGCTAGAGGAAGGATTGTGAAAGGAATTTTAACAGGGACTTGAAGGAAGCCAGTGAATCCCTCAGAGACAATGAAGGACAGTATTCCAGGCATGGACAACAGCCAGAGAAAATGCCCCCTGCTATGAGATAGAGTGAGCCACTGTTACCGGATCAAAGGTATGAAGGGCTCTGATCAACAAGCAGAGAATTCTGTATTTGCTTGGGGGGCAACAGGGAACCACTGGGCTTTACTGGGAGGAAGGCGGGGAAAAGTCACATAATCAGACCTGCACTTTAGGAAAATAACTTTAGTGGCTTAATAAAGAATGGACTAGATTGAGGGGAAACTTGAGACAGGCAAACCCACCAGCAGCTATTGCAATAAACCAGGCATAAGGTGATTTTCATTGTTTGCTTGTCTCAATTGTGTCTAAACCCTTCGGGACCTCATTCGGGATTTTCCTGGCAAAGATACTGGACCTGTTTGCTATTTCCTTCATTTTATAGCTGAGAAACTGAGGTACACAGGGTTAAGTGACTTGCCCAGGATCACACAGCTAGTAAACGTCTGAGCTAGGATTTGAACTCCAGGTCTGGCAATCTATCCACCGCACCACCCAGCTGCCCTTTGAGGAGTATCTATCTCCCAGGGTTGCTGTATCAAATGATAGTATTTATATTTATAAATGCTTTGCAAAACTTAAATCACTAAACCATACAAATGCTATTGTCAGAAGAAGCAGAGTAAGTATTGGATGTGTGTAACCTTTCTGTTGTACCCTGCTGCCTTTCATGAATGTTTATTCAGTGTTTTAAGGTTTCCTTTACAAACATCTCATTTGATATTTACAACCACCGTAGGAGGTAGGTGCTACTATTATTTCCATTTTATAGCTGAGGACAATGAAGTTCAGAGAGGTTAAGTGACTTGCTCAGAGTCACACAGCTACTGAGTATCTCAAGTGGGATTCAGACCCAAGTCTTCCTGGTTCAGCAACAGAAACTGATAAGATTTTAATCAGTAGAAATGACATTAAGAAGAAGCATTCACATCTGCTTTGCCATTATACCCTAAGGACCATGAGTCCTTTCCATCTGGGCCAAGACTCTCTTTTCTATTTTTACTTCCAGAGCTTAGCATATTGTAAGCACTTAAATTCTTTTTTCATCCAGCATTCCAGCACTGAATCCAAATGATCTCTTACATATCCCTCCCACCTCTAAAAATTTATGATCCTGTATCTTCTCAGAGTTCTAACTATCCCTTCATGTACTTAACAACTGATTGTACCACCTACCTAGGAGTAATTGCTTACCAAGAGTGGTTGGGAACCTCACAACCAAGCCTTGAGGTTTTTGGCAGGGGACAGGAAAAGTCAAACCCCAGATAGCAAAGAGCTGGGCACAAACTCCATGGTTGCTAAGAACCAGATTGGGTCCCTGAGGTACAAACACTACCTCTGAGGCACAAGTCACTTCATCTTCTGGATCTCAGCGTCCTCATCACTACAATGAGGAAAGTGGACTACATGGCCTCTGAGTCCCTTAAGGCTCTGGGTTTCTGTGATTCTGTGACTGTAATTATCTGTGTACCTATCTTTTTTCCTGAACTATGCCATAACGCAGACTTATTTGGCCCACTGCCCCCTTTTCAACAACAACAAAAAAAATTACTCAGCACCCCCCTGGAAAGCTACTTTCTTTAACGGTTTTGTTTTGTTTTTTCAAACTTGCGTCATTTCCAATAATATAACATTTTTTTAAAATGATGCATCTTAAATTTAGTAATTTATTGTAAATTTGTGGGTTTTTTCCTGCATTGAAATTGTGATGACTTAACCATATAGTATATTGTAAACAAGTCATTACATGCACATACTGTGGTCGATGCATGCTGGACTTCTTGTTAATGCCCCACACGCTGGCCTGCCGATACTTGCTCGTTAAGACCATTGGTGGACTTGACCACTGATCTGTTATAACTTGAATTTTGTGTGTGTATTTTGATAAATAATGTAATCATTATTATTTTAACTCTGTTACACAACAGATAAAACATGTACAAATGGTTTTTCAAAATTCTCTTCTCTTCTTTCCTTATGCTTCCACACATCCCTTATTTTTATTCAATGCCCCACCCCATTGCATACTACCACCACCTGGATTGTTGGGAGGGGGTGACCCCCACTTTGGGAACTTATGTATTAGGTTTAACACAAGTGACTATTGGGGCAGCCAGGCGATTCAGTGGCTACAGCACTGGCCCTGAAGTCAGGAGGACCGAGTTCAAATCTGGACTAGACACTTAACTAGCTGTGTGACCTTGGGCAAGACACTTAACCTTGACTGTCTCAAAAAATAAAAAACAGAAGTGACTCTTATTCATTTATCCTTTCCACTGGAACTGGAGTGCCTTTACACACAGAAAGCTAATGTATTTGTTGAATAACTGAATGACAAAAAATAGTGCCATAGCTCCTACTTATTTCAATTATACCACATCTACTATGTGATCCAAAGACCAGTCCTCTGTATGACAGACGCCACTACTTCCTTCTATTATTGTGGGTAAATCAAGGGTTACCTAAGTTTGTCAGGTAAAAGTAAGTCAGTTTCCATCTAATCATGTTGCGCCTGATTTTTGTCAACAATTCCACTGGTTACCACCATAAGTGATTCTCAGGATTCCCAACCATAACTACTGAGTTCCAAGGGAAGTGATTCCCTTCTTTCTTTTGTGCCCAACAGACCCACTTCAGGATTTTTACATGCCATCAATAACTGCCAGCGAAGAGTTTGTCTGTAAGCTATAATGGCCTCTTTGTAAGATAGGAAATTTTACTTCTATCTCCCCTGTTTCCACTTCTACCTCTGAAGGGTTTCACTTTGGTCCTGGTGATTAAAAAACAGTCAAGTACCTCCACAATTCATCTGGTTCTCCTTATTGGTCCCAGGCAAGAAAGAGTCTCTTTCTTGCAGTTACATAAAGGGATGACAGACAGTCTTGTGGCTCCACATTCAAGACCATGAGTCAGAAGCCCTGGTGAATCATTTCCAGTATTACCACTGACTCAATTGTCTATCAAGAAAAAAATAAGGGTCGCTAGGTGGCGCAGTGGACAGAGCACCGGCCCTGGATTTAGGAGGACCTGAGTTCAAATCCAGCCTCAGACCAAAACACTTACTGGCTGTGTGACCCTGGGCAAGTCACTTAACCTCAATTGCCTAACCAAAAAAAAAGAAAAAAAGCTTTATTTTTCTGTTTCTTTCTATGCACAATGAAAAGGCTTTTCAACTATACTGGTATGATACGTCATTTTGTTTGTAACACTTCTGCAGAAGGAAAAAAATATCACTCACGACTGTAATCTAGACTGGTAAACTGGGTATAGGTACCCAAATTGCTCCCCATACTCCCAGCCTAATTTCTGAAGGCCATCATTCTTCACCTAGAAGAGTTTTCTTGATTCGAGTTCCTGACAGTCATTCCTTAAAAGTGGGGACTTGAGGGGCAGTTAGGTGGTGCAGTGGATAGAGAACTGGCCCTGAAGTCAGGAGGACCTGAGTTCAAATCCAGACCTCCCACCAAACACTTGACACTAGCTGTGTGACCTTGGGCAAGTCACTTAACCCCAATTGCCTTAAAAAAAAAAGTGGGGACTTGATCCAGCAAAGCACATAATTTAGACAAAGTGAGGACAACAATGCAGACAGAAAAAACTACTGCAACAAAAGAATGATATTTATAATGACCTGTTTTGTACAAAATACACCTTTCTTTGCATGGAACATGACATATGGCCTCTAATAGACTCAGTTTGCTAACACTGCTTCCAGTCTTTTTTTCCCCATTGTATTATAAAGAATAGGAAATAAATAAAAGACATAAAACATAAAAAAAAGCTTAGAAGGGAACAATATACTCAGAATGAAGTGTAGAAAAATAAGACATCCAAAATTTACATTAGTGTCAAGTTTTTTGTGTTTTTAAGGTTTTTTTTTTAAAGAAGAGGTCACTGAAATCTATCTGAAATCACAATGAGAAACACCCAACATTTGGTGGTGAAGAGAGGTAGAGCACAGCTCACATACCACCACCTCCATGACACTTGTGCCCATCCCATTATCTGCTATTGCCTCCATTATCTTTATGGGCACTAACACTAGAGTATAAGCTCCTTGAGAGCTAAAATTCTTTCCTTATGTCCCAGAGCAGAGCATACAGTAGTTGCTTAATAAGATGCTTGTTGACGGACTAAAAAGAGTCAGCCTTACCTAAAGGCATGGTTGTTATGTACTATAGTCGAGTAGGCACATGCCTATTTGTTTCCTGGCCTCAAAAATCTGAATTTTATTTCTCTCCAAACACAGTTTCTATAATAACATTAGTTTCATTTCTGCCCAGTTATTTTACATGTTCATTTCTCTCCCTCCATGTTCTCCACTTTCTTTTTTCACATATTTATTCAGCAACAAACATTTATTGATCACAAATTGTATACAGCACCATATTAGAAGCTAGGGAGACATTCACGCATGAGATCCTTATCCCTGCCCTCACTAGGTTTACACTTTAGAGAAAGAGAACATTTTGTATACATTTCGGGATTACGGATCTTATTTCCAATACTACCAATAAATCACTAACAATGCAAGGTAGTTCATGCTGCGAGCCAAAGGAGCCTGGGATGGACACAAAGTACTCCACAGGACTTATAAGGAAGGAGAGACCACTGTGGTATGGATGATCACTAAGGAGGCTGATATGAAGCTGAGCCTTAATAGATGGGTAGGCATTTGGGTAGAGAAGAAGGAACTGAGAGAGAAAAAATAGAATGGCCAAAATGCATGTACCAGGGAAAAAAATGATAGCTGTGTGACCCTGGGCAAGTCACTTCACCCTGTTTGCCTTATCTATAAAATGAGTTAGAGAAGGAAATGGCAAACCACCAAAATGGGGTCATGAAGTCAGACTGAAAAACAACAAATAAAGCCCTACAGAAACCTGTATTATTTATCAATCAACATCCATCATGTGACAGCAGATAAAACAAGCTAATGGTGCTGTAACATCACATCTGCCCCCTTGCCCCTGCTGAAGATTAACCAAATGATTCAGTGGATGCCAAGAGAAAACAGACATCTTTCCACTGGCTGCCAATATATCACCTGATGCTCCTAATAAGACTCAAACTCTAGGCAAGAATGAAGCCAACGTGGGCGATTAGACCAGTTATCCAAACTCTTGCCTTCACCAGACTCCTTCCATCCATGAGGAGACATTCCACAAGAACACACCGAACCATGTAAATTCAATAAAGACCCTATAGATTAGAATTCAAAATGGACCTGGTTTGTTTATGAAGCTATATAAGAGTGAAACAAAGTCAACGTCGACCAATTGGAGAATAACTAAACAAACCATGGTATGTGGATGCAACAGAATATTGTTGTTTCATGAAGGGCCATCTCCACCTGTCCAGATCTCTATCTGGCCACTGGACCCGATGGCTCTCGAGGAGAAGGTGAAGCTGGTGACTCTGCACAGCCCTCCCTCACTTAAATCCAACTCACTTGCAAGCCATGGCATCACCTTCCTGATGTCATGGTCTTCTTCAGGAACGAAGGACAAACAACAACGACTAACTTTCCATGACTCCATGCAGTGGTTTGCCATTTCCTTTTCCAGCTCATTTTACAGATGAGGAAACTGAGGCAAACAGGATCTTGCCCTGGGACTTGCCCAAAGTCACAGAGCTAGTAAGTGTCTAAAGCCAGATTTGAACTCGGAGAGATGAGTCGTCCTGACTCCAGGTCTGGCACTCTATCCACTACACCACCTAACTGCCCTAATGGAATAATACTGTGCTGTAAGAAACTATGAATGTGATACAGCAAAACATGGAAGATACACAAGAACTGATGCCGAATGAAGAAGAATCAATAAAAAAAAACCACACACAATGACTACAATGATGTAAATGGAAAGATCAGCCACACACTCAAAAATAAAAAGTGAGGGTTGCAAAATTATAAAGATCAAGCAGGACTCAAAAGAAGAGATGTGGGGCAGCTAGGTGGCGCAGTAGATACAGCTCCAGGCTTGGAGTCAGGAGGACCTGAGTTCAAATGTGACCTCAGACACTTGATACTCACTAGCTTGTATAACTCTGGTCAAGTTACTTAACCCTGGATTGGCTCACCAGAAAAAAAAAAAAAGAGAGAGAGAGAGATGTGAGAAGACCTCCCAGCCCACCCCATCACAGAGGCAGAAGAAGGTCTATACTGTGCATAGTTCACATGTTTTTCAGACTGTTTTCAATGTATTGATTGCTTATGCTAATTTTTCTTTTTTTGTCTTAAAAAAATACTGTTACATGGGATGTCTCTCTATGAGGGGGAGGGATCATGGGAAAAATTACAATGATGTTAAAAAATAATTTAAAAATATATATATAAACAGAAGTCTGATATGCTAATCTCTCCCAATCATCTCTGTATATGCATAACCATTTTTTAAAAAATTGTTTTGACTAGACATTCCTGATGGGGGGGGGACTGCTGTCTAATCACATTGTACTGTAAAGTGATTTTTTTTTCCATGTAAATCTTATTCTACACTAAGAAGCTCAATGTAACTAAGTTTTTCCACAACAGCTGTTTTCCTTCAATACAAGCTCAATTTTCATCTCATGAGGCACAATGCTGAGGAAAAGCCAAATGTAAAATCCTGTTTCCTGTAAAATTCAAACAGATGTTTTATGTAATCAAGCCAACCACTGTTGTGAAGCTCCACCCCATCTACTGTGTCCCGGATTATTTTATAAGGTAGGGGCAGAAATGGAGGGAGAAACAAACCACATGCTAACAAAAGGACATGAGGATATCCCTGCCGATAAAAATGGTCTTTAAAATATCGTAACTTAAATATTTGGAGAGCACCAGCTAAGGCACAGGGTCTATAACTTGATATACATCACTCAGCAACAAATCTCCGTTCTGCGTTCAGTTGGCCAAGTCACACGAGCAACAGCAAATTCAAGAGAGACGCTGACTTAGTCAATAATGTAGAAATACAGATTGAACAACCCAGGGTAACTCAACAGGATATTACTAAGCTGAGATAAGCATCAGGCTAGGCTCTTTAGACATCATATCTTGTTTGGGGATTTTCTTCTTGAAGCCAAATTGTCTTAGATGGATGGGTCTAGTAATTCCTCTGACGCACAAGTAAGTGTAGTCACTATCCTCTGCCTGGTTTTGAGGCTTCTTAATTGGGCTATGGATCAAGGCATCTTGGAGGCAACTTGAGGCAGAAGAAAGAGATCCACTGGATTTGGAGTTTCTGAGTTCAAACCCTAGTCTTGTTAACTTAATACCTTTATGACATTAGGCAACATACACTCCCCTCCCCCACCCTAGTTTCCTTTTTTATAAAATAAGGGCCTTCAATTAGAAGGCCCCAAGCAGCAACTCCAGCCCCAAATCTACAATCCTGTGAGCCTGTATGCTGAAGAATAACTAAGCTTCTAATGATAACTCCTTTTACTTTTTGTATCTCAAAATGGAAAGACTATAAAAGAAATGTATGGAGTACGTAATAATAGTAAACAAGCAGTTCCCATTTTTACCCTTTAGCAAGAAAGACCATTACCAAAAATGAGTCAGAACTCATGGGGATAAGGTAGGAGTTAGTTAGGTCTGTGACCTCACTGGTTCAGGGAACTACTAGGTAAGGAAATTGCCTCTCTACCAATGCAGGGAGGTGTACATATGTACAAAAACTAAGAAGAGGAGGGAGTCCATCAGCTGGGGAATGGCTAACTAAATTAAGGTATATATAGATAATGGAATATTATTGGGCTGTAGATGAATTCAGAGAAACTTGAGAAGCCTTACATGGAACTGATGCAGTATGAAATAAGCAGAACCAGGAGAACAATGTCTACAATAACCCCAACATTGTAAAAAAAAAAAAAAACCACAGCTCTGATATATCAGAATTCCGACCAATACAATGATCAACCATAATAACCTGAGAAATAATGATGAAGTACACCAGACACTACCATCTGCCTGACAGGTTTAGACTCAGGGGTAAATAGATAGAAATTTTTTGGACATGGCTTTGTTTTGCTTAACTATGCTTACACTTGTGATAATGTTGTTTGTTTGCTTTTAATGGAGGGAGGAGTGGAGTTTGGGAGAAAAGAGGGATTAGAAATAGTGATACAAAAAGAAAAGAGGGTTATTTCAACATTTGTTTGAAAAAGGCACAGAAAGGCGCAGCTAGGTAGCACAGTGGATACAGTGTCAAGCCAATAGTCAGGAGGATCCAAGTTCAAATCTGACCTCAGACACTTACTAGCTGTGTGACCCTGGGCAAGTCCCTTAACCCCAGCTGCCTCAAAATAGATACAGAAAGATAGACAGATGATAGATAGATAAATAGGTAAAAATGTACATAAGAGAATAGGAGGTTCAGAAGGAGACAAAGAATCAGAACAAGTTTTAAACTAATATACTGAATTTTTTATGCAATAAACATAACGGATTTGTGTAGACATCCATTCCTTTTTTCTGTTCTCTATGGGTAAAGATCCTATTTGTCAATGTATATTTTTTGTTCAGAACAAAAACAAAATAATATTCAAAATGATTCAGAAGTTGCCTTTCCTACAGGTCTGCCATTCCCCAAATGCCACCTCCAGAAGTGAAGGACTCCACTAGACATTTTCCCAGTCTCCGGTGATGTGCCAGTTTCACCTGGGGCAACTAAGGCCAGTTAAGAAAAACAGCCTGCTTGAACAAACAAACTTTATACAAAAAATGACAGCCAACCTACACCACATATTTTACCATTCTTAGAATCTAAGGCAAGGAAAAGAAATTTAAAGCATCTCAATATAAGCATATAAAAAAACACTAGTATACACAATCTGCCACTGAAAGAATGAATCTTTGTACATAAAGTGAACGTATCAAATAAAATACTGCTATTGCTCTGGCATCTTAACAACGTTCAACAAACACGTTTTAAGTGATAACTAGCAGAGGGCATTCTCAGAAGTGCTGGGGTTGTTGTTCAGTCATGTCCTACCCATCTGGGGCTTTCTGGGCAGAGATAATGGAATGGTTTGCCATTTCCTTCTCCAGCTCATTTTACAGATGAAGAAACTGAGGCCAGTAGTGTGAAGTGACTTGCCCAGCATCATACAGCTAAGTAAGCATCTGAGGCTGAACTCAAAGAGATGAGTCTTTCTGACTCCAGGCCTTCGTTCTAGAGTATAAAAATGGGGGGGGGTGCAGAGAAATAGTCCTTGTCCCTCCAAGAGTTTATAATCTAAATGGGAGAAGAGAGGGGAAGAAGACAGAGGAAATGTTCAATAGAAAATAAGGGGGGAAAAAAAGGAGAGATCAGGGTTTCAGACAAAAGGGCTTCAAGAAGAAAGAAAATGTGAGAACACAGATCATGTTTCAGATAATACAGATATAAAGTAAGGGAAGCAGCTTTGATATAGTGGAAAGAAAAAACAGTAGGCCAGAAAGGAAAGGAATTCAAATGCACATCTAAAGCACCTAGCTCTTTGGCCTTGGGTGAGCCACTTCAATCTTGCTGGGACTAAGCAAATTTCCTCATCTTTAAAAGAAGGAAGGTTGCACAAGATGGGTCTCTTTCAAAAAAAAATTACATTAAAAAAAATGGGTCTCTTAATTCCCCACCTACTCCAGATTAACAATCCTAAAGTCTCAGGCAGGAGCAGACTGGAGAGCCGGGCCTTGAGGAAAGGGAATGATTTTCTTCCAGGCAGAGATGACGGCGTACAGCCCAGCCACAGAGGTGCGGAGCTGAGAAGAAACAGCTTGTGCTAGTAATAACTCAATTAAGTCCAGAGGCTTCTCCTGTCTCCTGCAGGATCCGGCATTCAAAGCCCTTCCTAAACTAGGCCCCTCCTACCTTTCCAGTCTTCTTAAACTTTACAGGCACTCTTAGATCTGGTGACTCCTGCTGTTCTTCTGTCACTCAGTTCTGGTCCAGCCTCATTTCTGCCTACCGGTTTCCTTTAAGGCCCAACTAACATCCCATCTTCTACAGGAAGTCTATCTCAGTCCATCTTAATTCTACTGGTTTCTCTCTAGTAATTATTTCTTAGTTATCCAGTCTATAGCTTGTTTGCATATGTTTGTAGTTTCCCCTATTAGACCGTAAGCTCCTTGAGGGCAAAGGCAGTCTTTGGCCTCTTTTTGTATCCCCAGTGCTTAGCACAGTGCCTGGCACAAATAGCAACTTTAAAAATGTTTATTGACTGATTAATTAATAACATCCAAAGAAGTAGGAAATTGTAGGAGGAAATTTGGGAACAGTAAATGGTCCAATTGAGCTGGAATGAAAAAAGTTAAAGGAAGCATAAAATAAAGTTGGAAAAGTAGGTTGGAAGGTTGGGGGGGGGGGATCTTAACTGCCAGTAGAAGATATTTCTATTTCTTTCTACAGTGACCTAGCCACTCTAGGTGTTGAATCAGGGAATGACATGGTCAGTCCTAGGTCCCAGGAAAATTACTTTGGCAGTTAATCGAAGAATGGATTGGAGAGGGGGAGATACTGAAAGCAAAAGAATTAATTATTAAAAATAGTCCCGGCGAGAAGTAAGCAAGGCCTGAAACTAAACTACAAAAAAGGTTTTGTAACTCACTTGATGTACAATGCTAACCCATCCCCACCCATCTCCAGGTCAACAGGCAACTCAGTATAAACCAAAAAAACCCCCAATGGATCTGAATTCTAGTCCCAGCTCTGCCACCACCTGCCTGACCTTGAGCTAGTCAATTTCCCTCTCTGGGCCTCAGTTTCCCCTATCTGAAAAAATCAGAGATTGGACTAAAATGGACTTTTTCTAGGTGTAAAATTACTCTCCATTTTCCTCTAGCAGCTCCGCTCGGTTGACTGCCCCCCAATACATCCTGGTGCCCCCTTTTTCAGCTTCCTTTTGTATTCTGTCTTCCCCCTTTAGACTGTAAGCTCCTTGAGGGCAAAGACTTATTTGTATCCCCAGGCCTAGCACTATGCCTGGCACTTAATAAATGTTTATTGAATTAAAATTAAATTAACATTCTGTGAATCCTTCCTTGCCCAAAGACTCCACTATAAAATGTCCTTCTCCTTCCAATCTAACAAATGTATTTCAAGTGCCCACTACAGGGGAGGGCCAAGAAGCAGCTCTGCAGCAGTAAAGAGAGTTGGCTTTGGTGGTGGGGAAACTGAGGGAAGTACTGCCTCTGATACATACTGGCTCTGTGACCTTGGGCAAGTCACTTTACATCTCTGGGACTCAGTTTTCTCATCTGCAAAAAAAAAAAAAAAAAAAAAAAAAGAGATAGGTCTAGATGACTGCTAAAGTTCTTTTGGAGCTCTAAATCTTCAATCTAGTGAAGGCACCACGCTAGGCGCCTGGGGATACAAAGAGTGAATGCAAACACTGGCTCCCCTCAAGGATTTCATGCATAATGAAGTGGACTGTATTCGCTTAAATGTTATCTGGAAATGTTTCTTAGTTACTTCCTGGAGGGGGTGGGAGAAGATCATAGTTAATGAGCAAGATGTCTGCATATACTGCCACACCAATGAAATGAGGAATAAAAAGAATAAGATAACATCAGTTGGAAGGTTAAAAAAAAAAGCAGAGGGAACCCACACATTGACTCGGTTATGTGCTTTTTAAGAATCAATTTGCCTTCCTTCACTCAATTTCAAATACCTTGAAACTACTAACTTTATAAAATAATGCTAGGTAATCAGTGCAAAACCAAAAAGTTAATTCAGTCTTAGTTGGAATTAATCAACTCTATGTAAGCTACTATTGTCTACCTTAAAGAGAGAACTGAACATATCTTCTCTAAGCAGCAGAAGTAGTTTTCTCTTCTTCGTGATATGGGGGGGGGGATGACAGAGTATGCGCCGCTCTGCTTAGGGGCTGATCCTTTTGGCCAGATATTGGCTCTTGGGAGATGGCTGCCTTTGATCTAAAAAAAAAAAACAAAACAAAACACACACACACATACCACCTTTCTATGCCTAAAGAAAACAAAGAGAGCCTTGTGCAGAATAGATCAACTCTAAAAACAGGCACTTCTTTAAAAAAAAAGTGGCAAGGTCTTTAAAAAGAAAGTCTAGTCATATTAAAATAATTCAAAATCTACAAAGCACAAGGGAAAGAAATTTTTCAAAAATTGCTCTGAATACTAACTAAGCCCAGGCCTGGGGGCAGCTCCCTCATAGCTTGGGAGAATAAGACAAAAGTGTGCAGTAACAGTGAAAAGACACACATCATCATCATCATCATCATCATCATCATCTCCCCAGCCAAAAAGCACTCACAGGAAGTACAGTAACCATACCTCCTTTACCATCAGAAAACAGAATGAGCAATGAGTGTGCCTCTAAGGCCTAGAGAGGATTAAAAATTTCATTGGGAAGACACTGTCGGGGAGGCAGGAGCCCAGCTGGGTCGTTATTCTTCCTGTCCTTCTTCTCACCTCTGTCCTCACCGGCTGGTATCCCTTTCAGGAATAAGGTGGCAGGCAACATGGGGGAGATCATTAAAGGAAATAAATCTCCCTGAGATTGGGAAGGGGGTGACCACGGACTACTGTAGGATCCCCCTCTGGTTTTCTATTTCTTTATTGGGTTTTTTTGTTTGTTTTTGTTTTTTTGTTTTTTGGCTAGGCAATGGGGTTAAGTGACTTGCCCAGGGTCACACAGCTAGCATTATGTGTCTGAGGCCGCATTTGAACTCAGGTCCTTCTGAATTCAGGGCCAGTGCTCTATCCACTGCGCCACCTAGCTGCCCCCTATTTCTTTATTGTTGTTGAGTCATTTCAGTCATGTCTGATTCTTCATGACCCCATTTGGGGTTTTCTTGGCAAAAAGATAATGGAGTGGTTTGCCATTTCCTTCTCCAGCTCATTTTACAGCTGAGAAAACTGAGGCAAACAGAGTTAAGTGACTTGTCCTGGGTCACAGTCTGAGGCCAGATTTGAACTTAGGAAGATGAGTATTCCTGACTCCAGGCCCAGTACTCTAACCATTATACCACCTACACCTAGCAGTCCAGTTTTCTATTCACAGTTGCTTAAATAAATCCCTTTTCTTTTTTATTTTGGAACAGGGGAAGAGAGACAAATCTCAAGTGGGAGACAGAAGAAAGAAATGAGGATATACATTTTATCATACACCGTGTACTCAGCAGTTGTTTGAGAAATGCCTTTTGAATGAATGGCAAAGTAGTTCAGTTTTTAAAAATTTCAAACTTGCACCTGATTTATATTAAAAGACAAAGAGCATCACAATTCTTATTACATTATTCTACATAATTACAAATTATTCTCCAATGATCTCTTGACTAACTCATGCTGGGAAAAATGTGTCCTTAATTTTAGATCTAGTACATGTTTTTAAACCAAATGGGGTTGGTGTGCATTTGAACAACTGACACAAAACTTTAGCCTAACAAGAGAGAAATCTCTGATTATTTTTTTTAAGGCAGAAGAAAAACCAAGCAAAAAAAGGGGGCAACTATTCCAATTCTGGATGTGTGTACACAGGAAATCAAAACAGTTATACGATCAAAGCAATAAAATGGGGCCTCAGGTATGTCTGACAGGCTCCAGATAATTTAAAGGAACTATTTGCTGCCTTGGACTCAGAAAGCACCGGGCCGGAGTTCTGGCTGTGCCACTTAGTCAACTGAGCATTTGTTAAGGCATACAGCAGGTGCTTAATGTTAGTTGATTGATTACTATGTGCCCGGCACTGTGCTAAACTCTGGGGAAGTTGCTTAACCTCCCATACCCACTTAAGTGGCTGTGTCCTAGTTGCTGATGTTTATGACCCCATTTGGGATTTTCTTGGTAGAGATCTTGGAGTAGTTTGCCATTTCCTTCTCCAGCTAATTTTACAAATGATGAAACTGAGGCAAACAGGGTAAAATGGCTTGCCCAGGGTCATGCAGCTAGTAATGTCTGAGGCCAGATATGAATTCATGAAGATGAGGTCTTCCCGGTTCCAGGCTAGAACTCTATCCACCTTGCCATGTGCCTATGGGCAAATAAATCACTTAACTTCTCTGAACCTCAGTTTTCTCATCCATAAAATGGAGATAATAATCAGGGGGCTGCTGTTGGGAAAAGTGAAAATCACTATATAAAGTGGCCTTTTAGTATCATCATCATGAACACAGGCTTCCTTTGCCACCATGGAAAAAAAAAGACTGGTTGGTACAGTCAAGCTAGTGTTAGAGAACTCTCAAATGAGGTTTCCTTTGTGCTGTTTACAGTATCATACTGTTCTCAGCCATGAGTCCCACTGCTCTTTACAAACATCTTTATACACATACACCCCCACATGACCCCCATTGCTGCGGAGACCCAGAAAGACACAGTGGTGATTCACTCACAGACTACAAAAAGACTACAAAGATCGATGAACACACTGGGAGAAAACACAGGTTCACAGACTGTGAGGAACATCTATCTTGGCAGTTAGTTCTTTCCAAGGTAGAGCTATCAAAAGCAGAATTTTTTAAATTTGAAAATACAATTCAACCAAAATACTGATAACTTAGCTATTCCTCTTTGGTACCAATAATTCCCACAATGCCTCCACCCCAAAAAAGAAAAAAAAGATTTATTTATTTTTACAAGCCTTGAGAATCTTTAACTCTCCAGCAGTAAAGCTTTACAACATTACTTAGGTCTCAAGATACATTAGTCAGCCTGGTTCTGACACGGGGCAAAGTCATTTAACCTCGATTTAAAATCCTCCTGTGTAAAAAGGCCTGGCTGAATGCTTAAGCACAGCATTAAAACTAAGATACCAGGTGATGACTTCAGAGCCATCTTGAAGTTAGCAGATTATCTAAAATATGGCCAGTCTGAACAAATCACTTACTATTCCAAACTCAAATTCATTTGCGGGCTTCTGTAGCTACACTTATCAGCAGGAACAAGTACAACTATATTCTCCAAGTGGGTTACTTTTAACCCAATACAATAAGTATTTATTAAGCACCTACGATTTGGTAGGTTCTGAGGATAAGGAGGAGAGGAAGTCTCCACTAAGAGCTAATGAACATCACTTTATCACCCAAAGTCCAAGCATTATAGATATTAGGGCTGGAAGGGATCTCAGAGGTCATGCGTCCAATCTCCTCCTTTTACAGACGAGGAAACCGAGTGTACGCACCTTAGTGTCTAGCCACTGAATTTGAACGCAGGTCTTCCTACCCCCCACCCCACCCCTCAATATCCACCAAGTAGCCTCTCCAAATCAATCAAAATTCCCTTAACAAGGTTAACTCCTCGTTAACAGGATTAACTTAGGCGGGACACATTTTCTACAGAAGAAACTTGAAAAAGAAGGAACTCACCTAACCTAGGCTTTAACACCAAAGGCCAGCAAAGCATGAGATTAAATGAACTAAAGAAGCCCACGTTCAATCCACCGTCCCGGTAGTATATTACTAAGGAGTTGGAAATGCACCACCCCAAGTGAACAGGCTGGGAAGCGCACACCTTAACAAGTTAAGGCAAGTCCGACTAAGGAAAAATAAATTTACAAATCAATTTGCACACTCCAGAGTGCTTGTCTTTTTTTATAGTCTGTTTAAAGTCTAAACACCCAAAGGGTACAACTGTGTCTTCACAAGTTCCTACTTCCGAGAACAGTAGTTGGTGGGGATGAACCTAAGCTATTTTACGGCCAAAGAGGGCTGGAAAGTGCAACTTGGTTGGGCTTTCCCCCCCGATTCCGATGGAGGAGATTCCCGTACCGGAGGGTTTCCAGTCGAAGCCTGGTGACCACCTGTCGGAGATGCAGCAGCGGGGATTCCCTTACAGGTGGGGGATGCACTAGCCGACCCGGGAGGCCCCTCCCCACACAGAGTCTGGGATTACATGATTCACTAGTGACTAGAAACCCGGGCTGCAATGAGATCAGCGACAGAGATACCAAAGGGAAATCCTCATAAAAGCAGGATAGGAGACCCGCCCCTGAATCAGGTCAGCAGACCAGCCCTTCCTGAGGCCCATAGATCCCGCACCCCCAGCCCAGCGGCTGCACCCGAACCTCGGGGAGCGCGGACCATCTGAGCTGGGCAGTTCCCCCGACGGCCAGCGTGCGCGCAGCTCCGGCCCGGAAGGAAAGGGGCAACGCGGAGCCGTAGCTCTGACCATGCTCCCAGGGGTCGAGACAGCATTGGGGGCTTGGAAGGAGTCTCCCTGCACGCCCCACCCATGCAAATAAATCGAGGACCCCTCCTTCTACCAGCACGGAGCCCTCCCAGCTTCCCGGCGGAGCTTCGGTCCCCGCGAGGCGCAGGAGCTGTGACAGCCACCCCCGAGCCCCAACTGGCCCGGCTCACCTGGCCTGCGCAGCAGCGGGCTGACATCACGGCGGCTGCACAGGAGCAGCGCTCTGCCCCGACGGCTCCCGGGCTCCAGCGGCCGGACCACGCAGCACCAGCAGCCTCACGCACCTCCCACTTCCAGCGATCACTGCAGCTCCGAGCTCCGAGGGCAGT
Organism: Phascolarctos cinereus; assembly: GCF_003287225.1. NCBI lineage: Eukaryota > Metazoa > Chordata > Mammalia > Diprotodontia > Phascolarctidae > Phascolarctos > Phascolarctos cinereus. Next base: position 322,611,176 of record NW_027555847.1, read on the forward strand.
CCAGCAAAAACAAACGACCTTCAGCCCCGCCCCCTCTATCAACCCCAGGCCCCGCCCCCACCTCCCAGGACAGACAATGAGCAGCGATGCGCCCCCTTCCACTCCTGCCTCTCAGGAGCCGGGGAGTGATAGGTTCTAGCTTTGCACTGACTTCCGCTGTCGTCAGGACAGCCCAGGCTGTAAATTACTTCCCGGTGGGAAGAAGTAGTTGCTCCCCAAACTTACCTCCTTTCCCACACTACTGTAGAGGAGGAGAGGAGCTATCTATGAGCTCTCCACTCCCCTGGTTCTTGCATAAAGAACTGGGTAAGGGGCTGATTGCACTGATTAAAGGAAAAGAGGCTTTCGCCCCCAAGTTTTTCTCTTTACCCGGATCTGCTGGGAAAATCAGCTTGTCTGGGAATGACAAAAATTCTGCTCCCAGAGAAAATGCAGCCTCGTAGAGTGGCTAAAGGCTAGATATAGAACTGGAAACCTGCTTTAAAATCTTGCCTCACGTTATTAACTAGCTTTGTGGTCGATTGGCAGCTCATTTTACCTCTCTGTGGCTCAATTTCCTTATCTGTAAAATGGGGATAATTATACTTGTACTAACTATGCTGCAGAGTTGTTGTAAGGAATGCGCTTTGTCCACGTAAAAGCACTTCATAAAACGTAAGATGTAATGTGCTGTTAATTTCAGAATGTTCCATTAACTACTGGATGATGAGCATTAGCTAGGTCAAGGCAAAGATAAAGGAATAAAGGCAGAGACTAGCCTGAGCTCTTCCAAATAACCCTGCAAAATGAGTTGAAAAAGGACAGGGTGAAACTATTTTCCAGCCCAGGACAACTTAGAAAATCTGGAGGTTGTGCCACCGAAGGCCGTGCCTGGCAAACCAGCATAGCAGCAGCTTCTGGGACTCTCAGTCCACAGATAGTCAATGGGGTGGGGCAGGGTCAGAAAACTGGTCAGAAGGAGATTATAGGGGGACGCTGTGTTGTCACTGGATGCAGGACTCTATTGTATTGCCCAGACAAGGTTCCAGTTCCCAGTCCCAGTTCAAGGACACTAGTGTGCTGGCAGTAGGGACCCTGGTCACAGTTCCAGGGTAGAAAAGAGTGCTTGTGGTCCCTCACAGACTAGAGCAGAGACCAGAAGATCACTGACCACATGGCCTTGGAAAAACTGAAAACTTACAGATGGCCCCCAGAACTAGCTCTGAAAATAACAGCACAAAAAACCTGAAGCTTGGAACAGGTATTCTCCTCCTGGACAACAGAGCCCAGCTTTAACATAAGATCAAGAAATAGGTTGGGCAAATGAGCAAACAATGAAAACAAGAACCTGACCTCAGAAAGCTACTATGGTGAAAGGGAAGATAAAAACAAAAACTCAGAAGAAAACAACATAATGAGAACAGCTACATCCAAAGCCTCAAAGAAAACCATGAGTTGTCTCAGGACATGGAAGGGCTCAATAAGGATTTTTAAATCAAATAAGAAAGGTAGAGGAAAAATTGGGAAAAGAAATGAGAGTGATACAAGAAAATCATGAAAAAAGAGTCAGTGGCTTATTAAAGGAGGCACAAAAATACTGAAGAAAATAACACCTTACAAAACAAAATAGGCCAAATGTGAAAGAGGCACGAAAATCCGCTGAAGAAAAGAACTACTTAAAAAACAATTGGCCAAATTGAAAAAGATGTACACAAACTCACCAAAGAGAAGACTCCTTAGGAAAACTGAATTGGCCAGATGTTGCTGTTGTTTGTCCTTCATTCTGGAAGAGGACTGATAACATCAAGAGGATGATGTCTTGACTTGCAAGTGAATTGGATTTAAGTGAGTCAGAGCTGTGCAAAGCTAGATGGAAAAGGAGATGCAAAAGCTCTCTGAAGAAAATAATTCCTTAAAAATTAGAATTGCACAAGTGGAAGCTAATGACTCTGTGAGACATTAAGAAACAATAAACCAAAATCAGAAGAGTGGTAAAGGTAGAGCTTTATAGGAGCCATTCCTCCTCATATAAGGCAGGGTCTGCTGGCCTCTCAGTGCCCCCTTCATTTTTTAGGGGAACTAGGAAAAGATCCAGATGCTGTCCTCAAGCACAAGTCCCTGCTAGGGTCCTTCACAATAATCAAAATAGTTGGCTCTGACTGCAAATAACCCATATAAACAATCCCTGCCTAAAAAGAACTGCTTGTATCACTTTTCTATAATTCAATGCCACCCACAGGTGCTTAAACAAAACTATTTATTTTTATTCTGAACTAAAAAAAATAAAATGGACATTTTAATCTATGTAAAACAGGAAAAAAAAGATTTTGCATGAAAATTGTAGATCTATGGAATAAGTTCATATTGGTTTTCTTTTTAAGTTAGTAAATTCAACCTGTAGCTTTAAAAGCTATCCTGTCTGCCTGTGTTTTCTGGTGTTTTATCTGTGCATTTTTAAAAGATGCCTCATGGCATCTTTTTTTTTAAATTTGTGCTACCCTATTGATATGGCCCCCTAACCTAGCCATCCCTATCCCCCATCACCCATTTTTACCTATCCCCCACTTCTGACAAAAGAGGAAAAAAAATCCTTGTAACAGATATGTTGTTTATCCTTCCTTTTTAGATGACCAATAATATCACAGGATGATGTCTTGATTTGCTCAATTGAGGTAGAGTTATACAAAGTCTTTGGTCTCACTCTCTCTTCCTGAGTCATCAGAGTCCAGTGGCAAGACAAAAGTCAGTGTGACTGGCCATATCCTAGGATGCAGTGGATTACTTTATTATTGATTTTTTTTTTTGCTAGGCAATGGGGTTAAATGACTTGCCCAGGGTCACACAGCTAATTATTATGTGTCTGAGGCCACATTTGAACTCAGGTCCTCCTGAATCCAGGGTTGGTTCTCTATCCACTGCACCACCTAGCTGCCCCTATGCAGTGGATTACTTTGGCATCTTCGATGTCTGACCAAGCTCTAAGCACTCCACATCACCTGCTTCAACCACCTTCATAGCTATGGGAAATATTGTTCTCATCTGTCCATTCCACCAGGGGATGTCTTCATATGCTTGGGATAGACATCCCCCTAAGTCACCAAGGCCTGTTGGTACCCTTCAACCTTGTTTAGTCTGTTTGCTGAGATGGTTTTACCAGGGGATGACTAGCATGCTACAGTTTTTGAATCTACGGAAGAGAGATGAGTGAGTCAGGTGGTTGTTGTTTGTCCTTCATTCTAGAGGATCAGGAAGGTGATGTCATGACTTGCAAATGAATTGGATTTAAGTGAGGGAAGGCTGTGCAAAGTCGCCAGCCTCACTCTCTCCTCCAGAGTCATCTGGGTCCAGTGGCAAGATACAGATCAGGACTACTGGAGATGGCTTGGATGCAGTAGGAGACCTTGGTCTTTTTAAGCTCAGATCTTTCCCAGGTCTCTGGTTGACTGAGGCAACACCCATTCGGTGATTAAGGCTAGGTAACAAATGAGACAAAGAATGGCCTCTTTTACCTAGTTTAAAAAAAAAAGTCTGGGAGGGGAAGACCCTCAGGGTTTCAGGCCAAAAGAGAAACAATTGCTATTTATATGTACCCTGAGCAAATCAGGGCCCAAACAATGACCACTAAGTGTGGCTTGCCTATTGTTGGCCAATCAATGAGAGCCAGAGTTAGGTGGACATCAAAGATGGATAAGTACCCCTGAAAAGGGCTCAGCAAGCCCTCACATCAAAAATACTAGTCCTCCTTGAACACCCCATGTAACAAATGTACAGTCAAGCAAACCAAATTTCTACACTGGCTGTGTCTGAAAATGTAAATTCTATTCTTTACATCTAGTGTCTACCAAGAGGTAGGTGTTTCATCATTAATTCTCTGGGAGTCATGTTGATCATTGCACTCATATAGTTCTTAAGGCTTTCTAAGTTATTTTTCTTAATTATACTATCGTATATTATATAAATTGTTTTTATTCTTCTCACTTTGCCCTACAATCAGTTCTTATAGATCTTCCCAAGTTTCCTTGAAACCATCCATTCTATCATTTCTTGTAGTGCAATAATATTCCATTACATTCACATTCCATAATTTGTTGAGCTTTTCTCCAATAGATGAGTGTCCTCTCATTTCCAATTCTTTGCTATTAAAAAAAAGTTACTACAAATACTCTATACCTAGGAGTCCTTTTCCTCTTTATATGCTCTCTGTGAGGTAAAGGTGTCATAATTGGCACAGATGGATTAAAGAATATATATAATTTTATGGTTTTGGGGACATAGTTCCAAATTGCTTTCCATAATGTCTGAACCAATTCAATTTATAGGTTGGTTAATGTGCCTGTTTTGCCAAAACCCATCACCAAATGTTAAGTCGTGTCAGACTCTCTGTGACCCCATTTGGGGTTTTCTTGGCAAAGATACTAGAGTGATCTGCCATTTCCTTCTTCAGCTCATTTTACTGATGAGGAAACTGAGTCAAGCAGAGTTAAGTGACTTACCCAGGGTCACCCAGCTAGTAAGTATCTGAGGCTAGATTTGAATTCTGGTGTTCCTGACTCCAGGCTGGGTGCTCTATCCACTGTACCACCTAGCTGCCCCTCACCAAATCTTGTTTCCTTTTTTATCATCTTTGCCATTCTGATAGGTATGAGGTAGGACCTTAGAGTTGTTTTAATATGCCTTTTGCTAATTAACAACTTGGAGCATTTTTTTCACATGGTTAAATCTAGCTTGGATTTCTTCCTTTCAACGCTACCAGTTAGTCTATCTACCATTTATCTGTTAGGAAAATGATCTCCATAGGTGTTTGCAACTGCATTTCACTGTTTTGCTTATTATGCTAGTAACAACATTTGTATCACTGATAGACTTCTTTTGATTTAGTTTTGAACCCCATTGGGTTTTATTCTTTTGATTTCCCTTCAAAGATCGATCCTTTATTCTTAGTTTTTGGATGAATGACAGTAATGTACCAAATTTAAAAGTATTAAGAAAAAAAATTTTAAGGAAAAAGACAAAAAACAAAGATATTCAGGCCAAGCTGCCCATCGGCCCAGCCTCTGAATGTGAGGAGTAACTCATATAAGTTGTCAAAATAGTACAATTCTTTGCAGGGGAAAAAAGATTGATAGATAGACGGTACAATTCTAGCCAGGTTGCTGCAGTCAGCTTTGGGTCATCTCTACAATGCTATGTATAACTGAGAAACAGTCTATGACATGCTTCCTGTCTCTCAGCGGAGAGGAGATGGACTATAGGTAAAGAATGAGGCATACATTATGTGGAAAAACTCAACACTCAGCCCATTTGGCACAGGTCTGTCAAAGACAAATTTATTCATCATCTATTCAGGCACGGTTTGTTAGAGACAGTCACATGAGCATATTGAAAATGTCTGACTCAAGTCATTCCTATTTAAAATTTATAGCATTTAGAAACAAAGACAAAATTCTACAGAAAGATAAAAACAGAGATACTATGTAGGGATTTAGGAATTTTGACTTTATTAAAAGAGAACTACAATAACTTAAACTATCAGCAAACCCTGGAAAATCATCTTTTTAAAACCATTAAATCTGGTCAAGAGTAGAGGAAGAGGTATTGTCCTTAATTGCATCAATCAAAAGAGTTCCCTTAACCTAGTCACCACCCTAATTTAATTTCAGGGAATTTAAGGTTCTTTTGATTAACTTCAAGAAAATTGTGCTTGAGTTTCCCACTATAAAACTGATTAGATTTTTGAAAGGGATGAAACAAAAGGATTTCAGAATAGGGCCTTGCTTCTTTGGAAGTTAAGTATTAATAATTATAAGATTAATATGAAGTATTAATATGATTTTTTTCCCATTCAGGGAGTCCAAAAGGACTTAGACTGAAAACATATTTTTCTTAACATTTTCCTTAAGGAAGAGAGAGGCCTTACTGTATTTCTACAATTCTCAGGTATGACCAATATGTTGATTATGTTTTACTTAACAGTACTTCTTTGTTTCAAGTGAGGGTTCAGGGTTGGGTGAGGAAGTCATTAGAAAGTGACAGAAATTTTTTAAGACATTAATAAAACATTAAAAAGAAAAAGAAACTGTTTATGGGAATATTTTAAGCATCTACCCTCCTTGCTTATAGATAGAGCAGGAATGCTTTCAAGTACTAGAGTTTACCACACCATGGAACTCTACCCGCAGCTTCTGGAACATAAAGTACTGTTTAACAACATGAAACAGTGGCTGTTTCTTTTTTAATTTAAAAAGCCTTATTTGCCCCCAGACATACGCACTCTTTTTTTTTTTTTGAGAAAGTTGTACATCCCGTTCCTAAGGTATAGGCAGGATTTGGGTGGATATCTTTTGATGTGTGTTTGTCAGATCCAAGAGACAGTCTATTTGCAGGTAGGCCAAGATTTTCCTCACCCTCAAAATTTTCCCGAAATAAACTGAGTTGGCTTCTTTTACACGTCATAACTCTGGTGTATGCATGTGCACATTCATAATATTATAAATAACCAGTTTTCACTTCTAGGTTTGGAGTATTTTAGAAGAGAGGGGAATAATCTTGAGCTTAAAAAAACAAAAACAAAAATTAACCTGTTCAAGTCAATAAACTTTGATTTGTTTATTACTAGAAAATAATTACCCACCACCCACTTTTCTCCCTTTGACAAATTTTGCTTCTTTAATTAATTAATTTCAGATCTTGTTAGCTTGGTAGACTGGAAGGAATCAAAGCTAATATTTTTAAATTCCCTATCAAAATTGAGACAACTTTGGGTTTAAGAGAATTTAGTCACATGTTGAGGGATCACATAATATAAAACTAATTTTCACTATCAAAAGGTTAATAGTGAAAATACACAGGCTTAACAACAGTTAAAGAAATGGAGTGGTTTAAAGCTAGGTGGTGCAATGGATAGAGTGCCAGGCCTGAAGTCAGGAAGAGTCATCTTCCTGAGTTCAAATCTGGCCTCAGACACTTACTAGCTAGACAAGTCATTTATCCTTGTTTGCCTCAGTTTCCTCATCTGTCAAATGAGCCAGAGAAGGAAATGGCAAACCACTCCAGTATCTGCCAAGAAAAACCCAAATGGGATCACAAAGAGTCAAAGGTGACTGAAACAACTGAACATTAAAAAAAAAACAGTTAAAGAAACCCAGGTTAAATCATATTTATGGTAACATAAATTAGCAAAACAAACAAACAATAAATATTTTGAAACCCAGGGTTGTAGGCCAAGCTGTGAAGATCAGGTACACTCTCCTATCAATAGTGTCTAAAAATTGGGCCCACTTTTCCCGAACCCAATCTGCCAATATGTAACAAGAGCTATACAACTGTTTTCTGTCCTCTGATTCGTTAGTTCTAATTTGGGATCTATACCTCAATAAAATAACCCTGAAGGAAAAAAGTAACCAATGCAAAGAGGTTCATGGTAGTCACATTTCTACTTTGACGGATTGGAGGCCAACTAGTCCAACCCCCTCCTGTTACTAATGAGGATACTGAGGCACAGGCAGGTTAAGTGATGTGCCCAGGGCCACACAAGCAATGTGTGGCATAGCAGAATATGAACCCACCTCCCCATGAAATCCAGCACTCTTTCCTCTGTACCACCCAAGGTAATTGCTCTTTCCAGTGAGGCAGATCATAACCTCTCTATGCCCTCTCACACAGCAACTCATCCATGCCTCTCCCCCAAATCCTCCCCAAGGGATCCACCCAATGTACTGGAGAATTGTTAGTTCTTTTGAATATGGATACCAGTGGAGCATGGGGTAGTAAGCACTGGGGCTGGAGTCAGAAAGATCCAGTGGTGTGCTGGTAAACATTTAACAACCAGCTTTCCAGGGGGAAAAACAGTACAATTGACAAACTTTTAAGTTTAATCTACATTGTTAACATTTTCTCCATCACTTACTTAAGTCTAGAAAGTTAATAGAACAATAAATCAAGCCCTGAATTGTAGCATTTTCTGATTTCCAAAGCGTAAATGCTCAAATTGAAATTTTAACACGTGACTCTTAGGTGCTGGCTCCAGCACACCCATGTCAGAGTTCAAATCCAACCTCAGACATTTTCTAGCTTAGCTGTGTGGTCCTGGACAAGTCACTTAACCCCTGGCTTCCCATTTCTTCAGCTGTAAGATGGGGATAAAAATAGCACCCACTTCACAGGGGTGTTTGTGAGGATCAAATGAGGTTATAATTGTAAAGCACTTTGCAAATTATAAAGCACTACATTAATGTTAGTTATTATTATTATTATTATTAATCCCTTTATTCCAACAGGTGGCTGGCTCACTTTGATACATTTCTCTAATCTTTTCCTTTTACCACTTCTCTTCGGTAATACTTTGTAATGTATCTTTTAATTTCCAGTGCTGACACTCATGATTCACCTCTCCATTGCCCATTGAGTGACTTCCAACTTTTGATATTCTTTGAAAAATTAGAAACAACCCAAATACCTAACTACAGGGTAACGGGTAAATGAGCCCTGGTATGTAAATGGGATGTTTCATAGTTGTTGAAAATGTTAATTATATAGACTGTCTTCTCACGTGGAAAATGAAGTCGTGTGTGGATATACATGAAATAATGTCAGGTAAAAAAAGTGAAGGATCAGGAGGGATTATTTCATTTTTGTTAGATACTTTTCCCCCCATTAAGTTACTTAAGTTCATAAAAGTTCTTTTTAAAAGATAGCTTTGAAACACTAATACATTGTTGGAGGAGTTGTGAAATGATCCAACCATTTTGGAGAACAATTTGGAACTATGCCCAAAGGGCTACAAAAATGGGCATACCCTTTGATCTAGCAATAGCACTTGTAGGGCTATATCCCAAAGAGATCACACAAATGGGAAAAGGACCCACATGAACAAAAACATTCATAGCAGCTCTTTTTGTGGTGGCAAAGAATTGGAAATTGAGAGGATACCATCAACTGGGGAATGGCTGAGCAAGTTGTGGTATATGAATGTAATGGAATACTATTATGCTAAAAGAAATGGTGAACAGGCTGACTTCAGAAAAACCTGGAAAGACTTATATGGTCTGATGCTGAGTGAAGTGAGCAGAACCAAGAGGACTTTGTACACAATAACAGCCATGTTACGCGATGACTAATATTGTTAAACTGTACCCTTCTCAGCATTACAAGGATCTAAGACATCTTCAGAGGCCTCGTGATGGAAAATGCTGTCCACATCCAAAGAAAGAACTATGGAAGTCGAATCACTATCACTTATTTTTACCTTCTGTTTTGTTTTATCTTTCTGATGGTTCCTCCTATTGGTTTTAATTTTTACTTACAACTTCACCAACATGAAAATATATGTTTAATACGAATGTAAATGTAAAGCCTATATCAGATTGTGTGCTGTCTTGGGGAGGGTTGTGGGGAGGAAGGGGGAGAAAAAATTTTAACTCAAAAGCATATGGAAGTGATTGTTGATAAATCAAAATAAATTAACAAAATTTAAAAAAAAAAGAGTGAGACTCACTGAGTCCTAGCAAAATTCACCTCACATACTTCCAGTTATTAAATCTTTACTGAATTGATGTACTAAAAAACAAACAAATAAATAAAAATAAAAGCTTTGAAAAAGAAAGCCATGTACCTCTGAAAGACAAATAGGCACCTATTTTTTGATGTTCAATTAATATTATCAAAGTGTAATTCAGTGGCATGATTAGGGATTTTTTAATTCAATTTTATTTTATTTTCAGGTCCACATTTTCACACTCCTACCTCTCTTGCCCCCCACCCTCCGTTACAAACATGTATAGTCAAGCAAGACAAATTCCCAGATTGGCCATGTCCCCCCACCCCCCTCCCCCCAAAAAAGTTTCAATCTGCATTGTGAATCCATCACCTTTTTATCTGAAGGTGGGTAACATGTTTCATCATGAGTTCTTGTTGGCTATTGTGTTAAGAAGAGTTCCTCAGTCTTTCAAACATACCACAAAATAGAAAGAGTACCTAACCCTGTGTTAAGTGCAAAATAAACAGATCCAGAGCCTTGATACCTACTGAAGCCTACTTGGGCCACATTTATACTTAGGGAACACCTGGAAGAACCTGTTTCCCTAGCTGGGAATCTAATATTTTCTTTTGTGTCTTGTACCTTCTTCATGAAACATGGCCAGAGTCATATGAGCAAGTCAGTAAGTAGTCAAAGATCTGATATTCATTGAGTAGATTCTGCTCCATATTTAGAGGGCTTAGCTGAAGTAAAGATTGTAAAAGTAATTGGGTATTTTTGTCAAGGCTTCAAGGTTTTTGATAACATTCTGTAATTATGCCTTTTCAAATCAGTAGACCATTCAGCCTAAAATAGGAGTAGGACTTCCTATTTCAACACCAGAATTGTTCCAACCAAGTGGACTAGGGCAGAGGTGTTAAAATCACTGCCTGGGGTTCACTTCTGTTTGAGTTTGGGGCCACTTGAATAGGGAACCTACTTAATCAATCTCAGATTCTGCTGTTAGCCCAAAAGGTGAGAAACAAAAGCCTATCATCACAGTCACCTTCAAGCTGAACTTTGAAGAAAAGGAGGTGAAGGAGGGAAGGGAGGAGATGATGGGCATGGAGGACAATCTGGTCAAAGACAGAGGATAGAGATGGAATGTTGTATCTGAGAAGCAGCAAGAAGACCATCTTGACTGGACTGCAGAGAGCATGACAAGGAGTAATGCATTGTGAACCATTTTTGAGCTCTCAATCACTTGAGTAAGGCCTAAAACCTGGATTGGCCAATCAGGAGAAAGACATTTATGGTCCACTCTGAGCGTAACCTACCATAATGCTTTGCATGCTTTGGCATAACAGACATGCTTTGCTTTGCTTTCTGAGTGAACCCAAAATGCCCCTTCCTGTGTCAGCTACTACAAGGCCAGATGAAGCTGACCAAGAGCATTCTTCTGTTTACCACTACCAAGGACAAGGAGTCTTGAACAGGACGCTATCTTGAATGATAGGATTTTTCTTATCTTGGTATTTTGTGGACACATGCTATGCTATGTTATGATATCTACATAGTCATGTTAATGATAAGAGAAACACAGACATCCTGGATCTATAATTTCAATTGACACTTTGACATTCTCTTATCTTATTGTATTTACAACTTATCCTATTAAGAAATTCCTTTCTCATACTATGGTTAAACACACATGGAGACTATAATTTTAGGTTGACACAGGCATCCTGAGTTGGAATTGCTCTAAGTGTATAAAGGCTCTCCTTCAGCTTGTTTACCTTTGAGTTCAGAATTATTTTCTGCCTCCATCATGCATGATTCGCTGGCTTAATAAGAAGCACGTTATGGCACGAGTACAGCCTGATTCTGTTTGTTGCTTGTTCAAACCTTTGGGAAGGTGGACCCCATTCTATTTGTTCTTAGGACAAACCTTCAGTTAGGGGGGAAACTGATTCTGTTTGTTTCTTTGGACCAAACCTTTGGTAAATGGCTGACAGTATGATAAACCTGAAACAGAGCTAGGTCTTCTGGCCTTTAACACCAGCTCTCCATTCATCACAAATCACAGTGCGTCTTAGAGAGAAATATAATCTTACCAAGTAAAAGGACCCTCTGCCAGAATCCCGCGCTCTTATAGACTTGCAAATGTAAGGTATGTTTTAGGAAACGTTCCTTCTATTGTAAATTATATGTGAGCCTGCATTTTATTTTGTAAAAACTCAGTAACAGTAATAGAGTTGTTCATGATAGGCTCAGGAACATCCAGGTAGTCCAGATAAGTTGTTTCATCCCCTGACCTTCACCCCTTTTACTTAGCAACTTTGTAGCTGATGTTTTCTCTGGACTGGTTCTTGCTCTCTGTGTGGGGCCGATTACATTGGAGGTTCTTTTTGGACTTCTTTGTTTTAAACAACTAAAGGGAATAAAAAATTTTAAACTATGCTAAAATTTATCTAAGGACATTTGTCAGAATGACTTTCTGAAATATAAGTGCTCTTCAGCTGATTTTAAGGGAAGAAAATAAAGCAGTCCAATTCAATTCAACAAATATTTAGGAGGTTGGTGAAGACTCACAATATTTTTTTTTCAAATTTACTTGCTGTACAGTATTTTGATGCAAAAAAAAGTTTTGTTTTTCCAAATCATGACAAAATGCACTTAAAAGGATTGGAATATTTTGGGCTGAAGAAATTCTAACTGTACAGTGTAACACTATATTTTTTTTTCTCTAAGTTCTAATTCTTGTTCTAGAACTGAATCCCTGTGTGGCCTTCACCAAGTCAATAAACTTCACCATTTTGTACCTTTATTTATAAAGTGGGGTGTAAATTTCTGGAGTGTAAGCCTAATATGAGGAGTAAAAAAAGAATATGTTGCTCTTCTCCCTGCTGGTATCCATAGGCAATAGCGTAAAATGAGAATAATTCCTGCTAATGAAGAAGAATAAAAGTCTGAATTATCAAACATTTTCAAGACTTTTAGGGAACACACTTTAGTGAAATAGTTTAAAATGATTTGTAATTAGTATTATCAACTCTCTTGTGAGTACTATAAACATATTGTATTCATTGGTATCCTGGAAATGTTAAGTGAACTCAAAGAAGACCTCTAACTTTTGGGGTGGATACCCAGTCTCATAAGATAGTAATAATAACAACATTTTTATAATGCTTTAAAGTTTACAAAGAACTTTACCTATGTTTACCATTATCATACCCATTTTAAACCTAAATTCAATAAACATTTATTAAGTGCCCACTATGCACTACGTAGCAGGTAGTGTGCTAAGAAGAAACTGAGGCAAACTAAGGTTAAATAACCTCCCTGAGGTCACTCAGCTAGTAAGAATCTGAGGCAGGAATTGTTCCTGACTCCAGGCCCAGTGCTCAGTCCACTGCAACATTTAACTGCCAATATGTACCCTGCAAAGATATAGGGGCTACCACATCAGTGACATCACAGATATATTGGAGTATTAGAATATCAATGAGTGGACCCAGAAAGCTTAAAATAAGGCCTCAACATTTTTAATATTCTCTGTCCAATTCTCTTTACATTATTAATTTAAGAAACCTATGAGAGAAAGAGAGAAAAAGAGAGGAGAAAATCTATGTATTATAGGTTGTAGATATTATATTTTATATACATACATACACACACATAACTGAGTTAACTCTTCTTATACCCTAAGACACTTATTCTCCCCTACCGGTTGAGAACAAAACCCAAAATTGGAAAAAATTAGGAAGAAATTTATTAAGTTGTCTAGCAGAGAGGAGAGTTGAAATAGGTGGGTCACTCCCCCAAACCTCTGTAAGTTACACATTATATAGGATTCAAACAAAGGGGCAAGGAAATAGTCATCTGATTGGTTGGCACTTAATGTGTTTCCAAATAAGGCACGTAGATTAATGAAGTTTCAACATAAACACATAGGTTAATTAAAATTTATTTCTCAGGAAATTGGAAATTCTGAATATTAATCTTTGGATTCCCTGAAGTTTTCTGGGGTCAGCATGTCCTGAGTTAAGCATTAAACTAGTCTGATCGCTAAACAATACAAGTCCAGTTTCTTGCCATACAAGGCCAGATTCAAATAATACAGTAATTTTCCCCACAATTGAGTAATTAATAATTTTCCCCATACCCCCAAGAATCACAAATTCAAATTAGTAGACACTGAACAAAATGTTTTATTTTGAATTTCAATTTAAAACATTTGTTGGTTTATTTTTTTTTAATTTTTATTAATATCTTTTGTTTTCACCTCACCTTCATTTTGAAATTATTCCTTCTCCTCCCCTACTCAACGAGACATTGTTTATAACAATTAATTTTTTTTAAAAGAGAAAAAGCAATTCAGGCAAACCAACAGATAGATCAACTAAACTGTTTATTCTTTCTCTCTTAAAAAAAAATTATTTGTTACAATGTCTTGTTAGGCAGACGCGGAGAAAGAAATGAAAGTGAAGTAAAAACAAAGGATATAAAAATTTTTTCAAAAAATAAAACACTACAAACGATGTCTGCACAATCCTGTAGTCATAGCCCCCAATTCTACAAAGGGATCTAGATTTTGTTTTCAACTTCTGCAGGACCATGCTTCTTGGTCATTATAAATTCACAGCATTCAGTTTTGATTGTTTTGTTTTCATTCTTCCTGGGACATATGTATAGTAACTATCTCGGCTCCCATTCTCACTGACAAGATAGGTCACCAGAGTGCATCTACTACATGCCCTCAGGTTTCCAAGATTAGCCCTGGGAGTTTGGGATGGGGCACGGCTTTCTAGTACTGTAGCTCATGGGCCCCCATTAGTGTGCTTTCCACCGTGATTATCAGTTAATATTAATCCTACTGGTTTGCTTTGATTATAAGTTAATATTAATTAGGCTGATGGTCTAAATTAGGTCTAAGAAGTTGATATTGAGTCAGAAAGGCAAGTGGAGCAGTGGATACAGCACTGGAACCAGGAAGACTCATCTTTATGAGTTTGAATCTGGACTCAGACACTGTGTGATCCTGGGCAACTCAGCCCTGTTTGCCTCAATTCTCCATCTGGAAAACGAATTGGAGAAGAAAACGGCAAGCCACCCCATTATCTTTGCCAAGAAAACCCCAAATGGGGTCACAATGAGTTGGATGTAACTGAAATGACTGAACACCAACATCCTGCCTGAAAAGCTATGACACTCTCTCCCAAGGCTCAAACTGGGGCTCAAGCTTAGAAAGTACATGTGTCAAAAGCAAAATGCACAGGTCCTAGAAATCCTTTTGCTGGAGTCCTTAAATGTTCCCCTTCAATATGGTACCGCTTTTCTGCTGAATACTTTGTAAAACCTTGAATCTGTTTTCTTCATCTCATTCAATAGATTTCTAGCTTCTGATGCAGACACTGCCATCAGCTGAGCTGAGAAGTGCTGCTGGGACTCTGAGGGAAAGATGGAAGTTCCTCTAGACCTCTGAAGTTTACAACACCCTTCCCTGATGAAAGGGGGATGGGAAACCAAGACTGAGAGCAAGCACTAGGGTTCTGTACCTCCCTTCCCACCCCCTAACTGATACCTTCTCAGAAGTTTAGCTGGAAAGCTCACTGTTTTCCACTTGCTCAAATTCCTTGGGTTCTGAACTAGTTCTCTGGTTTTCTAGGTGTTATAGGTTTTACATGATGTTATCAAGACCCTCACCCAATCAGAACAGACCTCTTAGTTAACCTAGCTGATGGAAGAATCCAGGTCTTCTTCACACTAGTGAACTATCTAGATGTGCTCTTACCTGGTAAATGTAACAGGTAAAATGTAAGCATCTTTTCACTATGTTTAAGTAAAGTGGGGTTATTTCACTGGTTTATTCAACCAACTCCTACCCGTACATTTCAATTTCCATTTTGTAGTCATTGCATATGTTATTTTCCTGGATTTTCTTGATCACTTTACTGTCTATTAATTCATGTCTTCCCGTGCTTCTCTGACTTCTTCGTATTCATAGTTTTTTATAACATAGTAATATTTCATTACACTCACCTAAACACAATTTATTTAGCCATTTCCCAATCAATGGAGAACCACTTTGTTTCTAGTTCTTTGTATGCTACTATGAATAGTTTGTTATATATGTGACTTTTCCTTTTGCCTTTTACCTCTTTTGGGGTCTATGCATAGAGGAGCAATCTCTGGGTCAAAAGGTATGAATAAAGTTTTAGTGCTGAATAACACTTGTTAATGAACTTTGTTCCAACACTGCTGGATAATTACAATAACAGCGTCACGGAACAACAGTAAAACAAAAACAAGCAGTCCACATAGACTAATGCCCAGACACATTGAAGAGGGAAAAATCCAGTGGCTAGCTCACCTCAACCACCATACTTTAAAGTCCCATCATTAGAGATCGTGCCCTCTCAGCCAAGTCATACTGAACAGAGGGTTTTGATCGCTTCTTTAGTCTGAACTTAATGAAAGTCTGTGAAGTATTTGAAGGAATGGAAAATAATGACTCCACCCCTCTTTTCAATGAAAGAAATCTTTGGGCAAATCAGGCAACCAGTAATTGAAATAACTGCTATATTCAATTTCTCAGGAAAAGAAACAGTCATGTATAAAAACAGCTAATCTGGCTCTTCTGCAAAGGCATACCATTGAAAATTGCCCCCGTTGCTTTGGCTTGAAAAGTCATCTCTATGAGTTCAAGTAAACAAATTAAGATATATTTGACTTTGTGGGGAGAGGAAGACAAGAAGAGACTACAGAACTTTTGCCATGCTTATTCCCTGAAGCAGTCTAGTCCAATGAACTCCAAGAAACTGTCCTTTCCCTGAAAGTTACTTGGCAGAGAGAGAAAAAAAAGGATAGATATTTGGTCAAATAAGAGAGCACTCAGTATATATCTACACACATGGAGGAGGGGAAGGAATATTTTCAAAATGAGAGCAATGTAAAAACAATGGATATCAATAAAAATTCTCCAAAAATATACCTTCTAATATATGTGTAATATATATATATATATGTACACATGCACATATGTGTATATATATAAAATATTGCATTGTTATATAATATATATACACAAGTGTATACATAGAGATTTAACTTCCAATTTAAAGATGTCCCTATTTATTGCTCATAATTCCCATTATTTGGTAGCATTTAAAATAAGCCCAATTTAGTGGTGATAGGCTATAAGCAGACTACCAGGTGGCTGCCTGTGCTGCCTTATATTTTAATTAAAAAAAAATCAATAAAGGCCACCATAAGTGTATTCCATTGAAAAGAAGTTTATGTTATTTTGTGAAAGCCAGGAAGAATATAAAGAGAGAGCTCTCCTAGAGTGGGCAGGCTAACAATCTGGTCTACTTTATAATGGGGTTTTAGTAAGGAGAGATGACTTCAATGGGGTTTTAGTAAGGAGAGATGACTTCAATCACTAGTGGATTGAAGAGGGAGAAAGTTGAAAACAGCAGGAAAAAGAAAAATATACAAAGACTAGTTTCCCAGAGAAAAGAAATAAAACCTTGATTTTATTTTCCAATACAAAAGGAAGGGGGAAATGTAAAAATTGTTGATTATATTATATTGTATGTTATTACATATTATTAATTGATCCCCTGGGAATTGCTTGAATATTGTACTTGAGTTTCATCTTAAAGGAAAAGAGGAATTCTAAGAGGTAGAGGTAAAGAGAAAATGTATTCTCTGAATGGGGAATGGCAGTAGGATATGAAATACAATGTATGAGGAGAAGAGAAAAGGTCAGTTTGAAGGTATGAATGCATGAAGGGGTATAATGTATAATGAGTCTGAAAAGATAGTAGCACATTGTTCAATACATATACAAGAACCTAAATACTGAGGTAAAGTTCATTACTTGATACACACTTCTGGAAAAGTAATCCAACAGAAATTAAGGCTAGACCAACGTCTCATACCATATGCCACAATAAATTCCAAATGGATACATGATATAGATATAAAAGATCATATCATAAACAAATTAGAAAATTAGGGAAGAAGATATCACATCAGTACCCTATGTCTGTTCTTGATTAAACAAGAGAGAGAGAGAGCATCACAAGAGATAAAACGGACAATTTTGATCACATAAAATTAAAAAGTTTTGCATAAAATCAATGCTGCTAAAATAGAAGGGGAATAGTTAACTGGAAAAAAAAATCTTTGGAGCAAACTTCACTGCTATACATCTGTTAGCCAAGATATATAGGAACTGATTCAAATATATAAGAACAAGATCCAGTCCACAAGAGATAGGATATAAGCGGTCAGTTTTCAAAAGAAGATATACCAACTATCAACAATCGCATGAAAATGCAACAAATCACTAACATTATTTGGTAGCATTTAAAATAAGCCCAATTTAGTGGTGATAGGCTATAAGCAGACTACCAGGTGGCTGCCTGTGCTGCCTTATATTTTAATTAAAAAAAAATCAATAAAGGCCACCATAAGTGTATTCCATTGAAAAGAAGTTTATGTTATTTTGTGAAAGCCAGGAAGAATATAAAGAGAGAGCTCTCCTAGAGTGGGCAGGCTAACAATCTGGTCTACTTTATAATGGGGTTTTAGTAAGGAGAGATGACTTCAATGGGGTTTTAGTAAGGAGAGATGACTTCAATCACTAGTGGATTGAAGAGGGAGAAAGTTGAAAACAACTCTGTAGTTCCAGCTCACACTGATCATTTTGTTAAAGATGACAAAAACAGAAAATGACCATTGTTGGAGGAGCTATGGAAGAACGTTGGAAAGCCATTTGGAAATATGGACCAACTATACCATCTCAAGACTTATACACTAAAGAGAAAGGAAGAGGGAAAGGACTTATAAGTACATAATGCTCATAGCAAAGACCTGCAAACAAGGGATGACTGTCAGTTGGGGGGTGGCCAAGCAAACATACAAATTTAATGGAATACTATTTTGATATAAGAAATTACAAAAGGGATAGATTCGGCAAAACTTGGGAAAACTGGTGCGAGCTGCTACAGAACGAAGCATACAGAACCAAAAGGACTATTTATATAACGACAAGAACATTGTAAAGAAAAACAATTTTGAAAGGCTTAAGAACTCTGTTCAACACAAACAACCTCAGCCCCAGGAGAACAATGCTGTACCATGCTTCCCATCTTTTACAGAGGTGTGATAGATGACTCCTGAGGTTCCTTCCAGCTCCGAATCTATGATGCTCTGAACTAGAAGTACAGAATGAAATGTACATTTTCATAAGCTACTAATGTGTGGGTTTGTTTTATTTGACTATACCTGTTTATTACAGGAGAGGACTTTTTTTGAGGGGTGAAGGGAAAGAGTCATATTGATGGAAAATAGAAGGGAAATAGCATTAATGAAACATTTTTAAAAGAGCACTGATTCTGGAGTCAGAGGACCTGGGTTCCAATCCTACATCTAATGTTTATTACCTTGGGCAAATCACTTAACCTTCTTGGGTCTCAGTTCTCTCACAATCATAAAATGAGAAGGTTGGACCAGAAGGCCTCTGAGATCCTTTTCAGCTCTAGAGCTATGATTCTGTGAAGTTCAAAAAGAGATGCAGCTAAGCAAAACAGTTTTAGAAATATCATGTTAAATGCATTGTGTACTACAAAAAAAAAAAAAGAAAAAGAGATTTAACGTTTTATATGCTATCTCTTTTTCTGTGTTTTTTTTCTTTCTGTAGTGGTGATCACGATAATGATAAAAAGGAAAATTAAAGGGAACAAAAAGGTCCTACACCTTGTCCCAGGGTTACCGCTGATTTTCCCTCATTGTGAAAACAAGAGCCATTTATCAAAACAAAACAAAAAACTTCCCACTATTTTAAGAACATATGTGTAAGATTTACTCCAAAGTCCTGCATTTCTGCTTTTTTTTTTTAATCTATATATGGCAGAATGACAAATCTTTCCATCCTTGCTGTGGCAATTCTCAGGGGGAAGGCAAGTCTCCTCTTCCATCCTTCTCTTAGATGCTTGAAGAAGCAACCCTGAGTAATTTGAATAACCCCATCCAGATACCTAGTAGGAACTGTGAATTGAGAGAGAAATGAGGGTAGAATGTTCCCTCAAGCCCTGAGACGCATGAGGGACTGCTGAGCAAGCAAGAGTAGTACCCCAAAGATCCCTGAGGGAGTGAGGACACAAATTGTGTATGTCACTGTGGATCAACACGAATTAAAGAAGGAGAAAGCAGCAATCATCAAAACTGCTTGGTATTGGCTAAGAAATAGAGTGGTGGATCAGTGGAATAAGTTAAGTATGCAAGACACAGTAGTCAATGACTATAGTAATCTGTTATTCGATAAACCCAAAGACCCCAGCTTCTGGGATTAGAACCCACTGACAAAAAACTGCTGGGAAAACTGGAAAAGAGTATGGCAGAAACTAGGCATAGATCAAAATCTCACACCATATACCAAAATAAAGTCAAAATGGGTTCATGATTTAGATATAAAGGCTGATACTGTAAGCAAACTGGGAGAGCAAGGAATAGTTTACCTATCAGATTTATGGAAAACAGAATTCATGACCAAACAGGAGATAGAGAACATTATGAAAAGCAAAATGGATATCTTTGATTACATTAAACTGAAAAGTTTTTGCACAAACAAAGCCAATGCAACTAAGATTAGAAGGAAAGTAGAAAATTGGGAAGGAATTTTTATAACCAGTCTCTCTGATAAGAGTCTCATTTCTAAAATACATAGAGAATTAAGTCAAATTTATAAGAATAGAAGTCATTCCCCAATTGATAAATGGTCAAAAGATACGAACAGGCAGTTCTTAGATAAAGAAATTAAAGCCATCTATGGTCATGTGGAAAAATGCTCTAAATCACTATTGATTGAAAAAATGCAAATCAATACAACTCTGAGGTACCACGTCACACCTATCAGATTGGCCACCGTGACAAAACAGAAAAATGATAAATGTTGGAGAAGATATGGGAAAATTGGAGCACTACTGCATTGTTGGTGGAGTTGTGAAATGATCCAACCATTTTGGAGAGCAATTTGGAACTATGCCCAAAGGGCTATAAAAATGTACATACCCTTTGACCCAGGAATAGCACTTCTAGGGCTATATCCCAAAGAGATCATACAAATGGGAAAAGGACCCACATGTACAAAAATATTTATAGCAGCTCTTTTTGTGGTGACAAAGAATTAGAAATCGAGAGGATTCCCATCAATTGGGGAATGGCTGAGCAAGCTGTGGCATATGAATGTAATGGAATATTGTTGTGCTATAAGAAATGATGAACGGGCTGACTTCAGAAAAACCTAGAAAGACTTGTATGGTCTGATGCTGAGTGAAGTGAGCAGAACCAGGAGAATGTTGTACACAGTAACAGCCACGTTGTGTGATGACTAATATTGATAGACTTAACCCTTCTCAGCAATACAAGGATCTAAGACATCTCCAAAGCCTCATGATGGGAAATGCTATCCACAAAGAAAGAACTATAGAGCTTGAATGCAGACTGAAGCATAGCATTTGCTATTTTTTTTTATTCTGCTGTGTTTTGTTTCCTCTTTCTGGTGGTTCCTCCTATTGGTTCTAATTCTTTCCTACAATATCACTAATGTGAAAATATGTTTAATAGGAATGTATATGTTTAGCCTATATCAGATTGTGTGCCGTCTTAGGGAGGAGGGTAGGGAGGGAGGGGGAGAAAAATTTAAAACTCAAAAGCTTATGGAAGTGATTGTTGATAATTCAAGATAAATTAATTAAAAAAAAAAGAAGGCAAGAGACCCTTTTATAAGGTCAAAGAGGAAGTGGTTCCTGGAGACCAGTGGTTCCCAATGGTTTTTTTGTTCCATGAACCCCTTTCAATCCCAAAAAAAATGTGTTGTGAACTCCTATGGTAATATAATATATTACTCATAACATTCTTTACACTTATTTACAGTTTAAGGTGTGCCATTAAGGAATTTTTAGCACAAACCCCTTGGTCCTTCAACTTAAACCCTCAGCAGTTCATGAACCAGTCAGCTAGACCTTAGAAGATCTTTTGTATGTGAAATCTGAGGCCAGCTCTAGTCTGAGGGTGAACTTTGAGCTATAAACACACTGAGACTGAGAAGTCCTTGTCCTAAGAGGCTATATTTGAGAGCTGATCCCCCTGGGAAAGTGAATGATAACTGACTACTGAAGGCTGAGAAGTTCAGAGAAATAGCAGGCAGGAGACCTTTGAGGCTGGGAATGGAGAGCTGCAGAAACTAGGAGAATGAGATAGCCTGCAGGGGGGAGTTCAACTTCCATGAGAACAGTCAGGGGAGACATGGAGAAACAATCCCAGCAGGCTCCACCTTGTATAGCCCTAGACAGTACAGACTATTTAGGCCTCTGGGGAGAGCTTCATTTACTGATGCGTATTGCTGTCTTCTTTGGACTCCTCAGCAATTTGGAGTTCTATTGATTACTAACTTATAGATGAATTATTCATGTTTTGAGCTTTGTGAGTCTGTGTGCTTCTGAGAGGACTTGGGAATCACATTCTGGGATAGGGAGTGGGAGGAGGTGTCAGGTACTGAAATTCCCAGATCAATTGAGTAGAGGTAAGTGAGAAGTCCTCCAAAGTTTACCTGGCCTCTTTATGTCCAAAGAGATCTTCTGACTCAAGGGTTACAAATGGAGGACTCCAATGTGACTTCCGTACCTCAAACCCCAGTTCTTACCTCCAAAGTAAGATAGATAACAGTAAGACCATCCCTGGGAATAAGGAGAAGAATTCAGAGCTTGGATAAATCATACTGTGTTCTTTCTTTTACACCCATACCTTAAGTTTTCCCCCTTTTTATTCCCTTTATATTTTTCTATAAGAGAAATTAGGTTAAAATGAACATTAAGGGCAGCCCTGAAGAGAAAGGAGAAATAAGCAACAGAGCAATAGAGTTGATTGGTAATGGTGGGAGTGATGCTGGAGCAGAAGGGAAGAAGGATTCATGGCTGGTCACGAAGGAGAAGGATTAGAGTTGTTTTTTGTTTTACCTTACGGGTAATGAAACGGGCCTCTCTCCTGAATTCTTGTTTTCTCTTGTTGAAATGTTACTGTTGGCCCATACTTCCAAATAGCTTTCCCGTGTCCTTCCAGAGCCCCTTCAACAAGTGTCATTTTCTGTTTTTGTCATCTTTAACAATATGATCAGTGTGAGCTGTTTAATTTCCTGTTCTCTAGTATTAGTGATTTGTTGTATTTCCATGTGATTGTTGATAGCTGGTATATCTTCTTTTGAGAACTGCCAGCTTATATCTTGTGAACTGGATCTTGTTCTTACACACACACACACACACACACACATGCTAACAGATATGTAGCAGAGAAGTTTTCTAGATTTTTTCCAGTTATTTCCCTTCTGTTTTAGCTGTATTGATTTTGTTTGTGCAAAACCTTTTGATTTTATGTAATCAAAATTGTCTCGTTTAAGTACTGAGAGGCTCTCTATCTTGTTTAATCAAGATCAGACATAGGGTACTAATGTGAGATCTCTTTCTGTAATCCTCTAATTTGTTTATGGTATGACCTTTTGTATCTAGATCACATATCCATTTAGAATTTATTGTGGTATGTGGTGTGAGATGCTAGTCTAGTCTTAATTTCTGTCAGATTGCTTTTCCAGAAGTTTATATTAAGTAGTTAGTCTTTTACCCCAGTAATTAAGGTCCTTGGGCATTTTGAATGCTGTGCATGCATTACATCTCTTAACGTACTTATATACTCAAACTGTCCTTTTCTTTGTCCCTCACACATAACATTTTATATTCCATCTCCATGCCTTGCACTGGCCATTCCCCATTCCTGGACTTGGAACATTATTTGTACTTTAGATTCTGGTGATGTGTTGTCAGTTTTATGAAACTATTTTCTTTTCTTCTCTTTCTTTTAGAAGGGATAGCTCACTTGTTAGAGGCAAGGGAGGGATGTATTCAGAAATGAAAATTATATAAAAACAAAAGCTATCACTTTTTTACTTTAATATTTTATCTTTTCCAGTTACATGTAAAAACAAATTGTAACTTTCATTTTTTAAAAATCTGAGTTTCAAATTCCCTCTCTCCCTACCTCCCCTCCCCTTTCAGGGAAAGGGCAAAGGAATTTGACATAAGTTATGCATGTGCACTCATGCAAAGCATATTTCCATGTTAGTCATGTTGTGAAAGAAAACACAGAGAAAACAAAAACAACCCATGAAAAAAGTAAAGAGAGTAAAAACTGGTATGTTTCAATGTGCAGTCAGACTCCATCAGTTCTTTCTCTGAAGATGATAGCATTTTTCATCATAAGTCCTTTGGAATTGTCTTAGATCTTTGTATTACTGAGAATAACTAAGTCATTCACAGTTGACCATCTTACAACGTTGCTACTACTGTGTGCCATGTTCCTGTTCTGCTCACATCACTTTGCATCAGTTCATGAAAGTCTTTCCAGGTTTTTTTCTGAAACCATCCTGCTCATCATTTCTTAAAGCACAACAGTGTTCCATCACAATCATATACCACAAGTCATTCAGCCATTCCCCAATTGATGGGCATCCCCTCAATTTCCAAATTTTTCTCACCACAAAAAGAATATCATTTTTAAAAATTAAAAAAAATACATTTGAAAAGGTGACCACTCCTACCAAAAAGAGAAGCAGAGAGACAGAGAGACAGAGACAGAGAGATTTGGACTAATTCACCTCTAAGGTCCCTTCCAACCCTAAATCCTATGAGCCCATGATGTCATTTTCTTGGTCTCTACACCTCTTCCAAAGGGGTGAAAAATAGTCCTTCCTTCCCAGGGTTCCTATGGCTCCAATGAACTTGAGCATGGAGGTCCATGGTCAAATTGCTCCCCACTCTTACTCTCTTCTAAAGAACACTGGCTAGGGAATCAAGAGACCTGGACCCGCTTGCCACTAAAAAAAATATAGCTTTGGGCAAATCGTTTTACTCTTCTGGGCCTCAGTTTCCTCATCCATAAATGAGAGGTTGACTTTAGATGACCTCTGAGGTCATTTCCAGATATAAATGCCTACTATTTGGTTCATAATGCTATTGCCAGCATCTCTGTCCTCTCAGTGTGACTTCACCACACTGACAAATTCCCCACCCCCTGCATCTTCTTTCTCATTCTGGTCACTGGAAAACCCCATTCCCAGATATGAAAGCAAAGGGACAGGGCTAATGTCTTTTTTTTCTTTTAAAAATATTATCTTTAATTACATAGTTATGATAAATATGTGTGTATATTTTTTCCTCTGATCTTTTCATTCCACATAATCCAGTCAGGCAGTTAGTAAATAAGCATTTATTAATAATGCTTACTTTTCAAAGTCACATATAGTAACTGGCTAATGTGTATCCTTGGGCTTGAAGGGAAGAGAAAGGTAAGAGTTAAAATGTGTTAATTCTAGGCCTCTCCAAATAGCCCGAGGGATTTATGAGTAATTAAATAACTCAGCACCTCAGAGTGAAGTGAGAAAAACCAGGAGAACATTTATATAATAACAACCACATTATAGAGAAAAACCAACTTTGAAAGACTTGAGAATTCTAATCAATGAAATGACCAGCCACAGTCCCAGGGAACTGAAGATGAAGCATGCTACCTACCTCCTGCCATACAGATGAGCGACTCCAGTTGAAAAATAAAATAAATATTTTTAGATATACACAATACGAGAATTTGCTTTCAGTGACTATGAATATTTGTTAAAAGACTTCTTTTTCTTTTCTTTTTCCCCCCAATATGAAAAAGAGGAGGTGAGAGGAAGAGAGAATAAATGCTTGTTAATTAAACAATAAAATTAAATTTAAAATAAAAAAAAAAGGAAAATACGGCACCTAAACCTGCTTAGGGTCATTTCTTGTTTGCGGAGCTGTAACTGGCATGGTTTAACAGGGGTTTTGCTAAGAGGGCATCAACATCTGGGAGATGGGCTCCTTTCTTCCAGGGGCCCCCACATATGCTCCCTTGCTTGGCCTTATGCAGCAGCTCCCCTCCCAAAGGTCCTCCCTCTGTCACATCCTTCTGTTGGGGGCCCCCCTGTCCTCACTCTGGGCCAGTTGACCTGCACCTGACTGGGTGGGACTACCTGCCTTTCACTGTGGGATCTGGGGACCTGTGTCACACAGCGTTCCAGGGATTACCAGCAGGATCACTGACAAAAATAGCTAGGTGACTTCCAAGCAATGGCTTCTGGTTTCTGTCTCTCTTCTCAGCCCTCCCCCACTGAATTTTTCCCCAAATGCCAGAATTCCTAGTGATAGCTCTGCTGATTTCAAACTCTAGTTTAAATTCCAGGAGAATCAAGGAAAGAAGACCAGTCTCTTGACCCAGTAATTCATGGCAATGTGTCCAGCAATCTGTTTCCTGGCCAGCTCTCACTGGGCAATCCTGAAAGCATCTTATTTGGTATCTGGTCATGTGAGAGGTACTGGACACCAAAGCTGTCCTGTCTTCCCCAGCAAGGACTAAAGCCTGCAGCTTCCTCTGGGACCAACCTCAAGGACCTGAACCTACAATTGCAAGTTAATTTAGGTGTATCCTGAGGAGTTGGGAATTGCAGATGCAGAGCAGCCTCTCTATCCAAGTCTCAGCTTTTCATAAATTCAACAGCTATTGAAGGTTACAGTTCCTAGTTGTTTTTGGTTTATGCTATCTAGGCTTAGTTACTTCTAACAGGACCTTTGAAAGAAAAGAATGTAAAACACTGATATCTTGGTGTTAAAAGAATTCATTATAGAATTGGCCCAAGGATAGAAAACAGCAGTGTTTTGTCCTGAACTGCAGCTGTAAGGAAGAGGGCTTCAAAAGCTTTTTAAAACCTTTTATCTTTTTATCTTTTTTTTTCTGGGAAAGGGGAGGAGGCATTTACTCCGCCAGCCACTTTGGACCAAATTGGGAAATACCTTAACTTACCCAGCTCTGTGATTGTGGAAAAATTTCTTCACTGGGCCTCAGTTTCCTCATATGTAAAATGTATAATAGTGCGGGCTTATATAGAGAAAATAAGAGGATGCATATCAAGTTCTTTGAAAATCCTCGGGTGCCAACACTCCATCCTCCACCAACTGGCCTGGCCTCTGTGATCTAAGAGATACCCCACAGAGGCTCCTAAGGCTTCTGGGACCTCCAGCTGAGACTGGAGGAGTTCAGAGGTATGGAAAGGCATATCACAGATTAGAAGGGCAATGAAAGAATGCCTTGCACATAGTCCATGTTTAATAACTATTGAATTAATGAATGCATGAAGACTTCTTTGATTGACCTCTGGGGAGGCATTCTAAGACAGATGGGAAATCTGAGTAATATAGAGAGCTACATTTGCCTTATCTTCAAGTTTGAATTACGTAAACTTTCCCACAATCATTATTCATGGAATAATGAACATATATGATACTAAAAGAAACATTTGAATTTTTCATGGAGGCAGCATGGCACAGTGGGCCCACTACAGGATATGGAGATGGGAATATCCGGCCTCTAACAATAGTTATGTGACTATGGACAAGTCACTAAGCCTCTGAAACTTATCTGTTTCCTCATCTGTAAAATAGGAGTAATGATACCAGTGGTACCTACCTCACAGAGTTATCACAAATATCAAAGGAGAAGGTACATTTTGAGTGGTTTACAAATTTAAAGCATGTCATTTATTTAGTTCCCAATTGTTAGCCATGATTTTGAAAATGCTTAGAGTTTTTTCTCAGTTGTTAGACCAAACTTTCACCCAGAAAATTCCAAAATAGTTTAGATCTGTCCTCAGAAAACAAACAAACAAACAAACAAACAAGCAAGCAAGCAGAAAGGTACAAGATGGCAGCCAGGAATTCAAAATCCTTGAAATCTCTTCTTAGGCCACCTGAGCAAGTGTAGGCCCCTTACCCACCACATGCTTAGCTTAGCTGCCATTTTCTCTTATTGGGAGAGGGGAAGGAATGAGAGAGACAAAGAGCCCCCCGCTAATTCTCATCACCAGTCAGCTTGGATTCAGACCCCTTCCCTGGTACCTCCTATAGATCCCTCCCCAAACCATTTTGAACCCCAAGACCTGAGAAAGGCCTAAAACCTGGAGTGGCCAATCAGGAAAGACATTTCAGCCCACTCTGGGCTTAATCTAACACAATGCTTTGCGTGCTCCGGACATGCTTTGCTTTTCTCTCTGAGTGAAGTAAAAATGCCCCTTCCTGTGTCAGCAACCATAGGACTAGCTCCTTGCTAGGCAGGCTTCTTCTCTTAAACTCCATCATCTCAGAGGAGAAGTAAATTCATCTCCATTCTCACCCAGTGCTGTCCCTTATTCTCCATAATATTCTGTTTTCTACCTAATCTGTCCCTGGTAACTCTGGGTTTCCCAAACTTCCTCTTTTTAAAGGACCTTCTCTATCATTTCCAAAACACCCTCTGTCCCTCCCACCCCTCCAGTGTTTCAGTGCCTCACAGACTATATCTACTGAGGGGAAAAAAAACCAACAGACTCTAAGACACCTTTATAAATAGATATCTTTTGTTTTTCATCAACTTCATTTCTGAATATATTTCCCCACCCCCCCCACACACACCCCCAGAGGACCATTAAAAAGAAAGAAAAAAAAATCAGCTCAGTGAAACTAGTCAACTCATTGCTAAAAGTCAGCCTAAAGGGCATCATGCTTAAACTTTGCTTAAAATGTTTGTGTACCTTCAGCCTGCAGGGGAGTGTGGCCCTGAAATTGTCAGCTAGGTGGAAAAGTGGATAGAATACCAGGCCTGGAGTCAGGAGGACACAAATTCAAATTCAGCTTCAGACATTTACTAGTTCTGTGACTCTAGGCAAGTCACTTAACCCTGTTTGCCTCAGTTTCCTCATCTATAAAATAAGCTGGAGAAGGAAATGGCAAACCATTCCAGCATTTGCCCCAAAAGGGGTTTTTTAATTTAATGTAGTAGTAAACTTTGAAAAAACAACAAGATTAAAATTTTAGAAATCTAAGAACTGGGATTATATAAATGATTGACTTCCAAATGTTTCTAATGGAAAATGCAGGCTTTGTGTATGTTTTTAGTATTAAGTTCTAAAAATTGGATTGAGGATTTTACATATAAAATTGCATGAATAATTGGAAAGAAAATTTTAATCATTTTTTTTTCTCATTTTGAAGTCTCTGTCTGATAATATTAAGGGAAGGGCTCAATTTCCAATTCAGTCATTCATGGATCCTTTTAAGATTCTTTCTTCAACCTGTTGATGGCATTGTCTATATCAGATACAGGGCTTGGGTAAAGACAAAAAGAGCAAGTGCTATGTAAAAACTGAAATTCTCTGACGTTTCAGGTGAATGATAGGTTCCTAATTCAGTGTTCTTTTTAAAAAAAATTTTATTTTTTAATAATTAATTAATTTTTAGTTTTCAATATTCACTTCCATAAGATTTTGAGTTTTAAATTCTCTTCCCCTACCTCTCCTCCCCCCTCCTCAAGATGGTGTGCAATTTGATATGGGCTCTACTTTCACATTCATATTAAGCATATTTTCACATTAGTTATGATATAAAGAAGAATTAGAACTAATGGGAGGAATCAGGAGAAAGAAGAAACAAAACAAAACCATGAACAGAAGGAGAGCAAATAGTACACTTCCATCCACATTCAGACTCCATAGTTCTTTCTCTGGATGTGGACAGCATTTTCCATCGTGAGGCTTTTGGAGTTGTCTTAGATCCTTGCATTGCCTAGAAGTCAGTGTTCTTATAGCTCTGTTGTTAATAGGATTAGATCTATAAGTTCTGAACTGGTTTTTACCACATGAGCTAATTGCTAGAAGGGCAATCAGATTAGATTTTGTCACGTTTTATATTGCCTTATCACCAGCAGGACTTAACAGAATTACCTAAAGAATCTTCACAAGCAACCTGGAACCTAAGAAAATACCTCCACCAGCCTTCCCTGATCAATGCACACATGTTTGAGAGATGCACAGGAGGTGTTTGCCAGACTCTGTTTTGACGTGTATTTTATTTTATTTTATTTTATTTTATTTTATTTTATTTTATTTTATTTTGGTGAGACAGTCAGGGTGACATGCATTTTTTTAAATAAAATTATGAGTTCCAAATATTCTCCCTCCCTTCCTCCCCTCCCCTCTCCCTAAGATGGTAAACAATTTGATACAGGTTATATATGTGCAATCATGTAAAACATTTCCATATTAGTCATGCTGTGAAAGAAGAAACAGACCAAAAGGGAAAAAAACACTGAAAAATAAAGTGAAAATAGTATGCTTTGATCTGCATAGACTCCTGAAGAGCGTGGTCACTGCCAGAGGCCTTGACACCCCTAAAGCTACAGCTGTATTGTATTTCATTATTTACCCTATTGTAATTTTGCTTGTTTTATTAGTTCTGTGTGTATGTGATGGACCCATTATCTCTTCTATAAGCTGCTTATCATTTCTGCTTGGATTGACACAAGTTTGCGGGTCATGGTTTGCCCACAGTGTTTATGTAAAGGTCCATCACATGGTCTCTAGCTGCCTATCTTGTCAATAGTTTAACTACTTATGGAAGAAAACTGTGACAAAATGGGAAGAAAGTGGGTGACCCTGCCGTTTGAACAGCTACAGACTGACTTTATTGAACAACCAGAGTCTCTGAGCTACAGACCAATTGAGCCACTGGGTAGAAGCTTTTCCAGATTCTACTGATCAGTCACTGCCACAACAGTGGCCAGGCAAATCACCTGGATACATCACTCCCA
Source organism: Phascolarctos cinereus (assembly GCF_003287225.1). NCBI lineage: Eukaryota > Metazoa > Chordata > Mammalia > Diprotodontia > Phascolarctidae > Phascolarctos > Phascolarctos cinereus. Next base: position 322,641,366 of record NW_027555847.1, read on the forward strand.
CGTGAAGCCTGCCATGATTGACCTCAGCCCAGCAGAGGAAGCAAGCCCTGATCAGCCCCTGCACCCATTAAGCTAAAAGGAGACCCCCAACACCAATCAGTGATCCTTGGCCACCTGTTTATTTGACCCTGATAATTAGGACCTTATCCCTCACTTGTAACCTATTGTACATTTGTTTTCTGTACTTTCTACTCTGTTTTGGGTGCTTGGGATTGGAAGAACAGAGGCCAAAGTGCCAGCCACACCTTTAATTTTTTTTATTAATTTATTTTGATTTATCAACAATCACTTCCATAAGCTTTTGAATTTTACATTTTTCTCCCCCTCCTTTACTACCTCCCTCCCCAAGACTGCGAGCAATCTGATATAGGCTCTACATATACATTCCTATTAAACATATTTTCACATTAGTAATGTTGTAAGGAAGAATTAGAACCAATAGGAGGAACCACAAGAAAGAGAAAACAAAACAGAAGAAAAATAGCAAATGGTATGCTTTGATCTGCATTCAAACTCCATAGTTTTTTCTTTGGACATGGATAGCATTTTCCATCATGAGATCTTTGGAGACATCTTAGATCTTTGCATTGCTGAGAAGAGCTATCTATCAATATTAGTTATTGCACAACGCAGCCACACCTTTAATTGGACTAATTGTTGGATACTCACCCATATCCCCTTAACCTTAGAGAACTATAAGGCTGCCCCTACTGTGTTATGGTCAGAATGGGACAAGTAGCCAGGTTGGCTACAGGATGGCAGACACGATGTAACAATGTCGTTGTTCAGAAGTTTCAGTCCTAACTCTTCATGACCCCTTTTGAGGTTTACTTGGCAAAGATACTGGAGTGGTTTGCCATTTCCTTCTCCAGCTCATTTTACATATGAGGAAACTGAAGCAAACAGGGTTAGGTGACTTGCCCAGGGTCATGCAGTTATTAAGTGCCTGAGGCTGGGTTTGAACTCAGGCCTAGAATACCAGGCCTGGTATTCTATCCACTGCACCACCAAGCTGCCCTGTAATAGTTGGCAGGATGTAACTATACCATGTTCCTATACAAGAATGTGGGACCAGGGATATGTAGAGAATATTTTCTTTCTGGGGGCCAGGCATATACTGACAAGCTTTTAGGATGGCCCCTCTGGGATTTTATTTTTGTGCAGTATTAAAGCATATTTTTGGCTTCCCAAAAATTGGTAGGGATGCTATGGAATGTATAGAGTTGTTTTGGGTTTTGGGGTTTTTTTTGGCCTCCAGGCCACACCTGCCCTACCTACAAGCACACCTTCGCACAGCAAGCACACAGCCTCCTAGGTATCTGTTACTCATGCCCTTTGGTAGGAGGATCTGAGCATATCTCCTCCAGCACCTTCCTGCCCATGTATGGGGCCTCCTGCAGTCTAGCCCTCCTGAGAAGAATGAACGTAAGTGCTAGGGCGAACTCTGTACCATGGTTCATGTACTGAGGACTGGGGCCTTACAAAATAGACTGGCTCTAGACTTCCTCTTGGCAGAGGCAGGAGGGTGTGGGCTCTCATAGGTCAGGAGTGCTACCCCTCCATACCCACCTGGAGGCCAAGGACCTGGAATAGGTTCCAGGCAGATAAGAAGGAACCTCGACCTCCACGAGATTGACTAGCATTGTGGCTACCCAGTTTTTCATGGCTGAAGTATTCGTTTGTATGTTTTCTATTGGTTTTCTTTATAGAGATTGTTTGGTATGTTTACAATGTCTCCCCTGGTGTAAGGAACCACTCCTAAGGCCTACCTCCAAATTACAAGCAGACAAGACTAAGAAGAGGTAGTTGAGGATAGAGGAGCCACATAGGTCAGTGCTGTTCCATGAGTATGATTGGCACCAAACGGGGATAGTTGGGACATCAACAGAATTTCATGGCACATGCAAGGGTCTATACCCAGTGTTCTCCACTTGGGCAAAGAAGGGAGGCTGGCAATATTGTCTCATCTTTTCTCCCAGGCCATGCTTAATAATCAACTACACAGCATTCAGTTTTGTGGGATTTTTTTTTTAGAACACGCTTATTAGGCCTGCTTCCAAAAAGCATATCTTGCACATATTTGTCAGCTCCTATACTTGGCAAAGTCCTGCCAGGGTCTCATATCAGCTTTTTTCTTGTTTCTGCCTGACAGCTCTGGGGGAGTCTGGTACAGAGATAGCCTCACCCTATGAATCCTGCTGCAGCTGCCCCTCGCCTGATACCTAATCCTCAAGGCCCTACTTCAGTCAATGGCTCTGTCAGTGGAAAGAGAGGGAGGGCAATCTTACATGTAGGTGGAGGATGTTAACATTAAGTTCCAGACATGCTATTAGAGGCCTTGCTTCTGGAACCAAGAGTAGGCTGGAAGGTTTGCTATCCTTAGAGAAATTAGGCTACCCCTTAGCAGAGAGGTAGTGAACTGCGGCAATCTGGTATCTTTGCCAAGAAAACCTCATGGACAGTATTGGTGTGCCATGGTCCACAGGGTCATGAAGAGTTGGACACGACTGAACAACAACATAGGGGCAGAATGAGGCCTATATTATCTCACACGGCCAATGAACCAACTTATTTTGTTTTACTATGTGTCTTTGTTACAAGGAGGGTTTTAGTAGGATCAGAGATGGAAGTCTTTGGAAAGTGACAAATGTAATTTTTTTTTTCAAAAATGTATGTGTTTTACTGAGAAGTAGGGTTTCCCATGTAGCATCTCCACAATGGTTTCAATGCACTAGAGGACCAACTTGACTGTCCTCGAAGGCATTCTATAAAATTTGTAGTGCAGGGAGAGGCAGAAGGGACCATATTGACTCCCAGCTTGGTGTTCTGGTGAACTCTGACTCCATCCATCAGACTGTAGCTTATTCTGCCTGAACACTACTTAGACCATACCCCGTTTCCCCGGGAGATTTTGGATTTTCTTTGTTGCCCATAATGACTGGCCCCTTTCAACCACTTCTGCGTAAGGCCAGGACTCCAAAAAATCAAAGATAACAGTCAATCAATCAACAAACATTTATTAAGCACCTACGATGTTCCAGGCACATACTGTTCTAGGTGCTGGAGATATAAATACAATGAATGAAACAATTCCTCCTCTTAAGGAGCTCACATTGTAATGGGGGAGATAATTATAGTAGAGTTTTAGAAGGCAAGAGAGTATCCGTTATCCAACCCCCTCATTTTAGTAGTCTAAACTGAGGCCTGAGAGGTATAGTTCCCAGAGGTAGTTACAGGAATAATTACTACATTTAAAAAGAAAACCCCTGCTGATGATAGCAAACCATTAGCAAAGTGTAATATTAATAAAAAACAAATATCCCACAAGGGTGGAAGAATCAGTTCCTCCTTTCATGAAGTGATAGGTAGCACCTTAACTTCCAGATCTCTAGAATATCTCTGAAGCAACTGCTGAGTTCTATGCCACTGTCTTTCATCTGCAATCAATAATTGGTCCTGATTTTATAAAAGGAACTAGCTAATATAGCCATCTGCCCCCCTCTTGGTATATGTGATGCTATCTATAGCAGATCAAAAAGGCCTCTGCCCTACTTAGCTAAATGCTTCCTGTTATGTCCTTCCAAATAAAATGCCCTCACAATTCTTGATTCATTCTTTCTTTCTTTTCATTCATCCATTCATTCATTCATTTATAGAGCTTGCAAGGCAATGTAATGAAGTTTGTTTTATTTCATAAATTAAAATTAAAATTAAATTAAAAAAAAAGGAATTCAAAGACAAAATGATTCAGCCTCTGCCCCTCAAGCAACTGACATTTTATTTTTCACATTCAGTTTTGTGTGGAGCTAATGTTAGAAATTTTGAAATATTCTAATTCACATTTCACAGAAACATGAAAAAAAAGCTAAGTGACCACCTGCTCCAACACCTTCCACCTAAAATACAGAAAGCTTGAATTCATGGCTGAGGTCATGCAGAGGCTAGAGACAGGCCCAAGACTAGAATTGAAGTCTCTTCATGCTCTCTTGTCCCAAGTCGGTGGTCTTTCTACTAAAATATTTGCAGTCAGAAAATTTTAGAAATGCTAAAAGTCAAGGAATCAGCAGCTCAGTGGTGCAGTGGATGGAGCTTCAAGCCTGAAGTCAGGAAGACTCTTCTTCCTGAGTTCAAATCTGGCCTCAGACACTTACTAGCTGTGTGACCCTGGGAAAGTCACTTAACTTTATTTGCCTCAGTTTCCTCATCTCTAAAATGAAATGGAGAAGGAAATACTTCAGTATTTTTGCCAAAAAATCCCAAAATGAGGTCACGAAGAGCTGGACACCACCAATTAAGAAGTCAAAGAACGCCAGAATAGTTCTCCCAGATCTGGGAAAGACTTTGTCTATGAATTTCCATCTGTTATCAAGAGCAGCCCCTGAATAAACACAGTTGGGTCATTAAGAAGATAAATGAATAATAAATCAGAACAGGAAAAATATTTCCTTTGGTTTATGGAAGAATGAAGACATAAGATCAGGTTGATGATCAAATTCTCAAATCTTGTGTATCAACAATGGTCTATTCATACACATTTTCAGATAAGCATGCTCATACTGGAAGCTGACCCCATGGGGTGCCAATAGCAGGGGCCAAGCCAGGGTCACTGAGGATAAAGGGAAAAAGATCACATTTCATCAGCAAGCTATAAAGAAAGCAAAAATCCAGTTTCAAAAGCAGGAGAAAACAAAGCTCCCAAAGGGCTAAAGTTAAGGATCAAAGAACCATAAACCTTTGATTTTTATTTTTATTTATTTTTTATTTTTAAATTAATCATTTGTATTGCTATAAACCCCAAACACATCTCACCAAGTAAAAAAAGGAATAAAATTCCAAATACAGACATAACGTCAACTATTAATAAAAATACTGAGTATTAATGTGAACAAAGTATATGGCTTCTAATGTATTCTCTGTATACTTACAATCTTGTATTGCTTTTTAAATAACTAAAGTCCACGTATGTGATGTTCTAATTCTGTTTTCTTCTGCATATATCCCACCACATTGACATACCATCGTTTATTTAGCCATTCCCTAATCATTAAATATATAGATTATTTTCAAATAAACTAATCATGATCATTTTTGTGCAGATATGTACTTTATCTCTTAAAATATTGTACAAAGAAAATTATTATCATTTTGATTTATTTCAATACTTCAAAAGAATTTTAATTTCATGTTTGTGCCTGTTGGTAGGCAACTTCACAGCTTGATAAGAGATTTTCACGTGTTGCTGTGACTGAAACAGCTCCATCTGGCGGCCAAACTGGTGATAACTCTCTGCAAACAGACTGGTTTTAGAAAGACAGATTCTACCACCCAGCCTGTAGAGACCCAAGACACAATGTGCCTTCTAGATGTTTTCAGCCTGATTGAAAAGCATTCCACGCCCCTCCCCCTGCCCCCTGCCCCTGCCTCATGGTGCCCTTCCCTCCCCCTGATTAGAGAGGGCAAAGGGTAGACATTGGAGAACCCCCAAATCCTCCATTTAAGAAGGACACACAGGGCAGCCATCTCATCATTTCCCATCTGGCTGCAGGATTTCACCGAGTCCCTTTGCTGGGTGTCTTCTCCCCCTACCCGTTTTCAATCTTTTTAGACTGTAAGCTCCTTGAAGGCAGAGACTGTGTCTCACCATTTTTTTTTAATCTCCAGCACTTAGCGTGGTGCCTGGCACATAGTAGGTTCTTAATAAATGTTTATTGACTATTGAATGAAAGAAAAAGGCACATTAACATGTTAGAGAGGTATAGGTGGAGAGGAGGAACAGATGACAATAGCAAAGGGAATTGACCCTACCAAAAGAAATCAGACCATTTCAGACTGCCCTACTGAGAATTTGGTGCCTCCTTGGGAGATACACTGAGAAAAATCAATGATGAATATCCTACTGTGTTGAGATGGAAAAGAAATGACTAAACAGAATAATTCCAGACTTTAATCTTTAGCATCTTGCCATGAGGAATCTATGTCCCTTGCCTGCTGTATTAGGGAGACATCAGAATTATTAACTGGGAAAGAGCTAACCGTTCTAAGTGCTAGAGTTGATAGCCATTTGTCATAGGCAGAACAAACTTTCACTTCTTGATTCAGTTCCATGATATTGCGTTTCATTAAGGGTTGTTTGCTCTGAATTCGTGTGTCATCCAGCATGATATAAAATAGATACGTATTGGTGGGGACTCGTTTGAATTCCACAAATATTAACATGCATCTGAGGATAGCTGAAAGGGGAGCTAAATGGAGGGAGGGAAGAGGATCATGCCTTGTTTATAATTTTAATGTTTATCTCATTGATCCAGTTGAATTTTATTGTAATACAATCTTTTAAGAAGTGACTAAACATATTTCATCAGCCTGTCATAATTTTTGAATTATTTTTCAAATTGAATATAGTTCTTTTCATTGAATAACTTTTCCCAAGGTTTTCTCACATTGGGTTTATCAAGTACTACTTACCTTGCATCTGTTTGATTCTATTTCTGAGTTCTTTAGCTTATTGACTTGATCATATGATTATATAATTTAGAGCTGGAGAGAAGCAAAAAGGTTACCCTCTACAATCCCTTTGTGATCTATTTTTCCGCTTTTTAATGTAATACTCTATCTCCCATCTCCATGTTGTTGAATTGGCTGTTTTCCCCATGCCTGGAATGCTCTTCTTCCCAATTTCCAAATCTGAGAATCCCTGGCTTCCTTCCTTCCTTTCTTTCTTTCTTTCTTTTTTTAAAGGCAATTGGGGTTAAGTAACTTGCCCAAGGTTACACAGCTAGCAAGTGTTAAGTGTTTGGTCTGAGGCCGGATTTGAACTCAGGTTCTAATGACTCCAGGGCCGGTACTCTATCTACTGTGCCACCTAGCTGCCCCTCTGGCTTCCTTTAAGATGCAGTCGAGATTCCACCTCCTCCAGGAGGCCTTGCCTAATACCCTCTAAAGCTACTGTTTTCTAAATATTCTACATTTATCTTTTATGTTCTGATTTATATGTTGTCTTCCCCATTAGAATGTAAACTCCTTGAGGGAAGGGGCTGTTTTTGCTTTTTGTTTGTGTCTCCAATGCTCGGTATAGTGTGTAGGTACTAAGCAATGGGGTATACGGTTGTTCGGGGAGGACTAGCTCCTCTGGTGAGAGGGCTTGTTGAGCCCTTTTCGGGGATGCTCACCCACCTTTGGTGTCCACCTGATTCACCCAATTCTCATCTGTGGCTCCAAGAAGCTGTAGTGTATACAGCAGTCACACCGAAGTAAACTGTCTCACAGAAGGGCTAAACCAGGCTGAGGGTAACCGATGGGCCTCAAACCCATTGGTGAGTTTAGGGGGATATCTACCCCAAACATGTGAAGACTTCCCCTCAGTGGAATGGAGGGATTAGAACAATTTGTTCTAAAGGCCATGAAGGCAGCTGAAGTGGGTGCTATGGAGTACTTAGAGCTTAGTCAGACATCAAATATGCCAAGGTCACCTACTTCATCTTGGGCCATCACCAGTCATCTTGACTTTTGTCCTGCCACTGGACTTCAATGATTCTGGAAGAGAGAGTGAGGTTGATGACTTTGTATGACTCTACTTCACTTAAATCCAATTCACACATAAGTCAAGATATTACTCGTGATGTCAATGGACCTCTTTGAAAACGAAGGACAAACAACAACAGTACTAATTAATTAAATGCTTGTTGACTGGTTAATTCATAATTAACACTTTATAGTATATTTTGAAATTTGGCTGGGCAAATCTCAAGTCAAAGTTTTATTTCCATAATTCATACCTTTTTTATTTACATTTTATTTAATTAAAAGAGTAGCACACTAATTTTTAATTGGCATTGCATTGAATCTATAAATTAATTTGAGAAATGTTGCCATTTTATTGGCTTGACCTAATCCTAGACAAAAACTGTTCTTTTAAAGTGTTTAGTTCTCCTTTCATTTCTGTCAAACTCCTATTAAAGTCATCTTGGGTCTTGTGTGTCTTAGAAGGTTAACATCTACAAATCTGACTCTTCTTTGGGCTTTGGGGGCAGAAGGTTGTGGGAGAAAGTGTGGGAGATGAGAGGACTTGAGCCACACAAATGTAATGTAGGTTTGGCAAATGCCACCCATGTAGAAGATGTGGACCTACTTCTGGAAGACAAGAGAGCTGGCATATTGATAGACAAGCTTCATTGGCTCACCAATAGTAGAGGAAATGTCTTCTTCCCTTGGTCAGAACCATCTACTTGGGTTTATCAAACACCATTATATTGTACATGTTTGGTTTCATTTCTGGGTTCTCTACTTTGTTCAACCTATCATAGCATTATGTATTTTAGAGCTAGAAGGAACCTTAAAGATCATCTTACTTCAACCCCTTCATGATCTATTTTTTTTTCTTTTTGGTGAAGCAATTGGGGTGAAGTGACTTGCCTAGGGTCACATAGCTAGTAAGTGTCAAGTGTCTGAGGTCACATTTGAACTCAGGTCTTCCTGAATCCAGGGCAGGTGCTCTATCCACCTTGCCACCTTGCTGCCCTATCTATCTATTTTTTAATCTAATACTCCATTTCCTGTCTCTGTGTCTTTGCCTTGGCTGTTCCTAGAATGTTGTCCCTCCCAGTCTCCAAGTCACAAATACAATTGCCTCACTGGACGTGGCTGGGGCTTCTTTCCTGCATCCACATCTGAGAGTGGAGGACTCCTTCACTCACAGCAGGTGACACCACGCAGTAAGAGTGTGGGCCTGAAGGCCACTTTCTTCCCCTCCTTATCCTCTCAAGTTAGGTGGTCCCAAGAAAGAGGCGCAGGGTTTTGGCCTTGTTTCACATGTAGCTTTTCAATTCTAGGTGCAGGAAGTGAAGTTTCCAGCCTAGGAGCTTAAGCCACAGAGATGCAGAGTCCCAGGAATCTCGACTGGCTGTTGCAGCCAGTCCAACAATGAAACCCTAAGGAACAAGGATCCAGGATGCCGGGGAGGGGAGGAAGGGAAGGACTGAATTTGAATGTGGTGTGACTAATGCTGTGTAGGTTAGGTTAAACTGTGAACACAATCCCCTCCTCTCCTAGAGGGGTGGTATAAGGGGGATTATTATTACTGAAGTATTGGAAGAAGTGATTTTATGTGTGTTCATGTTTTATCTCTGAGGTAACTATTCCTATGTAAAAGTTTATTTGATGTTAAATGGTTAAATGGAATCGGGGTATTAGTCACTGAGCCCCTAACATGGGGAGAAAACAATCAGTGGGGGGCTCAAGCCAATGGCAGGAGAAGAGAGACCCCCTAGCCCTCTCAGGGTATAACAGAAACGATCCTCAGAAAGTAGGGCCTGAGTCAAACATGTTACACAAGAAAAAGAAGGAAATTGTGTAGGAGACTGAGGGGTTCCACCTAGTGAAGTAGGTCAGAGGTTGATTTGGGGGAGGAGAAATTTGTTAGCATTTAGGAGAAACTGAGGGATATTTGAAGGGAAACTCTAGGCCCAGGTACCTGTCTATATTCTCCTTCCAGGATGAAAGAGAAGCAAGATCAAGAACAATTAAGGAGGATATAAAAAAATTAAGAATCATCAAGAAGGTTTAGGAAGTAGAACTTGAAGGAGACTATAGAAAGAAATGAAAAAGTTAGTTGCCAAGACAAGAAAGACTCAATAAGTAAGAAGGAAGAAAATATGCCGGGCATTGTACTAAGTGCTTTATAAATATTATCTCATTTGATTCTTACAATAACCCTGGGAAGTAAGTATTATTATTATTATTCCCATTTTAACATTGAGGAAACTGAGGCAGATAGAGGGTGACTTGCCTAGTTAGGAAGTGTCTGAGACCTGATTTGAACACAGGTCTTCCTGCATCCAGGTCCAGCAACTGGGCCACCCAGGTAAGTGGGACAATTAAGGGGTGAAGCAATTTGATTGAATGGATGAAAAAACCCTCAAGTAATTTAAAAAAAAAGCTAAAAAATCTTAGCCATCATATAAAGTAAAGGAAATCATGCAGTGACTTGCATCCACAATGTGATGTTTATATTTCTGCCATAGCAGAGGAGAGGATGGAGCACTGGACCTAGAGCCAGGAAGATAAGTTTAAATCCAACCTCAGACACTTCGTAGCTGTGTGACCCTGGGTAAGTCACTTAACCTCCATCTGCCACAGTTTCCTCAATTGTAAAATGGGGATAATAAAAGAACCTACCTTACAGAGTTGTTGTGAGGATCAAATGACCTAATATTGTAAAAACTCTTAGCATGGAGCCAGGTGCATAGTAGGTGCTTAATAGATGCTGCTCCATTCCCCTTCATCTTCTTCCCAAGTATAGACTGTTCTCCCTCCTGGAGAAGAAAGTGGAAGGATTAAAAAAATGACTCTTCAGGCTCCAGGTTTTTAGGCAGAATGAAATGTTCCTAAAAGAGACAAGTGAGATTTCCATGCTTAAATGCGAATCTGAGGTGGAGTAGAAGAGAGGTGACCCTTGTCAACATGTAGGAGAATGGAGAATGTTATCTAGAGGAGAGGGAAATGAACAGGTATATAAATAGAGCCTAAAAACTGACCTGGGGCTTTTCCTGAAGATGAAAGACCTAGATGCTCTGAGGACGAAGAAGCTGCTTGTCCTCCCAAGAATGATAAAATGGTGGCACATGCTTGTAATCCCTGCTATTAGGGGAAGTTGAGGCGGGTGGATCCCTTGAGTTCAGGAGTCCTAGGCTGATGTAAGGTATCTGGATTGTCTGGCATAAATATGGTGAGCTCCTAGGACAAAAGCAGGAAACCATCAGGCTACCTAGGCAGGGTTGAGCTGGCCCAGATAGGAAATGGAGTGGGTCAAAGCTTCCACGCTATTCAGCAATAGAGTTGGGTCCTTGACTGGCTACTATTTTTCTACCCTGAGTGAGATCAAGAGAGCTAACAACCCCCCCAAAAAAGAACGATATAATAGAGTCACAGAAGCTATCAAGTGAGAAATCTCCCAGTGAGAGTCAGAGAAAGAAGAGAAAAGTGAGGGTCACTGGTGATTTCCTGCTCAGGAAGACTGAGGGAGTTACTTTTTAACCTGCCTGATAGCAATAATAGAAAGGTATATTATTTTCCTGGAGTATATATCCAAGACATAACAGAGAATTCAAGATTTATTAAAATAGATGACAATATCCACTTTTGGTGACTCACATGGGTACAAAGAACCTATAAAATATTGCCAAAGGTTATGAAAGCTTGGGAAAGAAACTAAGGGTACAGGGTGTACTTATCTCAATACTGCCTACAGAAAGCAAGGGATGCAGAAAAGAAATTAATTTGGGAAGTGAAGAGCTAAGAAGATAGTGTCTGACAAGAGATAGAGGGCATATGAAAAAATTAGGACACTAATGTACTGCTGATGAAGTTGTGAACTGGTCCAACCATTCTAGAGAACAGTTCGGAACTATGCCCAAAGGGTTATAGAACTGTGACACAGCAATAGCACTGGTAGGTCTGTATCCCAAAGAGATCAAAGAAGAAGGAAAAGGATCTATATGTACAAAAGCATTTACAGCAGCTCTTTCTGTGGTGGCAAAGAATTGGAAATTGAGGAGATGCCCATCAATTGGGGAATGGCTGAACAAGTTGTGGTATATGATTGTGATGAAATACTATTGTGCTTATTCAAGGGGGATACTTTCAGAAAAATCTGGACTTACATGAAGTGATACAAAGTAACATGAGCAGAACCAGGAGATCACGATATACAGTAACAGTAATATTGTAAAGATGATCAACCATGAAAGACTTGGCTGCTCTAATCAAGACAATGATCCAAGACAATTCCAAAGGACCCATGATGAAAAATGCCATCTCCAAAGACAGAACTGATGAACTCTGAGTATAGATTGAAACATTTTTTTTTAATTTCATTTTTCTCTCTGTGTATGTGTGTGTGTGTGTTTGTGTGTTTTCTTTTGAAACATGGTCAATATGGAAATGTTTTTCATGACTTCACATGTGTAATCAATATCATGTTGCTTGCATTCTGGGGGTGGGGTTGGAAGGGACAGAAAGAATTTAAAACTCAAAAAATTTTTTCAAACAAATGGCAAACATTTTTTTCATAAATTTTTTAAATGAGATGGTATCTGAGAATGCAATTTGGACTTCAAGACTACATTAAATATAGGAAGGAATAACAGATTCTTAGCCAGGGATGGAGTATACCTAACAACGGCCAACAAAAAGGTATTTTCCAGGTGTCTTACAAATCTTATTAAAAGGTGTCTTACAAATCTTTAAATTAAAAAAAAAAAGATGAGGAAGGGAGAAGCCTGGCTATGCATATCTCAATTTAGAAACAACGGAGAGTAGTTGCAAAGAAGGAAGAAGAAAATGAGTTGAGACACCCAGAAGCTCCCAGGAGAAAAAACCTAAGAAAGGAGCCAGTAGTAAAACTCATGGCCTCAAAGTTTATTTTATGCACAAATGTCCAAGGTTTAGATAAAAAAAAACAAGAAGAACTAGAATTTCTAAAGCAAAAAGGCAAATTTGACTTCAAATGTATCACTAAGATTTGGTGGGAAGGAATCCATGAGTAGACCTTGATTCTGGATAGGACACCTTATCCAAAGGAAACAGGAAAGATAAAAGGGACAGATAGCATTCTTTCATTCTCTCTAAAAATCTGTAGTACAGACAAGTCCTCTTTGAATCCCTTCATTTTCTCCTCCAGGAGACAGATCCTTACATATCTTAGAGATGAGACCTTTATCAGAGACACTTGATGCAAAGATTCTTCCCCCTGCCCTTATTTGTTTCCCTTCTAATTTTAACTATATTAGATTTGTTTTTGCAAAAACTTTAAAATTTAAATTATTTAAATTATCTATTTTATTTTGTGTGATCCTATCACTTATTTAGTCATGAGCTGTCCTCCTATCCATAGATCTGAAAAGTAACTTCTTCCTTACCCCTCTAATTTATAATGTTTATTAATGTTTAGTATTAATATTTATTAATGTTTATAATGTGATCTTTTATTTATAGGACATATATCCATATATCTTGGTGTGTGGTATGAGATCTTGGTCTAGACCTAAAGACTGCTGTCTAGATTTCCCAGAACTTTTCTGTCAAATAGTGAGCCCTTCCCTTGGTAACCGGAGCATTTGAGTTTATCAAGCACTGTACTACTGTATTTGTTTGCTTCTGTATGTTGAGTTGTGTTCTACTAGTTGACTACTCTTTTTTTTTTTAATACGAGGCAATTGGGGTTAAGTGACTTTCCCAGAGTTACATAGTGAGTATTATGTGTCTGAGGTCAGATTTGAGCTCAGGGCCTCCTGACTCTAGGCCTGGTGCTCTATCCACTATGCCACCAAGCTGCCCTATTGAATACTCCTTTTTAAAAATAATTTTATTGATTACTGCTTTGTAGAACAATTGAGATCTTGAATTGATAGATCCCCATTCCTTTCCACTTTTTTTTCATTATTATCCTTGAGGTTCTTTTTTTGGGAGGGGGAGGGGGAGAGGAGGCAATTTGGGTTAAATGACTTGCCCAGGGTCACACAGCAAATAAGTGTCTGAAGCCAAATTTGAACTCAAGTTCTCTGGACTCCAGGGCCAGTATGTCACCTAGCTGCCCCTATCCTAGAGATTCTTGAACTTTTGTTCATCCATATGAACTTCTTTGTTATTTTTTTCTAGATCTACAAAATGTTCTTTTGGTAGTTTGATTGGCATAGCACTCAATAAGTAAATTAATTTTGTTGCTCTTGTCATTTTTATTATATTGGCTTGATCTATCTAGAGCAATTAATGTTTCTCCAATTATCAGGTTTGTCTTTATTTTTGCAAAGAGTGTTTTGTAGTTGAATTCATATGTTTCTTTGGTGAATCTTGTTCAATCAGTCCCTAAACTGTGATAGTTCCTGTAGTTATTTTGAATGGAATTTCTCTTTCTAACTCTTTCTTGTGGGTTTTATTGGTAATATGTAGGAAAGCTGATGGTTAATGTGGTTTTTTTTTAATCATTTAACTCTGCTGAAAGTTATTGTTTCAATTAATTTTTAATTGACTCTCTAGAGTTTTCTGAGTGCACCATCATGTCTTACGAAAAAACTGATAATTTTGTTTCCTCTTTGGCAATGGTTATTTCAGCTAATAACTTCTTGGCTTACCTTGGTGATAATTTTGTCTTTCTAAAGGAAGAGGAACTAATAAAAAGAAATTCCATTCTGAATGTAATTCTCACTAACAAGAAGGAACTGGTTTCTGAGGTTGAAATGATGGGAACTAATGAGGAAGTGACTACTCCCTCCTAGAGTTTGTGATAGAGAAGAAGAAATTCAGCTATTGGGTAGTCTTGATTTTGGAAAGCAAATTTCAGAGGGTTCAATAAGAAATATTAGTAGGATCCCAGAGACTAAAGTACTCTAGGGGAAGTTAGCTCCAGAGAGATTAGAGTTGGGGCAGCTAGGTGGCACAGTGGATAGGGCACCAGTCCTGGATTCAGGAGGACCTGAGTTCAAATCCAGCCTCAGACACATAACACTTACTAGCAGTATGACCCTGGGCAAGTCACTTAACCCCATTGCCTAACCAAACAAACAAAAAAAAAAAGAGAGAGGGATTAGAGTTGAAAACTCGAGGATGAAATTCTGAGGACACAAAAGAAAACAATGCCAATGGAATTTGAGACTGGTTTGCCAACTTAGATTTTTTTTAAAAAATGTAAAGATGGAAATAAGGCCAGGTAACAGAGGATGGATATGAGCATGGCATGGCTCTATAAAAATAATATGGAGAATGCTAAAGTTAAGAATGAGCCAAGGTTGGGGTGTGAAGCTAAGGATATCAAAAAGGATTCTTTCTTTTAGGCATATTGTGTGAAAAAGAAGAATCAAAGAAAGGAGAGAATTTTCACTGGGAGTGGTTGGGATGATGATAACTGGCAACAGCGGGCAAAACTATTTTGTTCTTCTTTAGTTTATTGTTTTCCTGCCAAGAGTAACCCTTGCATTCGAAATGACAAAAATGATATAAAGAGACTTGCTACCCAACTGGAATAAGTAGGATGACGATAAAAAAGTGTCTGGTTATTTATGAATTCAGATCATCTTTTCCAGATGAACCACATCCTTACGAAGTAAAAAAACTGGCCCATGTTATTGCTGAGCCTACTATCTATGATATTTGAAAGATCATGGAAAATTGGAGAGGTGCCACGTGACTGAATGAGAGCAAATGCATCAATTTTCAGAAAAGGGGGAGAGAACAACCTGAAAATTTGAGTGAATTCCATGGACTTGACTTCAGTTCCTGTGATGATTCCAGAAAAGACCACCAAAGAGATAGTTGGTGAACACGTAGAAAAGGGAGTGGTGCTTCAAAGGAAACAGCATGACTTCATTCACAAAAGTCATAATAGACTAATCTTGTTTTCCTCTTTTTTCTAACGGGATTACTCAACTAGTAAATGAGTGAAATGCTTGAATATAGTTGACCTAGAATTTAGCAAAGCTTTTGATATTCTTGTGAAGAAGATGGAGAGATATGGACTATGCTCGTGTAATTAGATGCATTCGGAACCGACTGGAAGGCTGGACTGAGAGAATAATCGTTAATAGTTCAATGTCTTCAAGGCAGGAGGTAGGTGTCTGATGGAGGACCCTAGAGATCTCTGCTTGACCCTGTGCTCTAATTTAACATTTTTATCAATGACTTAAAGACATAGAGAGCATGCTCATCAGATTTGCAGATGAGACAAAGCTGGGAGGGATGGCTAACACAGTCAATCAATCAATAAACATTTTTATTAAGTGCTTACTTCATGCCAGACACTGTGCTAAGTTCTGTAGATGACAAGATCTAAAATGATCCTAGGCTATTGCATTGGAATGAATCTAAGAAGATGAAAGTTCAATAAAGCTAAATTTCTTGTCTTAGTCTTGGACACAAAAAAAAATCAACTGCAAAAGTACAAGAGCGGGGAGGCATGGTTAAAAACAGCTCTGGAAAAAACCGGAGATCTCAGTGGACTGCAAACTCAGTAAGTCAGTAGCGTGATGGGGCAACAGCAATAACAACAACAACAACAACAGGTCAAGGATGCATTAAGAGAAGCCAAGCTTCCAGCAATGAAGAGGTAATAGCTCCACTCTACTCTCCCCTTTTCAGAGCCCATCCGGAGTATCGTGTTGAGGTCAAAGAAGACATTAATAAGCTGAAGAGTGTTCAGGAAGAAGGGAAGTAGGGTGATACAGGTCCTTGAGAGTATGTCATGTGACAACTCACTGAAAGAAAGGGGCGTATTTAGCCTGGAGAAAAGAAAACTTGGGGGAACATGATGCTTATCTTCAAGAACGTTCTTGAAGGAATGTCTTGAACAGATTCCACTTGTTTTGCTTGACCCCAGAGGATGATGGGTGGAAGTAGCAAAGAGACAAATTTAGGCTTGATGTCAGGAAGAACTTCCAAACAATTAGGATGAAAAAATGAGGTGCCATGAGGGGTTGTGGGTTCCCCCTCTTTGGGTGTATTCATAGATACTTTTTTTTCTCTTTTTCCTTTTTTTCCCTTTTAAATAAAAATTCTTCGTTATATGGGATGGCTCTCTGTGAGGGGCAAAAGGGAGGAATAGAGGGAAAAATTTAGGCAAAATAAAAACATATGATATCAATAAAAACATTAAATTATTGTCCTGTCTAGATCTACAGTTTTAGTTAATATGATCATTGTTGATATTATATTGCATTATGGGCCATACAGCATATAAAGTTCTAAATTTACCTAACATTCTCTACATCAGAGAGCAAGATCTTTTTGGACAAACATTCCTTGTATACTGCAGGGACTTGCTTATCGCAGATTGTCTGTATCATGACTTAGAATTCTCTTGTGCCTTGATGTACCCTACTCCACCTTGTATTCCCAGTATTGTTTATTTCTATGCCTACACCCAACATCTGGTCCATATAAAGACTGCTGCCCCAAAAGAGTTGATGCTTGTTTTCCTGAGCAAATATGTAATATGACTCAGGTATGCCTTCACACAATCCTAATCAGATGCCGCCTAATTCCCCTGTTGGAAAAGCTTCAGTGCAATGCTTGGCCACGATTGGTCATATTGTAATGAATAATTTCCATTGGATCATTCCTTAACGCTTGAGAGTGATTTGCCTGTGATTTGTAATTTTTGCTGATTGTGTTTGAAGCTAAACGAGCCAGCAGCCACTTCCTCAGGCCACCTTAACCTGGAGTTGATCCTGAGCTATACCAGGTAATCTCTTGATTGGTGAATGCTCTGACATCTGTGCCACTAAATGTCCCAGAGTTGGGGAATCCTGAGACTCAGAGACAGCATAGCTGAGGATGTACTTGTTCCTGCTTTGTATCATTCACATAATAATTTTCTGGGTGAATATGGCAGTAACCTCCTTAGCTTGGACTCTTTTATCCAAGGAATACTGGCTGGACTAATATATGCACTATTTTTTTTAAAGTGCATTCCTGCTTTTTCAGTAGATTATCTGATAGTATGTGATCTGTGGTTTGGGGAAAAAGTACTCCTGATTACCATTAAAATCAAGCTTCCACTGAAAGAGCTACTGAGTGCTTTGAGGTATGATATCAACTTAGATATCAACACAAATTCCCTAGCTGTGGAACAATAGTTTAGTTAACCTTTCCATTTAAGTGAATCCATCTTTTTGCATTATTTATATTTCTCAAAGACAACCTATTGCTAGATTCTGTGTGATTAAAAAAAATACATTTCATGGGCAGCTAGATGATGCAGTGGATAGAGCTCCGGCCTTGGAGTCAGGAGGACCTGAGTTCAAATCCAGCCTCAGACACTTGATACTCACTAGCTGTGTGACCTTGGGCAAGTCACTTAACCCTGATTGCCTCACCAAAATAAAAAAAAATTTATAACATTCTTTTCTTTTTATAGGTGAGTCTAATTCATTTGTATTTGTTTAATTTTAGTTATCTTCTACTATATTTGTTAAATGATTGCTGTTTGCCAGAAAGTTAAAGGTCAAGAAGACCTGAGTTCAAATTTAGCCTCAGATACTGGCTAGCTGTATGATTTTGGGTGAATCACTAAACCTGTTTGCCTCAGTTTCCTCATCTGTATAGAGGGGGAAAATAATAGCACCCACCTCCAGGGTTGTTGTGAGAATCAAATAATATTTGTAAAGCATTTAGCACATAGTAAGCCTATATAAATGTTAGCTATTGGTAATAGAAAAGAAACATTATATTATTTTACATTTTCTCTCATAG
Organism: Phascolarctos cinereus; assembly: GCF_003287225.1. Lineage (NCBI taxonomy): Eukaryota > Metazoa > Chordata > Mammalia > Diprotodontia > Phascolarctidae > Phascolarctos > Phascolarctos cinereus. The sequence continues at coordinate 322,659,603 of NW_027555847.1, forward strand.
AATCAAACAAGTTAACAACACTGAATAAAATTCTGGTGTTTTATAATATTATAACTCTGGAAACATGTTTAAAATTTGACCCTCTCTTTATCAACATTAGGAACTTCACCTTAGGATCCCTAACTGCTTTCCTCATTTTATGCTTTTTAAAATAAAATTTTATTAGTTTTTTTATATTTTAAAATAAAATTTTATTGGCATCTTTTATTTTTTACATCCCTAAAATTTCTCCCAGCGTTCTTCCCTCTCTCCCTCCCAGAGCTCCATGGTAAATGACAAATTATGCTTATTAGAGAAAAAGAAGAGGAAAAAAATCAGCAAAACTGATGAAAATACAGAAAAAGCCTGAAAACATGTGCAATGTGCCACCCCTATGGACTTCTCACCTCTGCAAAGGGGCAGGGATGGGGTGTTCTCTTGTACCTCTTCTCTGAAGCTAAACTTATTCTTCATAATTTCAAAAGATTCATTTTTTATTATCTTGTGATTGTTTTCTTCTAATTACATTGTAGTAATTGTGTATAATGTTTTCTTAGCTATGCTTACTTTACTCTGTATCAGATCATATAAATCTTTCAGTGCTTTTCTTCATTCCTCATATTTGTTGTTTCTTAAAGAATAGTAATATTCTATTACATTCATGTACTACAATTTGTTTAGCCACTCTCCAATTGATGAGCACCTACTTTGTTGCCTTTAATTTTAACCTGGTTTCTCAAGCCTTTTCTTTTTTCTTTGTTTATCTGAAATGCTTTGTTAACTTTATACTCATTGCATCCCCACACCCCCTTTCACCTTCTGTTTGTCTTTTTTCCCCAAGCCCAATCACATTACTCAAAAATTTAACTCCTGCAGTACTTTGCAATTCTGTTATTTTTTTTTGTCACTATTGAGTTATAAAATAGCACTTAAACAACTTTGAACCAGGGCACCTCAATCTTTATTTTAAGCAATTACAGAACTGTTATAGTTTGCTGACAAAGAAAAAAAAAAGAAATATAACAATACTTGTTTCTGAAAATCTCCTATGCCTTATCTCTTGTTGGAATAGCTGTTTCTGAACTATAGTTAATTGCCTGTATTATATGTCATTTATATCCTACTTTGACTATAATGTATATCACTTGTAGCCTGCTTTAAAAATCTAGACCACATATTACCTATATTTTGTTAAAGCCAAAGTTGCTTAATGATAAGAATATATTCCTGTATCATTACTAAAATGCTTTGTTATCATAAAATACCTAGTTAGTGCGCCAATCAGAATCAACCATTTAAGCATGTATAAAGCTTTTAATTTATTACTTATGATGTTTTTTTATTTTGCTATATTTTATGTGCAAATCTCTACAGAAAAAAAACCAAGTTGAGTTTATACTTAGATACCAATTTTCTTATTGCTGCTCCATTAGTAATTGTCTTGACATTTTATTTCAGGGACTCAGTTAATAATAATAATTAATAATAATAATAAATAATGTACTTAGATTAACAAAACACTCCTCAGTCACTAATGTTTTTGTGAAGAACCTAACTCCATCTTGTTCTGTCTCTGACATTTTGCCATATGTGACTCTCCATTAGCTGTAGCAGCTGGTATCCTTGAGCATCTTCTTGCTATCTATTATCAGTGTAAAAAGACTTAGTTGCTGAAGGTGGAGGATTCCAGAGTCCTTGGAACTGAAACCAGCTGTACTAAGAAAAAACTGCTTTATCTATCTCCTGTGGCAAATGGTACAGTTTTCTTTAATGAGTATACTATTTTTCTTTGTAACATCTGCATTTTGACAATTAGCTTTTTTTCTTTGTTTCATATAATGCATAAATATTTTTTATTTCATGTAGTGTATTTTTGTTTCATATAATGTGTATTTTCTTTCATACAATGCATAATTTTTTGTTTTATATAATGTATAAATATTGCTTGCTGAATTGTGAATGACAGTCTCCATCTATTGCTGGTGGAGAACTTGTTTTCTGATTTGTTCTGGTGTATAGGCTTTGGCTAGTTGCACTGATAAGAAAATTCACAGGACAGCACTTTAAAAGAAAGTAGTATTCTAAGCACTTAATTCTTTGAGATATTTCCCCACCTCAGTGTAATGATCCATCCTATCATCCTAGTGTAGTGGGGATACTAACTAGGTCTTTGGGGATAACAAAGGATCCCACCAAGCCCATGAAGTCTAAGTTCATGAGGCTGATTGAACCTTCCCGTGGGAGGAAGGGGGAGGACAGGAGAGAAATTCTAGTGCAGATGGAGTACCAGCACAAGACATTTTATAATTTTTATGATAAGTTTATAATAAGAACGGGGTGGACAGGTCAACAAGGCAAAAAGAAGCAGCAGGAAACAAGGACAGAGGTAGAAGTAAGGTCAAGGACCTGGTGGGAGGAAAGGCCTAGGTTTTAGGCTGTAAGAACTTCATCTGTAAGATGATAGATTAAAGAGGGGTACCAGACAAAAATGGTGGGCTCATTCTGTCACATTCAAGGGCCAGGTGTGCGTATTCAAGTCTGAAAGCCATTGCCCCATAAAACTGGAGAGCTCACTATGCTGTCACTTACATCATTAAGCTTTATGTGGAATATTTGGAATGGGAGGCATTCAGTTCCAAAGATTATTTTGAAGTATGAACTCTAAGTTACTTTAGCTTTTTAATGTTCACCTTTTACCTTCAAACAAAGTGGTTGTTTAGAAACAGATACTGAGATCAAGGATCTTTATTATTATTATTTTATGTTATGTTCACACTTAGGTTTTTTTCCTTTCATAAAAAAATGTGATGAGTTAATTGCCATTTAAAAAATTATTACATGGGATTTCTTTTTTCCCTTCTGGCAGCCTGCAGGATTTTTGTCACTGTAGTTTTCAAGGGATCCAATGGTCCTAAATGTGATGATTCGTTAATTCAATAAATATTAAGTAGGTACTATGTGAAAAGCACTGTGTTAGATGCTGGAGGTAGTACGAAGTTTAGATGTGACATAATCCTAGTCCTCATGGAGGGGAATAAAATACAAATACTAGGCAACTATAATATAGCATGTTAGCACAATTCCATTCAACATATTTCTTATGAAATATGAAATCATTGTAAGTATAGAGAGGTTCAAAACAAAGTACTATGTGGTGGTTGAAGACGAAGGTCATTATTAACTTGGACATTGGGGTTAATTAGCTCTTGTAGCCTCAAAAAGGGAGGCAGAAAGAAGGGAAAGAGACAACCCATAGTAATGTTATTAGAATACATAGAAAGTCAAGGCTCAAAAGTCAGAAAACTTTGCTGTTATTGACCACTGTATTCAACGTGTAGATAGATTGAATTTCATCCAGGACTAAGATAAAGAAATTTGAGAGGAATTAACCCTGTTTCTTTAAATGCAGTGTGGTTACCCACAAGACTGTATCGTCCAGCCACAAGTCTGTTATCTGCAAAAGGAGAACATACTGGGTGCTAACCTTGTGAACACTCAATCCTTATGCTCAGTTTTAAATAACTGACATTCAAAATGTCAGGGATGCTTGATTGGATGTGGAAGCTAGACTATTCTCTGAAAGAGAATCTAGACATTCTTTCACCAAAGGTTTAGACACATTTTCAGAAATTCTGCAATAAAGCAGATGGCCAAGAAAGATCAATAGTAAAGGGAGATTAATTATTTATGTCATTCAAAGTCTTCTGAAATTCTGTTAATGTAGACAGGTTAGTTTTAAAAAAATTAATTATTGTGATGTCAATGTTGGCTTTGTAGCTCTTTATCTTTATATCGAGTCTGTTCTCTAACCATCCCATGATATTTTGAGAGTAAGGGACCATCCAATGTAAGACTTCAATTTGGGGGCTTGGTGGAATGAATTTTGTCAAATCTAACCTTAAAATAGCTAGCTCAACCCAGTAGGTCATCCCCTTGCTCATGCGGTTTCTGCCTGCAGGTCCGAGGTGGGTGGCCACTAAGTTCTATTCACAGTTTCTCCACAGTCTAAAAAATGTCATATAGTTGACTGAAAGGGGTTTATTATTCTTAGTTACAAAAAAGCATCTGATTTGTTAGAACAAAATGGCAGCCTCAAATGGCATCTCAACAAAATATTGCCACTGCATATATTAAGATCATTACAAGGTTTCTTCACAAATGTAATCATAGAGAAAACCTAACCCAACAATTCATATCATCAATGTCAAGGGAGACGTAAAGCAGATTGCAGAGTCCATATGAAAGAGGAATTCCCTATTTATGGTAAAGAGTTCCATATGTTCCTATTTGTAGAAAATGCTATGCTGATTGCCTCAAACTCCAGAATACTATGGGGTCTAATAGAGATCCTAGCCAATCAAAAGAGATCAGTCTTATTAACTATCTACACGTTAAAACCAAATGGATGAAAATTGCCAATTGCCCAGATCATGACACCAAGATGGACAGACGGCTGAGTTAGTCTGTCAGTACATTTATCTGCAGATGCCCGAGTCCAGATGTGGATATGAGGAAGAAAGTAGGCTGGACCATGTTTTGGAAATTACATGGTGCTTTCAACAATCCTAAACTGCTCTAAGGAAAAAAAAATCTTTTAAATACTAATGTTCTGAGTGATGCTATATGGCAGCTACCATGGAATCACCACAATCTTACAAGAATTGTTCAGAGTTGAGTGGCTGAATGGGTATTCATAACACCTTTTTGTCCTATTTTCTATCACAAACAGTAGGCTTACTCTAATAGAGGAAGGGTGGTTCAGTGGAATGAGGGCTGGATTGAGTCAGCAATCCAAATCCTAACTCTGCTCCTTCCTTTCTATGTCACCACAGATAAAAAAGTCACTGCCTCTTTGGGCCTAGTTTTCTTTTTCTCTAAAATGAACATGTTGGCTTCTCTGTTCTCTAAGGTCCATTCTGGTTCTAAATTTGGTATCTAAAGCTCAAGATCGATCAATTTTCCTTATGCCTATACACATGAGACTTTCATTTCTCCATAAAGCAGCATCTACAAAGTACTAGATTAAGTGCACACTGGAACCAAACTTTCAGAGGCTACTTGTAGTTACTTTTATAAAAATCAGTACCTCTTTGGACAGATTAAAAACAAATTAGAAAGATCACACGTGAATGTAGACACGCCCTTAAGAATCAACATCAAATCTCTCTTGCGAAAGCACATGTAAACACCACAGCTAAACAGACAATAAATGCTGGCTTTGGGGAATCAGGACTAGCATTTAGAAGGACAAATTGGTTTATGAATGTCCGATATCCCTTCTTCTGGTGGATGGGCATTAAAATACCCAGACCAGTGATTCCATCATTTTAGGGAGTTCCTTCCTGGGTGAGAAAACTCCTCAGCCAACAGATTAGCAATTGTTGTGCAACTGATAATCTTGGAGAATTGCCTAGGGCACTGAGACATTTCAGTGACTTGCCTAGGGTCATACAGTATGTGTTGGAGATAGGGCTTGAACCCAGGTCATTCTCTCCCCTGAGCTGACTCTGTAGTCACTCTTCCACATGAGAGCAAATTGTTTTATGTGGATATGGATTGTCGGATGGTAGAGAAATAAGCGGAACCAAATCCACTAGGCAGATACATAAGATCAAGCCACACACATACAAGAAGTCTACATTCACAGTGTCAAACTCAAGTAGAAACAGATCCCTGTAAGCCAGCTGGCTCACAAAACCACAAACTGACATTATCTTTGTTACATTGTATTTTTATTTATTTTGTAAAGCATTCCCCAACCACATTTTAATCTAGTTGGGCTACACTCAAGAGTTGTGTGGGCAAGTCTGACACCTCTGGTCTATCTTACCTATCGACCACCAAAGGCAGCATCTGTGAAGTTTGTTAGAGTTGGAAGAGACCTTAGAGATTTTCAAAGCCAATACCATGTCACGGAAACTAAAGTTCAGAGATATAGGATGAGTGCATTAATTTTTCAAAGTGAGAGCTGAAATGTTTTCAGACAGATCCAAGTTTACAACACCAGGGGGTACTATTGTTCAATTATTCCAGTTGACTTTTGTTGTAACTCTCAATTTGACAAGCATTTATAAAGCCCCAACTATGTGCCAGGCACTGGGGAGACAGAGATAAAAATAGTTCTTATCCTCAGGAAGCTTCCATTCTCCTAAAGACAAAACAATATAGGCACACAGAGAAGTGAATACAAAATAGATACAAGAGTGATTTGGAGGGCAGGGTTCAGAAGAACACTAACTCAACCGGGCAAATCAAGAAAGGTCTTGTTTCAGAGGAGGACATTGAGCTAAAACTCAAAACCAGTCAGGACTTCCAGGAGGCGGGATGGAGGAAAGACTCGGGGTGCTGCAGGAGAGGAGGGAACACCTTCTGCCGAGGCATGACAAGGATTAATATTTAATTAGTTTGGAAAGATAGGGTGCAGAGGTCATGAGGGGCTTTATTTTAAGATAAAGTCCAGAAATCCAAAACCAAGACATTCTCCGATACCACCTTCTTAACCAGTTCACTTTCTTTAGGAAGAATTGTAAGTAGCATTGATCATCACCCCCTCCCCCAACACATACACAAACACACATGCTCACTCTCTCTCTTTCTCTCTCTCTCTCTCTCATATCTATTTGTTGGTGATCTATAGGATCCATTTCCAGCTCTTCAGATGCAGTCATCATGGTCATTCTAGACAAAAGTCAAAATCAACAACAAGCTGGGATCCACTTTTTCCTTTTGACTGGTTAGGAGTATGAATCAATAATGGAGTGGTCAAAATGCAATGGCAAGGGAGGAGAAGCAAAGGATCAGTAAGTGAACCAGCTGTAGGGTTAGAGCACTAGTACCTTAAAATGTAAGCCAAAATATCAAAGCATAATCAGTTATGGAATAACTAATTTAAGGAACCAGAATTTTTTACAAAAGCATTTTATTCCACCAAAAGTTTTACATATTTTACATGTGTAGCATATTTACAAATTCACTTTTTATAACATTCATTTAATGTTCAGTATTTTCCCATTATTCCTTTTTTTTCCTATTTTCATCAGCATAATTCTGTCCAGTACTCACAGTAATTAAAAAATCAGCTTTTTTGGTAATCCTCCTAGGAAGAAATGGAAAAATTTTACTGGTTACTAAGTTCTATTACTCCCCCATATTAAGATTCTCTAAGATCACTTACTCAGCACTAATTACACTAATAGGAATTTAAGGAAAAAAAAAGATTTTCTGTCAATTTAGTGTGTGAAATGCAGGCTATCTTCTAAGTAAATGATGAGTGGTTTCAATGAAAGTATGTAAAGCTATAACGACAAGTCCTGCTCAACTTGTATAATTTAAGTCCATAAAAAGTTAAATTAGAAGTAAAGAGTGATTGGGAGTGGACCAAGGTATATATCTAGAAATGACTGATATAAAAACAAAAGGCACCAATAAAATATTAACTGAAAAACAGTTAAAATTATATCTTATTTCCAACTTTATTTCTGCTATATTTCACTAATGTATATTAATTAGCATAATAATGAACACCAGCAGAGAAGCCAAATGTCTTCATAAACACTGGAGGCAGGTAGGTGGTACAGTGGATAGAAGGCTGGGCCTGGAATCAAGAAGACTCACACATCTAGTGTCAGACACTTATTAGCTGTCTGACCCTGGGCAAGTCACTTAACCTTTGTCTGCCTCAGTTTCCTCAACTGTAAAATGGGGATAATAAGATCACCTACTTCTCAGGGTTGTGAGGATCAAATGAACTAATATTTGTAACATCCTTAGCACGTCACATTTATTTATTATAAGAGATTAAGATTAAGGGGGATGTTTATTAAAGATAAACTGTTTTATTAAAGTTCAAACCTCAACAAAACACTCAACACTGCAGAATAAAAAATTCTACAGATTAAATCTATTCACTGGTGATTTCAAAATGCTGTACTTAAGTAAGATGCATTTCACAAAATTTTGGGATATTTGTGTTTCTTAAACAAAGTAACTAACATTAATTACCAACTAAGCGATACAGTTAGAACACTGAATCAGAATGAGTGCGTTCAAATCGGGCCTCAGACACTAGTTATGTGACCCTAGGCAAGTCACTTAACTTCTTTTTGCCTCAGTTTCCTCAGTTGTAAAATGGGGATAATAATAGCACCGATCTCCCAGGGTTGTTGTGAGGATCAAATGAGATAGTAGTTGTAAAGTGCTTAAACCTCAAAGCACTCTATAAATGCTAACTATTATTGTTTTTCATATTCGTAGCTAGTCTACTGAGTTCAGTTTCTTTCTTAAGAACCCCAGGGTTTCTACCTTGCTCCAAGGCATCTGTGCGTTTCCGTTTTGCTGCCATGGCTGAGTGTGGCTGCTCCTTCAGGGCCTCCGTAGAGCAGTTTGGTCTCGGCAGATGGCAGCCAGGAGTAGGGCCTGGTCGGTTACTAAAATACTTAGTTTTCAATGCCTTAAAAAAAAAAAGCCAAAAGCACCAAGGTTGTTTTAAATGAGCAATCAAACTTTTCATTACATTCCCTCTTTTCTCTAGCCTGAACAATCATATGCTTAAGTAACATCACAGAATTCCATGTTTGTTTTTTCAGTGAGGACCAAGTATATCTAATCGGGATGTAAAAATTTTATGTAGTAGCCCTAAAAATGCAAGTTGTATAAGAAAATCCCAAACTAAAAACTTAGCCCAAGTTTAGCTAATGCCATTAATAACAGAAGGTGAAAATGTTCTTATTTTATAGCTCCTTACAGTTACAAAGCACTAAACACAAACTGTGCCACCAGAGGAACCTGGCATAATTTCTCAGAAAAGTGTATGCTATTGTATTTTACATCCAGGTTTAAATATTTTGTATATTTCAGTTCTATCACTTTAGGGAATACAGTCCAATGAAAGTGTGGAGAATTCCAGAAAAAAATGAGTGCCCTTTAAGTAGCTCCTGATATATCTACCAGTATCTGGAAAAGTACAGATTTGGTATTGCCTTTTATTTTAAAATTTTTAGATGTTTTATTTGAAGATTAAAGGATTAATTATAATTCAAATAGAAAAAAGTAATTAATCTTATTTGAACAGGCATACTGTAGTTTAAATAGGTAGTCAGGAAAGCACTCAAGGCTTTTAAATATTAATTCCTTTAAGTTTGTGTGTATTTTCATTTTAGGGCAGGTAGGTGTCACAGTAGATAGAGCACCTCTCCTGGAGTCAGGAAGACCCGAGTTCAAATTCAGCCTTAGACACTAGCTGTGTGACCCTGAGCAAGTCACTTAATCCTGTTTGCCTCAGTTTCCTCATCTATAAAATGAATTAGAGAAGGAAACAGCAAACTACTCTAGTATCTTTCCCAAGAAAACCCCAAATGGGGTCATAAAGAGTTGCATATGATTAAAAATGACTGAACAACAAAATTCCCATTAAAAAAAAATTTTATGGATGTCTTTTGCATCACCAGTTTCTTCCTCTCTCAGAGACCCACCCCATATAACAAATGATATTTTTAAAAAGAAAATAAGAGGGAAAAAAATCAGTATAACTGATCAATATGCTTAAAAAGCCTGAAAAATGTACAATCTACATTACTTGTGGACAAAGGGGAGGGGTTGGGAATGTCTTTTCATATCTCTTCTTTCAAGTCCTGCTTGTTCTTTATAATTTTGCAACAGTCACTTTTGATTTTTTTTTCTGGTTGCTCTTTGTTGTAGTAAGTGTGTATGTTGTTTTCCTGGCTCTACTTACTTTGTTTTGTGTTTAGCACCGGCTTTTAAAGTATTATCTGTGCCCTGAAATAGCCTTGCTACCACGATACCTCCATTTGTATTTTTAGTGCAATTCTGAGTATTTCAAAAAATGAATCTTCAAAATCCAGAGTTTCAAAAGGTGCTAAAAATTGAATATATTATTACACAGAAATTGCAAATAATCATCATTTTAATTAGGACAGGACCACAAAACTGGAAGAAACCTTTAAGGTTTAGTCCAACTTCTTCCATTTCACATGAAGAAACTGAGGCTAAACTTGTCTAAGGGTCTCTCAGCTAAATGGTGTCAGGGCTTAGACTAGAACCCAGCCCTAGTGCTTTTTATCTACTTCTCCATGTTTTTTATACTCTAGGTCCAAACCTAAATGAAAAGTCACACTTTTCACACAGATACATACTTGAAAGAATACAACCTCCAATTTAAATGGTTTTTTCCTGGTATTAATTCAATTAATTTTTCCTGGCAATTAATTAATTAATTAATTGATTCTTGGCAACCATGGTCTAAAAATTCTAGTGCCCAACAGAGAGGTCCTGGATTACAATCACAGTTACTGACCTCTAAAATAGATTGTTTGCCAAGCCATGGCTATTCTATGGACAAATAAAACTTGCTCTACACTATGTAGCAATCTCAGTAAAGCAAGCTCCTTCTTGTCTCCACCCAGTTATAAAACACACTAGTTGAAACCTGTTTCAAGCATTCTGCTTTAATTTAGGTCACAAAAGATACATAAACGAAACCCAGTTTCTTATTTTCTATAGTTCCAAAATAGAAATTTAAAAATATTACTGGGATACTGCAACTGGCAACTTTACTTTCAAGGTGTGATGGCAACAACCATTACATTAAAGAAACCATTTCCTCAACATTTTTATTACATGCAATTCTCTTAAGATTGTCTTCAGATTACTTAACATGTTCGTTAAAGGATATGTTAAAATACCTGAGTAGCCGTGAGCCGAGTACAAGGATTAAATGTGAATAAGCCTTGTATGAGGTCGAGTAAGTCATCTCCTGCAGCACTGAAGATATGCTGTAAGGGGATTCCAGGGAAACTCTTAAATGTCACATAATCTGGAAGACTACACATACCCTGTAGAGATGGTAAAAATTATCAAAGTTAGGGACAGGAAAAACAATGCATTAAAAAACCCCAATTCAACACAAAAGATACCTCCCAGCAAACATACAATCAATCTACCTACAAAGTACACCCCTCAAAAAACAGTCTATAATTGATGGTACACTGAGTGTCAATATTGATCTGTGTCTGACCAGAGCTTTCTGCTGGGCCTCTCCATGCTAACTTTCTTCTGCACTGGCAGACATACTGTGTAATCTGGCTCTGCTTTTTCTGTCCTGAAACATTTCACACAAGTCTCTCCACGTTTCTCTGAGCTCTTCCTAGTCCTCATTCCTTGTAATACAACAATATTCCATTACATCCATATTCCACAATGTTAAGACATTTCCTAATCTCTGAGCAAATAATTTGCTTCCAATTTTTAAAAACTGCACTCTAAATATTTTTTTTTGGCTAGGCAATGGGGTTAAGTGACCTGCCCAAGGTCACACAGCTAGTAAGTGTTATGTGTCTGAGGCCGCATTTGAGCTCAGGTCCTCCAGGGCCAATGCTCTATCCACTGCACCACCTAGCTGACCCTGCACTCTAAATATTTAATAAGACACAAAGAGGCTGCCTGGTCCAGTGTGTAGGGATCTGTCCCTGAAGTTAAAAAGATCTGGATTCAAATCCTGTCTTTGATACATACTGTCTTTGTTAACATGGACAAGCCACATCTCTCAGCATCCTAGCAAGTTTGTAAGATCCTAAGCTGTAAAGAAGTTGCTGATGGGCATATCATAGAGGCAGGTGCATAAATATGGAATCCTCTATACTAATAAAATCACAGGTCTAGAGCAAAAATAAAGGAACTGGAGATACACAAGAAAGGAATGGGAAAAGAAGAAGGGACCAAAAATATTTTAGAACCCATCTGTTTATGGCAATATGTTAGATATTCAAATCAAACAAATATAGTTTCTGTACTCTAGACCTTATAGTTTACAGGAAAAAGCAATGATAGTTAGATTTATTAAATACAGATGAGGGATTACTGATTATAGACAGAATTTACATTTTATACAAAAAAAGGCAGAGATTAATTCTGTTTAGGTAGGGAGAAAAGGGGAGCTATGTGTCTAGGCAAAGTGAAGTTTAGAAGAAGTCCCTACCTTACCCCCAATGTTAGAAAAAGATTTAGGGAAACAGTATAATATATGAAATCACAAAAGATTTAATAGCACTTTAATCACTTCTAGCACCTGACACATAGCATATGTTTGTTGAATTTCTTATTCTGTTATTATATTATTATAACCCTCTAATAAATTTAAGGTGAAGAACATACTTACAATATCAAGATGCTGCTGACCACTTAGAGAAAAGTGTACTCTCAGTCTAATTTATGCTTTCAATGCTTTTCCTTCCATAATAAGGATCATAGTGGGGACTAGGAAATAAACAGATTTACCCTAAGATACACACTCCTCCCTCTACTGCACATTTTCCTGAAATGTTTAGTCACTGTGAATATTTCTTTCAAGGAAGGGAAATGGAAGAGGCTGGCAACTTAGTCTTAAAGAACTTCTCTGCCAACTTCAAGTCTTAAAGAACTACCCAATACACTGAGAGGTGAAGCAATTTGCCCAGAATTGAAGGCAGTACAGGGAGGAAATACGGCTTGAAATACGGCTTAGCTGTGTGACCCTGGGCAAAGTCATTTAACCCCATTGCCTAGCCAAAACAAAAAAACCCTAAAAAGGTATTCTGAAAGGCGATATTCAGTGAGTCACTTAGGTAACAAGGAGAAAAATACAAAAGTAGGTCCAAAATAGAAGCAGAAATCTAGAGAAAAGAGATTTCTAGAGGGCCTAAACATTCTAGGAATGCAATAATTTTAACCTGTTAATGATGGTTGTTTAAAAAGGGCCAAAATTAAAGGAATTATTATTTAATCTGTGGATCTGAGTAAAGTCCACTGAACCACTTTGGAGGGACTATTCCTAAAACGTGACATATGCTTTAAATCTCTTTAAGCTGTGTGCTTCATATGAAAAATCCACAGGTGATTCCTGCAGGGCATGTTTGTTTTTTTCAGATGCTGATCAATGATTTTACTGCACTTTACTGGGACATCTAAATGGCTCCATTAAAAAAAATCCTTATAAAATTTGCAGTAGCCTTGGCATTCCCAGAACTAGAAGGAATACGATCGATTAAATGCTTTTATCAGTGCCATATTTATTTGTAGTAGCGAAAAAACTAGATACCTGCAGTAAAATTCATCTGACACCAGCATGCAAACCCGTGACAACATCAACAAAGACAGCAAAGTCAAAGAGAAGAGAATGTGGGAAGACTTACAGGCCACTGCTCTTCTGTTGGTGTTCCTAAAGTTTCAAATATTCTTGTTAGTTGATCAAGGTCAGAATCTCCTGGCAAAAAAGGAACCTGTAAGAAATGAAAGAGACAAGAGTAACTTCTATAAAAAGAATTCATAACATATTCCCCAAAGGTACCCAACTCCAGTAAGTTCCTAAAATGTTTGAAACTTTTTCCTGAAAATTATTACCCTAAGCCTAAATTGTTAACTGGATCAGCATAATCAGTGAGCTATTCCAGTCTAACCAAGTATAGTCTAGTGGACAGGTCCTGGATTTAGAAACAAATGTCCTGTGCTCAAAACCCAGCTCATTCCACTTATTAGCGTCCACTGAATACCAAGTGACTAGACCTGTAGGCCTCAAAATAAAGAAGAGGAGATGAGATGATTCCCTGTGCTAAACGTCATTACATAAATGAATCTCAAGACCATTTCAGATGTAAAGTTCATCAAAACCTCAAATTTTTATATTAGATGATCAGACTAAATTCTTTTACACTGAAATTAAAGTGAGCTCTTTCTTTTTAATGTAATAGCTTCCAAAGTACGAAAAGGTAAGGGTTACCCTAATTATGAAGCTGAAACTTGTGACTGTTATTGACAGAGAAAAAACTAAGGAGACAACTACTATGAAATAACACTAATTAAGAATAATGGTGGGAGAAACCAGTAAATTATATATTATATGTATATACACACACACATATAATACAGATGATACAGAGACATCATGGCACAGCATTATTATAGAAAGAATTATGAACCTGAATTCCTACCTCTGATACTAATTCCAAGACCAAGTCACAGACAGGTTAAGAACCAAATCCTTGATGCATTACAGATATGATTAAGAATGATACAGTGAGCAACCGCTGTTGGGGTTTAGGGCAGGATATGAAAAACCAGTGTAGACTTGATAAACCAGGAAGGATTCTTTCTGTGGAAGGGATGGGACTTGAGCTAGCCTCAAAGGATGAATAGTTTGTGTGTATGTGTCTCTATGTGTTAAAAATACACATTTAGTCAACACTGAATCAGACATCCAACATTTACTATATGTGGCTGTTCTGCAGAATAGCTGCATATAATAAAAACTAAATAAATAGTCTTGGGGGTTAAACTCAAATTACACAACTACAAAGCATTTCTTAGCTTATCAATCCTTTGAGTTAGGCATTTCTTTTTTTTAAGAGGAAAAATTTCTACATTTCTGGTCACAATAAAAAAATGCTCATCACATTAATATCAAGGAAAGGTGGACACAATACAGTAAAGTTTGTGTGTAAATTCAAGGCTTACCCTCAGAAGCAACTCTGCTAATATACAGCCAACAGCCCACATGTCGACCCCTACACCATACATTCTAGCTCCAAAGAGTAGCTCAGGGGCTCGATACCATCTGAAGAAAAAATTAGAAATATACTGCTTTCTTAATAAATTAGAAATATATTGCTTTCTTAATAAAAATACTAAATAATCTACCAAAGAAAAATTTACAGCTGATATTCCTGGTTACATCATAACAGCACAAGCTACAATTGCTTTACAGGAGAGATGCATTTCCAGAAAGTAGGTCATAAAGGAAATTTCTATAAAATATATAATACTTCATCATTTATGTCTATTGTAAAATCAGCAATGCATGCCCAAGGGTTACAAAAGGCTGCAGAGTGGGGAGAAGGAAGAGCAAGGGACAGTTCTATAGCATGCTGGGCATTTTTGTCCAACAGGAGAGTCATGAAAACTGAAGTATTTCCCCAATTCTGGAAACTTACTCTCAAAAATCACCCCTTTCTGCAACTCTAGTAATAATTCCCTTACTAGGGAAATGCTCTGATTCCATGCTTAGAGTTAATCATAATCTTAATAGTGTTTTATGATCTACAAAGTATTTTACAAATATTATATCATTGATATAACAACACTGAGAAATTGGTGCTATCATTATCTTCATTTTACAGAGGAGGAAATAGAGAAAGACAAAAGGCTAAGTGACTTACCCAAGTCACACAGCTAGTGTCTAAGTCCACATTTGAACTCAGGTCTTGCTGAGCTGTCCTAGGGCTCATTTTGTTGTACCAGCTAGAATTCTGGATCATAGTGACAGAGCTAGAAGACACTTTACTTTGTCTTAACCCAACTTACTCCTCCACGATGCCCAAGATTAAGCAACTAATCAATGTCAGGGTTAAAGCTAAAGCCCAGAATTTGTGACGTCTGTGTAAGCTCTCTTTCCACCACACCATTTGCTCCTCTCTTCCTTTTTGGGGGGTATGACAGATGTCCAGGACAACGGGAGCCACCCTGTCATCTCTAATGAAATGATTTTCTGGTTTGACTGCGCAATTTAGAAATTTTACGTGTTGATTATACTTAAGATAAAGAAGATACACTAATTGTAAGCTGTAAGAATGTATAGACAAAGAAGTTAACAAGAAAGGCAGAAATCAGTGTTATCGAAGGGTGTCTTATCCTCATTAGTTTTCTTTGACAAGAGATTGTCTAATAGGCCATCTTAACAATATTCCCAGCTCTTCAAGGAACTATATCACACTTCCAAATCCTTTTTTTTTTAAACTTTTTTTTTTGGCTAGGCAATGGGGTTAAGTGACTTACACAGGGTCACACAGCTAGTGTTATGTGTCTGAGGCCAGATTTGAACTCAGGTCCTCCTGAATCCAGGGCCAGTGCTCTATCCACTGCACCACCTAGCTGACCCCAAAATCCTCCTTTTTTGACTCCACTTTTTAAATAGGCGAGGCTTACTCAATGGGAACAACAATTCAATTACTGTCTTCAGACAAATTTTGAAGAAAAAAACTTCAGAATGCAAACAAACACTAAATTAGAATCTTGCCAACAGACATAAGGCACTTTGAAAATGAATAATCAGCATTAATTAGATTAAGAATAATTTACCAACTATTATGCATCTATTCAAAAGAGAACAAGGACAAAAAAGAGATGCTTCTACATACAGAGAAATATTTATAGCAGCATTTTTTATAGCAGTAAAAAACTAGAAACCAAGTAGATGTCTATTGATTGGAGAATGGCTAAACAAAGTCTGGTACATGAATGTAATCGAATCTCATTGCGCTGAAAAAATGACTATGATGAAAACAGAGAAGTAGGGGAAGACATGTGAACTTATTCTTAGTAAAATAAACAGAATCAGAAAAAGAATATACACAAAAATTACAACTTTGTAAATGAAGAGAACCACAAAATGACTGCAACAGAATGGTGGAAAATTCTAATGACCAACCTAGGCCCCAAAGAAGAGCTATAAGAAGGCATTTCACCTTGCTTCTTTACAGAGGCTATGGGTGTGGCATAAAATAATAAGTTAGCATTTACATAACGCCTACTACACACAAGGCCCTATGCTCAGCACTTTACAACTATTATTTCATTTGATCCTCACAACAACCCTGGAGCTATTATTATCCCCATTTTACAGCAGAGGAACTGAGGCAAACAGGGGTTAATTGACTTACCCAGAGTCACACAGCCAATAAGTGTAAGAGGCCAAATTTGAACTCAGGTTGACTGCAGACCTAGCATGCTATATCCACTGTGCCATCTAGCTGCTAACATCTAATGTTGCAGTTTTTTAACATGTTGGTTAGTTTTGCTGAACTTTTATTCCCTACTCTTTTATTCTTTGTTATAAGGGATGGCTCTCTAGTAGGAATGCCCTGGGAAATGTAGGTGACATAAAAATGATATCAATGAATAATTAAAAATAAAATAGAAATAAAAATGTTTTACTCTTCTATTTTATCATTTTTGGTTCTGATATATTAAAAAGGAGAAACAAAACATTAAAAAAGATTTATTCCCTCAGTTTATATTTTTTTTCTCCCGTAACTGCTATCAAAAACTTCATTTTCCATTGCTTACAAGTCTAGGTATAGTAAAAACTACCTTTGAGTTGGGCACTAGGTGGCACCATAGTGCATAGAATGCTGGGCCTGGAATCAGAAAGACTCATCTTCCTGAGTTCAACTCCTGCCTCAGACATGTCCTGGCTGTGTGACCCTGGGCAAATCACTTTACCCTGTTGGCCTCAGTTTCCTCATCTGGAAAATGAGCTGGAGAAGGAAATGGCAAACCATTCCAGTATTTTTGCCAAGAAAACAGCAAATGGGGTCACAGAGAGTCAGACACGACTGAAAATGACAAGAAGAAAAACCTTTTAAGTTCCTCTTATATGACTGTGTTGAATACATCACTAGCTCTGGTAAGACCACTAATGGAGTAGGACAATTAAAATCTCAAAGTAACAGCTTATTATATGGGAGACTGACTAGATCTGCAGAGGAGTATAAAGGCAAAACTAAGGGAGAGAACTTTGAAAGCTACATAACAGATTTTGTACAGGCAGAAAAACTGCCATTACAAGCTAAATGATCTTCAGTATTCTTCATGGCAAGGTTCACTTACATGAAAGATTTAGAGTTTTAAATTATGTATGTAAAGCAAAGCAGATACACAGCCATGACAACCAGACATGATTTTAAAAAGAGTCCTGAAGCACCAGCCCAATTCTCTACATCACAGGTGTCAAACATACTGCTCCTAACACTTCTGCGTGCATTCCAAATCAGACTAAAATGTAACTGGGAAATAGTTAACAAAATAAATAAAAATATAATAAAAGATTGATAGTATCACATTTTAAAGCTAAGTCAATAATATGTGGCGTGCAGGGGTTTTTATGTCCCAATCAGTGGCCCCTGTTTCTATCAATTTGCCATCATTCCCCTACAAGATAGTTTTTAAGCTCAGGTTCCAGCAACAGGCTCTGGGCAGAAATTTTGAAGGTGACTAACCCACTATAAGAATGAGCACTTATATTTTCTGACAGCATGTAATAGCAACACCTCTGATAACTCCCCAGGTATTTGAAAGAAGAGGAGCAGCTGCCTTCATGTCGTAGTTATCCCAAACAGCAAAAACTGGGTTAGCCTCCACTTTAGTCCAATTACGGGCTTCCTCCTCTGCATCAGTGTGTGTAGATCAATTGTTTCACATTTTCTGTATTTTTTTTGTCTCACACGACCTGGTTCAGTCAGAGAAGCAGGGTGTACCATACACTCATTACCCAAAGCCAAGTTGCCAGTGGCCACACAGAACTCTTCCACCTGCCCCCTCATGGCATACAGCCCTTCCCTGCGCCTCTTCTGTCCCTTCTCAAAAGACCCATATCACAAGTCAGGGGACAATCCCCCTTTACTATTACCATATATTATGTGGTTAACACCCATTCCTGATATTCCAGACTTCCTTTTATCTCTCAGCAGCAGCTCTAAGTACCATTATCACTTTTTTCCTTCTCTCTTCTCCGGCATATGATATTCCCAGATAACCAAAAAATAATGACTACTCTTTAGAATTCTGCTAAATATATTAGCAAGAGATGGGTAAGGAACAGAAAAATAATTCTCACAGCTTTCCTTAAATCACCAGGAACATTATCAGCCTCCACAATGAATCAGGAACCAATTTTTAACCCCACACCCACTTATTTTAACTTACCTAGTAACAACTTGATGTGTATATGTTCTATTGGGACTCCCAAATGACTTAGCTAGGCCAAAATCTGCCAATTTTAAAACTCCATTTTCATCCAACAGCAAATTGTTTGGTTTTAGATCCTATTAAAAGAGGGAGGGAAAATTAAATTTTATAACAATAAATTCAGCTGGCTTACCTTGACTTTTAAAAGAGCCAAAATATTATGATACACTTCCATATTAAGTAAACACATTTGTCATTAAAAGTAAGATCTGTATGGACTGTATAAATTCCAGTATTGAGATACTTTGGAAAAGAAGCATGCTAACACTTTAGTATCTGTGCTAAAATACTAAGTAGTTCAATACTATTAAAACAACAGTAAGGAAAAGTTTTAAGATGTGTAATACAACAAACTGAGGCTCTCAAATACTTGAGAAGCAGATTTATATGTCATTAGCTTGCTAATTAAAAATCTTTATTAATACTCATTCAAAACAAAAACCAAAGGATCTCTACTAGAGTAACAACAGTTTTTCTAGGTCTGATGTCTCTGAAAGTAAAAGGATGATTTCTTTAAAGATATTTTAGAAGTTGCACTAATTAGACTGGTCTTTCCATATACAGTGAAGATCTGTTCATAATTTTCTTTAATTGAAACCTGGAAAGTCATAGCATTCCTTAATTATTATCCCATGCTGTTTGTTGTTCTGTTTCAATGGTGTCTGACTCTTCATGACGCCATGTGGGGTTTTCTTGATAAATATACTGGACCGGTTTGCCATTTCCTTTTCCAGCTCATTTTACAGATGAAGTAACTGAGGCAAACGATTAAGTGACTTGCCAAGGTCAAATAACTAGTAAGTGCCCGAAGCCAGATTTGAACTCAGGTCTTCCTGACTCCAGGCCAGAGTTCTATCTTTTGTACCACCTAGCCATCCCAGGTTGTTGAGCTAACCAACACACTTCAATGTTTTGTGATTCCTATGAGACCTCTAACACTCTGATGTATATCAGCAAATGCTTTCACAAAAACTTACATTGATTTAAGACTATCTGAAATGGGAGGCGGCTCAAGTATAGCGGAAAGAGGGTCAGACTTGGGCAAAGTCCAGAAGACCTGCTACTTACTAACTGTAAGAACTCAGGCAAATGGCCCTTCTCAACTTCAGTTTTTTCACAATGATAAAATGGGAATGATATTTGTACTACATACCTCACAGAGTGGTTGTGAGGATCACACAAGATAACATGTATAAAGTGCTTTGTGAACTCTGGAGTACTTTATAAACGTCAGCTATGATTCTAATTGATCGGCACGAAGTCTAATGTAAGGTTCTCTAGTATGTTACCATTTTAAAGAGTATGGAGTATGAAACATCAGTCAGCTGGAAAAAAAAGTGCAACTGGGTGGAATTCCTCATGGTAGAGTTAGGCTTTAGGACACCCATCTCAGATAATGGGAAAGTGAGAAAGAAGTATTTTGTTTTATAACGAAAGGATTTATGTAATATTGTGTAGAAGTGCTACCGGAGCTGCTATATTATATTGTTATGCTCCAGAAGGGCAGGGCAGTCTCAATCTAAGCTTTTTATCTCCCTGGCCCCTGGAACAGTGCTTCTACCTTCCAGACTCATCTCTACAGACCTTTGCCTACCAAGCCATGAAAAGAAATCTCTTCACCCTGGATGCTCACTCCACCCCTGGACTACTTTTCCCACCTCTAGGGCTTTCCATTCCTGGGCCTCACCCTAGGATTGGCTGGCTCCTTCCAGAAGCTCCAATTTAAGGAAGCTGTCCAGGCCAACCCTGTCTTCACTCCTCTCTAGGACTTTCTCTACCATGCCCCCTTTTTGAAGGGTACCTTCCCCTCTGCTCCTCCCCACAAACTTTTCAGCTCGCTTTTATTTGTTGTCTTCCCCATTAGAATATAAGCTCCTTCAGGGCAGGGACAGTCTTTTTTTCAGCTTCTATCCGTATTTGCAGTGTTTAACATGGTGCCCACACACAGTAAACACTTAATAAATGGTTGCTGACTGACTGAGTAGGTGATTAATTACATGTATCATATTGTTAACATAGCATGGAGTGGCGAGTGGAAAGCAGGCCTCAAAGCCAGAAGGCCTGGGCTCGAGACCTGCCTTTGACACATAATGTAAACTATTGTAACCCTAAGAAAATAACAACCTCTCAGTGCTGTAGGCAATTTTCTAAGACTATATGTTGCAGAGAAGGTGCTAACTTACATTGGTAGTAGGAGTGCCCTAATCTAATGCAATCATAAACTCAGTCCCTATTCCTCTACATTGTCAAGTTATACTTTCAGGAGTTAAGAGGCCTTTGCATTGTACCTCTTGGAAATTCAAATGTGAATTAGCAGAAGGCACCGAATAATAAGGATGACTAGGAGCTCTAAGGTTAAGCCTTGAATGGTTGTCTAATACAGCAATATAGGAATAGCACTCAAATGACAAAGCTGGTCTCTACTTATTGGTCCCTAAACTTACCATGTATAACAAGACCACCACATTGAGCAGCAATCATACTAGCCATGACAGCTAATATCTTACCCGATGTAGAATCCAATGTTGATGCAAATATTCTAATCCTTGAAGAGTCATCAGCATGTAGGCTTTGATATGTGAAGGTGTCAACACAAGACTATTATCCTTTATTATTACCTATGAAATAATTTCATAATACATGCTTAAACTTTAATAATAGAAATTATTTTTCTTCAAATAAAATACTATACAAATGTCATGAAGCTTCTGTGACTACTTCTTACAGGGATCATTTTAGGGGAAAAAAAGCTTTGTGTTTTTAGTGAAAGGTCAGATTTGTACCCCACTTTAAAAAAAAAAAAGGAAATTAAACCATATCAATAGGGCAGAATGAAAATTTTCTATGTAGTTTTTGTGGCTTGTATAAAGATGACTTAATGATAAAGGAGGTAA
Organism: Phascolarctos cinereus; assembly: GCF_003287225.1. Classification (NCBI taxonomy): domain Eukaryota; kingdom Metazoa; phylum Chordata; class Mammalia; order Diprotodontia; family Phascolarctidae; genus Phascolarctos; species Phascolarctos cinereus. Next base: position 322,681,265 of record NW_027555847.1, read on the forward strand.
GGGATGAGATGTGGATAACCTGGGTGTGTTACAGATTTAGAATATGTGAAGCTATGATTAAAACTGGTATCCCTCTGACTATCAGTATATTCATAAGCACAAACATTTATACATCCTTTTGACATCAGACAAATACATTTCCTCCAGGAGTCCTGGGGTACTCTTACCTCTAGATCAGTTTCCATAAAGTCAAAGACAAGACTAATATTCGACTTGTGCCCAAAAGCATCAAGGAGCTATTTGAAAATAACAAAATAAGATGTTTTTATTCCTCTGCAATTATCAACATACTACACACACTAATACTGACACTAAACTTTTGAAATTAAACACTGAACATAGATTATGAGCCAGTTCATACTTGTTCTGCTAATCACTAAGTACTCAAAACTTTTTACATAAGTTCATTTTATTGAATTATTTAGGCAGTTTCAATTTTTATAATTTAATTAGCTAGTTTATAAACAAGGCTATTAAACTCTAGTTCTTATGCTTTCTATTTCCCCTTACATATAGGAGTCACGAATTGACTTGTTCCTAGACTCCAACTTGAAAAAATACTTTAGTACAAAGTAGAAAATTGCTATGAAGACAGTTAGTGGCATCAAAATGGATAGTGCCCACCCTCTTCCTCCCTCTCTCCCCCAAAAGCAAAAAAACCCCCATCAAATCCAACATTTAATCACCTGCCCAGGGCCAGAAAAATGTTATTTATTAACTATGAAGTAAAAGAAATGAAGCCTGTAACAACAAAGTGAACAATATTTTATAGGCTAGAAAACTTTTAATGTTTTTCAACAAGACAGCAACTTGTCATCCCAAAGAGTCTACTAATCCTCCCCATATTCATTCAGAGAAGATCAGGCACCCAAAGTCCAAACAAATTTCAGTGATGCTGTACTCACACCAATAATATTTGGATGGCTTAGTTCCTGTAGTAATTTTATTTCCCTCAAGGCTGTTCTGTTTATACCTGCAAAAGAATAAAGTGAGAACCAACATTTCTGAGATACCATACTTTCCTCTAAGCATGGAAAAACAAGCATCTTGACATCTAAGAAGCACATTCTAAAAAAAGGTCAATAAGCACAATGTGGCCCTTTAAATTCTGACCAAAAGCTGCGCTTACTTTTTCTTTTCTACTCCTACATAAAATTACAATTAAGTGAGCTTAAGAAACAGGGAAATGATTAAAAGTTAAGAAGCAATAGCACTAACTCAATTTACTGCATATAAGATCAAGACCTCTGTTGAAAACTGGGAGCTATGTGAATAAAAGAGATTCAGCATCTTTAGTGTACAGGGCAGAAATCCAAGATTAAGAGGTATAGGATGGGGGTCTTCTTTGAGGCAGCCTGCTTTATCAGCGGCCAGTCATACCTTATTACCTTGGAAAAGCATGGCATGTGGAAAAGGGGTTCAAGAACTTTTTCTACCCATGCTCTCATCTCCCCTATAATCCACATTGTGGTCAGCCATTATGGCACACCAATTTATCTGAATTTCCAAAGAAAAAGAGAGTTGAAGAATACAACAAAGGAGAGCTCTTAAAAGAGAAACAGAAGCAACATCAACCTATTACTTTATCAGGATGGCTCCAGAGAGATTAAAAAAAAAATCCTGGCCATTTACTTTGGTGGAAATGTCCCTTCTCTACCTATTCAACCCTCTCCTCAAATTTGAGACAACTGTCACAGCTTCCTTTGCTCTCCACCCCCAATACCTTCCTATCTTCCTTCCTGTTAGCGCTCCACCTTACTGCTCTTACTATGGAGCTCCTTCCCATAGACCTGACAGAATCAAATCTAAAAAAGTTTGAAAACACTAACTTCACAGTGATTTGTAGAAATACTTCCCACCCCCCTCAAAAGTGAACCGTCCCTTGTAACAAAGAAAAACAATTAGGCAAAAACAAAACAAACAGTGACTGTAACTGACTGGTAAATGCATATGACATTCTGTCTTAGTAGTCTTTGCCTCTGTGAGATGAGGGAAGTTAAACATACATTTATTTAAGAGGCTTCATCTGCATGGAATTGGAGCTTAGATTATACACTCCTTGTGTGTAACATACTAATTGTCTAATACACTGGTATAAATTTTTCATAGCTCTTATCTTAAGTCTGTAATAACCTGCAACCAATTCAATTCAAAACACTGTGCAAGGCACTGGGGGTCAAGAGTCAAAAAAAAAAACAGTTTTTGCCCTAAAGGAGAATATGTTCTACTCACGATATCTCTGGAGATATTAAGTTTAAAAAAGGAATGAAAAGGAAAACTGGGAGAAAAAAAAGAAATTAAGAAAAGACTAAGTTTCCTCTTCTCTGCTACACCAGGGGGTAGCATCTAGCACATGCATTCCTGGTGGAGATTCTGCAGAGAGTCCACAGAACCCTGCTATGGTATATGAGGTTGAGTCTGCTCCAGCAATGGCTTCAAGCCATTATTTTTTTTCCAGGGGTCAGCATTCACCCCTAGAATGTCATGCCAAGTGGAATCACAATACAGGGAGAAGGCAAATGCAAGGCTCTAAGAGCAGCTTCAAAGGTCCCTCCTGGGGGTGATCTGTTTCTGGCATTCACCCTGCCCCCCTCTACCTGCCTCAAGGGCATATCAAGTTTTAATGCAGTTATTAATGCTGACCATGCCCTTTCCTCCAATCCTTGCCCTCCGACCCCTCCTATGCTGTATGTTTAAAGTCAGCCTGGTGAGAGTATACTGCTTTTTCTCTCCAAACGAAAGCTTCATTAAACTCCGAACAGAATTATTATTATTTGTTCCTCTGTTCCTTGACTAAAAGAAAAAAAAATCACACCAAACTGGCATGCAGACAAATGCAGCTTGAAGGCAACCATGCTCAAGGGAAACATGCTCTTGAAAGGATAGTAAATAAAAGTGGTCTGGGTTCCAGGAAGGCACTTTGGGAAAGCTCAAAGGTCCCACATGGTGAGGAGCTTCGTGGGTTTTTTCTCCGCCATACTCAGTATGCAAGGACTCATTTGATGATGTACATTCTTCACTGACCACTTCGAGCCTTCCCTTTATGCAAGAACAGAGCTTAATTTATTTATTCAGTAAACATTTAGATATGTTAATTACCATCTTTGGCTTCTGATCTATGTCCAAGTTTGATCTGAAGGAGAAAAAAGTACACAAAAATTCAGCATCATAATCAATAGATTTAAACACTTCTAAAACCTAACCATGCTGCAAACATGTACCACTTGTAGAGATCACGAGAGCTCTACTATACCTCACAGAGTCCTACAGATGGAAGGAACTTTAAAAATCAACCCAGTCCAATCGCATCATTTAAGATACACACATTCAGATAAATTATACCCCAGAATACCTACAGCAATGATCACAAAACCACCATGAGAAACAGGTAAAGGGCCAGAAGACTAAAGACAGGTAAGTACTGCCCCACTTTTAAAAGAGGGAGAAATGTGGATTCTGCAAAGTTCAAGCCAGAGAGCTAGATGTCTATATTCAGAGCAAAAGCTCTTAAACAGCAAACAGCTTAAAAGGCACTTAGAAAAGTAATCACTATCTCTATGGACAGAAGAAGAGATCCCAAGCCTAAACAAGGGATAGAGAAGATCAAAGAAGACAAAATGGACAACTTTGATTATATAAAGTTAAAAAGCTTTGGTACAAACAAATCCAATGGAGTTAAGATTAGAAGGGAAAGAAAAAAACTTTACAGCAAGTTTCCCTGATAAGTGTCTCATTTCTAAAATGTAATTTAAGTGGATAAAAACAAAAGCCATTCCCCCTAGGGCAGCTAGGTGGTGCAATGGATAGTGCAGGGACCCTGGAGTCTGGAGGACTTCAGTTCAAATTCAGCAGCAGATACACAACACTCACTAGCTGTGTGACTCTGGGCAAGTCACTTAACCCCAATTGCCTCACATTAAAAAAAAAAAACATTCCCCCAAAGATATGAACAGACAGTTTTCAGAGTAAGAAATCTAAGCTATCAAAAAAAACCTTATGAAAATAAATCTCCAAATCAAATTAAGCCAACTCTCATGTTCCTTCTCATATCTATTAGATTGGAAAAGATCATTAAAAATGAAAAACGAAAACTGCTGTAGCACCTGAGAAAAAAGGGACTACTAATTGTATTGTTGGTGGATCTGTAAATTGGTCCAACCATTTTGGAAAGTAATTTGGAACTGGGCTGTTATTCATAGTTTTTGACACAGAGATATCACTTACTAGGCCTCTATCCCAAAGGAATCAAAGAAAGAAGGAATGGGCCCTTGTGTACAAAATATTTATAGCAGCTCTTTTTACAGAGGCAAAGAATTAGAAACTAAAGCAATGCCCATCAACTGGGAAATGGATAAACTATGGCATATGAATGTAATGGAAACCTATTGTGCTGTAAGAAATAATCTAAAGATGGTTTTAGAAAAGCCTGAAAAGACTAGCATAAACTGATATAGAGTGAAGAAAACCAAGAGAACAATTTATTCTATAGCAACATTGTAAAAACAACTTTGTTTGTTTATTTTTTGGTTAGGCAATGGGGTTAAGTGACTTGCTCAGGGTCAGACTGCTAGTAAGTGCTATGTGTCTGAGGCCACATTTGAACGCAGGCCCTCCTGAATCCAGGGCCTGTGCTCTCTCCACTGTGCTACCTAGCTGCCCCGTAAAAACAACTCTGAAAAACACAAGAACTCTGAACAATGTAATGATCCCAATGATGGTGCATGCTACCCACATCCTGACTGAGAAGTGACGGACTAAATATGTAGAATAAGACAGGTGATTTTGGACATGGCCAATATGGGGATCTGTTTTGACTATGTACATATTTGTTATAAGTGTTTTTGTTTTTGTTTTTCCAAAGGGGGTAGGAGGTAAAAGGGAAAAATAAATGCTTGTTAATTCAAAAAAATTTAATTTTAAAAAGTTAAATAAAACTAAACACACCTCCCCCTCCCCCCCCAAAAGAACATGTCTTGCTCAATTAACCTCACTGGTTCTTCTGATAGGGTTAACTAAACTGGTAAATCACAGGAATGTCATAGATATTATATATTCTGATTTCAAGTCATATATCATAGTCTCTTATTACATTTTTGTGCATATTAATGAGCATATGTGGGATGGGTGATTATATAGTGAAATCTAAGATTCCTGAATGACCACATCAATAGTGATTATTAATATATGAATGAGTGGAATATTGTATGACTCTTTACTTAGTCCTTTCATTCAAACATTAATGGAGCACCCATGTGCAGGGCATTGTGACACATAAAGAAATAAAGACATACTCTGCCTTTAAGGATGTTATATAAATAAATAATTAAACTACAAACAACCTGGTAGAATGAGAGTCTGATGTCATGTGCCATTAATTCTAACAAAGTGTTAAAGGAGCTCACAGGAGGACTTGAGAGTGGACATAAAATTTAAAAACAAAACAAAACAAACCTTTGTGGAAAAACAGACTAGAAGAAGAACCAACGAAGGAAGCAACAGGTGATCATAGATTTAAAGCTGAAAGGGAACTTAAGAAATCATCTAGTTCAGGGGTTCTTAAGCTGCTCTGAGTCATGGACTCACGGACACCACACACTCGAGTGTTTGGATCCCTTCTTAGAATAATGTTTTTAAATGCACAAAACACACAGGACTATAAAAGAAAGGAATTATATTGAAACTGTTGCCAAAATTAAAAAAAAAAGTTCACAGACTAGGTTAAGACCCCAATTTAGTTCAATCCCGCATTATACAGATGAGGAAACTGATGTCCAGACAGACTAAACAACTTGCTCAAGTTTCCACAGCTACTAAATGACTAAGCATAAATTGAACCCAGATCTTTTAACTCAACACTCTTTTTTGACTATACCAATTTGCCTCCATTACACTGCTTTTTTCACTATACCAAGCTACAAACTCAAATGAAATCTGTAATGAATTTAATCATTACTAAGTATCAGAGGTTAGAAAGTAGAGCTTGTATTTGGGGAATAGCCAGGAGTCTAATTTAGCTGACACATCAAACAAAAGATCTGTTAATGTAATTAATGTGAACATGAAGAAAACATGCTTATTCAATTTGCAGGTGACACAAAGCTGAGACAGAGAATTACTATAATAAACAATGAAACTGAGGCTCACAAAAAGCCTGCTAGGTTGGAATAACAGGCTGAATCAACAGGATAAACTTTTGGGGAGGGGGCTGGGCTCTGGTTTGGACCTGTTGATTTACTGGTGAACCCTTATCAACAGCTCTTTAAAATGAGAATCTTGTCTGGGGCCTGAGAGCTTACATGGCATAAACAATACGTGTTAAAGGCAAAACTTTAAGCCTGATTTTGCTGACTCCAATGTCAAAGCATTATGTCAAAGCAGCATCGGAAGAGGAAATTTAGCAGGAATAAAGACCTTCATTTAGGGTTAAAACAAATAAATTTCACAAGGCCAAAGGGGACACCTAACTCAAGAGTTCACCTGAAAAAGACCTAAAAGTGTATTAGGGAAGGGGACAAGGGAGAAAAAGGAATAAAAAAGGGAGGGAAAAAACCCTCCAAGATCTGAAGTAAAAAATAGACAAATTCAATATAAATAGGCTACTAAAAAAAAAATTAATGCAATCTTAGGCTGAATTTATAGAAGTAATATTCAACTTACCACTAAAACTAATTCTGGGGTCCAAAGCAACCACTACAAACTGTAATGGGGACAAGTGGAATGGGACGTACCTTCAGATGGGTTGGGGGAGGGCAAGGCAATTTCTCCACAGAGATAAAAGGAAGAATCCTAGAGCTTATCTTGACTTCTATCTATCTTTCCATTTGGTAGATTCTTGTTCACCTTTTTTTTCTTTAGGGTTTTTTTTAAACTGAGGCAATCGGGGTTAAGTGACTTGCCTAGGGTCACACAGCTAGCAAGTGTCTGAGTCTGGATTTGAACTCAGGTCCTCCTGAATCCAGGGCCAGTACTCTATCCACTGCGCCACCTAGATTCTTGTTTACCTAATTATCCTTCCTAAAGAGTAGCTAAATTCAGTCGTTTCCATGCTAAGTACTGAAAGTTACCTTGTAAATTCAAATTCAGTTTCCTGGGACAAAGCCCTGGTTATTCTACCCTAGATATGACGCACTGGAATAAATGCAGTATAAACGTATCATATTTTAAGAAGGACACAAACTAGAGTGCAACCAGGATGATGAAAGATCTGAAAACAATGCTGTAAGAGGACCAGCTGAAAGAAGTGAAGAGGCACGTTTTGGCTCAAATACAATAATAAGTTATCAAAAATTAAATAAGACAGATTTATAATAAGATCACAGATTTGGAACTGGAAGGGACCCCAGGGGATACTGAATTCAACACCCTCATATTAAAGATGAGGAAAGTGAGGCTAAGAGAAGTTAAGAGAATTAATTGCCCAGGGTCATATGGCTAATAAGTATTAGATGAAAGATGCAAACTCAAATCTTCCTGACTTCAAGACCTGCATTATCCACTGCACTACCTGGATGTGGGTAACAAGGGAAGAGAGAGAGGACTTGACAAAAAGTCCAGTTGTCAAATAAGTTCCCTTTGCTACAAGTGTTCAAATAGATAATGGATGCCTAATATTTTGTAGAAAAGAGATTTCTCCATCAGGTAGAAGGTCAGATGATGGCCTGAGAAAGTTCATTTCAACTTAAGATCCTATGTTGGGGATGTGCTGGTAAATGTTTAAAACTCTGTCTCTGGAAAAACACACACACACACACAACCAACTTGTACGCATGACACATTTTTAATTTTAATCTACATTAACATTTTATTCATCACTTTTTAAGTCTAGACAATCAACAAAATAATACATCAGGCCCTTTGTGGTATTTACTGATTTTCAAGATGTAAATGCTCACAGTGAAAATTTAACAATTTGTTCTCTGGCTCTAGCACACCCCTGTCTGTGAGCTGAACTCCTGATTTTCTATAAGCAGGCAAGTAGACAGTTAAGATTGCAGATCATCAAAACTCCAAAATTAATTTAAATGAGCTTGATGACCTATGCAAGGGGCACCAATATAGACATAAAACAATACTTCCTATTCTCAAGGAATTCACTCTTCTGAGGGATATAGAGTAAATAAAAGCTAATCTGAGAAGGAAGAGCTTCTTGTGGGCAGTAGCAAGTTGACCCTTGAAAGAAGCTAGGGATTCTAAGAGGTACGGTTTAGGATGGAGAGCAATCCAGCTGTGCAGGCCAGCCAGAGGCACTGAGATAGGAGTAAAAAATTAAACTTGGGGAACTGCAAGTAACCCTGTTTGGCTTAGAAAAGGCAAGGAAGGTGACTGGAGCCACACCAAGACAGACTTTAAATGCCAAACTGAGGAGTCTAAATTTTATCCTAGAGGTAAAAGAGAGGGACTAAAGCAGGCGTGGGGAACCTATGGCCTTAAAGGTCCTTGGGTGTGGCTTTTTGACTGAGTCCAAGTTTTACAGAACAAATCCTTTTAGTAAGGGGATTTGTTCTGTGAAGTTTGGATTCAGTCAAAGGGCTTCACTTGAGGACCTAGAGGGTCACATGTGGCTTCAAGGCCAAAGGTTCCCCAGCCCTGGACTAAAGCTTTTTCAACAGGGTCAGATGTCTGCTTTAAGATTGTTTCGGGAGCTAGAAGGAAGAAGGTTGGAGAGGGGAAAGCCTGGAATGAGGGAAACCAATTAGGAGGGCTTTTTGCCCTTTTTATTAATAACTTAGGAGAAAGTTGATGAGGTCTAGAACTAGGGTGGTGAAGAGAAGGCAACAAATGCAAGAGACATTGTGGCAATAGAATTAACAGTCCCAGGCAAATGAGTGGAGGGAGCGTGAGGGGGCTAGGTTTGAGAGAAGGTGTAAATGGTCAACTATGATTCCAAGACTGAATGCCTGGGTGACTAGAAAGGATGGTGGTGAAGTTTTAAAACCCAGAATGTGCCTCAGCAATCACCTAGTTCAGTCTCATTTTGTACATAAAAAATCACAGAGAGAAGGGAAGTTACTTCTCCAAGGCTTCCAGCTATCTTTGGGAAGACCAAGAATTCAGGTTTTCTGCTTCCATGCTGCCTCCTTCCAAGAGACATTTACAAGGGAGGCAACAGTTTAAAGTGGAATCTGAGGAATTTAGATTGGTGAAGGAAACTTAAAAGTTTTAAACTATAAAACAAATAATTCTGTAGGGAATACCCTATTGCTACTAGTGAAAGGTGGTTTGGATGTGGTCTTGCCTAAAGACAAAAGGTAGGCTACAGAACCTCTCAAGGTGCTTGCAGCCCTCCAACTGGACAGTCATACTTTCTCAGACCCAGGGTTATCAGGGAATAAGTGCTAACAAGAAAAGAAAGGGCTGGAAGGCAGAAATGAAGGTTTAAAGCTTGAAGGACCCCAGAAGTCCTCAAAAGTCCAATTCCTTATCTTCACAGATAAGGAAACTAGAGCCCAAAAAAGGTAAATAATTTCCCAAGGTCACACAGGTACCCAATAGCACAGCTATCATTCAAACCTAGGTCTTCTGTGCCCTTTCCACTGTACCTGAAAAAAAAAAAAAGCAAGGGACTAAGATAAGATTCAAACTTATTCTTGTCTGTTGAATAAGACTTGACTTTATTGAAGTCATAATAAAAACTAAACAAAGTGAAAAGGAACTTCAAATTATATACGTTACATCTCCACGATCAAAGTAGTGAATTGTTTGGAGGAAGAAACAGGATAGTTATAAATGCAAAACTTAAGAGACTCAAAACGGTATGTTGGGGGGGGGGTAAAAAATAAAACCTAAACCAGAAAATAAACCAAGTCCTGGGGTCTCTGGAATGAACAAGATAACAGAATGCTTAGTGTTTGGTAGTATCTGCAGCTCAGGGATCAAGTAAAGAGTAAAGAGATTTTATGCTTAATTTTAAAAAAATTTGTATGATCATAAACAGGTTCCAACATTACATCCTAAGTAAATATAAACATCATTGTTCTAGGCCTACAGCCTGTTAGTAAGCTAAGGGATTCAACTGGGTTTTGGTTAATGACCTGATTTCAATTGGACTTACAATTTTGTCAATGTAGGGAGCTCCCTTTACCTATGCAACTGCCCAAGACATTGAGACACTAAATGATTTGCCTTAGTCACACAGGCAGTAATGTGTGTCAGAGGTGACACCTAAATCCAGGTTATCCTAATTCTGTTGACAATAATGATTCACATAGGAGAGGAAAATAAATAATATAGGAATAGAACTCTATCTCAATCAACAAGCATGAAAATAAAGGTCCACTTTTGGGCCAGACACTACTAGGCTGAAGATAACAAAGAAAAGGAAACAATATGTCCACATAAAAATGCATATGAAATGTGTATTTATATACATACACATATATGTGCGTATACATATATGCATGTGTGTATGTGAAGACAGCTAGACCTAGACCTATAATTTTCTATGTGTAGCTTCCTCACTGGGAGCTCCCTTTACCAACAGTTATCTGTGTTAACCTACTACACTAGTTAAATAACTCACCCAGAGTCACATCAGCAATATATGTCAGAGGGGGAACTTGAATCCAGGACTTCTAGATTGCCAGGAAAGCTCTCTAGCCACTGTACCATACTGCCTCTCAATACATATTACTGGACCTGTGATTTCATCAGTACAGGAAAGCCTGATAAGGTACTTCTACCAAACCAGACGGGCACCTTCCTTGCAAATTCTGAACCCCACCCCATTACCTTGTATTTGTTGGATATATATTTTGTATAGTATAGTATATACTATACTAAGAACATACAAAAGAGATACAAAGTAAATACTTTGTATAAAAAAACAGGAAGGAAAGAAGAAAAACCGGAAAGGCTGGGAAAGCACCAGCCCAAAGCAGGCTGTGTGGATCAGTAAAGGACACTTGAGGAGCTTGCAGAAAACGTAAGGATGAAAGGCATACCAGGTATGGTGGACGGGAAACTGGAGACGCCTGAGGAACAGCAACGAGGCCACTTGGCTGGTACAAACGCTGCATAAATGGTTAACCCTGTACAGTAAAAGCCCCCTGAAGCCCGGTTGTGAGGGACCTTAAATGAACAACTGAGGATTCCGTATATGATTCCCGAGGCACTGGGGAGCCACGGCAGCGTGTGGAACAAGTGAGTGTAAGACCTGTGCTCCCCCTCCACCTTAAAATCCTCATTCTTATTCGCGTGGAAAGAAGACAAGAGAGAGCAAAACTCACTTTTTTAATAGCGACGATCTGACCGGTGTTCTTGTCCCTGGCTTTGTAAACCGTGGCGAACTAGAAGGGAAGAGAACAGAAAGTTATTTTCTCCACGCACCGCTGATGGGGGGAGGGGAAGGCATCGCGAATGTCCCGGCCAGGGCCCGGCGCCGGGACAGAGGCCCCACACACGGGGCCTCGCCCGCGGCCCGGTCCGGGTAGCATCCGATGCCCGCGGTCCACCTGCTCCCGGCCCGTCCAGGCGCGGGGCTCCCGAGCCGGCCCCCAGTTTGTGGGCGCCCCGAGCGCGGGTACCTGTCCCTCCCCGAGGAAGTCGAGCTTCTCGTAGCGCTTCGCTCGCGACTTCACGTCCAACGCCATTGACGCCCGCGCGGAGCCCGGGAAAGGGGAGGGGGGGAGGGAATTTAAAGCGACCTCAGCCGGCCCAACAGTCACTTCCGTCCTTCTGTTCTCTCCCAGATCCTTAAACATTCAGCCCCCGACTTCCGCGATGGGCGGAGCGATTGTGGATACCGTCATCTTATTGGACGTCAGCTACTCCCGCCCCTCCAGGAAGTGACGAAGAGACTGCTTCCGGGTGTGTGTCTGGCGAATCCCCTCTTCCCCCGGCCCTAGCAACCGCCGTGGCTTCTCTAGTGACTCAGCTTTGTCTCCCCGCCCATCGTCGGAGGTGAAGATGACAAGAAGCGGTTGCCCAGGAGAGCCAATATGGCGGCCACCTGTCAATATTTTTTCTGCTCTGGAGCGAGTTGATGATGTTTTCTGCCGAAAACGGGAAGCGGGGAGTGTGGGGACATGAGGGAGAGGGTAAGAGCAGCGGACGGCTCATGGCTTTCTTTGTAGATTTCAAGCCTTCCTTGACTTCAGCTCCATAGTCCGCGTTGTTGCTCTTCCTAGCATGGGGCCTGGCACGAAGGAGGCGCTTTCCTGAGGGCTCACGCATTTACTCCTGTTGTCATAGTAACGAGGGACGCCAGGGTTTGACCCGAGGCTCTTTGGACCGACCGCCTTTCCCTGCCTCATTCCCCTTAAACTGTAAAGGGGAGACACTGGTTGAGCCGAAAATTTGTCCGCAGCAATAATTCAGGTTTATATGTCGCTTTAAGATTTACAGAACAGTTTCCTCACATCCTGGCGAGGCAGGCAGTGCAAGGATCATTCCTAGTTTACCTTTTTTTTTTTTTCACTAGTTTACATAACGGCGAAACCGAGACTCAGGAGTTCAGTTGCTTGGGGCCACACAGCCAGCCAAGTATCAAACTCAGCATTCACACCCTTGATCTCTTGGTGCCTGGAAGAACTAGACTTATGTCTGAGAGAGGGGCAAAGATAATTCAATTTTTCGCCGAAAGGTAAAGAGTCCTAAATTTGAAGTAAAACAAGTCTGAATGCTGGCTGTACCTATGGGACCTAGGGCAAGTGACTTAACTTCTTTGGGCCTCGGTTGTGTGAAAAGAGAGGGTTTTAGGGTTTTGCTAGTTGACCGATCTTCGCAGTTTCTTACAACCGCAAATCCACAATCCTGTGATTTCATGTTTACTCTTTATCTTCATAGCTTCTTTTATTGTTAGGACCTGGGGATGGTGAGCTGACTTAGAACTGCGGGGGTGGGGGTGGGGCGGGTAAGTGGAAGTAGTGGGGGACCGGAGGGAAGGAGAAAGCTAGCAAAATGAAGGGGCAAGAACATTAAAAGGCAGGAGAGATGGTGAGGGCATAAGGTATGAAGGAGAATAATGTAGCTAGGAGAACTGGATGAAATTAAAGACTGTTCCCCGAAATGAAGGTGAAGAAGAGGGAAGGTAGCAAAGCAAATTATTGAGAATGGGGGTGATGGAGAATATTGCATTAAAGTTTACAAAGTCTTTACACACATTTGAAATTCACAATGTAAGGTACTATAAGTAGTATTACATTCATTTTCTAGACGAGGAAACTGAAGCTCAGAAAAGTGATTTGCTCAGGGTCATACCAATAGTATGAGACAAGATTTGAACTCTGGTCTTCCTGATTCCAAGTCCAGCAGTCCATCTACTAAGCCTCACTCTTGGTAAAAAGCATTCCTTCCACCCCCATTCTTTTTTTTTTTTTTTTGGCTAGGCAATGGGGTTAAGTGACTTGCCCAGGGTCACACAGCTAGTAAATGTTATGTGTCTGAGTCTGGATTTGAACTCAGGTCCTCCTGAATCCAGGGCCGGTGCTCCATCCACTGCGCCACCTAGCTGCCCCCACCCCCCATTCTTATAGGATAAAAAAAATGCAAGGAGTGGAGAGGAGTTAATGTCAGTAAGACCTAGACTTAGGGGTGCTTGCTTTGGTAGAGAACACTATATGTAACCAATGGCTACACTGGGGTGTTTTGTGCTTGTGCTTGACTTGCATAATGTGTCCCAATCATTTCTGAAGATGAAACGTAATTTGGAAAGTCCCAGATAACTTGCATGGTCCTCACCTGATCTAAGCAGAGTTACGGCAACATAGTTGGGGAGGGGGGAGGCATGAGTACAGTGCTCTTAACATCTGGGATTTCAAGAAAATTTTTTAAACTTTTAAGTTTTTAAGCTTTGTAGAAGTCTTAGAAGACTGCATGATGTGGTGGGGGAAGTTTAAGATTAGAAACCAGAAGACCTGGGTTCAAATTCTGTCTCTAACATGATAACTATGCAATAGGCCAGTACTGCATTCAACCACTCCAAGTCCTATTTCCTCCATAAAATAGAGTTAAGGCAGATTTGTGTTCTAGAAAGAGAACTAAGTCAGAAAATCTGGACTGAAACCGAGTTTTGCCACATACTAGATGTAGGAATTGGTTACAAGAAGGCTTACCCTCTAGGCTTCAGTTTTCTCATGTGTAAAAGGGGTTGGAACAGGTGTCCAACTCTAAATCTATGATTATATGAAAAATAATACTGTCAAACAAGGTATTCTGATGGGGAGGGGGAAAGAAGTGGAGGGAAGAGTCATTATAGGTATAGGTCATCCCCCTTCCCCAGCTGAAAGCAATCTATCACATATTTATTAAGTACTTAGAGGGGAAGGATTATAGGAAAGGTGTGTCACTATTTGAGAAGTGAACCACAACTCTACTCCATACTCTACATACTGTGCTAAATCCAGAAATGAACGGGAGAGCTAGACTGCCTTTGGGAAAATGTGCAGTGTTCTTAATAAATTCAGTATTCTTCCTGAAATAAAAGGCTCATCTTTTAAAAACTAATATTCTTCAGTGGAATTATGTGGCTTGATTCATAAGATGCTACAAACTCTGAAGAACTGGAACTGGGGATCAGGCAGGGGGCAATAGAGATAACAGGAGTGGGTGGGCATAAGCAGGTTGCAGCACATTATGAACAAGAATGACACAGGAGAAACAGCATAAAGGAGAGCATCAGAGAAATCTGTGCCCGTTTGAAAAAAGATGGGCTAGTCACATAAGTCGGTAGAAAGAAGAGATAACTGATGGACAACCTAAGCATTCCCTTTACTATCCTTGTAATATCAAGAGATCTAGAGGAAGGTCCCCAGAATTTTGGGTGAATCCTCTATGTTAGATTTATGGGGAGATAAGACAGGTTACATAAGGTAAGCAGCCACTTATGAGTTACGATTTGCATTGCTAAAAAAAAACCAAGTTAATGAGGTCATATCTACCTACTGGAATACTGGATAGTAATCATAAAATCAATTTAACATTTACATAGTGCCTTATGGTTTTCAAAGTACTTACAAACATCATCTCACTTGGTACTTACAATAACCCTATAATGCACATTTATCCAGTGCTTTAAGATTTACAGAGCCCTTTCCCCACACCTTTGTGAGGTAAGAAGTACAAGTGTGATCATTCCCTTTTACAGATGAAGAAAACTGAAGTTCTGAGGAACTAATTGATTGGCCCCATAGTCATACATCTATTAAGTGTTGGAGCAGTGTTGAGCTTCATTGTCCTAACTCCAAATCCAAGGTAGTTGTTGTCTTCCCCACACCATCGTGCTCCTTCTCATGAAGCAGGCACAACAGATACCTTCCACCTATTTTACAGATAAAGAGACATGCAGAGAGGCTGCAATTTGCCCGAACACACAGCACCCCAAAGGTTGGCTTCACTGGTGCACAAGGGTAACAGGCAATCGAAGATCATGAGAGCACAAAGGAATGTGAAACAAGAGGGAGTTTCCTCCCAGTAGGAAAAATTTCCAAACAAACAAAGCTTGAGATGGCATCTTAGCATCTCGATTTTTGTACTCCTCTTCTTTGACACTTACTGCACTGATACTGCTGCTCTAAGGCCTTCACAGCACCATCCCCAAAGCATTTCAGGCTCAAAACACCCATTTTTTAGTCCTAGGTGTTAGAAAGCAAGCACGCTGGCTGATTCATGTTATGTGAATCACTCAACCCCCACAGAGACACTGACTTTTTTGAAAAGAATGTCTGCTAACCAAAATGAATTTCAGGCAGTGAAATGATTCAATTTCCCTTAACATATAGACAGGAAGCCCTCCTTAGAGCCTGTCCCTATGTTCAGTTTCCCTAAATTATTCCTGCTTTTCACAACTTCACTTTCTGAACACCCAAATTCTCTAAAAAGATCAAGTTTTTGTTGTTGTTTTGCAAAATGAACACAGGGAAGCCATCTGTACTTAAGGGATCTAGTTTATAAGTTGGACACTGCCTGTATAGTTTCTACTGCTGTTCCATAGCTTTATTCCAATCCAATCCAGAACAGATAAAAGAGAGGTGATTCTTTACCCTTTTCCTGTCTCCTGGACCATATATTTTACATAAAAATAGATGATGAAAATGTAGAAGCAGCCTGCTCTGAAAGTCAGTTTCCCATATACATACAGTATATAGAAAAGAGAGTAGTGAACTGTTTTCTCAGTTATCAGGTAAACGACAAATTTGTTCAGTCATTTTCAGTTGTGTCCGACTCTTCGTCACCCCATTTGGGGTGTTCTTAGCAAAGATACTGAAGTGTTTTGTCATTCCCTTCTCTAGCTCATTGTACAAATGAGGAAACTGAGGCAAACAGGGTTAAGTGATTTATTTGCCCAGGGTCACACAGCTAATAAGTGTTTGAGGTCACATTTGAACTCAGGAGGATGAGTCTTCCTGACTCCAGGACCAGCACTCTATCCACTGTGCCACCTCAATGCCCAAAAACAAATTGCTCTCAGCAGTAATTCACTATTCATTGCTCACAAATTACATGGGAACCAGTAATTCAAAATACTTACCAATACAAAACAGTTTTACCATTCTGATTTACCAAAGTTTGAAATAGTAGAATGGAATTTATTTAGTTTTATGGGCCTAGATCACCAACAATGAGATATTTGTCATCATTTGACCTTAGTGGAAAAAATCCTTATTATGGCCAATTATAAAACTTTGTTAAAGTAGAAATGTTATGTCAGTGCTTTAAGACACTAACCAATATGTGACAGGGACAAGTGGGAAAATAAATATTTAATTCGATTTGTGCTCACAATACATGATCAAAACATAACAAACTCAAAGGGCAGGAACTTTTTCTTCTCTTAAGACAAACAGAATACCTTCTAAAACACATCCCCCTACTTCCATTTCATTTTTCGTTTGTCATTTTATGGTTTTTGACAAACACAAGTTTGATAACTATAATAAAATACATTTTTCATTATTATCCTACTCTCAGTAACACAGTGATCAGTGCTATCTGAATTTTATCCTTCAGAATAGGATAACACTGATTCTCATCTAATCTCAAAAGCTTTGGTATCTCTCCTAAAACAATGATTCTACCTGACCAGTACTTTCCATTACTAAAGGAAAAAACAATGAAAAATTATGGGAAATCTGATAGGTTACTAGAAATTAAACCTGAGCTTTTAACAGTTAACTATTAGAGGTAACTGAAAATCAAAAGTAAGTTAAGATGCTATCCAAATTACAAAAAATCCTACATAAGACTCAAACCCTCAGGTTAGCTTATAGACAAACTTACTTAGAAACAAATTAGGATATAGAAATGTCTATCTACATTTTCTAACCTTTATTTTATACAGAATCTTATATTAAATTGGTTTCATATACAATTTAACATTAGTCGTTTTTGAAGGCCTTTATTGTGAAGATAGCCACTCTATGTCTGACAATCATAAATAACAGGCTTGTCAGTGATTACTCCGGACCTCCACGCTGCAAGAGAAAAAATAAAATAAAAGGTTATATAATGTTTCAAAAGATGCTACCATATTTTTATGAGGTAACAAAAGGAAACAACATACTTGAATAAATTCAATTTCTTCTGGAGACATGAGTTTCCTCCTGTATTTCTGAGGTAATGTTTTTACTATTTCAGCGGTATCTGGTGGACCATGATTCATTGGCAAACCTGATGATTTACCACCCACAGAATGCTGTGATACTGCAGAAGAGTGAGATGGAAGCACGGATGATTTTAAAGATCCTGGTACTGAAATTAAGAATTTTAAAATCAGAGAAATTGTCTAGGAACTTTAATAATACTTATTTACTGTACTATACAAACCAATCCATTCTTGCGGCTACAATGCAGTTGTAGGTACTAATGCTGCACAGAAATAACATAACTAACATAACACAGTTTGCAAAAATTTAATAAATTATTCTTGTCATGCTGCATTGCACCCTCCCAGCCCCATCGCCCAACCTGGAGTGTGGGGAGCTGCCTTGTCCTCACCCTCTTCCCTGCCTCCCCTCCCGGTGCCTCATGGAATCTCTCTTCACTTTTTCAATGATAGCCTTGCTTGCTGGTGGGCTCCGCTGTTTCAGCATTGCTGCCTACTCTGGCTTTTCTAGGTTCCTACACTTAGGACCCTTAAGGAAGAAGGGAATGGAATCAGGAAGTGGGAAGGCTGTAGGACTTTCCTCCATTGTTTTGCTCAACAATAACTGCATATCATCCTCTCCCTAATAACTGGGCAGGGTTATTTCACCACAGTTATGTTTTTAAACTAAAATAAGGGGTGGTATTTATTAGATAGAAGCAGCAAGATGTAGCAACTAGAGTACTGGGCTTGGAGGTGGGAAAGACTTCAGCTCAAATCATGCTTCGGACACTAAATTGCCAGACCTAGTAGCTTTTTCTCTTTTTCTTGCTTTCTTCACTGTCTTCTTTATATTCAGTAAGATGCACTTGATACTTTCATATAAGCAACATTCCAACATATTTGAAAAGGATGTTTGATAAGCAATGTTGGTTTATTTGTGACTAATACAGTAACATATCATATACAAAAAGTTGATCTCATCCTTTGTGACCTCTGTGCATCATTGGACACAGTTAATTATACTCTTCTCTGGAAAATATTTTCTTCCTTGGGTTTTCTTGACACTATTTTTTCTTCCTTTTAATATTACAGCTTCTTCTCAGTTTCATTTACTGAATCATTCTTATGCTGCTCCCAAATTGTGGGTATACTCCAAGGCTTTGTCCTGGGCCCCATCTCCCTAAGTGACTTAGGCTATTCTCATGGGATCAATAATCATTTCTATTCAGACGATTCCAAAATCTTAGAGCTCTGGGCCTGCAGTCACAAACACATGAGTTTAAATCCAATCTCAGACGTTTACAAGTCACATCACCTCTATTTGCCTCCCTTTCCTCATCTGTAAAATGGGGACAATAATAGCACTTACTTCCCAGGGTTGCTATGAGATCAAATGAGATAATAATTGCAAGTAACTGGCATACAGTAAGCGCTATATAAATATTAGCTATTATCATTATTATTGTTATTATTATTATTATATTCAGCACCATAGATCACCAACTTCCTATTGGGCATTTCCCATTGGATAACCCACATATTTGAAACTCACTATGTTCAAAACAACTCAATATATTTTCTTCCAAATGTATCCTCCTGATAATTTCCCTGTTTCTGTTGACAGCATTACCACTGTTTTAGTCATTTAGGTTCCTAACCTCAGCATTATGCTCAATTTTTCATCCTCTCTCATCTCTCACGTGCAAGTCTTGTCATCTCTACATTTACAACATGTCTCAAATCTGTCTCTATATCTCTCCATTCACATGGCTACTTCCTAGTTCAGCCTCTCCTCATCTCTCACGTTGTCTTCTGTCTTTCTTTGAATTCTCAGCACTTAGCAGAGTGCATGGCCCATAGCAGGTACTTAATAAATGCTTTCTGACTATTACTAAAACTTCCTTAATTGGTCTTGCTGCCTCAAGTCTCTCCCTTGTTTAGTTCATCCTCTATGTAGCTGCCAAGTGATATTCCTAAAGTATATTTTCAGTATGTCAGCCCCCTGCTCAAAGGGTCCCAGTGTCTCTCTCCTGTGTTTCAGATACAACACGAAGTCCTCTGTTTGGCACTTAAAGCCCTTCCCAGGCTTACTACGCATCACTATCTTTCTACATACTATGTTCCAGAAAAACTTGCTCTTTCTTGCATATAAAATCACCTTGTATTTGACTTGCATGTATTTTGTATTTACTTATATGTGCACATGTCGTTTCCCTGGATAGGACACTGAGAACAGGAACTGTTTCACTTTTGTTTTGTTTTTGTATCCTCAGTGCCCAGGTACGCAGCAGGCATCAGATGTGCCTAAATAAGTACTTGCTGACTGACTGCTAGCTACTGTAACCCTTGGAAAGCCATTTAATCTCTACTGCCTCAAGCAGGAAACTCCCTTGGATTTATTGACTACACTGTTTAGATGGGAGTTCTCCCAGTTGAAGAAATCATATACTCTTTGTCAGCATAGTTAACAGATACATTAATTACTTTCTTGTAAAATTATTTGCAAGAAATAACATAGTTATTAGAGATCAACTCTTGTGCATAATTTGTTATATTATATCAGTCCCAAATAACCCACATCACCTACCAAACATCCTTAGCAAATATGTTAAAAGCAGTAGCTTAAATGAAGGTATCAAGGGCATCTAACTGGAAATAAAGGAGATAGAGAAAGTAAGAAGAAGAAGAAAGGTGAAGAGAAACAGACAAACCTCTAGGGCCTTCTTTCATTTAATACGGTTACTGCTAAGGTTTTTTCCATGACCCAGAGAAAAGAGTGAAAGAGGCCCTCATGCCCTACATTCCTTGGCAGGGGTAAGATTAGGGGAAGCATCTGGAATCTTCCCCATTGACAGGTCCAATGGAAGAAGAAACAGGAGAGAAGAGGAAAGGAAAAATGGGAAAGAAATACTGGATTCAAAAGAAAAGAAAAAAAAACCTTGACTAGAAGTAAATTACATTCTGGGTTCCTTCTCCCTTTCCCCCATATTTTCTGACATAAAAACTCATTATCAATGAAGAGGAAGAAACATTCTACTACTATATCATTATAGCCTCCATGCCACCTCCCATGGCTATCATAAGTTTTAACACTGAATAATTAAAAATTTGATGAAAAAGATAAATAATAGAAAAATTGGTCCTAAATTTCCCTGGCATAGAGTAGTGATTAATAAATACTTGTTGAATTGAATTCACTCTATTCCACTAACACCCTCTGAGATACCATGACTAGCTTTAAAAAAAAAAAAAGAGGTGCAGCTAGGTGGTACAGTGGATACAGCACTGGCCCTGAAGTCAGGAGGACCTGAGTTCAAATATGGCCTCAGACCAAACACTTGACACTTACTAGCTGTGTGACCCTAGGCAAGTTACTTAACTTCAATTGCCTAAAAAAAAGAAAAAATTTAAAAAAAAATTTTTTTTAAAAAGGCTACCTGGTTTATGATGAAGATAAGCAATCTATGATACAAGTGTGTGTGTTAATTTGAGGGAAGATGATACTTACCATTCAGTTTGGGGTAGCCTTTTCTGTCAGGGAACCTTATTAGTGGAGTGTGTGGCTTGACTACCTAAAAAAGAAAGAATAAAATAATATGAGAAAGAAAAGAAAGATAAATACTATTTGTAAACTCAGGACGGTCATTGCAAAAGTATACCATGATTAAGAAATTACCTGTTAAGTTTTATAAATGATTTGTTGCCTTGCCCATGACATACATTATTGTTTCTAAGTGCTGAATTTGCACAAGTAAAAGACCAAATGACCTTGAAGGCTATCTACTTTCCATTTAATTCTCTCATTCCTCCATCCTGCCCTCCCCAAACTCCTAAAACAAAAGTAACACAATGGTGGGAATGAGTAACTTTTATAGAATTGGCTCTTCTCAGCAATGCAAGGATCTAAGACAACTCCAAAAGTCTCATGATGGAAAATGCTATCCATATCCGGAGAAATAACTATGGAGTCTGAATGCAGATAGAAGCAGACTATTTGCTCTTTTTTCTTTGTTGTTTTGTTTTGTTTCTTCTTTTTTGTGGTTCCTCCCATTGGTTCTAATACTTCTTTACAATACGACTAATGTGAAAATATGTTTAATATGAATGTATATCTGGATTTAATATGAATGTATATCAGATTGCACACCATCCTGAGGAGGGGAGAGGGAAGGAGTGGGAGAAAATTGAAAACTCAAAAGCTTATGGAAGTGAATGTTGAAAACTTAAAATAAATAAATTTAAAAAAATAAAAAGCATTTTCACATACGTTATATTCATTTGAACCTTATAGAATCCTTGTTAAATTGAATTCTATTATTTATATGCAAATACTTTTTCAGGACGAAAATGTATCAGAGGGACTAAATGGGTTGTCCAGATTCACTAAACCAGCTGGTGAAGAGAATCATGATTAGTATTCAACTGAATTCTTGAGTTCTTGTCTGATGCTTTTTTCCACTATACCAGACTATATTTAGTTTAGCACTGAAGAAAAATGTACAAAAAAATAAAACTGATAAAAGATTTAGAAAATAAACATCTATTAAAGAACACTTTCCTTTGGGCATAATGCTACAGCTATTTTAAAATAATACTTAGGGTGTGAAGTCTTAGGAGTAAGCAACAATAAAATTCTAATTTTAAAAAGTTCTGTTTTTTAAAACTGTTTAGCAGTAAGTTTTTTTTAAACACTAAAATCATTATCTAGTGATCCCCTTCACCATAGTACCCTCCCCATTAGCAACAAAAATGGTTAAGAAAAACTCCAAATCAGCAAATTTGTAGCATTTGGTACTGTTCATAATTTATTGAAAATAAATTGTGTTACACTTGTCTAAAAACTGCATTTGAGATGATTATCTTGCCCTCTAGTACTCCTCTCAATTACATCATCATAATTATTGTATATACTGTTCTGGTTTTTCTTTCTTCATGATGTATCATTTCATATAGGTTTTCTCATGTTTCTCATATTAATAATTTCTCATGGAACTATAACATTCCATTATATTCATACCAGTTTGTTTAGCCATCACCTAAAAAAGGATGGGTACCTACTTTGTTTTTCCACTACCATGAAAAATGTCTTCATGAATATTTTGGCATGCATGAAACTATCATTGACATCTTTGAGCTAGAAGCTCAAGTGGGTTGAATGGGTCAAAAAGCATGAAAAGTTTAATATTTCCCACATAATCTCAAATTGATTTCCTAAATGGTTTGACCATTCAGAGATCTGCCAACAGTATACGTATATGCCTGTCTTCCTGCAACTTCTCTGATACTGACTCTTTTAATCTTTTATCATCTTTGCCAGTTTGATGGGTGATTCCTCAAAGTTGTTTTAATTTGCATTTCTCTAGTGTTTGGGGGCATTTTTCTTTCCTGTATAACTATCGATAGCTTCCATTTTTTTGGAAAACTTTCTTCGTATCTTTAAACCACTAACATCTATTGGGGAATGATGGCCATCATATATTTGAATTAATTCCTCTATAGAGATGTTAGATAAAACTTTATCTGTTTTGTCAGAAACAAGGAATTTTCCTAAGTTATAGCTTCTCCTATTCTATCTACACTGACTAGATCCCTATACCTACTGGGAGCTTCTTTTGATATATAAGATGCTAATCCAAACCTATTATCTGCCAAATAATGCCTACTTTTCCCAGAAGGTCTTGTCACATAATAGGAAGTCTTCTTGGTAGTTTGTGTTCTTGGGTATAACACTGTACTATCATGTTCCTTTGCTTCTAGGTCTTGCTTATCTAGTCTGTTTTGCTGACTTACACTTTTCTTTTTCAAACAGTACCAAATAATTTTGAGGATTACTACTTCATGATACAGTATGAAACCTGACAAAACTAGGCATCCTTCATTCCTACTTTTCCTTGTTTTTTTTCTTGAAATTCTTGACATTTCATTCCTTGAAATACATTTTATTAGTTTGGCAATATTATTAGAATTATACTAAATCTGTAAATTAGGCAGTGTCATATTATATTGGCACAGCCCCACTATGAACAATAATTCCCTTTTCAAGCTCTTTTCAATTCAATCCAGGAAGCGCTATTTTTTAAACTAAAATCTGAAAAAAATATAATGTTATCTATGTTTTACTGTATTATTTATTGTTAAATATTTCCCAGTAACATTTTGACCTAGCTGGGCCTACTTGGAAGTGTTGCATCCTGTTTAATGACCTAGACCATCCATCCATTATCCCTAAGATTCTACCAATGTAGAAAGGAAAAATAAATCTTCTAATTCTAGTGTATATATATCATCCCATCAATGGAAAATATTTAAATGATACTAACTTCTCATCCCTCCCAGTCTGCTCACTCACACAATCCTTAAGGAGACTAGATTTCCTTTAATGTTAGGTATTTAGGAAAGGTCCAAAGTAGTCACTTAAAGAAAAATGTGCGGGGAGAGGGAGGAGAAGACAGCAAAGAAATAGTCACTAATCACGTAGCCCTAAATATCTAGCTATACTATGGTTTTTATAGGATCTATGGTTTCATCAGCTTAAGTACTTTCTCCACAACCCAGACTTAAATCTTCCATACTTTGTTAAATACACTTTGGGAGAAAAAACTCCACAATAATATCACTTGCTGGCTAATTTCCTTGTGATGAGCCCCTCTTTGAACTCAACAAAGCTGATCCAACGTTAACAAATAATCAGTTCAAAGTTGGGTCCCCACTCAAAGGCTCTGGTCTCTATATACTGTTAGAACAAGAGCTTTTCTTTTGCTATCAGTCTTTGGGAACCCTGAGTCATCATGTTAAGCTTCTCAAGGGTAGGGACTATTTCATTTTTGTCTTTGCATTCCCAGTACCTGGGATACTGTTTAGAACATACTTAATAAGTAGTGCTTAATAAGTACATGGAAATAATTAATGTTACAAGGGCTGTTGGAAAACAAGCACACCACTACACTGATGGTGGAACTGTGAATTGGTCTAACAGTTCTAGAAAACAATTTGTAACTAACCTAGAAAAGTAACTCAACTGTTCATACTCATTGACAAAGCAATATCATCGATGGACTAAGTCAAAGCTACAAGGAAAGGTCCTATATATATCAAAATATTCATAGTAGTATTAATAATAAACTGGAATCAAGTTGGATATCTATTGATTGGAAATGCTGAACAAACTGATATATATAAATGTAATGTTGTTATAAAAACTGAAAAATGTGAAGTATTTAAAATAACTTTAGAAGACTTAATGAACTGATAGAGTGAAGTAAGCTAAACCCACATAATATATAAAATAATCACAATATAAAGGAAAACTTGAAAAGACATCAAGACTTGGATCAATGTATTCACCAATCATGACCCTAAAAAACCGATCATGAGGTACACCTCTCCTCTCCACTCTTTGTAGAAATGGAGTAGACCACATAAAGGTAGAGAACAAAGCATATGTTATCAGATATAAACAACATATTGGTTTGTTTTGCTTAACTGTATTTCCTCTTATGAGAGACTTCTATTGAGGGTTGTTACTGGGAAATCAGTAAGACTTAAAAAAAAAAAGAGAGAAAAATTATGGCAGTACAGAAGTGCCAAAGGACTGGAAAGAGGCAAGTATCCTTTAAAAAAAGGGGGGGGAGGGGAGGAGATGAGTAGATTAGTCTAAAAATTATAGGGCTAATGAACTTCAGCTCCTGGCAAAATTTTAGAACATGTCATTAAAGGAAAGATTTGTGAGCTTTTAAGATCACAGATTTAGAGCTGGAGACTTTGGAGGTTATCTAGCTCAATCCTTCATTTTACAGTTGAGAAAAGTGAGGCCCAGAGAGGCTATACAACAGAAGTTAAAAATGGAGGTGGTAGAATAAAATGTGAACCCATGTCCTGATTCTAAGCCTGGAACATTCCCCAATATACAGCACTGCTTAATGTCAATTATGCCAAGTGGAGTGCCCCATGAATATGTATTCTTGGCCTACTGCTACTAAACCTTTTTATCAGTGGCTTGGATCAAAATATGCATAGTTTGCTTTTCAAATTATCTAATGACAACAAAGTTCAGAGAGATAACTAGCAAGAGAGGTGAGAGATTCAGGATCCCAAAAGATCTTACAAGGCTTAATAAAATAGCCTAATAATATGAATTTTTTTGTTTTTCAGTCATGTTAGTCGTGTCTGACTCTTCATGACCCCATCTGAGCTTTTCTTGACAGAGATATTACAGTGGTTAGCCATTTCTTTCTCCAGCTCATTTTTCAAATAGGGTTAAGGGACTTGCCCAGGATCACATAGCCAGTAAATGTCTGAGGCCAGATTTGAACTAAGGTCTTCCTAAGTCGAGGCCCAGGCTCTATTCCTTACACTACCTGGCTACCCCAAAATATTCAATTCCATTTTGGGTTAATAAAAAAAGAGTCTCCACAAGTATAAGATGGAAGAGATGCTGCTAGAAAACAGTTCTTGTGATCCAGACTGCACGCTCAAAATGGGCTAACAAACAGTGACCTGGCAGTCAAAAAAGTATTAGCTTCAAAAATGAGCTCAGAAAAAAAGGGGGGGGAAAGAGCAACATTGAGGCATTTTAAAAAATGCACAGAGGAAAAAAGAATGAAGGCAAGAAACAGTACAGTTTTGAAAGTTATTTGTCAAATTTATTATATACTTTAAAAAAAATTGTTCTACATAAAAAAGATTCAGTTAGATGCAGAATCCTCTTCTTTTTATTACATATCTGTAGATGCTCACTTTATTTGGTGTTTTAAATTCAGAACATAAAAAAAAAATCCTCAACACAATAGAATGGTATTTTAAGTGACATAAAAGCAGGTACAGTTTCCATAGTGAGGGAGGTGATAGTCCTGTCGTACTCTTCCCCTGGTGAGACAACAGCTGGAATGTTTTGAACACATTTCAGGAAGGGCATTGACAAGCTGTAACACATCCCAGGAGAATAATCGTACCCTTTGGGACTCAGTTAAAAGAATTGGTTATATTTAGCTCAGAAAAGCCATGATATAAAGAAGGGAAAAGGATCTACGTGTACAAAAATATTTATAGCAGCTCTTTTTGTGGTCAAGAATTGGAAATTGAGGGAATGTCATTGGGGAAGGGCTAAACAAGTTGTGGTACATGAATGTAATGGAATACTATAAAACTATAAGAAATAATGAGAAGGCGGGTTTTCAGAAAAACTTGGAAAGACTTACATGATGATGCTGAGTGAAGTGAGCAGAACCAGGAGAACACTGTATACAGTAACAGCAACATTGCTCGATGATCCACTATGATTGACTTAGCTCTTCTCAGAAATACAATGGTCTAAGACAATTCCAAAAGACTTATGACAGGGGCAGCTAGGTGGCGCAGTGGATACAGTACTGCCCTGGAGTCAGGAGGACCTGAGTTCAAATCTTGCCTCAGTCATATAACACTAGCTGTGTGACCCTGAGCAAGTCACTTAACGCCAGTTGCCTCACACACACACAAAAAAAGACTCATGACAGAAAATGATATCCAATTCCAGAGAAAGAACTATGGAGTTTGAATGCTGATCAAAGCATACTATTTTAACTTTTTTTTTGTGGCTTTTCCCTTTTGTTCTGTTTCTTCTTAATATGGAAATATGTTTACATGATTGCACATGTGCAATCTATATCAGATTGCTTACCATCTTGGGGAGGAAGGATGGGAGGGAAAGAAGGAGAAAAAATTTGGAACTCAAAAATCTTGTGAAAAATGAATGTTGAAAACTATCTTTACATGTAATTGGAAAAAATAAAATGCTATTTACAAAAAAAAGAAAGCCATGATAGCTGTCTTCAAATATCTAAAGGTCTAGTGTGTGAAAGAGAAATTAGATTTGTTATGCTTCACCTCAGTTAAGAGAATTAGGAGCAATTAATGAAAGTTGCATAGGAGCAAATTTCAGCTTGATGTTAAAAAAAAAGCGGCTTCCTAATCATTACAGGATCCCAGATCATAGATTTAGAGCTAGAAGAAACCTCATCAAAAGCTATCTAATCAACTTCCTCATTTTTGCAGATAAGAAAGCTGATGCCCAAGGAGATTAAGTGATTGCAAAGTCATACAAGTAGGTAATAAAATATTAAAGGGGTAGGCTAGAGGATGCAGTGCATAGAGTGCCAGGCCTGGAGTCAGGCTCATCTTCCTGAGTTTAAATCTGGCCTCAGATACTTCCTACCTGTGTGACCCTGGGCAAGTCACTTAACCTTGTTTGCCTCAGTTCCTTATCTGTAAAATGAACTGAAGAAGGAAATGGCAAACCACTCCAGCATTTCTTCAAAGAAAACCACAAATGGAGTCACGAAGAGTCAGACACTGAAACAACTGAACTATAACAAAAAATAGTAAAGACAGTATTCCTACTCACATCCTCTAACTCCAAATCCAGTGGTCTTTCTATTGTTCGTGATGCCATAGCAGTAATGGCAAGTGAGAGGCCCACTTGTCAATGTTGTGGCCTTGGCGTCACATACATGTTTGGATTGGTTAACAATGATAGCAGCTAACATTTAGATGATGCTTGTTTGAGCCACACAACAAAAATATGAATAATACAGGCATCATTATTAAAAACCCATTTTATAGCTGAAGAAACAGGTCTAGAGAAGTTACATGACTTGCTTATGATCTTAAAGCTAGCAAAGCATGGAAAGAGGAATTCAATTTCAAATCTTACTGAGCTCAAGTCCAACAGCCTTTCCACTGTTACACTGCCACTCTGAAGGTCCCTTCAACTCTGAAATTCTGTTATTTGGTGAAATCGACAATTTTCCCTCTTCAGTTACACTTAACAGTTGAACTTTACAATAATTTTCCTGAAATTAAAGCCGTACAGTACAAGTTTTCTTAATTTTCTTCCTTTCTACCTTGAAATTTCTCTATATCATTGCCATCCTTTCCTCAATCATTCTTATCTTTGAGGATAAAGAATCCCTCCTTTTTGCTAAGATTATCTCTTCCATTTATCGGCTCCACTGGTGCTCTTAATCTCAAACTCTGAGCACTTTGCTCCAACAATTCTCTTTTTACTTGTGGAAAAATAAGCAGATTTGGGGCTATGAATAGTCCAACCGCACTGGAAAACTGACAGAAATTATGAAAGAAAAGTCATGATACTGTTTATATCCCTTGAGCCAGAGATCCCACAGCTGAGCATATACCCCAAGGAGGTAAAAGACAGAAGAAAGGTGATATATAGATACACATATGTGTATGGATGTATATGTGTACATGTATGTATGTAGATAGATAAATATAGCTAGATATAAACAAAATATTCATAGTGGGGCTTTCTGTGGTATCAAAAACACTGGAAACAAATCGGGTATCTACAGTTTGGGGAATGACTGAACTAATCATGGCATATGATCATAATGGGATATTGTTATTGCCCCAAGAAAGAATAGCTATTAAATTCTGAGAAACAAAAGAGTTGCGTGAAATGATGCAGAACAAAGTTAAGAAGAACCAGGAAAAGTTTATACGATGACTGAAATCATATAAAGAAAAACACTTAACAAAAAGCAGTTGAACTCAATGACCAATCTTGGTTCTATAGGGAAATGTTGAAATATATACTTCCCCAAAGCAGTTGTATAGCGTGCTAGATCCAGTCATTGTAGGATGGCTTAATTATTTTTAGTTACTTTGAGTGAAGCTGTAAATTTCTTTAAGCCTCAGTGTCACCGCCTAAAAAATTCAGAAAATGCCTTTACTACCTCCCTTAGATGTAGGGATTACTATCAATGATTAATTAAGAATACAAACCAAGAATCAGCCTTTAAGATTAAACTTTGGAAAGTAAGTCCAAGAAAAATGTTACAGAAGTTATTTTGAAATATATCTGCTACAGGGGAAATACATTTTATATCAAAATTAAAGGCCAAAGAGCAGAAGGACGGGTGAAAGAACAGAAAAATAATGGCTAACAAAATTTAGCGACTGATAAGTAGAAGAAAATACTAGTTACTAAATGAAACCCCAAAACATAGGGAGTACACTATTCTTTCTTCCATAAATGTCCTTCCTTCTATGTGGCTTAGCCAGTTGAAATTCTAATCATTTTTCAAGGCTCAGATCAAATACTACTTACCTTTTCCCAGATACCCCCTTCTCCTCCAAACGTTCATAGTACTTTTTTCCTCCTTTACGCCCTTTTCCTGGTCTACTCAGTATTAGATCTGAATGCATGTTCTCCCTCAGCAGGTTATAAACTATTTGAGTATTATCAATGAATCAGCAGCATTTATTAAGTGCCTGATATAAACTAGGCACAGCATTAGGTGTTAGGAATACAAATACAATAATAACACAATCCCTGCTTTCAAGAAGCTCCCACTCTGTTGTGGGAAACAACACATATTAATATAAATATAACAATATAAATATAAATATAAAAAAATAAAATATATACAAAATAAATACAAAGTGTTGAAAGCAAGGAACCAGGCAGGTAGCCCAAAGAAGGTGGCTCTTGAACTCAACTTTAAAGGGAGCTAGAGATTTTAAAAGGCAGAATGAAGGAAGTGCATTCTAAGCCTGGGGAACATCCTGTGCAATGTCATTAAAGCGGAGACTAAATATCCTGCATTAGAAACAGCAATTAGGGCATACTTTTTGGCAAGAATATAGTGTATGTGAAGAGCAATAATGTAAAAGTCTAGAAAGGTAGACTGGAGCCAGATTGTGAAGGGCTTTAAATGCCAAATAAAAAAGTTTTTATTTTATCTAAGAGGCAATAATATAGGGAGCAAGTGGAGTTTTTTGAGCAGAGAGTATCATGGTCAGACTTGTGTTTTAGGAATGACTTCCATACCTGTGTGGAGGATGAATTAGAGAGAGTACAAACTTGAGGCAGGGAGACCAATTAGGAATTGATTGCTAATAATCTGGATGAAAGGACAGAGCCAACTGAACTATATAGTGGGGACTGTACAAGTGGACTGATGGGGGCAGATTCAAAAGCTGTTGTAGAGGTAAACTGATGAGATTTGGAAATGGAGTGTTATAAGGATTCAGAATAATTCTAAGATTGAGAACTTGAGTGACTGAAAGGGTGATGGTATCATCTCTTCATAATTAGGGAAGTTCAAAAGACGGAGTGAGTTTAGGAGAAAAAATAAGAAGTTATGTTTTAGATATGTCAGGTCTGAAATGCCTACGGGAAATCCAATAGGCAATGTCTAAATGTAAGTTAGGGATCTGATACAGAAGTCCAAAAGACTAGGACTGGATAGAGATTAGAAAATTATCTATGTAGATAACTTTAATAATAGCTTTAAGATCCGAAAAGTGCATTACATATGTTATCTCATTTGATCTTGAGAGGTAGGTGCTATTATTCCTATTTTAGAGATCAAGAAACCGGCTTGACTGGATTCACACAGTTAATAAATGTCTGAGGCAACATTAGAACTCAAGTCTTCCTAACTCCAAGTTCAGCAGGATATCCACTGCACCACCTGGTTGCCCTAACTCTAACAATCTATAAGAGATAGTTATTATTATCTCTAATGAATAGAGTAGCTAGGTAGTGCAGAGGATAACATATTTGAACATATAGGAAATGAGATCATCCAGAAAGTGTAAAGAAAGGAAAAGAGGGAATAAAAAAGAGAGCTTTTAGACACTTTCTGTTGGGGAGGAACTGAAGATGATCAGCAAAGGAGACTGAGGAGCTACCAGACAGACAGGAGGAGAAACCAAGAGAAAGATAAGTGTTACAATCCCATAGGATACACATCCACTTAAGGTTTACAAACCACTTTCCTCACAACCACTATGGGAGTATGAAGCAAGTATTATCCCAATTTTACTAAAAAGGAAAATGAGACTGAGTGGCAAAATGCATAGTCAATATTCTAATAAAAGAGGGGTTTAATAGAGGCAGCTAGGTGGCACAGTGGATAGAGCTCTGGCCTTGGAGTCAGGAGGACCTGAGTTCAAATCCAGCCTCAGACACTTGACAATTACTAGCTGTGTGACCCTGGGCAAGTCACTTAACCTCGACTGCTTCACCAAAAAGGAAAAAAAAAAGAGGGGTTTAAAAGGATTGTAAGCCAGTTCTCCTAAATCTAGCACCTTTCTTCTCATAGCTATTATCAAGCTTCCTTGAGATCAGTAACTGAGTGCTCACTTCACCTTCGGATCCTCTTCACCCAGCAAAAACTCTTAGCATGTAGATTAGTCAACAATGAATGGAAAAACTCAGTGTCTTATATATAGCAATAATAATAACTAGCATTTAAATAGCACTTTAAAGTTTGCAAAGCACTTTACAAATATCTCATTTGATCCTCACACCTGCCCTATGAGGTAGACTCTCCATTTTCCACATGAGGAAACTAAGACGTAGGGAAGTTATATGACTTTGCCCAGGGCCACATGGCTAGTAAGTTTCGGAGGCTGGGAATGTGTATGTGGGTCTATCTAAATCCAGGCTGCACCGTGCCACCCGGCTGCCTCGAGCACAGCTGGTGACGTCTGGGTAATCAGTCTCCCGTTCATCTTTTCTCTCAGGTAAGGTTATCTAGCTCCTCATCTGGAATCACATTTAGTTGTTTGCTATGTTGCTTCCACCACCAAACTTCGAGCTCCTCGACAGCAGGGGCTGTCTTCTGCCTTTCTTTGTATCCTCAGAGTTTAGCAAGTGCCCGGCATACACTTAATGTTTCTGGAATGACTTTGAGACCTAGGCTGGCCATGAAAGGTAGAGGTCCCTCCAGGTTGCATTCCCGGAGTCCTTGACAGCCTCCTCAGTGTCCTCCCGGACCGCCCCCTCATTTCTTTCCCGCCCTTCCTTCCTCCCTATTGGCTGTGACGGAACACCACCTCCACCGTGATTGGCCACGCGAGTATTGGGAAAGCGGAGCCCCGCCTCTCCCCGCCAACACCCGGGAATAAAGCTCCCAACCACTGAGGGAACCTGGAGAGCCAGAGGAACCCAGGATGGATCGGGCCGCGCCAACAGCCGGAGACCAACCAACCACGGCCCCACCGGGGCCACAGGCCCGCACACTCCCCGTACCGCCGCAAGGGCAACCGGGCACAGGGTCCAACGTCCACCTCCACATGCTCCCCGGCACGACTTCCTCACCCCTTCAGAAGACGGTACCGGC
Source organism: Phascolarctos cinereus (assembly GCF_003287225.1). NCBI lineage: Eukaryota > Metazoa > Chordata > Mammalia > Diprotodontia > Phascolarctidae > Phascolarctos > Phascolarctos cinereus. The sequence goes on from NW_027555847.1 coordinate 322,713,917, forward strand.
CGGCACCGCCACCAACCCCTTTCCCTCCCTGGAGGCGGCAGCCATTGACCTGAGTCCTTCCTACCCCGCCTGGGGGCCAAGAAAGGCAACGCCGAGTTTTTTACCTGCACGACCCGGGTGGCCGCAGCCATCTTGCTGCCCATGGCGACCCACGGGGATGTACTGTTTCCGGGGCAGGCCGAAGGACTGTTAGGATTCGACGGCGCCAGGCGAGGTTTTCGTTGGCGTCACTGACCACGAGGGGCGTGGTGACGACGCCCCGCCCTCCTCGAAGGCCGTCCCGCTTAGCCCCGCCCCTCGCCGCGTCCTCTGCGGCTTTGGTCCAGGTGACATCGCGCCTTCAGTTTTTCCAGCGGGCACTCAGGGAAGTCTACTTTATGCTTTATTTGTTTCGCCCTTTGCTACCCCTTTGTGCATGAATTACGATCAGTCCCTTCCAAAATACATTTTCCTAGGGAAAAGATTCACATGTACAAAAATATGCAAGCTTTCTGTAGTGGCAAAGAACTGGAAATTAAGGGGGTCCTCAAAAATTAGAGGATGGCTTTAAAGTTTGATACACGGTTGATTTTTATTTTCCTCTTCTAAAAATATTATTTGTCGTATTTTTGGGAAGGGGAGGAGGAAGGATACATGGGTTTCAAATTCTCCCTCCTATCCCTGAGATGGCAAGCAATTAGATATAGACTATATATGTGCAGTCATGTAAAACATTTCCATATTAGCCATGTTGCAAAAATGGACAAAACAAAAGGAAAATAAAGTTTTTTTTAAGTACGTTTTGACTTGCATTCAGACTCTATCAGTTCTTTATCTGAAGGTGGATGACATTTTTTCTTCATGTGTCCTTTGGAATTGTACTTGGATCCTTGTATTAATGAGAATAGTTGTCATTTACAGTTGGTCATCATATATTGCTGCTGCTGTGTACAATGTTCTTCTGGTTCTGCTCACTTCACTTTGCATCAGTTTATGTCTTTCCAGATTTTTCTTAAAGCATCATCGTTCCCGTTATTATAACACAATAGGATTTCATCACAAGCCATGACAATACCACAACTTGTCTGGCCATTCCACAATTCATGGGCATCTCCTCAATTTCCAATTCTTTGCTACCACAAAAAGAGCTGATATATATATATATATATATATATACATATATATATCCTTTTCCTTTTTTTGAAAAATCTCTTTGGGATACAGACCTAGTAGTGGTATTGTTGGGTGAAAGGATATGCAAGGTTTTATAGCCCTTTGGGCACAGTTCCAAATTGCTCTCGAGAATGGTTGGATCATTTCACAACTCTACCAACAGTACATTAGGGTCCCAATTTTCCCACATCCCTCCAACATTTGTCATTTTCCTTTTCTGTCATGTTAACCAATCTGAGAGGTGTAAGGTGGTGCCTCAGAGTTGTTTTAATTTTCATTTATCTAATCAATTGTGATTTAGAGCATTTTTTCATATAACTATGGATAGCTTTGATTTCTTTTTTTGAAAATTGCCTGTTCATATCCTTTGACCATTTATAAATTGGGAAATGACTCCTATTCTTAAAAATTTGACTCAGTTCTCTATATATTTGAGAAATTAGGCCTTTATCAGAGATACTTGCTGTAAAAATCTCCCCCCCAAGCCGTTTTCTCCTTTCCTTCTAATCTTGGCTGCATTGGTTTTGTATTTATGCAAACCCTTTGTAATTTAACGAAATCAAAATTATCCATTTTACATCCCTCTATCCATTTTACATGCACTCTATCTCTTGTTTGGTCATAAATTCTTCCCTTATGCTTAGAATTGACAGGTAAACTGTTCCATGCTCCCTTAATTTGCTTATTATATCAGTATATAATTGTTAAAAAAAAAAAATTATAGGGGCAGCTAGGTGGCGCAGTGGAGACCACAGGCCCTGAAGTCAGGAGGACCTAAGTTCAAAATAGGCCTCAGACCAAACACTTGACACTTAGTAGCTCTGTGACCCTGGGCAAGTCACTTAACCCCAATTGCCAAAAAAAAAAAATTATGGCTCAGGAATGTAATGGAATACTATTGTACACCTAAGTAATGCAGTGGAGTAAGCATTGGGTATAGAGTTAGGAAGACCCCACTTCAAATTTGGCTTCAGACATTCACTGGCTGTGTGACCCTGGGCAAGTCACTCAATTTCCCTAAGCCTCAGTTTTCTCCACTTTAAAATGGAGATAATAATATCACCTACCTCCTAGGGCTGTTGTGAGGATCCAATGAGACAATATTTGTAAAGCTCTCAGCACTTAGTAGATGCTTAATCAATGTTTGTTCTCTTCCCTGTAAGAGAAATGTGGAAAGACCTGTATGAACCGATGCAAAGTGAAGTTAGTAGAATTAACAATTGATATAACATTAATGAATTTTTTTTCCAAAAAATTGAAAAGCTAACCAAAATAATGACCAACTACAATTCTGGATGACAGAGAGGTGAAAGAAAAAAACATTACATTTTTGACACAGTTTGGGAATTTTTTTTATAAGGATTTTTAAATTTTTTTCCTTTCCAAGAGATGTGGAGGGTAAAGAGTAGGAATAGCATAAGAAAGAAAAGAGTCACAAGCATCTTTATTTAAAATGCAAGGAGAGGGGGCAGCTAGGTGGCGTAGTGGATAGAGCAGCGGCCCTGGATTCAGGAGGACATGAGTTCAAATCCAGCCTCAGACACATAACACTTACTAGCTGTGTGACCCTGGGCAAGTCACTTAACCCCATTGCCTAGCAAAAACACACAAAAAAAACCAAAAACCAAAATAAAATGCAAGGAGAACAGAGGGAAGACCAGAAAGAAGAACAGACAAGCAAGATGGCTTTGAAAGTTGGATGTTGATGTCTAATGTGGAAATATGTTTTATATGATTGCATGTGTATAATCTATATCAGATTGCTTACCACTTTGGGGAGGGAGGAGGGGGGAGGGAAGGAGGGAGAGAGAAAAATTTGGAACTCAGAATCTTTCAAAATGTGAATGTTGAAAATTGTCTTCACAGTGTAATTGGAAAAAATAAAATACTAGTAAATAAAAAAAGAAAGTTGAATATTGAGTTTATTATATACTTAAAAACAAAAGCAATGTGTGCATGAGAGATCTGCAGTTTCACTCGCAATCCTGTGTTTCTTGTCTAGTATGTACATACAAATAAATGCCCACTTTATTTGGTGTTAAGTTTAGAATAATTGTTTTTAAAGTACTTTCTAATTTCCACCAAGTTCAGTCCAAAATTTAATGCCCCCACTAAATCTTTATATTTCAAACACTTAAAAAGATGAAAATAAGACACATCCCTTAAATAGGACCTGTGATCTCAGTGACAGAATGAACTCTCAGATGAGGAAACTCCCTGTACCAAAGCATCAGCACTTTTACTGCAACTTCTATCATCTTAAGAGTTGCCTAGAGCACTGAGAGATTGAGTAACTTATCCAGGGTCACACAGCCTGTATGATAAGGAATAGGACTTGAACCCAAGTCTTCCTGGCTTGGAGGCCAGCTTTCTATCCAACACAAACATTATATTTATTCACTTAACTGTGGCAAGAGAAAATTCTCATTCTCAACTAGATTTGTGATCTCATCAGTTCACAGTGCAAGAGAATATCAAATGGTCCTTGGTGCATACTAGGTGTTTAATAAATGCCTCTTGACAACATGAAATACAGCTGGTTTAAATCAATAGACTCACATACATTTACTGGGGCTTACTACATATGAAGCACTGGGTTAAGAGGGAAACAAATACAAATGAGACAGTCCTTGCTGTTAGCAGCAAAAAGCCTTACCAAGAATTCCACAAAGTCATTGTTTGAACCAGCAAGAAACTATTATTAAACAGTGTGCCACATGAGAGAGCACGTGTGGCTTTTTATTCCTTATTCCCGATTCTAATTTCCCTCCCTTGTTTCCCCATTGGTTGGGTACTATAGAGGTTACACCCTATCCGAAGCACCTAATTTCCCCACGTGAGTCTCCATCCCTAATTACATCTCCCACTCCCCACAATTCTTTACACCTTACCTGGTCATGGTTTCCCCTAGCTATAAGCTGATACGTTGGACATCAAACCCAATTTAGACTGATTTTAATGCTCTGAGTGTGCTGTCAGGTAGGCATCCACACCTGATAAGTGATATGAAGAAGCAACATCCCTAACCACATTTTCTACATTGCTAAAGAGCTTTTTCTAGTTGGGGATACATTCTATACAAATAAATTACTCATGATACATAAGTATATACAAGATAATTTGATGGGAGTAGTTACTAGCAGCTGGGGAAAGGCCTCAAAATAGAAGAGGCACTTGACCTAACCTTTTAAGGAAGCTAGGATTTTAGGAGGCAGAGGTGTGAAGGGAACCCATTCCAAGCTTGGGGAACAATTACAATGCAAAGGTACTTCTGAAAAGCAAGAAGGCCAGTGTGGTTGAGCATAGTGGGAGGGGAAATAATGTATAGTAGGTCTGAAGCAAACAGTGTAAGCCATTTTGTGAAGAGTTTTAAATGCCCAGAGAGTTTGCATTTGATCATTAAGGCAAAAGGGAACCACTGGAGCATTCTGAAGAATTGAAAACTGTCAATGATTATATGAAAGAATGTTCTAAATAATAACTAAGAATGCAAGTCAAAATAATCCCTGAGGCTTCCATTTCACACTCAGCAAAATTGGCAAAGAATACAAAAGATGAGAAGTCAGTGTTGGAGAGGTTGTGGAAAGACAGACATAGTAATAAATTGTTGGTGGAGCTGAATCAGTTCAGCTATTCTGGAAAGCAACAATAATAATCTCTAATTCTGGAAAACTATAATAAAATGCATGTTGAAATTGAATGAGATTAAGGCTGCTAGTAAAAGAATGGGAACAGGGGTAAAGATGAGGAAGGTAGTAAGTGAGCTTCAGGCTTACTCTATTACTGTCCTTTCTCTACTTTGGAGAATGGGTGAGCTTTCACCAAGGAAATTGAGGGGCTGCAGAAAATTTGAAAACAACCCAGTTAGTCACTGGAACATCGGCTGCTGAGAGGGTGGGGCAATGGAATTAATGCAGAGCTTCTTGTGGCTGCCCAGTTCTATCAACCCAGAGCTCACGCATTTGTTTTTGTAAAGTCAGTTACATCAGTGAGCGGCCCTGAATGGGGAACATCTTTTGTCCCTTTTTGGTGGTATAGATGACTAATTTTGCATGCCTGGCTCCATGAAGATGAATTCTATCTATAGATGGTTCCCTGATGGAAAGTAGCAAGGGAAAGGGCAAATTCTTAAAAGTGGTGGAGTTCGGTAGACTGGATCTATGCTACTCCAGAACAGATTTTCTCTCTCTCCTCTCCTTTGACCAGTTGACATTGAGGCAATAGACTCCGCTTTTTAGGTAGAGCCCTGAGTAGTATCCCAGGCTTTAGCTATCAGCCTCCCCTCACCACCCCCAGATAGGGGGGAGCAACCCAATTTGTAAAATAGAAGCAGATCAAACCAGCCACAATGGCTATTCAGACAAATCCAGGCACTCTGGGTTGGTGAAAACAGGCATGGAACTGCACACCTAATAGGTGGTCAGAGGGAAGCTAATATCATAAAGATTTCTGGGTTATACTTGAACCTGAAATATAAGGTTGCTTAAAATTGATGGTTGTGATGGGGATGGAACCATATACTTTTTTCCCCCCGATTTTTTGATGAGGCAATTGAGATTAAGTGACTTGCCCAGGGTCATACAGCTAGTAAGTGTCAAGTATCTGAGGCCAAATTTGTACTCAAGTCCTCCTGACTCCAAGGCTAGAGCTCTATCCACTCCACCACCCAGCTGCCCCAAACCATATACTCTTAAGGGTGAGTCATCTACTTTCTGCTCAACAGTGTTGTTCATGGAAGTTGCAGTGCCCATCTGTGAAAGACTAGTACAGTATCTTCAAAGAACAGCTTTCCATTATGCCCCTGACTACACTACCATATCAGAGTGTCAAACACATCTCATAAACTGTATCTTTGATAAATGGCACACCCCCTCCAGTCCAGCACTTTCTTGGGTCTAGCCTCCAGGATGACCTACTTTATAATAGGCTGCTCTTCGATATAGTTCTGTTTGACTCTGTTGAACCCTTCTTTATTCCATTACCTTGGAGTTGCCTGGGTCTTAAGGTCTTTGTTGCAACTAGGGGCTCCATATATTCTAGAGAAATGAACATTGGCAGGTTTCTTTTCCCCCATGAAAGTTTGGACTTCCCAGAAATAGCTTGGGGAATAGTGGAGGTGAAATTGTTGGGAGGTACCTTGCCCTCTAATGAGAGCTGGAAGTTCTGAGTAACTATGGTTAATGTCTTTACCTGGAAAGGTGACCCTCAGCTGACGGTGGCAATCCTGAATAAATAAAGGTGAGGGAATCCTTGCCTACTCTCCAAAGAAGAGGGAAGCCCCTTAGCAGAGGATTTTGTAGGGGTAAAGATTTAATGACACCTCATAGGTCTCACAAGGAACAGCACAGTTGGTAGGCCTTGGAACACTCAGTAGGTGTTGGTCCAAGGCGGGTCTGGTATCAATGCTGGCTTCAGCAGAGACTACATATAAGAGGGTAATGATCTCTTTTTTTATTCCTTTTTTTAAACAAATTATTTTTAGTTTTCAACATCACTTTCATATGCTTTTAAGTTTTAAATTTTTCTCCCTCTCTCTCCACCTCCCTCCCCAAGATGGCATGCAATCTGCTATAGGCTCAACACATACATTCCTATTAAACATTTTCCACATTAGTCATGTTGTAAGGAAGCATTAGAACTAGGTAGAGGAGGAACCACAAGAAAGAGGAAACAAAACAAAACAGAAGGGAAAAAAAAGAGCAAATAGTATGCTTCGATCTGCATTCAAACTCCATAATTCTTTCTCTGGATGTGGATAGCATTTTCCATCACAAGACTTTTGGAGATCCTTGCATTGGTGAGAAGGGCTGCCTATCAAAGTTAGTCATCGCACAACATGGCTGTTACTGTGTACAGTATTCTCCTGGTTCTACTCACTTCAGTCAGCATCAGTCCATACAAGTGTTTCCAGGTTTTTCTGAAGTCCACCTGCTCATCATTTCTTATAGCACAATAGTATTCCATTACATTCATATACCACAACTTGTTCAGCCATTCCCCAATTGATGAGCATCCCCTCAATTTCCAATTCTTTGCCACCACAGAAAGAGCTGCTGTAAATATTTCTAATACATGTGGGTCCTTTTCCCATTTATATGATCTCCTTGGGATACAGCCCTAGAAGTGCTATTGCTGGGTTAAAGGGTATGCATATTTTTTATAGCCCTGTAAAACTGAGATAACAGCACCTATATCCCAGGCTTTGTTGTGAGGATCAAATGAGATATTTGTGTACAGTACCTGGCACATAGTAAACACTATATAAATATTAGCTATTATTATTATTATTATTATTGTTGTTGTTACTCTCTTGACAGAAGAATGGAATTAAGATGCAAAAGGAGACATATTTTTGGATATGGCCAATATGGGAGTTTATTTTATTTCATCATGCATATTTGTTACAGGGCTTTTTTAGTAGGGGATGGGAGGGAGAGAAGAAAATATATTTTAATTAAATGAAAAAAAAACTTTTTTTAATTTAAAGAGAAATTTTTCCCCCAAAGGGGAAAAAAATGAAGCTAAAAATAACAAAAAGATCCCTTATCTAAATTAAAAGAAAAAGGGGCTGAACTAAATTTAGAAATTAGCTAATTTATTTATAAGATATACCTTTTTGAAATTTTTTAAATATTAATGCAATTCAAATAATATTGACAATTTAATCTGTAACTTTATTAAAGTTTTTAATACCACAAAAAGATCAGTATTTTGGAAAATATATTGCTTTTAAAGGGGGATATAACCACTATTTTCTAGAATACTAATCAATAAATGCCATATAAAGGAATAACAGGGCTATTTAGATAGTGAATAGATTGTCTAATGAGGTAGTGAATGCTTAATCACTGGAAGGGTTCAAACAATGACTAGATGACCATCTGTCGCAGATATTATAGAGCAGGTTCCCATATTAGGTGAGAAGTTGGACTTGACCTGTAGGGATGCTTCTAACTTAAAGATCCCAAATTCTGTGACAGTGTCATTTTAATAACTGACACAGAATGACTCTGAAGTTAGCATTACTGAAACAAATATTTTAAAGAGTCTGAATTAACAGAATAGAGCCCGAAATACAGAGTTTCTCTTGAAATTTACTATTTAATAGCATGTAAACAAGCAGAATTGTTCAGATGAAACTTAAATTTTTCTCAAGCTGTAAAATAAGGGCCTTCAAGGCTGGATCTGCTGCCCAGTCGATCTTTGCTGCCATAACGATGTGCTACAATGAAAATAAAAATAGGTATGTTGAATATTCTTGGAGTACTAAAGCTGATATTTTAATATAAGAGTGCTTTCTATTATGATCAAAATTATACTGCATATTTTCTCTGTGCTTATTTTGATTATGGGGCCTGAATTTATTTACAGAGGATGAAGTAATGGACCTTATAGTTGTGGGAAGTTTAGATGTTTACAAATGAATATTTGTTCCTATTAGTGGACATTTTCTGATTTAAAATACTTACGGTAAAGGAAACAGTTATTTGGAATTAGATGTTTCTTTGTTTTTTAAACATTAATGAGGAACAGCAAGAAAGAACATTAAGAAACTCAGAAATAGATAGAGTGATGAATAGAATACTGAGCTTGGAGCAACGAAGATCCAAGTTTGAATCTACCACAGATACTAGCTATGTGACCCTAAGCAAGTCACTTAACTCTCTCTGAGCCTCAGTTTTCTCATTTGTAAAGTGAGAATAATTGTGAGGATCAATGAGAACATAAGTAAAGTGATTTGCAAACCTTCAAGTGCTATGTTATCTACTGTGAAGTCCCAATATTTGCCAAATTAAATAAAAACCTATTTCTTATTTATAATTTTAATACTGACTGATGAACTTTAGTCCCCATTCATTCATGGGCAATAACAAACAGAAAACCTAATTCAACCAGAGCTGACAAAGGTTTATGTAGTGAAGGAAACAATAAAATGAAAGGGCTCTATTAGTAATTATTGTTTATTGATAATTTAGGGTGCACGTATATCTTTGTAGCAATAAAACAATCATTAAATTAACTCTTTTTAAAGATTAAGTACCTCTTACAGTCTTAGTGGATAAAGTCCCCTTTTCTTGAGCTTCCTGAAGGTCTTCTTTTTAGTAGCTATATTAGTAGCTGTTTAGTAAATTATATTATGTCCTTTAAAAGTAACACTTCTAATTGCAAATGCTACAGCTGTAGGACAAGATTTCTAAGGCAACCTCAGTTTGACAGACAGGTTAACAAAGACAGACCCGATCCAGGAGAATGTCAGATTTAAGAACTGTCACACCCTAGAAACTCCTCCTTAGGCCCCCGACAAACCCACATGTCAAATGTTGGCAACAGCTGCTAGTTGTATTTGTAAAGCCCAAGAAACACTGGTCAAATGACCTGCCTTGTCCAATTGGATATTTTCAAAACAAGTCTCAAGATTTCTCTAATTTGTAATTCCTTTTCTTCTGATATGGGAAAAAAAAAAAGCTCTGTAAATCATTCCTTTATCTCTAACTACAGAAGTCAGTAGACCTGATCTGTTGGCAATTGCTAGCCTTGTAAATAAATCATTACACTCAGAAGCTTTGAGCTTCAGATTTTTCTATTTCTGATAGTAAACCAAGAGCAGAAAAATAATAGGCATAATTCTCTGCTACAGACTTTTGAAGCTATTTCACTGTGCAACATATCTTTAGTGAAAATCCAATGAACCTACGACAGTTCTCCATTTTATCTGAAGTCTAAAAGTGACATAAACCAACATGTAACTTAAATGATCTGGTTTTCAAAAAAATAGTGGCAAAATTCAAGTATACAAGGTCTTTATACAGAGAGAGAAAAGTTCAACCCATGAACCCCTTTTTCCTCAGAAAGGTTTGTTGACTACATTCATAATTGAAGGAAATGCTAAATTTCAATTACGAGTGAGTGAAAATAAAGAAGTCATTTTCCACCTATCCAAGTGTACAGACTCTCCTGAAATCCATGCACTAACCTCTTTGGGGTTCATAGACTCCAGTTAGGAACCCATGGTTTATAGATAAAAGGAAAAAAAAGGAGACAAAGAAAATAAGATCTTTAAAAATTGACTATATACAAATACACACACACACACACACACACACACACACGCATGTTTAAATAGGCTGCCTCGGTGGATAGTGGATTTCCTCTCGATTGAGAGCTTCAAGAAAAAAACAGATGACTACTTGTCAGGTCTTCTATAATGCAGAAGTATTAATTTTTAGATGTAGGTTTGAGCTGATTGCTAAGGCCCCTTCTAAGTCTGAAATCCTGTGATTCTATTAAATGCTTAATTAATATAAAGTCAAAGAATCTTAGTGCTGAAGGGGTTTTAGGGACCTTCCTTCTTTATTTAACAAATGAAGAAACTATAGGACAAAGATGTTAAGTGAGTAACCCAAGGTCACAAGCAAATCATGGGCCGAGACAGGACTTGAATTCAGGTTCCCACTCTCTCAGGACCATGAGCCTTCTACTATGCCAATCACAGTGTCTCCCAAGAGCAATTGGTTAAGATATTGAAGTTCCTCCCCCGATACAAATTTTGCCCTCCAAATTCACATATACATTACCTGAAAAACATTTTGAATAATGGTAGTCGAATCTATCTCCTTTTGTAGGCTTTTCTTCATTTTAGTTAACATGGCACTATTTTTCAGGAGGTTCAATTCATCTTTTTTCTTTTTATTCTCAGCCTGTATTTCTAGTAGCTTTTCTTCCCCAGCTTTTTTAAACACTGTTAAATTTAAAATACCCGAAAAAATATTACAACAATAAAATATGACAAATCAGAATCTACAAGTATGAAAAGGTATGTTTACAGTATTGAAATCTTAGGAACATTTTAGAGAAGAGAAAGGAAATTTTCAACAGCAATAAAGCAGTCATTCTTGAGGTGTTTTTATCCATAAATGACTTTCTTTTTAGAGGTATTTGAAGAGATCCGGGGCAGCACTCAGGCAAGTCTCTGCTTTCACTCTGCCATCTTGGCTGTACCTCCATAAATGACTTTTTCAATGGCAAAAAACATTCACTTATCACTTAGCAATTTACCATCTAAAATTCATTTGTACCAGGTTCACATTGCTTTAAAACTATTTTCCCCATAGAAACATCCACTATTACAACTCCCAGAATACTAGTCTGCAAATCTGTGGTGCTAAAAATCCATTTAATCTCTCACTTTTAACAGCCACCACTAGCCTTTAAATAGGTGGACGAATATAGTATGAGGATTGCTATTTATCAGTTATTGTAAAATACAAAACTTTGTCCGTCAGGAAAGATAGATAGGGGCAGCTAGGTGGCAAAGTGGATAGAGCACCTGCCCTGAAGTCAGGAGGACCTGAGTTCAAATCCAGCCTCAGACCAAACACTTGATACTTACTAGCTGTGTGACCCTGGACAAGTCACTTAACCCCAAGTGCCTTAAAAAAAATAGACAGATAGATAGATAGATCTAAATCTTGGAAAGACACTGGAAATGCACAATGAGTTAGGCCCAGAGTTAAACAGAAGAATATGGGCTTGAATGCCTTTGATATACTGCATCATTCAATGACCCTAAACTTCTTACTCAAATAAAAGGCTTCTTTTGTAATAACAAAATTCTACCAATATTGCTGTGGACTCAGATGTGAGTCACAAAACAAGTTTATAAAGTGTTGAAAATGAGAATCAGTCAGAGGACAATGGAGAGGCACATGGTACAACAGATCACATACAAACTATGATGATTGTCTAGAGTTAAGAATGCCATGAAAGAAACACATGAACAAACATGGGCTGGTCACATGGTGAGAAGAAAAGCCCAAGGATAGGCCACATGGGCCACTGGCATCCTAGTAACGTCAAAAGGACATGAGGTAACTATGACCTTCAGCTATTCTACGATATGGAGCCCAGCCTTTCAACTTGTAGCATGTCCTTTCAGCTTTTGCATTTGGAGTTGTCAGATGTACTGCTCAGGATTATCTTTAAAATTCTGACCCAGTGGGACAAGCTGGATGATGCTAGGGTCACAGATACTTTCAAGGGCAGAAATAGTGAAAGCACAAGGGGAAGGGAGTAAGCATTTATTAAGCACCTACCATGTGCCAGGCACTGTGTTAAGTACTTTACAAATGTTATCTCATTTGATCCAGAAAAAAAGAAACTGTCCTTTGGCTTATCCCAGCTGCCCAACTAGTAAACCTAGGCCAAAATGCTTTAGAAATATAAGTATTAACACATGTTAGGAGACTTAGAGTCTTCACTCATTGGTTTCCCAAGGACCAAAGATGAAATACACTCTCTACCTCCTGACAGACAGGTGATGGGTTCAATTTGAAGTCATCTATTTTTTGGATATGACCAATTCAAGAACTTGTTTTGTCTATGCATATCTGGTTACGAGGGTTTTATTTTTATTTTTTGAGATGGGTGCAAGGTTGGGAGGAAGTGAAAAGGAAATTAAATTTTTTTCATTGAAATAAATTAAAAGAATTTGTATCTCTTCCACATGTTGACATTTTATCATCAATCTAGGAATGTCTGGCAGCCAGAGATACTAGCACACAGAGGCACAAAGTGTAAGGCAAAACAGCTAAATGATTGCACATTTGGACATTTCAGATTATAATTTGGTATGATTTGTAAAGATATGAAAATAGCCATCAACTTTGTTTTCATGAACTAATGGTGAGGAAATAAGTGTTTATTTTGTAGCAATGAAATAAAGAAAACTGTTTCTGAGTGAGAGAGAAAGTAAGAGAGAAAGGAGAGCTGGGGGGGAGGGAAGAAGAGAGGGAGATGGGGGAGGGGAGGGGGGAGAAGGGGAGAGGGAGAGAGGAAGGAAGGTAGGTCTCCTGGAGGTTAGCAGATTTACTGTGGTAAAATTAGGAAAAGAAATAAAAAGAACCCCACAGGATGGACAGGCCAGGAGGGATTGCTCTCTGTATCACTGGAGACGATAACCAACCACATCAATAAAATCTACCCATTCATTTCAATACACAGAAAGTAACGATGTAAATTATAGGAATTTCACATACTTAATCTCTTCTTCTTAACTTCAAGCATTTTCTCCTCCAGGTCCCGAGTTTGCTGTTATTCAGATTTAAAAACAGGAAATAAGCATTGTGCCAGCAAACTTTATAGTCCACTAGCATTGAGTAAATACCTATCGTGTGCCAGGCACCATGCTAAATGCTGGGGGTACAATGAAAGCTAAAAGACAGTCCCTGCTCTTGAGGGACTACGAGTAAAACGGGGGAGACGACACGCAAACAACCGTGTACAAACAAGATATACACAGGATAAAGTGTGAATCCTCAACAGAGATTTACAATTAAGGAGGATCAGGTACCAACGTCCAGAAGATTTCGAGTCACCGTTAGGGCAGCTATTTCATCTCACCTGACCTGATGGCAGCAGTTCAGGGCCTAGACCTTAAGAGCCTCAACACCACCAGTCTTACCTCTAGGTGGCGATAGGCGGAGGAAGGGAGCCACAGCCATCATCCGGGGAAGCAACCCCACTGGAGATCAGGCCTGGCGATTATTTCTGCAGGTTCTGCAGTCACAGCTCTCTTAGACTCAGAAAAGCTCTTACCACCCCAGACCTTGGCACTGTCAAATGATTCAGTAACACTAACTGATTATTTGTCAGTGGAAATTAAAGAAGACGTAATATTATCTATTTTGCTGCTGTACTCTATGGACCATGGAACCTTTCCATCTGACTTGTAGCTAAAACCTCCAATATCTTGTTTTCCCCATTAGAAATGTGAGCTCTGGGGCAGCTAGGTGGTTCAGGGGATAGAACTCCGACCTTGGAGTTAGGAGAACCTGAGTTCAATTCCATTTATTAGCTGTGTGACCCTGAGCAAGTCACTTAACCCCAACTGCCTTACCAAAAAAAGCAAAAAACAAATAAAAAAAGAAATGTGAGCTCTTCAAGAGAACCCTAACTTTTCAGTTTGTTTTCCCAGCATCCAGCATGGTACTTTACATAGTAAGCTTTTAATAACTGTTTTTTCATTCATTCTGGCATATGCCTACCACCTTCCCTTTACTTTATCAACTCAAAAGGTAGAGTATTAAGTATTTTAAATAGCTAATTGAGTAGACCTGGAACAGAGTACTGGATAGGAAATGCAATCAAGGGGCAGCTAGGTGGCTCAGTGCATAGAGCACTGGCCCTGAAGTCCGGAGGACCTAAGTTCAAATCCGACCTCAGACCAAACACTTAACACTTACTAGCTGTGTGACCCTGTCACTTAACCCCGACTGCAAAAAAAAAAATGCAATCAAGCAGGGTATCTAGGTGACACAGTGGACAGAAAGAGCACAGTCAGGAGAACCTGAATTCAAATCTGACCTCAGATACCTACTAGCTGTGTAACCCTGAGCGAGTCATTTATCCCCATTTGCTTCCCAACCCCCCAAAAAGAAATTGCGATCAAGAAGACTGAATTAAGTCTTGTCTGATAAATGTTTAACACCTTAATAGTAAGTCCTATCACAAATGGTCATTAAAAAAAGCTCCAGAAATCCAGAATTGTACATACAACCCCCACTACCTATACTGCCTTTCCAACAGAACTAGTCCCCACTAAAGATCAAACTAAGAATTAAGTTTATTAATAAACCACTTAATAAATGAGAATCCATATTATTTGGCATTTAAGAAAAAAACCAGATTTTAATTAAAAGATTAACATTAAAAGAATATATGTTAAAAGGGTGCTTATTTCTTTTTTTTGTTTTGTTTTTCTTGTTTTTAGGCAGTTGGGGTTAAGTGACTTGCCCAGGGTCACACAGCTAGTGAGTGTCAAGTGTTTGGTCTGAGTCTGGATTTGCACTCAGGTCCTCCTGATTTCCAGGCCGGTGCTCTATCCACTGCGCCACCTAGCTGCCCCGAGGATGCTTATTTCTTAGGACATGACTTAGCAGTACCACCACTAATATGTGTGGTTACATGGGCAAAACACAGATGGATTTCAATTCCCTAGCTGTTTTTAAGGAACATAGGTGGGAACACTGAAAACGATAAATCTGGTTGAATCTAAGTATGGCAAATACAATTAAAACGTAGGTTTTTAAAGACAAAGATGTCAAAGGAGGCCCTACTTATTCCAACCCAATCCTTTAGTCATCTAAAAGAGCCAAACATACAAACCAAAACTGACACAAAAAGAAGGAACAGGATTAGATCTAGTATGATACTTGGCCCCTGACCTCAACTGGGTGTCAAAGCATTTGATAATTAGCAAGTAGACTACAGGAAAAGCTTAACCACTTGTTCTATTTAAGGTCTTACAAACTGGGAACATGGTTCCTAGCAACACTTTTTGTTTATTTATTTATTTTGGATTTTTTGTGTGTGTATGTGAGGCAATTGGAGGTTAGTGACTTGCCCAGAGTCACACAGCTTGTAAGTGTTATGTTTCTGAGGCTGGATTTGAACTCAGGTCCTTCTGATGCCAGGGCCAGTACTCTATCCACTGCGCCACCTAGCTGCCCCTAGCAACACTTTAAAAAATGTTCTGAAATACATCCCTTTGAGAAAACCAAAACTATACCCACCATCTCTACAAATTAAATAAAACTCAGTGCCCATTATGACCCTTTTCTCAACCTTTCTCTGAGCACAAGTTTGGTCACTTTCAATCAAACATTGACCAGTCAAGTCCTTCTGTTCTTATATTATACCATTATAGTCATCTTGCATAATGTGGAGGGTTTTTTCCTGGCTCTGGTTACTTCACTGGCATCAGTTCATATATATCCACCCATGGAAACATTCATTTTAACCAACTTCTATTATAACAAAGCAATCTAAGCATTCCAAGGAATTGCACATAATAGGAATTTGCTTGTGTTATGAATTAATACATTTTTACCCACACAGTCATCAGGAAATTCATGTTTGGAACTCCAGCCTTGCAGTAAGATCACACCACACTAAGATACTTCTAGTACATTTGGCTCCATAAAGTATAGTCAGGTGGTATGCTTCAGTGCATTTCTTTCCCTTCAGCAAGAATCTCACTGAAATTCATTTTCACATTTTTTTTCATTTTAAAAAATGTATCGAATGCCCATGAGCTTATGTGTGCAGAGCACTGCGGCAGATTTAGATGAGCATGGGGTCCATGCCTTCAGAGAGTATAAAGTCGCTTAATAGTTATAGATTTAAATTGAGGAGAGAATTCATAAAAATGAAAAATAGATGGGATAAGGGATGAAGGAGAGACAAGAATAAAAAAATGAAGCCAAGATGGCTCGGAAAATTATGTTGTTAACGACAGAGGTGTGAAAATTGGGAAGGGAGGGGACAAGCTAGGTGGTGCAGTAGATAGAACACCGGCCCTGGAGTCAGGAGGACCAAAATTCAAATCTGGCCTCTGACCAAACACTTGACACTTACTAGCTGTGTGACCCTAGGCAAGTCACTTAACCCCAAATGCCTTTAAAAAAAATTGGGAAGGGCTGGGACTGGTTTAGGAAAGACAATGATGAATTAAGCTTAGTGCTTAGGTCAGGACTAGAAATAAAGCAGAATTATTAACAAAGCGATGATATCAGAAATCACAAGTAGATAAGTTATATAAAGTGGAAGATACGTACCTGCTGTGCTTTCAGTATTGAACTATTAAGAGTTAAAATGTTTTTCAAAATTGCCAAGATTGATCTGAACAAGGAACAACAACAAAAAAATGTCAATTAAAATAAATTTACTTCTCATGGAGGAGTGAAAGCAGAGACTCACCTGCCACAAAAATTTAATGAAAAAAGCAAATTGCTACTAAATGACATATGACTTTTACCTTAAAATCTTACATGCATTTCAATGGGAAAAATAATGTTGGTCATTGAAAGAACTGAAATAATAACGAAAGTCTTACAATGTAGTGAGTTTCCAAAATGTCTTACTTAATGGGGAAAATCAATTCCTGACACAATAAATCTTGAAGGACAATCTGGATTTTAAATAAAACCAGGCATCATTTCTGCCTTACTTCCACTGACAAGACACTTATTTCCACTATAAGAGCAGAGAACATAACAAATTTGACTGTGGCCATACAGAGTTTGTGGGACAAGGTGTATATAGTGCAAGAACACAACCAGATAATTTATTAATCTATGTATTTTCCTAAAGTTCATTCATACAAAGTTGCTGATTGTTTGGAACTAAATTCATCTCCCATCAAATGAATGCAACCCAAGGAAAAATCTATTCTTGTCCCCATCTTTCCCAGTTATTCTCTACAAACTGCCTGCTTTTTACACTCAGCCCCTTCAGAAGTACCTCTAGACTTAGCTTAGAATTCACCACTCTCCACTCCAGTCCAACTCCCTGATTTTACAAATAAGGAACATTAAGGCTCAGAGAAACTGAACTGCCAAATGTCTTTTCTCACCTTTCTAGTGACGCTCAAAGGGGAGGCCAGGGAGTCCTACCCTTTAAATAAAGGATCCTCTCACACCTTCTGTTAATGCTACACGTGAAATGGCTCCTTTCTACCTCATACCTGGGTTAATCAGGTTTATGCGAATCTTGGCTATATACAAAGAAGTAATCCCTTGCTCTTACACATCTTCCCTCCCTCAGTAACATCATTCCCCTCCAGGCTCCTCAGAGACTCATTTACCAGTCATACACTTTAAAAAAAAAAAACTCCAAACCCAGAAAAATGGTGGTTTTCCTTCAATGCTTAGAGCATATCTTTGATCGCCATTCCCTTATAGTTCTGCTACCCATTGATCATGAAAGAAAGGCATTTAATTTTAATAACCTATACTGTATTTGGGGAGATTTCACTCAAGTTTATTTCTATCCTCATCAAGTGAAGGAAAAATTAAAATCTTACTCAGATTCACTGTCCTTTTTTTCCAGTTTTTTCTGAAGAGCATGTGCAACCTGGACCCTGGAATAGTGTAAAATGTTCTATTACACGATAAGGAAAAACATTCAGGACAAACCAAATAGAGAAAACAGCATCATGGATTGTGAATTTTCCCTTGAACATATGATACAGCTTTCTGTTGTTATTTTTTAAATTAAAGCATGAGGCAAATTTTGGTACTATATAGATAATCTTGTTTCCTAAACCATTGCTCTACTACAGTAAGGAAGGGACAAACTATACATGCTGTGTACTTTCTTCCCTTCCAGTTCTGCTTTGGCTCAGTAGAAGGTCTTCAGAAGTTGCTACGGCCAAAAAAGTTCACCACCTCATACCCTACACCCTGATGAGTCTCTCCAAATTCACCTAGGGTAGTCCTCAGATGACAGGCACAGTTTATAATTAGGGCTATCCTTCCTTGGAAGCCTTCCCGTCTAGGAAGAATCTACCCAAGCTTATGTTCTATTGGCAACATCAGCTCTGTATCACAATACAGTACCAGGAAACCATTCCCTCTAATTCCAAAAAATTTGGAGGTTTTTTGGAGTTTTGACTGGGGTTACTGCATTGTATCTACAATTAGTTTTTCTATGATGAGACAAGATAAGACTTCAGAGCAGGAACAGCAACTTAATATGACAAAATTTCAATAACACAAAAGAATCCTATAGTTCCTACTCACTGGTAATGGGATTTGGTCTGCATATTTTAAAAAAATGTTGCCTTGATATGAGTTTCCAATTCTTTTTCATTATTTCAAATGACTTGCTGTTTGCAGTTATTAGACTAGTAGCTAGGATTTATATATAGTGCTTTAAGGTTTACAGGGCACTTTATAAATATTATTTCATTTGATCCTTACAACAACCCTGAGTGGTAGGTCCTATTATTATCCCAATTTTACATAGGAGGAAACTGAGACGGAGGTTAAGTAATTTGCCCAGGGTCAGGCAACTAGAGTGCCTGAGGCCAGATTTAATATCATGTCTTCTTGACCCAAATTCTGTACTCTATCCACTGTACCACCCAGATGTTATGTTACTTCAAATGAACTTATTCAGAAAATAACATATTTTGTTTGTTAAATACCTTTAAAATTCCAAATTACCTTCTTAAAGCTAAAGTTTTCATTTCTAACTCAATCTTCACCTCTTCCATTTTCCTTTCTAGATCTTCAATCCTATTAAAAATAACAATAAAAAAAAGTTAATGGAAGTATTGTAAGAACTTCAGGAAATTGTTTTGTATTTTTGTAAAGTTTCAAACACACCATTGCTGGCAGAAAGAGATTTCATTCTGCGAATGAGAAAAAAGGTACCATCTTATGCTGTAATAAACGCAGAAGGGAACGAAATGTTTCCAGTTAACTATATTTTAAACAAATATTTATGATTGTTTGGCTGTAGCCAAATTTCTACATCTTAGCCTTTCTTTAGAAACGAACTTAAGTCCTGCATAAAGTCTCTTCTGACCAATCTAGTTCTCAATGATCTTCCTCATTTTACAACTACTTTACTTTTCACATAATTTAGCATTAATTGCATTTACACCTAGTGTTCATTATTATTTAGTTCACAGTCATCTTGTCTCCCAAACTGAACTATAATCAGCCTCAGTATTAAATGACCAGGTCTCTTATTTCTACATCTCCCACAGTACCTAGGACAGTGCCAAATACAGAAAGCACTCCATAAAAAGAACCAATTGCCAGTTCACATTCAAATAATGGCCAGCATTTATACAGCACTTTAAAGTTTATAGAATTTGTTATGAATGTTATCATCTCACGAGAGCTTCACAAGCACCCTGTGAGGTAGGCATCTCCATTTTATAGAGGGGTAGTGTTAGAATAGGAATTCGAACCCAGGTCTTCTGACTCCAAGTCCCAAACTCTTTCCACTACATCAAATTGCCAATTATTAAGTATATCCTCCTAGTTGTACAACAGGATCTCAGGAAAGCAAGTGGGTAACAAGGATCAGAGATTTCCATAGAAAAATAAGACCTAAGCTGGTCTTGAAGGATTGGAATTTTACTATGTAGCATGGAAGAAAGGGTATTCCAAGGGGATTGTAAGCATCCATTCATCTACCAGGAAACCTGAGCCTACTCAGGCACCTTTCCAACTACTACCCCCCTTCTTCTCAACAGGATGCTCTGCAGACCAGAACCTCCAGACAGTATGCTCCCACCCAACCTGAGGTAGGGTCAGACATGATGGAGGTGGTAATTATGTATTCAGCTTTGGAAATGAGCTGTCCTGATTAATAACTTCAAACTCGACTGGCCCACTACATCTAGGTCCAGACGTGGGCACCTTGCTATCTGCTATCTTCCCTGCTTCCACTGCATACCATCTGCTCCTTTTCTACCAGTTGCTCTGGGAATTATCATCAAAATAATATTACCCTTTGCTCTGGAAAGTTTGTGACAATCAACTGCCTTCTGGCTCGCTCACAACCCCAAAGGTAGCACCTTTCTCTTCTATATTTGTATCTGTGGTACTTAGCAAAGTGAATAGAACATAGAGTAGGCATTTAGTAAAATTCAAAGTCTTTTAGATGAGACTAAGCACCATTGAGACTAAATCCCAAGATAAAGTGAATGGAAGACAGTGTCTGAAGAGGAGAAGGGAATAAACATTTATTAAGAGCATACTATGGGCCAGATTCTGTGTCAGGAGCTTCACTGGTATTATCTCATTTGACCCACACAACTCTGTGAAGAAGGGAAATTTCACTAAATCCAGGTAAAGTCCCATAAAAGGAAACTGAGAAGACATACCTTTGAAGTAAGTCACCTTCTGCAAGTTCTTCTGTAGGACTCTCTTTACCTAAAAAATAAGCAATATTTTTTAAAGTTACTAATATAGAAAAACAGATGGCTTCAACTGAAGGACATACATACAAAACAAAGTCTTTCCACAAATATCAGTCCTCATCAGAGGCTAAGCACAACCTGGTCTAGATGTTCTAAGTTGAAAAGGCAGAAAAGGAAAAACATACTTAAGGCCATGAGAAACACACCAATCCCATACCAATCTAGCTTTCTCTTGGAAAGAACAGTTACCACTATTATTGTGACAGGCTAACTCACTAGGCCTCCTGAATACTTATTCTTAGGATAACATCTGACATATTGGTTTGTAAGCAAGTTTAACAGAGGGGACCTGTAAGTTGCTCAAGTTTTAATTATGAACATTTGCAGAATCAGCAACAGCAAGAGGTGAACAGAATAAAAAAAAGAAAAAAGAATAAAGGAATCACTTGTAAAGAAACTCCCATAGACATTCAAACACTTCATATATCCTAGCCTTAACCTTGTCTTTAGTTAGAGAAATTATATTTTGTAATGCATAAATCTTTTTAAAATGTAAAAGATGACGTTGTAAAAAAGTACAATATCAGTACAGAGTACACCTAGGTTCATAATAAAAAGGCAGCCAAGATCCTTGCAATTACAAACTTCTAGTAGGAAATGACAGTAAGTGATGCATTAAGTCCTACAATCAACCAGCAAACAAGCACTTAGTTATGTATCAGGTACTGTTGCTAGGTGCTAGAGATGAAAGGTCATAAATAAAGCAATCCTTACATACCATCGAGAGAAACAAGAACACATAAAAGCATACACAAAAGATATCCAAGGGGATTATGTCTAGAAGAAGAGAGACCTACAAGGCTAGGTCCCAACTATCAGGCCCTCCTTTATCACTCCTTGATGAGACTTGCCTTATAAAAATGTCTGGAAAGGAGCATCAAAGGCTGCTTTTATTATTTGGTCCTTGGGAATAAGTTTGAGATGAGTCAGAAAAGAGATCTGCAGCATGTGGTCTTGCTGTTGCTCTTCAGTCATTTCAGTAACCCCATTTGGGGTTTTCTTGACAGAGATCCTGGAGTGGTTTGCCATTTCCTTCTCCAGCTCATTTTACAGATGAGGAAACTGGGACAGACAGAGGTTGAGTGACTTGCCCAGGGTCCCACACCTAGATTTTAACTCAGGAAGATGAGTCTTCCTGACTTGAGGCCCAGCACTGTATCTACTGTGCTGTCTAGCTGCCCCAATACCCAAATTCAAGTATAGCATTCAATTGAAGGGACAGAGGTACATAAAAGGTGATAAGGATTTATTGTAATTCTTAGCTTAAACCTAACACTTTGTTCTGTTCTTTACATCTTTTGTGGATTACAAAGGAAGCAATATTCCAGAAATCCTTGTCTTAGGGATTTAAAAGCTATATGTAGGTGGGGAGGAGTCTTCAAGCTAACTAAGCCAATTGCTTTCCTGCTCTTTCAAATATGCTATTTGATGCTTTTGGACATTTAACACAACTCTAGCTTATGACTGATGCCCTCAATTTAGTTTGCCTACATCTACTCTTGGGCAGCTAGGTGACACAGCAGATAAAGCACCAGGCCTGGAGTGAGGAAAACTCATCTTGCTGAGTTCAAATCTGGCCTCAGACACTTCCTAGCTCTGTGACCCTGGGCAAATCACTTAAGTCCTGTCTACCTCAGTTTCCTCATCTGGCAAATGAGCTAGAGAAGGAAATAGTAAACCATTTCAGGATTTTGCCAAGAAAACCTCTAAATGAGGTCACCAAGAGTCAGACACAACTGAACAGCATCTAAACTTTTCCTAATCTAATCCCTCCTGCATACTGCAATTAAGTCTTCCTAAAACATTGTTTTCATCATGCAATCCCCAACTCCCAAACTCCACTTGAAAATAATCATTGCTTCTTCATCTTCAATCTGGTATTCAAGGCTCTCCATAATCTGGTCCTGTGTAATCCATCTCCCAAACCTGAGCCCACCACTTAAGACAAAACAATTTTCTCACTGTTTCCAACAAGAAGCTATTTCCAACTCTGAGCTGTGAATTCCCTTCCTCCTCCCTATGCTTATACAAATCTTACAGATCTTTCAAGCCTTAAAAAAAACCTTACCTTTAAAAAGAAAAACCTTACTTTTTGCAGCCCATAATGATTTTCCCATTCTCTCTGGCATTACAAAATGATTACAGTATATTACACTCATTTTAACCCTTAGTCCTTCAGATGCTGCCTTGCTGTATGAGACACCTCAAGGTGAAATACAAAACAACTTCATTGCTTTAGGTGTAAGTCTTGTCTGTCTAACTAGATTAATAAGGCTTACTAGAGAGAGCTTTAAAGATGTAACTGATTCAAGACTCATTTTACAGTTGAGGAAACTGAAGCCCAGAGAATTGATGCAACTTGCCTGAAGTCACATAAAAAAACCATGGCAACTAAGATTTAAACACAGTTCTGACTCAAATTTAGTACCTTTTCTACCGTATCACACTCTCTGAAAGTTCTTGAAGGCCCAAGGACCGAGTATAAATTTTATTTTGTAGCATTGTTAGGCACGGAAAAAGATATGCACAAAGTGGGCAATGAGTATTTGGACAAGCACAATTTTCTGTAAAGCAGATTTCCTTTCCCCTAAACAATTTAATGGCAGCTAGGTGTCACAGTGAATAAGAGTGCCAGGCCTGGGGTCAGGAAGACTCATCTTCCTGAGTTCAGATCTGGCCTCAGACACTTATTAGCTGTGTGACCCTCGGCAAGTCACTTCACCCTATTTTCCTCAGTTTCCTCATCTGTAAAATGAGCTGGAGAAGGAAAGGGCAAACCACTCCAGTATCTTTCCCAAGAAAACCCCAAATGGGATCACAAAGAATCAGGCAAGACCGAACAACAAGAAAAAGAATTTATCAGTTTTCTATTATTCTCTCTACAATCAAAGCTGATGATAACAAAAGCTAAATGAAGACTTACTTGCTTCAACCTCTGCCTTATATTCCAGTAGCTGTTGTTTAATCTGATCCTTTAGTCTATAAAGGGAAGCTCAAAGTTAGAACAAGGTAGTGATTTCCATAGGAATATTACAGTATTATATACTCTACTATATATAACTGCCGTATATTTCCATAGGAATACTGCTTACTCAAATAGTCTGCCCAGTTTCTGAGGGGAGAACTAAAAGCTTCCAAATTTTCTACAGGTCAAGAGGAAATGAACAAAAATACAATATGTGAAAATGTACAACTGGTCAATGGCTACCGAAGATCAAGAACAATGTTTTTAGAGGGAAGGATCGTGACCAGCTGCCCTGTGTCTCCAAAGAAATAGGTCACGGTTGGAAGCAGCTATTGAACCACTGGAAGGAACAACCAAGAGAATGTTTAATCCTCTCCTTACAGATATTTAAAAGTATAATTGACACACAAGGGAATTGTTTCAATGCTTCTAACTAATTCAAAGAACACTAGGAAAAACAGGAATCATTATGCAAATAATGGTAAATAATCAGTATGCAGTTTTATGAAGCATTCAAATGAACATGGTACCAATTTTAAGACAGTGCTTTTCTTTGGCAAGGCTATCACTCCTTTGCTTAACCATTAAAAAGTCCTGGAGTTGTTTGGGGCAATATTTTTTAAATGCTGCTTGAAGAAGTCTGAAGATTTAACCCAATGTCACTAGGGGATGGGGCTTTCAAAATAAAAGCCTTTTTAAGATTAAAGAAAAATTCAGACAGGGAAAACAACTCAATATTCTCAATTAGCAGTAGGAAACAGCTACATAATTTCGATTCTTCCAAAAGCAGGGATTTACTGTTTATAGTATTCCTTAGGTTCTCAATAAATTGCTTTAAAAGGTGGAGTGACCTCTCCAGTAGTCAAACACAGTTTACCCAAGAAAAACCCACACCTAAAAACAGCTTACTTATCTAAATAATGCTGCAGCAACAGGCAAAAAGAGTGGATTAAGATTTTCGAAAGACCCCATCTCCAAAAGAGTCTGCCCAGCCTAAATCCTGAATTTCGGCCACTAAATTATCGCAAATGAATAAGAAACACCCTCCTTGTCCAGATTAGAAAACAGTACACTAGTGGAAACATGAAGCTTGAAAGAACAGGTAACTCCCCCACTTGGAGAGGGCATGGCCAGAATGCTGGTTAGCCTGGGCTGGGCTATTTCCTAGCTTCTTGACAGCTCCGAATATATTACTACCCTTCTTGGGCCCTCAGTTGCCTAACCTGTAAAGTGAGGGTTTGGATTCTCTAATAGAGATCTGCTACCAACTGCTACAATCTTAGAGCTAGGGGTGAGGCTAAACGGGGTAGGGGAAGGGGTAAGAACCTGAGCAGCTGCCGGACCATATTACAGTCTTCATCCTCTTCATCCTCCTCCCTCCTCTCTTCTTCTCCACTCTCTTTCCCATAGGAGGCAGCTGGAGGGAACTCATCTCTGCTACTGCTGCCGGGCATGGCCCGCTGGGCGCTGGTGTCCAGTGCGTAGTTTCTAGCATCCCCGCACGGGGTGGGCGGGGGCCGCAGTGCCCTCCGCACCAGCTCCTCCTCTCCGCACGCCTCCGCGCCCAGGTTGCCGGACGTGCCAGCCCGCACTTCGTCTCCAGCACCTGGCCGGCGCGTAGCGCCTCTGGTGCGTGGCGCAGCCTCATCCTCCCCTCCAAGTGCGTACTTGACTGGGGCAGACGCCACCCGCCTCCAGGACCTGGTACCCAGTACGCGCTTCTTCTCCTCCTCCCGCACTTTCACGTCCCCGCCAGTGCCGCTCCTGGCACGCCAGGACCTGGCACCCGGCTGCGGCGCCGCCTCCCTCTCCCCTCGTGCGTTCCTGCCCGGGCTGCTTCTGGCGCTCATAGGTGTAGCGCCCTGAACTTTTTCGTCCCCACTAGTGCTGCGCTTGGGGCGCTGGGACCTGGTGCTCCACATCTCCTCCACTTCCTCCCGGGTGTTCTTGCTTAAGCTATGTTTGGCGCCTGGGGAACAGGTCCTCCGGCCCTCTGCCTCGTCCTCCTCCCGCGCGTTCTGGCCGCGGGTGTTGCGTTTGGCCAGCACATCCTCCTGGGCGTTCTTGCCGGTGCTGCGCACTGGCCGCCCAGGCCTGGAACTCCGCCTTCCTCGTCCTCTCCTCGCGCGTTCCTGCAGCCACTGCTCCGGGCACGCCGGGACTGCGTGCTCAGCGCTTCCTTCTCCCCCTCCCAGGGGTACTGGCTAAAGCTGCGCAGGGCGCGCTGGGGTCCAGAACTCCGTGCTTCCTCAGGGGTGAAGCGGCCGGAGCTAGGCGTGGCGCTTTGCGCTGCAGCTTTCTCCTCCTCTTCCGCCTCCTCCCGAGCGTTCACACTCGAGCTCCGCAGGGAGCGCCTGGGCCTCGGGTCGGAGCTAGGCGCGGCGCTTTGCACCTCCTCTGCCTGCGGCGCACTCCGGCGGGGGCTGCTCCTGGCACGCCGAGGCTGAGCGCCCCGAGTTCCCTCCTCTTCCTCACGCGCTTCACCGACCCCGGCCCTGTTGGAGCGGCGCGTGGTCTGCCGGGTCCTGGCGCCCCGCACCTCCATCCCAGGGCCTGGGACCCTTGGGAGAAAGCAACCAACCTTCCCGCGTTCTGAGGCAGTTGGAATTTGTAGGGTCACGTGTCGCAGGAGGAGGAGACAGAGGCGGGGCTGGCTGGGGGCGGACCTCGAATAGGGCCAAAGTCCTTGGCTCTGGGTTCCCAGAGGTGGGCTGCTCTTCTTTCAGTCTAACCTGTCAAGCTTTCTTCACTCTCCTTACCCTCCCTCTGCCCTTGACCTTTCTCTGTCCATGCTATAGAAAGAGCACGGGGATTAGTTTCATAAATTTAGATCTGGAAGGGACCCTGGAGACCGCTCAAAAGGGACTTTTCCAAGGTCACCCCGGCAGTACCTAACAGGTGTGAGATTTCGTTGCTTTTCTTTACTCTACACCACACCTGGGCCGTGGGGTGGGAGAGGAGGGACGGAGTAGGGAAGGAGATGGGAGAGGAAAGCGAGAAAGAGGAGGGAAAGGAGGGGAGGGAGAGAAAGAAAGAGATCTAGCAGATATTTGAATAATTTTGCATTACCCCATTACTATCACGTCATGTGCCAGACGTGAATCTTGTGAAAACCCCCGAGATTGATGTCTAATTTCTGTGAATTACCTTACCAGGCAAGTGCACTGGTCACAGAGCAAGACTTTGGGAAATAGACATAGTAATCTTGGGGGTACTTTCACAATCTGCTTCATAAACTTTATTTCGTTTTTCTGTCCAGCTGGTCTGTTGAGCAGCTCTACCTACCTAACAGGATACTTGCTTAATTAAGAGCAGAAAGGGGTTAGGAGCCCAGATTCGGAGATAGCCACAAGTTACCACCTCTGTGAGATTCAGTTTCCTCACCTGTAAAAGATAATGATAATATTGGCCTTGTCTGCTAGGGCTGGTGTAAGGAAAATGTGGTTTGGTGTGTGCTGTGTAAATGTGTATTATTTCTTTTTCCTCCTTTATCCTGCTCCCCACGGCTTTACTCTTCTCGTCCCTAGAGCTCTTTTTGTGTGTTGTGATCATTCCCTCCTTTAAAGGTCTCATTAATCTCAAACCAGTAAATGTTACTTTTTCCAGGCCCGTTTTATGTGGTTTGTTTTGGACCCAGCAGTGGATCATCCACCTACTTTCCTTCGTTGTTGCTCAGTTGTTTCTGTTCTGCTAGACTATTCCTGACCCCATTTGGGGTTTTCTTGGCAAAGACACTGGAGTGGTTTGCTGTTTCCTTCTGCAGTTCATTTGCCAGATGAGGAAACTGAGGCATGCAGGGTTAAGTGATTTGCCTGGGGTCACACAACTAGTAAGTGTCTGAGGCTGGATTTGAACTCATAGTCACTTCCTGACTCAAGGCTGGGTACTTTATGGACTTTGCCACCTAGCTGACCTACTTATTACCTAGTTCTACCTTTACAGAGCTATACTAGTCTAAAAAAGGAAGAGATTGCCCCTATACAAGTTACAGCATGGTGCACTGATAGGAAGCTGAAGGATAATAGATTATATTTATTTTTGTTAGTATATCTTGATATTTCCACAGACTTGAGATCAAAATCCATTCACAGTCTTATCCAGTGTAACTCATAGTTAAACAAGAAGAAAAATAGAGTTTAAATTTTATTTCAGTTATCACAATTTAGGATGTTTATAAAGTGACTATAAAACATTTTTAAAATTTTCCATCTTTATTGATGTCCCTTGAATTAATCAAGTTCCTATGGGCTCGATTAAAAGAAGAATGTAAGCTCTATGAAGTCAGGGATTGTTTATATTTGTGTGTCCCCAGTGCCTAACAGTATCTGGTATAAAGAATACTCATAAATGGTCATTGAATTGAATCCAACCCAGCACTCTCATTTTATAGGCAGAGGAAAATGGAAACCAAGACAATTAAATGACCTAAGTTACCAGGTACTAAGAAGCTTAACTCAGATTTGAACCCAGGTATTCTGACTTTTTTTTTCTGTTTTGTTTTAAAAGGAGTTGACCAACCTAACTTCACCGTTAATTGGTGGAATGTCTCAGGTAGATTTGGAATCAGGCCCAACTTTTCACTGCCAGGTTTTATATGTCAAGAAGATGCTGTAGGTGGGATCCTTTGAATCATATGACTGAAAAGGGGAGCCACCGTCGAGCAGCTGATATGCGTAGGAGTTTGCTTTAGGAAGTAAAGTCTGTTTTAGGGTATTTTATGTTAGGGATGGCCATACCTACAGGGGTCCTTCTGGAACAGATCTGCTATATTTTACTTTTTTATGATTGAATATTAGTTGAACATAGAAGAAATCAAATACACTATGCTCTACCCTCACCTGTCACCATCTTTATTCTTGAAAACCTAATTGTAGACCATTTTTTAAAATTACTTAGAATGCAGCTGCAAAGTGCAAAATACTAGAAGCATTTGGTTCTCTTGTAATGTGGTAGCATTAGAGTAATACAATAAATGAACACATACAATATTAGTCAAAAGGCTAACCTGGAGAGGCATTAATTGGATCCTTTCACTCCCAAGGTCTTCTCGAAGTTGTATGTCTGAGGTTACCCCCATTGATACTAAGGTCGGTGGCCAAAAGCTCTGGTCTGGGAATTTACATGGAGTTTGGGAAATACTAAAGTGATTCTTTGCCTGGAAAATCCTAAAATGGCCTAAATAAACACTTTGCTTATCTGCATCTTATTCCATCAAAAATAATGAAGCTGATAGCTGCTATCTCTTCAATAATTCCTAACCCAGTAGTCATACTAAAATATACATGCCACCATAGGTCTTTGTCAAAGGATAGTCTAAAATGCAATGTTACAGCATATGGTCCTTGACACAAATCTATGAAAGCTTTTCCCCCCAAAACAAGGGGATCTTCATGCTTGTGTGAGCGTATGAATTTACCCACTTCTTATACCTCCTTGTAAGAGGAACTTCTAGGCAAACAAGGAAATCGTTAATTCATTCACTTAACATTTATTGAGCATCTGAAAGATGCAAGGCACTGTGGAGTATACAAAGAGCTCACCATCTATAGCACTTTTGAGTTTACACAGAATTTTCCTCATAACAACCTTTGGATGCACATAGTACCGTACTGTTGTTATTCTTATTTTATGTATAGGCAAACAAACTCGGAGGTTAAGTAATTCAAGAGTTTCACATTTCCAACATATATACAGAACTAGTTCAAATTTATAAAAAAATAAGAGCCATTCCCCAACTGATTAAATGGTCAAACAATTAGAACAGGTTATGTGAAACCTTATTTTTTTAATGACCTAAAATATTAGAGAAATACAAACTAAAACAGTCCCAAGATTTTACCACACACCTATCACATTGGCAAAGATGACAAGCCTATTCCCCAGAAATCCAAAGAGATCAAAGAGATGTAAAGGTCATCTACATAAACATTTACAGCAGTTCCTGTTGCAGGGGGTGAAAGCTAGAAACTGAGGGAGCGCCCATTAACAGGGGAAAGGCTGAACAGCTATGGCACAGGAATGTAATGGAATGTTATTGTGTTCTAAGAAATGAGGATATAGATGCTTTCAAAGAGACATGGAAAATGCTGTATGAACTAATGCAGAGTGAAATGAGTAGAGCCAAAAAACAATTTAACATCAATATCATAAAAACAAACAATTCTGAACACTTGTACAAATTGATGAGGAATGATGACTAGAGCAATTGATAGAATGATAATCCTGTAGTAACAAATTTTGAAAGCTCTAAGTATTCTTGATTAACACAACGATTATCCATGATTCCTGAAGACTGATGAAGTCTTCCTGACACAAAGGTGATGGATTCAGGGCACAAAACGAGACATGTATTTTTTGAACATTGCCAGTGAGGGCATTTGTTTTGCTTAACTACGAATATTTGTTATAAGGAATTTTCTTCCCCGAAGTGGGATGGGAGGAGGGGGAAGGGTAGGAGAAAGCAGATTTCTGTTAACCAAGAAACAATGTTAAAAAGTTTCACGGTTAGCAAAAAAAAAAAAAAAAAGGTCAGAGCCCAGGACTCAAACCTGGGTTTTGTGAATCTATTGCTTTCTATATCTATGGCAATCCCTACCCTCAATTAAAATAAAACTAATAAAAGAAAGCAGAATATGATCAGTAGTATTAGATGACATTTATATACAAAACTGTAAGGTTTGCCAAATGCTCTATTTAAATTATCTCACTGGACCCTCATGGCAAGCCTGTGAGGTAAGCACTATAGGTATCATCTCCATTTTGCTGATGAAGAAACTGTCTCAGAGACAAACGCACACAGTTATCTTGAAAGCAGAATTTTCTTTTTTGGTTGGGCAATGGGGGTTAAGTGACTTGCCCAGGGTCACACAGCTAGTAATTATTTGCTACCTAGCTATCCTGAAAGCAGAATTTGGACTCAAACCTGACCAGGGGAAATTCTTTGATCCTATACCACAAGCTATACTGCTTCTCATACAAAGTATTATGTGTAAAGAGTGGCACTGGTTTTTGGCATTTAAGGATTAACTAAAACGGGAGCAGCACAAACCAAGGTCTGGAAAACAACACTTAACTTTTAGACATTGAAACAGTAAATCAGTGTTAAGCTTTAGCATTAAGTCACATACAACAACCTGGAGACAATGGGAAAGCTTACAGAAGGGTTTTGGAGAGAGATGACAGTTGTACTTTAGGAAGATTACTGTGGTAGTGTTGTTGGGATAGGGGCTGAATTAGGGTGTTAGTAGCAGTGGGGGCATTTTGAGAATTGGAATTCACAAAATTTAGATGGGAAGTGGGTCAAGATATGTCAGATAGATGTTAAGGTTCTTATGCTTACCAGAAATAGAGAAAATCAGAAGGACCTGATTTAGAGAATGTGGAAAAAGTTCTAGTTTTGAGTTTAGGTCTCTACCTGGCAACATATCCAGGTACTGTCCAGCAAGAAGTAATGAAGAAGGGTTGACAAACAGGTGTTAAATGAAGTCAGATGAGGAGAAAAAGGCTGACACAATGAGGGGAATGACTACATTTTACGGAACAAAAAGAAAATGGAGTCAGTGAAGAACCAGGTCAGATAAGGCAGGACAACCACCAGAATCATGTGATGCTGTGGAGGTGAACAGACATTAAAAAGTGGGATCTTTGATTGGATAATTTGTGGTATAAGCCCAGAGTAGTTTAAACATGGATTGGAGGAAAAAAAGAGCAAAAAAGGAAGTAGAGTGGAATATGATCATAAGAGGAGGAGGATCTGGAGATAGAAGCCAGATCAAGGGCAAAAGTGGAAAAGAAATTTCTTCCTCTGGAGATGAGTGAAGAAGACATAAAGGAGTTGTTAGCCTGAGATCTATAAAGATATTTTAAAAATATTTTGATAACTGTATTTCAATGTAATTATTTCCTTTGTAATGCTATGCATTTTATCTTATACATCTAAAAAATTATTCTGAGAAGAGATCTCTAAGCTTCCAAAGACTGCTAAAGGGGTCTATGACACAGAACAGGTTAAGAACTCTTGATACAGAGGAAGAAATTTTTAAGAAGAAATGAAGAGTTGAGGAAATCCAGGGTAGATGGCATGAATGTTGAAATGGAAGGAAACAGATGGCTCTGAAGGCAAAAATGAAGATCTGAGCCAGACCACATAAGAAATTCTGACAGGGAACCAAGTGAACACAAGACTGTTCAGTTATGAAACATTTATTTAACATTTAATGTTAATTTGCTAATGTTAAATCTTTACTTATTTGTCAATATAACAATGAAAAACTTTTCCTATTCA
The DNA here is from genome assembly GCF_003287225.1 of Phascolarctos cinereus. NCBI lineage: Eukaryota > Metazoa > Chordata > Mammalia > Diprotodontia > Phascolarctidae > Phascolarctos > Phascolarctos cinereus. The sequence continues at coordinate 322,746,095 of NW_027555847.1, forward strand.
TGGGGGGTAGGTCCAAACCTCTTCCTTGAGGCCTTTTAATTATACCAGCCCACAGATCTCCTTTTTCTTTGATATGGCAGGCATAGCACTTAATTGTTTCACTCATTAGACAATCTAATCAAGTTCCAGGTTGACTCAACCTTTACCTGCATTAAGTCTAACCTGAACAAACAAAATCCCTCAAATACTTCTGAGAGATTGACATTAAAAAAGTTAACACATAAAAGTAAAAGGGACAAAAGAAAACTTTATTATGACAAATATTTGGGAGTTATAATATGTACAAAAAGGCACATGGTGCCAATTTTATTGCAGATTTCACTACAGTTCAAGATCAAGAGTTACACTTTTGTTAGTGGCCTGGCAAGATCTTGAATTACTACAGAATTCAGCTGTGCAATAGTGCTGATCTTTGCATGCTTAGTGCTGGCATACTTATTCTTGATAGCCTGAAAGAGTTAAAAAAAAATTTGATGCACATTAAGGAAAACAAACCACCAAATATAGATCTTAGGTGTTAAGACAATTGAACTGCCTGTACCTATCTACAAAAAACTAAAGCTTTTAAACACACACACACTCTCTCTCTTTCCTTCTCTCTCTCTCCCCCTCTTCTAACACAGTTAGTTATCCTTCACTAAACCCCGAAATTCCAGCATGGTTCCTAACCCCTTTCCACTTACCATGTGCTTTGTAAGCCCTCGGTTCACCAGGATCACATTCTTAGCCATGTGTTGCATTACAGGAAGAAGGGCCTCCTCCGTATAAGACATGTAGTGTTGAAGAGTTGGAGTCTACAGTCAACATATTCAATGAGCAAATAATTTTAAAGCACTAAGCACAGTACCTGACACATGGTAAGCACTATATAAATGTTAGCTATTATTAACATTAAGAGATTTTTAAATGCTAAACTACACTTTTCATAAAATGAAAACTGCTACCTAGATTGATGACAGGTGTGTGTGTGTGTGTGTGTCTGTGTCTATGTGTCTGTTTGTCTCTCTGTGTCCAGGGGAGATAGATGATTGCTGCTTGTAACCAGATACTGTTTTAGGGAAGAGGTACTGAATTGAAAGAGGAACAAATAAGAACTTACTTCAGAGTAGTTGCTACTCAAATTCTATAAAGAATCCTCATTTCTTCAAGCCTCTCTCTCATTTGGTTTGGAGTGAAATCAGAAGAAACAGTATCTTAGTATTTGTTTTATAAATCAGACTGGCCTTAGCAGACTTACAGGCTGAAAAGTCACAACAAAAATACAAGTACCAAGAAGTTCACTCAAGTATAAGATGGACCATACAGGGCTTACCCATTCACCATTATCGAGGACTTTCAATGCCAAGCAAAATGCACTTGCTGCAATCTGGGAAGGAGGGAAGTGGACCATATCATAGTCCACCATTGTGAGTTCCATCAGGTATTTGGCTAAGGTGTGCTGTTCAATGTCAACCTGGAATGAGAATTCATTTTCCTCTTGGCAAAGAGTCCACTAAACTTTTGTTTGGAAACCATTGGATCTAAGAAAATTATCAAACTCCACTAAAGAAAACTATGCCCACAAATCTGTAACTTTAAACTTCCATGATTATACTACCATCATTCTACTATCTTTAGCCAGCCCAATCAATACCAGGCCAGGCTTCATATCCCATCCAACTGTCTATATACAGGTATCTTCTTGCCATCTGCCTTAATACAATCTCTGGCACTCGATTTGGCTGCACATAGACTAAAACTGGAATGATACAGAGAAGATTAGCATGGCCCCCGTGCGAGGATGACACGCAAATTTGTGAAGTGTTCCATATTTAAAAAAGAAAAATAATACAATCTCTCTGGACTTCCCAAAATATGCCCTGAAGCACTTAAATCTACTGATTTTGGGAAATTCAGCCCACAGTGTAAGTTATGAACATGAATTGTTCTAAATGGTGAGAAAGCAAAAAATCCTCTATATTTTGCTGACCAGCGAATGCTTCACATCAGATCCAGTCACCTTCTTGCCATCATGAGACCTTATCAGCACCCAAAAATGTTTCAACTCTTAAGATTTTAAACTCTGAAATTCTCCTCTTTGACCACAATTTCCTGTCCTTCTACATGTCCCAATGCCTCAATCTTCCCAAGTCTAGTCGGTCTCTGTCTTCACCTTGACCTCTGGATTCTCATTTCTTGCTTTGCCAGTCCATAAACCCTCCAACTCTATAGTTACCCAATTTAACCCATATCAGCAGGATACTACTATCCTTAGTCCTCAAGTCCCTTGCCCTGTTACTGGTCAAGCCCTCAATCCTTAACTATAGGTCTCTATCACACCCCATTTCTCAAAGTGTTACCAAACATGAACAAAACTATGCCCAACACATGGCAATCCTTTCACTGATTTCCCGTTGAGTATCACATGACCTACAGAGGCATTTGGAATAGTCACAAGCTCCCAAAGCTAGTACCCAATTGTTGTCTTTCACTTCCTATTTTACTGGATCACCTGCGGTTATCTGCTACCTTTAAAGCCTCCAACCTACCTTTATAGTCTTACTACACTTTAATTCTTTCATATTAATTCTTTCATACAGGAGTCTAAAGTTCAGCCTTCTCCCCTCAAGATACCAATTGTCACCTTCATATTCCTATAACCATTCCTTGTTCATAGTAGACACCTGCCTATCTATTCAGGCTGAGCAAAGTGTAAGGAATAAGAAACGTAAAAGAGATTAGTACGACTCTGGTACTTAATGGCCTGCTTACCTTAGACCATAATATCATCCATACCACCAGACTGAACCAAGGATTCCACTCACCTCTCCAACCTTAGATGCTCGGCGTAGAAAGTGCAGGGGCAAAGGACGACCCAGACTGAAGTCTAAAGCTTTTAGAATCTTCATTTCCATCTGCCGAATCTGGTGCTTGCTGTATGTGTGGTCAGTTACAAAGGCAAAGTCCCCAATTTCAGGTGGGTACATCTCTTCATACTTGCTGGCAATGAACATAGCTGTAACACCTACCAGCTGCAGCAGTTTCTTAGGCACGCTATTATCCTGCAAGATTGATCCATGAAGAAGTTTAGGCAATGAGAGTGGCTGCCAAACGGATGCAATGCAAACAGACTTCTCTTCAAGTCCTTCAGGGACCACTGAAAGGAAACGTCAAAAACATCCTCCCCTGCCCCCTTAAACTCACAGCCCAACCAGAAGATGAACACTATTGGCAGGTTTTGACAGACATTTGATTTTTAATAGTTATTAGAAGGCTGTTTTTAGTCACTAACCCATCTGAAGAAACATGAGACATCTCTAACCACTAATAACAGACCTTACAAGTGCTTTTCTCCCCTACCCTCCAATGTTGAGTCCTGGGTAGATTTTAGTTCTACCTTCCTGTTATTATGGGGCAAAGAGGGACTTAAGCTTTATAGGATCTGAAGAAGTCAGAGAAACTTCATAGTCACAAAGCAGGTTGAAAGAGATAGTGCCTAATTCACTTTATACCATGGAATTTTATATATTTGAGCAGTAGTGTGGTGTAGTGAGTGGAAAGAGTGCTGTACCTAGAATCAGGAAGACCTAAGTTGGAAAATCCCACCTTCAGATACATTAGTTGTGACCATGGTGTCACTTCACTCAACTTCCAAGCTTCAATTTCCTCATCAGAAAAGTGGGAATAATAAAATTGACCTCAAAGAGTTGTTATGGGGTTCAAATGAGAATGTACCTAAGTGCTGTGCAATTTTTAACATCCTTTATAATTGTCAGCTACATTATGATGAATAGGGGCAGTAGTACTGATGTTTAACACTTTAAGGTTTACAAAGTACCTCATTTAAGTGCAAACAACCCCTGAGGTCTTATGTAATGTATTGTATTATGTAATAATATATAGTATTATGAACATTTTCATTCCCATTTTACAGGTGAGGAAACTGAAGTTCAGCAGGTTAAAGTAATTTGCTTATGGTCTCACAACTAGCATCAGGATGATTCAAATTCCAGTCTTCCTGAATCCTGAAGCCAGCCCTTTATCCACAACACTTTATTTGTATCACATTCCATGGTGTATCACCAGAGGCAACTCCAGAGTAGAAGGAAAAATTCTTTTCAAATGACAACTTCATAGGTTTTACAGAGATCACGACACAGTACTTCTCTACAGACTCAAGATTACCTATGCTCACCTGCATAAATCGGTCAATAATGGCCACAGTCATGTACATAGTCTCCTGTAGCAACCTAAACTTCATCTGCACTTGTACCAACCAGTCAATTAGGATGGCTCTCATATTCCCAGTGACTTCTTGACCCACCAGGTATTTTGGTCTGATGGCCTGCTCTTCCTGCATATAAAAAAAAAAAAGTAAATCGTCTTTAGAAATCATATTCCATGAAGCACAGTATCTTGAATACAGGAGATACCTGCATCTAGGAAGGTCAGTTATTGCTAAATGGCTAAAAGTTCTCCTTTATGTCCAAAATGTAAAGTTCGTTATCTTAATGCTAGTCATTCAGACTTATTAGTAGCTATACTTTATTAAAACACTTCACAAATTTTTTTTACTAATTTTTTAAATGTTTTAAAAATTATTTTAAAAAAATAAAAATGTTTTTTGGCCTCCAACTTGCATTCCCCCCAAACCCCTCAAATAATAATAGGAAGTCTGTTTTGGAAGATTCTGAGATAAGTACTAACCTCAAGTTGTCTAAGATAGCAATAAATATCTTTCACATATTCACTACAAAGGTTTGGATCAGCTGTATCCTCTGCATCAACATCTTTCACTGCAAGTATGACATCGGAAAAAGCTTGGCACAGAAACTCTTCTGCAGGTGCACACCCAGACGTTTCCATTGGGCTTGGGGATGGAGAATCCACCTGGCAACAGAGAGCTCTTGGAATCAATACTGTCATGGTATACCAGACTGTAAGCAGACTTTCTGATTATAGTTATCCACCCACTCAAGAAGTTATTGCTACATGGATGTCTCTGCGTGTTTTTTTCCTCAGAAAAAAATCTTCAATCTGTATTCTCTGGCAGCACCTCTTGGAGTAATAATGTATCAAACATTGACTAGTTTTGTAAAAGCCACAAGTTTGTTGATTCAAGATTTAAACGCAGTAGAAGCAAATATAAAACGTTCTGGGCTTTCCCTGCCTGCTGACATAATGGAGGTATACAATTACTGGGTCATTTGACCAGCATCATCATCAAAGGTAAAATCGGCTATACTTAAATTTCAAGTGATTTTTAGTTTAATGGTTAGATATATGTTAGAAGGAAAGGTATTGTTGATTTGAATGGAAGGCAGGACCTTAGATCTTTTTATCCTTCCTTTCTGCACATGGGCAGGGAAAAGACAGTTCTAATTCTGGAAAGCCTCCCAGATCCTGTTTATATTGTTCAGGAACAGTTCACCTCACTGGTACAAAAACATTCCCTAAAGATGGCACATACAAAACACAACATGCTTTGTTCAGTTGTTTCAGTGGTGTCCAACTCTTCCTGACCCCATTTGGGGTTTTCTTGGCAAAGATACTGAAGTAGTTTGTTATTTCCTTCTCTGGTGTGTCCCCATTTTACAGATGAGAAAAGAAGGATTTAAGTGACTTGCCCAGAGTCACACAGCTAATAAGTTGCATTTGAACTCAGATCTTCCTGACTCTAGGCCCAGTGCTCTATCCACTGCACCACCTAGCTGCCCCTGAATATAGTATAACCAACAGAAATTCAGTAACTTCAAGAAGACATTCCAACATTCCAAAGATGCATGCCAAAAGAGAGCATGCAAACAAGGCCAGTGAACTTGGCTAGTAGAAATCAGCAGTTTCTCTCTATTCCTTGTCAACGCAATTCATTTAACTGGCACCTTCAAGTATGTGGATGAAACATTTGGGACATCAATTGAAAGAATAATGTTCTTTTAAAAAATGTTTTTCTATATTTTTGGTTTTCAACATTCTAAGATTTTGAGTTCCAAATTCCACCCCACCTCCTCCCTCCCCCAGAGGGCATGTAATCTGATATAGGCTATACATGTATAATCATATTTAGCAAATTTGCACATTAGTCATGTGGTGAAAGAAGAAATTAGAACAAAAGGGGTAAACCACGAGAAAAGAGAAAAAAAAATAGAGGAAAAAACAGTATGCTTCAGGGAATAATGTCTTTAAGGAATCAGTTACCTTAATAGGCTCAGGAGTTAGTTTCTCTTCCTTAACTGGTTCAGGCACAGGCATCTTTTCTACTGGTTTGGGGGCTTTTTTAGCAGCTACTTTTGCTATAGGAGCTTTGGCTTCCTGTAAAAAAAAAAAAGAAGAAAAATAAAGAAGGATTTACAGTTAGAAGAGGAAGACTCATTGATGAGACTCCAATTAAGGGAATTACCTTTTTCAGAGGTATTTTCGATGGAGGTGGCTGCTGCTGCTCACACACTTTGTTGCCAATATCACCCAGGGCCATTCTTGGCCTCAGCCCAGGCTTGGAGGGAGCAGTGGGTACAGGCACCCTCTTGGCACCTGGGACATTGCTCTTCAGTTTATTCTCAGCATTGAGCTTCATGTTCTGCAAAGAAGAACCCAAAAATATTACTTCAGAGCAAGACCAAATGGTTAAAAGGTTAAAAAGTGATGAAAGTCTAACTGCACCTAGTGTTCAATTATTTCAATGCAAGGGTGACAGAGCAGGAAGCAAGTCTGGAAACAATAGACTCAGTAGGGGCCCCTGTCCCACGAAGGACACAAATTTGACTTCTCCCTCGGAAAATTATTTGATTACAGAGAAATCAATCTAGTCCCATCCCTTTCCCTTCCTCCTCCTCCCCCCTACCCCCCCCCAATGACTTTCCAATTTACAAAACAGGGAAAACAGAACGAGAGAGGCTAAGGTCCTACAGTGATTGTAAGCACGGGGGAGACCCCGGACCTCCCAAGGCCCAGGCTAGTGGCCTTCAAGCTCCACTGAGGCTGGGTCCCCCAGAGACCCAATGGGAATCTTGAATTTGGTTGGGTGTGATGCCTGGGCCCATTTTAGGTTTCCCATAATAAGACTCACTAACCCACTTCCCAAACTCTTTTATCTCTTGGATCTGACCTTGGGAAAACGAGGTTCAAGAAGAGAAGCCTCTACCCTCCTTCCCCAATTCCCTTTCCCCGAGTCCCTAAGGGTGCTGCTCTCTCCACTCACCCAAGCCCCTCCGCAATCTCATGCCTCCCCCACCCCGCGCCGTGCCGTCTCCTCCTCCTCTATACCGATGACCCTTCCAGGTGTGCTCCCCCAGCTCCCCTTCAAAGCCAGGTGTTGGGGGGGCGGCAAAGTGATGGGTGAAGAGCAGCTTCGTTCCACCGCAACTCACCCTAGTAACACGGAGCGCCATGACTTCCACCTTTCCAGGCGGCAGCTAATAACAAAGAAACAAACGGACACACAGACACACAAAAAGGGACAGAGAAAGCACAGATAAATGGCAGTGCCCCCCCAGCCTAGCTCCCCGTGCCGGCACAGCAAGGAGGCGCAGCAACAGCCGTTCGTCCCAGCACGCAGTGACCAGCAGCAGCCCAGCCTCAGGTTTAAACCCCGCACAGCTCTTCGCTCATTGGTCAGTTCGTCGCGTTCCTTCTCTTTCTATTGGCCGCCTGCGAGTTCCTCCGAGAATGCGTTTCCTTGGCGATCCCGGCAGGATGTTCGAAAGGAGGGCAGGGTTACGGGCGGGGTTATGGGCCCGGGAGCGCTCGGCGTTACTCACGTGGCGGGGCCTGACACTGCGCGCGCGCCTCTCCCCCCCCAGGTCCCAGACAATTGGTTCGCGCACCTGGAGACCCCGAGTCCTGACAAAGCTGGTTACGTGGTCTCATTCCCTGGCCCCCCGGGGCGTTGCTTTCCGAAGTGACCCAGGAGCTGGGGGGCGGGGTGGGTAAGAAAAGGCTCGGCCAACATTTAGGTGCCCAAATCTCAATAAACTTTATGAAACTTTTGCTGTGTACCAGTCACTATGCTAAGTGCCGGGGGATACAAAGAAAAAAAAATTGCCCCTGCCCTCAAGGAGCTTACAGTCTAACAGGGGAAACTGCACGCAAACAAGTCTTTCTCTACAAGTCATTTCTAAGCCTTGCCCCCTACAGGAAGAGAGAGTGGCTTTTTCCTGTGGAGTTCGTTTATTAACGTGTGTGTTTGTATATATGTTTTTTCTAGGTTTAATATAAGCACATATTTTCAGGTGTATGTGTGTATACACACACATATGCATATACAAATATACACACCGATACCCACACCCATATTGCCAGGTTTTATATATCTATATATAGATATAGATGTGCACACATGCATACATACACACATATATACACATGTATAAAATATGCACACACATTTCCAGGTACATATACATAACACATGTGTGTGGCAAATGTGTGTGTATGTGTGTGTGTGTGTGTGTGTGTGTGTGTGTGTGTGTGTGTGTATTTCCAGATTTTAAATGTCATCTGTCCTTAGTTTTCAAAAAGAGAACTAATGGCATCACAGGATCACATCTTGACTTTTGAGTGAATTAAATTTAAGTGAGGCAATTCTACCTAAATTAATGTACTTATTCAGTGCCATAACAATCAAACTACCAAAAAATTATTTTATGGAGCTAGAAAAAACAATAATAAAATTAATCTGGATGAATCAAAAAGTCTAGAATATCAAAGGAACTATGAAAAGAAATGCAAGGAAATGTGGCCTAACTGTACCTGATCTTAAATTGTATTATAAAGCATCAATCATCAAAACTACTTGGTACTTGGCTAAGAAATAGAGTGGTGGATCAGTGGAATAGGTTAGGTATGCAAGACAACAGTCAATGACTATACTAATCTACTATTTGATAAATCCAAAGACTAGAGCTTCTGGGATAAGAAATCACTGTTTAGCAAAAACTGCTGGGAAAACTGGAAAAATGTATGGCAGAAACTGGGCATAGACCAACAACTTATACCCTTTATCAAGATAAAGTCAAAATGGATACACGATTTAGATATAAAGACTGATACCATAAGCAAACTAGGAGAGCAAGGAATAGTTTACTTTTCAAATCTATGGAGAAGGGAAGATTTTATGACCAAGCAAGAGACAGAAAACATTATGAAATGCAAAATGAACAATTTTGATTACATTAAATTGAAAAGTTTTTGCACAAAGCCAATGCATCTAAGATTAGGAGGGAAGGAGAAAACTGGAAAAGAATTTTTACAACCAGTGTTTCTGATAAAGGCCTCTTTTTTTTTTTTTTAAGGCAATAGGGGTTAAGCGACTCGCCCAGGGTCACACAGCTAATAAGTGTCAAGTGTCTGGTCTGAGGCAAGATTTGAACTCAGGTCCTCCTGACTTCAGGGCCAGTGCTCTATCCACTGTGCCACCTAGCTGCCCCAAAGACCTCATTTCTAAAATATATAGAGAACTGAGTCAAATTTATAAGAATACAAGTCATTCCCCAATTGATAAATAGTCAAAAGGTTATGAACAAGCAGTTCTCAGAGGAAGAAACTAAAGCCATCTATAGTCACATGAAAAAGTGTTCTAAATCACTATTGATTAGAGAAATGCAAATCAAAATGACTCTGAGATACCATATCACACCCATCAGATTGGCCAACATGACAAAACAGGAAAATGATATATGTTGGAGAAGATGTGGGAAAATTGGAACGCTAATACATTGTTGGTGGAGTTATGAAATGATCCAACCATCTTGGAGAGCAATTTGGAACTGTGCCCAAAGGGCTATAAAAATGTGCATACCCTTTGACCCAGCAATATCATCTTCTAAGGCTGTACCCCAAAGAGATCATACAAATGGGAAAAGGACCCACATGTGCAAAAATATTTATAGCAGCTCTTTCTGTGGTGGCAAAAAATTGGAAATTGAGGGGATGCCCACCAATTGGGGAATGGCTGAACAAGTTGTGGTATATGAATGTAATGAAATACTATTGTGCTATAAGAAATGATGAGCAGGCAGAATTCAAAAAAACTTGGAAAGACTTACATGAACTGAAGCAGAGTGGAATGAGCAGAAACAGGAGAACATTGTACACAGTAACAACCACATTATGAGATGACTGATTTTGGTAGACTTGGATCTTCACAGCAACACAAGAATCTAAGACAACTACAAAAGATTCATAATAGAAACTGCTATCTGCACCCAGAGAAAGAATTGCAGAGGCAAAGCTAGGCGGCACAGTGGATAGAGCACCAGCCCTGAAACCAGGAGGACCAGAGTTCAAATCTGGCCTCAGACCAAACACTTGATACTTACTAGCTGTGCGACCCTGGGCAAGTCACTTAACTCCAAATGCCTTAACAACAACAAAAAAAACAACTATGGAGTCTGAATGCAGATGGAAGCCTACTGTGTGCTCTCCTTTTCCTTTGTTGTTTTGTTTTATTGCTTCATTCTCATGGTTCCTCCCATCAGTTCTAATTGTTCTTTATATCACGACTAATGGGAAAATATGCTTAACATGAATGTATATGTAGAACCTAATATCAGATTGTATGCTGTCTGAGGGGGAAGTAGGTGGGAGAGAAAATTTAAAACTCAAAATCTTATGGAAGTGAATGTTAAAAACTAAAAATAATTAATTAAATTTTTAAAAAAGACTATTGAAAATATTCTTGAGAGCAGCTAGGTGGCACAGTGGATAAAGCACCAGCCCTGAAGTCAGGAGGACCTGAGTTCAAATCCGCCTCAGACCAAACACTTGACACTTGCTAGCTGTGTGACCCTGGGCAAGTCACTTAACCCCAATTGCCTAATATGTGTGTGTGTATATAGAAACATGTCAAAATAAAATATAACATTTTTCAATCTTTCTGTTAAAAAAAGAAAAGAATGTAAGTGAGGCAGAGTTGAGCAAAGTCTGCTTAGCCTCACTCTTTCTTCCAGAGTCATTTAAGTCCAGTGGCAAGAGAAAGGCAAGACAACCCAGGGATGCAGTGGATGACCTTGGCATCTTCAATGTCTGACCAAGTTCTCATCAGTCCACATGACTGTTGGAGCAAATAGTTTTCATCTGCCGATTCTGCTGGGGGAAATCTTCACATACTTGGGGTAGACATCCCTCTAACTAACCCAAGGTTTGAGGTTTTAAATACACACACACACACACACACACACACACACATGCATATACTTTCCAGGTTTTTATACACACACATATATATACACGTATGTGTGTATTTCCAGGTTTATTATATACACAGCTATTTCCATGTTTAATATATGTAATTTACTATTACTATTTAATTTAATTACTATTAAATCAATAATATTTAATTATAATGTACACATCTTTCCCCATATTATATCTATATATACACATATGTCCATGTTTAATAGATACACATACATACATACATACATATATTTCCAGGTTTACTTTTTCAAAGTGCTAACATTTTGTCACCCACTCATTGTATGCTTGTTTGTCCCAAGTTGCTTCACTACTCTGCATCCCAGCATCATGTGGGACCCAGCAAAATGTGTAAAATAGAATTAATGAAAAAAGTAAAGTCCCAAGTCTAAACAGTCTAAAATCCTGTGAATTAAATACACAAGGAGCCCACTAGTATTGTCTGCCCTCCACCCCCACCCCGGCCTCCCATAGCAAGAACTGTATCAATCCTTATCCCTGCAAGATCTGTTTAATTAAAGACCCCCAGCTTCCTATTTCCTTCTCAGCCATTATTCTGCTATGTGGATATTTTCACTATACTGTTTTGGATTGAGGAGAGGAAGCAAATGGCTAGCTTTGGAGTCAAGAATTAACAAGATTCACACCCTGCTTGTGACATAACTAGCTAAGCTAGCTCCATGCAGCTATTAAAATTAAGGCTTATATTGTGTTTTTTTTGTTTTGTTTTGACTAGGCAATGGGGTTAAATGACTTGCCCACGGTCACACAGCTAGTAAGTATTATGTATCTGAGGCTGGATTTGAATTCAGGTCCTCCTGAATCCAGGGCCAATACTCTATCCACTGCCACCCCTAGCTGCCTGGCTTAAATTGGTTTTAATAAGATTTAGAAGATTCTGTCCAGAACATGAGCCGCTTAAACAGAAGGAAGTCACACTGCTCTTTCCCTCAAACTGACACCCTGTATTTTCAGCCAAATTGTTAGGTAAGAGTTATCTCTGCTGGCAGTTTCCACTTCTCTAACCTTTGCAGTAGGTCTTCCTGCCTCACTATCACTAAACCAAAACTGCCTTCTATAAAGTCACCAATAACCTCTTAATTGCCAAATCTGTCTGTCTTTTTTACAATCTTTGTCTTGATGTCTCTGCAACATCTGACCCTAAACCAACATTTCCCCTTGTATACTCTCTCCTCTTCAGGCTGGCCTTCTTCCTGTTCCTCACAAAAATATGTGTCCAGGGGCAGCTAGGTGGTGTAGTGGATAGCGCACCGGCTTTGAAGTCAGGAGGACCTGAGTTCAAATCTGGCCTCAGACCAAGCACTTGACACTAGTTGTGTGACCCTGAGCAAGTCACTTAACCCCAGTTGCCTAAAGAATTTTAAAAAAATCTGTATCCACATGCAGCACTGTTTTCCCTTTCTGTACCTTGCCACTTTGTCCCCCAACACCTGGAATGTAATCCCTCCTTACTTCCACTTCTTAGAATCTCTCCTCCAAGACTCAGTTCAAGCCTCACTTTCTACCTGAAGCCTTTTCTGAACCTGATCTCCCCTACCCTAGTGTCTTCCTTCCCAAAATTGCCTTGTATTTATTTGGTACGTATTCTTTGTGTACTTATTTTTATATACATGTTATACCAAGGGAGGGGCAGTTAGGAGGCACAGTGGATAGAGTGCTGGGCCTGAAGTCAGGAAGACATCATCCTGAGTTCAAATCTGGCCTCCCTAGTGGTGTGACCCTAGGTAAGTCACTTAACCCTGCTTGCCTCAATTTCCTCATCTGTAAAATGAGCTGGATAAGGAAATGGCAAACCACTGTAGTATCTTTGTCAAGAAAACCCCAGACAGAATGGAAACAACTGAATAACAACAACAAAATACCAGGGGAGACAATATAAGCTCCTTCAGGGCAGGGTCTGTTTCTTTTCTGTCTTTATATCCCCAGCTACTAACCCTGAGGCTTCTGAGAATAGGTGCTTAATAAGTATTGATTGACTTCCCTTCTCAGTTCCTCAAGGCAACTCTTTAATACTAAGGATACAAATCAGAAGCCAATCAGCATCATTGGAAGAGGAATCTACACTTCTTCCCACTCTCTATTTTTAATGGAAACAGTTATAACAGATTCAACCTAATACTGTGCATTCATGCACTACACACTGGCAGAAACAAAGTCTTTTTTTTAGGCAATTGGGGTTAAGTGACTTGTCCAGGGTCACGTAGCTAGTGTCAAGTGTTTGGTCTGAGGCCATATTTGAACTAAGATCCTCCCAGCTTCTGGGCCCGTGCTCTATCCACTGTGCCATCTAGCTGCCCCTGAAACAAAGTCCTAAAAAACCAGAGTTCCTATTTTGTTGAGACTCTACCTGTAGTTTAGGATCTCCCTTCCCCCAGCCATATTTTTTTGGAAGGGGGAGGGGAAATCAAAGGCCAGTGATCTAGAGCAGGAAATGACTGCACATTTGAAGTTTAAAATTGTTTTCATTTTACACTGAAACATCCCACTTCCAATCCTCTCCCATCTCCCATACTGCCCTACCCCTACCCCAGAAAGAAAGAGCCAAAATTCACATCCTGACTGAAGCACTTACTAGCTGTGTGACCCTGTGTAAATCACTTCACTTCTCAGCCTCAGTTTTCTAATCTGTTTATCTGTAAAACGGGAATAATAATGGCGTTTACCTTATAGGGTTGTTGTAAAGATCAACTGTGATAGCATATGGAAAGTGCTTTGCAAACTTTAAAGGACTATATAAATGCTAGTTATAAGTCAAGTCAACTAGCATTTATTAAGTGCTTACTATGTGCCAGGCATGTTGCTAAGCTCTGGGAACACAAAGTAGGGCAAAATCAGCCTTTGTCTTCAAGGTGCTCACAATCTACTGGCAGAGATGTTATCAGATCTGCTCTTTAGGAAGATCATTACTTTGATAGCTTAATGTAGATGGACTGGATGCAGGAGGGACATAAGACTTTGAGACCAACCAGAAGGCTATTGTAATAGTCCCCGGCATAAGGTGATGAGGGCCTGAGCCAGGGTGGTAGAAGTGTCAGAGGAAAGAAAGAGGAATCCAAGTGCAGGACTTTACCACAAATTCTATATGGGTGGGGGTGATGAGTTGAGGTTAATACCTACATTTTCCGGTCTGGGTGATTGGGACAAGGTGGTATTCTGGACTGTAGTATAGAAGTTAGGAAGAGGAGAGGGTTTTAGACACATTGAGTTTAAGATGTTTACAAAACATTTAATTCAAGATGTACAAGAAATAATTGGAAATCTAAGACTCAAGGTTAGAGATTAGGGCTGGATAAACAGAACTGATAATCGTACGCATTTGCTGTTCACTCATGTCTGACTCTTCATGACCCCATTTAAAGTTTTCTTGGCAGAGATACTAGAATGGTTGGCCATTCCCTTCTCCAGCTTATTTGTCAGATGAGAAAACTGAGGCAAACAGGGTTAAGTGACTTGCCCAGGGTCACACAGCTAGTAAGTGTCTGAGGCTAGATCTGAATTCAGGAAGATAAGTCTTCCTGATTCCCAGGTCAGTGGTCTATTCACCACACCACCTAGTGTATAGAGATAATAATTGAATCCTTGAAATTTGAGATCTTCAAGTGAAATAGTGTAGCAGGAGAAGAGAAGAGGACCTATGATAGAACCTTGAGGGCCACTCATGGTAATTGGGTGGACCTGGATAAAGATGTAGTGAAGGAGACTGAGGGGTTAGACAGGGAGGAGAGATGCAGGAAAAAATAGTGGCAAAAGCAGAGAGAGAGAGAGAGACACACACACACACCACACACACACACACAGACTGACAGAGAGACAGAGACAGAGAGAGACAGACAGAGACAGAGAGATATAGAGAGAGAGTGAGCCTTAAAGGCTGCAGAGAGGTCAAGAAGGATGAAAATTAAGAAAAGGCTGTTCAATTTGGCAATTAAGAGATCATTGGTAACTTTAAAGAGGACAGTTTCAGTTGAATGATGCGGTTAGAAGCCAGACTGCAGAAAGTTAAGAAGAGAAAGGAAAAGGAGGCACTGATTGTACATGGCTTTCTCAGCTGTAGTTATAAAAAGGCAGAGAGATATAGAACAATAGCTATTGGAGATAGATACATCATGAGAAGATTTTTGGAGGATGGAAGATGGACACAGGTACCAGAGAAGCAGCCATTTGACAGGGAGAGACTGAAGATTAATGAGAAAGTGGGGATAATTGTGGGGGCAAGCTGCTGGAGAAGAGTATGAGTTATAGGGGTTTTCCTTGGCAGAGAAAGAACCATCTCTTTATGTGAGACAGAAATGAAGGAGGAGATAGTGGCAGAAGGTGTCCAATTGATGTGAGATGAGGAGAGGAAAAGGAGTTCTTAGTGAACGGCCTCAAATTTTTCAGTGAAACATGAGGCAAGGTTCTCAGTTGAGAGGGTGAGGAGAGAGGGAGCAGGGGAGTTTTGAAGAGAGATGAAAATGTTAAGAAAAGCTGTGAGTTGGTTTGATAGGAGAGATGTAAAAAGATCCCTCTGTCATGTTGAAGGCCCAGTTGAAACTGGGTAACAAATGTATAATGGCCCCTAATACCCAATAGCACAGGTCCATGATCCTACCTATCTTCATTCATCAGCACAAATGCAAGTAAAGGCAGCAGATGGTCGGAGTGATCCAAGCAGGACAAGATCATAGATAGGATAAGGGGACAAGACTCAAAAGAAGAGAGTAGTGCAGAGTAGAACTAGCTCACCAGAGTCAGGGGGAGGAGGGGAGGATAGACAGTGCAGAGCGATACCCTAGGAAAGACCTGAAAGATGAAGGGACTGGAAGGGACAGGGTTAGGCACTGCAAAGCAGAGGCAGTAACAAAAAATTATTGGTGGAATTTCAGAATTCATGGACATGGAATACTTGTGAGTGATTGCAAGATAAAAGGTTATTATTAAGGAGAGAGAATAATGAAAGGAAGAAGCTTGGTCGTTTTTGACATGTTAGTACATTACTAGAGGTTTATTGTTTCACATTTATTGGTTCCCCTCCTCCTAAGGCAGTCTATTAATAAGTAAAAACTCTTAAACTCCAGGGTCGTGCTAGAGCCAGCTTGAACTTGTTATGACATCCATTTGTTAAATTTTCAGTGTAATTTATACCTCAGAAATCATAAATCATACACATCAGGATTGTCTAATCTTAAGTGATAGAGAAATGTTGCTAAAGTAGATGAAACCTAAAAATGTGTCCTGCATACTTTTTTTTTGAGAGTTGGTAACATTTACCTGCACACCACTAATTATATCCATATAAATGGTATGGGCTACCTAACCCCTAGAAATTACTTTATATCAACTTTGAATATATTTTGTATTTAGTTTTCTTCTCTGCTAGAATATGAGCTCCTTAAGGTGAGGGGCTGATTTTCCCTTTCTTTGGATCCCTCCTTGTGCTTAACAAAGATAATCATGTTTGTTGTATGACGAGTGTGTACTTTCTAGAAATAGAATATAAAAGCTTTGTGAAAGCAGGGATTGTTTAGTTTTTTGTCTTTATATCCCAAGGACCCAGTACAGAAATGCTTTTGAATGAGTGTCATAGATAGGATTCATAATTCGGATGGGAGATGGACCAGATGATGTTTTTTTTTTTTTTGAAGTTCTTGTTCAGCTCTACCGTTTTGTTATTATTGTTTTCATGAATTTATCTCTGCCTCAGTCAGGCTTCTGTTGTCCAGTGGTGAAGCAGCCTGCCCAACCTGTAGCCAGTCCAGTAGCAGCCAAGCCTGGTGAGGGGCCAGGCACACAGCTGCTAAATAACGTGCTCAACCTAGCCCAGTAGCCTATCGGTCTAGTCAGCCCAGATACTGCACCTGAGAAAAATAAGCCTAGCTGAGCCACCTGTCCACCACAGACACTATTCCCTGTGAGGAACCAACTCAATAGAGTAGCAGAGGAGCTCTTATACCATTGACACCATGTTCCACAGTGAACTTCACGAGGACCCTTCAGAAGAAAGGACAGCAAAGTTTAGCAAATCCAGTGCTGTTAGTTGCCTTGGCCATTCACATTCCCTGTACATGTCTTTTGCTATCATTGCATTTCAAGTTTATGTCCAATATTCTCTTTATTCTGGACTCTGGGTTTATTTGTGGGAAACTGTGCCCCTGGTGCTAGGGGATGTATTTTCTAACTACTCTCCCTTTTAAGGTATTTGAGTAAATTTATTCCCTAAAGAACTGAGTTTACTGACTGATTGATAAGGGAAAGCACACCTATGGGGGCTCATAAGCTAATGTTAGGGTAGCCACTCACACAATTACCCTTAAAATACTGAAAGTAGTAGTAGCCACCCCTCTGGAGGAGTGAGGTCAGAGTGGAGTGTTACATACCAAACACTAAAAAAGAGACTCTTTCAACAGAAAAAGAAGAGAAAAAGATTATATGTGAAAACGTGAATCTATTATGTAGAGCTTGCTTTTTTTAAAGCATGCAATAAATTCAATGTTACTTAAAAGCTATCCCTATCTCCTACTGTTACCTTCTGTCCATTAAAAAAAAAACAAACTTTTTTTTGGAGGGGGAAATAACTCTATAGGTATCTCCCCTTTCTCAAACAAATCCTTTTCCCAAATTAAAAAAAAAACCCACAAAACTTGTTATAAGCATAACCAAGCAAAAAATATCAACACTATTTGTTATATTTTAAAATATATGTATAATTCTGCACTTTGAGGTCATCACCCCTTTTTTTCAGGAAATAGGTAGCTTGCTTCATCATCAGTCTAGTAGAATAATTGGTCATTGCATTGATCAGAGTTCTTAAGCCTTTCAAAGTGTTTTGTATAGTGCTGTTGCTACTTTATAAACTTCTGGCTCTACTCACTTCACTCTCATCAATTTATAAAAGTTTTTCCAAGTTTCTCTAAAACCATCCCTTTCATCATTTCTTATGGAGATATAATTATTCCATTACATTAATATATCATAATCTGTTTGGCCAACTGATGGCACCTCCTTTGTTTTCAGTTCTTTGCTACGAGAAAAAGAATTGCTATATTTTTATACATCCTTTCTCTGATTTCTTTGGTGTATTGGTCTACCAGTGCTATTGACAGGTTAACAGTTGGAAATAGAAATTGCTTTCCAGAATGGCTTGACCGATCGAGAACTCTACCAAACAGTGCACCAGATCATTTTCTTTTCTAGGTAGGTATTCACTAACTATCCCTTTAATAATATGTTCTATAATCTTGTTGGGAATTGTAGCCAAGCTTATTGTTTGCAGGTTTCACTCATTTCTCCCCTATTTTGAACGTCAGAACAACTACTGCTCTTCTCTGGTCCAGCAGTTATTCTCCAGTTCTTCACAACTTTTCAAAACTCACACTGACAGCAGCTCAAAAATCACATCTAGTTGCTCTTTCAACACCCTGTGATGCAGTTCATTCGGACCCTGTGAGTTGAACTCATCAAAGGCAGCTAGGTACTTATTTTGGATTTCAACTTCCTTTTAGCCATTATTGTTTTCTTTTCCAGGTCAAAGATCAGGTTTTTTTTGGCAGAGAAAGTAAGCAAAATTAAGAGGTGGTTTTTATCATCTCTACCCCTGCAAACAACAACAGTACTCAAACATTAAGCTTTTATTTAGTGTCTAATACGTGCCAGGTGCTGAAGATAACAAGACAAAAAATATAATCTCTCTCTTCAAGAAGTTTACAATACACTCTTTGGGGGGGAAACATGTACACGTATGAACAAATGTAAAATAAAAAACAAAGTTATGTCTCAAGGGAAAGAAGAGTAGCATTTGGAGGGCGCAGGAGAAGTCTCATATAGGA
Source organism: Phascolarctos cinereus (assembly GCF_003287225.1). Classification (NCBI taxonomy): domain Eukaryota; kingdom Metazoa; phylum Chordata; class Mammalia; order Diprotodontia; family Phascolarctidae; genus Phascolarctos; species Phascolarctos cinereus. The sequence continues at coordinate 322,765,093 of NW_027555847.1, forward strand.
ACTGGCCCTTGAGCTTTGAAGGGAACTAGGATTGTGGACTGCATTCCAGGCATGGGGGAAGATGACCAAAATCACAGAGACAGAGATGGAATGCAATGTATGAGGAGCAGCGAATAAGCCAGTTTGACTTGAATGTAGAATACCTAAAGTATAGCAATATTTAAGACTGGAAAGATAGGGTGAAGCCAAATTGTGAAGGGTTTACAAGCCAAAGGAATTTGTTCTGATCATAGAGGGAAGAGGGAGCCGGCCAAGATTTCAAAGCTTCTAGCGAAGCGATGTGGTCATATCTGTCTTTTTTTGTTGTTGTTCAGTCGCTTTTCAGTCACGTCCAGATCTTTGGGACTCCATTTGGGGTTTTCTTGGCATGGGTACAGGAGTGGTTTGCCATTTCTTTCTCCAGCTCATTTTACAGATGAGGAAATTGAGGCAAACAGGATTAAGTGACTTGTCAGGGTTATCACACAACTAATAAGTGTCTGAGGTTGGATTTGAATTCATGAAGATGAGTCTTCTTACTTCCAAACCCAGTGCTCTATCCACTGCACCACCCAGCTGCCTGACCAGTGCTTTAGGAATGTCATTTTGGCAGCTATTTTGGCAGATAAGACAAAAGAGAGGCTGGATACAGCGAGACCAATTAGGAGGCTACTGCATCTGTTGTTATTGTTCCATCCATTTTGATACTGTTCCCCCGCCCCACCATGTGATTTTTAAAATTCCTCTTTGCTGTCCATAACTTACCATTAGTTCATTTTTAGTTTTAGGGTGCCTGACTAGAACCACTGGATTTAGAAGTGGGGACAGCTGCTTTGAGAGTGTACTTTTCCTTCTAGGCATTTCTAAATGAGTTCAGGGAAGTAAAATTCCGCTACAAAGAACTTCAAGTGTTCCTATGCTGGATTCCCACTGTAATTAATCAACATTTACAAATTCTTCCTTTAAGAAGTCTTATTAAAAACTACAACATACTATTCCTTCCCTTTTCTTTTTTTAGAGGAGAATCTTGTCTCTGGGAGAGGAGTTAGTTACCTTCTAAACTCAGAAGCTAACAGGAGTCAAGTAGGACCTGTGCTTAAAAAAGGCTTTCACAAGGAGGCCATGGGGAGAGTGGGGAAGGAGTCAATAAAGGAAGAAAAGAAATGATAGAGTGAGGGAAGAAGAGTAAAGCATAGTAAAGGTTTTGATTAAGTTTGACTGTACATTCATTTTTTTTTTTTAGGCAATTAGGGTTAGGCGACTTGCCCAGGGTCACATAGTTAGTAAGTGTCAAGTGTTTGGTCTGAGGCTAGATTTGAACTCAGGTCCTCCTGACTTCAGGGCCGGTGCTCTATCCACTGTGCCACCTAGCTGCCCCCTGTACATTTATTTTTAAAAGAAGACAGTTCTTCAATTTGGAATGATCCCCAAAACTGCTCATACTTTTAAACCCAGCAATACCAGCACTAGGTCTGTATCCCAAAAGAGATCAAAGAAAAGGGAAAAGGACCTATATGTACAAAAATATTTATAGCAGCTCTTTTTGTGCTGGCAAAGAATTGGAAATTGAGGGGATGCCCATCCATTGGGGAATGGCTGAACAAATTGGGTATACGATGGTGATGGAATCCTATTGTGCTATAAGAAATGATGAGGAAGATGGTTTCAGAGAAACTTGGAAAGGCTTATATGAACTGTTGCAAATGAAGTAAGCAGAACCAGGAAAACATTGTACACAGGAACAAAAACTTTGCAATGATGATCAGCTGTGAAAGACTTAGCTACTCTGATCAAGACAATGATCCCAGACAATTCCAAAGGACCCATGATAAAAAAAATCTGCCTTCAGAGAGAGAACTGATAAGCTCTGAGGGCAGATTGAAGCAGACTTTTCCCATTTTCTTTATGTTGCTTGGTTTTTTTCTTTTTCATCAACACGGCTACTATTGAAATGTTTTGCATGACTTCACATGTATAATTGATATCATATGGCTTGCTTTCTTAATGGGTGAGGGAGGGGTGAGAGGGAGGGAAAGAATTTGGAACTCAAAAAAAAAGAATGTTAATGAAAGAAATAAAAGGAAAAGAGAATAGTTCTGCCCTCAATGATGAGTTTATAGTAAATTTGTGTTGGGAACTTGGGAGATATGTGGACCAACTTGACAATATAAGGCACATATATCCAAATGTTAATTTTGAGGGTATTAGACCAGTAGTCTCCTATTTCTGCCTATTTCTGCTGCTCTTTTTGCCCCTCCCTGTGCCTAGTGCAGGATAATCAGCCACACATATTCCTCTCCAAAGAAGACATCCGACTTTCATTTCCTGCTCCTGTCTTTCATTGCCCACCAAAGCAGCAGTAGCACATATCTTTGTCCTCTGGTCTGGGCTCCACAAATCATCTACTCTGCCTTCCTTCAGCATCCGAGGCTACAGTAGGGAGACAAGTAGACCTGATGTGATCTCCAGAGATCACATCTCACTCTTCCTGACTTCAGGGAAGAAGGAAATTTGCTAGCCAAATTTCAACAACAACTTTTGCCTAATTAGTATATGACACTGAAAAACGAGTATTGTGATTTAGTAAGTGAAGCCAATTGTAGACTTCTTCCATTTGTATCTGTGTATCTTTATGAGGTATGTTTTCCATCCTGTGCTGACAGACATTAAAACCAAGTATTAATGTACACTGAACTTGCTAAGCTATAATTTTTAAAGTGAAGCACGTTCTATCACATTGCTCTGAAGATATTAGTATTTTTAATCTGTGCTAAAGCTTTTTGTATAGTTCATAAATTTAAAACTTTTTCATCTCTCATACTTCTAAATATCTACTTTTAATGGATACATGATGTATCAGTATAATGTAATTTGTAAATATATGTGTATTAGTGGTACACAATAGAAAATGCTTGGAGACTGCCAGTAGACACTAAATGCCATAGAAATTCAGTGAAAGGTTCTGAACAGTCAGCCCAGGGGAGTCAATAAATGTTTGATGAATGAATAAGCAAGCATGAAGAAGATCTCTGGTACAGGGGTTCTCAAAAGGGTCCAGGCACTTCTGGAGACTCAGGGGGTCTTTGAGGTCAAAATGATTTTCATAATGCTGACATTTTAATCCGTAATATTGTAAGTATAGATATAACCCACATAAAGCAGGGTTCTTTGAGGATATCTTCAACAATTTTTAAGAGTAGAAATGAGAAATTAAGGCTCAGAGAGGATGACTTGTCAAAGGTCTCATAGCAGAGCTGGAATCTGAACGCAGGTCCTTTGGCTCGGAAACCAGTGTTCATTTCACTATAACCACCCATGAAAAGGTTGGGAGAACTCGTAAATGGGACCAAATGAAGGAAAGCCTTGACTGAATATGTCTGGCCCTTCAGAACCTATCTCCCTCCTAACCTTTCAGTCTTCTTGTGGCTAACTTGCCACCACGTACTCTTCCACCTAGTGACACTGGCCTTTTGGCTCTTTCACAAATAAGACACTGCATCTTATGGCTCTGGATACTTTCTCTAGCTGTTCCCTGTGCCGGGAATGCTCCCCCTCCTCATCTCCACCTTCTGGCTTCCTTAGCCTCCTTTAAACTCCAGCTAAAATCCCATCTTCTACAAGAAGCCTTTCCTAACTTCTCTTCTCCATTCTATTGCCTTCTTTGTACTAATTACTTCCATTTATCCTGTGTACAGCTTGTTTGCCTACTTGTTTGCCGTCTTCCCCTTAGATTGTGAGGTCCTTTCAGGCAAGGAATATTTTTTTTTAAAGGCAATTGGGGTTAAGTGACTTGCCCAGGGTCACACAGCTGGTTAAGTTTCAAGCGTTTGGTCTGAGGTCATATTTGAACTCAGGTCCTCCTAACTTCAGGGCCGGTGCTCTATCCACTGCGCCACCTAGCCGCCCCTGCGGGGACTATTTTTTTGCCTGCTTAGTACAGCATCTGGCACACAGCAGGTATTTAATAAATGTTTAGGGACTGATTTGCTAAGAGTGCCTAACAGCCTTAGAAGAGGAAAGCTGTGTTGACTAAACAGTAAGAAAGAATAGCAGTACCAAATCCGGCAGTCTGGATAACAAGAAATCTTTTATCAGGGACCTTTGGGTAACCTATATATCTGGGCCCCATTTATCTTAATTAGCATGATGGCTAGGATCTGCTCCAGCTGGTGTGTTGCATCTGTTTTCCATATAAATAGGGAAAGGAGCTAATCTAGAGAAAAACCTTCCCTCCTACACAATGGAGAAGAGGATGAGCCTGTGTATGGATGGATGTATAGAGAAGGAAGTGCAACTGCCATTCTCGTAAGCACTCCTCGTGTAATAGATGATTAATTGAACCCTATTTTATTCTAATCATTATTAATCAGTTTGATATAATTCCATAGGGGTAGTGATTATAAGTTCTATATATTAAGCTCCAGAACTCTGAACTGCAGATTGTAAGTTCACTTGCTTAATCATAGGAAGCCAACTGGAGGAACTTCACCCTTGTTTTTCCTTCTTATGGTGGCCAACCCCAGCATGGCAAAGGTGACTTATTACATGGAAAGTCCCCTAGCTATTTCTGTTGCCCCTCCATCCTTTATCATCCCTCTATTGCTCAGCATAGGAAGATGACTATGAATACTTAACCAGTTGGCCTGTATGGCTTACCTGTGTACTGGCCCATTAGCCAATGTAGATGTTTTGACATCTGTTTACCAGTCCAGCCCATGGGTGTGCTCATCAGGACCTCCTGAAAGGTCCTTGGTCTTTTAAGTTCTGCTCATTAGCCCATGAGATTCTGTATTTTTAGTTTGCTTCACCTGTATTGTCCAGGTATCAAGCACTATAAAACTAAGCCCTGGAGAAAGGGGGCATCTCAGATTGTGAGGGAGATCTGAGGTTCACTTCATTAGAGGGGGCCATGGACCTTTTAATAAAGTGCCATTAGCTCAAAGTTCTGCCTTAATTTCTTTTATTGTAGGTTGGGCAATTTTTGGATCCCACATTGGTCAGATTTTCACTCCTATTTATCTGGTAGCAACAGAAGCAGGTAGATTATTTCAACTTTTACAATCCTCTCCATTGCTCATTTAACATTTACTATCGCCTAATGTATGAGAGATAGACACAAATGTCTGGATGGTATTTGTTGCCCTGTTCTTGTGTATGGGGCAGGGAGGAGGATGGTGTGATGGGGGTGCAAGTCATGTTCACAATAGATCTCTTGTGAACTTTTTATACTTTCAACCCAAGCCACAAAAGCATTATCAGGGGAATAAACTCATGTAATGATCTATTAAACAAGGAAACACCTTGTTTATCTCAAGTGAATGAATGAAAAAGTTTTCAAGTGCTTACCATGTGTCAGGCACTTTGATAAGGGCTGGGGATGTAAAGATAAAAGCACTATAATCCCTGCCATCAAGAAGCCTGTATAGGTGGGGCAGCTAGGTTGGGCAGCAGTCAGGAGTTAGGAGGACCCAAATTTGGCCTCAGTCACATAACACTTAACTAGCTGTGTGACTGGCAAGTCACTTAATCCCAAGTGCCTCAAAAAAAAAAAAAGCAGCTTGTATTGGAATAGTAAGACAACACACAGACAGGGGAGTGATGACCAGAAGGGTCTTTTGGTCTGGGAAGTCATAGGGATAGTGAATGGAGTAATAGGGCACTGAATTGATATAATTGTTTCAGAGGCAAAGATGGTATTGATTTGATACTGTTCTCAGAGCAAGAGGTAAAAAGTGGAAGGGGGTAGGGGCACGTATGTGACTAGCAGGTAGCAAGAAGCTGGCCAAAGTGAGGCATGGTTGGGTCTAAGGAAAACTACTGTGTAGTAATGGGTGCTCACCAGTCAAGACAGCACAGCCCCATGATGGGAGTTCCAAAAATGAAAAGAAACAGACACGATTTTTGGTCAACAAAACTTCTATTTGCATCCACTTCCTTCTTACTAGCTTTGTTACTAAGGTCCAGTCACAACTACTCCAACTCAGTTCCAAGAGAACCCACCTCTCAGAGTAGTGAGAAATGATCATGTATGTGAAGCACTTAATTTTAGTACATAAATGCTAGCCACTTTTACATGAAAGTGTTTCACATTAGGTGGATCTTCCAGATAATTAACACTATTAACCATGGAAATAGAGGAATTTTCAATTTTGTAAATTCTCCAAAATTGTTCTATACATTTCCTTGCTCTCATAAATGGAAGATACTTAACTGTTCTTGATTACCGTGGCCATGGTTCAAATTTTAAAAACATTTATAAAGTACCCACTAGATACAGCAAGAACAAAACAGTCTATCCTTAATCTTACATTCTACTGGGTGACATAATATAGTTAACAACTATTTATTAAACCTCTACTATGTACCAGGCACTGTGTTAGGCCCTGGGGATAGAAATACAGTGCATGAAACCACCCCAACTCCCAAGGAACTTCTATTTTTAATAAGGAAGACAACAATGACATAATTAGGCAAAATAAATGTAAAGTCAATAAATAGAAAGGCGTTAAAGACAAGGAGGAAAGTGGCAGTTGAAGGAATCAGGATACTTCATGAAGTGGTAGTGCTTAAGCTGCATCTGGAAGAAGAAAGATTCTATAAAGTCCAGGTGAACAGCGTTACGTTGAGAAACAGAGAAGGCCCACTAATTTGGCTGCATCACAGAATGATACAGGGGGTATAATGCTCTGGAAATTTAAATTGAGGCAAGATTGTGAAGGGCTTTAACAACTAAGCAGAAGTTTATACTGTATCCTAGAGTCAATAGTGAGCCACTATGATTACTGAGCAGGAATGTTACATGGTGAGATCTGTGTATAAAGGAAGAAAAAAATCACTTTGGCAGAAGTGTGGAAAATGGATTGGGAAGAGACTTGAGGCAGGAAGAACAATTAGGAGCCTGTTGAAAAAATCTAGGCAAGAAGTAATGAGGCCCTAAAATAACACAGTAGGTCTTTGAGTGAAGAGTGAAGACCAAATGAGGGAGACAACACCAAAGTTATGAATGTGGGAAACTAGAAATATGGAAATGTATTTGAGAAAAATAGGGGTATTCAGGAGAGGGGGTGGTTTTGAGGCAAAGATAATGAGTATCATTTTGGACATTTGGGTTTGAGATGTCTCTGGGACATCCAGTTTATAAAGTCCGATAGGCAACTGGTAGGTGATATAGTATTGAAGATCAAGGTTAAGACCAGAACTGGATACCTATCCAGAGGGCATCAACATAGAGATAATTAAACCTGTGGGAGCTCATGAGGTCATCAAAGTAGAGTGTAGAGAGAAATAGGGGACCCATGACAAAGGCTTGGCAAACTAAGTTAATGTTCTATACCCATAATTATACAATTAAGTATAGCACAAAAATAATTGACGTGAGATGATTATCAAGGAAATTGTCATAAAGTACCTGCACTAAACCTGGAAGGACAAGAATTCTGAAAGTGGAAATGAGAAGGAAATGCATTCCAGACAGGCATGGGGAAGAGTACAAAATTAAGCAAAAGATGGCAGTGCCAAGTTTGAGGAAAAGCTGCTAGTGATTTTGCTAGAATTTAGTGTTCATGAAGGATTTGGTTGTTCAGTTCCTTTTCAGTTGTGTCCAACTCTTCATGATACCATTTGAGGTTTTCTTGGCAAAGATACTGAAGTGGCTTGCCATTTCCTTCTGCAGCTCATTTTTACAGATGAGGAAACTGGCAAAAAGGGTTACATGACTTGCCCAGAGTCACACAGCTAGTATGTTTTTGAGGCCAGATTTGAATTCAGGAAGATGAGTCTTCCTGATTCCATACTTGGCACTCTATCCACTGAACCATTTAGTTGCCCTCATAAAGGACAGATGTATGAAATAAGGTTGGAAAAGTAGGTGAGAGCCAGATTGTGGAGAGTTGTGAAGGTCAGCCTAAGAACTATGCACTTTTTATCTCATAAGCAATGGGGAGTCCTTGGTGATTACAGAATAGGGGAGTGATAAAGTCAGACTTGTGCCTTAAAAAGATTAGGTTGGTAGCTACATGGATAGATACATGGAGGAAAGAGACTTCGAGCTCTAAGTTAAGATCAATTAGAAAGCTCTTAGAGTGGTTTAGGTGTAGTGGCTGAGACAAAGACTGATGAAAACATGTGGAAGCAAGAATGGATAAGTCTTACTGATTATACATGGAAGCACGGGAAAGGGAAAATTATAGAGTAACTCCAAGGTCATAAACTTGTATTACTAGATGATAAGAGTAGTGCTAACTTAAATAATGGCGGATATCATGGGAAAGTATAAGCTGTTTTGGACTTACTGAGCTTGAGATACATACAACATATTTACCAGGCAGCCAACGATGTGGGACTGGACCTGAGATCTGGATTAGGCATATAATCATCTATGCAGAGATATTTGGACTTACTGCACATCCTAAGGGAGAGGAGGCCCTAAGACAGAGCTCTACAGGGCACATGCTAAGGAGGTGGAGACAAAATGATGATCCAGTAAAGGAGACTAAAAAGTTATCAGACAGGTAGGAGACCAAGGTGGAAACTGTTGTGGGACTCGAGGAGGGACAAAAAATGTGATTGACGTATTTGACATATAAAGAAATTACCCAGAAGTATTGGAATCAAAGGCAAAGCGCAAATTAAAAGAATCAACAGATTACCAGTAGAGATTCCTAGATATAAAAACCCCCAAAATATGACTGCCACAATTGAGAAGTACCAAGTCAAAGGGAAAAAAAAAACCCAAACATCATTTTTTGGAAGAAAGACTACACACCGTGGAACCTTGCAGGAATCACATACCACCATGCATCAAGTTCAAGAAAGAAAAAAAAATACTGGAATATGAAATATAAAAAAGAAAGGCCTACAACAATAATTTATTCTGAAAAGTTTAGCATAATCCTGTAGGAAAAAAAATCAATGTTTAATATCATCAATGACTTAAAGAACTCCTGGTGGGAAAACAAGAATGATGCAGATTTCTGAAGGTAAAAACAATCTACAAAAGAAACTTTTGAAAATATGACATTTTGATCAAGTGTTTGCATCTCAAAAAGTAAAGAAGAAACTATTGCACCTTTAGTCTTAAGAATGCTTACTATCCTTCTCTCTGCCCCTTGCAATCTCTAGCACTCTGGAAAGCTCAGCTCAGGAGCCACTTCCCACATGAAGTCTCTTTTTGAACCTTCCCCTCAACCCCTAGGAGGTAGTATCCTCCTGTTACTTTGCAAATATTTTGTAGTTACTCAGCTGTGTGCATATTGTCTCCCCCAAAAGAATGTGACCTCATATGGTTGTTAACACTTCACAATTCTCTGGACTTGTCCCTCTCTTCAATGTCTGTCATAGCTTTTTGCTATGTGCGCTTGTTTATGATAGTATCTCTTTCTCCTCCATCCTTAACAAGATAAACTTGTTAAGAGTTATCGGTAAAGTAAGACTAAAAAGGCTTGGAGTTCCTTCCCATATATAAAGTAATGCTGAATGAGAGCTATAGGCTAGTAGTTTTGAGTAGCATGCTTTTTTGTATTCTTTGAAGCTAAATTTACTGAATGTTGTATGATTTTTATGGGTCAATCAACACTCATGAAACATCTACAATATGCCTGGTACAGTGGATATAATGACATAAAAAAGGGGTCCCTGCCCATGAGGAACTTAGATTCCACTGGGGAAGACACGTACATTACAAGTATATACAAATAAATACAAGACAGTTGTCTACGTACTATGTTCAAAATCTAATCTTTTCTTTTAAAAAACAAAACTCAACAATTCATGTTATATTAACATTTTATGAAAAAATAAACACAAATTTTATTTACTGCCCTTTTGGCTTAATTATATGTAACTTACTAGAAAATCTTTACCATGAAAAACTGTCATCTAAATGAAATGATCATTTGTAGTTTCACAGTTGAAACTCAGTTCAGCATCCATACACAGTATTTCAGAATTTCTACTTGTAGACAAATTATTGCTCTAAGAAACTTTTATACTATCACAAACTAAAAAATACCTCATCAATAATATATCACTGTTAATATATTTACCACTGTCCAAATCTACAGTAAACAGAGAAGCCTTTTATTGGGGTTTTAATTTAATGACCACTGTCACAATTAATTTAGGATAAAGCAGGTGAATGGGGAGGGTAGACTCTTGTTTGGAAATGGGATAGAGACTGGACCTGTCATTTCTTTGATACAGGGAGCTTCCAGATGAGGAAACTGCCTTTACCAATGTAGCTTGGCACTTTCTCTGAAACACAGCTTTAAGAGTTGCTTCTCATCATGTGTAATGGGGATAAGCTAGACGCATTTCCAATAAGATTGGGGGTGAAACAAGGATGTCCATTTTCACCACTGTTATTCAATACTGTACTAGAAATGTTAGCTTTAGCAATAAGAGGGAAAAAAAAGACATTGAAAGAATTAGAACAGGCAAAGAAGAAAGAGAGCTATCAAACTTTGCAGATGATATGATGGTATGCTTAGAGAATCCTAGAGAATCAAGTAAAAAACTACTTGAAATAATAAACAACTTTAGCAAAGTTGCAGAATATAAAATAAACCCACATAAATCATCAGCATTTCTACATACTACTAACAAAACCCAATAGCAAGAGAGAGAGAAATTCCATTTGAAGTTACTGTAGACATTATAAAATATTTAGGAGTCTACCTACTGAAACAAACCCAGGAACTCTGAACATAATTACAAAACACTTTTCACACAAATAAAGTCAGATCTAAATAATTGGAAATATCGGTTGCTCATGGGTAGGCTAAGCTAACATAGTAATCTACTGTTTGATAAACCCAAAGACTCCAGCTTCTGGGATAAGAATTCACTATCTAATAAAAACTGCTAGGAAAACTGGAAGAGTATGGCAGAAACTAGGCATAGACCAACACCTTACACCAGATACCACGATAAAGTCAAAATGGGTACACGATTTAGATACAAAGGCAGACACTATAAGCAAAGTAGGTGAGCAAGGAATGGTTTACTGTCAGATCTATGGAAAAGGGAAGATTTTATGACCTAACAAGAGATAGAGAACATTATGAGATACAAAATGGATAATTTTGATTACGTTAAATTGAAAAGTTTTTGCACAAAGCCAATGCAACCAAAATTAAAAGGGAAGCAGAAAGCAGGGAAACAATTTTTACAACCAGTGTCTCTGATAAAGGCCTCATTTCTAAAATATATAGAGAACGGAGTCAAATTTATAACAATACAAGTCATTCTCCAACTGATAAATGGTCAAATGATATGCACCGGCAGTTTTCAGAGGAACAAATTAAAGCCATCCGTAGTCATATGAAAAAATGCTCTAAATCACTATTGATTAGAGAAATGCAAATCAAAACAACTTTGAGGTACCACATCACACCTGTTAAATTGGCTAACATGACAAAACAGGAAAATGATAAATGTTGGAGATGTGGGAAAATTGGAACACTAATGCATTGTTGGTGGAGTTGTGAACTGATCCATTAAGCTGTACATACCCTTTAACCCAGAACAGAGATCATAAAAATGGGAAAAGCACTCACATATACAAAATATTTATAGCAGCTCTTTTTGTGGTGGGGAATGGAGGGGATGCCCATCAGTTGGGGAATGGCTGAACAAGTTGTGGCATATGAATGTAATGGAATACTATTGTGCTACAAGAAGTGACGGGCAGGCAGAATTCAAAAAAACTTGGAAAGACTTACATGAACTGATGCAGAGTGAAGTGAGCCGAACCAGAACATTGTATACAGTAAGGGCAACACTGAGCAATGATCAACTTTGACAGATTTAGCTCTTCTTAGCAATGCAAGGATCTAAGACATCTCTAAAAGTCTCATGATGAAAAATGCTATCCACATCCAGAAAAATAATTCAAAGCATACTATTTTTTTTTTGTTTCTTCTTTTTCGTGGTTCCTCCCATTGGTTCTAATTCTTCTTTACAACATGACTAACGTGAAAACATGTTTAAGAGGAATGTATATGTAGAGCCTATATCAAATTGTACGCTGTCTTGGGGAGTGTGGAGGGGAGAATTTAGAACTCAAAAGCTTATGGAAGTGAATGTTGAAAACAAAAAATAAATAACTCAATAAATACATTTTTTAAAAGTTGTTTGCCCAGGGTCACATGGCTAGTATGTGGCAGTGGCAGTGACAGGACTCCAACCAGGGACTCCCTGATTGTAAGGCTAACTCTTTATCCACAGTACAGCCCCGTCTCTGATTTTAAAATTGAAAAATAAATTATTTGTGATATTTTGAAATATCTAGGGAGTAAGAGCTTTCTTGAGCATATATTTAAAAATTATAAATGGGTACTTAGGGTACTAAGGATAGCTAAATATGGAAGGAAAGTAACTAATGATGCAAGGCAAGAGGAGCCCATGGGCTGATTTTACTGCTTGTGTATTTTTGGGTTAGGGTACAGAGAACGAGGATGGGTGGTTATAAATTTTCATAAACTACAGTATTTACAATGTAATATTTATTGAACTCCACCCATTAATACTTTTAAAAGCTTAAAATATGAAACTAAATTCAAAAGGAAATTCCATTTTTCCTATTGTTGAAAGGGTTAATGGTGTAAATTAAAGTGAAAATACTGACTCAAGGTACACACAAAAAAGAGGAGACAAGAAATATCAAATGATTCAAACTAAACTTAACACATGTTAACATTATGAAAAGCATGATATAATATAAAACAATGTAAGGGATAAGTAAGAGAATGGCCTCAGAACGAAAATAAACTTCCTAATTATGAAAATTCTTTGGTAAGGAAAAAAAAAGGAGTGGAATGATAGCTAGTAAAAATCTTTTTTGCAAAAAAACAATTTTCTTTGGTTTTCATATAATTTTACCTTTTATGACATCCCATGAATAACTTGCAGAACTTTCTCATCCAAGCAATTTAAGAGAAACATGAAAAACAAAATTTAAGCAGAATTAGTGTAGGAGGTAATACAGCTAAAGACAAAATGACAACTATGGGTATGTTTTATAAAGTATTTTTTGCCTAATTACCACAAAATGGACTACTTTAAACTTCTAAGTAGTGGAAAAGAGAACTGGAGTCACAGAGTCTCAGCTCTGCTTCTCGTTACTTGCATAACCCTGGACAAAAAAGCCACTAACTTCTCAGGACCTTGGTGCCCTCCTTTCTAACATGAGGGACTTGGGATGGATGATTTTTAAAGCTGCTTTTTTCCAGTCCTAAATTATAGGAAATAGTTTAAATGTTCCAGAAAGAAGTGAGTTATTTGACTGAGTCATTAAAGTGAACTGGCAATAGTACAGAGGTTTGCTGTACAGAATTATAGTCAGCTAGGTGGCTCAGTGGATAAAGCTGAGTTCAAATCAGGCCTCACATATTCACTAGCTATGTAACCTTCGGCAAATCACCTAACTTCTGTTTGCCTTAATCCACTGGAGAAGGAAATGGCAAACCACTTCAATATCCCAAGAAAACCCCACGGACAATACTGGCATGCTATGGCGTCACAAAAAGCTGGACATGACTGAACAATAACAATCCTTCCTTTTTCCTATCATCCTCCTAATTCCAATCTTCTCCCTTTTGCTTGTTCCTTTTCTTAAGGGCAGCAAGGTGTGCAGTGAGTAGAGCAATGGGATTGGAATCAGGAAGATGAATTCAAATTCAGCCTCAGACACTTACTGTGACTCTGGGCAAGTCACTTAACCCTGTTTGCTTAACCCTGATACCAATGAAGTATCTTTGCCAAGAAAACCCCAAACAAGGTCATGAAGAGTTGGTCAGAACTGAAACAACTGAATAACAAAATAAAATTATACTAACAGCCAATATGCATATGTGTCAGCTACACTACATACTGCTTACCCACTGAGGAGAAACCTGCCATTTTAGCTGCCTAACAAGAAATGGAAAGGAGGGATTAATGGGTAACACAAAAAAATTAGTGCCACTGATTTGCAAACATTGCTAAAAGTAAGACTATTTTATATATTGGTTCCTTTGTTTTCCAGTTTAAGTAACCAATTTTAAAAAATTTTATAACTGTATGATTTCCTAATTCTCACTTCTTGTCTTGAATTGGGAGCTCGCAAATATCTCTCAAATTAGGCAATTTGGCCATAAAACGGCAACACAAAATTTTCTGGATGTAATCAAAAGCACATTTAGAAATGTCTTACGTACAGAAAACTCAAATATGAAAATCTAATTCCTATTTTGTTTTGCTTAGACTTTGCAAAAAAAAATTCTGAGTCAAAGTTCAAACTTTCATTTGAATCCTTGTAAAAAATGTGTAAATATATATTTACAAAAGGAGAATATGACAGAAAAATAAGCACATTGAAACAATTTCTGTCTTCTTAGTATAACACATCATTTCTATTTTCCCTTAGTTCAATGTGAAAAACTTGTCTATCCCCAAGAATATATGATATGTTGTACTGACACACACAGTAAGATTTCTTTTTAATAAAAACAAAGTATTGTAATTCAAATTGTCATTAGTCACATATACAATCAATGTTTCACATATACAATCAGTCCATTTCAAAAATTCCTTTAGAAAAGCATCTTGATCCAGTAGGACTGAGCTTTAAAAAAATTCAAATACAGTATACTGTTTTTGTACATCTATGTGCATTTCCCCTCAATATTACCAATAGTGAGTCATTTAATCTTCATTATTCACAGCCAACAGATAAATCACATTTCATGTCACATGATGTAAGTGCCATCTTTGTAGTATTTCATGGATTCCATCTGTTTTGTCATAGCAAGCACGTCATGAAATCCTGTACTTAGGCCAGACATGTGTTGGAAGTAGGCCTCTTTTTCCACCTGGACTGTCAAATTGTTCACTCCAGCATCTTTAAGTACCCCCGTAACCTAAACACAATTACAAGAAAGTGTAAAAATTTTAAATTAGGAGATGATATACAGGGATATTAACATTATATCCTGGTTATTTAATATAGTTTTCTAACACCGCCAATAAAGTTTAATAAACTAAATTAAGTCCTAGGTAAGTCTTTGAATATCTTTTAGACTATGGTAGTTCTGAAATTCAGGCAGCTGTTCCTTGACTTCCTCCCCTCCTTCCCTGCCTTTAGCTAAAACTACCTAGGAACTTCAGTCTAAGTTATAAAAAAGTAACTTTTTGTGGTGAGATAATTGCAGATAGGTTAAATTTAGAAAAGTGGTGAATTGATGCAGTCAAATAAGCAGAAAGAAAACAATGTTCACAATGACTACAACAATGCAAACAAACAAAAAAACACTAAAACTGAATGCCATGAAATTAAGACTAAACTTGGGCCCTAAAAAGAGACATAAGAAGATTTTCCATCAGCCCAGAGTTTTGGGGACAAATTAGTTAGTATTCTGGACCTTCCTTTCTCTCCCTTCTTTTTTATTTTTATAACAGATAGCTCCTTGGGAGCTGCAGGGGGAAACATACACTGGGATATGTAGGTAATGTAAAAACAAAACACAAAAATAAAATTATTTAAATAAAAAAGAATGGGTGATAATACTAGACCTCCTTAAAACTTTTTAGTATCATATCCATTCTATCTTCCCTATCTCAGAAGAGGTATTAAGAGGCCACTTGATCTGAGCCCTTAAAACCACCCTTCCTTACCTTTTACAGGGCTACACTCTAACCATTATTAACCTTTCCTTCTCTGCATACTCATTCTCTTCTCTACTAGTTCCTTCCTATTTATCTGCAAACACACTCAGTTCTAAAAGGGCATTCCCTTGACCCTTCTACCCCAGTTAGCTACCATCTCATCTCTCTCTTCCCTTTCACAGTCAAACTTCTTGAAAAAGTAGTTTACATTTGATGCCTCCACTTCCTCACCCCTGTAATGCACTGACCTCAAAAGAGAGTTACTGCTCTTTTTCAGTGCTCATCATCTTTGGCCTCTCTGACCAGTGGCTATTGGCCACTGCTGACCAGCCCCTACTTTTGCAGTTTCTCCTCCCTTGGACTTCAAGATTCCATATACCTCTTACTTTTCTCCTACCTAGTTATTTTTAATTTAATTTAATTTTTTAACAGTCCCATTAAAGCAGATATTACCTTAAATTTTCTCCTTGGCCTTTTTTTCTCAACATTTTTTGCTGGACAATTTCATTTATTCTTACAGCGTCAGCTCTCACCTCCCTGCAGACTCCAGATTCACACTACCACTTCTACTTTCCTTACGACATCTCCATTTTAGTGTTTCACTAGCATCAAAAATTCAGTACCTTTCCTGCAAAACCTGTCATTCTTTGTGATTACAATTTTTAAAGAATGGCATCACCATTCACATAGTGTTCTATGTTCACAGTATCATAGAGCTGGAAGGGATCTTAGAGGTCATGTATTCCAATACTTTATTTTACAGAAGGGGAAACTGAGGCCTAAGGAGGTTAAGTGACTTGAACAAGTATTAAGACCATAGGTAGTAAACATCAAAGTTAGGATTTGAGTCCAATGACTCCAGAACCAGTGCTCTTTCCACTGTACTTTGATACCTCCTAAACTTTCTCAAAGACCTTCCCACCTTCATTCTCTCCAACTCCAAATCTATCCTTCAAACTGTTAAATAACTAATATTTTTGTGTACTGTCTGGGTCATATGACAGCTCTGCTCAAAACACCTGAATGGCTTTCAGCTGTGTAAAGTTCAAACTCCTGGCAACAAAGACTTTCTACTCCTCTTCATGTTCCATCTTAACAGGAAATGTCACTATTCTCAGGACAACAGGGAAGGCATCTTGTCTAAATCTAACCCCCCCCTCCCGGAATTAATGAAAGTCTGCTGAACCGAAGGGGGGAAAAACCTTCCTAGTCAAAATGTGACTTATTAGAATTAGTATTAATTAAAAAAAAATCTAGGCCCATGCATATGGAGAAATCTCAATGACACACCGACTTTTAAAGAGGAGGGGAGTGTGTTATCAACTTCCAACAATGTAAACGTGGAACACGCACACAGCAAGAACCATGGCCTGCTCATTCTCTAGACACAGACTTTCTGTACTGTACAATGTCATTATACTAGTTCATAATAAATTTAGCATTCTGTAACAACTGTCATGCCTTATTTATCTAACATCACTGGAGTGAACTGTCCAGATAAATGCAGCTTTGTCCCTTTAAACATTAACTTTCAAAATATCTTAGCCATATTTAATGGAAATCTCTGAAATACAAAATATCTCTGAATATATTAATATAGAATTTAAACTTTTATTCTGTCAAGATTAACATTACGAACATCAACTATGAACTGAAGTCCTCAGCTTTATGCTAAGTGTACCTCAGAACGTCAGTTTCAGTTCTTAATCATCTCTCCACTGTCAACTGTCATTTCTTACTATTACTACCATCTTCTAACTTGCTTTTAATCTGTTAGAAAGCCAGGTAATCAAAATCATATGAATTACATGTAAAAATGGACTTTCATGAAAAGTCTCTTCTGTAAAGTGACATGACTACTTTTTTTGTCACTTTGTAGGGTGACTACCACTTTAGCAATTTAGCTTTTAAAATTTATTTCCAGATTTGTGACTGTTCTAGAAAGCTATAGCTACCAGAAATCTGACCTACATAGAAATGGGGTACCAAATGAACCTCAGAAATGAAACAACTTGCCCAAAGTCACACAGCCAGCTAGTAGCAAAGCCAGGATGCAAACCTGACCCTCTTGATATGGTATTTTTTTCTGCTATACTAATATATTGCTTTCTAATTCTCTCAGGTATATAATTCTCATCTTTCCAACAAGGTAGTGAATTTCTTTTTCTTTCCTTTGGCTAGGCAACAGGTTTAAGTGACTTGCCCAGGGTCACACACTAGTAAGTGTTATGTCTCTGAGGCTGGATTTGAACTCAGGTCTTCCTGACTTCAGGGCTGGTGCTCTATCCACTGCGCCACCTAGCTGCCCCTCGTGAATTTCTTTAAACAGGGCTTTGTCTCTTCTTTAGTCTTTTCCTATAATGTCTATCGGTGTCGAGCCCACTGACAGCACCAAAGACACCTCGTGTATTCATTTCTTGTCTCTCTATAAGACTTCACTTGGTGATCTCAGTAGCTCCAATGAATTCAATGATCATCTCTATGCTGATGATGTTCAAATCTCCTTACCCAGCCCTAACCTCTCTCTACTCTCCAGATTTCATTCTCTAACTGACTATTGCACATCTCAAACTAGATGTCCTATAGACATCTTAAATCTCAAACTTTTCTCCCCCCTTCCAACTTCCCTATTACTTCCAAGGGCATCACTAACCCTCCCAGGCACTCAGGCTTACAATTTAGTTGTCATCCTAGACTCCTCTTTCTCACTCACCCTCCAGCCATATCCAGTTTGTTCCAAAGTCTGGTTGATTTTATTTTCCTAACATTTCTCCTATGTACCTTTTTCTCCTCTAACTCTGGTGCAGGTCCTCATCACCCCTCATACCTTGACTCCTGCAAGGGCTGAGGGTTGGCCAACATGCCACAAAAATCTCTTCCAACTCCAGTCCAACTTCTAGTCAGCTCTCAAAGTGATCTTCCTAAAGCACAGGTCTGACGATGTCACTCCCTTAATTAATAAACTGTAATGGATCCTGATCACATCTAAGACCAAACATAAAATTCTCTCTTTGGGATTCAGAGCTCTTGATAATCTAGCCCTCCACCCCCAAACTTTCCAGGCTTCTAACACCTTATACCTCCCCACCCCATGGATCCAGTGACGCTGGCCTCCACGCTGCTCCATGCACAAGATTCTCCATCTGCTGACTGGGCATTTTCACTGACCATCCCCCATGCCTGGAATTTTCTTCCTCCTCATTTCTGTGTCCTGGCTTCCTTCAGCTTAAAGCTAAAATTGCACGTTCTACAAGAAGCCTTAATTCCACTGCCTTCCCTCTGTGATTAGCTCTAATTTCTTCTGTAGATAGCTTGTTTGTATATAGTTGTTTGCATGTTGTCTCCAATAAACTGAGAGCTCTCTGAGAGTAGGGACTATCTTCTGTCTTTCTTGGTATCCCCAACACTTAGCACAGTGCCTGGAACAAAGTAGGGGGCTTAATAAATATTTACTGACTGACAGAATGACACTGAGTTAACTGGCTAGTCAATTAGTTATAACCAACATTCTGTTAATGAGCTGAGTTTACTAAAGAAGGGGCAGAGAGTCAAAATGGGTGGCTAACAATGTATTTGGGAGAGGGCCAAAGGTTAAACTACTGAGAAACCTACCATGCAAAAATGTCAGTGCCCCCCTTCTCCCCTCCTACCTGGTCTGAAACTTTAATCACTAGAATCACTCCTTTGGATTAGATGGAAAGAGAGGAACACTGGAAGGGCCTCTAGATTTCTTTTATAAACATCAGTATGACAAATTACCCAAGTGTCATCTTAGGGGACACAGAGTCTGGCCCTGAGATAAGATATAGGACAGATAAGTTTCACGGGCATGGAAAGTATAGCAGTGACTAGTCTCAGATGTGGTTGCCCACTGGTAGTTCTGAGGACAGAAGTCAGGTTGTAGGCATATGGCTGGTACAGGTAGGGAGTACTCACTCTCACTGTTTTGTCTGTAGGGCCAGTTGTTCCTTAAAACACGGTGCTAACAAGAACAACACTGAAGTAATGCCATTTTTAACCATTAATTGTACCTCTCACTCAGGCTTACCGTCTAACAAACTGACCCATAATATCAACAGGGAATGAGTAAGACCAGATGAACGGATCAGTACAAATACATCCTCACTCCACCTGAAAGTTTTATTGATGGTAGGACTAAGAAACTAACTTCAAGTCTAAAGAGGCAGTGGGAAGAGAAGATTTTGGTGTTTTTTGAGTGTAAGTAAATGATTTACATAAACTTTACTACTACTAATTTAATATAATATGTTCCAATGAATAACTGACATAGCAATGGAAATTTATTACCAAAGGGAGCACTCTGGACTCCACGGTGGGGAGGGTAATGGTGGGAAACTACCTTCCATAGTTAACAGAACATCAAAAACACACCTGCGGCGGGGCAGCTAGGTGGCGCAGTGGATAGAGGACTGGCCCTGAATTCAGGAGGACCTGAGTTCAAATCCAGCCTCAGACACATAATACTTACTAGCTGGGTGACCCTGGGCAAGTCACTTAACCCTGTTGCCTAGGGCCCCCCCCCCAACACCTGCGGATTAAAATGTACAAAAAAACCCTAACAGTTCTAATCTACTTCTCAGATTAAAACAACTAATTGTCTCAAATTTTTAAAATTTGTGCTTATGATTGTCACTATGTAGTAGTGTATTCATAAATAAACAACTATGTAATGGACTGATTTTGATGGCTTATACTAGATAGGCAGGTTAAGAAATCTAGCTTTCACAGCTATTCCCCTCCTGAAACTGTTATTCAGCCTAACAATTTCTATGCACTGTAGTATTAAAACAAATTAAAAAGACAAATTCTAGGGTCCAATGACACGTCTTAAAGCCTGTGTGTAGCCAACTACATAGACAGTCATAACTTCTTTTCACCTTCTAGAAGCTGCACATGACTCACATTACTCTACTTTCAACAAAGAAGGACCACACATTTTTAATATTATCTGTGTTTTTATACAGGATGCCTAAAATTCCCTGAAACTTCATGCAGCGCATTTTCTCAATAAGCCTCTCAGACGTGGGACTGCCAGTAGTTTCTCAATTGTATAGTCATGTAATTGGAAGCAGTTCACTGTTTTTTCTTTGTTTCCTCTTGGAAATGTCATTATCAACTATTGAGGTCAATGAGGATTGGAAAATTCTGAATAAGTTGCAAATGATAGATTTGGAATGCTTTGAAAATGTATTACCTGGTTACAGATACCTAGAAATAAGCTTAGGCCAAGTGACTCCTTTGGAAAGTTATTCTGATGTTTTTGAATAGAGTTACAAGTTCTTAAAATGACTTACCTGTTGTACAATCCGCTGTTCTAGTACGTCTGACATCACCTGTATGTGAATTGTACCAGCAACAACACTGGCAGAATGGCGCCAAAAATGAGGGTCTCTGTAGGATATTAAACCTTCAATTTTCTGAATCTGCCAAATTGGAAAAAGGTAGCAATAAATATTTTTCATCTGTCAGAAATGAAAATAAATATAGTAGCACATAGACAAATTAATAACTAAATCAGTGTGTGCTATCACCTAGTAATCCTTGGTCCACAAAAAATTACTTCATTGAACACCTTTGAATATTTCTAGAGAGAGGCTGAGAGTTCTTTACTCAGAGAAGGAAAGAACAAAGGAGATAGCTAGTAAGAGAGAAAGGTAGTCCAAATGTAAAAACCACAACTTTATCCTTATATATAAATAGCATCAGAACACTGAAAATAGCTGATTGGAAAATGGGTCATAGTGGCTGTCACATCACAGTTTCTGAATCACTGATGGCATACATACAGTGGCATCTATCCCACGAAACATGACACACAATATTGGTAACCAGATAGAGCCTATACCAAGACAAACCCCAGCATATTCCTAAAACACTGAGATACACTAATATATTTCCACCTAATCAATGCTTCCATATCCTTCTTCAGATTCATACGTATAATGATATATGGACATGCAAACACTTCCCTTTTACCATTCTATGCAAAAAAAAGAAAATGCCCCCCATCATTTAGAAATATTCATCATTTATCTACAATTTTTGCACTCCTAGTATAAATATACACAGGGGAAAAAAAATCTGAATACATACAAATATCCACAAATCAAAAGATTATGTTGGTAGAAGATTCATGATTGTTAGATAAAAGGAAAAATAGTGGATACTCATCAAATGGGGAATGACTGAACAACTATGGTATATGAATGTAATTAAATACTACTGAGTTATAAAAAACTACTAAATGGATAGTTTCAGAGAAACCTGGGAAGACTTATATGGATTGAGGCACAGTAAACTGAATTGAACCAGAATAATTTATACAAAACCAACAGTCTAAATAAAAAACACCAAAAGGCTAAAAAACTGTAATTAATGCAATGAACAATGATTCCAGAAAACAAATGATGATGTACATTCCTTATATCCTGACAGAGAGACAATGGACTAAAGACGCAGAATGACTGGATATAGTCAATGCGGGGATTTGTTTTGTTTGACTATGCATATTTTTTATGAGGGCTGAGGTTTTCTTCCCCCCTCAATTAGGGAAAAGGCAGGGAGAGAAAATAAATGCTTAATTTTAAAAAAAAATTAAATGAAAAAAAATATATCCAGAGAAGCAGTTTTTATCATATAGATCAAATCTTTTAGTCAAACTTTTGCAAACCACAATGTTTTTAAAATCCAGTAGAGAGAGGATTTACACAGTTTTGACTGCTTCTCATTAAAACACAAAGAAAAATTTGAGTAAACTCACACACATATGTAGAAGTTCAAAGCCTACCTTTTCTAATGCAATGTTTATTTCTTTTTCATTCTCTGGTGGCAGCCTCAGAAGTAGAACTTGGCAGGCATCTTTAATCAGTGGAATAACACTGAGAAAAATTAATACAGCAATAAAAAGGGAGCAGAGAGGATCAGCAAAGAACCATCCAAATTGTTCTATAAGAATCGTAGATACAATTACACCAATACTGCCAAGTGTGTCTGCCAATATGTGTAAAAACACACCTGTGAATAAAACATAAACAACTTTAAACACACACACACACACACACACGCATGTGTATGCATATATATTAAAAAATCAATTATCCAAATCACTTATAGGGCACAATTAGAATTCTAAAAACTTCAAGAATATTCATACATATATTAAAATTATACTTAAAAGTTCACACATTTGTGTAGTGAAACTATAAAACAGCATATAGGCAGGCAGTCTTTTATTCTTGCTTCTATGAAGATGGCTATATAGTTATAAATTATTTAAAAATTAGAAGGAAGTCAGACAATTACTTTGTTTTTCCCAGTTATCTCCTGATACCTATGTACTTTTATACTTCTTTCTTCTCCCCAATCATGTTATATTTTTATGTAAAACCCAAATAACCATATCATTTTTCTCTTTAGATTCCCTAATTTCATTGCTATGAGGAAAAAAACCCTTAAATTTACTATTAATTCTAAGATGTGATTATGAGTTTAATTGCACATATTTAACTCAATAGATAAATAGCTTATCAGAAACAGAGTTTTCCTACATTAAAGTGATCACTGAATACTCTGCTGTTTGAATTAAAATGCCAGAATATATAGGGTTGGGGAACAGTGTCACTTATTCCCAGGATAAAAGGGGCCTGTGGAAATTCCAAAGCAAAATGGAGGCAATGAAGTCAATTAAGATACTTTAAAAGCCCCATACAAGTAATTTTAGCACAAAATTTCAACACTTCCCCCTGCCATGACTTCACTGGTTAGGAAACTCCCAGGGTAGCAACTCTACACATGCAGAAAAGGAAATCATTTATAATTTCAGTCTTAAAGAGGGGCACATGGAGAGGTTAAATGACTTGTCTATGGTCACATCGCTAGTATGTGTCAGAAGCAGGAATCAAATCTAGACATTTCTGATTCCAAGGCTAGCCCTCTATCCATTACATGCCAAGCTAATTCTCATTTGTTATTTTAGAGAGATAATTCTGTCATGGAATTCTGCCTAATCATATTACACTAAAAGCTGCATGGAACAGCTTGAGAAACTCTGCTCCAAGCTAGACTGATTTTAATGTTTATTCTCCTTGACCTCTGTACAATGTTTGACACTGGCCAACCAATTTGAAATTCTTCTCCTCTGGCATTCCTAACATAAGACTTGGTATGATTTTGTTCTGTAATTTTCTTCTCTTACCCCATCCCTTAACTGTGTGTCAGTCCTTGGTACTTAACTTTTTTTTTTTTAGCTCTCTAGAGGCAGCTGGATGGCTTAGTGGGCCTGAGGACCAGGCCTGAAGGTCAGAAGACCTGAGTTCCTATCTGACCCCTGATATTTACTAGCTGTGCATCCCTAGACAAGCCACTTAACTGTGGCTGTCACAGTTTCCCTATCTGTAAAACAGGGATAATAACAGCACCTTTCTCCCAAGGTTGTTCAAAGTGCTTAGCACACTGCCTAGAACATAGTAGGTACTAAATAAATGTTTTTTTTTTCTCTCCTTCCTTTGAAAAACACATCCATTTACATTACTCAGACACTAGAATCTTGATATAATGTACCCTGATTAACAAAGACCTCAACGTAGCTAATGTCTTTATTGGACTTCCAATCCAATGGCATCTCTTTATGAAAAAACCTTTCAGAAAGCACAATGATATCTCTTTCCTCCCGTGAGAGGGATGGCATTCTTTTTTTTTTTTTTGGCTAGGCAATGGGGCTAAGTGATTTGCCCAGGCTCACACACCTAGTAAGTGTTATGTGTCTGAGGTCAAATTTGAACTCAGGTCCTCCTGACTTCAGGGCCAGTGCTCTAATGCACTAAGCCACCTAGCTGCCCCAAGGGACGGCATTCTTGTGCAGTCTTGTATGGCATAACTTTTCAACTTTCTCTCATAAAAGAGCTTTAAGACTTTGCATGCCATTACTAGAACTTTTCAACGTAAAGAGTTATAGAATCCCCCCTATGTGTTCTTTGGAGGCTCTCTCTCCTGGTAGAACGTGTAGTTTTGGTGGGCATATTCCAGGATATCCTTTATTTCTACAATTAATTCACTTGATTACTAAACATCATATTTATAGAATACCTAGACAGCACTTACCTCTCATGTTAGCATTCATGCCTCCTCCTGAAGATCCATGGGAATGTCCATGACTGTGACTGTGCCCATGATCGCTGTGAGAATGATTGTGTCCATGACTGTGTCCGTGGTGTGAATGGCTGTGATCGTGTGAGTGATAGCCTCCTTGAGAAGCTCCATGGACATGGCCATGGGCATGGCTAAAGGCACAGACACCAATAAGGTTTACTATCAGCCCTCCAACTGAGACAGGCTATTAAAAGGGAGAAAAGAAAATCTAACTTCACTATTTTTCCTATCATGCATGGTTAAACTTCTTACTACAAAATTACCATGTGCACATTTTTTTTTTGTTAAGAGTATAAAAATATTTACAGTAAAAATCTTCCTAAAATTCACCTTGGAGAGGGTTAACCTGAATTAGCAAGAAGTCTAAATTTTAGAAAATTTTTAATGAAATGGGGTTCTATTACTTTCAGGTACATAAAGTAACAAAATAGTGATCTTGAAAATATCATAGAAGAGAATTTCTGCAGAATCTGCTTGAATGAATAGATTAAAAAAATTCACATTTGGCACCACTGAAAATCAAAACAATCCTGAGGTTTCACCTTACACTCAGAAAATTGGCAGAGATGATAAAAAATGGCAGTAGTCAATACTGAAGGGGATCTGGAAGGACAGACACATTAATATTTTGTTGGCAATGCTGTTAAAAATGGTATAACTATTTCAGAAAGCAATTTGAATTATGTATATTAAAGTGACTGAAATGCCCATACTCTATGAATCAGAGACTGAGCTTGAGTCATTACTGGGCTTATACTTCAAAGAGGTCACTGATAAGAAGAAAGTCCCTATATACGCCAAAATATTTATAGCAGCACTTTCCACAGGTACTATGTGATGTATGTTTTCAGACATTTTCAAATGTATTGGTCAGTTGTGTTGTTTTTTCCCCTTTTCTTATTAGATTTATAACAGAAAATATGAAAAGAACTTTTTTTTTCTCTTAGCATACATTTTAAATCTGTCATCTGAGAAATTAGGTTCAGCTTATACAAGACAAAATAAGATATGCCACATCATTATCTTTTTTCCTAGTTAAGGATAATTATGAGTAACAGAAGGTACTGCCTATTTTCCTAATATACTGCCATTACTTCCACTGTAAGTTTTAGACCACTCATGAAAAATTATTTTTTTTACGCAACAGTATATAATCTGACATGTTAATTAGTTCTAAGAAAACATGATATTATAGGGGACAGTTAATTCCATAAATCGGCAAATGGATGAACATCATAGTAAAATTTTGTAACATTAGGTGTGATTTGGTTAAAATATATGAATGAAATTAGGGCAATATTACGCAGGGCACACTTATGATGACAAAAAGGTCATATATTTTTTAAAAAAATAAAAATTTTCAATTTTAACTTAATTATGAGCTGATGTTATATAATTACATAGTAAAATTATAACTAGTAGTAGACACTTTCTGCTCAGTAATCTAGAAGTATGCTGAAAGAGATAATCAAATCCTTTATTCTGACGATCTCATTATTGGTATAAATAGTAGTAGAAGTAAAAATGATAGTAAAAAGAATCATTTTCAGAAAGAAACTAACCAGAACATTCCTTTTTCTCATGCTCAATTTATCCAAGAGGAAAATCATAAAAGAAACCCAAAATATACACATTAAGATCCTGTGTCTACTGTACATTAAATCATAAGATACTTTATAACTGACATTCAGAATTATTACTATGAAACACCCAATCAGAAAAAAGATTAAATTATATTTACTGTGCTTACTACAGGAGGAAAAGTACAGTAGTTAAAAAAAATGACACAGAAGACTGGAAGACTTATCAGAAACCTTATGCCTATATATCACAAATGTTTTTTTAAATAAGAGGGTGCTGCATATATTGAATATCAAATACTACCACAAAGCCTGACTATATCATAATAGAAAGTAAATGATTCATTACTGACACAAGAATCATTTCAGAATCAGCTCTATTCAATCAGTCATTGACAGTCAATTCAGTCACTGACACATAAGTCAAAATCAATATCAAATTAGAAGATAGCCTACAGAAAGCACAGAGTTAGATCCAACTAAGCCAGATCAATTCAACAGCATGGCGCCTACAGATGGAACTGGAAGGATGACAAAAAAGATACAAACTGAAATGGATATGCTTATGTTTCCATAGTGATAAAAATGAAGAGACAATATTAAAGAAGGCATCAACACTGAAAAAAACTTTAAAAAACAAACTAGACCTGTAATTTCTTAAATTTAGGGTCTCTGATTAGAAAACTCCCTCTACTAAAGCACCATCAACAACTGTTCTCTACAGCTTAGACTCTTAGAGGTACCTAAGGCAGTAAGTGGTTAAGTAACTGGCTCAGGGCCACTGTTTATAAGATGGCCTTAAGAGATGGAAAATAGTTTGTTACAGTAAGAAAGCCAAAGGAACCCAGAAACTACTTCAGGCATCAAAACCTGATCTCCTTGTCAAGCAGAAAGGATTGGTAGCCAAGGGTAATGGCAGTTTAAAATAGGCGCTCATTTGCAAAAGGCTGGCAGAAGATCACAATTAGTATTACCTTAAAAAATGATGAAAAGCATTAGGGGTGAAGACAAATTTGCAGAAAGGTTGGCATGAGATTCAACTTAACTAGATCTTTCTAAAAGCATCTGTAGCTAAAACCTGGAGGAAGCTAAGTAGATACAAAATGTTTCTATAGCTGGAAGATCATCAGTGATAATATAAGCATCAATGAGAGTGGAACCTACCATACTCTCACTCTTAACACCTGTAGAGCAAATTAAACTTAAGGAGATGAAACTGGGAAGAGTAGCTGAACCTAAGCAAGTATGTGAAGAAATCTGTCCTAGAAATGATGTAATTTAAAGCAATGAGGGAATGATTTTTAAGAGAGCTCAAAAATATAGCAAAATACTACTCATAAAAAAATCTATATAATATTATTCCTCATATCACCAACAAAAAGGGCTCCAGAGAAGCCACTGTGTTATTAACCCATATATGCCTACTTTTTCTGTGTGAGAATAGTCTATTAAACGTATCCTTGATGAAAATCTAAAAAAGGAAGAGGCAGGTCTTGTGCCACATCTTTAAAGTCACATAAAGTGACTGAAAGGTACAGAGAATACAACAGACTATACTGTTTATTGTTTGTTGATTACCAGATGACCAAGGAATAAAATGTAGCCTTAAATACTGTCTTCCAATAAAGTGTCTCCTATACATATGTTAAGGTCATACAAAATTCCTTGATAGACTCATAAAGATGACTCTGTACAATTATCTTTTGATTACCTAAAACAAATTTATGTTTTGCCAAGGGTGGCATGTTTTTCAAAGGTTTTTGCCATGGTCATGCAAAACCAAAATGGAAAAATGACAAAGTTCCTTCACTGCATTCATGTACTGATAACATAGTGGTAACAGCATCAATACCAAGAATAAAATGGTGCCATCTCCTAGTGAAAGTGAGTTTCTTAGAAGAGATCTGCTAATAATCAACAAGGAAAAAAATGAAGAATATGTTCTTGCCAGATTATGACATTCAATTCAAATGACAATTAGTATGTTTATCTTGGATAGGCCCTCCAGATTAACAACAAGCTGGAACCAGAATTAAACTGAAGGAAGAGACTGGACGGATGCATTTGGGAAACTATGCAGCACTTTCAAGACTAAAAACTCCTTTAGGAAACAAAACTCCATTTTTTTAAACACAGATGTTCTTCTAGTGGTGCTATATGGCTACAAACCATGAAATCCCACAGTATCTAAAAAATTAAGAGTAATTATTTCCCACTATGTCACTCAAACTCTTTAGCTCTCATCCCTTGGATGATTTAGCAAGAAACAGTGCACTGGTGTGCATAAAATGTTACAGAGATCCATAGGAAAGCTGATAGGTCTTTCTTTAATTAGACTCTCTCTGGAGAACTAATGGGGGAGGGCACAAAAATAATCTGCCTGGGACTACTGAATACTCAAATTAAATCATGGATCAACTGAAGTATTAAACTGAAAATATGTTTAAACTGGAGATTTGGTAAGTCAGAAGAATAAAGTATTGCCTACAGATTCATTTATTTTGTCAGCTCAAATATTTTAGCAGAGATTACTTTAAAAAGTTATGAATATACACTAATATAGAAAATTACACGAATAAAAATACATTATTCTCACATCAATGACTGTTAAACTTTTGGTTTTAGCATGGAAAAATATTTTAATTATTATACAAATAGGAATTCAGATGTAAATTAAAAACACTTACCGCTAACATGTATGTGTCTAATTCCGGAGGATCTATCAATCTAGCCACTGATTCCACAAACAAAAAGAAAGCTATTACCATCAGAAAAAGTCCATTAATAAAACCAGAGAGAATTTCTATTCTGCCATACCTAAAAGAGAACAGTGCATTTTTTTTTTAAAAAGGAAAGGACTAAAAAAATAAGAGAAATTTTAATAATGCAAATAACTGACAACACATTTTAATGCACTTTTATTTTAAGGTTTTATTTAATAAGAATATTATTCTTATATTGACAAATGTAGAAACTAAAATTGAGACTGCCAGGGGTACTTTATAATTAATGAGAATGGGAAGAGAAACAAGGTTTTAAAATACCTTATGCACTTTCTCAATGAAATGGCATCCCTCATATTCAACATTTTCAAATACTGAAAACTTTCCTGAATATCAAAAATAGTATCATCTTGTATAACACTGATTTGTACATGATATTTTAATGTGTTGCATTGTACTGATTTGTACTGTGTACCAGTTTCTGTTGTATGGTACAGGTTAAGATCTTCAGATTCATAGTATGAGAGACAGAAAAGAATTTTAAGAGGTCATTTAGTCTTGCTCTCTGCCTATACAGAAGTAAGTGTTCCAACAATTTAGAATTATGGTTATGGATTCTATTTTCAATACTCTCCATAGATGATTCCAGAGTGTCTTCTGATAGTCTAATCTAGTGATTAATCGCTTAGGAAATCAACATTGTCCTCCTGTCTACCCAAACTCTCAAGTCCATTTCGTCTTGTTTAATCCTCTAAGAACGTAGTGAGTCAGCATCCTTCCTAAAATATCTCTTTAAAAATCTGCTCTAAATACTTGAAAATAGTCCCAAAGAAACTTTCCATGCTCTCCTTTTCTAGGTTAAATCACAGGCATCTTTTTCATCTTCTTTCACCCAGTCAGTATGCCATCTTTTTATTAGTTCTTATTGCTTCTCTCTGAAAACGTCTCTAGTTTTTTTAATATCTTTTTTAAAAAAATGTGAAGTCAAAATTAGTTAAAAAACGAGTAAAACAGAATAATTAGCATGATTAGCATTCAAACATAAAAACATATTAACCATAAACAGGGTGTCACTGTCGTAAGTCATACCTAGTTAGTTTTAACCCTGGACCCTGGGGATCCAAGGGAGAGAAGGGGGCAAATGAGGTTAAGAGCTGACAGTAACAGGTGAAAAACTGGATTCTAAAGTCACCCAACTCTTAAGTGGGCACAAAGATTATGTTATTAGCAGTTGCAAGTTTGACACTTAGCATCTCTTAACAAATGAGGACTTGCTTTTTCATTCCCTATTCCCTTTTCTAACAAATAGACAATTAGATCTGCTGAGTCAATGAGATTCCGGTCCAAGTGTTCATATTTAATAAGGTTCAGAAGCATCATTTGGACTGAGGTGACTGGGGAAGGCTTTGGAGAAAAGAAGGGTGGGACTTCGATTAAGACCCGTTGAATCTGAGATAGCAATAGACATGAAATAGTCTAAAGTTTGAGATGTAATCTATGTAATCTATGTGTAAAATATTTTGCAGAGGGTTGTTTTGCCTGTCAAAAGCCTGTGAAATATATAGTATTAGTACCATATCTCATTCCCTTTAGGTAAGTTCTAAACCAGAGGTCGTCCAAAGTAATTCTCAACTTTCCAAATAAGATTTAAAATGATTTGGAGGAAGATATTCTGAGATTTTTTAGATTTAAAATCTCATGCTGGTGAAAAGTTCAGCATTAAAAAAATAAAGTAAAATGGTCAAATTACTGGTGGTGTTCCCACCTTATCTGTTATAATTTCAAACATTCTCTCCCAGTAGCCACAACAAACTAAATTCTATATTTAGAAGTACACAGTTAATGTGAGAATTATAAAATTTTCCTTGATGCTTAAAAAAAGTTATTTGCCTTTATGTACCACCATGATTTTTTTCATGTTATTCCATCATCTAGATTGATAACTAATTTTGAAAAAGTAGAAGCTATATACACTAAAACAATGAGATCCTACTAAAAGGCCTCATACGGTCAGTTAAATTTTCCATAAAATATGTTATTTAAAAGTAGTTTAAGTAGCCAGAGAATTAAATATTTTTTCCTATTACAATGCTTGCTTTTTTAAAAAACTTTTTTTATATTTTACTATGCTTATATAAAGTCACTCTGACATTCCTTTCTTAGTAAGGCAACTTTTAGAAGCTAGAGTAAAGCAACCAGTTAAAATTTAAGTCCTATGGTTTTAGATTTATTGGTGAAAGAAAAAGGATCTGAAAACATTACTATTTTATACTAAGATTTCATGATGGATTTTGTGTTTAAGACTAATTTTTTGTCATTTGAATTCAATAACATACTGATAATGCAAATTAAAGTACTTACCCATAGGAGAAAATACGGGTTGCTTTCCACCTACTCATTAGGGCTGCAAAGAGTCCCATAACTAAAGCAGAACAATCAAACAGCATATGAAATCCATCTGATATTAGACCTAGGCTATTGGTCAGTACTCCATAGAATAATTCCACAAAGGTAAAAACCTAAAAACAACAATTTGGAGTGCGTTAGTAGAAAATTAGTTCTTTGTAATTTTCTTAGAATTATGCAAGAAGCACTTTCAGACTAGTTATGCAACTCTTACTTTATGATACTGTCTGGTATGATCTAACTTTGCTTCTTTAAATGTGTGTCAGCATACTACACTGGAAAGCATAGTGGACTTGGAGTCAGGAGACACCTAGGTTCAAATCTCACCTCTGACACTGATTTTTGTTTTTTTTGTTTTGCCCAGGGTCACACAGCTAGCAAGCAGTATGTGTCTGAGGCCGGATTTGAACTTAGGTCCACCTGAATCCGGGGCCGGTGCCCTATCCACTGTGCCACCTAGCTGCCCCTCCTCTGACACTCATTAGCGGTGTAACTTTGGGCAAGTGACTACCTTCTCTAGGACTCAGCTTCCTCATTTGTAAAATATGAATGGATAACGATCCTGGTTGTATCTTACAGGGTTGTTATTAGGTTCAAATGGGATATTATAGTATGTGAGGATAGGAACTGGACTTGTGATGTCATTGGTATATGAGACTCCCTTTACTAATGTAGATTGACACCTTTTCTGCAACTTAACAGACTAGAGACTTGTTTAGAACACCAAACAGATAAGTGACTTGTCCGTGGTCACCCAGCCAACATGTCAGAAGCAGGACTTGAACTCGGTTCTTCCTTCTTGGTTCTGGGGTTAACTCTCTATCCACTACGCTTTAAATATTAAATTGCAAAGCCCAAATATCTCTTGGAAATAAAAGCTTATCTGTTAAAAGATACTAATATTCTACCAATGTTGTTGGTATGGCTGTGAAACATGCCACATTGCAACCGAACAGCTGAGTGTGAACAGATTGTAATATTTAACATGTAAGTAACTCTGGAGAACTGGAGTCAAGGATGTTAGCAGGGAAATAAATGACTGAAAAAGAAACTGAATGAGAAGGTGTAATAAACAATGTGGACCACCTGACTGTTCCACCAGCATCTTCACCTCATTAGGTAAAGTGAGGCCAGGACCCCTGAAAGTTGGGCAGACCCCCATGTTCAACTTATGGAAGGACATGTATGAAAACTGCACAGTATAAGGATAAGAACTGGTTTTGAGCCCCATCATTAGAGGGGACATCTAAATCAATGTGCTCATAGAGCCATTTGAGTGTTATTATTAAACCACTCTCAGATCAAATTTAACAACAATATTTACATAACTGGTTAATTCAGAAAGACAAAAAAGAAAGACCTAACTCAAAGGAGTTCGAACTGTATTTTGAAAGGAGATGATCCTAAGTGCATGTGTTATTTATATATGTATTTTATATCAGTATCTGTCATGTACAAGGTATAAAGTTGGGCACTATGGAACATTAGTCCTATCAGCTAGAACATATGTTTGTTTGTTTGGTTTTGGCTAGGCAATGGGATTAAGCGACTTGCCCAGGGTCACACAGCTAGTAAGTGTTATGTGTCTGAGACTGGATTTGAACTCAGGTCCTCCTGAATCCAGGGCCGGTACTCTAACCACTGCATGACCTAGCTGCCCTTCCAAATAGGAATTTCTAAAAAGCTCAAAGAATATCCCTATAAGTAGGCTGACTATATCCCTGCAATCTTGTTTACATTCTTTTACCTGCTTAGCAAAACTTTTTTTTAGAGAAAATATAATTTTTAAAGTATTTTAAGTGACTTTTTTATAAAGTCACTCTAGCTAGAAATGTCAAGGCTAAATAAGACTTTACACGTACTGAATTCTTAGATCAAATTTTAATGCATAATCTTTATTTTTCACATTCTTAAATGTGTTAAAACTGATAACATGGAAATTAAGTAAGAACTTATATTAAAAGCTGCTAATAATAAAAGACTAATAAACTTTAAAATGACATCATTCTACTTAAAAATCTTACCAGATTCAGGCACAAGAAGTAAAAGATGTGTCTAGAATCACTCTCCTCAAGTATCTGTTTTAGTGATTCTTTAATAAACCTAGGGATTGACTGTGAGCTATGTTGTAAAGCATCACCCATGAAGTTATATAAAGGAGTTCCTTCAGGAGAATAGCCAACAAGAGTTCCCTTCTGTCCTCTCTTAGAGGGAGAAGCTAGGATGTTAGCAGCTACAAAGGAAAAAAAAAACCCAAAGCAGCTTAGAATTACAATTACTTTCTTTTTGTTTTAAACAAATTTTTATTGAAGTCTTTTGTTTTCTTTAATCATCATACTTTCCTCCAGTAAAAGTTCCAAAAGGCTAATTGCTTATAAAAGTCAACTGCTAACATTAAATGGAAGTACTTAAAACTTTAAAAATTCAGTATAAAATAATTTGATCACTACAATCAATAAAAGCGAACTACAAATCAAAACACTATCATATATAAAGCACATAATAGTGCTTTCAAGAGCAAAAAGAATCAGTACTTCATAGTAGTTCTTAATTTTGATTTATTTTATACTTTTAACTGACACCATCACTCTTCCCTAGTTTTCTCAATTACAAATTAACCTTTCTCATCTTAAACAAGTAGAAAATTAGGGAATAAAACAAGATGCTTACACAAAATGAAGAATATAGCACTCACTACCACCCCTCCAGAAAGGACATGTTCAGTGCTCTCTTGATGTGCTGGTTTATTCATAGCTCGAAGTTGGTCTGTTATTGGATGTGTCCAAAAATTTCCAAAAAGCAGAGCACTGATACAAATAAGAAAAGATCCATAGCGGGCACTCTTGGAAACTTCCATTTTGGCTGAACAGATGGAATCCACATAGAAATCCAGGACCACAACAAAAAAGATAACTGTTGTGAAAGGCATGATGAGAGAAGACCAAGATTCCACTTTACTCTAGAAAAAACAAAGAAATTCCTACTAGTGAAGGATATATTATGCAGATTTTTTTTAATGTGCTAATGCTTCTTTGGGTGTAAAATTAACATCCTTTGGACCAAGTAGGAAGACACATGTTTGAATGTAAATGTTAAAATGTACTGCATTTGCACATTTCTCCCCAACATCACATTACCCATTTGCTTATTTTTATTTTTTACAAATTCAAAATTTAAATACCTCCCACAACCCCCTGTGTCAAAGGAATATGATAAATATTTGATTCTCAATGCATTTTCTAGAATATAGTTTCAAATCATATTCATAGAAAAGAATCAGAATCCTACCATCTAAAAGGAATATGAAAATGTGAAAAGATAAAACCAAATAAGAATTTGACCATTATGGACATATACAAAGAAAATAATGTAAATGTACGTAAAGTACTTTAGAGAAAAGCAAAGATTTAAGCTACTTGTATACAATTAAAACACCAAATTTATGAGCAATTCAGTTTTTCACTTACTGCTAAAACTTTCTTTTTGCTATTACCTCAGTTGTCACAGAAAGGATGATGACCCATGGGCACAAAAGAAGCACAGAAACAAGATGCGATAAGGCTTGAAGACGTTTGGCTCCACCTACATCTAGAGAGAGCTTTCTGGAAGCTGTATGAAAACCAACTTTACAACACAAGGCCAACACAAGCAATAATACTCCACCCTGTTAATAAAACGATAAAATTCTTAAGAGAAATACATAAGATCTAATACTACATAAAAAATTATACTGGAAGGAAATACTAGACTGTTCTTGCAAACTCTGATACTATGCCAAATCTATTGCTTAGAAGAAAATGCTCTGAGGCCCATTTTCAATCAGAAGATTGTCCTTATTTTTTAAATTATCAAAGCACTATAATGAGTTCCATTATGAAAATTCAATTGGAATTGTGTTTTCTTATACAGAATTAGGGATATTAATCCTGTTAATAACGTAATAGCAATTTATTGTCTTCAAACTTGATGTGAACAAAATAATATGTCTAATTGAATAGCACACTGTTCAACATATAACTGATTTTGTCATTTTCAAGACTATCCAATTTACTTTCGTAGGTAAAGAAATGGCTTAAGTCTCAGATAAGGTATTTAGGAAAGGAAAAAGAGAAATGATAATATCAAATTGCCTAAATCTCTAACTATTAAGAAACCCATTTAAACAGTATAATTACTAAAAGGCAGGCTGCATTCTAGATAGTGACAATGACAGACATACACACTCATTTTGTGGACATCATAATCTTTTAAAAAATTCCAGTATTTTAGGTATAAGGAAAATGACATACTTTGTGGTCTGCAACACCTAAGAAAGCAATGACTGTATACAGCATATGTGTCAGAGCACTGTCATGATGTCCTTCCGCTGAAGAATTCAGGTTAAAGAAAACACAATACATCATCAATTCACAAGTTAATAAGCATTACTAATGGTAGCTCTAATGTGGATTTGCAAGAGAAGACATATTGTTCCTTCTCTTCAGCTACCCTACTAGGGATGAAGTCTTCTCTTCAACATTCAGATACAGAAAGGTCTTGAAATGTCAAAGACATGGAAATAACAGCATCTGAGAAATCATGGCAATCACCACTAGAAGCAGGGTTTTTAGTTCCAAGGCTAGTATACAAAAGCAAACAAGTCTGGTGTGGAGTAGCTCAGTGACATTATGAGTTAAGTAGGTGTTTTTTTTGGTCTTGCTCTGAAATTTCCTTGCCACCTAATCAACTATAGCATTTACTAAGGGCAAAACCACCCAAGTTGCAAATAAACTGCAGAGGCCCCTCATAGGTCAGATATCATAACTGACTGATTGGTCCAGAAGCACTGATTTGCTCCATTTCTGAATTGTGCTGGCTAACTCCTCCTTAAATAGCCTGGTAGCCTTCTGCTCCTGGAGGTCATTCCTATTAAGTGCTAGATTTAATGTGGACACCTGATTGGCTTTAGCTCTATCTACTTCAGTTAAAACTCCTCCAGCTCAAGTGGTCTACTAGCCTCAGTAGCAGAGATTATAACCACATTCTAGATGAATTTAGTTTGAAGAATCTTCTCTTAAACAGTGGATACAACTTATTGATGCAAGTTTTATTAACCACTAAATTTTCCTAAGCTCTTCTAATATTTACCAATATGGCAATTTATTTTATGAGAGTTGACATGTAGCTGTGGGTTCAAATTTAACCAAAGAATGAATAAACATGAGTACCTATAACATATATGCAAAGTATGTCCTGGATACTTTGGAGGATCTAAGTATAAAACATCATCCCCACCCATAAAATCAAATCCAATCACAGGATCATATATTTAGAGATGGAACCCCCTCACTTTACAAGTTGAAGAAACAGAGGCCCAAAGAGGTTAAGTAACTTGCTGAAGGTGAGAATGGTACCAAGTGCTTGAGTCAGGGATTGAACCCAGGTTTTCTTACTCAAAGTTCAGCACTCTCCCTACTGTACCATATCACTAATTGACACTTTCTACCTCCTGGGAATTACTTTGTACAACGTTTTTACGTTATCTGCACACATCTTGTATTCTTCCTTATGCAATGTAAACTTTGTCAGGAAAGAAGTATGTAGTTTTTCTATTTGTTGCTTAGGTCAGTTCTCACAGTATCCTGGGATAAAACAGGCACTTAATATATGCTTGCCAAATTGAAGACATGCTGATTGTAAGTCTAATTTAGGAGGAGCCAATGGTCTACTTCTTGTTGGCTGCAGATCTATCAGCTTCTATTACTTGAGAACAAATGCCATTTTTCTATAGAATTTCCTATTTCAATTCCACTTAATTTCAGAATATTTAGCCATTTTGGAAGGTTCTAGGGTCTGGGAAAAATTATTTTAAAATAAATCTATTAGTTCTGTGAAACAACTTTTAATATTAAGCAGTTTTATTCTGTTCCATTTGTGAATGTGACAAGTGCTAATCACATTTTATTTTTCCTTTACCACTAGCATTCTACTATTACAATATTAAAAATACCTAGACTTGAATTTACTCTTTTACGAAAGGATACGGTGTTCAGCAATTTTAGCCATAAGATCATCATTAT
This sequence comes from Phascolarctos cinereus, assembly GCF_003287225.1. Lineage (NCBI taxonomy): Eukaryota > Metazoa > Chordata > Mammalia > Diprotodontia > Phascolarctidae > Phascolarctos > Phascolarctos cinereus. Next base: position 322,802,650 of record NW_027555847.1, read on the forward strand.
CAAAAAACAACAAACAGATCACAGCAATGATGAAAAAAGCAGCTCCTCTTGTCTGAAAATAAATAAGATTATCTGTTCTTAAAAGGTTCTCCAAAGGTTACCAAATTTAATGTTAAAAATATTCTGAAGATACACAGAAATTGTAGGCTATTAACTTTTTAAAGTAAAAATTCATATCTAAAAAGAAAATAAGTACATAATGATCTTTAGGTCATTTTAATTATATAAAAGCACCTTAGGTCCTGAAGAACATTCTGAGACATTTAAAACACATAATGCTGAAAAATAAGAATTTTCTTTTCCTTGTTTTCATGGCATTATGTTATGCTTCAATTAGTGTAAGTTAAACTTTCTAGTTGTTATATAGCTGGTAATTGGAAATTCTACCTAACCCAGGCAAGACTGTTTAATAGGCATTACTAAGCAGTTAATGGAAATAAAATAAAGACTACATGACTGAAAATTTTAAATCATGACAGGATAGTAGAAACATTGTTTCCCATCACAAAGCCTGGATCAAAAAAACATGTAGCACATTCAGTTGCAAATTCAATTTTAATCATCTGTTAGGAAGTAAAACAGTTGCAACTAGTCATAATCTGGCCCAGGGGTGGGGAACCTTGAGGCCACAAATGCCCCTCTAGATCCTCAAGTGTGGCCCCTTGACTGAACCCAAACTTCACAGAATACATACCCTTAATAAAAGGATTTGTTTTGTAAAACCCTGACTCAGTCAAAAAGCTGCACCCAAAGACCTAGAAGGTCACATGTGCCTGCGAGGCCGCAGGTTCCCCACCCCTGTAAAGGCCATCTAGACAAACAGATACCCAATCATGCTTTTAAGTTGGGCAAAGAGCTTTTCTTACAATTCTGTCACATAAGTAGCGCCTGTTTCATTATTCCCATTTTTATTGATTCAGACACTGAGGTTGCCTGGAGGCCACAGGTCCCCCATCCCTGATCTGGCTCCTTATTCCAGATCCTTACTTAAGTCCTGTTCCAGAGACTCATTTTGGCAAGGAGGTACTCTTGGTAAGGATGCATAGGCAAGACAAAGCAAGATGCATTTATTAAGTACTTACTATGTACCAGGCCCTGTGCTAAGTGTTAAAGAGACAAATAAATACAAGCAAAAAAGAGAGTTCCTGCCCTCAAGGAGATTATATTCTAAAGAGGGAAGACAATACAAAAAAAGGGAGCTGAAAAGGGGGGGAAATACAGAGTTGAGAAGTCCAAAGTAGAGTCAAGAAGGGAATGAAGGTTGGGGGCCTGAGCCCTTACTCAAAATGGAGTTCTTGGAAGGAACTTACCAACACAGAAAGGGAGGGATATTCCAGGGTAAGAAGGCTGCAGAGGTGGATGGATGTTACAGGATGAGGTGGCCCTACGCGCTAAGGGAAGCTGTAGGGTGAGATGGCAACTGAGGCATGGTGGCAAAGCCCAGAAAGTTAGAAGCGGAGCCATGAGGACAAGTTCTACTGAGATGTAAGGCTTTGAAAGTACAGGCTTAAAGTATTCTGCCTGTCTGAGGACTGAGTTAATTATAAATGGACCTTTCTTGAATGCTTTAAAGTCTGCCAAGTGCTTTATGTACATTATCTCCTTGGAGCTTTATAACTCTGTAAGGTAAGTACTAGAGATATTATCTTTATTTTACAGTTAATGAAACTAAGCCTCAGAGAGCTGAAGTGACTGGTCCACAGTCACAAAGCCAGTGAGTGATGGAGGCAGATTGGAATCCAATTCTTCCTGACTCCAAGTCTAACATTCTAACCACTACACAAGGCTGTCTACAGCTAAGTTCAGAGTTTCACCACAAGAAGATAAATGAAGTTATGATTATTCTAGAAACCGGATTCTAACAAAAATAGGGAATGGGTTAATCTAGCAAATATGATTTAAAGTTACCATACAGCCATACAAGTTAAATTTTTACCAAATCTGTAATGCTCACAATCAATGTAAATAAACAGACTAATATGAAGATCACTGCAGCCTGCACACCAATACCCAGTGTGGAGGATAAAAACAGAAAAATTCTATGAAGAGTTCAACAAGATCTTCCATCACAGCCACACATCATATCAAAAACATTATCATATATGCTGTTCAGTGATCTCTTGGACGCTGATGCCAAGCAAGGTGTTAAATAGGGAGAAGCGTATTCACCTAAGGACACTGTCAGAAAAGATGTCCTTTGTAAGGTCCAAACAAAACTTCGAGTCTTGATTAATGGTGACTTTTTCCAAATGCTCTTGTTTGTGGATGATACTGTGTTAATTTCCACTGAGTCCCAGAATATTTAAAATCCTCCTCAGTGAAATATCAATTGTGAAGGAGTCATAACTGCCTACAATGAAAAACAAAGTTGAGAAGTGCCTATTGCCCATAATCTCTGATACAGCTGGATATGCAGCCTATTGCATTAGTTTATCAATAAGATTATCTCTAGCCAAAGACGGACAATGATCTGGACTCAGAACTGGGGAGGAAGCCATCGGTATGGATTGCTTTTCAGAAACTGTACAATGGTTTCAATGATTCCCCAAAAGTGGCTACAAAAAAAGCTAACCTGTTAACAGTAACGTTAATTGGTAATTCATCTTGATATTTTTTCCCTTTGTCCATTGCCTGCCTCTTCCTGCCCTCCCCCCAACTTTTTTAGCATCATCAACTTGGTAAAATAAACTAAATAGTAGGAACTGTTGAAAACACATGCTACATCTATTTTCTCATCTTTACCTTTTCTTCTAATTTGATGTTTGATTTAACAAATTAATGACTAAAAAGTGACAGGTGATTCCTCTCAAATCACAGCAAAAGTTATTTCCTCTCTGTAGTCAATTTTGTTATTTTAATGTCATTATATGGTGTTTGCTATTTCTGAAGGTCAAACCTCAAGCTATTTAAAAGGGGAAAGTTATGAATGACAAGGGGAAAAAAACTCTATGCACAGTCTTACTTCAATAAATCTGCGATTTTACTAATGAGGGTATTCCCTTCACCAAAGCAGACCACAACTCATCCTCATCTTCTGAATCTCTACAATTCTGGTCTATATGCTCTCATAGATCTTATACTGATGATTCACCTCATGCGTTAAAGGCCTTCCTCTGGGTCTTTTCGTGTTTTGTGGGTAAGACTGCACAACATGTGGGCTGTCAACCTTTGTTCTCGTCACATAAGTAAGCTTATCTCCTTTTCAATCATACATTTCATTGATGATATCTTTATGCCACTTTCTGCATGTAAATCATCACTGGAAATGGATCACAACTCATGTCCATTATGTGTCCTCCCACTGCCCCTTGAGTGACCTGTGATTTATTTTTTGAAGACTGCAGTATTTCAAGAGATGCAAACACACAGTATCAACCAAACATGTATTTAAAAATACAGATTTTTGCATTAGAAAGGAGTTTTAAAAACACTGTACAATTACCAAAATTCAATCTATATTGTACTCTTCTTCCTATTCAATTCTGAGACCAATTCTTTATCTACTTTCAGGACCCATACCAAATATATGCAAGTCTGGGCAGCAGGAATTTTGTAATCATTTAATTTTTTCCTGTATGGATTGTTAAGCTGAGCTGTTAAATAATCATGGCTTCCTCACTGAGGAAGTTTTGTAATGTTCTGGAGGTTTGGTGTAATCAGCACTATATTATCTGTCAAGAGGAAGACTTGAAAGGCTAGAGGGAAGAGTTATTCCATTTGGATCTTCCACAGGACATCTTCCATGACAGTGATAAGCATCTTTGGCAAAGCATATATTTATTTCCCTGTTTTAAGCCTCAACTAACGTTAATAATCAGAGGATTTTTAAATGATGCTATCTCGGCAGCTACATTCAGAAAAGAATCTTGTTTGGACTTAACATATGCATGAGATATTTAACTGCCACTAAAACAAGGTGACTGAGAACATCAACTACTGATTCATACTTCCTACTTTCTTATTTCTATAAAATTTTCAGGAAAACAAGTTAAACACATACTGAAAGTATACTTGATCAAAACATGAGAGGAGAACTAGGAAAAATTTCACACTACAGCAGAACATCTCCAGTACAAATGACTGAAAGATGCAGAGGGAAAAAAAAAATATCCCAGTATGTTTAACTGTAAAACAAGCACTTGATTCAGTAAAACAAAATGCAACCTTAAGGGCTCTTCTCTAAACAAGGTGTCTCTCATACATATATTAATTAAGAGAATACAAGGTTCCTTCACAGATGCAACTCAATTAAGATAAACATGTTCAGCGATCCCCTGATAATCATTATGGACATAAAAGGGAGACATTCTGACAGGTATTTGCCACTGTTATGGAGGCTATCCAGTATACAATTCAACAAAAGCGTGATTCTCCTAGTTTACAGATAACATGCCAATAACATTAAGTTCAGAAAATTATAGCTAAATGAGATTCACCAACACTCAAAAGAGTTTGGCCTAACAATCCACACACAGTAGAAAACAAGTGAATGAAGAATATCTATTGATATACAATACTTATTGCATATCTATAATATGCAAATGGATAGAGAGTTCATTGAGTCAGTCCATCAGTACATATACTGTGGACAGGCATTATAGAAGGATAATGAACTGGGTCCAGAATTGGCAGTGAGGCGTAGGTTAATTTGTATCTGGGGAAAACATTCAATGATGCCAAGCTTCTCTCTGAAACAAAATCCCTATCTTTAAACACTAACATTTTTCCAGTGATGCTAAACTAACGTAAATCATGAAATGCCACAATAGTCAAGTACTGAAAAGTTCTGGTAACTCAAAAGTACAATCAAGAGGTACATGGCAGCATAAAAGGGTCACTGCATATCATCAATGATGACAAAAAGTGAGGTGAAAGATACCAGTCAGATGGACCAAAGGAAAAGAGAGTGAATATAAAAACTGATAGATAATGATGATCACATCACCTGTGATTTATAAAGATCTTTATACACAGTAGCATTTTATCTTCACAAAAATCCTGTGAAACAGGCGTTTCTATCCATCTTTGACAAATGAGGAGACTGAAGGTCAAAGGGCCTAAGTGAAAACTCACGGTCAGATGGCAGGTAGCTGAGTGGGAATGTGAACTCAGTTCTGCCTGATTCCAAATCCAGTGCTCTTTCCACTGTAATAAGCAGATTTTCAACAACACTGCTTTATTTTTAAAAAAATAAATCAGTGTTTTTTTGTTACTCTCAACTTGAAAAACACTCAGTGGCCAAAGATTTCCATGCACAAAGAGAAAAGGAGGACTGTATATGAAACCATGAATCTCCATTACACACATCTCATTTTTTTCCTTCAACATGATAATAAACTGAACGTGTTAGTTTCAAAACTATCCCAAAAACATTGCTTTATGGCTGTCTTGAATATTAAATCAAATTCTTTACGGCCTGAGCCTATAGTGACACAAACTTAATACTGATGGACCCAGAGGGAGCCTGCAGCACACTGGGTGATTTTCTCCTAGAAGACTGATCAGAGCACCAGAGAATAAGAAGAGAGGGAATATCTACACTGATGAGATATTGTAACAAGAAAGTACTATGTGGCTGAAAATCATGAAATATTACTATAACTATTAAAAATAAAAAGTAACCCAAAGATTAAAGAAAAGATAAAAAGCTGTTCAAAGAAAAGATAAAAAGTTGCTGTAAGCTGACTATAGCATCTGATAAGCTGTGAGCAAGAAGTGGCAAAAAGGACACTACCAAGAATCAGATTAGAGAAGGAAATGAATTGAACAAGTAACAGCATTGGGAAGCAACAGTCCTAATAATACATCAGTAGGCCCTGAGATGCTAAAAGGAAAAGAGAAAGCCCCCAGATTACTAGCAGATTTTAATTTGACAGGCTGAGGTATAGCAGTGGAATTACACCAATGAAAAAATGACAATTTTAAAAAATATTAAAATCTAATGAGAATGTTAATGATATGAAAATTATTTCATAAGTAATTTAATTTCTCTTATGATTTAGAAGGTATTTTAGAAACTCTTCAGTGTTTCAGAGTCACAATTCTGAACACTGACAACATAATATTGCTGGAGTTGAGAAGTCTGTCAAATGGGGAGAATATTTATTTTGATAAACAAACGTTCAAATAATAGACTGCTAGAGAGCAAAGAGTTGCTTGTATATCAATTACTTTTGTTTGAAGTATCAAAGCTATCAAATATTTTTCAAATACGAACTGTGATTGGAAACTGAAGAGTGCCCATAAATTGGGGAATGGCTGAACAAGTTATGACATATGAGAGTGATGGAATAATACTGTGCTGAAAGAAATGATAAAGGGGACTTGTTTCAGAAAAAGCTGTTAAGACCTATATGAACTAATGCAACCTTCACAGCAATAGTAATATTGTAAAGATAATCAACTGTGAAAGACTCAGTAACTCTGATCAGTACCATGATCCACCATAATTCCAAAGGATTCAAGACACAAAATGCTATCTACCACCAGATAGAGAACTGATGTACTGATTGCAGACTAAAGCAAACTTTTTTCAGTTTCTGTACTTTTCTTGCCTACTTTTTTTTTTGATGAGAGGGGGGCGGTACATGGCTAATGCAGAAATGTTTTGCATGACTATGTATGTATAATAGGTATCATATTTCTTGCTTTCTCAATGAGTGGGGGAGGGCTAGAGAGACAGAACATGGAACTTGAAGATGAAAATAAAACGAAAATTTAAAAATATGAACTGTGAGAGATTTGTATTACAGTATAATGTATATCAGTTATTTACTTAAACCAGGGGTATGGAACCTGAGGCCTCGAGGTCACATGTGGCCTTCTAGATCCTTAAGTACAGCCTTTTGAATGAATCCAAATTTTGCAGAACAAAGATTTGTGAAGGATCTAGAAGGCCACATGTGGCCTCAAGGCTACAGGGTCTCCACTCCTGATTAAACCATTAATAAATTTATTACAGTTTTTCTAGACGGTAAAAAGATGATTGCAATTACTATTTTACTCTTGAATGACAAAATTTACATTATCATTTCAGTTTTGAAATAAGGGATAGCTAAAAAAAAAGTACCTTTGCTGGTCCTCCTCCAGAACTAGTGAACAAAACATTTAGTAGCGAGATGACAACAATATCACTGTGTTCAAAGAGCAGCAAAGTCCTAGGAAAACAAAAAGTTAACAATTCAAATGGCTTTCCTATACCACTTTTCCATATACATAAATTGAGATAGACTGAGAAAAAAGGTCAGGTAGTTTTCTTTGGCTTTTATAAAATAGCAAGAAAAAGGAATCTTTCAACACTAAAAATCACAACTAATAGTATGTAGATTCTTAACTGCTCAGTAATTTTCTTTCTCTTCATAATCATGGAATTTGTGCTTAAAGGAATTTTAATGACTATGACCCAAATACTTCAAGGTAACTAATCATACTTTTTACTTGAGAACAAGAAACTGTATAAAGAAGTTGCTACATTATCTCATAAAACACTGATTTAAATTTTTAAAAAATTTCCCTTATAAACTTAACACCCACAAATATGATCAAATAAACAAAAAGGAATAAAACCCTAATTAAACTTTAAACTCCAAATGATTTATATTTAGATAAGAGAAAAAAGCACTAATTTAATAAACAGCAACAGTCCTTCCATTCTTTATACTCTTCTGATGTCTTTTGTGTGTGTGTGTGTTTATGAATTTTTGTTGCTGTTACCTTAAAAAACAACCCAAAACAAAAACCTTAACTTTCAACCAACTTTCTGATAATCTGGATGCCTCTCTTCGAGAATGTGAATGAACTGAGAAATGGAAAAGATGTAGGACTGAATCTTTTTTTTTTTTTAACTTCATTCCCCCATCAGGTAGGACTTATATTTGAAAATAGGAAATCACTTGAAAGTGAGAAAATAATTTCACTGCCATGTAAACTGAAGATTGTAGATCCTCTTAATTCATTTGTTTACAACAAGGTCTAAAACATGTGCCAATCAAAAAAAAGTATCTGCATGGTTAACACTTTAATGTGTCATATATTTGCTTTGTGAAACTTATCAAATGGATAATTGATAACTGTAATCAATAAAAATCCTTAAAAATCAGACAGAGAGATTTTTTTTTTTAGCAAAAATAAGGCCAGAAGTCCTCAAAGCATTTTGGGACTGTTTAGACTAATCTAACTGGTAAACTGTCAATGATGACAGATTAAGAATGGAGCAATGCTTTCAATATAAAGTATTAATCCATCAAGTACACATGTACACTTGAATTGAACTCACTGCAAGAAAAGTATTAATTTTTTTACATAAAACTAACTTTATCAATGATTGACATAAAATGAGTAAAATAAAATTGACAGACAAAACAAGTATATTAATCAATGCTATTTAACATAATAAACTTGTTAAAAAAATCCATATTTACCTTAATGGTCCACAAAGAGTGAGACCAAAAAACCATAAAAGCGAAATGATACACCCAGCAACAGCATGTTTAAATATTTTGATCCACTACAAAAAAGAAAAGTGAAAATGAACACTTTCAGTTATAGAAATTAAGACAACACACAAATTTTATATTAAGAACAGGAAGATAATAATGAAAAAATCAGAAATGGTAAAATACAACATTTTCAATGTAAATAAAAATATTAGCATCATCTGTTTAGCACATTTTAGAGCTGGAAAAAATAGCCTTCTGTATGTCTCATTTTCATAATTTTTGGTTAGAGCTTAAAGTTTTCTTTTCAATACTTATGAATTATGAATGGCTAAAACTTCCATAATGTTCAAATGTTAGTGTGGCAGTACTTAATATTCTACTCGAGGGTTTTTTCTTTTCTAGTTTATTACTACATGCTAATGTAATTTTGTCCAAAGAGGGAGAGGGGTAGGGAGGCTACAGAGGAAGAGAAAGTGGGAAAAGAAGAAAAAAGAGAGGAAGAGGAGAAAGAATTGCAATAATGGTCTTAAATGCATGTTGAATTATAAGTTGGAAACATCTTCTGTGCTAGACTACAGAAAGTATTCATAAATTCTAACAAAATTTAGAGCTTGTTCAAAAAGAATCCTGGGCCTGAAGTCAAGAAAATCTGAGTTCAAATCCAGTCTCAGACACTTACTAGTTGTGCCACCTTGGGCAAATAAATCTCTTAACATCTGTTTGCCTCAGGTTCCTCATCTATAAAATAGGATAATATAACAGCACCTACCTCCCAGGGTTATTGTGAGGCTCAAATGAGATAATAATTGTAAAGTGCTTAGAACAGTGCATGCTAGCTATTATTAGCTATTATTGTTAATTATTATTATTATTGTCTTTATTGTTTTTTAAAATGAAGTCCACAAGGACCTAAGGCTGTTCATCACGGCAATAGGAGATGCCAGACTCAACCTGAGGCACTGCCAGACCAATACTGGGTCACCGTAATGGGGACAGACATGAACTAGCACTTTTGTTGTGCACTACCTAGTTCTAGATCATAGGCTCTGGGTGGAGTGAGGAGACCTACACAGAGAAGAAGCATTCCCTGGTAGGGAAGCCCTGGGCTATGTGTATGGAGAAAAGAGGAAATTCAGAAGCCAGCAGCAGCAGCAGTGTGGCTCAGATCTCAAGAACAAAGTAGGGTCTTACTTGCAGCATCTAGTCCAGCCTGCAGAGTAATAACCAGGACAGAAACCCCAGACCAAAAGGGGAGCCTGTAATTCTGCCACTCTTTCCAGCTGTCTGAGAGGGTCAGAGTCCAGAAACAGTGTACTTTTGCTCAGACCCAAACCCAGGTCAGGAACTTGCAAAATTGATTAAATCAAATACACACATACATACCTTAGAACACACATGCGCAATGCACATCTTATGCGAACTTTTATACTCCTTTTTACATTTTTATATATCATATTTCTTATTTTTTCCAGCTCCTTTATCCTTGAAATTTTAATCCTGACACAAGAGAATGAACTTGTTCTTGACCTGACTAACAGCAACAATTATACTGTGCTTGACTTCATTATAGAAGATTGGAGAAATTAAAAAACAAAAGTTAACAGGTTTAAGTATTCTTTCTTTACACATTAACTTCAGTTTAATTTCTAGTATCTTTTAGGTCTACTGCACTAATTTATTTTGTTTTATGTCAATACATGTTTAGTTTTATTTATTCAGAAGATTTCACCAGTCAAAATTTTGTTGAGTCTAAAATCTTTACCTTTTTACTCAAATCATTTGGAATAAGAATCCCTAAATAAGGCAAATGATGTACATTTTTATTCTGACTTACCTGGCAAGGAGGCAAGATAGAAAATGTTTCCCTAATGCAGCCAAGGGTAAATGACTTTGCAAGCAACTCACCTGGTGTTTTGTAATAGTTTTCCCAGAGGAAAATGGCTTTTGAAACAAAACCATAAAAAAAGCAGACCTAATAAAGCAAATATGAAAACATTAGCATCAGGAAAAAAGAGAATGGGTTTTAAACAAACACAGCAAAACTTTCATATCCATTAAGAGATTACTGTTTTTCAAACCAATAATCATGGGAAGCTATGCTGATCTACCATTCATTATTGCTCAAAATATTTTTGGATTTTGCTTTTTGGAATGGTCTTAAAAATCAGTTTATAAGTTATTCAAATCACTAGTTCAATCATCTACTACTTTATAATCATATTTTGTACTCTTAAAGTAAAAATAACAAATATAATCTAAAATAATTGATGCAATGTAGTTTGCATAGAATAGAAGGGAGGAACAGGGGGGTTTGCTATTTAATTAATACAGAGATACACCTGCATGTTACCTGAAAGTAATAGAGTGATTCATTTAAATTACAGAATTTGTAAAAAAAAATGTAATTATATATGGCATATATATTAAATATATGTAATTATACTAATCAGATATTCCATATAAATAGTAAAACTAGTTATTTCCCTAAGAAATGATAAAGTAGATTTATATTAATTTTCTATGAATTCTATCACCAATAACAATAAGAAACTTGGCATTTCAATTTATGCCCAAAAGAACAATCATTTTGGCAAGACCTCTAGCAAAATATCTTTTTTTGTTAAACAAAAAAATGGTCTTTTGGGTTTTTTTTTGCAAGGGTGAGAGGAAGGGACTTCTCAACCTACAGGTATTAATTCAGGTGTAAGACTTTTTGAACTTTACCAATTACTTTCTAAGAGGTATCCAACTGTTTCACAAACTGAATAATACAGTTTATTCTGAATCACCTTAAAAACTTGGAAAAAATTCTGAATACTCACCCAAGTTTTAAAATAAAGATGAACTGTACAATGTGAACTACTTTTAAGAGATCATATGATTCAAAAAGTCCCAAAGCCTTTAGAAACTTAGTGAAACATAGCAATACAATATATTTAGTAAATCTGAAAAAGAAAAAGGTATACATAAATTTTAGTGTTACGTATTTTTTAAAAGTACCTATTATATCTCAGCGTTTTTTGAAATATTTAAAAAATATTAAATTTCAAAAACAAAATCCCAAACCCCTTCCCCTTATTAAAAAGGGATCAGAGGTATCTTACTTATTGGATAGAATGTAAGCCCCTTAATGGCAGGGACTGTTTTATTTTTGTTTTTGTATTCCCAGTGTCTAGCCAGGTATCTCAAAGGCACCTACTAAACATTTGTTGATTTTGAGTGATCCAGAACACACAGGTGAGAACAAATGAGTAAAAAAGGCCTTTAGGCAGCCAAAGCGGTCTATCAGGTTTTCAACCTCATAAAAAATTATAAGCTGCAAATCAGAAGGATGCAAAGGGGTTGTTACAGGCAGGCACAGAGAGAGCAGCAAGAACAATTAAAAAGAAACAGTAATCTACAGGCATTTTTAGCAGGGGTCAAACAGCCCAAGAAACCAAACTATCCCTTAAACTGATCCTTGCATTCATGACCCTTTATCACTAAGAACATTCAACTGCACTTAGAGGAAGCAAAGTGTATACACAATGTTTAATTTTCTTTTGGCTAGGCAATGGGGTTAAATGACTTGCCCAGGGTCACACAGCTAGTAAGTGTCCCATGTCTGAGGCCTCATTGTCTCAGGTCCTCCTGACTCCAGGGCTGGTGCTCTATCCACTGTGTATATATACTGTTTAGAAAGATTTCCTTCCAAAATGACTAAAATGAGTTCATAAATTCATTCTACTAAAGAGAGTTCCAGAGAATCAAACTTTAGTTATATTACATTAATTAAAAAATACTAAACTAAAATAATTGTTTTAATATCATGACATTTAATAAGTTAGGCTTCTGTCAGTATGTCAAGGTGAAAATTCCATTGAAGGAAGAGATTCCCATAAAAATACCTTGCCAACAGGTTTAAAAATGAAAACCTGGGGATTATTATTAAAGGATCAATAGCATGGTCACTTAAATAATAAGAACCTGTTTACTGGATAAATTGGGGCAGTAATATTTAGGTGTTGTGGGATAATCTAGGTCCAAAATTCACACACTGAGAACAGAGAGATCCAGGTTCATAGAGGCCCTCAGTCAAGGCACCCAGTCTTTCGAGGGTTGAATGGAAGAAGCACTTTGAACTACAGTGGGGAAGAAGGAAGTGAAATGATTGAAAAGATCTTTTTAATAGGATCTGCTTAAGAGGACCAGCGAAAGGGGATATGAGATAAGGTGATAACTGTGATTTCAAAGGGATCAGGTAGACAAAGCCATAACTTAAAGTAGAAGTAGCTTTGAGGCCTAGATTCACAGAATTTCTTTTTTGATGAGATTTTTAAAAAATAGGTTTATTAACATTATCACGGTTTTCCCTGGTATCTCCTCTCCTTGCCTGCTCTACCCTAACCAGCCCATGTAACAAACAGTATTTTCTTGACAGGACCCTGAGGTGACAGTAGGCATTTTCGTAGATCACACTCGGGAAGTCAGTGTGAGATACTCTGAGAATCACTGAGCTAGAGAGCTATAGAACAGAAAAGCCCAAGACTCCTTACCACCTATAATGGAGAAAGAAATTTTGGAGGGATGAAACATGGCAGCAAAATCCATGTCAAAGGAATTACTAAGTTAATATCAAGACCAAGGCTGCTAAAGAAGCTAGATTAAAAAGAAATCTAAGCAGTGTAGGGGACACACACACACACACACACACACACACACACACACACACTGTCTCTCTCTCTCATTCTCTCTCTCTCTCTCTCTGCTTAACCATAAGCAGCAAGACAGCTACCATAGGAAGTTCTTTAAAAATCTACTGGCAGATGTACATCTTGGGTCCAGAAAAGCAGGTTTGTTAAGAGGAGAAGCCACACTGTGAGATGTGTGAGAGAAATATCACCAAAATGACTAAGAATAAAATTAAGCTCACCATGAAAGGGCAGCACCTCTCTCTTACAGCTGGGTTAGCCTGACCTATGGCATCAAAATTCTATCTATCATTCCTCTCTGAGAGGGGTACAGAGTAGGTTAATAATAGCCTGATCACAAGCAGCAAGATAGCTATGGGTGTAATGGCTCAGTCAGGAAAGCAGATATTTAAGAAAGGTTAGTGACCAAGATGATAGGCCAATTAGACATTTCTCTCAAGAAGTTTCTTGACAGATGCAGTGTGAATACAGGGAAGCAGAGAAAATAGACCATTCCAGAATATTAAAGGCCATGTAATAGTAGCTATAGGTCAGAGATGCTCATCTTGGTGTTAGGGTACCTAAATGATTAAGCTAATACGGACAGAATAGCCACAGATGGTCAAGTTACATCAAGGTGGTTTGGTTGCATCATAGGGATGGATATTTTGCTTTTTTAAAAAGTCTGTTGATGCTTTTTGTTTACTTTTTTTTTGTTTGTTTACTTTTATATCACAGTAATAACTGAATACACCCCTTCTCCGTTTCCAGGGATCATTCTTGTTTAACAAAGAAGAAAAAATAAATTATGCAATGCCAACTGACACATAAACCACATCTGACAGTTTTTCACTCTGAAAGTTTCCCATCTCTCCAATGAAAGGAGATGGGAAATGAAATTTCTAATTTGAGCAAGGAGGGATCTACTTTATATTTTGTTCCCTGCTCCTTCTTTAATAGGCCTAGAACAGTGAGTAAGTATCCTTTAGGTGTCACAGAAGATCAAGATTAAATTATAGGAAACTCTGTGACTTGTGTTACAGTTACTTTTTATATTTGTTACTGTAATTTCCTTCCCCAAACTGCCTTAGAGCACTGGGACTGGAGGTAAGGAAGAACCGAGTTCAAATACGACCTCATACATGTTTTGGCTACAGGGCCCTAGGCAACTCATAGTCTGTTTGCCTCAGTTTTCTCAACTGTAAAATGGGGATAATAACAGCATCTAACTTGCAAGGTTGTTGTGAAGATCAAATGAAATAATATTCATAAAAGCACTTAGCACCACGCCAGGCACAAAGTAGGCACTATATAAATGCTCATCACCCTCTTCCCTGGCAAAAAACCAAACCTGTTTTTTGATAGTGCTTTGTAGTAAACCTTAAATTCTCATCTAAACACACAAGTTGGTATACTGTTAACTGAGAAAAGGGTGAGGAATCTCTGATCTTCCTCTTACAGGGGAGTCTTGGGTTTAGGAAATTTTAGAAAGTTAAGAAAAATTGTGACACTAAAAATTACCAAGCAGAAAACTGAGGTAGGTACTAGAAAGCTGGTAGTGGGGCTCTTCTCTCTGGCACTAAGGCCATGTGACATTCTTACTTCATTAGTATTAAAAAACTTTTCATAGCATTTTTTCTTGTTTTAACAAAAAGTGCATTAATAAATTCAACATACTTTCAAAGCTGCATAGACTGTATGTATTTACTTCTGTTTTGGAAAGCAATTTAGAATTTTAAGTAGAAAGTACCTAAAATCTTAATACTCTTTCACCTAGAGATTCTATTGCTAAGTATATACCCCAAGGAAGACCAAAGACAAAAAGAAAGGTTCCAAATATACCAAAATATTTATGGTGACCTTCTTTGTAGTAGCAAAGAATGGGAAAAAGTAGTAGTAGCAGTAATGATAACAAGTAACATCTACATAACACTTCAAAATGTGTGTGTGTAAGAAATATATATATTCAATTCCAATTATATCCATCCTGCCTTCTCTTACATACAATTTCTGGAAAGGCTACTCATGGTCCCTTAGTTTTGTGTATCATGAGATTATGCTCTAAACATACCATAAACCAGTTATTAAAATGTCTCTGTTAATAAGTATGACTGGCAACAGTAAATATCAAGGAATACTTTTATGTTTTTTGCATATTTTTTGAACATTTTTATGTCAGGGTAGAAATGCCTTCTCCTATCTCTTCTTTGGCACCAAGCATAGTCATGATAATTTTGTAGCATTCAGTTTCAACTGTTTTGTTCTTATTCTTTCCATTGACAATGTTGTAGTTGTGTTTGTTTTATTATTTTTGCTTACTTTACATCAGTCCATGTAAATCTTTCCATGTTTCTCTGTATTCCTTACCAGGTGCTTAGGGCCACCCCCACTCACAGATCTACACTGCCACACACAAACACAAACTATCCCCTATTCAGGTCTGGAGTCACAATCAAATCAGCAATCATTGTTCCTGTAAAGGATATGTCTGTCCATCTACTCTCCTGTGACTCCACTCAACATTCTTGTAACTTTTAAAACCAAAATATACTTCCTAGGCCCAGGGCCATCTCCAGTTGTCCTGATCTATATCTTGCCACTGGACCCTCATGGCTCCAGAGGAGAAACTGAGGTGGGTGATTCTGCACAGCCCTCTCTCACTTAAATCCAATTCAAGTGCAAGTCATGACATCACCTTCCTGATGTCATGGTCCTCTTTGAAAATGAAGGATAAACAACTTCCTAGGTCACTACCATATATCATTTTTCCTTATTCGAATGTAAGTTCCTTGAGTGCGGAGACTCTTGCTATTGTATTTCCTATGTTTAGTACAGTGATTGTCACATTATTATTTAATAAATGCTTTTTAAATTCATTCTTACGGCACAATAACATTCTATTACACTCATATACCACAACCTATTTAACCATTTCTCAGTCATGGGCATATATGTTGTGGAAGGGTAAGGAGGGAAAGTTAGGTGATACAGTGGATAGTGGAAAATTTGGAGTCAGGAAGACCTCTGTATGAATCCTGTCCCGGATGCTTCTTGGCTGTGTGATCCTAGGCAAGTCTCTTCATCTCTCAGCTTCAATTTCCTTCATCTTTTACAACACAGTAAAAATCTGTAACATGGGGAGCACAATGGGGCCTATCTCTCAGAGTTGTAAAGATCAAAAGAGATTAAAAATATGTACCTGGCACCCAGTAGGTGCTTAATAAATGTTTATTCCTTTCCCCTTCCCCACTACAAATTTGTTACATAATCTCAAACCAAGGCCTTACTCAAACCAAGGCCTTACTGATGCAAGCAATCCTTTTACACCTCCCTAATTAACTCACAATCCCATTTACCAGCAGGCCTTCCAAACCTTTCATTCCTATTGCCCAACCCCATTCTCAGCTGAGAACTTTGCCTCATATTTTACTAAAAACAAAAACCCAAAAAACCAAACCAAAACAACAACAACAAACCAGGCCACTTTTTGAGAGTTCCCTCTTCTCTCCTCCCCCTCATCTCACATCACCCAGATGCCTTTTGCCACTTGTTTTTTCCTTCACCTCTGTCTCACAAAAGGTGGCCTTTCTCCTTGCCAAAGTAAACTCATCTACTATATGCCTAAGATATCCCATTCCACCCCATTTTCTATAGCAGAGTGTCCCCTTTACTATCCCCAATTTCACTCTGTCTGCTGACAGCATGTTCAAAATTGAACTCATTATCTTCTTCCCCTTCCTTACCCTGACCCCCACAACCTCTTCCTAACTTCTCTATTACTGTTAAGCGGCCCAGGCTTGAAACCTAGGTGTCATCCTATACTTCTCTCTTTCACCCCTCATATCTGTTGTCAAAGCCTATTGATTCATAACACCTCTTGCATATGCTCCCTTCTCTCCTAACACTACTATTACCCTGGTTCAGGCCCTCATCACATCATACCTAAACTACTGCAACTGTCTGCTGGTTGGTCTACCTGTTAGAAATCTCTCCCCACTCCAGTCTATTCCAGGTCTGACCATGTCACTCTTCTCCCCTACTCAATAAAATGGCTCCCCATCACTTCCAGGTCCAAATCTAAAACCATCATTTAAAGTGCTTCGTAACCCAGCCTCCACCTGCCTTTCCAGTCTTTTATATACCTTACACAATACCGAGTACTCTCTGACCCAGTGACATTGGCCTCCTGGTTGTACCTTGCACAGCACACTCTGTCTCCTAATTTCACAGATTTTCAAAGGCCGTCTCTTACGCCTGGAATGTTCTCACTCCTCATTTCCATCTCTTGGCTTCCATCAAGTTCCAGTTAAATCTATAGGAAGGATCTATAGGAAGCCTTTGCCAATTCTCCTAATGCTAGTGCTTTTCATCTGTAGATTATGTGCAATTTATCCTGAATAAAGTTTGCACACAATTGTTTGCATGTTGCCCCACCCATTAGACTGTAAGTTCCATGAGAGCAGGGACTGTTTTTTGGTCATTCTTTGTAGCCTCGGTGCTTAGTGTAGTTTTTGGCACGTAGTAGTTGCTTAATAAATGTTTACTGACTGAATTTCCTTCATTTTTTACAACACAGTAAAATTCCATCATAATAATATACCACAACTTGTTCAGCTATTTCCCAGTCCAATGGGCATCTATCTCCCCCCACAATACTTTACCACAAAAAGTGTTGCTATAAATATTTTAGTGTATATGCAGACCTTATCAGTGGCCTACTTGTGTCTAGTAGTAGAATTTCTCAGTCAAAGAGTATGGACATTTTAGTCATACCCAATTCCCAGTTGCTAACAGCTGTTGAGACACACTGCTACACCAAGAATCCACCAGTGGATCTCTCTTTCC
The DNA here is from genome assembly GCF_003287225.1 of Phascolarctos cinereus. NCBI lineage: Eukaryota > Metazoa > Chordata > Mammalia > Diprotodontia > Phascolarctidae > Phascolarctos > Phascolarctos cinereus. The sequence continues at coordinate 322,820,603 of NW_027555847.1, forward strand.
ACTCATATTTGCCAATTTGCAGCATATGAGGTGAAACCTCTGGGTTGTTTTAATTTGCATTTTTCTTATTAGTGACAGAGCATTCTATCATCTGGTTGTTAATAGCTTACAATTCTCTTCAGAACTGTTTGTTCATATCCTTTGACCACTTTATCTGTTGGCTTTTGGTGGGGGTGTGTGTGTATGTGTGTGTGTGTGTGTGTGTGTGCGTGTGTGTGTGTGTGCGTGTGTGTGTAAATAAAATTATTTATGCACCTTGGATACCAAACTCTTACACAGAAATCTGACTGTGCATTATGTTTGTGCAAAAGCTTTTTAATTTGATGTAACCAAAGTTGCTACTTTACCCTTTGTAATTGCTTCCACTACTTGTCAAAGCTTTACAAAACAATTTTTTTTTGGTGATTGATTCTACTGCATCTCCTACCCATAGCTTATTTCTGCCCTAGTTAGACTATTAACTTGTTAGAGACAAAGATCAATATACACAATTAAAATAAAAATGAGAAGGTATGACACAAAACTAAAACAAATCTAACCTGATCTATTTAAATTAGCTATTGATGCAAAAAAAAGTGGGAAATGGTTGGAGGAACAGATATGGATGTCAACTACAATAATTTCCTAAAGAAGTCTGATGGATATACACCAACAGTCATTAGCAAGGAGGCCGAAAGAGCTTAGAAACCATCTCCAACAACAAAGGTGATCTACTTGCCAAATGGAAGCACAGGAAAGCTAAAGGCAGTTTAGAATTATCAACTCATGTATAAAATATGGAGGATGGAAGAAAATTATGAATAGTACTGAGATATATACGATAAAAAGTAGTGGATGAAAAAAGTTTGCAGAACGCTTAGAGATTCAATTAAGCAAGTCATCTCAAGGGCATTTATGGACAAAACTGGAAGAAGACAACAACAAAATACATAAAAGACCCACAGAGATTTATGTAACTTTTTCATCATCAAAGGCAGGGGAGCTATCACATTTGTTTGCTAAACTGACAGATTTGGATGTTTTGCATTAGGACATGGAAATGGCACTGAAGAAAATAAAGCTAGGAAAACAGGTAAGACCAAGCATAAACAGTATAGGTCCATGATGGAGGTAGCAATTCTGAAGTGCTGAGTTATTGATTTTCAATGTATCTTTAAGAGGGGAAGACAAGAAAGATGTGGAAAAATCCTGGACTTTAATATCGTAAAAAGACTAATGATCCATATACCTACTTTTACGCATACAATAACACCAGGAGAATTTGGGGGTCTTTAGGGAAAGACTGGACCTGTGCTTTTATTCACATAGCAAGTTCCTGGTAAGGAACTTCCTTTACCAATGCAAAATTGGTACACGAGACTTTTATGAGAATAATCTACAGATGTATTGAGGGTTTCCTTGATGAAAGTACAGGAAGGAAACTGTCAAGCTTTCACAAAAAATATTCTACAGTGTACCATAAATTTATCACCACACAAGTGACAGAAAGGGAATAGAGAAAACAAGATTCTATTGTGCTTTCTGTTGACTAGAAAAGTGAATTTGATTTAGTAGAGAAATATCATCTTAAAGGCTCTTCTACAAGGTGTCTCACGCATATTTTTCATGTATAAAATTGTTCATGATTCCATTAAAGATGGAACAGAGGTAAAACTGAAAGAAGCTCCTCATTATTAGTTCTTATTATTAGTATTTAGTCAGGTATGAAATAAGGATAAACTTGGCAACGGTGTTTCATAACTGTCATGGAGACTGGAGAGTCTAAATAAAAGAGGAATTACCTATAGATGGTGAAGTTCTCCAGATGTTCCTTTTTTGCCAATGACATTATATTGACTGTATCAATCTCCAGAACATTACAGGATCTCCTTCACTCAAAAGAGTTTGACTTAACTATCTACCCTGAAAAAAACAAGTAAATGAAGAAAGTCTATTGTTGAGACTATAGTATTCATTAGGACGGTGAAACTATAGAATTCATCCATCAGTATATATATCTTGGATAGACACTGACTAAACAATAAGCTGAGCTTAGAACTATACTGGAGAGCAGACTGGATTGCTGCTGAGAAACTGTACTCACCTCTAATGACTCCAAACTTTTCCTGAAACAAAGGACCATATTTTTTTTTTTAACACCAATATTCTTTTTGTGATGAGAGGCAGCATGCACAGCAAAATAGCTGGGTTTAAGTCCTACCTCTGATACATAACTGGTTGTGATCCTAAGCAAGTCACTTCAGTTCAGGGCCCTAAGAAACTCTCTAAAGTTGTAACTTCAAGAGAAAGTACTGATTTGCAATGGTAGAGGAAGTTCCTCACCAGGAACTCTATATGTGAATAAAATCACAGGTTCAATCTCAGCATAAAGACCCACAAATTCTTCTGGTGATATTGAATACATATACATTATAAAATATGACAGTCCCCAAATAAGTGAAGCTGAAGATCACTCAAAGGGCAATGAAAAGGTATATGGCTAGTGTGAAACTACAACATATTACAAAGAATCATGCAGAAGTAACAAACATGGCATCAGAGAAATATTCAACTAGAAAAGACATGGGCTAATCACGTAGCAAGAATGATGGATAATTGAAGGACAGCTTGTGTGCAATCTAGTAGTTCAATTTGGTTAGGAGTAATGAGAAGTAAGACTGGAAAGGTAGACTGGAGTTAGATTGTGAAGGGTCTTAATTGCCAGGCTATGAAGTCTGTATTTTATCCCAGAAGAGTAAGGAGCAAATTAAGAGTTCTTGAGCAAGGAAGTCAGATCTGTGCCTTTGAAAGATTATTTTACCACCTTTATTGGGGATGGATCGGAAAAGGCAAAGACTGAAATAAGAGAGGCCAGTTAGGAATCTATCGTAGTAGTCCACAAAGAATTGATGAGAGCTTAAACTATGAAGATAACTGTGGGAGTGGAGAAAAGCGGACAGATTTACAGAAGTTGTGCAGATAAACTCTTCCAAGACTTAGAATATGATACGAGAGGAAATGACAGACTATCAGAAGTAGAAGGCCCTTAGACGCTATTAAATACAGACCAGTAATCCCTTCCACAATAGGACTAGCATCTAGCCTTCAAATAATCTCTCCCCCCTCACAATTCTCATAGTCCTTCTTTGTATCTCTCTCTCATAGAGCTGTTCTAATTAGACTTAAGTTATTTTCATATTAATTATTTCTCCAACAAGACTATAATGATAACTCATGTTTACACTGTATTTGGAAGTTTACAGGATAGTTTCTTCACAATGGTAAACTTATAGTCAATAAAATAGTATACAATTGGGAATAAACTTACTTGACTAGATGATACCAGAGCAATATGAATTGTGCCTTAAGATCTGTATAGAACACTAGTACTAAATTTCAATCAACTGAATTATTTAATTAATATTTACACTAGCCCTATAAAATTTGAAAATTTTGATATATATGGAGCTAGAAGGTAGATAGGAAGTAGAGATTATTTCCCTGGTTTTATAGAATGAAGAACTGAAGTTTAGAGAAGTTAGTGAATTTACCTTCATGTCACAGTGAAAGCCTTTCCAGAAGAGAACCCATCATCACTTAATTTTCACTTTAAAGTGTGCCCTGGTGAACAGATACATGAACAGATGTCACAGGTGATTGAGAGAAACGAGTCAGATGCATAGATGACTTTGAAATTTTGTTATTTGCTTAAGTTTCTTTATTCGTAATTATATTCCAAGCAAATTTCAGCAAAAGATTAATTTTTAATTGAATCCAACAATATGCTTAAGCTAAAGACTAAATATCGATGACTGCAGCAAATGGAGACAGTTATCAAGTATGTGAATTATGCAGAATCAGGACTCCCCATTCACAGCTTTAAAAAAAAAATCTCCAAATATACTAGCCTATGGTGACGATAAGGAGCTCCACTACATGGTATAAAATGTCTTCTCTGGTTCCTAATACCCATAAGAAACTTTGAAAAAAGAAAAATTGCACACAGGCTGACATGACACAAACTGAACAACAGCAAGGACAGTGTCCCTGGATCATAGAGTCCATGGAGTGGAGTACGGTGTAAGAAAGTATGGAAAAATAGGAGAAGTCAGGTTATAAAGGACTTTAAAAACCAAACAGAAAATTTTATATTTGATCCTAGAGGTCATGGAAAACCACTGGTGTTTACAAAAGAGGGGTGACAGGGCCAGATCAGCACTTTAGGAAGTTCATTCTGACAGCTGAGAGGAGGATAAATTGAAGGGGGGAGAGATTTGAGGCAGGAAGACAAATCGGAAGGCTACTACAATAAATCAGGCAAGAAGTGATATAGGCAGGCACCAAGGTGGTGGCAGTGTCAGAGGAGAGAAGAGGGTGTATATATAAGAGATGTAAAACTGACAGGACTTGACAACTGATTGTATATGGTGCCCATGACAGTAATATAAAAGTTAGGAAAGGAAAGTTTGGGGGGAACGGGTGGAGGGAAGGATAATGAGCACAGTTTTGAACAGGTCAATTTAAAACGTCTATGAGACCTCCAGTTTGAGATGACCAATAGGCAGCTGGAGATGTAATACTTGGTGCTAAGAGAGGTAAGGACTAGCTTAGTAGATCTGAGAATCATTTACACAAACAAAATTGAATTCATGGAAGTTGATGAAATCACCAAGTAAAACAGTAGAGGAAGAAAGCACAAGACAGATTTTTGGGGGACACTCATGATTAGTGGACGTGACCTGTATGAAGATCCAGTAAAGATCCAGACTGAGTGGATCAGATAGGTGGAAGAACCAACAGAGATTATTTAGAGAGAAAATAATATCGTGGAGAAGAAGGTGACTGACTCTCAAAGATCGAAGAGAGGTAAAGGAGGATGAAGATTGAGAAAAGGTCATTAGATTTGGAAATTTAGAGATCACTGGCAACTCTAGACGGTTTTGGTTGAATGAAGTCAAAGGCCAGATAAAAAGACTATAGAAGAGAGAGTAAAAGGAAAGGAAGTGGAAGTTCCTATTGTTGATGGCCAAGAAAGAGATTAGCCACAAAAGAGAAGAGAGATATGGTATGATGAGGAAAAGAGATGGATGGATAAAGTGAAGATTTGGTGAAGATACGGTAAATATGAGCATAGTTTGGAAATAGCTGGGAAGAAGAGGATGATAGGGGTGGAACAAAGAAAATTTGGAGGTGACACGGCAGAAAGAGGAGAAAGGCACGTCAATGGTCCCCTCTAAACCATCTACCATGTTCAAAGCCTGTCAATCTGATGGGAAGATGAGTTGTTCCTCCCTCCTCCAAACCCATTTCCCCAAGATATAAGGAGCTCTTTGCCTGACTCCTACAGCCCCAAGTATGTTGTAGCCACTTAGTATGCATGATGGGAAAGCTGGGAATTCTTCAAACTGAGAATGTAGACAGATCTCAAAATCCCATAAGAGACTAGAAGCTAAGGGTGATGCTTGAGGTTCCAGTTTGAGGGCTTGAAAGCAGGATTTCTGAAATCTGGCTGGGGGTGGCCTGTCCCTTCTGTCCCTCATACAAAGCTAATATGTCAGAGCCTAATTCCTAAGGTATTATTAATGATATGCATACCACTTCCCATCTCTATTTTATCTTTCTCTTCTTTGCCATTACATTTCTTGGAAAAAAATTGTCTTCATTCTTAATGCCTCTATCCTCTCAGTGCCCCTACTACTCAATCTCTTATGTTTCTGTCTTAATTACTCTACCAAACCCAACTATAAGATTACAAACAACCTCCTAGTCATCAAATCCAATGGCCTTTGCCCAGCCCTTACCGACTTCTCTGCAGTTTCTGATATTATTTAACAGTAGTATCTGCTCTGTCCTCCAACTTTAGACTTACTGGTTCCCTTTCTATCTTTTTCTTAATCACTCCTTTTGTGTCCACTAGGTTTTTATCCTCTTCCCAATTCCTAGGCTGTTAACTAAGTTCTTAGTCTCTTTGCATATGCTCAAATTTCTTGGCACCCTAAGGGCTTAAATTCACACCTTCGTGAAGGTGAGGGTAAACATCAGGTACTTAGCTTACCATGTTATTTGTTTTGCTTATCTAGCACTGTCTTTCCCATACTAATAGTTACAAAATCCTTACTGAACTAAAAATCTCGTGAAGTAGGGACGATTTAAAAAAAGGACTGTCAACAATGTTACAGCCATCTTCATGTTGCTGTGTGCCACCCCCCCAAGCCCCAATTTATCACCTGGTAGCTCTGAAATTAGGTAGGAAGCTCTTCTGACAGACTCAAAGTTGGCCAAGCCCCATAGGATTTAAAAGAACTTGCACTTAGCTGTCTCAGCCTGAAAACTCTATGCCTCAAGGATGCACTGAAATACTGCTTTCATGGAGCAATTAGTTGTACCTAACATAAAAACTACTGGAGAATGTATTAACTTATGCAAAGAGGTTCCCCCCCCCCAGGAGTTCCATATAAATGGGATTCAGCACAAAACTAGGTTAACCATATAATCATATGAATATAATGTATTGTTGCCAAAACGGTCCTGGTTTTATGGCTTTGGGGAAGTCAATCTCTTTAACTAGGGTTCCTTCATCTGAATGAGGATAATCATACCTTCTCCCAAATCTCCTTTCAAGACAAGTTATATGAGGATTAATTAGATTATATAGACATTTGTCCATATAACACTTAGATATGCAAGTGCAGAAATATTTTTTTACAGTACTTCAGGAGTAACTCCAGACTGGTGGCTTTTCTGCCCCAATATTAAGTTAGTATTCAGGTTAAAGCCCTGCCTGGACAACTGATCAAAAAACCGTAAAATGACAAACGCTGGAGGAGGGTGACAGGAGGGGGGAAAGAAAGGCTGTGAGAAAAGAGGCACCTTAATGCACTATTAATGGAGTTGTGAATGAGTCTAACTCATCTGGAAAGCAATTTGGAACCAGGCCCCATAAGTTATTACTCCGTGCATACCCTTTGGCCCAGCAATATAACTATTAGGTCTTTATCGCCCCACCCCACCCCTTTCCCCCCAAAAAAAGAGATCAGAGAAAGAGGTAAAGGATGCAACGCACGAAAATATAAGCTGCATTTTTTTTTCCGGTGGCTAAGATCTGGAAACGGAGTGGGTGCCCGAGGTATAATTCTGCGCAAATACAGTAACATAAAATAATTCTCAGAGTGACGAAAGTGAAACCCTGGTCTGCACAGCGGAGGTCCACAGCGCGGGGCGCTTCCGGGGAAGGCGGGGGTAGGGGTTCCCACCGCCGCGGCCGCAGAGGGGGCGCGGGGGCGGGAGGCCTCCTCGCGGGGATTCCGCGGCCGGCCGAGGTCGGGCGGGGTCCAGGGGCGGCCCGGGCCGAGGCAACACTTACCGAGCGCTGGGCACGTCCACCGGCCCGAGGCTCCCGCCGCCGGCGAGCGCGTGGCTGCTGTATTTCTCCTCCATCCCGCGCGTGTCTCAGGAGCCGCCGCCGTCGCCGGCCCCGCCGCGTCCAGTCCTCATCTCTCGCCGCTCCCGCCGTCGGGCCGGCCCTTCACTCGCCCATGGCAGCGGGCCGAGGCCTGGCAGGCCCTCCCCACGCGCGCCCTCCGAGGCCGGCCTCACTAGGCCGCGAGCGGCGGCTCGGGCTGCGGCTCGGGCTGCGGCTCGGGCTGCGGCTCCCGCTCCGGCTCCGGAGGCTCGGGGTTACCCCGAGGTTGCAGCGGCGTAAACGTTGCCAAGCCACGTCATCCGGCCGGGCCCGGGGCGGCCTCCTCCCACTGCGCCTGCGCCGAGGACCATTGCCTCCCTCTCAGCACCTCCGCCCTCACCGCCCTTCACTACCCCACCTCCTCACGGACCCCAACCTTTGGAAAGGATTTAGAGTTACCTGCCCGGCCCCGCCCCACCCCGCCCCGCCCCAACTCTCTCTCTTCCGTTATTTTCCCTTTCTATTCTGGCAAGGAATCTCTGTGAGCAAAGGACCGGGAGAGATGGATGGATGGATGGATGGATGGATGGACGGATGGTAGGTAGATGAGGTGATGCCTGCGGAGAAGCTGTGCAGAATCACGCATCTCTGAGTTAGAAGGACCTTAAAATAACAACAATAGCTAGTATTTCTATACCGATAATGATAATAATGGTAATAAGGGGTATTTCTATAATAATGGTAATAGTATTTCTAAAATAATAATAATAGCATCCCTAAAATAAGAATTATGATAACTAGTATTTCTATAATAATAATAATAGCTAATGTTTATAAAGTGCTTACTTAAGCACTATTCTAAGTGTTTTACAATTATTATCTCATTTGATCCTCACAACAGCTTTAGGAGGTAGGTTCTGTTCTTATCCCCATTTTACATTTGAGGAAACTGAAGCTAATGGAGGTTAAGTGATTTGGCCCAGAGTCACACAGCTAGTATCTGAGATAAGATTCCAGGTCCAGCGCTCTATCCACTTTGCTACCTAGCTGCCTTTCAGAAGCCACCTAATCCAAGCCATAACTGAACAGAACTCCTCTTCCCCCTTTAGTTTTCCCGAACCTGGAATGGTGAATTTACAGCACCATATTTGCTCAATGACTTCTTATCCTCCATTTCTTGTCCTCCCTCTGTTGAGGAGAAAAATTGAGCTGGAACTTGGAGGAAGTCATGCACATAGAAAGGCAGAACGCAGTAGAAGAGCAGTTCAGGTAAGGAAATTAAAAAAAAAAAACAACCTAGCAACTATAAAGGCAGTAATTAATAGATGGGTGTTGGCAATGTAAACATATTGCCTTGGCTGGAATGAAGATAAGATTGAAACTCAGATACTCTTATATGAAGGAAATTGGCGCAAAACTATGAGATAAAAGATATTTCTCTAACACTAAAAAGTAGTTCCTGAGCCCCAGGGGCTCTCCTCTAAGGAGGTCCCTATGCTCTGTATTTGGGTATTGTCTGTAATCCAGGACTTTCAAGCTTTCCTGATGAAAAGACCAAAGCTGAATGGAAAATTTGATCTTTAGATACAAGACTCAAGAACAAAAAGGTAACTAGGAAAGAGAAAACAAAAGAGAATCAATAAGGTTAAACTATTTATATCCCTACAGGGGAAGATGATACTTTTAACTCTTAAGAACTGTATCACTATTAGGGCAGTTAGCAGGAGTATACCTAAACAGAGAGTGTGGCTATAAGTTGACTTTGATGTGATGATATCCCATCCTCAAAAGAAAAACCCCCAAAAATTAAAGGGTAAGAAAGAAGATTGCACTGGGAGAAGACGGAAGGGAAAGGTAGAATGGGGTAAATTATCTCACATAAAGAGGTGCAAAAGACCCATCACCACAGAGAGAAATATGGGGATGGTGGGCATCACTTGAAGCTTATTCTCATTGGAATTGACTCAAAGAGGAAATAATGTACACACTCAGTTGGATATAGAAATCTTCCTGAACTAAAAATAAAAAAAGCAAGGGGTAGCAATCCTGATCTCAGAAAAAGCAAAAGCAAAAATAGATCTTATCAAAAGAGATAAGGAAGGAAACTCCATCCTGCTAAAAGGCACCACAGACAATGAAGTAATATCAACACCAAACACATATGCACCAAATGGTATAGCATCCAAATTCATAAAGGAGAAGTTAAATGAGTTACAGGAAGAAATAGACAGCAAAACTATACTAGCGGGAAACCTAAATCTTTCCCCTCTCTGAACTAGATAAATCTAACCACAAAATAAGCAAGAAGGAAGTTAAGGAGGTGAATAGAATTTTAGAAAAGTTAGATATGGTAGACCTCTGGAGAAAATTAAATGGGGATAGAAAGGAATGTACTTTTTTCTCATTGGTACATGGCACATACACAAAAATTGACCATGTACTAGGGCATAAAAACCTCACAATCCATTGCAGAAAGGCAGAAATATTAAATGCATCCTTTTCAGATCATGATGCAATAAAAATTATATGTAATAAAGGGTCATGGAAAGATAGACTAAAAATTAATTGGAAACTAAATAATCTAATCCTAAAGAATGAATGGGTCAAACAACAAATCATAGAAACAATCAATAACTTCATTCAAGAGAATGACAATTATGAGACAACATACCAAAATTTATGGGATGCAGTGAAAGTAGTTTTTAGGGGAAGTTTTATATCTCTCAATTCTTACATGAATAAAATAGAGAAAGAGGATATTGATGAATTGGGCATGCAACTAAAAAAACTAGAAAAAGAACAAATTAAAAATCCTCAAATACCACATTAGAAATACTGAAAACCAAAGGAGAGATTAATAAAATAAAACTAAGAGCTGGTTTTATGAAAAAAAATAAAATAGATAAACCTTTGGTTAATTTAATTAAAAAAAGAAAGAAGAAAACAAAATTGCCGGTAGCAAAAATGAGAATGGTAAATCTACCACCAGTGAAGAGGAAATTAAAACAATAATTAGAGACTATTTTTTTTTAGGCAATTGGGGGGTTAAGTGACTTAAATAACCCCATCTTAGAAAAAGAAATTGAACAAGCCATCAATGAACTTCCTAGGAAAAAATCTCCAGGGCCAGATGGATTTACAAGTAAATTCTACCAAACATTTAAAGAACAATTAATTACAATACTACATAGACTATTTGGGAAAATAGGCAAAGAAGGAGTCTTACCAAATTCTTTTTATGATACAAATATGGTGCTGATACCTAAACTGGGAAGAGTCAAAACAAAGAAAGACCAATTTCCCTAATGAATATAGATGCAAAAATTTTTAATAAAATATTAGCAAATAGATTACAGCAACTTAGCACAAGAATAATACACTATGACCAGGTAGGATTTATACCAAAAATATAGGGCTGGTTCAATATTAGGAAAACTATCAGCATAATTGATCATATCAACAACAAAACTAACAGAAACCACATGATCATCTCAATAGATGCAGAAAAAGTTTTTGACAAAATACAATACCCATTGCTATTAAAAACACTAGAGAGCATAGGAATAAATGGAGTCTTCCTTAAAATGATAAGTAGCGTCTACCTAAAACCTTCAGCAAGCATCATATGTAATGGAGATAATCTAGAAGCATTTCCAGTAAGATCGCAGGTGAAACAAAGATGTCCATTATCACCACTGTTGTTTAATATGGTACTGGAAAAGTTAGCTTTAGCAATAAGAGAAGAAAAAAAATGAAGGTATTAGAATAGGCAAAGAAGAAACAAAGCTATCACTCTTCAAAGATGATATGATGGTATGCTTAGAGAATCAAGTAAAAAACTACTTGAAATAATAAACAACTTTAGTAAAGTTGCAGGCTGTAAAATAAACCCACATAAATCATTTGCATTTCTATATATTACCAACAAAGCCCAACAGCAAGAGATAGAAAGAGAAATTCCATTTAAAGTTACTATAGACATTATAAAATAGTTTACCTAAAGAAACAAACCCAGGAACTATATGAGCACAATTACAAAACATTTTTCATACAGATAAAGTCAGATCTAAATAATTGGAAATATCAGTTGCTTGTATAGAGCAAGCTAATATAGTAATCTACTGTTTGATAAACCCAAAGACTCCAGCTCCTGGGATAAGAATTCACTATTTAACAAAAACTGCTGGGAAAACTGGAAAAGAATATGGAAGAAACGAGGGATAGACCCAAATCTCACACCATATACCAAGATAAAGTCAAAATGGGTACACAATTTAGATATAAAGGCAGTTACTATAAACAAACTAGGAGAGCAAGGAATGGTTTACCTGTCAGATTATGGAGAAGGGAAGATTTTATGACTAAACAAGAGATAGAGAACATTATGAAATACAAAATGGATAATTTTGATTACATTAAATTGAAAAGTTTTTGCACAAAGCCAATGCAACCAAGATTAGAAGGGAAGCAGAAAGCAGGGAAACAATTTTTACAACCAGTGTCTCTGATAAAGTCCTCATTTCTAAAATAGGTAGAGAACTGAGTCAAATTTATAAGAATATAATTCATTCCCCAATTGACAAATGGTCAAAGGATACGAGTAGGTGGTTTTCAGAGGAAGAAATTAAAGTCATCTATAGTCATGTGAAAAAAATGCTCTAAATCACTATTGATTAGAGAAATGCAAATCAAACCAACCCTGAGGTACCACATCACACCTATCAAATTGGCTAATATGACAAAACAGAAAAATGATAAATGTTGGAGAACATGTGGGAAAATTGGAACACTAATGCATTGTTGGTGGAGTTGTGAACTGATCCAACCATTTTGGAGAGCAATTTAGGGCTATGCCCAAAGGGCTATAAAAATGTGCATACCCTTTGACCCAGCAATAGCACTTCTAGGGCTGTATCCCAAAGAGATCATAAAAATGGGAAAAGGACCCACGTGTACAAAAATATTTATAGCAGCTCTTTCTGTGGTGGCAAAGAATTGGAAATTGAGGGGATGTCCATCAATTGCGGAATGGCTGAACAATTTGTGGTATATGAATGTAATGGAATACTATTGTGCTATAAGAAATGATGAGCAGGTGGACTTCAGAAAAACCTGTAAGGACTTGTATGGACTGATGCTGAATGAAGTGAACAGAACCAGGAGAATGTTGTACACAGTAATAGCCATGTTGTGCGATGACTAACTTTGATAGACTTAGCCCTTCTCAGCAATGCAAGGATCTAAGACATCTCCAAAAGTCTAATGATGGAAAATGCTATCCACATCCAGAGAAAGAACTATGGAGTTTGAATGCAGATTGAAGCATATTATTTGCTCTTTTTTTTTCTTCTTTTTTGTTTTGTTTCCTCTTTCTTTTGGCTCCTCCTATTAGTTCTAATTTTTCCTTACAACATGACTAATGTGAAACTATGTTTAATAGAAATGTATATGGGAGGGGGCGGGAAGGAGGGGGAGAAAAAATTTAAAGTCAAAAGTGTATGAAAGTGATTGTTGAAAACTCAAAATAATAATAATAATAACAATAAAATAAATCTAGCCAGTAATACCCAAGATATTTAGGGAGGTTTCAGCCTTTAAAATTTACCTTCTTTTGGGGAGAGCACCCTGAGGTAAGGGCATGATATCCCATATGGGGAAAGGAGAGGAGAGAGGAAGAGCTGAGTTGCCCAACTGGAACTGGCTAGTTGGGTTCCCTTTGGGGCAGCTCAGACTACTCACAGGTTGTGGTTTGTCCTTGATTCTAGAAGAGGACCATGACATCAGGAAGATGATGCCATGACTTGCAAGTGAATTGCAAAGTCACCAGCCTCACTTTCTTCTCCATATGGGACCAGTGGCAAGATATAGATCAAGACAACTGGAGATGACCCAGCAGTTAATAAACTATGTTATTGTAAAGAGAAGAGACAGAATGTGAGAGTAATGAAGGCAGGGTGTGGGGCAGAGTGCTGGACTGATCATGGACTTATCCTTTCCAAGTTAAGTAATTTGAATTCAACAAAAGTAGTGGGCCTTAAAGCAAAATGACTATCAGAAGAATTAATGTCAATAGGTTAGAGCACTTCTCTGAGTGGGAGCAATTTATTGATTACCTAGAGGGAAAATTGAGCCCACACAGAGTTGTTAACAGTGGAGCAGAAAAGGAATGGGCAGCTTTCAGAGATTTGGTGTACAGCACTGCAGCTTATCTGGGCCAGAGCACTTGCAAACATCGAGACTGCTTTGACAAAAATGATGGGGAAATTTAGAAGCTGCTAAATGAAAAAATGAGAACGTCACAGGGTTTACCAGCAAGATAGTTCATCCATCTCTAAGAAGGCAGCATTTAATGCCATCAAAAGTGCAAGCAAAGCTTAGAGAGATACAGGATTCTTGTCTCAGGAAGAAGGCAGATGAAATTCAGTTTTAAGCTGATAGTAACAATCCAAAGAACTTATATGATGCTCTGAATGGGCCAAAAGGCCTTTGGTACATTTTAGCTACTTGGTGCTGATGGGGCCACATTGATTATTGACAAGGACATGATCATGGAGAGATGAGCTGCGTACTTCCATAGTGTTCTTAACAGATTATCATTAATCAATGCTGAAGCCATTGACTGTATACTTCAGATTGAAGTCAATCCCTCCTTAGCTGAAGTTTCAACTGAAGAAGAGTTTGGAATCCTACTAGGTTCCTTTTGTGTGGCAAAATACCTGGTATTGATTCTATTCCAGGTGAAATTTACGAGGCAGTGGTAAAGGGCGGGGGGCTTCCTCATACAAAAGTTGACTGGAATTTTCTGGGTTATATGGCAAGAGGTTATCCACCAGGATTTCAAGGATGCTTCCATTGTTCATCTCTATAAAGGTAAAGGAAATAGATTGTCCTGTGACAATCACAGGAAGGGTCTCTCTCTTAGTCATTGCTGGCTAGATTCTCCTTAATAGGCTGATCCTTCACCTGGAAGATGGTCATTTACCTGAGAGCCAGTATAGCTTCAGAAATGGCCCAGAAACAGTTGATATCCTATTTGCTGCCTGACAACTCCAGGAGACATGCCAAGAGCAGATCAGGTCAGGTTTGTAGATCTGGCCTTTGATACTGTCAGTCATGAGGGATTATGGAAAATTATGTCAAAATTTGGTTGCCTGGAGAAGTTCATCAGCATTTTTTGTCAATTTCATGTTGGCGTGCTTGCCTGGCATCTGGATAATGGACAATGCTATTGTTCTTTTTTAAGTTACCAATGGAGTGAAACAAGGCTGTGTGCTTGCTCCCATGCTTTTTTAGCATGATGTTTTCAGCCATGTTGTCAAACACCTTCAATGAAGACAAAATGGCATCAAGGTCAGCTACTGCATTGATGGTAAATTCTTCAACTTGAAAAGGCTACAAGCCAAGACTAAAGTAAAGGGAGTGTTGGTGCATGATTTTTTTGGGGTTTGTTTGCAGATGATTATGCACTCAGTGCAGCCTCTGAAGCTGAGATGCAACAAAGTATGGATCAGTTATCTGCTGCTTGTGGTAATTTTGGCCTGACAATTAACACCAAGAAAACACAGGTGCTTCATCGACCAGCAACATACCATCCATAGGTGGAACCATTGGTTACAGCAAATGGAGAAGTTCTGAAGGCTGTGGATAAGTTCACTTACCTTGGCAGTATATTTTCTAGGGATGTATGTGTTGATAATGAGGTTGACATACCCATTGCCAGAGCTAGCTCAGTGTTTGGGAAGCTCCAAAGGAAAGTTTGGGAGAGAAGAGGTATTAGACTGACTACCAAACAGAAAGTCTACAGAGCTCTTGTGCTGATCTCATTGTTGTGAAACATGGACAGTATACCAGTGCCATATCAGGAAACTGAATAGCTTCTGTTTGATTTGTCTTAGGAAGATTCTGAAGATCACTTGGCAGGATAAGATACCAGACTCCAAGGTCCTTTCTCAAACTAAACCGCCGAACATTCAAACTCTACTGCAGAGAGAGGAACTCGGATGGGCTAGTCTTGTTGTTGGAATGCCAAATATATGCTTGCCAAAATGACTATTTTATGGAGAACTCACACAGGGCAAGTGTTCACATGGTAGTTAGAAAAAGCGATATAAGAACACTCTCAGGGCAGCTATGTGGCGCAGTGGATAGAGCACTGGCCCTGGATTCAGGAGGACCTGAGTTCAAATCCGGCCTCAGACACATAACACTTACTAGCTGTGTGACCCTGGGCAAGTCACTTAACCCTATTGCCTAGCCAAAAAAAAAAAAAAAGAACACTTTCAAGGTCCCTCTTAAGAACTTTGGAATTGATTGTGTGACATGGGGGCGGGGGGGGGGGCGCTGGCACAGGACTGCTCAGCATGGCGTGCCCTGAAAAAAGAAGGTGCTGTGCTCTATGAGCAAAACAATTGAAGTAGCTCAAAAGAAATTTGAGATGTGAAAATTTAGAGAATCCACCCCAAATGTTCACATGGACTATTTGTGCCCAGCCTGTGATAGAGCATTCCAAGCTCCTATTGGTCTGATCAACCACAGTTGTGCACACTGTAACTTGACTCTAACATAGTGGTATCATTTCGGTCCTCTTTGAGAACGAAGGACACCACCACTAACAACCATATATACATATGTGTGTTTGCAAGGCACATAACCTGTCCTCAACTCTCAAATCCCTTGCCCCTTGTCCTATTTTGGCTTATGCCTCGCCAAACCCCAAATCATGTCCAAAATAGAATCATTTCTTTCCCCCCTAAACTCACCTTACCTCTGAACTTCCCTAATTCTACTGAGGGTACCACTATTTCTCCAGTCACCCAGGCTCAAAATTTGGGAGTCATCCTCAACTCTTAGCTTCATTCCTCCTCCATAGCCAACCAGTTGCCAAGTCTTGGTGATTCTACCTTCATGACATCTCTCATGTTCATACAGTCATCACCTCAGTTCAGGCCCTCATCATCTCTTTCTTCAACAATAACTTCCTAATTAGTTTCCTTTGAGCCATTCCCCTACTCAAGAAGTTTCATTGGCTTTCCATTGCCTCTAGGATAAATTACAAACTCTTCTGTTTGCCATTTAGCTGCCTTTGAAATCTGGCTCCAACCTATCTTTACAGACTGATTTCACATTACTCCTACTCGTGCTCTCTGTGTTCTAGTCAAACTGGTTTACTTGTTGTTCCTTGTACATATATCATCTCCCACCTCCTTACCTCTGCATAGGTGCTTCCCCTATGCCTGGAATGCTCTTGTAATCCATAGTTCTCTTTAAGGCTAAGCCCAAGAACCACCTCCTTCAAGAGGTCTTTCCTGATTTCCCCAATCATTAGTACCTCACCAATTACTCTGTATTTAGTTTGTATATGTTTTGCACTTATTTATCTATTTACATGCCCCAGTAGAATGTAAGCTTCTTGAGGACAGAGGCTGTTTTTTTCAGTTTTGTCCTTGTATCTCCAGGGTTTAGCAGAATGCCTGGCACACAGCAGATCCTTAATAAATGTTTATTGAATTGAATACTGAGTTCAATTATCTCCAACATTTACCTTGTCTTCAGCTACTCTTGATATGTTAAACAGAGCAGAAGGATATTTTGCACATTCAGTCCCACCACAAATGTACATTATCTGCCCTCATTTTTTTATTGCTTTTATTGCTGTACAACAATTCTTTTATTTTGTTTTATCCCTAAATGATTCTCTATCATGTTTTCCTTAATGGCTGATTCAAACATCTTCTACTGTTGTCTCCTATCCAATATTCTACTAAGAGCATTATCCCATTCTTTATTGAAAAAACAAGGGTCAACCATCAGGAGCTCTGACATGGAATGTAGTGGCCAAAAAAACTAATGAGATCTTGGACTGCATTAAGAGGCACAGCTTCCAGAATAAAGAGATGATGATAGATAACTCTTCTATTCTCTGCCCTGGTCAGACCACATCTCAAATATTGTTTAAGTTCTTGGTGCCACAGTTTAAGAAGGACATTGATAAGCTTGAGTAACCACAGGAGGTTAAACAAGATGGTGAAGAGCCTTAAGTTCATGTTATACAAGGATCAGTTGAAGGAACTGGAGATTTTTAACCTGGAGAAGAATAGACTTGGGGGCTGAATAATAGTTGTTCTCAAGGATTTGAAGAGTTGTCCTGTGGAAGAGGGATTTAACTTGTTCTGGTTAGCCTTATAGGGCAGAACCAGGAAGAATAGGTAGAAGTTCCAAAGAGGCAAATTAGAGTTTGATGTCAGGAAAAACTTCTTAGCAATGAGTAGGCTAAAAAAGGGGCTGCCTCAGGAGGTAATGGTCTCCACCTCTCTGGAGGTCTCCTATCGGAGGCTGGATCATCACTTGTTGGATAATCTGTGTTACAGTGGGAGATACCTTCTTAGTATGGATTGACCAGGTGGCTATTGAGTTTCTTTCCACTTTTGAAATTCTTTGTGAACCTGTGATTCTCCCCTGTTCTCTACCTGAAATCATTCCGTTCTCTTGTGCCGTTTATCCTCTCCTTTCCTCTCTGCTCTGATTCAGAAGTTTTTCCCTTCAATAATTCCTTCGCTCATATTTTCATTTAATTTTTTTTTACCCTGAACTTGGCAAACATCAACAAGGGTGATCATTTCTATATACAAGTATAGCACTCCCTCTGGGGCCACTCGCTCAACTTGTGCTCACTTTCATAGGGTTGAGGCCCCTAGAATTCCCACAGAAGGATCAATCCCTTAGGAAAAGCCTTTTTTACTCATTTGCTTCCATTTTCTCTGTTGGGCAGGAATGTAACCCCATTATTTTCATAAGAAAATTTGATTGAATTTAAATCATTTTGACTTATAACTACTTGTTCAGGACTGCCTGTAATGAAATCTGACTTATAGTTTGTACAACAATAACAAAGTTAGAAAAATGCAAAGTAGGAATTCTGAAGGTACAATTTCTTCCTATGTTGCTCCTTCTACTACTAGCTAGGGTCTCAAAAAACTTCTTAGGTTTGAATCTATAGCAGTTAGGTGACTCAGTGGATAGAATACTTTGTGTGATAGTTATTAAACTTAAGGTCTTATTTGTAGAACCCTACCTCTGAGTGAGAAAGTGATGGAGAACTTGTTAGGAATCATTTTGCCATTGAACTTTACTCTGCAGTGTTCAGTGGCTAGGCCTCCATTTCCCTTCCTTTGGGAGTTTGTGTTTATCCTTCTAGGACAGCATTCTAGGTGTTGTCCAAAAGAATATTTTGAGGTTTTTGGTGTAAAACTGATGATCAGATAGTGGCTGCTCTCTCCCATGAAGGGATTTTGAACTCACATGGATTAAATGCTGGAGAATCCTGACTGCAAAGGAGAGAGGTCAGATTTCTCTTTTACTCTGCCACATTATGTGGAATTCCACATTATATGGAATATTAGTGGAACTCTTGGGTGGGTGGGGGGGAAGGGGAGCTCTTTTAACCAAACGTAGTTATGGTTCATGTCTAGGGTCTCTAAAATGGATTATTAACAAAGTCCTTTATAAAAATGCATCCCCCATACAACATATATGGGCCCATCTCCACTCGTCCTAATCTATATCTTGCCACTGGACCCATATGGCTCCGGAGGACAATGTGAGATTGGCGACTTTGCACAGCCCTCCCTCACTTAAATCACTTGCAAGTCATGACATCACCTGCCTGGTGTCATGGTCCTCTTAGAGAATGAAGGACAAACAACAATGAATGAGTAGATATCAGCTATAGGATAGCTATTTATTTCCTTCACCACAAAAGAAATTCTTAGAACACAAAGACTCCTAAGTGTGCATAAACATATACTTAAAAATGGCAATTCATCACTGTACTCTTCTGGAAGACTGGAAAGACTACCAAGTGACTTGTGGGATTGCTGAATAAATATTTCATATTCACCTCAAGTCTGTAGTGTACAAGCAGTAATCCAAGGTCCATATCTTCTGGCCAGTCAGGCATACATGGCTCATACATGGTCTTCACTCCTTAGATATATTTTCAGGAAACACTGCCCAATAAATCACCATCAAACTCACAAAATTGCTGCCAAGTCTAAAAACATTCATATCAGGATAGCCATTTAGTCACCTGTGCTCAGGAAAAGACGTACTCAAGGACTTGAGATCCAGTGTTAGGATCACCTAAGTGAGCACATGTTCTAGTTACCATTCGTCTATACTGGCTATGGCTGCCACTGGGGAAAAAAAGGAGGAGAAAGCTCATCTCCTCCTCCCCCTCTTTTTCTCATTAGAAGTTTATGGGAGAGCAGCTTTCAAAGAGGAGGAGAGAAAAAGGCAGACTTTCGTTCTTTTCTTTTAAAGTCTAATGAGTAGGTAGGTAGTTCTACCTGGCTTAGTGGCCAGTCCTCCTTGACATAGTCCTCAGTTTCAGAAGCCTTCAAGGGATTGCTCTGTCATCTCAAGACTCAAATCTCCGGGGAGCAATAAGATATTGCTACATTCATCTCAAGGTGCACATCCTTCAGCAAGGAGTCAGAACACAGGTGGCCCACCAGCAAGAGCTAGGGAACAAGCCCATCCCCACACATGTTCCATGATCCCCTGCCCCCTACTACAACAGGAAAAATAATTTTCTTTTGGTGTACACTTTTTCTGTGTATCTCTGTGGGACTGAGGAGATTTGGAAGCAGGTCTTCATGTGATGAAGTTATGCAATTGCTGATGAGAATTGACTTCAGGTGAATCTACTGAGTCAAACCTGAGAGTATGTTTCTGGTAGAGGGAGCAAGCCAGGAAGATACTGTGCCCTCATAGCTCTTCCCTTGTTTTTATTGTACCAAGTGTAAGTCAGATTCCAAGGCTTACAGGACTTGAGGCAGTGCTGAACTTACAGGCAGTCCCAAACTAGTAGTTATAAGACATATTTATAATTATTCAAATCCAATCAGATTTTCTTTGGAAAACAATGGTGTAATGTTCCTGCCCAAGGACCCGATTCCCAATTTATTATAAAAATTACCATGAACAGAACATATGATTAACAAGTGATATATATCTGACATACTGATAGAAAGCTTTCTAGTGTGTGTATAGTTATTAAACAGCAACACAGTAACCAATTACATACAACTATATTTAACATTATAGCCATTTTACAAAGCATGTTGTAATCTCAGACTTTTTTTTTGGCAGCAACAAATCATAAAGTGAAGGAACATGTTTACCAAGGTCTTGGAATTCAGAAGTACTTCATTGGGTTGATTTTTCACAGGCATTTTTTGAGGATGGGGACAGGCGAGTTCATGTGGTGGCTTTCTGAGAAATGAATCCAGAGACAGTAGTTTTATTAGCCTTAGTAATAATAAACATTGGAGATTGAATTGTTGGAATGTGATCTTTTGTTATTATTTTTTAAATAGTGCTTACTATGTACCAGGCACTGTCCTAAGTGCTTTACAATTATTATCTCATTTGATCCTTATAACAACTCTAGGAAGTAGGTGCTATTATCAATCCCATTTTACAGATGAGAAAACTGAGGCAAATAGGGGTTGAGTGACTTGCCCAGGGTCACACAGCTTTTAAGTGTCTAGTTAGATTTGAACTCAGGATTTCCTGATTGACTATTGCTGTAGCCGCTATGCCATCTAGCTGCCCCTAAGTCCTTGAGGGCAGGGACTGTTTTTGGCTTTCTTTGTATATCCCTAGTTCTTAGCACAGTGCCCAGCACTTAGTAAGCACTTAATAATTGCTTGCTATCTACTTATTGATGGTTCTGCTGCCTTTGGGCTACCATTTCATCAGCACTGGTGGCTTCACCTTGCACCTTGTTAATGGCATGCAAGCTATGCCTACCTTTAAAATGCATTGAATCAGTGCTTATTTTTTTTCATCCTTTTATTCCTCACCAAAGTGTTGTATCACAATGTCAAATAATCTCAAAGCCAAACTGGTAGCCAGCTGTGAGTTGCAGCTCCAAGTTTGATCCTCAATCCACAGAATCAAAAGATTTTTTTTTCTATTTCAACACCAAGTCCTATAGTTTCCTTATAACAGTGGATTGTATTATTAATAGATGAGGGCTTGTTTGTTGGAATATATACATGTACATACATATATCTACAGATCTATATGGACACTGGGCCTTCCCAGGCCATTAATTAAACTTCTTCCTGGTTCAACAATTGCTTCATGGAATTCATGGTAAAGCTAATACTACCCATTCTCATATTTATTGGTTCTTCACACCCCAGCCCTGGCTTCTTTAGGGACAATCTACCTTTGACTAGAGTCTGGAGTGTTCCTAAAAGAGGGAATTGTAAAAGTGGTACTTAGTGCACCATATGTCATTTCTTTTCATTCAAAAAGTGGTGCTTAGCACGAGAAAATCAAAATATGTATTAGCAGAACAATTTAAGTAGGATTCAGTACCTGGGAAGATTAAATAGGATGCTTTAGCCGGGAGATGTGTATTCAAACCTTGTTGGGACATAAAATAGTCTTGGTAAGGCTGCTAATTAGCCATTCCACATCTGCAATGGTTAAGCTTGATTTTTTTCCCCATGGACTCTTTTTAACGATGGCTCTTCCCTTGGTACTACCCCTTTCCTGCTACTACTGACATATGTTCTTCCTGCCATTCTTTTCTGCTTTTTTGCTTTGAGTACCAGGGAAGGAAATGGTGCCAGCTGTTGACACTGCAATCTCTCCAGACCTTTATTACTTACTTGAACTCTGTCTGCCCTTGGGTCCTTTGGATCTCTTATAGCTGAGTTTTTACTTTATTTTGCTTAGAACCAGCCCTCCATGTCACTTCCCAGCTATTTTTAAACTATGTCATAGTAAACATTCCTCTTTCTCCTCTAGCTTTTCTTTAAGTGTTCCCTTCTTTCTTTAGAGGGGCAGCTAGGTGGCACAGTGGAGAGAGTGCCTGGCCTGGAGTCAGGAAGACCTGAGTTCAAATTCAACTGTAGACAGTAGCTGTGTGATCCTGGGCAAGTCACTTCACCCTGTTTGCCTTAGTTCCTCATCTGTGAAAAAAATGATCTGGAGCAGGAAATGGCAAACTGCTCCAGCATCTTTGCCAAGAAAACCCCAAATGGGGTCATGAAGAGTCTGATATGACTGAAAATGACTGAACAACAACTTCTATGAGAATGTGAACTCTTTGAAGACAGGATCTGTCTCTTTGCTTGTATTTGGCACTTAATAAGTGCTTAAATGCCTTTTCACTCATTCATTCATGAGGTTGATGTTAAAGGAAGGAAATATGTAAGAGAAGCAAAGGCAGTTAGGGGCTTGGTGCAAGACCAGCTAGTTGAGTCAAGACTCCACATGGGGAGCAGCAGCCCTTACTGTCAGTTTCTTGGGGAAGAGTGGGACCATTCTTCTCTTATGATAATGATGACATTCAGTCTTTTCAGTTGTGTCTGACTCTCCATGACCCTGTCTGGGGTTTTCTTGGCAAAGATACTGCAGTGGTTTGCCATTTCGTTCTCCAGCTCATTTTATAGATGAGGAGCTGAGGCAAACAGGGTTAAATGACTTGCCCAGGGTCACATAGCTAGGAAGTGTCTGAGGCTGAATTTGAACTCAAATCTTGTTGGTTGCAGTTCTGGTGCTCTATCCACTGCACCATTTAGTTTCCCCTTCCTTCTCTTAACCCTTGCTGAAATCTCATCTGGTTACCTAGAGAGCTGTATCCAAGAGGGCCACCAGCCGGAAGGAGCTTCTTCTTTACCAGGCATGATACTCTGTGCCATGAGTTGTACCAGCTCAGCAACCAGTCGGGGTTTCTCACACAGTTCACTGACAGCAGATAGAGAATATCTGTGTTTGCTCAGTGAGTATGGGAAGGGCCTCATCACATAAAGCATATACCAAAGAAATTCCAGGTAAGTCCTTTTCAGGGGGGCGGGGAAGGGCCTAAGCAGTTGGGGTGATCAGGAAAGTCTCTGGGAGGAAGATGGCTCAGAATTTTGCAGAAGAGGGAGGCAGTCACTTTTTCCAGAGGCCCTGCTTCTTGCAGTGATGCTAACTGAAGCAGAACCCCAGTGATTGTTCAAAGCTGGGCTTTAATCTCTAGCTTTGCAGGTCTAAAAACTTTGTTTTGTCCATCTACCAGGGATTGTCAGACTCTAGAGAACTAATTCAAACCAAACCCGGGAGATATGTGTTTGATAAACTGCAATAAAATGACAATTTCTTAATGTACCCACATTAAAGTGATAACGGAGCCACATAACATTGACATATTGTTGGTTTCAGGGCTGATTCTCTTCCTCCTCTTCCTCCTTCAAAAATGGCGTACATACTGGCTAATTTCAGGGTATTAGCAATCAATGAAGCATCAAAAAAAGGCACTATTTAAATTTAAAACATGGCTATTTTTCCAAATTGATGGCAAATATGCCTGTTTTCTGAACAAGACAAAAATATGAATATTAGGAACAGCTGTTTTTAAACAGATGGTAAGTGTGAGCAAAGGAATCCATTTTTTTGCCTAAGATTTATTTTTTATTTTTTAAGGTGGGGGAAGAGTAGGTTCATATAGAAATTAGCAGTTGTTGATTCACCAAATCACAACTATGCTTATCTCTTCTGAAGCCTCTTGTTAAGACTATTATTGAACCTTAGCCTCACATCTCAGGGTATAGTTACATTTTATTTTTTAAAATTAAAATTTTATTGATTTTTTAAAAAATTGCCTTTGTTTCCAAGTACATCCCTCACCCCTTCTGCAGAGAGCCACCCATTATAATAAAAAAAGAAAGGAGAAAAGAAAGCAATCCATAAAAACTAACCAACATATCAGTCAAGTCTGACAGCATTTGTTTCATGCTTATAATACCCTACCTTTGCAAAGAAGGTTTTTTGTTGTATTTCATTTTTGAAGAACTCCAAAATGACATCACTATATTGGGCTCAAGATAAATGGTATTGGACTGACTGATCAGACCAATATGAGCTTGGGAGGATCTACCACAGGTTGAACACAATTAGCCCACATAAACATTTGAACTGGAGATATCTCTAAATTTGCACATCTCACATTTCCTTTGAGCTACTGCAATTCTGCTTTGCTTGTAGAGAGAAGCACTTTTTTTTTGAAGCAGGCATGCCATGCTGGATGGTCCTGTGACAATATCTCCCATGTGTCACAATTGATTCCAAGATTCTTGATAGTGTCCTTTTATCACTTCTTCTGATCTCCATGTGAGAGCTTGCTTTATATGAGTTCTCCATAAAATGATCTTTTAGGCAAACATATGTTTGGCATTTGAACGATTTGAACAACCCCTTGGAATTGTGTTCTCTGCAGTAGAGTTTGAATGATTGGCAGTTCAGCTCAAGAAAGGACCTCAGTGTCCAGTACCTTAGCTTGTCAGGTGATCTTCAAGGATCTTTTAAAGACAGTTCAAATGGAAGCTATCCAGTTTCCTGACATGGTGCTGGTATACTGTCCAGGTTTCACAGGCGTACGATGAGGTCAGCACAATGGTTCTGTAGATCTTTAGTTTGTTAAGTAGTCTAAGCCCTCTTCTCTCCCACACTATCCTTCAGAGCCTCCCAAACACTGAGTTAGCTCTGGAATCAACTCCAGGGATGTGTACATCCCTGGAAAGTATACTGCCAAGGCAAGTGAACTTATCCACAGCACTCAAAATTTCTCCATTTGCTGATGGGTCCACGTATGGATGGAGAACCTGTGTTTTCTTGGTGTTAATTGTTAGGCCAAAATAGCACAAGCAGTAGAGAATCAATCCATTCTTTGTTGCGTCTCAGCCTCCCAGAGGCTGCACAATCATCTGTGAATGAAAAGTCATGCACCAACTCTCCCTCCACTTTGGTTATGGCTTATAGCCTATTCAAGCTAAATAATTTACTGTCAGTGCAGTAGCTGACCTTGATGCTGTTTTCATCCTCATTGAAGGCATCTGACAATATTGCTGAAAACTGCGGTGAGTAAATATTTCTGAGACAGAGTTTTTGGGTAAATTATAATCAATTTTAGCAAATAGTCAGCAAAAAATGCCTCATTTGTCCTCTTGATAATCAAAGAGGCTTAACCTGTGCAACCTCCAATATATATAAAGCCTTTGGAAAAGAGGGTGCATCTGAGGGTGGAAATGAACTCTGGTTAACAACTAAGGAGAGAATAAACGTTATTATAATGAGAGGTGGGCTTATTTTAATGAGTGTCTTCAGGATGTGTTTCTGATTACTCAATCTTGGTCAAAGAGACTTATCTATATGCTTAAGTAGACAAAAGGGAGAATCCACTTTTACCCAAACCTGTCTGACTAAACACAATGGGCTAGAATCTATCAATTCACCTAAACTAAAATTCCTTTTCCTTTTGAACAGATCTGAGTTTTCTCTCTCATTGTCAACCCTGCACTTCAAAGGCTGTCTGAATAACCTACAGGGGCTGATTTCTGAATGAGAAAGTAGAAAAAAAAAACCTTAGTCCTAATTCAATAATTGGTTATTAATATGAGAGAGAAATAATTGTTTCTCTCAAAACATCATGCTCAAAAGCATGGGAGGAAGCACACATCCCTGCTTCACTCCATTGGTGACTAGGAAAGTGTGATAGCATCAACCATGATCCAGAACCCGTGCAAGCATGCTGTCATGAAACTGACATACAATACTGATAAACTTCTCTGGGCAACCAAATTTTTCCATGATTTTCCACAAGCCCTCATGACTGACAGTATTAGAGGCCTAGGTTAGATCCATAAACGTTTTTCACAGACCTCTGTTCTGTTCCTGGCATTTCTCCTGTAGTTGTTCAGCAGCAAACACCCTATTAACCATTCCTTGGCCCTTTATGAAGCCCCACTGGATCTTGGGTAGGTGACCATCTTCCAGGTGAAGGATTAACCTATATTTAAAAAAAATTTTTTTAAATTTATTTTTAGTTTTCAACATTCACTTTTATAAGATTCTGAGTTCTAAATTTTTCCCCTTCCTTCTTCTCCCCCTTCCCCAACACAGCATGCAATCTGATATGGGCTATACATGTACAATTGTATTAAATATGTTGTGAAAGAAGAATCAGAACAAAAGGGAAAAACCACAAGAAAGAAAAAACAAACCAAAAAAAAAAAGAAAATAGTATGTTTTGATCTGCATTAAGACTCCATAGTTCTTTCTCTGGATGTGGATAGTATTTTCCATTATGGATCTTTTGGAATTGTCTTAGATCGTTGCATTGCCGAGAAGAGCTAAGTCTATCAAAGTTGGTCATCGTACCATGTTGCTGTTACTGTGTTCTTCTGGTTCTGCTCACTCCACTCAGCATCAGTTCATGCAAGTCTTTCCAGGTTTTTCTGAAATTTACCTGCTCATCATTTCTTATGGAACAGTAGTATTCCATTACTTTCATATACCACAACTTGTTCATCTATTCCCCAGCTGATGGACATCCCCTCAGTTTCCAATTCTTGGCCACCACAAAATGAAGTGCTATAAATATTTTTGTACATGTGGGTCCTTTCCTCTTTTTTATGATCTCTTTGGTTTACAGACCAAGTAGTAGTATTTCTGGGTCAAAGGGCATGCACAGTTTTATAACCCCATGGGCATAGTTTGAAGTTGCTCTCCAGAATGGTTGGATCAGTTTACAACTGCACCAACAATGAATTAGCATTCCAATTTTCCCACATCTTCTCCACCATTTATCATTTTCCTGTTTTGTCATGTTAGCCAGTCTGATAGGTGTGATATGGTACCTCAGAGTTGTTTTGATTTGCATTTCTCTAATCAATGGTGATTTGAAGCATTAAAAAAATTATTAATGTTTAACATTCATTTAAAAAAATTGAGTTCCAAATTCCCTCCTTCCCATCCCTCCCCTATCTATTGAGATTAGCCTATTAAGGAGGACTCTGACAAGAATCTTGCCAGCAATAATTACGAGAGAGACCCACCTCCTTCTGCTCTCTTCAGTGGTTGTCACAGGACAACCTATTTCCTTTTCCTTTATAGAGATGGACAATGGAAGCATCCTTAAACTCCTGGGGGAAAACTTCCTCTTGCCATGTAACCCAGAAAATTTCAGTTTGCTTTTGTATGAGCAGTGGATCTCCTTTCTTATAAATCTCAGCTGAAATAGAATCAGCACCAGGTGCTTTGCTACATAAGAGAAGCCTAATGGCATTCAGAACTTTTCTTCAGTTGGAAGTTTGGATGGAGAGGGATTGACTTCAGTCTGAAGTATACAGTCGATGGCTTCAGGATTGATTGATGATGGTTTATTGAGAACGCTAAGGCAGTGTTCAGCCCATCTCTTGAGGATCATGTCCTTATCAATAATTAATGTGGCTACATCAGCACTGAGTAGTTGAGGTCTTTGACCCATAAATAGCCTTCAGGGCATCACAAAAGTACTTTTGATTGTTACTATCAATGTAAAACTGAATTTCATCTGTCTTCTTACTGAGCCAAGAATCTTGTGTCTCTGTCAGCTTTGCTTGCACTTTACTTTTGATGGCGTTAAATGCTGCCTTCTTAGAGAAGGATGCACTATCTTGCTAGTAAACCCTGTGGAGT
This sequence comes from Phascolarctos cinereus, assembly GCF_003287225.1. NCBI lineage: Eukaryota > Metazoa > Chordata > Mammalia > Diprotodontia > Phascolarctidae > Phascolarctos > Phascolarctos cinereus. The sequence goes on from NW_027555847.1 coordinate 322,848,501, forward strand.
TCTCATTTTTCATTTAGCAGCTTCTGAGTTTCCCCTTCATTTTCATCATACCAATCTTGATGTTTGTGAGTGTTCTGACCCAGTTGAGTAAATGCAATAGTGTACACCAAATATCTGAAAGCTGTCCACTGCTTTTCTGCTCCACTGTTGCCAACTGTGTGTTGGCTCTGCTTTCCCTTGAAGTTAGCAACATAGAGACGTGCTGTAAGCTGTTGACATTAAGTCTTTTGGTAGTTGTATTGACTCGGGCCTGTCGCTTTTGTTGAAAGTGAATATTTAGCTTAGAAAGGATAAGTCTATGATCAGTCTAACACTCTGGGCCACATATTGCCTTTGTCACTCTCACATCCTATCTGTCTCTTCTCTTTACAATGACATAGTTTATTAAATGCCAATGTTTGCTGCAAGGGCGCACCCATAAAATTTTATTGCATTTCGGTAAATGGAAGACGGTGTTGGTGATGAGAAGGTCATGAGATACACAAGTCTTCAGTAGTAAGTGACCATTGCTACTGCTGTTTCCAGCTCCATTCCTCCCAAGGACTCCCTAACATATCTGATAGTCTGTGCCTACTCTGGCATTAAAGTCACTGAGAATTACAAGCTGGTCCTCTTTCAGTACATTGATGATAAGGGTCTCCAGGTCTTCATAAAAGTTTTCTTTGACTTCATCAGGGTTTGTCATGGTGGGAACATAGGCACTGATGGTGGTGACATGGCACTTTCCTGTAAGTGTCAATCACATTGTCATCAGCCTGTTACTCACTCCTTTTGGTAGGTATACTAGCTTGTTGACTAGATTAGTTTTTATGGCAAAACCTTTGCCAGCTTTCTGGTGCTCCCCATTACTGTGGCCACTCCAGAAAAGTATTCTGCTCCAACTTCAGTAAGTTGGCCTTCATTTGCCAGCCTTATTTTACTCAGGGCTGCTGTTTGGATGCAAGATTTGCTGAGTTCTCTCAAAACAAGAGCTGTTTGTCTTTCAGGTCTACTGGATTTCATGTTGTCCATAACGTGAGTGGAATTATCTTTGCAAAATTTTTGTACTTTTTTTTGTGTGTTTTGACCACAGGGTGTGATCTCCACGTGCTCGGGTAAGTAGGCCGGGGTTGGGTGAAGCAGAACATTTTAAAGGTACCATTTCTAGGCCTTTCCTTATGTCAGAAGGTGAGCAGTGCAATCTTTAAAAAAAAGGCTGCTCAGAAACTCAGGGGACTACTACATCCCCCTGCTTCTTCAGTCCAGTGAGAAGACAACCCTATGACCTGGACTGCCTTTGTGCAGGGTAATGACTACAGCTTCCAGTGTATCTGCACCTGCTGCTTTGTCACTTGCCTGTTGGTATGGGTGACATCTTTCGATTCATGCATAAATTGGATTTAAGTGAGGCAGAATTGTGTGAAGTTGTTGGCCCTCACTCTCTCTTCCAGAGTCACCAAAGTCCAGCAGCAAGACAAAAGTCAAGATGTCTGGTGATGTCCCGGAATGCAGTGGATAACCGTGGCATCTTTGATGCCTATCCAAGCTCCAAGCTCTCCACAGCATCTGCTTCAGTTGCCTTCCTTGTCAATGGAACAAATTTTTCTCATCCACTCATTCCCCTGGAGGAAGTATTCACATGCTTGGGGTAGATACCCCACTAACTCACTGAAGGGTTTGAGCCCTGTTGGTTCCCTTCAACCTGATTTAGGCCATCGCCAAAATGTTTTATTGGGGTGTTGCCCGTGCCACGTCTTCTTGGAGCCACAGGTGAGAGTTGGGTGAATCAGGTGGACCCCAGAGGTGGAAAGCAGCCCTGAAAAGGGTTCAGCAGCCCTCACAGCAGATGTGCTAGTCTTCTTTGAATATTATTCTTTGAGGACAAGCTCTGTCATTATAATTAGTGTGCTGCTTCTTTTTGCTATTGTTATGCTCTTACCTTGTACTCATTGGGTATATTGTTTCCTGGTTCCGCTTACTTCACTCTTCATCAGTTCAGATGCATCTTTCCATGTTTCTCTGTGTTCATTTCTTACAGTATAGCATTATTCAGTCACATTCATGTTCCATCATTTAGCCAGTTCTTTACTACCATAAAAGTTCTGCTAAGAATATTTTGTTGTATATGGGGCTTTCTACTTTTGTTCTCGTTGTTTATGCTCAGCAGTATGATCTCTAGGACAAAGGGTATGGACATTTTCATACTTTTTTTTTTTAGAGTAATTTCAGATTACAGAATGGTTGATTAATTCAGATCTCTACCCATAGTTTTTTAGTGAGCTTATCTTTCTACAGCCCCTCCAACGTTGACTATTTTATCTTTTATAATCTTTGCTTTTTTGTTCATAGTAGTAGCCATGTTACACATATCCTCAGCATGATATTCAATCAATTTATCAATTTTCACTCCTTTTCCTTCTCTTTGGTTTTCATGCCAAAGCTAAGCCCATTTCATTTTAAAAAGTTACTGGGTTGGTGATATCAGAAGACTGGTCATTATTATTATTATTATTTTTTGGCTATAAAAACTCACCAAGCCTGTCTACTAAAATGCAGAGAGATTTTATTATTATTTGATGAATTATTAGAAAATTAGATGAATTTGGAATATGTTGGAAAATTAAGAGTGGTGATTTTGAGGTCCGAGGATTTGGAGTGTCCCAGGGGTAAGTCTTTGATCAACATTTTTATTGTTGACTTGGATGCAGATGGAATGCTTGTCAAATTTGATGATGGCCCAAAGCCAGGAAGGATAGCTCTTATGACTTTGCAATAAATTCCAGGGAAAGAGGCATGGACTATGCTCAAAGAACTTACCTAACAATAGTTTCTTGACATGAAATCAAAGAATACATTGAGATATATGACAATTCCTACACTGGGTTCTGTCTTTTGCTGTGATCCTGGATATGCTATGGCACATATAAGGGCCAACAAAGAAAACACAAATTCACAGCAAACAAAGAAGAAATAAAGAAAATTATTAGAAACAATTTTGGCCAACTATATGCAAATAAAACTAACAATGTAAATGAAACCAATGAATACTTAAAAAGCATAAACTACCTATATTAACAAAACAAGAAATAGAGATCTTAAATAATTCTCAGGAAAAAAAAGGAACAAGATCTAGCTGAAGAGTAGCTAGCTCTTTTCAAGAGTGCAGACTGGTTATGAGATGCTACTGCCTAGAGAATGTACTCTTTTATCACTGAGAAACAAATGTTTGCTGATTGACTGAGAAATGTTTTACAAAGTGCATTAGTTCAGTATGTGAAAACCCTATCCTTTGAATAGGTTAATAAGTATGTATGGGATGTTCAAGCAGGACTAGCTTGCTGAGCCCTTTTCAGGACTGCTCGTGCACCTTTGATGTCTATCTTCACCCAACTCTCCATGACAGACAAAAAGGCTTAAGGGCCCTGATCAGACTACATATGGAGTATTGTCTTCAGGTCTGGGTGCCCCATTTTAGGAAGGACATTGAAAAATGAGTGGGTGGAGAGGTGGAACTATCAGGATAGTAAAGGGACCAGAAACTATGCCATGTAAAGATTGTTTGAAAGCACTTGGGATGTTTAGCTTGGGAAAGAGAAGACAATGGGGGCATGATAGTTGATTTCAAGTATTTTAAGTGCTGTCATAAGGAAGTAGGATTAGACTTCCTTTGGTTGGCCTAAGAACAAAGAGGAATGTATGGAAGCTGCAGAGGCAAAATTTAGCTCAATTTAAGAAAACAAAACAAAACAAAACCTTTCTTAATAGTTAGACCTGTCCAAAAGTGACATGCAGATAGCATGTTTCATCATGAGTCCTTTGAAATTGTCTTAGATCATTGTATTACTGAGAAGAGCTAAATCATTCATAGTTTATCATCATATTGCTGTTCCTATGGACAGCACTACATCTGTCTTAAGGCAGCCTAATAATGATGATGACTAGCATTTATATAGTGCATTGAGGCTTTTGAAGTGTTTCATGTCTGTTATCTCATGTGATCTACAAAACAGTCCTATGAGGTAGCTGCAGCTAGATGGGCACCAGGGAACAGAGCAGTAGTCCTGTACTCAGGAAGACCTGAGTTAAAATTTGGCCTCAAACATTCATTAGGTATGTGACCCTGGACAAGTCATTTAGCCTCAATCTCAGTTTTCTCAATTGTAAAATGGGGATATTGACAATACATATCTTACAGAGTTGTTGTCAGGACCAAATGGAATAAAATTTGTAAAAAGTACTTAGCACAGTGCCTGGCATATAATAGGCACTATATACATGCTTATTTTCTTTCTCTCTTTCTTGTTTTACAGATTAAGAGACTGAGGCTCAGAAAGGTTAGCTGGTGTCCAAGGTAGGAGTTGAACTCAAGTCTTCCAGATTTTAAGTCCCACATTCCATCCACTGCACCACTTAGATTGAGTTAACTTTTTTTTGCTCCCATCATAAACTTGACTCCTATATTGAGATAGCAGTTTGCTAAAATGCTTAGGCAGATCAAACAAGTTCCTGAATAGCCACTCTTACCACAATTTGTATTTATGAAAGTGATTTTTTTGAACCTAACTGTAAGAGGGGAGAGGAGATTGGAAAAATTGAGGTGTAGATTATCCAAAACCAAGTGAATCAGTATGATAATGAGATTTGAGACAATCAGCTTATCCTGGGTGGGGTGGGGTGTTTCACTGAGTCCAACCCAAGCAGAGCTGCTGATGGAAAGTGGAGAATAAAAGGAACAAACCAATTACCTTTAGAGCTGGAGGAAAGAAGACATAAACGGGAGGCAGCCCCATGTCACACATGGGCTTGCCTAGGAGGCAGTGAGTGTACTGAGGGACCTGCTGTGTAGGGGAAGTGGCATCTGACTTCAGACACTTAGTAGTTGTGTGACCCTGGGAAAGTCACTTAACCCTGTTTGCCTCAGTTTCCTCATCTGTAAAATGAGTTGGAGAAGGAAATGTCAAACCACTCTAGGATCTTTTCCAAGAAAATCCCAAATGGGGTCATGAAGAGTTGGACATGGCTGAAAAGACTGAACACACACACACACACACACACACACACACACACACACACACACACACACACACACACACACACGAGTTCAAAGGCATATGGTTTGCTCTTTTACTATCTTGTCAGATAAGAATGCCCTTTTCGACCTCATTTCTCCACATGCATTAAATTTATAAAAAAAATTGGATCGGTGATTTCCCCTCTGATTGCATCTCCAACTACAAAAGAACACAAAACGTCATCTAAAGAAGAGAAAGGGACTTTTTCTGAGTACATGGCAAAAAAAAATATGCCCTTTTCTAATTTAAAACTTTCAGCCTATTAGTAAGAGAAAAGCCTCAATTCATATTGAGCTAGTATTGAGTTGAGAGGGTTCTCACATGACTGCACATCTGCGCATTCCCTTCCTAGGGGCACAGGAAGAATTAACTTGGAAATGTTCCAAAAATGGCATAAGGAGTGCTTATGTTTTTAAACTGTTAAGCCAGGTGTTTAGTTAATAATGCTATATTATCAATATTCATCATCCATTGAAATTCTTTATTTTAAACTAGAGTTCTTTTGGGGAAAAAAAAAATCCTACCCAGATTTGGGAACTATTAAAAGACATTTGAGGGTAGTAAGGATGAGGTCATACTAAGGAAGCATATGAGCTTTTGTCTTACTCCATCTTTTCTTATACCACAGCGCCACCTACAGGATGCTTGAAGTAAGTGCTCCTTGGATTCTATTAAAGGTCAGTAAAGGCGTACGCGTCCTACCTACTGTTACTTATATTGAATTCATACTCCGTAGCGGAAGCATTTCCTGAGTGTATTTGGAAATGTGAAACTTCCAACATTTCCAGACCTAAGTATCCTGCTCTTTGAATGGAGAATTGCATTCTCTTTTTGTTAATCCTCTTAATGTTGCCCATCTCATCAGCCAGAATGTTTTAAATTCCCATTTTTGGGCATTATACCAAAAGCCATTCTTTTAATTACGAAATGTTCAGAAAGAAGGAAGAGCTGCTTCTCTGAATTATCAGTAAATTTTCTGTCTTGTTACATGGGCTATAAATTTATGAAGAAGTTTGGTAAAGGAGGCTTAAATTGGAAGCCCAAATGAATGCTGCTCACTCTGTTGGTTCAGTTTATGAAACTCATACCATGTGATGTTACCTAGTACCTCAAGACCCAGCTTGCTTTAGGATTTCTGGTGGTCCAAGAAAATTAAGAACGTGGTGCATGAGCGTACACATCTGTAATCCTAGCTACCAAGGGAGGCTGGGGCTGGAGGATCTCTTGAGCTCTGGAATTCTGAGTTGCAATATGCTAAGCCAATCAGTTATCCACACTAATAAAGGCATCAACATGGTAAGCCCCAGGAAATGGGGGTGCACCAGGTTGCCTAAGGAGGGGCAAATTGTCTTAGGTTGGAAATAGATCTAGTCAAAGCTTCCAAGATGATGATTAGTGAGACTGAGTCTGTGTGTAAGCTGGATGTGATAGGGAAACCCATCAAAATCAAAACAAAACAAAACAAAAAACCCCAAAGCCCTAAAAACCTTTGGCTCACAAAAGTCAGAGATTAGAGATGTTTTAAAATGACTTTTTTGCCTCACCAAACCAATGAGAAATTTTGCTTCCTATTAAAGAGATCTATACAGAGATATCCCGGGTCTGCAACTAATGTAATAATTTTCATTTTAAAATTGTAATGGCTAAGAAGCCTTCTCACACATTCTGGCCTTTGATGAAATTATGGACGCCAAACTTATCTTCAGAGTATTAATAAAATTTCCTGAATTTATTTTTTTCTCACTCTTCCCTCTCTCAGGCACTGGCTGGTTTCCTTGTGTTCTTTCTATTCCCCTCTACCCCCTTCCTCCTCACATTTAAGACTTGCTTTGAGCAAGGCACTTATACTAAGGTATACATGACTGATAAGAATTTCAGGTGTAATCCCTTCCAGGGATACAGGATATTAAAGTAAAGGAATAGAACTCTAACCAAAACATTGTGGACATTAACCAGAAGGTAGAGGAATTATTTCTTGAAAATAATAGGGCCTTCCTGGTGTCTCTCAAATCATACTACTTCATCTATACTTTAAGAGTGGCAATACTTCCTTATTTCATTGAGATTTTTCCTTTAGGCTTTTTGGGTACAAACGAGGCAATAAAACAAGCTCTTTGTTGTTGAACAAAAGGCATTGATACTAAACTTGGCATCTTAAGCACAGTTCTGCCAGAAACAATTTTTATCAAGTTATCATTCTATAGCCAAACTGTTTCTAGGTTAGAGAGAGAAAATTCCAAACTGGCATGGTCCAAAACCCCATGACCTCTGACTTACCTCTTTGCCAAGATGATTAGAGGTAACATTTATAGGAATATTGACTAGGAAAAATATCATAAAATGTTAAAAGACAATTTTCAGTTAACATTCCAGAATAGTAGTCACTACTAAATTCCTTCCCGGATCAGTACCCTCTCAAAGATTGAAAGGAAATGATTTCTTCCTTCAATCAATATCACCAATAGCAATTCTTCTGAGTAACAGAAGAAAGCACTTCCCTTGGGTGGGTTGCAGGTCAACTGCATCAGGGAATGGGGAAGACAAGGAAAAAATAGTACAAGAGATTAACTTCTCATCCTTAATCCATTTTTTGGGGGGGGGACCTTAGTCATAGACCTATACATTTTACTAAAGAAAGAAGTCTGGAGAGGGTTTTAGACTGGAGAAAATACTTAATTCTAATTATTTTTAGAGAAACCAAAATGAAATTTTAAAAGATGCTTTCACGATGTTTTCTTCATAGTTTTCTTTGCATATCTTTTCTTTCCCATTGCCCTCTGTTCTTATATGCCACCTACTTTCCTTTTCTTTCACTGTCTTCGAATTCAGCAGATCTGTGATGTCTTGCCCTATAGAAATAAAAAATGGAAGGGACCTTAAAGATCATTGATTTCAAATCCTGTATTTTACATATATGGAAACTTAAGGCTAATGGAGGTTAAATTATTTCTGAGTTTATTTTTCCATGACTTCCATGACTCAATTGCTTGATAAAACAACAAAAATATCAGGTGTCTATATTGCTAGGCACTGATGATACAAAGGCAAAAAAAAAAAAAGAACAAAGAACAAAGAAAAGAAAAGAAAAGAAAAGAAAAGGAACAATGCCTGCTCTTCAGAAACTTGCCACATTCCTTTCACAGATAAGGGAACTGAGGCTCATAAGACTGTGATTTGTTTAAGGTTATACAGTAAGTATTGGTAGGAGGGGAACATTTGAACCCAGGTCCTCTGACTCCAATTTCATGCTCTTTTCACCCCTTGAAGGGATGAAGGGCACATGTACTGGGGTTGGCCTTGACAAAGAGAAGAGCCATCTATCTCTTTATCAGAGACTGGAGGAGAATGTAAAGAATGCATGTCCCATGCTCTAGGTCCTCTTATGTTCCCTCATCTCAAAACAGCCAATGAAGCTCTCAGAAAATGCCTCATTCAGATAAGCGATACAAAATCAAACCTGAACAAGAACTCCTCCTTACTGCAAGCACATACACTATGTGGAGGGGGGAGGGATGGAGGGAGGGAGTAAAACCCGGACTCCCCAACATGCAATCCCTCTTCAGACAGGGCTCAGTGCATAGTCAGAATTGGCCAAATTACCCACCGTCACTTCCTCTCTGTTTTCCGTACTCCTTCACCTAGTCCCACTGTCCTCACCTCTTCCAAGTTCCATGGCAACTGGCTCCCTCTAAATTCTTCCTCTTGCTCTGGACCAACTTGAAAAACTCCCAAACAGGCAACACAGACATCAGGTCTCCATCAGCATTCCCTCCTTCACCACACCCAAGCTGGTCTCCAACCTCCTAGACAACCAGCATCAGCTCTTGGTGTCCTTATATAGTGTCAGGTGTGTCCCTGGCTGCCGGGGGCATCTACATTTCCCTTTCTCCCGATTCCCTCCATTTCTATAGCCTCTCTTTTGCTTTTTCCTTTGTTCCCAACCTCAGCCTCTGGGTTTTTCCTCTTACAGGCTCTGAACAGCTTTCTGCTTTTCTTCTGAGTTAGAGGCCATCCAATCACCCCTGATTCTTTAGTATCTCTTGCTTTTGGCTGGCTGCTGTGTTTCTAAGATTGAGAAGAAAAAATAAGAACTGGTTTCTTTAGGAGTAGAAAAGTTCCTTAAAATCAGGAGTATTTCAGAGTCTTTCATGATGATCTTTTAAATGTGATATTAACTTGAGTTAATGGTAGCTGAAATGAGGCAGTAAAGGAAAGATCCATTCCCTTGCTGAGCTGGGGTTGAGCATGATGGGCCTTATTCCATTTGTATAGTCTAGGCCAGTTTGCATGCACTGAGAACAAATTTCAAAGCATCTGTCAACAGACAGCTTGACATGTGTGCAATTTCCTGTCATCTTAATTCCTCCCCAACTTTTGCTAAATGATAACCAGCTCCTGTTTTTCTTTCTTAAAACCAAGAAACTACAACAGTGCTGCTCTTCTTTTATAATGTCCTGTCAACTCCCCATGGGTCTTAAAGCAAAAAGAATGATTGCTTTTAGCTGTGGCAGGATGTCAAGGTGGTATAGGAATTCTTCCCTGATGACCCCCTCTGGCCCTAACCACTCCATCACTTCAGTCCTGACATTTATACCTTGCAGTCTATTAATTTATCCATCTTTATATTTTATCTTTTCACAGAGTCAGTCACAGGCTCTCAGAGTTGGAAAGGACCTCAGTGGTCAGTCTGACCTATACTTGAATTGAATATTTTGTCTGTTTCTCTAAATAGATTATAAGCTTATTAAGTCTGCAAAATGACCCTGTGTTCTGGAAACAGATGAAAATCAATAAATGTATTCGACTGCCTGGCTGACTATTGGATCAAACTTTGTAAGAGTTGTGTTAATGCACTTAAAGAAGGGCAGCAGAGTCATCTACTGCCTACTGCTCATTTGCTCATGAAACACAAAATTTATAAAATGCTCTTAGAATCATAAAACTTCAGAACTTTAGAAATCATAGAGTCCAATTCCCTCTTTTTCACTTGAGGAAACTGAGACCAGGAGAGGTAAAGTAACACACTTAAGGTAATAGTTAGTTAGTGGTGGAGTTGAGACTAGAAACCAACTCTTATGACTCCCAGTCAGGGCTTTGTTCACTATGACACAGGTAAGTGGTATATAACTAAGGTTTGTGTGTATGTGTTACATATATGGTACATTGTGTACATACTGTGCTGTATCTTTGAGTTTATATATATATATATATATATATCATATGGATATTATATACACATATATACACATATGTATTAATGTATAATTATATACATGTGGCATGGCGTAATAGATAAAGCTCTAGACTTGGAGTCAGGAAGAACTGGAAGAAAATGATTCCTCAGATACGTACTAACTGTGTGACCCTAGACAAGTCACTTGACCTCTCTGGGCCTTAGTTTCTTCATCTTTTAAATGAGGAAAATAGACTCGATAACTTCTAAAGTCCCTTGAAACTCTAAATATATATTCATGGACTCCAACCTTATAGAGTTTCTTTTATTGGATGATTTAAAACAATTTATGAATACTTTCTCTGCCTTTCCTTCAGTAAGAAGACTGAAGCTTGAAAGAGAAGTTAGAGGATCCACTCGCCCATGTAGATAGTTTGTTGGAAGAATAATATTCAAACTCATTTCCTGACTCCTGATTTCCGCCTTCATGCATGATTTCCATCCTAACTCTTTCTTTATAGTGATACCTCTTTGAGAAAATCAAAATGGGTGGCTGGACTCTTTCCTTGGTCAACTCCCCATAACAAAATTTTTTAAGGGAACATCATTTCCCTTTCTTTCACATATTCTAAAGAAATCAATCTACAAAGCCCTCTTGTGGTCTCATTGGGTATGAAGGTAGAAACTAATAGGACGAGTAATTGAAGAAACTGTTCATTCAGTGAACCTTTCTTGAAGTTCTACTCTCCATACCACATGATGGGGACAGGAAGGGAGTAAGTAACACAGCACTCCAGCCCCTGTGGGCCCAGACGGGGGTCTCAGTGCTAGACTTAGACCAACACGTAGCACAGACAAGTAGTGACTTACCCATGGTCCTAGGGCCAGTAAATGGCCGGTTGGACCTTGAACTCAAGCCTTCTGATTCCAAGAATAAAAGCTTTTATCTATATCACGTTGCCTCTTTGATGCTACCAACTGTCATTTTTATAGCACTTGATGGTTTGTAATTCCTTACAATAAGTAATACAAGCATTAATTTCCCCATTTTACAGATGAAGTAGCTGAGACACAGAAAGGGAAAGCAAATGACTTAAATGGAGCTACTGGGATTCTGAATTCATATCCCCTGACTTCAAAACTGATATCTTTTTTTTTTACTGCATTACACTAATCTTTCCTTAGGTCAAGCTTCATGAATTAATTTAAGCCATTTTATATTCTTTATCAAATTACTATTTCATTCACTGACTAATCTAGGGGTCTGTCAGTGTTTAATGCTCCTCCCCTAATTTATAAGCAGAGAAGACTAGACTCTCACCTATAACCATCTAGTATTCTCATTAATTCTCAATTCCCTAAGATGTACAAATACACACAGACACAGATTTTTTAAAAAAGGGCAAATTGGAATAGATTTTTTGGAGCATGGGTTGGATATTCTTTCAGGTCAAGGATCAGTGACCCAAAGAAATAACTGAGAATTTCATATAAATAAAAAGCAACTTCAGCTGATTATGGCTTTTTAAAAGTTTTTTTTGAAGGGCCTATATAATATGTTAAGCAATTTTGTTGATAGCCTTTCTATCACTTTCATTTCCTAATATATTCCTCCTCTTTCTCCTACCTAGAGAGCCATCCCTAATAAAAAGAATAAAAAAGAAAGAGAAAACAACAGCAGTTTAGCAAAATTCCATCTGTCTCTAATATTGTTTTTTGTAAGTTCTGATTTTCCCTCTCTTCTACTGTAAGCACAATATTATGTTCTTTCATTTATTTTCCCTTAATCTTTTTTAAGGTGACCCTATTCTCACTTCCCCCTTCCCCCTGATCCTTTCCTGTAATTTGTTACCCCTTTCCCTTTGAGGTTTTGCTATTAGTTTCTTTTTCTCTCCTGCTTTTATCTGATTATGTTAATTCTTCCCCACCTTTTTTCCTCTTGGTTAGTCAAGTATATTCCCTCTTCCATTCCTCCACCTTCAACTAGTCTAGTTCATTACTTTTTAAATTTTCATTTTTTGCAACCCTTTTCAAAAAAGACTTCTCTCCCTCTCTTCATTACCCAAACTCTCTTTTTGTCTATTCTAGACCCTCATTCTCTGATTCATGGCCTCTATAATTATCTGGTTTCTCTCTTTTCTCTGCATTCATCTTGTAATCAACCCTTCAAAGGTATCCATCCATTCTAGGTTCTCCCTTTTAGATGGTTCTGCTTTGTAGAGCTTGGCTCAAGGATTTCCCTTTTCCATTGTGCCTCATTCCCAGAACAATGCCAACCTTGCAGGTATCAGAGAGGATGATGTGTCATGGTAGGGCTCTTCCACCTTTGATTAAGTAGGCCACCTCTGATCTACACCCTCCCCTGGTTCCTGCCCGTCCCTTTTGCCTCAAAATCTCCATACTCTCCCACTCTCCCAGGAGCTAGTTGTCCCAAGGGGTTTCAATTTCCCCCTCCTTTTTGAGCATCCAATCCCTTATAGGGGCCACACCTGACATAAGGTGCCCATCTCCCTTCACAGACCATCTTTTTTCACCCACAGGAGCATTTATCAGTGGAATCTCTTCCCACCACCAAAGTAAGGTCTCTTTCCTTCCACCCTTTTCTTTTTTTAAAAAAATTGTTTTAATTGATATTTTCTGTTTCTTACATCACCATAGTATCCCAAGAGCCCTTCTCACCCCAGAGAGCCACTCCTTATGACAAATAGTATTTTTTGGAGAGGGAAAAAAAGTCAGAACATCTGATTGATACATTGAAAAAGTCTGAAGACATGTGCAGTGTGTAATACCTGTGGACCTCCCACCTCCACAAAGGGGTGGGTTTGGGATATTATCTCATATCTCCTCATTTGAGTCCCATTTGATATAATTTTGTTACATTTGCTTTTGATTTTGTTTTGGTGTCTTTTTTTTTTCTATTTACATCATAGTAGTAGTAGTACTATCTTCTCTGCTTTTCAGTCCTTCCCCTCTTCTCATTATTGGCTCCCCTGTGGGCTCTTTTCTTTCTCAGACCACAAGAGTCACCTTCCCCTCATTGCTAGCCCTTGGTTTGACTCCAGAAAACTCCTTTTCTGCCCTCCCCCCCTTTTATGTACCCTCTCATATTATAATTTGGTCCTTTTAAAAAACCAAACATTGATTCTACCTTGTTGTCAGTCTCTGTCTGTAATGCTCCCTGTCTGCCTTTTCATTTTTCCAGATTTCTGCCCTGCTTTTGCTTATACTCAAGGTCTTTGAGTTTTCTTTTTCCTGAAATCTTTGATAATTTCAGTCTCCCCACCTACCTCGAGGCTGCCCCTCCCCCGATTATTTTTTGCCTTTTACTCATTTTATGACTCCTTCCTTTCTGATGGTGGTGAATTTTGGGGGCTGCATATAAAAGCATCTCAGTCTCCTTCCATGCTGGGCAATTCACTGTTTACCAAACTAGGTCTCTGTCCCAAGTGACATTTGAGTTTTGTAGTCATTGTGTTTGCTGTTTTCTTAGTTCTTCTTACTGCTGTTTGTATCATATCATAACATCTTCCCATTTGTTTTTCTATTCTTCATATTCATTGTTTCTTAATAGTACACTAATAGTTCATCACATTCATGTGCCCTGATTTTTTTTAGCCATTCCTCAATCCATGAAGTCCATTCAATAATATATTCTCTGATTTTTAAAATTAAGCCTGAAAAGTTATGTTGGATACTGATTGTTGATGGTAGAGTATGTTTTGGAGAGGTATTTGGCTCCTGGGCTGTTATCAAAGGATTCTGGGTCCTTCTCACTCAGACTCCCCTACTGATGACTAAAGGAAGTGTTTAGCCTAGGTGAGCTCTAAGATTCCTTCCAGATCTAATTTTTAATGTTAACATTGCCTTTGTGACACATATACCTGCTTTTAAACTATGTTCAGTGCTGTGCACCTAGGAGGCATTTGGCAGATATTATAATAATGGGGATGATAAACACTTGTCTCCTCCATGTGGCACTTTTGTAATATGTTCTGGTGACCTTTCAGAAACAAGACTAAATACTAAAATCTAAATGGTTGGAATATGTCAATGCATCTGTTGAATTTTGTTGACAACTGTGGTTTATTTGTATGCATGTAAGTTTTCTTACTAGACTGTTAGCTTCTTGAGGGCAAAGACTGCATTTTTGAGCTGTGAAATGCCTATGCGGTGTCTCGCATAGAGCAGGTGTTCAGTAAATGTTTGCTGAGTGATTAACGATCTTCTGCTTCATGTATGGCTTGTTGCTTAATGCCAGAGTCACCTCTTGGCTTTGACTCTCACTTCAGAGTTCTAAAGGGACAAAGATCTGGGCACCATGAAAGTGGCTTGCTGACATGTTAACCCTTGTTGAATGGCATGTTAACAAAAATTCCCACAGAGAAAATGGAAAAGCCTGCTTAGTCCTTTGATTTTAGTTCTGTGGTCCCAAGGTGGTTTGTGATCATTTCCAGAAATTTTTTCTGTAGGAGCGCTGTATAAAAGAAATACAAATTACTGCTTTGCTTAAACTCTTGCTGTAACATCAATTTGGAAACATAACATGTGATTTCATCTTTATGATGCTCTTATTCACTGAATCAGTTACAATTCTGGTCAAAGGCAAATGGAGAAGTTAATTTCAAGCCCTCCCCTCCCTGCCAGCCTAGTGCTGAATTTGATACAAACTTACCATTTTATCTGACTACATACATTCTCTATGTAATCCCAAAGATGGAAAGAAATAGTGTGCCTGAGTGTCATCAGAAGATTGTAGATGAAAGTGTTCTAACCAGTATGTTGCAATAAATTACTGAGATGTAAAGATGCCCTGAATTGACCACATGTTAATAAATACAGGGTGTCCCTAAAGTCTTAGTGTAGTTTAAGCTTATTAAAAGCTAAACTTTTGGGGTACCATGCAGCTTGTTGAGGCTTAAGCTGTACTAAGACTTGTGGGACTCCTGTATACTATATATATAGTAATCAAGATTAGGAGCAAGATCATCTGAGCAAAGAAAAACTACTCCACGTTCAGCTTGAATTTCCAAAACTCCAAACTTTCTCAAACACACCAAGATTCATTTCATAGCAAAAGAATGCTTGATTTCAAAAGCAAGCTTTGAATTTTAAAAATAAAGCATTTACTATTTATCACAAAGTTGCCTAAGTTTTGCCAATAAGGAAAGTGAACTGCCCTCCACTCCTAGAGGTGGCTATCAGAAAGAGACAAGGAGGGAACACATTTAAATGCGACAATATTGACTTCTAGTTTCCCAAGAGTAGATACAATCCTAAGCACTATGTATTATTAGGTCAGCTAGGTAATGCAGCGGATAGAGAGATGGGCCTCAGGAAGGCTCATCTTTCTTTTTTTTTAAATTTTATTAATTTATTTTGATTTATCAACAATCACTTCCATATGCTTTTGAGTTGAAAATTTTTCTCCCCCTTCCTCCCCTCTACTCTCCCCGAGATGGGGCACAATCTGGTATAGGCTATACATTTGCATTCCTATTAAACATATTTTTGCATTAGTGAAGTTGTAAGTAAAAATTAAAACCAATAGGAGGAACCATCAGAAAGAGGAAACAAAACTCAACAGAGGGGGAAAAAATGATAGCGATTCAACTTCCATAGTTCTTTCTTTGGATATGGATAGCATTTTCTATCACGAGGCCTCTGGAGATGTCTTAGATCCTTGTAATGCTGAGAAGGGTTAAGTTTGACAGTATTAGTCATAGCACAACATCGTTGTTATTGCATATAAAGTCCTTTTGGTTCTGCTCACTTCACTCAGCATCAGACTATATAAGTCTTTCCAGGTTTTTCTGAAGTCAGCCTGTTCATCATTTCTTATAGCACAATAGTATTCCATTACATTCATATACCACAACTTGCTCAGCTATTCCCAAATTGATGGGCATCCTCTCAATTTCCAATTCTTTGCCACCACAAAAAGAGCTGCTATGAATATTTTTGTACATGTGGGTCCTTTTCCCATTTGTTTGATCTCTTTGGGATATAGCCCTAGAAGTGCTATTGCTGGATCGGTATGCACATTTTTATAGCCCTTTGGGCATAGTTCCAAATTGCTCTCCAAAATGGTTGGATCATTTCACAACTCCACCAACAATACATTAGTGCTCCAATTTTCCCACATGTTCTCCAACATTTATCATTTTTCTGTTTTGTCATGTTGGCAAATCTGATAGGTGTGATGTGGTACCTCAGAGTTGTTTTGATTTGCATTTCTCTAATCAATAATGATTTAGAGCATTTTTTTCATGTGACTATAGATGGCTTTGATTTCTTCATCTGAGAACTGTCTGTTCATATCCTTTGACCATTTAGCAATTGAGGAATGGCTTATTTTCTTATAAATTTGCCTTAATTCTCTATATATTTTAGAGATGAGGCCTTTATCAGAGAGATTGGTTGTAAAAATTCTTTCCCAATTTTCTATCTTCCTTCTAATCTTAGTTGCATTGGCTTTGTTTGTGAAAAAACTTTTCAATTTAATGTAATCAAAATTATCCATTTTGCTTTTCATAATGTTCTCTATCTTCTGTTCTCCATAGATCTGATAGGTAAAGTATTCCTTGTTCTCCCAGTTTACTTATAGTATCAGCCTTTATATGTAAGTCATGAACCTATTTTGACTTTATTTTGTTATATGGTGTGAGATTTGGGTCCATGCCTAGTTTCTGCCATACTCTTTTCCAGTTTTCCCAGCAGTTTTTTTTCAAAGAGTGGGTTCTTATCCCAGAACCTGGGGTCTTTGGGTTTATCAAATAATAGATTACTATAGTCATTGACTACTGTGTGTTGCATATTTAACCTATTCCACTGATCCACCTCCCTATTTCTTAGCCAGTACCAAGCAGTTTTGATGATTGCTGCTTTATAATACAATTTAAGATCAGGAATTGCTAGGCCACCTTCCCCTGCATTTCTTTTCATTAGTTCCTTTGATATTCTGGACCTTTTGTTCTTCCAAATGAATCTTGTTATTATTTTTTCTAAGTCTATAAAATAATTTTTTGGTAGTTTGGTATGTCACTGAATAAGTAAATTAGCTTAGGTAGGATTGTCATTTTTATTATATTAGCTCAGCCTATGCATGAGCAACTGATGTTTTTCCAATTATTTAGATCTGATTTTATTTGTGTGAAAAGTGTTTTGCAATTGTGTTCATAGAGTTCCTGGGTTTGTTTCGGTAGGTAGACTCCTAAATATTTTATAATTCTTTTTTTTTTGGTGTTTAATTTTAAATTAAAAATTTTAAGTGTCACATGGTATTCATTATACTTTAAAAAATCAAACTGTATGAAGTAGAAACTCCTTATTTCATATAGTCTTCTTTTTTTCCTTTTGCTATGTATATGAAAATGATCTTTTTTTGGTGTTTAAGTTCATTATAAAGCAAGAAAATTTCCAAAGTAAAAAAGGACTGATGCAGAATAAAGTAAGCAGAATAAAAGAACAATATGTACACCCAATGACAATTATGTAAATGAAACATCACAGAAAGGTGGCCAGACTCAGTGCAATATCCAATCTTGGTTTGGAGTACAGGGGATAGAACAAACCTCCTTTTCATGGATGGAAGGAAGGGAGGGAAAATTATAATGTGACATATCAGCTGCAATAGTTTTATTTGTTGTGTTTCTTTGCTACAAGACAGGACTTAATCATGTATGCAGTCATGGGGTTGTGGGTCTGTGGTGGTTTAGATAAGGAAATGACTGTGTGAAAAAGAATTAAAATTAAAATAAAAATGAAAGAAGTCTGCATATGTATATGGGATCAAGAATGCATAGACTAAGGAGTTTGTATTTTATCCTAAAGTCAATAGGGGACCTCCTCTATTTTTTTTTTTGAGGCTCTCTCCTCATGTTACAAAGCAAGGACCTTCCTCTACTTTATGTGCTCCCTCCACAAGGATTTCCATTCATCACTGGAAGATATGTTAGACTTGAGAGTTAGGACACACTAGGTCTGCCAGATTTGACTTTTTTTTTTTAACATGTGTTTTTAAAACTTTGGGTTACAAATTTTCTCCCTTCCTCCCTCCCCACCCACCCTCATTGAAAAGGCAAGTATCTCGATACAGGTTATAGATGTGTAGTCATGCAAAACACTTCCATAGTTGTCATGTTGTGAAAAACTAAGCATATTTCCCTTTATCCTATCCTACCCCCATTTATTCTATTCTCTCTTTTGGCCCTGTCCCTCCTCAGAAGTGTTTGCTTCTGATTATTCCCTCCCCCAATCTACCCTCCCCTTTATCAACCCCCTGCTTTCTTGTCCCCTTCCCCCCTTATTTTCCTGTATGATAAGATAGATTTCCATACCGCATTGTGTATGTTATTCCCCCCTTACGCCAAATTCTATGAGAAAAAGATTCACTCGTTCCCTCTCACCTTCCCCCCATTTTCCCTCTACTGTAAAAGCCTTTCCTTATCTGTTTCATGAGAGATAATTTACCACATTCTACCTCTCCCTTTCTCCTCCCAGTATAATCCTCTCTTACCCCTTAATTTTATTTTCCAGATATTGCCCTTCATCTTCAACTCACCCTGTGCCCTCTATCTTTCTATCTACACATACATATAATTTTTTCCCTCCCACTACCCTAATACTGACAAAGGACTCATGAGTTACAAATATCATCTTTCCATGCAGGAATGTAAACAGTTCAACCTTAATAAGTCCCTTATGATTTCTCTTTCCTGTTTACCTCTTCCATGTTTCACTCGAGTCTTGTATTTGAAAGTCAAATTTTATATTCAGCTCTGGTCTTTTCCTCAGGAATGCCTGAAAGTCCCCTATTTTACTGAATGACCATTTTTTCCCCTGAAGGATTATACTCAGCTTTGCTGGGTAGTTGATTCTTGGTTGTAATCCTATCTCTTTTGCCCTCTGGAATATCATACTCCATACCTTCTGGTTCCTTAATGTAGAAGCTGCTAAATCTTGTGTTATCCTGATTGTGTTTCCACAATACTTGAATTATTTCTTTCTGGCTGCCTGCAATATTTTCTCCTTGAGCTGGGAATTCTGGAATTTGGCTATAATATTCGTAGAAGTTTTCCTTTGGGGATGTCTTTCAGGAGTTGATCAGTGGATTCTTTCAATTTCTATTTTGCCCTCTGCTTCTAAAATATTAGGTCAGTTTTCCTTGATAATTTCTTGAAAGATGATGTCTAGGCTCTTTTTTTGATCATGGCTTTCAGATAGTCCAGTAATTTTTAAGTTCTCTCTCCTGGTTGTATTTCCCAGGTCAGTTGTTTTTCCAATGAGATATTTCACATTCTCTTCTATTTTTTCATTCTTTTGGATTAGTTTTACTTGATTTCTCATATTTACTTGATTTCTCATATAGTCGCTAGCTTCCAATTGCTTCATTCTAATTTTTAAGGAAGTATTTTCTTCAGTAAGCTTTTGGACTTCCTTTTCCATTTGGCCAGTTTTGCTTTTTAGGGCATTCTTTTCCTCATTGGCTTTTTAGACCTCTTTTGCCATTTGGGTTAGGCTATTTTTTAAGGTACTATTTTCTTCAGTATATTTTTGGGTCTCCTTTAGCATTACTCTCAGTTTTTCCTCTGCTTCTCTTACTTGCTTCTCAAAATCCTTTTTGAGCTCTTCCATGGCCTGGGACCAATTCATATTTTTCTTGGAGGCTTTGGATGTAGGAGCTTTGGCTTCGTTGTCTTCTTCTGGTTGTATGCTTTGATCTTGTCACCAAAGTAAGACAAATATGGTCTGACTCTTTGCGCTGCTTGCTCATGATCCTGGCCAATTACTTGAGTTATAAACTCTTTGTTAAGGTAGGAGTCTATTTTCAATGTGGAGAATGCATTGCCCTAAGCTTCAGAGGTTTTGTGCAGCTGTTTTCAGAGATACTTGTAGGGACCTGTAAATTTTCAGTTCTTCCAAGGTGCTATGATCAAGGGTGAGGTGTTTACTCCTGCCCTGTCCTGTGCTTTGCTCTATGAGTGACCACAAGCACTCTTATCTGTCTTGGAACTGTGAGGAGGATTTCCTCTTTACTGCCACCACAAGCTCCACCACCCCAGCGCTCCTCCTCATCCCAGGACTGCCACCCAGAACTGTGACCCAGGTCCAAGCACTGGCAAATCAAGAGAATCCTGCACCAGCAGAGATATCCCTGCAGTTCCCCTCTGATCAGCCACTCGATTACCCCTCAGTCTGTGGGCTGGAAGCTCAGGAAGCAGCTGCTGCCCTGGGCCAAGATTGGGGAATGGGTCTGGGACCCCATACTTCTCTCTCACCATAGAAACAGACTTTTCCCACTGACCTTCTAAGTTGTCTTTGGTGTTCGTGGGTTGAGAAGTCTGGAAACTGCCACAGCTGCCTGCAATTCAGTCCTCTGAGTCCTGTTCCAGGGTCTCTGTGGCCTGCGCCCCCCGCTGAACTGCACTCTTCTCCCAGCCTGATGAGATATACCTTTCCAATCAACTATCCAGGTTGTCTTGGGCTGGAAATTTGTTTCACTTTATCTTTTTGTGGGTTCTGCTGCTTTAGAATTTGTTTAGAGCCATTTTTTATAGGTATCTGGAGGGGTTTGGGGGAGAGCTCAAGCAAGTCTGCTTTTACTCTGTCATCTTGGCTCCGCCCTCCAAGACTCATCTTTGTGAGTTCAAATCTGGCCTCAGACACTTAGTAGGTATTTGATTCTGGGCAAGTCACTTAACCCTGTTTGCCTCAGTTTCCTCATCTGTAAGATGAACTGGTGAAGGAAATGACAAGCCACTTCAGTATCTTTGCCAAGAAAACCCCAAATGGGGTCACAAAGAGTTGGACATGATTGAAAAATGACTGAAAACAATAACATATACTATTAAGTATGACTTTGGGGCTATTTCTTCTATTAGGCTTACCCCAAAATATATTTATTATATCTTCCAGTAATTTCATGACAATGTCCAAGAATTAAGACATGTTGGGAGATATTGGTATAGACCAGATTGACAGGGTATGTTTATACTATGCTTAATTCTAGTGAAACTCAAAATAAAGTCTCCATGAATACTTTCCAACTTTTTCCTCTTTATTTTAGTTGTGTGAATGCAAAGGAAAATCAGAAAAAATATGAGATTTCATGGTAGTAATAAGTATTCTAGAAAAATGACATATAGAACTCTCTTAATTCAACAAACATTTATGAAACACTAGGAAAATGAACTATGTTATATGCTTGTGTACTGGGGGAATGGAAGATATAGATATAAATAACATGGTGCTTGACCTCAAAAAAACCTGTATTCTTGTTCTTAATATGATTAAAAACACTTTAAACTTTATAATATTTACTAGTATGCTCAAGTGTCCCCAAGCACTCATTGTTTCCTTAAGTGATCTCTTTGCTTTCCTGTCCTGAAATATTTGGAACTTGCATTGTTTTTCAAGTGTTCAGCTTAATTCTTTTTGAAAACAGAGGGGAGAGTGGATCTTAACTAAACAAGATAGTTTCCAGTGACAAATAAATAATGCCTGTCCTTGTTAATTTTGATGTAAATGGTAACAAGCAAAACCAAGCTGAAGTGACTGGTTGGTTAATCTGAGTGAGCAGGGAGTGATACACACTGGACAGGTGCAATGAGGCTCAGGGCAGACTTTGGGCAGGGAAGGAGGTTGCAGTTGACTCAGGTTCTCCTCCTTCATCCCATAGGAACCTTGGGTGACATTGTTATCTTTACTTCTCTTTTTCCAGGACTCGGTCAGCCTCCCTCATGGTTACCCCATGAATCTTCTTATGGTGATTTCCCTTGGTGACACTGTTATAGCCCTAAGGTGACCGTGATACCACTTTTCCTTGTCCTCAAACACTGACCTCCTCACAGCGACTCACTATGATAGAGCACCGGACTTGCAGTTAGGAGACCTAGGCTAGAATCCTGCCTCAGACACTATCAGTATGATCTTGGGCAAGCCATTGAATGTCTCAGGGACTCAGTTTACTCATCTGTGAAATGGGAATACTACTTATACTATCAACCTCACATGACTGTTATGAGAAAAACCCTTCGCAAACCTTAAAGTTTTAATCTGTCATTTCCAATAATACCTTTCTCTCCTGGGGCCTCAAAATGCTCTTTGTTTCCCACCCCTCTAATGCATGTATTCTGTTTTATAGTTATCTTTGTATCTTAGCTTGCTACTCCAACACCAGTTCTCAAATTTTTTGGTCCCAGGGCCCTCTTAAAAACTATGCTCTTAAAAATTATTGAGGACTCCCTATCCTGCCAAGAGCTTTTGTTTACATGGGTTTAATTGATCGATATTTACCATATTAGAAATTGAAATTTCTTAATTCTTATGAAAATAGTTTTGATCTCACAGACCCCATGAAAGGATCTCTGTGATCTCCAGCATTCTCCAAACCATACTTTGAGAACCGTTGTGCTAGATTGTAATCTCCATGAAGGCAGAGCTCATGCTTTATTGAAACTTTGTATACTACCTGTTGCCTAGAAGGGTGGTGGGGTGCTCTACAAATATAGGGGCTTTGAAATATTTATTGAATTGAAAACAATTTTTATCTGCATAATTTTTATGGGTCAAAGTGAGAGCGTTGAATTAGAAGGATATTTATATAGGGGAATTTGCTTTTAAAAAATTATGTCCCTGAGATCCTTTGTAGTGTTGTGTAATTACCTACAAGGATAGTTTGTTGTTTTGTTTATTCTGAGTATGTTAAAAAAAAAAGCAGTCAGGATTCACTGGACTTTATCTTTTCAGATTTTAGAATGAATTTATGGTCTTTACCACTTCTGTTGCTACTAAAGGAGCTCAGGTCTGCCCAAAAACCTTCCCCGCTGAGGAATGTCAGCAGAGATGAATGAGTAAGAGTACACATGGCTCTGTAATAGCATAATTTGGATTTGGCCAGTGGATTACATCATCTTTTCATTTTGGTATCTGTCACCCTTAGGTAACAATAAGGCCATGTTAGCTACAGGATGAGTCACAGGGAGATTCCACTGGTGACGGGGAATGAACAAATGAAAAATGGAAAATAACATTTAAGAAAGAAAATGATTCTGAGCACATCTATTTCTCAAAATTCTGCTTATGCCTCAATTCTTGTTTTGATCACTTCAGGGCATTTATTTTACTAGAATTTTGGACCCACTGAGCAAAGTAGAGGAAGTAATTTCTTCCATAGTCATTCTCTATTTGATGTGCAAATCATTAGTGAGAGTAAGCTCTCTTAAACTGAGTTTTGGTTTGTAATAGGTACATTTGGAAACTAGCAAATGTGATATCAGCTAAATCTATCAGCTTATGATTATCTCTCAGCCTGTTTTGGATTTCAGTAAGTTTATCTTGCTTTATTTGGATTTTGAGAGGATAAGTAATCAGCTTCCACCAGGATATACTGATCTTGCTTAACAGTTTATTACCTGGAGAAAAGTAGTAGGTCTCCAATCTATCGGAGGATGAATTGGCATTAACTATGGCACAAAGGAAACGGTTTGGGGAAAGTGACAGTACACAAGGAAATGGGATTCAAGACAAAAACTGAGCTTCTGTAGCTCCGTAGTAGTTAAGAGTGATTAGTTTGTTGAGGAAGGAGAAAGAGAAAGGTCCTGTGCATAATTAGAAGAGTACATGGAGCCTGGCCTGGTGGGGCAAGCCTGTTACAGGGGGAGACTGAGTCTGGTAGATGACTTGAGTTCATGAGTTCTGAGTTGCAGTAGGGTGAAAACCAACTGGGTATCTGCACTGTTTGGCACCAATATGGTGAACCTTCGGGATGGGTATGCCTATGGAGGGGTGAAATGTTCCAGATAAGACATGGAGCTGGGCGGGTTTCTGTGCTTATTAGTTTTGGGACTGAGCCCACAGTAATGAATGAATTAACAGTCCGAAGAAAAGACAAAGAGCCATGAATAGGAATTCTTTCACATGGGGCAAAATTTCTTTTCATGTGGTAGCACAAGGAGGATTCTGGTGAAAATTTCAGGGCAAAAAATGTTGCAAGACCTTGAGGTATGAGGTGTGAGATTGTGCTATAGGAAAGAGGAGCCCCCCTGGAAGCTGATACCCTAGGGCAAAGTTCTGATCACCCTACCCTAGGTATAAATGTGGAACAACATAAAGTTGCTATTGAATTAAGGTGGTTTTACACAATTAGCCCAAGCTAAAAAAAAAAAAGCTAAGAACTGGAAGAAGTAAGGCTATGAACAAATAAAGATTTTATTATTTAGAGAATAAACAACTCAAATCATTCTTGTACTTTTTTCAGGCTTCTTCAGTCTGTTATTGTCAAGCATATCATTGCAATAGCATTGTTAAGGCTTATTGTAAAGATTTTTGCAGATGGATCAGTTACTTAAAAAAATGAAATTGTGAGGCTGCACAAAGGAGTTAAGGAAAGGAAGGATGAGCAGAAACATGGAAAAAAGGAATTGAAATTAAGGGAGAATACTGTGGAAAAGGAAATCTTTCTCAGTTTGAATAAAATCAGATAGTTTTAACTTGTGGTTCACTATATCTTTCTTTGTAGAAGTAGCAGGGCCTTTTTTTTTTTACAAGTTCCATGGCTTAGAAACCAGATGGAGCCAAAACTTTAATTCATTAGCTTTAATGAACATTTCCTGAGCCACCACAAGCCATTTGCATTGTGCTTTATTTCTAAAGCACTTTCCCACACATTATAGGTTAATTGGTGTTTTCACAAATGCCATTTTAACGCCAGATTTTGTTCAGAGAAGCTATTTGCATGGCCCAGGGAACAGTCTAGCATAGCAGTGCTGTGCTGGTTTGATTTCAGAGAATTCTATTAAGTGAAAAATTCTATAGAACAGATGTGTTTATTCACAAATGCCTGTTCTCAGAGCAGTCGTTCTTTGTAATAACAATGTTGTTTTGGTTCAATATTTATGTCTTTTGCTCTAGCTGTATTTATATGTTAGGGTCTCAGTCAGGTACAAAATCAAGATCTAAGTCAGAATAGTGTTTTATATTTGTATGACATTTTATTATTTTCATCAATTATCTTATTTGATCCTCACAAACTCTGTGAGGTGGGTAGGTAGGTATTATTATACCTATTTTACAGTAAGTTGAAAAAAATGACAAAAAAACTACCTTTGCTTTACTTTCCCTCTCCCCCACCTCTGCAAATGTGTCTAAATGCTGAAATGCTGTTATAATGACTAAAATAATATTCATTATAGTGATCTTTAATTCATAGTAGTTTTTTGCTGTATATTTTCTCAATCAAATTAACTAATATTGCAACAACAGTTGTGTGTGTGAGTGTTGGGGGGATGTCTTTGAAAGTTTTTTAAAATATTAAAAGTAGGGTTTAATACTTTGAAAAGCTAGGACCTACCAATAAAGGCCATCATTGCTGCTGGCCAACTGCTGCCACCAGTGGAAAGGGCACAATATTCTGTGGTAGCAGTCTAGCTCTTGTTCCATTAAAAAAAAAATCCCTGTAACACACAGATGCAGGGAAGTTGGCCAAAAGCAGAACAGGTGGTGTCAGACATGTATCAGCTGTGTGACCCTTGGACTCCACAGACGCCTTCTCCTCAATAGCTCACTTTAGTGTGAAATGAACCCTGGCCCCCAAGCAGAGGACAAGCTCTGGCAGGTCCTGTGAGTGGAGAAAGGCTTTGAGATCCCGGCAACTGATTGAATCTGTTTTCCAGGGACCACCCTAGCTAAGTACAGAGAGGTTTATCCTCACTTAGTGAGGAACTCTTTGTCATGGCAACACACAAAACAAAGAAAAATACAAGATGCCCCCTATTCCTGTTTCTGCTTCTGTACTGAGTGACAATGTTGAAAAATGGAGAAGTGTACACAATAACAGCCACGTTGTGCGATGACTGATATTGATAAATTTACCCCTTCCCAGCAATACAAGGATCTAAGATGTCTCCAAAGGCCTTGTGATGGAAAATGCTACCCACATCCAAAGAAAGAACTATGGAGTTTGAATGCAGATCGAAGCATACTATTTACTATTTTTTTTTACTTCTGTTGAGTTTTGTTTCCTCTTTCTGGTGGTTCCTCCTCTTGGTTCTAATTCTTACTGACAATATCACTAATGTGAAAATGTTTAATAGGAATGTATGTGTATAGACTATATCAGATTGTGTGCCGTCTTGGGGAGGGTGGTGGGGAGGAAGGAGGAGAAAAATTTTAAACTCAAAAGCATATGGAAGGAAGTTGCAGCTAAATAGAAGGATGACTCACAGATCCTCCTTGTAGAGACAAATAAAGGAGTTGAAAGAGTTAATTTAATCTTACACATAAGGGCAACAAGAAATATCATTTCATAGGACATTTGGTCATAGCCTATTGCAATGCTCATGACAAGTATTTCCAAAAAAGACCACTATAAAAACAACTGCACTTTATGCACCAACATCTGGTGAAGAGGCAGAGAAATTCTATGCAGAGCTTGAGAGAACCATTCAAATGGAATTCACATACATTATGAAACTCAATATCTTTTATGCAAACAGGGAGAATGTACAGCCTGTGTTGGAAAATATTTCTCGGGAATAAAGAATGAGAGAGACCAACGATTTATAGACTACAGAGAAAACCTCATGTTTATATATCATGAATACTTTCTTGAGAAAAGAATTGTCAAATATGGCAAGCATCAAATAAGAACAAAAAAGGAAATTGATTATATTTTAACAGACAAGCAATAAGTAATTACTGATATAGGACCCCCATGAATCAGCCATCTGTGTACAGTCAGACCACCAACTGTTAGAGCAAAAATAAAAATTAGTACAAAAATAGAAGAGAGGATTAAAATGAGAGACTATATGGCATGAACTTTAAACAAGTAAATGCTCTCCTAGTTAAGGAAGCTATTGATATAGAATGGGAAATGGACAGAAGGAAGGACATAGACAATGGCTACAATAATTTTCATATAGAAATGTGGATGTAAATCAATTGTCATAACAAGCAGAACAAAAGTAATTTAAAAAGTGATTTAGGGGCAGGAGGTGGTGCAGTGGATAGAGCTCTGGCCTTGGAGGCAGGAGGACCTGAGTTCAAATTCGGCCTCAGACACTTGATACTTACCAGCTGTGTGACCCTGGGCAAATAGCTTAACCTCAATTGCCTCACCAAAAAAGCAAAAAAAAAAAAGTGATTTAGTCAACATACATTTGACTTAATTGTCAAGTGGAGAGATACAGCGGCTAAAGAAAGTACATCTGTAGAATATAAACTTATTGGCAAAAACCCTACAGGGTGAGATGATGAAAGACTATGAGCAGTATCATTTCATAAAAGAGAGAGACACAGCAGAAGGTAGGGAAAGGGAATAAGTATTTATCAAGCAACTAGTATGTGGCAGGCACTGTGCTAAGCCCTGTGCGAGCATTATTTCATTTGATCCTCGCAACAACCCTGTGAGGTAGGCGCTATTGTTATCCCCATTTTACGGTTGAGGAAACTGAGGCAGACAACTTAAGTGACTTGTTCAGGTCACACAGTTAGTAAGTGTCTGAGGCCAGATTTGAATTCTGATCATCTTGACTCTAGGCCCAGTGCTCTATTTTCTGAACTACTTAGCTCCATCCAAAAGCTGGTAAAATCAATTTAAAGATAGTTTGGTGAGAAATTCAACTAAGCAAAGTAATTCTGAGGGCATTTAAGGATGAAAACCGAAGGAAGACAACAGAGAGAACGAAAATGGAAAAGATCTACAAAGACTTTACAAGAGTTTTTTTAAAAAAATCAAGGATAGTGAAGTCACCATGCTTGGACTCCAGCATTATGTGTTTATAGAGAAGGGAGAAATGGCATTAAAGAGTATAAACATGAGGAAAGCAGATGGTTTGGATCAAATGTTAGTAGAAGAAATGCATACTGGGGGCAACACAATTAGAAGGACATTGAAGGATGAATCCACAAGGCATCTGAAGGAGGGGAAAATACCAAAGGTATGGAAAAGAATATAAGCTCTCACTAATGCCCCAAAGCCAACAGAGAACATCTATAAATACCAATCTATAGGCTTACTTTCCCATCTGTATGAAATGTTGATGACAATAATTGGCAGATACATAGAAGGCTTCTTCAATGAGGGCATTCGTAGGGAACAGATAGACTCTCCCTGGCTTTATCCCATAGTAGACTGAGCACATCTTTAATCACATAATTTACTCAAAGATGAAGACACTACAACACTCCATTGTGCTTATTGTTTGTTAATTATCAAGAAGCATGTGGCATCTTATAGCAAAATTCCTCTTTTAAGGCTCTCTTTTTTGCATACATCAAATTTATTTGAGTGCTTGAAAGATATGAACAACAGAAGTAACTGTGTTTGATGATCCCAATAACTGAGAATATCATGTGAGGAATATTACAGGGAAACATGCTTGCCAAAGATGTTTGCCACTCTCATAGAAGAGATTCAAGCTAAATATGGGTTTCCCTGTGGATGGTAAAGTCTTGCAACCACTCCTGTTTCCAGATGACATTCTGTTGGTTACATTAAGACCCAAAAAACTACAGAACTTCCTGGAAGGGGGCCATAAACACTTGGCCTAACCATCCATAAGAAAAAGAAAAGTGGATGAAAAATGTCTGTTGTCTAGATTATGGTGTGTAACTATATGCCATGAACTATGGTCATCTATCTATATTTGTATATGTACGTGAATATGAATATATGTGTCTGTTTGTACATATATATGTTTTGGACAGGTACTACAAATGGACAATAAATTGAATCCAGAATTAAACAGGAAGAGAATAGGTTGGATTACCTTTGAGAAATTGAATAGCTACTTTAATGACTCCAAACTCTTCCCAGAGACAAAGGCTTATCTTTTTTCAAACCAGTAATCTGCTGGTATTGTATGGCTGTGAGAAATATAAAATTAAAAATGAATATCACTCAGTAGCGATAAAGAGGTACGTGGTCTGTATGGGCAATTTACAGCATTTGACACGGGAATTGTAAAGACAAACTTGAGTAAAGGATGTCATCAGGGAAATGTATGATCAAAAAAGAAGATGTAGGCTGGTCACTTGGCAAGAATGAAGGATAATTGATAGACAGCCTTTGTGCTCCATTGCTGCCTTTCTGATGTGAGGACAAAGTGAAGAAGGCCCCTTACATATTGGGTTGACTCCTAGTTGTGAACTTTTGGGAGAATATGGGACAAGAATTACACAGGATGTATAAGCATGGATGGATGATGATCAAAATCACTGATCCATTTGAGCAAATATTCCATTTGAGTACTTGAGCATTTACAGAAGAAGAAACTGAGACATTGAGCTGTGACTAGGTTTAAAGTCATATAGCATGTCTACCTTGAAACTAGAAATAAAATCCAACTCTTCTGCTTCTAGTTATAACAAAAGTGAGAGACTGTAACAGGGGACATTGTAGTGACTGGTGTCTTAGTGGGGTACAGAGTGGAGGAGGATAGGCAGGTAGTTATTAGAGTTGAGTGGGTGTCAATGAGATTTACTTAAAAACAGGAAGAGAGAATGCTCCCTATAGTCACTGTTGTGATACGTTTTAATTTAAACATAATTTGAATTTAATGAAGTCATTTTGATGTCCTATCAAATTAGTTCAAATAAGATTTTACCTAATCTTGTTTTATCCTTATAACAACTCTGGGATGTAGGAAGGAACCAGTATTATCTTCACTTTTATGACAGGCAAGCTGTGGCACAAAAAACATTACATGGTTTCTTGAAGGTCACACAATCAGGGACAGGAGAAGAAGTCTGAGTTCAGTAGAGTTGTATTTTTCTGCTTTCTTCAGTCCAGGTCCTCCTGACTCAGAGAACTAGCTCTCTATTCAATAGCCAAGCTACCAGTTTTCATAACATTGGAAAAATCTGGACTTGTCCTCCCACTTTTACCTCCCTCTCTCTCCAACACCCGTATGCTACTGCTTAAGGCATTTTAAAAAATCATTGTTACTTAGAATTATCTTGATATGTGAGAGAGTCAGATGTAGCTAAGGAACCACCTTTTAAAAGGATCCCTTACTAGGATTTGCACAAAGCAAAGTCTTTTGGTCAAGGTTATCAGATTCTTTTAACATTCCCTGAAATCTGTCACACTAGTTAGAGACATACGGCTCAATTAATGATTCCATTTCACAGAACCCTATGCGTTATGAGACAACATGCAGCAATGGTGCCGTCAGTATTTGTCCTTAAGAGAAATGATGAGGAGGAGCCAAGCCCTGGAAAGACAAAGAGGAGAGGGTTTTGGTGAAATTTAGAAACACATTAGAAATTAAGCCAGCCATTACAAGGCTTGTGTAATTGGCTATATTTTGGCTTGTGGTGCTATGAAAATCACAGCTGCTGTTCTTCTTCCCTCTGATGCTGTTTTAAGTGAATCTGTCTCTTTGGGAAAAGCAGTTTCTAAACTCACTGTATGTATGTTGTTTGTCCTTTGTTCTCAAAGAGGACCATGACTTCAGGAGATGATGGCATGATTTGCAAGTGAATTGGATGTAAGTGAAGTGCAAGGTCACCAGCCTGACTCTCACCTTTAGAGCGGCCAGATATAGATCAGGACGACTGGTGATGGCCCCCTAAACTCACGTGCACATGTACCAATGATCAGGTATGGGTAGGGAGGGGACAGGTCCTTGTACATGGCAGGCAGCTTCTTTCCAATTTATCTTATTTGCTTATCTATTTGTTTCTCTCCCCCAAGTAGTATGTAAACTCTTGGAGGGCAAGGACTCTATTTCATTTCTGCCTTTGCATCTCATTCCATGGGGTTTTCAGACCATTCAGTCCATGGGGTTTTCTTGGCAAAGATACTAGAGTGGTTTGCCATTTCTTTCTCCTACACATAGCAGGCGTTTAATAAATACCCATTGGGATGAAGAAATAAATAATTAAACAAACAAATAAATAAATGAAATTAATTCAGCCATGTAGTATTGAGACTGGGTGAGTTGTGAGGGACTCCAGAGTTTTGACCCTTGGGAACGGCTGGCCTTTTCATGTCTAAGCAGAATAGTTTGCTGTCCATTTGATATGATTGTCAAGGCTTGTTAAACACTTAATTGGGAAAATTTTGTTGATACTCTCTTTTTTTTTCCATTTATATTTTTGGAACAGACCTGTGATTTCATTGGCATAAGAAACTCCTGGTGAAGAAATTCCCTCTTCCAATGCAGACCAGCAGCTATTCTAGGACTTAATAGTCTTGCCTGAGACACTCAGATTAAATAACTTGCCCAGTGTCACTGGGCCAGCGGCTGGCAGCAGAAGTTGGCCTAGGTCTTCCTGACTCTGAGGCCAGCTCTTTAGGTACCATATTGTCTTTAATTTTTCCTGTATTATAACTCATATGTACATCATCCTTTACAGCAGAGGAGGGCTTTCCTCATAACAATCCTGTGAGGTAGTTGAGTGTGAATACCTCCCCTTGCTCTGTAACAGGGACATTGGAAAAATTTATACTGTACTTTTTTGCATGATGTATTTAAAAATAAAATAAGATACATTTAAAAATAATTTATTTAAAAATAAAAGGCCTATACACCACGCATTTTGGTGTACACCTATTTTTGGTGATGTCAGTATTATAGTCAGGACTACCAAGGATTTGCTTCAACATTTGCGCTAAGATTTATAAAATGACTTTGAGTGAACTTTACTTTGACTAATGAATCTAAAACTACAAGTGCAATTCAGCCTAAGCCTTCCAATTTCTGGAGCTTGCTTACCTAAACCTCCACATTTGGTTCAGGTTTGCTGGAGGGATTTATGAACATGGACCCAATGTCAGCTCATAAAGCAGTTCAGACTGGTTCATTTAGTTTTGATTTTCAGAAAAGAATGACCACACGTTTCTATTTAAATACTGTGAGAAGCAAGTGGGTATAGTATATAGATTGCTGGTCTGGTAAACAAGTGGCCTCTTTCCTTTTTGGGGCTTTATCAATATGTGAATCAATCAACAAGCATTTATAAAGTGTCTGCTCTATGCTAGCAGTGTGCTAGGCTCTAAGAATATGAAGACAAAAATGAAACAGTCCTTCCCCTCAAGGAACTTATATTCTATTGAGGGAGACAAAATGCATACGTAGAGACATGTACAGAATAAATAATCCAGATCAGAGATGTCAGTTCATCAGGATGCCCCTGATTATTTTATTTCCCTCTCTTCCCTACTTCAGTGGATGAAATCATACAAGATAAGGATAGGTAATAGACAATGGAGTTTTGTTGTTGTTATTGCTGAGTTGTGCCCAAATCTTTGTGACTCCATTTGGGGTTTTCTTGGCAAAGATACTGGAGTGATTTGCCATTTCCTTCTCCAGCTCATTTTACAGATGAGGAAAGTGAAGCTAGATTTGAACTCAGGAAGAGGAGTGTTCCTGACTCCAGGCCCAGCACTATATCTACTGTGCACCAGAAGGATCTGAATATACAAGGAAGTGCTTCACACTTGGTTACCTGTTTCTGAAGAGTGAAAATTCTTTGGCTCAAACTTGATGGACAAAAAAGATGGCTAGCCATTGGCTGGTATAAGATTTGCCACATCCCTGGTGATTTTTAAAAAAGCAAGCCTAGGAGCTTGCCAGAAGTAGTTGAGGGAAGAGGCAAACTTGAAGAATGTGACCATTGTCAGCAGAGATGAGAGGCAGTTATGGAAGAGGAGCTAGGAGCAAGAGGGAATCATTCCTCAATTCTTAGATAGAGGGGCTTTCTTTCTCCTACCCCTGTGTCTTTCCTAGCCTTGGTTTCCTTACCTGTAAAAGAGGAAAAATGACAGCACCTGCCTTCTAGGGTTGTTGTAAGGATCAAATGAGTTTGAGGTGTTTCAAATCACTTTGGCTCTTTTTTCCCTTTCTGTGAAGGAAGGGCACTAACATTTGCCCTTATAGATACTAAAGTATGTAACTTTGAGATTCTCAAATCAGAGTCAGAGCTTTAGCCTTGGAGAGGAGTCCTTTCACATAAAAGTGGACTAGACAGCCCACTCCCCTCCTTTTCTTTCTATTTTATCAGGCAATGAAGGTTAAGTGACTTGTTCAGGGTCACATAGCTAATAAGTGTCAAGTGTCTGGTCTGAGAACAAATTCGAACTCAGGGCTAGTGCTCTATCTACTGCGTCACCTAGCTGCCCCCTACTCCCCTCATTTTCCAGGACAGAAAACTGAGGCCTAGGGAGATGAAGTGACTGGTCCAAGGTGACATAGCTAAATAGCATCAGATCCTGGAATAGACTTCAGGTTTGCTGGATCTCAGTCCAACTTTCATGTTATTTAGGCATGTCTTATCTAATCAGGTCTTTGAAAATATATTAGGTGAAATCATATGACAAGGACTACCTTAGGCTAAATGTTGGGATGCAGGCATGACTTGGAGATGTTGCAGGTTTGGTAACAGACCGCCTCAATAAAGAGAATATCGCAGTAAAAGCAAGTCAAATGAAATTTTTGATTTCTCAGTGAACACAAAAGTTATATTTACACTATGCTGTAGTCTATTAAGTGTGCAAGAGTATTATCTTAAAAAACCCAAATCTATATATCCTAATTAAAAAATAGTTGTTGAAAAATGGATATTAGGAAGAGAAATAGGTTAGACTATTAGAGGAACTAAGTCAGAATCCCATCTCTATGATAGATTATCTGTATAATTGTCACTTGTACCTCAGTTTCCTTATCTGTAAAATTAGAGGATTGGACCAAATGACCTTTGGAGTTCTATCCTCTCCTAATTCTATAGTCCTAGCAACTGTTGAAGAATTAGAACAAAATCATAATTGCTATGAACCTCACATTACTTTTTGCTTTTTAACTTTGGAAAAATATGGTAAAATGTTTTCACTTCTCACTTCTGCTTTCTGACTTCAGCTCAAATCACTTTGAGCCCCTAAAATTTATCCTGCATTCATGTTGTACGTGCATAGTTGTTTGCATCTTTTCCCCCATTGGTCTGTAAGCTCTAAACGGGTGGGACTGTGTTTTGCCTTTCTTTGTATCCCTAGCACTTAGCACAGTGCCTGGCCCATACTAATTACTTAAAAGACTGAGAAAGTCTCTGAAGATTGAGCATTTTCTTAAAGGGAGTAGCTTTTCCTTCTTTAGTAACCCTGATTGTTCACATCTTACAAGCTGAAATTAGCATGAGACTACTGGTTTACCAAACTATGAACGGTTCTGAGAAAAGTTTAAATTCAAAATATGACCCTTGAAAGTCTTTTTAATCTTTTCAGAGGGGTGGTAAGGTGGGGAGACGTTCTTAGGCATGTGATCAAATATCTGTTTCCACATACTTTCTGCTGCTCACATCTCTTTCAAATTTTACCCATTTTGAAGGGCTTTTGTATACTTCCTTTTTAATATTCCTTTTGAGAAGTCACCAACATGCAAACGTTATAAATGGATCAATATACCATAAAAGATGGTCATTAGTAAGATAAGACCTCCCTTGCTTTTTGGCAATTACTTTATGATATTTCTGATTAATGATTTCATTTCGGTCATTTCAGTGTTCAGCAGTCTCCATTTGTTAGTGTTGATTATGGGATGCCATGCTTCACCTGAATCTGACTCATTTTGACCAACAAATGTGAGTTAAAATCAATAGAAATGTCATTAGCATCTAAATACTATGAAAGACAATGCCACCATTTCCCATGCATTTAGTTTATTAAAATTTGCTAAAGTGTGAAATATGTACCACAAGTAATGATGTTTTAATCTTTCACCAAGGTAACAATTGAAAGCTGATTGATTTCATTCAGTAATTATAAAATCAGAATGATGGAAGATTGTAATCAAGTAGGATTCAGTCTCATAGTTTGTCACTCCTCCATGCAAGATAAAATTCTCATTTGCATCATCTCTTTTATCTGAAAAGAAATCAAACTCCTACTTGTTTCAGTTTAAACTCAGGGAGGTAGATAATGGCCTTTTCTGACTCTGGTGAGGAGCATGAGGCAGGCCATGCTTACTAATGGCAGGGTCCAAGGGAGATTCACACCTTAAACTAGCTTTCCTTTCTCCCACTGAGGTTGGGTTATCTAGAGAAGCACAGTTTGATCAAATGGAACAGAAATATTTAATCTGAAAAATGCACCAGATTCTAGTCTGGGAAGGCTGGAGACTCAGACACAAACAGACCCGTCTTGAGATATGTGTGTGACATTAAGACTGTCACAGGTCAGTCTGGCTGACCAGATGTTACAGGCCTGCAATCGATTTACTTGTGGTGTACAGAGCTCACCCACAATCCCTCTCTGTGACAAACAGGACCAGAAGATTCGTGATCTCCTTTCCTCTTCAAAAACAACTGCATTAAAGCTGCCATTTAATTAATCCTTTACCACAACATATAATAATCCTTTGCATTTTCCCTAAGAACTTAAGGTGCTTTTAAAATGGCTAATTAGCACTCATTACACTTCTCTGAGGCAGATCTCTGGGAACTTTGCCATTTCCATTATACAGATGAGGACTACAAAGGCCAAGGTAACTACTCCCCAGGCAAGCCAGATTAGAAGAGAAAAGAACCTACTTATATGAACAGTTCAGCAAGGCTATATACATTCAGGGACATTTAGAGGCATCACCTCATGGTACTTCATGGAGCCCAGATAGAAGAGCTTTATTTTCAGTCCCTACTCAGAGTCCGACACACTGATATTAGAAGCAAGACTTCATGCCCGCTTTCCTTTCCTTCTCACTACCCTTCTTGCCTTCTCACTCTGATTGGTTTGTTCCTTCAATTTTCTGGGCCTGCCATTCCCCTTCCCCCCTTACTCACTTTCTGTGACTGTCAGGTCCCTCTTTCAGGGTCCCTTCTCAGACATATTGCTATACCTCCAATACCCATGAACTTCCTAGCTTGGGTATGTTGGGATAGGAGCACTTAGGGAACCATAGGCAGAGACACCTATCTGCGATCTTCACTGGCTGCTGCCTCTGCTTACAATGGCCCTCCTCTCCCCATCTTGTTCTCTCTCAGTCACTAGCTGTCTCTTACTTCTCCTTCCAGCCTTCTAGAGCCTTCCTCTAGTGTGCCACAGTGACTTGAGAGTCAAAGGACCCAAGTTTTACTCTTGGCTCTGTCATTTCCCATTTAAACAAGTAACTTTGATGAGGGATGGGATCTAGACCCCAGAAAGGAAAAATCCTGGACTTTCCCACATGGCCAAATCTCTGGCATTGGCCTGAGACTATAATCCCATCAACTGGCCTTTCATTGTGGCTACACCCAATCTCCCTACGCCCCCCCCCCCAGCTATTTCCCACACTTAATCCTGGGTAGGCTCCATTGTCCAGGTCCCAGGAGTTCTGTTCACCCCCGTTTACTGGCCACTCCCATTCAGATCCACTCCTAGATCCTTCCCACAGTCTTTGTATGAGGTCCATCTTGTCTCCATTAAGATGCTTAGATTCTTATAATCTAGCCACTGCTGAGATTCTTATAATCTAGCCGCTGCTTACTCATGTTCAGATTCCTTAAAAGTCTGCCCAATATGATGGATGTTCTAATAAACCTTGTCTTTGGCTGAAAGAAGCCTTGGGTCAAATTCTTTCGGACAGGACCCATGTGTTGTGATTTTGGGGCCCCAGGACCCCTGAACCCTTAAACTGCATCAACTTTGCCTCAGTTTCCTTCACTGTAATGTGAAGGAGTGGGACTAGATGACTTCCAAAGACCCTTCTGGGTCTAAATTTATGATCCTAGATCCTTTCTTCTGACCTTCCTTCTAGTTTCTGCTGCTCACTGAGACTTATCTTTCTCTCAAAGACTCCACATATCTTGGTTCCCTCTCCAAGGCTGGCTGCTTCTTCTGTTCACAAGTCTAGGAGAGTGATTGGGAACATTGCTCCTGCTCTTAGAGTTTTCTTTGTCACCATCATTCAATAAACACCTCTTCTCCTTTAAACAACCCCCTATTCCCTTCAAACACCCTTAGCTTCCCACCTCCTCATATCTCATCATCTCTTTCTTTAAGTCCAGGTGCGGGGGAAACCTGCAGGCTGTTTGACTAAATCCAAACTTCACAGAACAAATACCCTTAATAAAAGGATTTGTTCTGTAAAACTTGGACTTGGTCAAAGGGCCACACCCATGGACCTAGAAGGCCACGTGTGGCCTGGAGGCCACAGGTTCCCCACCCCTGGTCTAATCTAACTCAACCACACAGAAAATCCTCCCTGCCCCCAGCTGAATTAGCACCATGTGCCAGAATTCTTATTTATCTCCCTATCCCTTCCCCAGTAACTTACATCTTCCAGTGCTCTATTATCATTTCTAAGGACTCATTACCACAATATTCCTGTGCATTCTCAGCCTAATCTTTTCACTGGATCAGGCTTCAAAATCTTACAAGTAGGGGTATTTAGATAGAAGGGTGTGGTTAGGGGATATGAGGTTGGATCATAGGTATAGTAAACTTGTTTGATGGCTTTGAACTGGAAATCCTGACATCACTGGGAAAAGGGAGCCAAATTAAAAAAAATCATTAAAACCCTTTATGTGGTAAAGGGTTCTGGAAATGGGATGTCAAGATTTGTCATTTTAAATGCTGAGTTCTTAGGAAATACTTTCCTAAGGCAAGTGCATTCAGAGCACTTCCCTTGAGCCTTGTGGCTTGGCAGATTCATAAGCAACTTTCAGCCAGCTACCTCCCATCTCAAATCATAATTGTGTGTATTAGGACCATCTTCAACTATAGGTTGCTTTTTTATAGGCTATAGACAGATAAGGGTCAAATGCCACTATTTTCTGCTGAACTTTTACTAGATCAGGGTGGACAACATCTGTGGCCTCAGAAGCAATTCATTAGTGGCTTGCTAATACTTCTCATTATATGTACGTCTTCCATTGCTCTTCTCTTTTGTCCATTTTTCTGCCTCTCTTCATCTCTCTCCCTTCCCTTTTCATCCTCTCTTCTCCTCCTGTATAATTCTTGTCTATATCGTTCTGTAAATCTTCACAGTTGCAGAATCAGATGGGAATTCAGAAGCCACTTAGTCCACACTGTATCTGATTGAGGGTGCCCTCTATACTATCCCTGACTAGAGGTCATCTAGCTTTCTCTTGGAAACCTCTAATGAAGGGGGAACTCACTCCACCTTGGACAGTGGTAACTGTTAGGAGGTTTTCATCTCTAACCAAACTGCCTTGAATTGCTTCTAGTGCTGTCTGGGGCCATGCTGAGCTGGGCTAATCATTCTTTCATACGTCAGCTCTTCAATATTGCTGATTTTTTTGTTCTGTCTGCCCTCCTGGACTCCTTAGGAGCTCATGCCTTAAATCTGTCAGGGCTACCTGTCACCTTCTGGGCTAAATCCACCCCCGATAGAGGCCAATTCCAGTCTCAGGCAATAAGGCCAAGTCCTGTGACTAAAACAGCTTCTAAGAGTTTGGATTTTTTTGGTACTTTTTTTTTGGCCTCCTTTTTTTATCCCCAGCACTTAGTACAGTGCCTGGCACATAGTAGGTGCTTGCTAAATGCTTATTGATTGATTTTGTATATACACATTAAGTCAACTGTTCAGAAAATTAATTAATAAAAAAAAACTCAATGGAAAGGGCTCCTCTAAATCTTTAGAGAGGCCTGAAAAATCTTCACAGATGGGAGGAGATAACAGACAGTTAGATTCCAGTAGGAAAACTCATTTGAAGAAAAACTTCTCATTGAATCTCAGCAGGCTAGAGCTTTATCCACAGGATGGTTATTGGCTGCCTGGGTTGAATCTTCTCTCTTTTGATTCACTCAGTTTGAAATACTGGGGATTCTGTTCATGAGGCTCACCCCCCCCCCGCCCCCTTTATTTTTCAGTTAGTGTCAGGTGACATAACTTTGGAACAATACTTTCTATCTAAGGATCAAAGAAGTTAAAAGAAAAGAGAGTTTTGTTCAAATGGCAAAGCTGACGTGGTATCCCCTCCCAATCCATGGAACATTTTCCAAACCTGTCCTGGTAGTTAAGCAGGAAATGGAGAAAATGTACCAATCTGAATTTATTCTTGGCCATTCCTATCCTGGGAATGGTGAAAGTGACTCTCATAAATGCATAGTTTCCTTGCCTTCTCCCCCTAAAATATCTGATACCTGAGTGGCTTGCTCCTTTAATTTTCTGGGGCTACCATTCTCCCCTACCTCTGGCTGTCAGGGTACCTTCTCAGGTAAATTGTCATGCCTCTAACCCTCCTGAGTTTCCTAGCTTGGGGATCTTGTATGAAGTTGTAAATGTGGTAAAAGAGGAAGAGGAGTATGCTATTAAGTCCCTGTGAAGGGACAGTGTAAATATTGAAGTGTGCCCTGAAAGGCGCTGAGTCATTGTTGGGCAGTGAATGGTGGTTGGAGGGAGTGGTGAAATAGAGAGCAGGGGAAAGAAGGGGAAGAGCCTTCATCGGTGCTGAAAAGGACCTGAAACTTCTATTCATATGATATATGCCAGAGTCAAAACCGGGGCAGAACAAATGGGGTTTTGCCTCAGGTAATTGAAATTTAGTGGGTACAAAAAGTAACATGCTCATTTTGCAGCAGAAAGCATTATGAATAATAGACAATTCTCTGTCCTGCTTGAATGAATTTTTCTTACTTCTTGAATTATTTTTACATCATGGATTACAAAATTGATTTAGGGTATATTTCATGCTGTATGCTTCAGGCATCAAAATTGCTAGTTATAACTCTGGTATGTACCCTGAGTCCTAAGCTCTTCCAACTCTTTGCAAACACCAAAACAAAACAAAAATCCACTCCAAATCCAAAACAACCTTATTTTGTGGAAAAGATGATTTGGAGACAGAATTTAGTTAAATAATTACTTTATAAAGCATAAGTGTAAGTAAACCCTGCTTCCCTCCATCTTCCACATACTCTATGAAAAGCAGCTCAAAAGAGGTTTTGTTGGTTCTGATAAGATAAAAGCCCCCCCCAAAAGGACTGTCTTTATATGTTCGTCATCTTGAAGGACCCACACCTGGATTTTGGGTCAATCTTACTAGGGAGCAGAAGGTTAACTAAAATTATGCTGGGTCTCTGCATTGTATCTTGGCCAGTTGTTATGCAAATGTATCTGACTCTTTGTGGCCCCTTTTGGAGTTTTCTTTGCAAAGATACTGGAGAGGTTTGCCATTTCCTTCTATAGTTCGTTTGACAGATGAGGAAACAGAAGCATACAAGGTTAAGTGATTTGTCCAGGGTCACACCGCTAGCAAGTGTGTGAGGTCACATTTGAACTCAGTTCTTCCTGACTGCAGGTCTGGCACTCTATTCCCCATCCCACCTAGCTGCCCAGAAACAACCTCAAATACATTTGCCATTCAATCATTATTAAGACAAAGCAGATGTATAGGATTCTCCTCCTACCTCTTATGACTTCTTTCTCTCAGATTGCTTGTTTTGTGATTTAGTTCATCAATTCAACAAACTTTTGTTTGTTGAATGCCTACCATGTGCAAGGCATTATTCTAGGTTCTGGAGATACAAAGACAAAAACCAAACCAGTTCTTGTCCTCAGAAAGCTTGTTTATGTTCTCTTGGTAGGTAGCATGTAAAGAAAGAAGGGACTTGTGAGATCACCTAGTCCAGTCCCTTTGTTTTACAAACGAGACTGCTGAGGCCCAGGGCAGACAGTGACTTCTCCAAGGTCACACAGATAGGTAATGGCCAAGCCATGGCAGCATTCTCCTGATGTTCACTTTATTGGTATTTGTATGGTACTATGCTGAGTCATGATAGGTTATTGATGAGAAAGAATGAAATAGATAAAAAAATCAATTCCTTTAGGAGCACAAGCATACCTCTAAACCTTGAAAATTACGAAGAACAGACAGCTTTTCTGACATTTCATAGGATCATACATTTAGAAAACATTCAATTCACCCCCTTCATTTTACAGATGAGGAAACTGAGGCTTTGGGAAAAAAAATGATTTGCTGAAATTTATAAAACTTGTACCTGGCAGAATGGGGATTTGAACTAAGGTTCTTTGTTACCACAGTTGAAGATCTTTCCACTCTACCATGCCCCTCATTTACCCACTCTGTGGTCCAGTCTAACTGGCCTTCTGACTTCTTACCTACAATCCTGTCTCCCATTTACATGCCACAAGCTGTCCCACATGCCTGGAATTTACTTAGAATTCCTAGTTTCCTTCAGAGTTCAGCTCAAGCATCACTTTCTACGTCAGCCTTTCTTGGTCTCTCAGTGGCTAATGCCTCCTCCCCACCCTGCAAACTGCCTTGCATTTATTTCATGATCTTGGTAGATAGAGGAAGCTTGGCATAACAGATAGAGAACTGGCCTGAGAGTCTGGAAAGGCCTGGCTTTGCCTCTGACACATCCTGTCTATGTGCCTCTAAGCAAGGCATTTAATCTCTCAGTGTCCCAGGGGATGTTTTAAGCCACTTAAATTGCAGAGCAGGTGCTGATCTCCACTGGTTAGAGGGATTTTTCTCACGAGAAGTTCCCAATACCAGTGGAATCACAGTTCCATTGCACGTACTTGTACTTTCTATATTTGCCAGGTTTGAACTCAGCAAGATGAATCTTCTTGATTTTAGGCCCAGCACTCTATCTACTGTGCCACCTAGCTGCCCCCATTTTGTACATACTTAATAATAATAGCTGACATTTACATAGCTCTTATTATTATGTGCCAGACACTGTGCTAAGAGCTTTACAATTATTATCTCATTTGATCCTTGTAACAACCCTGAGAGGGAGGTGCTATCATTATGCCCATTTTACAGATGAGGAAATGGAAGCCAAAAAAAGGGGGAACTTGTCTAGGGTCACATAGCTAGTTAATATCTGATTGGAACTCTGATGTTCCTTACTCCAAGTCTGGCACTCTATACAGTGCACCACCTAGCTTGCCTTCTCTGTTAGAATGTAAGCTCTTTAAGGAAGGGATTGTTTCACTTTTCCCCCCCTTTTATCCTCAATCCCAGCACCCAGCTGGTGCTTAATGGTGAATATAAGATGTATTTAGATAACATGCACGTCATGCAGATGGCACCCCTGAACATTTTCTAGGTAGGAATGATGTGACTCTTGGGCAAGTGTGAGATCTTAGAGATCAGGGACAGAATCCAGTCCTAGTTCAGTCCTGTCCCAGCTCGATCTGGACCAGCTGATGAGAAAGCCCAGACTGGGATCGAAGCCAGAGCAATTCCATCCAGCAGCACCACCTACTGGCTAGAGAAGAGGAAATCTCTGCCCAGCTGCCTGGCCCATGGACCAGTTCACCCCGGCCCAGGAGCAAGGGCCTCACTGGGAATTTGTTTCTTGGCAACATATGCACTTCATGAATTACTCCCAAATTCGAAATTTCTCTGGCACAAAAGGTGCACTTTCTTTTAAACTCATTGCCAGGATTCCCAAACTTCTGATTTTATGATCCATGGAGTTGGCAACAGTGAGAGAAGGCTCGATCATATTCAATTTTTTGTCACAGCAATCCCTTCCACCATGGAGTGGGAATATCTGGTATTAAGAAAAGTATTAAGAAAATAAAGAAAATGCAAGAATGAGTTCAGTTGGCTTTTCCTCATTCTCCTGCTTGGAGGAATAGACTGGGTCGATGTTCTGAAAGAATAACGAGTCAATTGGAATGGTGCTGTGCTTTCTTTCCTATTATTCTCAACCAGGATTGCTTTTCACGAAGCTTAGCTAGATCATTTACTCTAATTTGTATCTTGGTGACATAGCTGGTTTATTAGCTATGTTGTTTATAAACTGTTAACTTGGTCCCCTGCCCTGTGTTGATGTTATCTTGATAGACCACTGTGAAATTGTAAAGATGTCTGTCAGGCGGGAAAAATGATGTAAAGATCATGTGGGCACATAAAACGAGATTGACAAAATATAATAAAGCCCTCCCGGGCTGCAGAGCGGAGCCGCGTGTGTAATGAAATACTTTAGGATTACGTCACCATTTATATAACATCTGGCAGTGACTTCTCTGAAGAAGCAAGGTGCTTTTTTTTTTTTAATTCTTTCCAAATACAGTTTCTTTCTGCAAGAAGAAAGGAGGAACTGTTACATTTTGCACGCAAGAAAAGCTAAGGCGGCTAGATTACTTCCTTAAGGTAATGGAGAAGAGAAAAAAGATACTGAAAAAGGTCAGGTATACAAAACTGAAGGGTTATGTGATTATTTAGTGAACTGGGAGCAGCAGCAGAAGCAGCTAATCTAGGTAATTTGGGCTCAGTCCTCCTTCTGGGTATATCTGACCCAAGAAAGAAAAGACTGCCCTTCCCCAGACATTCTATGTGAAGTCATTATTTACATGTACAAAATAGACTAAGAGAATTAGATAACCTGGGAGAGGGGACTTCCAATATTGAGAAAAAAAGCATTTTTTTTTGGCATGGGGGTTAAGTTGTCTAGACTTATCTGTATATATCTTGTATGTGCCTAATTGTTTACAGGTTGTCTCCCCCATTAGAACATGAGCTCTTTGAGGGCAAAGATTGTGCTATTTCCTTACTTTGAACCCCTATCTCTTAGCATAGTTCCCAGCACATAGCAAATGCCTAATAATGCTTGTTGCCTGACTGGTCACATGAAACTACCCAGATTATACATTTCCCTTTTTAGTTTGACGGTATAGACACTGACCAAATATGCTCAAAAGAATTTGAGTTAGAATTCATTTCTTTGAGTCCAGAGACCTTGGAGGGAGAGACCTCTCTGTAACTCTAAAGCCCATTCCCCTTGCTTACATACTATGCCATTTTGCCCTTTGAATAGCCATTGTGTATTGTATAGTAGAAAGAACACTGGATTTGAATTCAGAGGATCTGGGTTCAAATCTCTAGTCTGCTATTTATTGCTAGTGTTTCTTTTTGGAATCTCTGGTTTTCCTCAGGATTCAGCTCCAGGGCCAGCTTCTGCGTAGAGTCTGTCTAGTTCTCTTTAGCTGGTAGTACCTTCTTATATCCTGCTACCTCTAGATTACCTTGTATCTGTTTTGCATACGTGCATATTACCTATTAAAATGTGAGCTCCTGGAGGACAGACTTTTAATTTTGTCTTCATTATCTCTAGTACCTAGAACAATGATCATCATAAAGTAGGCATTTAACAAATGCTTGTTTATTTATCATTTCATTGGTTGTATGATCTTGGGCAATGTCACCTTTTCCAGCCTCATTTTCTAAGATCATTTTCCTTCTAATTCCTATGATCCTATCACCCCATTGGATAACTCTCTCTAAGTATGAGAGCATGACACTTTCTGGATCCTTTCTCTATCATTTCCTATCTCTGCAAATGCTCATTAAAAATTTTTTTTTTATTTTTATCTTGGAAAACATCATGAAACACGAAAATTTCCATATATGAATGACAGA
Organism: Phascolarctos cinereus; assembly: GCF_003287225.1. Taxonomy (NCBI): domain Eukaryota; kingdom Metazoa; phylum Chordata; class Mammalia; order Diprotodontia; family Phascolarctidae; genus Phascolarctos; species Phascolarctos cinereus. Next base: position 322,893,063 of record NW_027555847.1, read on the forward strand.
AAAACCCGCCTCTGTATTAACATATAGCTTGCAAAGACATGCTCATTTTTGGAATGATATAGTCACACCTGCATTTTAAAATAGGACAACTGTTGTTGATATGTTGCCTTCTCTTCCCTATGGAATGATCCCTTTCTTATAGGGAAAGAGGAGAAGGGGGTTTAAGGGAGGCGTCAGGCTCATCATTTTTTCTATCACTGAAAGAAAATATTTATCCGTTAAGTCAGGCCTTTGTTGGAGTTAGTGTTCCCTTTTGTACTTTCTGAGGTTAAAATAGGGCTATTGCCTAAATGCTTAGGTACTGTGTGGTTGGTGCACTGGAAATGCATAAGAAGATAATGAGCATGTGACCCTCTGGGAATTAAATGGGCAACTTTCCAAAAGAAGAGTCAGGAGCATTTCTCATTTTCTCTACAGTGTAACTCAGCTGTGCCAGTGACTACACAAGTGATGGACTGCACAGTTCTTGAACAGTTTCCAGAATGTGTGTGTGAATGTGTGTGTGTGTGTGTGTGTGTGTGTGTGTGTGTGTGTGTGTGTGTGTGTGTGTGTAGAACAAATGGGGGAAATGAGATAGGAGCTTTTTTCCCAACAGAATTTAATTGCATAAATTCCATGTCTTTAGAATCAATAGCAAGTCACTTTTCCTATTTGGGCCTAAATGTGTTCATCTGTAAAATGAGGGGATTGGACTTTAAGTTGGCCTTGAAGGTCCCTTTCTGATTCAAATTTAGGTCTTATGATTTGGTATCAGATAAAAAAGTTCGGTAGAACATCAGATCCTTGAAGACAAGTACTATTTTTCATCACTTTGTATCCCCAGCGCCTTGCACACAGTAGGCACTTAATACATGCTTGTTTGATAGGATTAGAAATTGTTCCTTCTTGTTCTTGACTAATCCTGTCTATTATAGCAAAATATATAGGCTGTGCTTAAGCCTAAAACCAACCCCTTCAGTTTTGACAAGTATGCTGCTGATAAAATGGTACCCTTAAATCACAGTCCCCTCCCATGGTCCCAATCCTGGGTGATGTAATGAGTAGTCTGACTTTCTGGTATTGAGATGTGTCCAGGTCCTATGACGAGAGTGAAAAGGCTAAAAAGAGAAAGGTAGATTATGCATATGTGATGTTTGGGGAATTACAGGGACAACTTTATCCTTAGAGTTCCTTTGTTCTTATAGTCATAGACACCAGGCTGTGGGCCAGGCCCTTCCTCCAGGCTATAGGACCAATCTGGATCCCAGAGTTAGGGAGGTAGACCAGGTCAATTCTCCTCGCCCACCCACCTTTTGATCTCATAGTACTTTGTACTCTTTTCAAATCTGTTTCTTATTCATCTTCTAGACTGCAAACTCATTATAACAGAGAAGGTTGTATGTATCTTATGTTTCTCTGCCTTCCCAATAACACCTAGCACAGAGCTCATGTGTGTGTGTGTGTGTGTGTGTGTGTGTGTGTGTGTGTGTGTGTTTGCTTGAGAGCTGTAATTTTATTCATATTGGAAGCTAGATGGTAGAATGGGTAGAGTACTAGGCCTGAATCCAGGAAGACCTGAGTTCCAATTCAGCCTTAGACCCTTCTTCGCTGTGTGACCTTGGGGAAGTTACTCCACCTCTGTCTGCCTCAGTTTCCTCAACTGTAAAATGGGGATACAAATAGCATCTACCTTTCAGGATTGCTGTGAGGATCAAATGAGATAGTATTTGTAAAGTGCTTAGCTCAGTGCCTGACATACACTAAGTGCTGTATAAATGCTAGCTGCATATTATTAGTATTATGTGGAGAATTCCCTGCTATAGACACATTTTTTTTGCCAGTGCAGGTCTAATGCCCTGGAATACTGAGAGGTCGTCACTTGCCTAGGTTCACTCAGGTATGACATGTCAGAGACAGACATCCCTGATGCCAAGGCTGACCCTCTATCTGCTGGACCATGCTACCTTTTCCCCCTGTACTTTCTTATTTTGAACTGGACCTACGATTTCATTGGCATAAGGAACTTCCATTAAGGAAACTCCTTTTACTCAAGCAGATTGGCATCTGTTCTTTCACTCATAGTCTTGGAAAGTTTCCTGGGCCACGTAGAGGTAAAGTGACTTGCCCAGGTCTTATGGCCAGGGTACCTTGAACCAAGGTCGTCCTGACACCAAAGCTAGTTCTCTTTTTGCTGTATCATCTTGTAGCAGGCCTAGAAGACAGAGTGTTGGATCTGGAGGCAGAACGATCTGGGTCCCAGACCTGGCTCTGTCACTCGCTAGCTGTGTGACCCTGGACATATTACTTCTCTCTGGGCCTCCATTTACTCGCCTGTAAAATGAAGGGTCTGGATTTGATAATGTCTAAGACCCTTCCTACCTACAATATGCTCACAATGAATGCTTAATAAGTCTTTGCTGATTAAATAAATGCCAGAGAGATGAACTGTTTGCCTATTCAGACTCATCATTTTTGCATTTTGTGGTGTTAGTAATAATAATAGCTAGCATTAAATAGAACTTTAAGGTACACAAAGTGCTTTAGACATGTTATTTCGTTTGAGCCTCCCAACAAACCTGGGAAGTACATACTATTATTACATCCATTTTACAGATAAAGAAACTTGAAGCTGAGAAAGGTCAAGTGACTTGCCCAGGGTCGTACAGCTAGTAAATGGTAGGATTTGAACTCAGGTTTTCCGAACTCCAAATATAGCATTGTAGACACTGTGCCGCCTAGCTGCCTTGGTATTAAGTAAAAATTTGGTCCAACTGCGTGGCAGGGTAAGAAATTAAGTCTATTTTTGGATGAATATTAAGTTAGCGTTGACTAGTATTTGTGTTAATATATTGTCCAACATTCTATGAGATTTCAAAGTAGTAAACCAAAAAGGTTGGCAAATATACTGGTTTTAGCATAAGACAATACTTATTACAAAGGCCATCTCTCCCAATTTTTCTTATCACAAAAGTATCTGGGAGTGCACTTCTGACCAAAAATCCTCCTGAGGTCCTCCTCCCACTTCAATATTCACTGATAACTTTCCATTAGTTCTCACCAGAAAGAATGGTAGAACTTCGTAATAGTAGGATATTTTCTTTTGGGAGTATGGATGAAGAATAATTTGGAAATATTAGCACTAGAAAAATAACTAAGAGAACAACCGAGGAGCCATGAATTATAGCCTGTCTCCCATTGCTAGGAATTGACACTGGCTGGCACAAGGTGGAGAGCAGAGCTACCTGAATGAAGTCTTGTCTCACTCCTGCACTTGTCATCTCACTTTTGTCCCCAAGCCTTCTTTTTGATGTATCTCTGTTTCCATTGTAAGGCCCCTAGGAAAAAAATGGAGTTACCCATGTGTGACAAGGCAGATGGATTTTGGATGTGTTTTTCTTTTCAGAAGACTCTATTAATGGCTCTCCATTTTGAATCCCAGGGGCCTGTGGCAGGGAGTTGGATGAAGTGACCTCTTCAGGCCCTTTCCAGCCTTATGATCTCAGGAAGGATGTCCTACAGTCAGTGCCTCATCTCCTAATTATAGAATAGCGTTTTAATCGTTCGAAGCTTCTTTTTTTCCTTCATGGTTGAATAAAATCTGAGTTTGTTGGTCTTCAGATGAATAACCAACTAATTTGGTCAGGCCCTTGGTAGAATGTCATATAGCTCATCATTGACAGTAATTTGCTTCCCAGGATTCATTAAAATCTACGGTGTGGACACTTTTTTTATAATAACATATACTGTGCAGGGTATCCTACTTAAAATGAACCATGTGTAAAGCCACATCGAATTAAATGGCTTCTGTTTTGTATGAATCATCCTATATAACTCACACATTGGATGAGCCAGGACTAGGTCTCAAGAGGGCTCAACTTTTCCAAACAGGCCAGGGATGGGGTAGTAAATGTACTTAGACATTATGTTTACATAAGTAGAGTGAACTGCCTCCCCCCACCCCTACTCCCACCTCCACTCCTCCCTTCAGGTTCTTCCTCCTTCCTCCTTCCCCGCCCCCTCCATCCCATTTGAAGGGGATATCATCCCTCCATACTGCCTTGAGTGTGCTGCTCTGAAAGTGCACTGGGTGGAGTGAGGAGAGAGGTCTAGAGGCACCCGTGTGGTGTTCTAACTCTAACTTCTGCTATGGCCCTGTCAAGATCCATCTTCATATACATAGAGTTGGCATAGGAAGAGCCAAGCTTGGAACTGTGAAGGCTGGTGGGAGTGAAGGATATGGGAGTGAGTGAAGGGAGGCTCTTGGTCATTCATTCTGAGCCTGAAAGTATTTGGTGCTGAGATCCTTCCAAATGTGAGGGAGAAAAGTAAGCCCAGAGAGTCTGAGAATTGGGATCTTGTCTATGATTTTGTGCTTGAACCTGTGTCTCCCAGCATCTCAGTTTTGTTAGCTTTGGAAACATGGGAATGGTGACACCTTCTCAGGGTGAAGGAATAAAAAACAAAAAAAAATGGTAAAGCTCTTTGTGAGTCTGAGACTATCTAAATTTTTAATCATAACATTATCAGTCAGATTCTCTGAGTGCAAAAGTTATTGCCTGGGAAAACCTGGCCAACTGGAAAATAAATCACCAACACTTATCTATATATTTTGTGACACGACCAAGCCAGAGCAAAACATCTTTTAAATTCATTGGGCTTCCTCAGAGTTAACAGGAAGGTGGGTGGAAAAGATTTGGAAGATATAATTTATTCAGGTTTTAATAAAAATTGTTAATAAACTTTCTTCTAAGAACCGTTGGTGCCACTCAATAATTAGGGTTAAAACTTGAGGAGAATGAGAACAAAAATGAAAGGCCAGTTCCCAAAATGAAGACAAATGACTGGTGGATTTCCACAGAGATGTGGCTTAGGACCAGTTTGATTTATTGGATCACTTCTTTTGCCTGTTTGGTCATGAGCAGGATGATATAAACTCCCATTTTTCACAGACCACAGGATGTCTCCTGAAATAATACAATTTAAATGGCAATCGAATGTACAGATGCCACCAAACAATACCTGATCAGTCCTATGAAGTCATTGTTTCCCGTTCTTTGACAAGCTCCACAGCCAACAAAGTCAAAGGCCTTCACAAAACGTAGAGGTTTCTAGGATGCTTATGAAGTTGTTATTGCCATGTGGGATGGCCTGCTTAATTCACTCATGACTCCACAGTTGTTGAGTCACTCAGTTCTCCACCCCCATAGCAAAGGGACTGTTACAGCATCCCAGATGGGCACACCGGTTCTATTAATGGATTAGGAGGAGTGTTGAGGAGCCTGGCGAAATTGCATAATTTGTTGATTAAATGAAATATTCTTGGATAGTAGAGATTAGGCAAGATTAAGAAACTCCATGCAGAACAGATATAGGCTTGTGTGAAGCATAGGTATGCCTGTACACCCTTGGGGAATTGGCTCTTCCCCTTCTCCTCAGAGTCTGGGGGTCCCTTTCACTCTGGGCTTGTAATCTCATTAGAGAGGGGTCAATAGGAATGCTCCGCTAGGGTTTGCTGTCATACCTATACAAGACTATAGAAATGAGGGAAATAAACGTCAGAACATTTTCAATTTTCCTGGAACAAATTCTCAACCTAAGATACCTTCATGACTCCTGACAAATCATACTACTGGATACACAGCCCTCCCTGGGACACCTCTCTCCATCAACATATTACTTCTAAACTCTAACATGGGATCCTTTCATAATGCGGGACACTGTCTCCTAAATGTATTTTCTTATGCCTTCTGACCCTCTTCCTCATTTAATGTCTGCAAAAGTCTTGCTCTGTCTCTCATCATGAAGTGGAGGTGACTTTGGGCTCATGAAGTAGAGGACAAATTCTGGTAGGTTTGGCCGAGTTGGAAAATCTTTGAATGGCAGACTGTTTTGGTTGTCCAAGAACCAGCCTGGCTGAATGCAGAGAAGTCCAATACCACAAACTTGGCCAGTAGGTGATGGATTCTTTCGGCTGTGGTGGTCCATGAATATTTTAGACTTCAATAAAACTTGGTTTATAAAGTTCATGTGTGAAAGCTATTCCATAGTTCTCAAATAGTAGGTCTTGATGCTATAGAAAAAAAGTATTGAAAGGATTAAGAAGTTCCCTGAGGTAAACATTAGAATGAGTGAACATTTTACAGATGTTATTTATTCTTGGAAGAGTTGGCAACTGAATCAGACAAAAGACTATTTTTTATTTTTCTTTTGTCCTGGCTCTGTATGCTCGAATAGTTAAGGTGTCAGGGAGACAGGGGGATACAGCATTTGAACCGTAGGAGCAAGAAAGTACCAGCTGTTATCAATAGCCTTAATCACTTTCTTTCATTCTGACCCTACTTGCTGGTAGTGGTAAAAGTAGGGAGAACCCAGAACTTCTGGGCTGAGGTTCCTAAATTGGCCTCCGTGGTATGGTTGCAGATCTGACTATCTGGACATAAGAGAGGGCAAGAGAGTGGGATAAGGGCTTTTTGTGGAAGAGCATTGTGACTCATATTCTTGACTGAATAACCTTCTATGTTTTTTCTTTGTATTCTGTGCTGTGTGTATTTCTGGGGAATTGTTCTGCATTGGGCGATACTATAAACTGACTAAGGTCTTAGGCACAGAGAACAAACAGCAAAGGTCTGGGTGACAATGACTTGGGATCATAAGGGCAAGGAAAACTGTATTCTTAATAATACTTTTTGAGAGGGGCAGAGCCAAGATGTTGGAGTGAAAGCAGTGACTTGCTTGAGCTCTCCTCCAGACCCCTCCAAATACTCATAAAAAATGGCTCTAAGCAAATTCTGAAGCAGCAGAAGGCCACAAAAAGACAGAGTGAAACAAATTTCCAGCCCAAGACAACCTGGATGATTGATCAGAAAGGTGTATCGCGCCGGGCTGGGAGTGCAGCGTGGGTGCGCAGGCTGCAGTGAACCTGAAGCAGGCCTCAGAGGACTGAATCTCGGGCAGCTGTGGTGGTTTCCAGACTCCTCAATCCACGAATGCCAAAGACAACTTAGAAGGTCAGTGGAAAAAGTCTGTTTCTGTCGGTGCTGAGACAGGAAGGTGGGGTTTCAGATCCATTCCCCAAGAGCGTGGCCCTGGGTGGGGGAGGGGGGAAGCTGCTTCCTGAGCTTCTGGCCCACAGACTGAGGGGGAATCCGGTGGCTGATCAGAGAGGGACTGCAGGGATCTCTTTTCCAGTGCTAAGGCAGGAATCTCTTGCTTTGCCCCTGTTTGGATCTGGGTCACAGTTCTGGGCAGCAGTGCTGGGGTGAGGAGGAATGCTGGCGTGGTAGAGCTTGGAGTGGTTGTGGAGAGAAACCCTTCCTCACAGTTACAGGACAGAAAGGAATACTTGTGGTTACAGGCCAGGAAAGGAGTAAATATCCCACCTTGGAAGAACTGAAAATTTACAGGTCCCTACAAGTATCTCTGAAAACAGCTACACCCCTGAAGCTTGGGACAGTACACTCTCCACATTGGAAGCAGACTCTTACCTTGACAAGGAGTTTAAAACTCAAGTAATTGGCTGGGATCATGAGCAAGCAGCGCAAAAAGAGTCAGACTATATTATCTTACTTTGGTGAAAAAGAAGATCAAAATATACAACCAGAAGAAGACAACAAAGTCAAAGCTCCTACATCCAAAGCCTCCAAGAAAAATATGAATCAGTCCCAGGCCTTGGAAGAGCTCAAAAGGGATTTTGAGAAGCAAGTAAGGGAAGTAGAGGAAAAACTGAGAGTGATGCAAGAAAATCATGAAAAACAAGTCAACAGCTGCTAAAGGAGACCAAAAAAATACTGAAGAAAATAACACCTTAAAAAATAGCCTAACCCAAATGGCAAAAGAGGTCCAAAAAGCCAATGAGGAGAAGAATGCCCTAAAAAGAAAAATTGGCCAAATGGAAAAGGAAGTCCAAAAGCTTACTGAAGAAAACACTTCCTTAAAAATTAGAATAGAGCAATTGGAAGATAGTGACTTTATGAGAAATCAAGACACAGTAGAACAAATCCAAAAGAATGAAAAATTAGAAACAATGTGAAATATCTCATTGGAAAAACAACTGACCTGGAAAATAGATCCAGGAGAGAAATTTAAAAATTATTGGACTATCTGAAAGCCATGATCAAAAAAAGAGCCTAGACATCATCTTTCAAGAAATTATCAAGGAAAACTGCCCTGATATATAGAACCAGAGGGCAAAATAGAAATTGAAAGAATCCACAGATCTCCTCCTGAAAGAGATCCCCAAAGGAAAACTCCTAGGAATATTGTAGCCAAATTCCAGAGTTCCCAGGTCAAGGAGAAAATATTACAAGCTGCCAGAAGGAAACAGTTCAAGTACTGTGGAAACACAATCAGGATAACACAAGATTTAGCAGCTTCTACATTAAAGGACCACAGGGCATGGAATATAATATTCTGGAGGGCAAAGGAGATAGGATTACAACCAAGAATCACCTACCCAGCAAAACTGAGTATAATCCTTCAGGGGAAAAAATGGTCATTCAGTGAAATAGAGGACTTTCAAGCATTCTTGATGAAAAGACCAGAGCTGAATAGAAAATTTGACTTTCAAATACAGGACTCAAGTGGAACATGAAGAGGTAAACAGGAAAGAGAAATCATAAGAGACTTATTAAGATTGAACTGTTTACATTCCTGCATGGAAAGATGATATTTATAACTCATGAGACCTTTGTCAGTATTAGGGTAGTTGGAGGAAAAAAATTATATGTATATATGTAGATAGATAGAGGGCACAGGGTGAGTTGAAGATTAAGGGTCATATCTGGAGAATAAAATTAAGGGATGAGAGAGGATTATACTCGGAGAAGAAGAAAGGGAGAGGTAGAATGGGGTAAATTCTCACAAAAAAAAAACAGAAAAGAAAGTCTCTTACAGTGGAGGGGAAATGAGGGGAAGGTGAGAGGAATGAGTGAATCTTATTCTCATAGGATTTGGCTTAAGGAGGGAATAACAACACATTCAATTGGGTATGGAAATCTGTCTTACCCTACAGGAAAATAGGGGAGAAGGGGACAAGAGAGCAGGGGGATGATAGAGAGGAGGGCAGATTGGGAAAGGGTAATCAGAAGTAAATACTTCTGAGGAGGGACAGGGTCAAAAGAAAGAATAGAATAAATGGGAGGGCAGGATAGGATTAAGGGAAATAGAGTTAGTTTTTCACAACATGTCTACTATGGATGTGTTTTGCATAACTGCACATATACAACCTATATTGAGTTGCTTGCCTTTTCAATGAGGGTGGGTGGGGAGGGAGGAAGAGAGAAAATTTGAAACCTAAAGTTTTAAAATCATATGTTTAAAAAAAATGTTTTCACATGCTACTGGGAAATAAGAAATATAGGAAATGGGGTACAGAAGTCTATCCTGCCCTACAGGAAAATAGAAGAGGAAGGGGATAAGAGAAGGGGAGAGAGATAGAAGAGAGGACAGACTAGGGGAAGGGATATTCAGAATGCATGCCATCTTGGGGTAGGAGGAAGGGGGAGATGGGGTATAAATCTGGAATTCAAAAACTTATGGGAGTGAATGTTGAAAGCTAAAAATAAATAAATTTCTATTAAAAAAAACTTTTTGAACTTTCCCCTATCCTCTTGGGCATACCAGATATTGAAGAACTCTGACAACATGTCATTGGGGATCCTTATTGGAAACAATTAAAATGCATAATTTATCTTAATTTTCAATGTAAGATTAATAGGAATTTTTCAGGTACAAAAAGACTTCTATATTTGCCTTAGGGCACTAAAGCTCAAAGAACTCAGTATAAGTTGGAGTCTTCTGTCAACTTCTTTGAAGATACTGAATGCAGTTGCATGTTATAGAGAACAAGGAGGGGTAAGAAGTACGCAGAGACAACCACTGATTTTTATGAAAAAAAATTACACTATCTTGGCACATTATAGGACAGAGGGAAGTGACAAATTTAATGTCTTTGAATTGAAACCAAGCTTACAGTGATGGGCTTATTAGAGCAAGAATAATAGCACACACACACACACACACACACACACAGACAAATGTATGTATATATAAGAATTATAAGGGCTTCCTAGAGGTGCCCCTGAAATCTTGAATATTATTGCCAGTTGAGAGATAAAGAAGAAAACCAAATTCTCCCTTTGGGTATATTATAGCATTGCATTATGGGAGAGTTCCTTTTTCTTTCTGAGATACCTTAAATGACCAGTGCTAGAGACAGCCTGCTACATGAGATGGATGAACATTCCTGTTTAATCTAGACAGTATGTTTAGATTCATGAAAGGAGATGGGAGGGTTGAAAGCCAGAGAAACTGGTTTTTCTTCTCTTCTTACTTTCCACCTTACAATGTTCAGATTATTGTCCTGCTAAGACATAACAAAATAAAAACATTGAATGCATTTTAAAGGATTTGGGGTGATTTTTTTTTTTTGGCACATTCCAGGGCAGGGTAGAGAGAGATGGTTTATTGGCTTGAATGTTTGGATTGATTTTGAAAGCATAGATGCTTCCAAGTCTTTGTAAGCTATGGAATTTTCATGAGTACATTCCTATCAGAAAACACACAAAACAATTCTGGTTATGCTGCAAACTTTACCCTGCCAACTCTTCAGCAAAGGATTACCAGGTGTCAGCAAAAGTATCCTAGCAGGGGAATCATAGAATGGCCATAGCATATTAAGACTCCATTTTCCCTCAGTACTATGAAAGGTTGTACTTGATTCCATCCTATTAGAACAGGAACAAAGAGAGTGATTGCATTAGTATGTACTCCTTTCAGTATGTTTCTGTTGTGTTTACTTGCCTTGTTTTCCCTGTTGACTAAACAGGGATTGGGTCAGATCTTTTAATGTATATATTAAGCACTCAGAACATAGTTATACACCCCATTGGGACATTTACTACATGGCTCCTATAGGAAGATAAATTTTGAAATTGATATTGGTAGCATATATTAAGCTTCTTCAATACTTTGGTAGATTTGTAACCTTATTAGCATGGGAACTTCCTTCACTGGTACAAACTGCAGCCTCTTCATACCTGTTCCTCCAGTGTTATTTTTGTTCATTCCTTTCTACAAATCCTCCGAAGAAGACTCAACTCAGTGCTCAGTGGAGCACTCAGGCTGTATACTTACTATCTTCTACTCAGACTACACGATAAGCCCATACCCACTTCCTTGTAAGAGTATCTTCCTGATGTTTTTTATGGTACTTGTGTACAAGGCATCATTGGAAATGATACTGAAGCTTACTGATGCTTACCATGAATTTCTTCATTGTTGTTGAGTCACTTTGAAGATTTGAGTCTTTTGAGATTATGGTGCTCTATGATTTGGGGCCACATAGCATCCTGGAAGGGGCAGGACTGTATACCTTTTGCATATATTACACATAATATGTCATATATGTGTATATACATATGTGTATGTGTGTGTACATATGCATATATATGTAAATATGTATATATCACATATAAATTAAATAAATTGAGTAGAATAGATGACATGGCTTACTTTACCTAGAATTGAATATATCATAGATCAAATCTTGTCTTCCAGGGAGGTATCTTGGTTCCCTTCCCCCGATGGCCTTTTGTGCCACTCACCCTAAATATGATTTGTGATGCTTGCCCTGAGCACAAAAACTAGTTATGGTGCGGTAGCTCACTCTACTTTGGGGCAATTCTAGTTGTTGAAGTTTTTCCTGACAAAAAGCCTAACTTTTCTTCTATACACCTTCCATACATTGCTCCAAGTCTGTTTCCCCTCTTTCCTTCCCTCCTCCCCCAATACTTGGAACCAAATGGAACAAATGTAATTCATCTTCCACATGAGGTCCCTTCAGATATTGGAACACAGGAATCACGTGCTCCTTGAGCCTTATCTTCTCCAGGCTAAACGTCTCTAGTTCCTTCCACTGAACTTTCACGTAGCATGAACTCAGGGCCTTTCACCATCCTGGCTACCCTCCTTTGGATCCTATTCAGATTAGTTTTTCTTCCTAATCTCTGGTGCCCATGACTGACCAAAATATAACAGTTGTTATTTGACAAGAGCAGAGAAGGTTAAAACTGTCATTCTCCTATTCCTAGAAGCTCTGTCTACCTCTCTCAAGGCAGCCCAAGATAGCATTAGCTTTTAATGGTCATCTTATATTGGTGACTCATATTGAGCTTGCAGTCCATCAAAACTCCCAGATCTTTTTTAGACAAACTGCTATCTAACCTCACCTCCTCCATCTTTTGCTTAGGTTAAAAAAAGAGTTTTTTGCAAGTATATGACCTTACATGTATCCTGATAAAATAAAATAAATAAAATAAAACTCAGTGTGGTGGTTCAAATCCCTCGTTTGATTTCACTACCTGTGTGGTTTCCTTGGTTTTCAGTTTCTTCTATAGAATGATGACATTTGAGGCTTCTTCCTGCTTTAGAGCTATGCTTCTATAAGCTTGCTATATAGATGGAAAGTATTTCTTTTTCTTAATCTCTTCTAAGTTCCTATTCCAAAGACTTAATGTGGGATGGATGGGGTTCTGAGTTCCTAAAGACTATACCAGAAGAATACAAGTTATGTCACGTCCTATGAAGATGGAAAAATCTACTGGTCTGTCTACAGAGGCCCAGCCTCACTAAGTTCAGAGAGACTTATCAAGGAAAGATTGTTTACTAGATGATAGGTATTTTTTGGGTCATAGCAGCTCGTGAAGACAATCTTCTGTGGCAAAAATGTCAAACATGATGCCAGAACTAGATTAAAATGTAATTGGGAAATATTTAACAAAATAAATGTAACCCCTGTTCCAAAGCCCATTGGTATGGCTTCTGGCCACAATCTCCTGCTTCCTGTCCTGGCAGGAATGAAAGTCTTGCTTGGAGAAGGGTGGAGGAGGAGAAGAGGCTAGACATGTCTATTCTGCTTCCCTTTGAGACACGTAAGGACAGGCCATAACACGTGGACTTCTCTATACATATCAGGACCCATTTCTACTGCTGCATAAATAAAAATACAACATAGATAAGGTTAACATGAGGTTTTCTAAGGTAATATATAACCCACAGAGATCCCTATGTATGGTTCAGTGTCCCCCATTTCTATTTGAGTTTGGCCTCACTGTTCTATGGCATAAAGGGACTGAGAGCTGCGTATTCGGAGAGAGTGCTCAATTAGGATTATTATTTTTGTTACTAATAATAATGATAACAGAAATAACAACTGACATTTGCACAGTGTTTTAGTATTTACAAAGTGCTTTGAAACATTTCATGTGATACAATAATCCTGTGATGTATTATAGATATTATCTCACCATTTTGCAGATGAGGAAAATGAAGCCCACTGAGGTTAAGTGACTTGCCCAAGGTAGTGCAGTTAGTGTCAGAGATGTGATCTGAATGTAGGTCTTCTCTGGACTCTAAGCATTTATAAAATCATGGCTCCTTCAATTTAATTAAAAAATTAAATTATTTAATTTATGGAATAAAATAAGCATTTCTATAACATAGTATAATAAAAAAGATCATCGCACAGGAAGGTGCAAATCTTTTATGTGCAACTTGCTATTCCTTTTAAATATATAATAAGGTTATCATGTAAATTTATTTTTTCCTTTTTTTCTTCTCTCCCACTAGCGCCACCCTAGAGATGACTACCATTAGACACAAATATATATATACATACACACACATACACATATGTTACATATATGTATATAATTCTATACATACTTCTATTTATCAGTCTTTTCTCTGGATGTAGATAGCATCTTTCTTCCTATGTCCTTAATTTGTGAATTTATAGTAGTCAAAATGACTTCATTGCTTAAAATTATTCTTAAAACAATATTGCTGTTACTGTATACAATGTTCTCTTGGTTCTATTCACTTCACTCTTTACCATTTCAGATAAGTCTTTCCATGTCTATTTAAGATCATTGAGCTGGTCATTTCTCATAGCACAGTAGTGTTCCATCACACCATACATCACAACTTGTTCAGCCATTCCGCAGTTGGTGGGGATCCTTGCAATTTCTAGTTCTTTGCCACCACAAAGAGAATTGCCATAAACATCCCATTCACATTCAAAGTTAATAATTACTATTTGTGAATTTTCTTCCATCTCATTTTTACTCACCCATGATGAAAAATGCTTTCTACCTCCAGAGAAAGAACTGACAAACTCTGAGTGCCAATTGAAGCTTATTTTTTTTGCTCTCTTTTTCTTTTTTTTTGGATATTCTTTTGCAACATTGGAAATATATTTTGCATGACTTCACATCTATAGTACATATTATTTGTCTCCTCAAGGAATGAGGGGAGGGATAGATTTTGGAACTCAAAGTTTAAAAAAATGAACATTAAAATTTTTTAGATGTAATTGGGAAATATTTATGAAATAAATTAAAAAAACATTAAAAAATCATGGCTCTTTCAGGTAGTATTGTAATAATTATCACCATCATTATGTTATTCATCCTTTGTTTTCAAAGAGGACCAGTGACATCATGGGGTGATACCTTGACTTGCCCATGAATTGGATTTCAGTGAGGCAGAGTTGGACAAAGTCTTATACTTCACCCTCTCTTCTAGAGTCATCAAAGTTCAGTGACAAGACAAAAGTCAGGACAGCTAGTGATGGCCCAGGATGAAGTGGATGACCTTGGCATCTTTGATGTCTGACAAAGCCCTAAGTACTCCACAGAGCCTGCCATAGCTGCTTTCATGGCCATTGGAACAAATTGTTCTCATCCACCCATTCCGCTGGTGGAAGTCTTAACATACTTGGGATAGACATCCCCTAAAGTCACCAATAGTTTTGAGGCCTTTTAGTTACCTTCAACCTGGGTTAGCCCTTTTGCCAAGACAGTTTTACCTGGGTGTGGCTGCTGTATATGTTACAGCTTCTTGGAGCTGCAGGTGAGAGTTAGGTGACAGGTGGACACCAAAAATGGATAAGCAACCTTGAAAAGGATTCAGCAAGCCTTCACACCAGAGGTGCTAATCCTTCCTGGACACCCTATAAACCCCTGATGTCATTATAAGGTATAGGCAAACCAGTTTGATCTAATAATTTCAACCATTTTCAAATGGTGTTGGTTGCTATAGGTGAATTGATTGAGTGGCAGCCCATGATTCATGTAGCCTGATCACTTCACATACATGGATACAGATACTGTATTTGTGAGTAGTGTTGTCTTTATGACAGATAGGAATGAAGGTCAGTCAATTGATTGAGTGCTTACTATGTGCTAGGCACTGTACTCAGCTACTGGGATAACCAAAAAGAAAGGTAAAAACACAGTCCTTGCCCTTGAGGAGCTCACAATCTAATGAAAAAAGAGAGAAATGTTAATTATCTACTTTGATTGTCTGTCACATCATGCTAGCTCAAGGTATGTCTTCACCCCTTTTAGAAAATGCACGATATGATATTATTCCAAGAAATAATGCTGGTTTTCAAATAGCAACTACTGGGACTTTTTTTTCTCAGACAAATGTCATAGAGATAAACTTCTTTTAGTATAATTGGCTTTCCTTCAAGATTTTTATGTAAGGTATTTATACAGAAATGGGAATCTGCCTGGTATATAAACACAGTTAATTACAGCTATTATACTCCTTTTTCCACTTCCCAGGGACTGAATAGAACGTAAGAACCTCAATATATTCACAAGGAAAGTACAATTTTAAAGTTCAGTTTGAAAAGGAGGAAATAATAATGGATGTTTCGTGGGTCTGATAAAGTGGTTAATGTTTTAGCAGCCCTATTTTGGTAGAGAACTTGAACAGTATTACCTTTCTTAAGTAAAAAGAAAGAAAACCTGTCTGTTTACCTGGATTCAATAATTCAATATCAGTTTTCTTTTTAAAAAAATTCTTGATGCCTTTCATTTTTCTATCACGTTCATTTCCAAATATATCCCTTTCCAACTCCCTCATCCAGTCAGCCATCCTTTGTGCTAAAGATTAAAAGAACAAAAGAAAAAAACCAGTTAAACAAAATCAATGAATGTGTCAACTAAGTCATATGATATACATGCAATGTTGCACTCCAAAGAGGGGAAGGAGGGATTTTTTATCTCTTGTCTAGCACCAAGCTTCTTGGTCATCATAATTACATCATCTTGTTCTTTCTATTTATATCATTGTCATCATTAAGAATATGTGTTTTCCTGGTTCTGCTTCTTTCAGTCTATATTAATTCATATTTCTTCCCATATTTCTCTGAATTCTTCATATTGATTTTTTTTTGATGTGTAGTAATATTCCTTTATATTCACATACAATACTTTTTTGTGGCCATATTCCAATCAGTTGGTACCTACTTTGTTTCCAGTTCTTTTCTATCCCAAAAGTTTTGAGATTTTTCATCCATCCATCCATCCATTCATCCATTCATCCATCCATCCATGTATCTATCTATCTATCTATCTATCTATCTATCTATCTATCTATCTATCTATCTATCTTAGTGCAGCTAGGTGATGCAGTGAATAGAGTGCTAGGCTTGAAGACAGGAAGACTCATCTTCCTGAGCTGTGGTTGTGTTTTTTTTTGTCCTTTGTTCTCAAGATGACCATGGCATCAAGAAGCTGATGCTATGACTTGCAAGTGAAATGGATTTAAATGAGGGAGGGCTGTGCAAAGTCACCAGCCTCACTTTTTCTGAGTTCAAATATGGCCTCAGACACTTACTAGCTGTGTGATCCTGGGCAAGTCATTTCACCCTGTTTGCCTCAATTTCCTTAGCTGTAAAATGAGCTGGAGGAGGAAATGGCGAAGCACTCCAGCATCTATGCCAAGAAAACTGCAAATGGGGTCACCAAGAGTCAGACACGGCTAAAATGAGTGAAGAACAGCAACAACAAATGTGTGTGTACAGATAGATAGCCAGCTAGATAAAGAGGACCTTTCTGTTTTTGACTTCCTTCAGGTATATGTCTAGTGGCGGGATTTCATCTGTTTCTTGAAAACATTTGTCATTCTTCTGCTTCTTTCATCAAGCAGGTCTGCCTAGAGTGTCAGGGTTGCAGGGGTTGCATGCAGTTATACAATCTCATGTCAACTGGACATGGTTTTATAAGAAAGTATAAAAAATGAAGTAGAAATACCCAAATGGATACTTGACTGACCTTTGTGTAATATTTCACTTAATGAAATGGTGCTGTGTATGCACCCAAACTTTCCTTATTCTCTGTCATTTGACTTGCCTTGGAATAGGAATGGCAAACCCTTTGATAATCTGAAATGTGGTTTCATGTAATTCTAGCATGGTAAAGCTCTTATATCTGTGAGCAAAATGGCTTTCTGTGATTGTATTCAATAGGAGATTTCATAGGTATTCCTATTTCTTAGCCATGGATAGGGGAAAGTGATTAAAAAACTTCACTGAAAGCATGACCATGCCCCTAGGCATAGGATTACTTATCCTATACCCTCTGATCACTGCTAGACAATGATGAACTATGTGAGTGTTTACTCTTATTGTTGACTAGTCAAGAGCAGTGTTTGTGGTTCACATTTTGATTCTCAGGACCCATTTATACTCTTAAAGATTCTTGAGGATCCCAAAGAGCTTTTGTTTATCTGGGTTATATCTATTGATATTTGTATCAACATCAACAGGGGCAGTTAGGTGGTGCAGTGGATAGAGTTTCAGGGCTGGAGTCAGAAAGACTCATCTTTCTGAGTTCTAATTTAGCTTCAGACACTTATTAGCTGTATGGGCCTGGGCAAATCATTTAACCCTCTTTGTCTCAGTTTCCTCATCTGGCAAATGACCTGGAGAAGGAAATGGCAAGCCACTCCATTATCTTTGCCAAGAAAACCCAAATACGGTCACAGAGAGTCAGACATGACTGAATGACTGAACAAGTAAATGGTTGACCAGACATGGGGGAAGAAAGAAAGAGTTAAAGATGATATGAAGTGCCTAAATGATTTATGTCTCTGATGTAGAGAAGAAAAGCTTCAATAGAAATACATCAGTTTTTCACTTACAAATAGAATGACAAACCTCAACCATTAAGCACACTAGAAAAAAGGAATAAAAAATGCTTAAACATGCATACTTTGTTTTGGATACTGAAGAGTTAGTGAAGGTTGAATCGATAATAATTTGTGGCAAATTGGCTATTCCAGCTTTTAAAGATAGTAACTAATTAACTAATTAATGTGTTTCTTTTAGTTTAAATGCTGATAGTTGCAGCCAAATGGTATAATCAGATCAGTTAAGCCTTCATTTTTTGATGACTTGCCAGCTGTATATCGATATGACTGTATTTATTTATGAGCTTTGTGGATGGTTTGAATTACCCAATACAAGCTTGAGTTATTTCATGGAACCATTCTCTTCTGCTTAGCCAAACAATATCAATCTTAGTACAAAGAAAATAGCTTCTTTCAGCCAAACAGATGTTCTAGTGCTTTGTTTTTTGGAGGTGATGCTACTGAAGGGGCCTGCAGTTTGTGAGTGGGTATGCGTGAAAAGATCCAGGTGGGATCAGAAAATCTTCCCATGTTGCAAAAGGCTTGCAAATCCTGTAAACAGCGGATACCAGGTTGTGGCAGGGAGGTGGGGAGGGGGATGTTTGAAATAAGAGAACTAATCCCATAAGTAACTGATGGAAAAAAAAATATATTGTAGAAGCGGGGAGAAACTGATGGAAACTAACTGATGGAAAAATATTTTTTAAAAAATTGCAAAAAAGAAATAAGAGAGCTTATTCAGTATTTTAGGATCAAATCCTTTTTAATATGCACCCATTTTGTTGAGATAAGGGACACACCTGAAACCAGCAAAGGCAGTTATTTCTTTTAAAAATATTCCAATTTAAATCTTCCCCTAATCCCAAATATAGCCTCATTAGTTTGTAAACTCACCAAGTTGATCAGAGTCACTGACTAGATCAACTGCATTCAACCTACAGATGAAAAAGCTGAAGCCCAGGGAGAATTAACTTGTCTAAGGCCCCACAGCTAGTTCACAGCAGGCCTAGAACAGGAGCTTAGTTCATCTGACTGTCAATTCAGGGCTCTTTTTACTGCAAAGAATAGAGGGAATATGCTTGATTTTCCCAGTTGGGAATCATGAGTATCGCTTCTTCCTAGGTTCAGAGAAAGAAGAGCTTCCCTTTATGTCTATGGATTCTACAGCAGTTGCATTGCTGACTTTGCATCAGATCAGAAAAAAACCCCCAAATTCTGTGTGTAGTATATATATATATGTATATAATATATGTGTATATGTACATATACATGTTTTTTGCAGTAAGTTGGGCTTTAGGGGTATAATGAAGTGTAGAATCAGAGATGAAATGGCATACAAGTGCATGCCCCTGACTTTGCCTATCCCTACCCTTGCTCCGCTTAGGCAACACCTCTTCCTGAGACTATCTGGTTCAGGGTGCGCAATGCCTGAGTGGGATGTACCAAATGTCTATTCCCCTACCTCCCACAGGTGCCCCAAACAGACATGCTTTCTGCTGCCAAACAACACACCAAGAAGAGATTTTTAAAATGTAATGATAACAATGACAATAACCACAACGGACATTTATATGGTGTTTAAAGTTTGTTGCCATGACAATTACACAGGACCTTGTACACAGTAGGTGCTTAATAAATGTTTGTTGAACTGGAGTGAACTATCCATTTTTGCCTTTGCACCCTCAGCACCTTGCCCAGTGCCTAGCACATAGTAGCACATAATAAACCGATGGATGGATGGATGGATTTGTTGGCTTTTTGTTATCCTCATTAAGAAACATTTATGAAGTGCCTAACATATGCGGGGCTATTGAGAGGTTTCTCAGCTGAGATACTAGTTAACAGGGCAAACCCATCTATATTTTAGCCTGGGAGTAGTTCATGAATTGTTTCTGGTAATATTCATTTAGTTATTAATTTTTTCAATAAATATCTTTACTGAAAGGTACATCTTTAGATGCACTTACTGTGAGCATGACACTTCAGATATTTTAAACTATTTTGGTTAGCTTTTATTGGTGGGTAGCATTTTCTTTTTGGGTTTTCTCCCTGTATATTAAGTTTTCATCCTTTTTGATGAAAAGTTAAAACAAAACAAAACACCAGAGTATTGACTGATTTGATCTCCTTGTTGTCCAATAGACTCTCAAAAGTCTTCTCTAGCACCACAGTTTGAAAGCCTTGATTCAGTGGCACTCAGCTTTTTTTTTTTAATAGTCGAGCTCTCGCAGCCATACATTGCTTCTGGAAAAACCATTGCTTTGACCATACAGACCTTTGTTGGCAAGGTAATGACTCTGCTTTTTAGAACGCTATCCAGATTTACCCATAACCTATTCTAAAATGATAAAGAAAGCCCCCCCCAAAAGCCTGTGAGTAGCCTAAAGAGATACAATAAACTTGAGGAGCTATATATTCAAAGGAATGTCCATCATTTAAGGCCTATATTTTAAAGATAATTTTAACACATTTAGTTATCTGCTTTCAAAGCCTAAAACATATTGAAAGCAACAAATTAGAAATTGGGGGCAGATGGTAAATGGGATGCTACAGGCCACCTCACTGACAATAGCTAGCAGAGACCCCTGTAGAAAGGGAAGAGATTTGAAAAAAACCCCCCCAAAAACAGAACTGCAGAAAAGCAAAATTTTTTTGAGCCGCATAGCAATTGTGGGTCATTTGTGATAAGGGTACATAACTCTTGATACCTTAATGGCCCTAAAGGCATCCGTATGCATTTATGTCAATGTTTATAGTGATGAGCCTGAATAATAAAGAAGAGATTAAATCATGGTTAGTGTCCCAGACCATTAGTCCCTTTGCTGCTGATTTCAGGGAGGGCAGGACATTAGAATCTGAGTCAAAGTCTAGCCATGCAGTCAATCTGAATGGCCAAAGAAAGAAGCATATATGATCCGCACTATGAAAGGAAGAAATCAGTATATACATGCATAGCAAGGCCCGTGTGTTGTGAAAGCTGTCCCCCCACATGTAGCATGGGGGTGTTGTTGTGTGACTTGAAGGGGGGCCAGAATAGACATCTCTAGCCTCTTATTTCCCTTTGTCTCCCCATCTCTATCTTCTCCAAGAGATATTTTCATTCCTGCCAGGAGAGGAAGCAGGAAGTTGGGTCCTCTAGGCCACCATGTTTGCTGTTCTCCTCAGAGAGAGGGGATACTGGGCTCAAATTATATCTTTCTGCTCCTGTAAATCTTATTAGTCTAGAGGATATGATTTTCAGGTTCAATCTAACTTCTGATCGATGTTCCATTATAGGGTGAAGCAGGATCCCAAGCCCATTTCAAAGGCTTGACTTCTTTCCCACCAAATACTAATTCTATAATAAACGCAAATAGCACTTAGCCAAGAAACCACATTGCTACCACATTGGTAGCAAAACAGAAATCAGAGAAGGTATACATTGGAGAATATATGCCAGATAATACAGAGTAAAGGAGTTTTCCCATTGGGAGTGAGATTCCTCAGCTCAACCAAGACAGAGAGAGTCTTAGATCTCACTGGAGGGGAGGATCCTTCAAAGTCTGTAGTGTAGCAGGTTGGGGATAGGGACATGACGGAGACTGCCGGCTTCTCTTAGGGTTTCCTAGAGTCTTTTCCTTCAGCAACCTGAAGTGAGGTTGGCCTTGTCTACCTTTTTTCTTGAAGCTGGAAGCCAGAAGTGCCCGAAGCAACTGCAGAGCCCAAAGTAACTTGAAGAAAGCCCAAGGAAGACTCAAAGAAAACTAAAGGTCTCTCCTACTCACCCAAGCTCTGCCTCCTCCCCTCAAGCAGGCATGGGCATTGATCTCCACCAATCAAGAAAGAAGTCCCATAAAGATGGGCTTTGGTATTTCAGTTACATATATATGCATAAAAATATGCCTACTGTATACCTACTCTATAACTCTATTGTGGTTGACATATTTATAATTCAATACCTTCATGGGGACCAGGGGACAAACCAGGTTCTGGTTATGCATACCCTTCAGTAAAAGACAAGGGCATGTGTATCTTTAGAATTGAGCCAGGCATGGACCCACCGGGAGCCAGGGAGCATGCTCAGTTGGCTCCTTGGGAAGTACCCCAGCCACAGCATGTGTGCAACTGGAAGGCCTTATAGCTCCACAGGAAGTACTCAGCTTCAGGATACCAGGGTGGGAGAGGGGCTCCTTTCCTAATAATATCTAATAATATTCTAATAAAGAATATTTTATTATACTGATTTATTTTCTGAGTCTGTGTATAGACTTTATTATTATTATTTTTAGATAGACATTTGGGGTTTAGTGACTTGCCCAGGGTCACACAGATAGTAAGTGTCAAGTGTTTGGTCTGAGACCGGATTCGAACTCAGGTCCTCCTGACTTCAGGGCCGGTGCTCTATCCATTGCATCACCTAGCTGCCCCTATAGACTGTATTATTGATAACTTTTGTTTGACACTACAAATACGTCCCTCAAAATACCCATATAAATGCTTCTTCAAAGAATATTCCCCAAACAACCATTTATTAATTGTTAACAGAAAAAAGGAATGTTTCCTTTACTTTTAACAGTATGGCACTAACATTGATTATCATATTTCAACAAAGTTTTGTGGCCTCTTTGTGCAGATTTATTTATATTGTTGTGGTGACTTTGTATATTATTCTTTTGACCTTGCTGTCTTCACTCTTCATAGGCAGCTAGGTAGTACAGTAGATAGAGCTCTGGACCTGGAGTCAGAAACACCTGAACTAAAATCTGGCCTCTGATACTTCCTAGCTGTTTGACCACTTAACCTCTCTTTGCCTCAGTTTCCTCCACTGTAAAATGGGGGTAATAATAGCACCTACCTCTCAGGGTTTTTGTGAAGATCAAATTGTAAAGTGCTTAGCACAGTGCTTGGCATATAGTAGGTACTTAATAAATGCTTATTCTCTTCCTCTCATTCCCTCTTCCCCTTCATTTTGAATCACTTCATCCAAGTCTTTCCATGTTTCTTTAAATATTATAGAATCAGAGAATTTGAGAGTTGGAAGGGAAAAAAAAAGAAAAAAAAAGAGGCATCTAGGTGGCTCAGTAGATAGAACACCGGCCCTGAAGTCAGGAGGACCTGAGTTCAAATCTGGCCTCACACCAAACACTTGATACTTACTAGCTGTGTGACCCCAGGCAAGTCAACCCCAATTGCCTAAAAATTAAAAAAAAGAGAGAGTTGGAAGGGACCTTAGCAGTAATGCAGCTATCAGACTCAAATAGAAATGGGGCCCACTAAACCAAAGGTAAGGATCCCTATAACCAGTATATTGATTTAGAAAACCACAAATTAACATTATTTATGTTCTACTGTATTTTAATTTATTTTTGTTAAATATTGTCTAATTACATCTTAATCTGGTTAGGACTGGGTTTGGGAGTGCTGCAGTCCACCAACTGTGCGTTGGACATCTCTGGTCTAATCTGAGCCGTATCTGAAAGCGATCCCCCCTTTAACTTAACCTGACAATTCTTCATCTTTAAGGCTTTTCACTCTATGTTCTTTCCCTTGATGATATCATCAGCTTCTATGAGTCAATAAATTATCATCCGTCTCTATGCAAATAATTTCCAGATAAATATTTCCAGACTTAGTTTCTGTCCTGACGTCCAATCACACACACATCACTTAACTCTCGGACATTTTAAATAGGGTGGGTCATAGGAAACTCAAACTCAGCACATGCATAACCACACTCTACCTTTCCCCTTTCCTTAGTGCATTGGCAATGATGATAATAGATGATGATTCAGGCTTCAGGGAGCTTATATTCCTTCTCGTGGCTGTGCAAAAAAAAAAAAAAAAGAGAATTCCAGGTAGCACAGGATAAGTCTCAAATGAATGGGGTGCCTAACCCAGTGCTTTAAACGCAATGTTGTTTAGTTGTTTTGTTTTTCAGTCATGTCTGATTCTTCACGACCCCATTTGGGATTTTCTTGTCAAAGGTACTGGAGCAGTTTGCTAATTCCTTCTCCAGTTCATTTTATGGATGAGGAAACTGAGGCAAACAGGGTGAAGTGACTTACCCAGGGTGACACAGCTAGTAAGTGTCTGAGGCCAGATTTGAACTCAGGACTTCCTGAATCCAGGCCTGGTGTTCTATATCCATTGTGCCACCTACCTGCCCTTGGTTAAACACAATAGCTAGTCATTATTTGTTGATTTGATTTGATTTAGAGGGATGCAGAGAGGTAGAGTTTGTTAAGGGTTGGGGCATCTGGTAAATAGGGCACGGAGGAGATGAGACTTCAGATGAATCTTGAAAAAGGAGTGAGACTAATAGATGGAAAGGTCCCTAAGAGGTAGGAACCAATTCCTAAAAATGACAACAAAGAGGTGTTTCCCTGGATCTTATACTATGTAGTTATTTTTCTACAATGTTCTCCCAAGTATCAGTGTCCTTATATTCAAAATATCTGGGTTAGATGAGCAATCATCTAATAGACAAGCATTTATTAAGTACCTACTATGTACTAGGAGGCAGTTGGTCTCTCAGTACATGGAGTGCTGGGCCTGGAGTCAGGAAGACCTGAGTTCAAGTCCAGCTTCAAACACTCACTAGCTGTCTGACCCTGGGCAAGTCACTTAACTTTTGTTTACCTTGATCCACAGGAGAAAGAAATGGCAAACCATTCCAGTATCTTTGCCAAGAAAATACCATGGACTGTATTGGTGTGATACGGTCCTTGGGGTCAGGAAGAGTTGGAAAAAACTGAACAAAGACAAATGTGCTAGGCTCTGGGGATATGAAGACAAAAATGAAAAATTCCTACTCTTAAGGAGTTTACAGTCAATGCTCTGTGGAAGATGACTGGGTCTTCCAGCTCTAATATGCTATGACTCTTTGATTTTGTTTCCCTTTACTGAAGTTAAATAAAGAAACAGTCCTCCATAGACCTGAAGTATGTTTGCTCATTTTGCCTTGAAGTATGTTTTTATTAGAGACAGACCAGTATTTCTGGGACGGCACCGAAACGTGAGAGGGCAATTATCTCTTATCATGGGAGAGATCCAAATTAGGACTTTTTGTTCAAGAAAACATTATATCTCCCTTCTCTCCAGTGGTTTTGCATCTAGAATGTTTGTAGGTCATTGCCTCAGGGACGCTAAATGGGCTGCTGGCAGAAGAAAATCTTGGTATCATGTGACTCGGTGTCCCCAGGGCCGGTGACAGAATATTCTTAATTCTTCTTTGGAGAAAATATCTTTCTCTTTGACAGATTTAAAGTCTATACTTTCTTTTTTTGCAAGTCATACTACGTAGGGTTATACATTCTCTACACAGCCTGCAAAAGGTGGTGGTAGTGGGGAAAGACAGGAGGATAAGGCTATTCTATTTAGTTACAAAATGAAAAAAAAATTCTTCCATTTAGAATCCTGAGCAGAGAATAACTTCATTATGTGAGGGGAAAAGAATGAATGAGTGAATTTGCTTTCCAGGATCATGGTTCACAACATAAATTCTGCAGTAGCAGTTCCTAGGTGAAGGAGGGCAGAAAGATCGATGGAGCTGTAACCAATTGTTGTGGCTTTGGGGGCAAACATCATGAAAAGCATCTGGGGCAGATAGAACATGAGAGGCATGTCTTCTTGGGAGCTTCCTGTTTTAACTAGTTATTATTACTGAATAGGCATTAAGTTCAGTTGCTTCTACCTCCCAAAGGAGGGCAAGAATGGTCAGTGCTCTCTACGTTTAGGCACCCTGGGTCAAAGCCCCATTAGCTGTACCCTAGTTATAATTCTGAATATTTAGCTGTTACTGAGTTGTTTCATTCGTGTCTGACTCTCTGTGATCCATTTGGGGTTTTTCTGGTAAAGATACTGAAGATATACCTTCTCCAAACTCTGAATATAAGGGTTCCTAAATGTTGTTTAGTGAGAGAGGGCTTTGGCAGAGGCAATTGAGGGGATGGGAAGAGGGACACAGCAAAGGATGAGCCTAAACCATCTGCCAGAGCCTACAGTGGCCTGAGTTCTGGGGCTGTGTCAGGCAGATGGGCAGAGGATAGAATAATACTAAAGGGGTCCAGCACTGTGCATGTGTGTGGGTAGAAGGTGATAGGGTGCCTGGGGGCAGGGAAGGGACTTTCCAAATGTCAGATTAGAAATCGGATATTCTATTGCCAGACATATGGTTTCCAATATGCTATAAAAAGATTTTCCAGTAACGTAAACTTGAGGCCCTCAGTGTATGGCATTGTCACCTTGCAAACCATGTAAATTAATAGCCATACAAAGAGAGGGGAATTCAAATACCCCTAAAGAATGCCACATACAGTTTTTAGAAAGGTCTGCTCCTAGAAATATTTTTATTCTTGTTCATTGGGGGTAGAGGAGAGGGTCTCCTGTGTCCTCATTTCCCCCGCTAGTTTCTTTAGAAAGCATTCTCTCTCATATAATCTGGCAGTGTATTATAAGACTTTGCTTCTACAACTTTTATTCACATTGAGCTGCCATAGCAATTTTCCTATCTCTCCTCAACCCTGGCTGCTTCATCTTGGTGCCTGGGTAGTGCATACCGTTGGAATTATCTCACCTAGGTGATGATAGAAGAGGGGAAAAGACTAAGTTTGTTGACTGATGTTTTCAGTCTAGTATTGCCTTGCTTTCTTAGCCAAGAATTATATCACCAGTAGAGGGTGCTCTCTCTTTGAAAGAAAAGGATACCAGTTTAGAGAACAATTTTGAAGGCAGTTAATTTCCTTCAGCATAATTAGGGATTGGGGGGTATTTGTAATTTGTGGGTGCGTAAAGAGAAGGAAAGTAGACCACATCATTCCTTGGGATTTTAGGGTGTGCAGTGTGAAAAGCTGCTGATACTGGGAAAATATTTGTTAGGTGAGACAGCATAAGGACACCATGGATCAGTATGAAGCACTTACATATGTCTACATATGGAATTATCTCTCTTTGAGAGTATAATGTGACTAGGGAGGAGCAGGATGAGCTAATGCTTAAATTGAATTGCCTTACTTTATAGATTCTCTGTCCCTCTCCTTACTCTCCATCATCAGTCCACGTGCCTGAAGTATAACTTTCATCTAAAAAGAGCTTATATTGGAAACGAAAGTCTCCTGGTTTCACTCACTCACTCAGATTTTCCAGTATACTTGAATTAAATTCTCTCTCCTTCCTTCCTTCCTTCCTTCCTTCCTTCCTTCCTTCCTTCCTTCCTTCCTTCCTTCCTTCCTTCCTTCCTTCCTTCCTTCCTTCCTTTTCCCTCTCTCCTCCCTCCCTTCCTTTCTTCCTGTAGCATGTGCATATAGTAGGTATACATATATATATATATATACACATATATATACACACACCCCAACATATATGACTCAGCTTTTATTAAATGCCTGCTATGTTCTAGACACTGTATATACATATATATAGACATTTATACATGCACATATATATATATATGTCTACATATTTATATAAATAATGTTACTTTAGCAGTATAGGGAGCTCCTGGTATGGAAATTCCCTCCATTGATGTGGATGAGTACGTTGTCTATAATTCAGAGAGTTGTTTGAAGTGTTAGGATCATAGGGTCATAAGACCATAGATTTAGATCTGGAAGGGACCTTCCAGGTCATCTAATTTAACCCTGTCTCATTTTATATAAATGGAGAAAGTGAGGCTCAGAGAACTTTGCCTTCCTGTCTCCAAGGCCATCCAGTCCTTCATCTCCCACACCAAGCTGTGCTATAAAAGCACCCTTTGTTATTATTCCTTCTCTGGTTTTCCATTTTCCTCTGTCCAGGAGAATGTTCTCAGGGTGCTTTTAGAATAATATATGACCTTGCCTGAAAGCAAGTTTCTATTAACTGAATTTAGTACTTCTTTACTGAAGAATGATCCATATTGGGTTCTTAGTCATTAAGAATGAGTATGAAATACCTAAGCCTTGGGGCTCTTCAATAGCAATTTGGTTAGAGCTTTAGTGGCTAGCAGGAAGGTCTCAAAACTGAAGTCCTAGTGAACATTTCTCCCTGAGCACAAAGCTGTTCATCTCTACCTTATTTTGAATTAAGAATGAAGAAGGAAAGAGAGGGCAAAAGACTGAAGAGGACATCTTGGGTGCTTTTCAGACTTATCCTCTAGGTGATTTTTGGTTCTTTAAAGAACAGAGCCTGTATATAGAAAAATCGTTTGTTGGGAAACAAAATTATTAGAATTTATTACAGATAGCAAATTTAAATAACTCCTTTTAAAGAAAGCCTTTCTTAAAGTATTTAATAGTTAGGAATGATCAGATATGTTTGTTTTAAACTTAATCATATTTAAAAATATTTCATTTTGAGAAACTCAGGCTTTTGCAGTTATTATTTACAGATTTTCCTTCAGACAAGTCCTTCAAGAGTGGATAATGAGAAATACTCACTGATAGGGATAAGGACTGCACTACTATTTCAGTGGCATAGAAAACTTCCTGAATGAGGAAACTCCCTCAGTCAGTGAAGGTCAGCACCTTCTCTGCAACTTAGAGTCCCATGGTCACCTGTGTCAGAGTGGTGATTTGAACCTAGGTCTTCATAGTTCTAAGGCTAGCTCTCTATTTGTGATGGTACAACGCCTCAATATTTGTAATTTCAATAAAATGATAAAACACAATGGTTTCTAGTGAGAGAGGAATTATCTTTCCTGCTTCTGGCCAGCCACATATGTGTGTGACTTAGTGGTAAGGGGATGTAGCCCTCTGGGAATTATGAATTCTTATCTTCTAGCGATGGATGACTCAGCACTGAAAGGATTTGGTGTTTTGGTACGACAAAGCAAATGCTGAGTGATCCTTTGGTCCCCCTCCCTGCCCTATGACAGTGACACAGGAGTCAGGTACAGTGTCAGTTTAAAAAGGGAAGAGACAGCTTCAGGCTCTATTTCTTTCTTTCTTTCTTTTTTTCCCCAAGCCTCTAGGTAGCATCATGTAACTCTGAGATCCTTTCAGGAGGATGGAGGCAGAGTTCTCCCCCTAGCCCTACCCCATGGTGATTACTCCAACATGGCAGCTAGTGCAAGGGTGACTTTCCTAGGTGAGTCTGTGCTCATCTGGGCCCCAGTCTGTCTATTCTGCTCTGTGTTTCCTTTCCCGAGTAAGAGACTAGTTCTTGAAATGGATGAGGTCAGTCTTGGAAGTAACCTTTTGAGTGAAAGGGGTCCCGGGTCTACTTGATGGAATTGATAGAGGGAAGTTTCTTTATCTTTATCAGAGAAACATTTCCACTGGCAGGAAGATTGTCCAAGCTTGAGCCTGGATTGGCAGAAGACATGGATTAGTAATTTGGACAGTGCAGAGCAGAGGTGACATGTGGATTGCCTGTTTGGTAGTCCCACAAACTACTTTCTACTCTGGTGAGGTTTAAATATCAGCTTTCTTAAGAAATATAACAGTGGTTATAAATTAAGTGACCGAATCCTCTTTTTAAGTCATTCTGACAATATGCGCTACTAGTCTTTTCTGTCCTTTAGGTTTTTTGTATGTAGGAAGTAAATACTTGCCCCACACCTACCTGATTCATATTCTGTATTGAGTACCTTTAAAAATTTTCCCCATTGTGGAGAATGGCGAGATGATCGATACCTAAGCCTCAAGCAGTTGTTCCCTAAACACAAGAGTACAGCCAGGGGTGTGCTACAGCCTCCTTAAACTGGCTTGTGAGAGCTGATTATTAAATTTTCCACGGGAGAATTTTAACCTCGAAATTGACAAATCAAGGCTTGATTTATTGGTTTGTTGATTGTGGAGACTTAAGAAAGTAATGAGAGAAATGTCAATAATGCACATTACCCTCCATCCCACTCCACCAAGCTATTTGTTAAATACCCATTTACCCAGCACACCACTGGGTAGGAGTTTAACAGGTCCTCTAAGACTGAAGCTGGTGTGTGGGGAGGGGGTACAAAGCAGAGAGTGGCCACTTAGTGGGGAAGAGAAGAATGCAGTGCCCTAGTATCCTGGGCAGAAGTTTTTCAGTGTTAGATGGAGGAACTTAAGTTTAGGACTCCCACTGAAGTCTGATTCTGATGTTTCATCTTGGCAGGTAAGTGACCTTGGTTCTTCAAAGACTGCCAGTCCTACCGAACTAGGAAATCTTCCACTATGGGCAATCTTCCATGTCTGTTGTCTAAGGACCAACTTAGCTAAGTGTAGAACAGCTTATTATCAAGCTGGCCACAGGGTGATGAATTTTTTGGCTATAATAATCAGCCTAGAGGGTTGGTGGGGGTGAGTAACCATACTGATAAAAACACATTTCCCTGAAGTACTGAAATAGAAGGTTTTACACAATTTACTTTGATTCATCAAGAAGAAAGAAATGGTTGGCAGACAAGGTGTCCCACTTTATGCCATGGAAAAAGGGTTAGGTTTAGAATTAGGGTAACTGTGTTCAAGTTCAGATTCTACTACTTATCATGAGAATGGTCTTGGTCAAATCACTTAACCTCCCTACCTCAGTTTCCTCTTTTAGAAAATGTTAAATCCCTTATAGCTTCAAATCTATGACTAAGATTAGGCTAAAAATTAGACTTGTGAATTCACTGATACAGGAAATGCCCTGCAAGGAAACACCCTCTATCAGTGCAGTACTCTTTTAAAAAATTATTATTTTTACATTTAAAATTAAATTTTTTTTCGTTTTCACCATTCACTTATATAAGATTTTGAGTTCCAATTTTTTTTTCTCTCTCCCTCTCCTCCCCCCTCCCCAAGACAATGTGCAATCTGACATAGGCTATACATGTATAATCGTATTAAACACATTTCCAAATGAAAGAAGAATCAGAACAGAAGGGAAAAACAACAAGAAAGAAAAAAAAGAGAAAATAGTGTGCTTCAATCTGCATTCAGACTCTATAGTTCTTTCTCTGGCTATGACTAGCATATTACATCTTGAGTCTTTTGGAATTGTCTTAGATCGTTTCATTGCTGAAAAGAGTTGAGTCTATCAGAGTTGGTCATCGCACAATGTTGCTGTTACTGTGTACGATGTTCTCCTGGTTCTGCTCACTTTACTCAGCATCAGTTCATGTCTTTCCAGTTTTTCTGAAATCTGCCTGCTCATCATTTCTTATAGAACAATAGTGTTCCATTACATTAACATACCACAACTTGTTCAGCCATTCACCAACTGATGGCCATCCCCTCAATTGTCTAATTCTTTGCCACCACAAAAAGAGATTCTAGAAGTATTTTTGTACATGTGAGTCATTTTCCCTTTTTTATGATCTCTCTATGATCTAGTAGTGGTATTGCTGTATCAAAGGGTATGCACAGTTTTATAGCACTTTGGGCATAGTTCCAAATTGATCTCCAGAATGATTGGATCAGTTCACAACTCCACCAACAGTACATGAGTGTTCCAATATTCCCATATCTTTTCCAACATTTATTATTTTCTTTTTTTGACATATTAGCCAATCTGATAGGTGTGAAGTGGTACCTCAGAGTTGTTTAATTTGCATTTCTTTAATCAATAGTGATTTAGAGCATTAAAAAATTATTAATGTTTAACATTCATTTAAAAAAATTTGAGTTCCAAATTCTCTCCCGCCCATCTCTCCCCTATCTATTACGAAGGAAAGGAATATGATATAAATTATGCATGTGAAGTCATGCAAAACATATTTCCATATTAGCCATATGCAAGTTCTACTTTTAGAGAATTGCTTTGTACAGTAGTGTTAAACCCAAATAGAAATGGTACATTGACTTAGAAAATCACAAATTAACACTATCTATATTGCATCATGTTTTTATTTATTTTTAAAAAATATTTCTTGATTATGTTTTAATCTGTTTGGAGTTTGACATCCCTGACCTTAAAAACTTAGTGGTTAAGTGAGTGCCTAAGGTCATAGAGCCACTGTGTATCAGGGATGGGTCTTGAACCCAGGTTTTCATGGCTCTGTGATTACTTCCTTATTCACTATGCCACCCTGTCCCTTACAGTGCCAGAGATTATTTATCTTTTAAACAAAGGTTTTGTTATCTTTGAATTTGCTTTCCAGCAAACACCCCCCCCCCATAAAACCCAAAACAATTTTGCCAGCATCTCTAGGCCAAATGTATACAGAAAAGATGATCATTGGAAGCGAGCCAATTTTAAATGTGTTGAAGGGTTTGTTCTCAAGGCATCTGAAGAAGGGAAAGATGAACAATTCATGGGAAAAACGCAGATAAACAACTTTTTTTGATGACCTTCTAATTTTTAATTTCAAGCAAGCTGTAAAACAGAAAGACACATGCTCATCAAAAGAGTTTGCCACTGTGATGGAGGGGATCCCAGGCAGAGCCTAGGTTGAGTCCATTACATAGAAGGTGATGTTCTCTGGATGATCCTGTTGAC
Organism: Phascolarctos cinereus; assembly: GCF_003287225.1. Classification (NCBI taxonomy): domain Eukaryota; kingdom Metazoa; phylum Chordata; class Mammalia; order Diprotodontia; family Phascolarctidae; genus Phascolarctos; species Phascolarctos cinereus. Next base: position 322,925,382 of record NW_027555847.1, read on the forward strand.
TAGTGACATTATGTGGATGGACCATAGTTGGTGCAGTAGATAAAGCATTAGGCTTGGATTGAGTCAGGAAGTCCTGAGTTAAATGTGACTTCAAACATTTGCCTCAGTTTCTCATCTGTAAAGTGAGCAGGAGAAGGAAATAGCAAACTACTCCAGTATCTTTGCCAAGAGAACCCCAAGTGGGGTCACAAAGAGTCAGACACCAAACAACTGAAGCACCCCCCCCCCCAGCAACAACAATAACTCTTGTATGAAGATTAGCTTATTTTAGTGGCTAGAATGAAGCCCGGAAGACTTGAAGCTGCTTTGGTAAAGCTCTTTTTTCTCCATGTCTAAAGATGACCAGGTCACCAGAGGCAAACATTACCTGAATGTCCTAAATGTCATAAAATTTCTTGAGAAGATAGAAAGATGGGGTTAACAGAATAGTAAGTATGGCCTCACTTTGTTTCAGTTTAATAACTTATGCTGACGGGGAATCTTAAAAAAATTGTGCTGAAAATTTTAAAATGATATCTCCCCCCAGATCATTCTGACAGAGTCTCTGGCTTCTTTCTTATGTTTTCTGTTTTCAAAGGACAGATAAAGCATTGTAAGTTGTACAGCAAAGTTTGAAGAAAAACGTTCATATTTTTTCTCAATTTCTGTTCCTTGAATGCATATTGACTAATGGTCTTATTCACTCTGGTCTTATGTTCCTTTTCTCTGGCTCTTTGTGGTGGGAAAATTTGTTGTCTAAATCTAAAACAAAAAATAACCTGCCTGGTGGATACTGTCTGTGACGGGCTCTTGCTGTGAGCATGCTTCTGGTGGGAGGCTCTTTTGCCCAGATCCCTGGTGCTGTTAAGGTATGGGATGCAAGAAGAGGGGGAAATTGGGGTACAGAGGTTGTCACTGTGGTCAGCCTTCCTCTAATCCTTGTGTGGAAGTCAAGATGAGGTAGCGTTGGTGGAAGGAGAGCAGGCTAGTGATGAGAAGGTTTGACAAGATAGGAGAAGAGAAAAGGGCTATGTGGTTACTGAGGCAAAGGAGAAAAGAGTGCTAATGGAAAATATGGATTCTTAAGCCTTCACTTAAGAATAAGAATAGAATAATAAGATTTGGAGCTTACAGGAAGTACAGGCCCACCTCAGCCCAGGCCTATGTAGAGAAGTCAGATGCCCACTTCAGAAGGTTGGGCAGAGTGGTGTCCAAGGTCCCTCCCAATCCTATGATATTTTCTGAGGTTTCTAAGGGAACTTTCTTCTCTTTTTTATAAAGTTATTTTTTACAAGCATTTATTATCTCTTCCTCCTCCTACTCCCCTTCTCCCAATTGAACAATAAAAAAGCCCAAGCCCTCATACAGATCTACATAGTGCAGCAAAACAAATTCTCACATATCTAAAAATGTATAACTCATTTGGCATGTTTAGTCCCTCACCTCTCTGGCAGGAGATGGGTACTGTGTTTTGTCTTCAGTCCTTTGGACTGATAAATCTATCATTGCACTGATCAGAGTTTTAAAGTCTTTCAAAATTGTTTTTCTCTATAATCTATAATTGATTTTTCAGTTCTTCACACTTTATGTTGACTAGTTCATACAGGTCTTCCCAATTTCCTCAGAAACTGTCTGTTTCTTCATTTCTTTTGGAGTGCAATAATGTTATACTATATTCACATACCATAATTTGTTTAGCCATTTCCCAATATGTGGACATTGTCTTCGTTTCTAGCTTCTGGCTACTACAGATAAAGCTCTTATCAATGTTTTTGTATATAGGAATCCTTTTCCTCTGTTTTTCTGGGAGAGATCTCAAGGAGAACTTTCTGACCATCTCCCCAAATGATATGGCAGTGGTCCTTATTTGAAAATTGTCACATTCTTGTCTTTCTGAATATCCTCTTGTTCCACAGAATCAGTGCAGGAATCGAGGAGGAGCTCTGGGCATGCCTGATATGACCTCATGTCTATCTGAAAGGTCTTTTGCTCCCAAGACTGTAGGCATATTTAGTGTTTCATGAGATGTCATTATGGGAGGTCAAGAAAGGTCTGCCAGAATGCTATTTTCCCTGAATCAAACTTTCTTCAGGTAGAGATATTGTTTATTTATAGCAGGGTGGCAGATGGAGTTCTTTAGAATAAATACTGAAGAAGGAAAAGGCAGTCTCCAAACGACTTTTATATGATTGTTATTAAAAAAATTCTCACTGATGATCTAATCATGATGGCCATTTATGTGGCATTTGGAGATACTATACATTATCTCATTTGGGCCTCACAATTAGCCCATGAAGAAGGTTCTACAGGTATGATTATCCTCATTTCACAAATAAAGAAACTGAGCTCTGAGGGGGTAAGTGATTTTGTCATAGCTAGTCAATGTCAGAAATGGGATTTGAACCCAGGTTGTCCTTAGTATAAGTATAGCATTCTGTCCACTAAATCACACTGCCTCCTAAGCCAAATTCATCCACACAGACATCCACACAAAGGGAAGTAGGTTTTCAAAAGACTTGCAGGTGCAATAAATGGCAGGGTAGGGGTTTGTCTTTATCAAGACCCCCTCCCTCACACTACTCCTGGCCTACCTTGATTTTTCACATTGACCTCACCAATTTAAGCTCCTGAATTTTCTGCTTTAATGGATCTGTGATGTTGCAGTGGATAGAGCACTGGAGTTGGAGTCAGGAAGATCTGAGTTCAAATCCAGCCTTGGATACCTACTAGATGTGTGACTCTGGGCAAGTCACTTAGCTCCTATTTGGCTCAGTTCCTGTGGGGACACTGGAGAAGGAGATGGCAAACTACTCCAGGATCTTTGTGTAGAGTTGGACATAACTGAACAACAACAACAGTCTCATTAATGTGGCTCCGCACTCCAATTGTGTGATTGCAACCTGTACATTCCTTCTCACACCATGTAATTAGGGTGGGGAACATGAGGTATGGTAGACTTTGGTAGGGCCATGCAGCAGGGGTGATGGAGGTAGTGGTGCTACAATCCATTGTTGAGGGCGTTTGAGGATCTCTAGCTCAATTGCTATCCATCAGTTTTCCCTCAGTCTTGCTATATGAACAGTCCTCCTTCTTTTGTGGTCATGATCTCTCTGCTGACTTCCTTTATGCCACTTTTATAGTGTAATTCTTCACTGGTGATTTATTGTGGCCTTCTTGCACCCATCATGGGCCTTTTCATTGCCTTGGGTGGCCCTTAACTTTACTTCTTTGGAAATTGTGACATTCTGTTGAAAGGAAACTTCTTTGTTTGGGCTTTTCACCCTGATTCAGGCAAAACTGAAGCCAAAAAGAATTAAAAAGTTTGTTATAAGTGTGTCAAGGTAGTAACACGTTGATGTGCTGATCACTGGACATCAGTGATGGCTTCAAAGTGGGGCCAACTTTTATAGATAACTTTAAAACAATTCAGATGGGTAAATGTCAGCAAAAGAGACTGGGCCTTTGCATCTCAGTTCTTCCCCTACGTAGCAAGAACATGACAATTTGCAGGTAGGGGTACAAAGATCACAGGTAAGAGTGACTTGGCTATGTGACAAATATCAGGTGATGCCTCCCCCAACCCTGATTGGCAAATAAGGTTGGGAACAGTGGGGTTAATGAGTTAAGATAACTTTCAATACTGTGACTCATAGACATAGAACATTCCTGGAAGTATATTATTCAAAAGATGGACCTACATTTTAGGGAATAGCTTGGGGTCATCAAAGGTACTACACAATCTCCCCAAGACAATCTTGTCTGCTTTCTTTCTACTGTTTCACTGTGGGCCCAAGTATGTGTGTGTGTTCTGTCTTTTTCTCTTTTACACTGTCTAAGCCAAGAATTGAACAGTAGAAAGTAGGAATGCAATAAATACTACTGTTTCTGCAGTAAGAACAGTAGAAATATGATACATATTGTATTATATACAAACCTACATATACACATGATGGTAGACAGTTTGATAGATAGGTAGATAGATTGATAGACAGAACAGCTCTGAGTTGTCTAAATAACTGCATATCATAGTCTAGACAATAGGAATTCCTCATCCACGTAGTTTTTATGCATGAATAGTAGGCCATTTTTTTGAGTAATTTTGTACCTTATTTAAGGTGGCTCTGAAATGTTCTAGGGTAGTTTGATGCAATCAGAACCAGGCCTGAAACAAATACAAGATCTTACCACCAAGAAGGAATCAAAGACATCCTCCATGATGGTGGAAACACATTTATTTTACTTTTTAAGTACATATTTTAAATTTATTTTTAGTTTTCAACATTCACTTCTATAAGATTTTGAGGTCCAAATTTTCTTCCCCTTCTTCCCCCCAAGACATCATGCAATCTGATATAGGCTACACATGTACAATAATATTAAATATATTTCCACATTAGTCATGTTGTAAAGAATTAGAACTAAAGAGGAAAACTATGAGAAAGAAGAAACCAAAAGAGATAGATAGATAGATAGATAGATAGATAGATAGATAGATAGATAGATAGAAAATAGTATGCTTAGAACTGCATTCAGATGCCATAGTTCTTTCTCTGGATGTGGATAGCATTTTCCATCATGAGTCTTTTCAAAGTGTGGAAGCACAGCAAGCATGTATCTTCTTGTCTTATGCCTCACTCAATATTAATAATCAGAGGGTCATTGGGTAATTATCTCTGCCATTTTGTCTCCTGGGGAATCTTGTATGAGTTTGACATATACATAGAAGATACTTTTTTGAAAGGAGGCCTTTATGGTTGCATTTAGTTCTACTGAATCAAAGTTCTTTTTCTTTCTTTTTTTTTTTAATATGGTCAACAAATAAATACAGTGGACTCATGTTTTAGTTTTAACTATAAAAATACAGTCTACTGAAGAATAACATTTACAAAAGACTTTCTCTTGTCATACCTTCATTAAAGTGTGCCTTTAATACATGTGAGGTAGATTAGTCTAATACAAATTATAAAAATGGGAAAGCACTCGCTTGTGTCTGTAGTTATTGACATTTCTCAGTTGCTTTTTTTTTTGGTAATAATATAGTTTGCTCTTTGGTAAGCTCACTTCTTTTAGATTCTTTGCAAATCAAGCCCTCAACATCTTTGATGCATTACTTCCAGCATAGATGGCATCTTTGTATACTTGGTCTACTTCAGTTACTCTATCCATCACTGTTTTCTTTAGTGTCTTTACTGGCCCTTATGTGGCACATTGGACAGTAATTCTAAAGCACAAATGTGATGGATGCACTGTCATTGATGGAGAAAAGATTTGTGGACATTTCAGCGGATCATTTCCATTTTCATTTGTTAATTGTTTCCTTTCAGTTTCATCTTCAAATGCTCTTGGGATGATTTGTCTTAATTGGATCCTACTCAAATTTTCTATAAACTAGGTTTTCCCTCTTTTGCATTTTAATGTTTTAGAAGATATTGTTCATAATCTTCCACCATCCTTCCTTTTAAGTTTTTATAAATGAGTTTATATGCTAAACCGACATTACTAATGTTGCTACCAATTAATCAACAAACATTTATTAAATGCCTACTATGTACCAGGCACTGTATAATATTTAATAATAGAATATTTCTCTCTGCTTTTGGTCTTCTTGTTGTGGTGACAGATTTACATCACTTAAATTTTTTTTTTTTTGAAAAAGGGGATAGTCTATGTTGATGTCTGTTATTTTATCCATTTCATATTTTTTCAGCACCAGTAACTTTAAAAAATAGTTTGCAGTTGCCTTAAATGCGCATCTCATTTTACTAACACATCTCATTTTAATTTTTTTATTCTAATTTGGAATTACTGAACCTAGACAGCTGACTTGGAAATTATTTCTATATCAGTAACCACTTATTTCCTGGATGGTTGAATGCTTTTTTTTTTTTTTTGCGTGTGCATGTGATAATATTTGGCACTCACCATGTCTATTGTCTTCTGACTAATTTTTTATTATCTTTTGTAAGTTTTAAAAGTGTATATTAAATTTAACCCAATACTAACAAAGTTGCCTTTCTAATTTGTGTCCCTTTAAACTTCCTTTTTCTCCTTTTTTTTGTTTAAAAAATGTTTCATTGATGCTCTTTTCTTTCACTATTGCTGCCCATTAATTCCCTCCACCCCACTGCTACTAGTACAAGTCCTTCCTTGTCCCTAATAAGTACTGTCAAATGAAACAAATCAACTCATTGGCTATGTCTGTAAGTGCATGTCTCATTTTCTACCTCTAGTCCATTGTATCTCTCTGCCAAGTGGTGGGAAGCATGATTCATAATCAATCTTGTGAAATTATGATTGTTCACTAGAATGGTAGAGTTCTAACATCTTTCAAAGTAATTTTCCTTTATATTATCATAGTCATTATGTAAATTGTTCTCCTGGTTCTGCTCAGTTCACTGTACATCAGTTAATTCCAGGTATCCCAGCTTTCCCTGAATCTACCATATTTATAGATTCTTAATACACAATAATATTCCATTATATTTACATGCCATAATTTGTTCAAGCATTACCCATCTTATTTCCAGTAATTTGTTATGATGAAAAGTGCTGCTATGTAAATAATTTTGTACATATAGGTCCTTTCTCTCTATTTTTGACCTCTTCATGGTATGTGTCTAGCAGAGGTATTGCTGGGTCAAAGGATATGCACAATTTAATCACTTTTTGGGTATAGTTCCTAATTGCTTTCCAGAATGGTTGGAAAAATTCTCAGTTCCAACAGCAGAGTATTAGTGTTCCTGTCCTCCTCCAGTCCTACCAACAATTATTGTTTTCCTCTTTGTCCTCTTTGTCATTTGATGGATTTGAGTTGGAACCCGGAGCTGTTTTAATCTGCTTTTTAAAAAAAGTTTTACTTTTTTAGTTAACAGAAATCTTGCCTCTCTCTTCCACCACCCATCCCATTGGAAAAAAAGAAAAGAAAAGCAAATTCAATGTAAGAAATATGCATAGTTAAGCAAAACAAATTCCCTCCTCAGCCATGTTTAAAAAAAAGTCTCATTTTCCACCCTGAATCTATTACCTTTCTGTAAGGAGATTCTCTGGAATCATAGACGATAAATGATTGTTGACTACATTGATCAGAGTTTGCAAATTTCCTTTATTATTAGGGATTTGAAACATTTTTAATGTAGTTGTTGATTGCTTGAATTTCTTCTCTTGAAAATGGCCTATTCATGCCATTTGACTATCAATTGAGGAATAATTATTTTTACGTATTTATATATTTTAATATCAGACCATTATCAAGGGGATTTTTTAATAAAAATTTGTTCCCATTACTTGCTTCTTTTCTAATTCAACTTGCATTTATTTTGCTTGTGCAAAAATCCTTTCAATTTCATGTAATTGAATTTGTCTATTTTGTCTTTTATGATTATCTTCATTCCTTATTTGGTTAAGTATTCCTCTCCTTCCTATAGTTGTGAAATATAACTGTTTCCCTTCTCTGATTCCTTTTTCTGATTTATTTATTTTGTGACATGACTTTTATATGTTAATTATATATCCATTTGGAACTTGCCTTGAAATTCGTGCCTTACATCCAGCTGATACACAGTATGATGGATACAGTGCTGGGCTTGGAGTCAGGAAGACCTGAGTTCAAAGCTGACCTCAGACACTTAACAGCTATGTGACCCTCGGCATGTCACTTAAACCTCTGTTTGCTTTAGTTTCCTAAACTGTAAAATAGGGATCATAGTAACCCCTGTCTCTTAGGATTGTTGTGAGAATAAAGTGAGACATTTGTAAAGTGCTTAGCACAGTGTCTAGCACATAGTAAGTGTTTAATAATTGCTTATTTTCTTCCCATATCGAAAACTACTATGCCCAATTACCTCTCTGTCTTGTTTATCTAATCTCTTCCACTGATCAACTTTTCTATTTTTTACCAAGACCAAATAATTTTGATGGTCATTGTATTATTGTGTGATTTGGAATTTGAAATTGTGAGATCCATTTTGTTTGTACTTTTTTTCATTATTTGCCCCGAGATTTTTGACTTTTTGAGACTCCAGATTAATCTTGTCACTATTTCGTCTGGTTCTATAAATTAATTCTTTGGTCACTTCATTGGCATAGCACTAAATCTGTATATTAATTTAGATAGAATCATCATTCTGATTATGTTGGCATGGCCCAACCATGAGTAATAAACATCTCTCTTATTTAAGTCTTCCTTTTTTTTTTTGTGCCAAAAGTGTTTTGTAGTTGCATTCATCTAAATTCTGAGTGTATCTTGATAGGTTGGCATCCTCATCTGACTTTCCTATAGAAAGTGTTCATGATGCATAGGCACAAGGTTTCTGTATGGTCTGTATACATTTGCTCCCTCTTTTCTTGTTCCTAAACTATGTTTTCTAACATATTTTTTTGCTTTCCTCTCTTATCCCTTTCTTAGCATTTGTTATAGCCAGTACTGACTCAGTCTGGCCCCACATTTAGGCTTGGAACTGGAATGAAATGAGACACTTGTGGAACATATAACCTGAGTGGAATGAAGTTTACTCAACAATAGCATGGAAATGAGAGTTGACAAAGATTCAGCATTGGTTCAGTTGCTATAAAGAATATGTGGATTTGAATGCCATTCAGAAGACTGTCAAGCCCAGAGACAGCAGATTAATGGTGGGCTGGGCTTTTTTGCCTCAGGCTGCTGGAAAGCTATGTAAATGGTTAGAGCCTTAGTCCCTTGGACCAATTAAGTCTCAAGGATGCTTTCAGTGACTTTTTAATGTGGCAGGGATCTTTCAGTCTTTTTAGGCTTTTCATGGTGAATTTCTAGCTGTGCACTGGGGCCATCTGCCGTGAATTTCAACTAGATTAATAAATGTTGCTTCTATCATAGTATTCAAGTAACTGAATCTCTCTCTCTCTCTCTCTCTCTCTCTTTCTTTCTCTGTACATATGTATGTATGTATGTACACACATATACATGCACACATACATATATATGTATATATACGTATATATACACATATACAATATATATATATATATATACAATACACACACACATATATACAATTATACATATATATATGTATACATATACATATATAAACATATACACATATACATACATACATACACACACACACATATGATGTTCTCGTTGAATCTTCTATAGAATTTCTCTACCTCTAGGTGGCACAATGGCTAGAAGGCTGTGCCTGTAGTCAGAAAGACCTGAGTTCAGATTCATCCTCAGATTTTACTACTCTGTGATCCTGGGCAAGTCATTTAATCTCTCTCTGCCTTACTTTCTTCAACTGTAAAGTGGGGATAATTACAGCACCAGTCTCCCAGAGTTTTGTGAGGAATAAATGAAACAGTATTTATAAAGTGCTTAGCACCATTCCTGGCACATAGCTAGAGCTTCATAAATTCTGGTTTCCTTCCTTCCCCTTCAGCATCTGCCATCCGATGTTGTCTCCTAAACTTCGATGTAGCCTGTTTTTTTTTTTAATACTTCTCATAAACACAGCAATATGGGTAGGTAGGTGACGCCATAGTGCACAAATCACTGGGTCTAGAGTCAGGAAGACTCATTCTCCTGAGTTTAAGTCTGGCCTCAGGCATAGATCATGTAGATTACTAGCTGTGTGACCCTGGGTAAGTCTCCTAACCCTATTTGTCTCAGTTTTCTCAACTATAAAATGAGCTGGAGAAGGAAATGGCAAACCATTCCAGTGTCTTTGCCAAGAAAACTCCAACTTCAGTCAGACATGACTGTAATGACCAAACAACAGCAATACTGCAAATGACCAAATGTCTCGTGAAATTGTTTCAAAGAAACCTCTTTCTTAGGTTTGAATCTATGATGTTACGAAAGCCTTTATTTACCTTTCCAAAGAGAACCTGCAAAATCAGTTCTTCCATTCAGCTGCAACTCCTAGGGTTGTCATGAGGATCAGATGAGATAATCATTGTAAAGTTCTTAGTACGGTGTCTGGCACATAGTGAACACAGCTATTACTATTGTTATTATTACTACTATTCTGCCACCATTACTACAGATGCTGAAAAGGGTTCTAGAATTCTGGATGGCATTTTGTAATTATCTTTGTGTCTTGGATGACCAGGGACCAAGAATTCATCACCAAGTAGCCAGCCTGCTATTGATGGACCTCTCTGTCTTAGCTGGGCTGGTCCTTGGAAAGTAGATTCAACATGTTACTTGGATCGTATTCAAAGCCTTTCCAGAATGGTAGAATCTGCTAGAGCCTATGCCTCGAGCATAGCCTTTGAGAACTCAGGGTTACTTCCCCAGCAGAGAAAGATTGCAAAGTCTCTTAAGATGCCTAAAAGTGTTCCTGTGGGCTTTGTTATCCTCAATGGATCCCACCAATCTTCTTGCCACAATAAGTCCATAACATCTATCTGGAGCAACACCTAAAATTCTCTGCCCAATCAATCAATCAATCAATCAATACTTATTAAGCACCTACTATGTGCCAGGCACTATGGTTAGTGAAAAGATCATGGGTCTCAAAGCCAGGAGACCCAGCCCTGTCACTGACAAGCTATAAAAGTTTGGATATTTCATTTAACCTCTATGAGGCTGAGTTTTCTTGTCTGTAAAAGGAGGATAGCTGTCAAGGACTGCCTTGAAACTTGCCCCATCACTTTTTTGCTTCAGCCAGATGTGCGTCCTGCTCATACTTGGAGAGAAGTTTTGATCCTAGTTGGACATCTTTAGCTCATAAAGCCTTTGGCCTAGTATCAAGCTCTCTTCTTGTTGCCAGGATGGTATATTTGCAGTCTGTTCTTCTATCTCTGTGCCTTGATACCTGCCCTCCTCTTGTTCTGCTTCTTTGCCTAGCCCTCTGACATTGTGATGGTCATTCTCTCATTGTCTCAGTTTCTGTGTATGTGCTCTCTCAGGACTAGCATGTGTGACCTCGTAGTTGACTGATCTTTGAGACTTGCTTGATCCTTCAAGTCTCGTCTGCCTGCTAAGAATTCTGGTTGCCTGGCTCTGATTTTTAGTGCTGGTCTGTGGTCTCGGTACTGAACTCTTGGTTTTATTGTGACTACCAGTTTCCAGGACTGTCCTGTTCTCACTTGCCTCTTTATTAGTCCCTCCGTGCCTTGTTCTGGCTCTCACATTTTCACTGTCTTGCAGTGTAGTCATGTAATAATGATAATGATGATGATGATGATGATGATGATGATGATGATGGTAATAATAATAATAATGATAGTTAACATTCTGATGGAGCTGTAAGGTCTACAAAGTGCTTTACACATATAATCACATTTGTTACAACAACCCTGTGAGGTAGGTGGTATTATCACTGCCTTTTTTAGCAGTTGAGAAGATTCAGTTAAGAATAGAGGTTGATTGTGGTTTGTCCTTTGTTCTCAAAGAGGACCAATGATGTCAGAAGGATGATATCTTGACTTGTAAGTGAATTGGATCTAAGTGAGGCAGGGCTGTGCAAAGTCATCAACCCTGTCCAGTGACAAAATATAGGTCAGGATGACTGGCAATGGCCTCGATGCACTGGGGGGACCGTGGACTTTTTAAATCGAGGTCTTCCCCAAATCTTAGTTTAGAGGTTAAGTGACTTGCCCAGGGTCACACAGCTGATAAGTATCTATGGTGAGACTCATTTCTTTCTGATGCCAAGTCCAGTGCTCTGTTCCTTGGGAAGCTAGGTAAAAAATGCTGATGATAATAACATCTACCTCACAGGATTTTGTGAGGATCAAATAAGATAATATTGATAAAGCACTTTGCAAATCTTAAGGAGCTATATAAATGCTATCATCATCATCATCACTATCATCATCACCTAGTTTCCATGTCCCAGAGTCCATGGCCCAGTATTGACAATAACAATCCCTCTCCTGCATACTTTGTTGTGATGATCAAGGAAGAAATATATCTGAAAATACTTTACAAGTCATTATTGCAAAATAAAACATGCCTTAGAGTCTCTTTAGGTGCTTAAAAATATCCATGTGGCCTCATTAACTTTCTCTGCATATTCCCATATGTCTTGGGCCTCTCAGTTCTGGCCAAGAACCTTGACTGTTTAAGCATTTTAAAATAACAGGATGCAATGGAAAGAATGAGAGTCACAGGACCCAAGTTTGAATCCTCACTCTGCCACTTCTCTTAGGTTGGACTGGAATTCCATTAAAGTCCCTTCTAGATATAGCTCTGCGATTCTAACTTTAAGGAGCAAGACAGTGCTTGGTAAAAAAAATATAAGTTATCTTGTATTTTTTTTTTTGTATATACTTACATGTGTATATGTTGTCCTTCACTATAGAGTGTAAGCTCTGGAAGGGCAGGGACTGTTCTACTTTTGTCTTTGCATGCCCAGCTCCTAACTCAATGACTGGAACATTATAAGTTCTTACTAAATTCTTATTGATGGTTTGATTAGTAGTGGAAGTGAATGAATAATGAATAAGCTTTGTTTAGGACCTTAAGGGAAATATAGTTATCCCTTCCACATCACAACATTCCCTATTGTGGTTTTGATATGTAACAGGTCTGCATAAGAAGTTAAATGGGAATTTTTTGGGAGTTTTGTGGAAACTGCAAATGACATGAGAAAGCCAGCAGATGACAGAAAGAGTTTAGAAACTCAGAAATGCATAAAATATATGTATAGTATTATATAATATCAACCCAAACTTTACAATGAGGTACTGTAAACATTCCATAAAAAAAAAGAAAAAATTCAGACTTCTCTAGAATGAAGACAAGACTAAATATTTTTACATGGATTTTCCAGATCGTGGGGGTGCCATGCCCCTACCCACTGCCCCTTCATTCATGTGGAAGGGATAACTATTCTGGTGCTCCAGAAAGTTAACTTCCTTCACTTGAGCACGTGATTTTTTTTCCCAGCAAACATTCCGTTTGTTCAGGCTCATCTGTGATATGGAGCTTGTGATAATTATGACATTAAATCATCATTATCATGATCATGGACAATCCTGTCACCCTGGGGACTGAGAAAGCACATCTCAAGCCACACAGGCATAAGCGACTACATGAGCAGAGGGTTCATTTGGAAGAGCGTATTCACGAAGAAAACATTTGTTTGTGATTGTCTGCACTTGGCAAAGGCAAGGAGTAGGAGAATGCAATGAACCTCTGTGCTGGAGTCCCTCCAGTGTTCTTTTCAATCCTGAGTCAGAGATCAGGGAGGGAGGGCAGCCTTCTTGTCATAGACTTTGGCTTCTAAGAAGGAGAGTATGAGCCTTCACCTCCCTCACCCACTCCATCCAGGAAGTCATTTCAAAGGGAGCTGCCGCCTCAAGGGAAGAAGCAGGCATGTGTTGGCCAATATGTATTTATAGTCTGATACTCAGCAAACTTCTCTTTCTTCTGAAAATTAAGAGCAAAAAGTATATTTTGGTCCCTGTTTTTCTGGACTGCCTCCAGAGCAGCCGTATCTGTTTTCTTTATTTCTCTACTGGTTGCTCAACATCTTCTCTGGTCTTAATTGAATTGGATCCTTTCATGGGTCCTCCCTCATTATTAATGTTCTTATTATTGGTGAGTGCCTCTTTGTTTGCAGTGACCTTGACAATCACTTTTGTGATCAGCTCCTTGCAAACATCTCATTGAGGTGGATCAGCATTATTTAATATTTATCCAACAACCTGTCTTACATTTTCTTTCTTTGGCTTTCCTGAGTGGCAGTAACTACCTATTTATTTTTAGATTTGCCCTTCTTTTGGAAGTTTTATGCCCTCAGTTGCAGGATTACATGATCCAATGTCTGGATTGCCATATGTTTTCAATCTGTGCTCAGCTTTTATCTCTTCCTTCTGTCTTCTCAGCATACTTCATTGTTATTGTTTTAGACCCATTATTAGTTACTATACTCATCTTAGGTAGGTTCTGGAGAGTAGGGGTGAAGACAGACAGTGGTCAAGCTCAGTTTTTATTTTCTTTTCTAGGCACTTTGTTGGCTTCTTTTTCTCCTTTCTTTTTTAAAAAAATAGTTAATTTTTATTTTTTAGTAAAAATAGTTATTTCATTATTTATTTTTTATATTTTAAATGGTATTTTTTTTCTAATTACATGTAAAGAAAATTTGTAACATTCATTTTTTTTTAGGCAATTGGTATTAAGTGACTTGCCCAAGGTCACACAGCTAGTAAGTGTCAAGTGTTTGGTCTGAGGCCAGATTTGAACTCAGGTCTTCCTGACTTCAGGGCTAGTGTTCTATCCACTATGCCGCCTAGCTGCTCCTTAACATTCGTTTTTTTTTGGGGGGCTAGGCAATGGGGTTAAGTGACTTGCCCAGGGTCACACAGCTAGTGAGTGTTTTTTTGTGTGTGTATGTGTGTGTGTGTGTGTGTCTGAGGCCAGATTTGAACTCAGGTCCTCCTGAGTCCAGGGCCGGTGCTCTATTCACTGCACCACCTAGCTGCCCCAACATTCATTTTTAAAATAAGATTTTGAGTTGCAAATTTTTCTCCCTCTCTCCTTCCCTTCCCTCCCTCCTCCCTAAGACAGTAAGCAGTTTGATATAGGTTATATATGCTGTTGGCTTATTTTTCTAGGTAGCCTTAGGGTGTCGTTATTTCAGAATATGACTGCTAGACATTTTGAAGATTTCAAGGAGCCTTGACAAAGCTCCCAAACCAAGTTTATTGATCTGAATACAGGGTTTATTGCCAGTATATGCATAGATTGAGTGGATATAATCATAGAATAAGGGTAGATGATGTGTGTATTCTTTACCTTATCTTTGGGTCTCTGCCTTCAGCCTCGTGTGGGGGAAGTTAAATCACTTCTATAGGCTGCAGAATCCTTGCCAACTGGTTTGATCCAGGCAGCTGACTTGTTCTGGATGGTCCACTGATCATAGGGGGCTGTGGGATTTCATATGGAAAGGGAGACAAAGGGAGACAAAACCTTTTCCAGATGCACCCATCTAGGATAAGCAGATAAAGCAAAATGCTGAGGTTGGCAGAATGTCTTTGGAGTCAGGGGCTTCACTCATGGATGTTCATCAGTCACTCTACCTGTCTCTGCCTCTGTTTCCTCTCCTCTGGGCATAGGTTCCTAATACAATCGGCCTACGTACACCTTGTTTCCAGAAAAGCTGCCATCAAAGTTACTCTTACTTTTGAGAGTCAATGGGAAGCATATGGACTCATCATAGTCCTAGGCTTCGTGAAGCTACAGAATTTATTAGGGGCTTAGTACATCAGTAAGGGAGAGGGTACAGATTACAATCAGTCAAGAAATGACCCAATCCTTCTTCTTCAATTTTATCAATATCCTTACCATCAAAAGTGCTCATTAAGTATGTTATAGTGCTAGGAATGGTACAAAGCAAGTTGGTCCCTGCCACCCACAAGTTTTTAAACGCAAAATAGATGCTTTAACCAATTCTTATAGATTTGATTGGTGAGCACAAAGAGCCCAATTGAGAGATGCCCTTTTTGAAATATGTACTATGCAGGTGGATCAGTGGATGGAGCGCTGGCTCTGGAGTCAGGAGGACCTGAGTTCATATCGAGTCTCAAACACTTATTAGTTGTGTGAGCCTGGGCAAGTCATTTTAACTCTGATCGCCTCCCAAAAAGCAAAACACAAGAAAAGAATGGCTAAATAAATTGTAGTGTGTGAATATTACTGTGGAGCAATAAATGATGACTATGAAGAATTCAGAAAAGCATGGGAAGACTCATGTGAAATGATCCAGAGAAAGTAAGTAGAACCAGGAAAACCAAAATACACAATAACTATAATGATGTAGATAGAAAGAACAAAACAATCCTTCCTCCCCTCTTCCCCTTCCCCCACCCAATCTAAACCCTAGGTAATTATAATAGCCAAGCTTGGCTCTCATGAAGTGTTGAGAAAGGTTTCAAATATATCTTCCTCTCTTCTTCGCAGAGGTGGGGGATTACAAGTGTGGAATACTGCCTACACTATCAGACACAGGTGAAACATTGGCTAGTTTTACTGAACTGATTCTTTTTCTTTCTTTTTATGTTTTTTTTGGTAGGCAATGGGATTAAGTGACTTGCCCAGGGTCACACAGCTAGTAAGTGTTACGTGTCTGAGATCGGATTTGAACTCAGGTCCTCCTGAATCCAGGGCCAGTGCTCTATCCTCTGTGCCACCTAGCTGCCCCCCCTTTTTTCTTTTTAAACCTTTGTTACATAGGATAGCTTACTGCATAGGGGAAAAGGAGGGCTATATTCAAAATGTTCAGGAATGAAGGTTATGTTAAGACAAAAGATATCAATAAAATAAGACTGAAAAAGGAAATTAACTTTCTGATGCTTCCTTTATTTTCCACATGTGTGTTCCTTGGTTGCCTACTCAACAAGAAGGGATAAATTCTTAGCACCTGTGCCATTGAAATGAGCTTTGAGCTCATCTAGGCCAACCCTCTCCTGTGACAGGTGAGGAAACTGAGGCCTAGAAAGGTGAAATTACTTGTCCAAGATCACATGACTGTTTTGTTTCTGCTTGCCCGTCGGCTTAATTTAGCTGGTGCAATTGGAAGATTCCTGGATTTTAAAGAGTGCTCTGGGAAGATAGGTCTTCTAGGAGATATCTTGAGTGGACTTTGTGCCCTTCCAAAAAAACTCTGACGTGCTATTTGTTGTTTTGTAAAGTGCCCTGTCAAAGACTGTTTAGCATGGGCTGGACATTTCACAAAGTGATTTTAAGAGGTTAGCAGTAGGCCAGTAGTTTGGAGCACAGAATAGACTCTAATCTCCCTTGCAGTGAGATGGAATCATATGAAGAGCGCAGGATTTAGAATTGAAGACTTTGTGTTTGAATTCCAGCTCTGTTATTTACCACCTCAAAAAAGTAACTTCATCTCTCTCTGGGCCTCTGTTTCCTTATCTGTAAAAAAGAAAGGGGCTAGATTAGATGAGATGGCTTCCGAAATTCCTTCCAGCTCTAAATCCTATTATGATTTGAGAACTATTTCCTTGGCCAGGATGCCTAGCCTGGAGTCTCTGAAAATGGCACATGACCAGGTTTTCCCCTTGTTTTTCTCCATCCCACTCACTCCTCTGCCCTGCACTAACTAGTTAGAAATATGACCACTTTGGATTAGGAACGAATAACACTGACTTTAACCTAAGAAATAATTTAATCTTCCCTCCTCCAAACTGGCTATTCACAAAGATTTAAGAGAACAGTGTTGGTGGCTGTGTAAGTCTAACTTTGTACTGAATTTCCTCCTCTTCTGGAAGGCCCTTTTGCTACACTGAAAAATAGGACCAGCAGTGGCCTGATTCCAAATCCAGTTAATGAAAAACTGTCCTCTGCCCTGAGATGAAGCCTTCTTGAAAAATCACTAGTCATTCATGTAACTAGGGACAAGCCATCCCTGGGTGATCTCTCTTCTCTTGGTTTTCTCAACTCTAGAAAGAGGGGTTTGGACTACATATACTATTCTAAATCTATAGTCCCAGGATTAGGTACAACCTGCCTTGGCTGTGGAATTATTCCCAAATAACTTTTGTTTATTTAAAAATCCAAAAGGGGCTAGGTAGCCAAATTGTCTCACATTGCTGGGAGAGGGAAGAGGAATAAGAGAGGAGGGGGGATTTTAGAAAGAGATGCTTCCTGTGGATGAAACTGGCTCAAATGTAGAATTCTTCCTTCTCTGGCTGACTTGCTAAAGGATCATTCGTTTGCTATAACAGCAACCATGCGCCAAAATCTTAAACTTGTGGCTATCAGTTTTACCTTACGTAAATGAATGGATTTGGAAATAGGAGACAACTTCCAGTGGAAATAGTTCAAACTACTTCAGTTTCACCTCTGTGAACTTGAACTTTACCTCTCTGTTAACTGAAGAGGTTAGACTAGATCACCTCTAAGGTCCTTTTCAGCTCTAAGTCTCTCGTAACTTTATTCAGTTATTCTCTTAAATCAGCTGCTTCCTGTGGGCCCACAAGACCCTGGAATGGTGTTCCCTCCCTCACGTACATCCCCTTATTCTATTTCTGCCACTGTTATTAGCATTCATATTTGCAAAAGTGCCTTAAACCAATTTGAATTCTTTTTTAACTTTAGGAGGTAGTTTGTCATCCCTGGTTCCGTTTTGCAGATGGAAAACCTGGCACAGTGGGAAGTTAAACAATTTGCTCAAAACCACATAGCAAAGTCATTAGTGAGGCTGGGATGAGAGCCTAGGGTGTGGTTAGGTATAATTCTTTTTTTTTTTTCCAAAGCAGGGAGCTTTTCTGGTCAGTGCAAATGTTTCTTGAGTTACAGATATCTATGAGAGCTGATACCCTTTTTTTATCAGTCCCCAATCAACAAGCATTTGTAGGATAATATTTGTAAAAAATAATAAACATGATAATATTTTTAAAGTGCTCAGCACAGTGCCTGGCCTAGTCATCATCATCGTCATCATCATCATCATCATCATCATCATCATTACTATTATTAATTAAATACCTAGTAGTGCTAGGCATTGTGCTTGGTTTGGGGATACAGGCAAAAATAAGATAATCTCTGCCCTCAAGGAGCTTATGTTCTACTATTCATAGAAAAATACAAGAAATCTACAAAACAAAGACACAGTGGTGAGGAGGAGGGCATTATCAACTAAGGGAATCAGAAAAGGTCTCTTGAAGGCAGGGGCCCTTGAAGGGAGCTAGAAGTTCTAAGATATGGAGGTAAGGAGGGAGAACATACAAAGTATGGGGGGCTGGGGGACAGCCGGTGTGCAGAGGCATTGAGCAAGAACTAGAATGTCACGTACAGGAAAAATAGTAAGTAGTTCAGCTCAGCTGGAATGTACAGGGTACATGACAGGGAATTATGAGGAAACAGCTTGGAAAGTTAGGCTGGAACTCAATTGTGAAGAGCTTTATTTAAGTGACAAAACAAGGGAGTTTGTCTTTTATCCTAAAGTCAAAGGGTAGTTAATGAAGTTCCTAGAGCATGGTCAGACTTGCACTTTGGGAATACCAATTTAACAGCTGTGTGGAGGATGGATTGTAGAAAGGACTGGAGTCTGGGTGACAAATTAGGAGGTTATTGCAGTAGAAAGGATGAGAAGTTACAAGGTCCTGGGATGGAGTGGTTGCAATGTTAGGGAAAAAGATGGGGATAGATGTGAGCACAGAGGTGGAATTGATTAGACATGGGTGAGGGTGAAGGTGAGTAAAGAATCAAAGATGACTCCTGGGTTTTGAACCTGGGTAACTGTAAGAATGGTGATTCACTTGATGGAATTAGGGAAATAAGGAAGAAATGTAGGTTGCTGGGGAAATAGAATGATTTCCATTTTGGACAAGTTGAGTTTGTGATGCCCATGGGATATCAAAGCAGAGATATCTAGAAGGTAACAGGAGATGTGAGACTGGAGTTCATGAAAGTCTGCATATGTAGATTTGGGAGTCATCTGCATAAAGATGGTAGTTGAATGAATGGAAACTGATGAAATCACAAACAGTATGAAGAGAGTAGATAAGAGGGCTCAAGGCAGAGCTTTGGGGTATCTACAGAAGAGGATGTCTAGAAGAAGGGGAGTGGGTCAACAGTATCAGATCCTTCAGAAAGGTCCAGGAAGATAAGGACACATTTGGATTGAACAATAAGGAGATAATGGTTATTTTTGAAGTAGGTGTTTTAGCTGAGTGGTGGCATAGAAGCTGTATCGCAAGGGGCTCCCACCAACTGCACTCCTTGGACTTAGACTCTACCATTATCACACTCCCAAGAAACCTCTTCACTACTAAATTCATCATCCTGAGAGATTGTATCAGGCTCGGTACTGTTATGTTAGAAATTTAAGGTAAACTGAGAGACAATGGTTTGAGTATGATCAATTTATTAGGCTAACAGTAACTAATAAATTGGGTCAATGGTATCTCTTAATGACCAAAGACCCCAAGGTACAGCTTACCAGCTTTCATATAGTTTTGGGGAGGACAGAGTTGGATAGGGG
Source organism: Phascolarctos cinereus (assembly GCF_003287225.1). Taxonomy (NCBI): domain Eukaryota; kingdom Metazoa; phylum Chordata; class Mammalia; order Diprotodontia; family Phascolarctidae; genus Phascolarctos; species Phascolarctos cinereus. Next base: position 322,945,289 of record NW_027555847.1, read on the forward strand.
GGAAGACAATGCTATTGTTAGAAATCATGATGGGGGTGGAGACAGCATGGTTGGTTACATCAAGGAAAGTGGGTTAGCACTGATGTGGTACTAGTAACCACTCTTTGCTGTCATTAAGGAATGCTTGATTGATTTATGGGACTCACTTGCATTTTGTAGTCTTTGCTAGGGGACCACTACTACCAGACTTCCTGTCTCCTTGCAAGAGATTAAATATTTTTTCCCTTAACTACACAAGAACAGGAAAGGACAGACACATCTTTTGAGGCCATGGTAATTTTGTGGAGATTAACAGATATCTAAGAAGTATCCTAGGGGATACCAGAATGACAGATAACAACTTTTCTTTCAAACAAACTTTAAGCTAATGCAGAGGGAAATTAATACAGCATAAAATTAGTTACATTGTACAGTAGAAATCCACACAGTAGAAACTAGAGGTAATATTAATTTTGACATTTTCAGTACTCATATCTCAGTACCTTCAGTACCTTATGCCCCCTTGATTGGAGGGCAGAGCAAAGAAGTCCTTCAAAAGCTAACTCTTCATTTTCCACTAGTTGAACTCCTTGACTGAACTCCACCATAAGGATACCTTATCTCCCAACCCTTTTTGTCTTTCTTTTGTGTGTTGTATTCTCTCATTAGAATGTGAAGTCTTTGAGGGCAGGGACTACCTTTCTTTTTCTTATTTGTATTCCCAGTGCTTAGCACAATGCTAGGCACAGAGGAGACACTTAGTAAATGTCTACTGATTGATTGATAGGTCGAAGAAATGAATAGTAGGTGAGAAAGTAGAGGAAATAAATGTAATTTTTTTCTAGAAGTTTGTCTAGAAGTGATATAAGACAATAGCTTGAGAGGATGGTAGAGTCAAGTAAAAGCGTTTTTTTTTTTTTAAGATGGAGGAGATCTAGGCATATGTTTAGGCTGCAGAGAAGGAGCCAATAGATAAGGAGAGGCTGAAAATTAGGGAGAGAGAGGGAATTATTGAAGGGGCAAGCTCTTGGTAGAGTGAGAAGGAATTGGATAGGGATATAAGGAGATGAACTGCTTTATCCTTTGATTCTAGAGCAAAAGAGGAGAGAGTAGATATAACCAGGAAGTGATTTGAAAGTGTGGAAATGTGGAGGAGAGGAAGCTCAGGATGGGTGGCTTCAATTTTTTTTCAGTGAAGTATGAGGTCTTCTGGTAGGTGGAGTAGTGGTGTAGGTAAACTAAGAAAAACAGAGAAGGATTGGAATAGCTGCTTTGGGAAGTGTGCAATTAGATTAGGTAGGGGTGCAAGAATTGGTATGCAGTGGTAAGGGCCCGCATGAGTTTGGATGACATAAACTTGTGGTAGACTAGTGAAATAGTTAATATAACTACCTTTAGCACCATGGGAGTAGAAGAGGAGATGGTGGATGGCACGACTGATCCACCTTTAGAGTTAGGAAAGAGATGAGAGGTGATGGACTCAAGGATAGAGAATACTTTAAAACTGAACTGGGGAATTGTAAGATGAATGTTTTTTAAATAGTACTTTATCTTTTCCAATTACATGTAAAGACAATTTTAAATATTCATTTAAAAAATTGAGTTCCAAATTTTTCTTCTTTCTTTCTTCCCTCCCATACCCTTCCTCTTCCCCCTCCTTAAAACAATAAGCAATTTGATAAACAATCATGTAAAATATTTTCCATATTAGTCAGATTGTGAAAGAAGAAACAGATCAAAAGGAAAAAAAAAGCACAAAAAAATAAAGTGAAAATGTTATGTTTTGATCTGCATTCAGACTTCATCAGTTCTTTCTCTGGATGTGGATAGCATTTTCCATCATGAATTCTTTGTAATTGTCTGGGATCATTGTATTGCTGAGAAGGAATAAGTGATTCATAGTTGATCGTTGCACAATATTGCTGTTACTGTGTACAAAGTTCTCCTAGTTCTGCTCATTTCATTTTGCATCAGTTCACGTAAGTCTTTCCAGATTTTTCTGAAATCTGACTGCTCATAAGATGAATATTTTGAAGGGAAAAAAGTAAGGAAAGAGCAGAAGCCATGGCTTTGGAAATCAAGAAGAGGTGACATGACTGAAAATTGTAATGAAGACAGAAAATTGGTTTAGGAAGGGTGGGGCACAGGGAGATCTGGGAAGTCAGGGCATTATGGTGAGATAGAAGAAATTCAGATTTAGGGACTATGGAACACTTGTGACTAATGACGAGATCAAGGAGTGGAGGTATTAAATATGGCAATCGAAGAGGTTAACAATCAGTATGTAAGCTGAAGTCTTGAAAATATAAAGCCAGGAGCTGGGGTTGAGAGGAAGACTAGGGGATGAGGTAGGTACACCTAATGGGGATGTTCAGAAGATCAAATAAGATCACATACATTATATGATTTTCAGTTATTACTATTATTTTGGATCAGGCAGTGGTAGTTGGGAAGGGCAAGGGATAGAAGATAACACCTCCTACTATAACCATCAAGTATAAGAGAACAATATACTTTCCTGAAACAGACATCATAACATATTGTCTATAATCCATTTTTTGCAACCTAATTTGGAGGTCTCCTTCTTGGCCCTGTAGGAAAGACAACCTTTGAGAAAACCAAAGTCTCACCATTGAGGATTCAGTCCAAAATTATAGTACTACTCTGATCGGTTCCTTTCTTGAAAAAGGAGGAAGGGGGCAGCTAGGTGGCATAGTGGATAGAGCACTGGCCCTGGAGTCAGGGGGAACCTGAGTTCAAATCCAGCCTCAGACACTTGACACTTACTAGCTGTGTGACCCTGGGCAAGTCACTTAACCCCACTGCCTAGCAAAAAAAAAAAAAGGAAAAAGAGAAAAAGGAGGAAGAACAGCTCTGGAGTCTGATGCATAATGGTCAACAGAATCTTGATAGGGTGATATATCTGGATGGAATGAGCCTCAAAGATGTCTGCTGAGTAAAGGTATTGGAGGGAGGGTCTAGAAATGACACTGAGGACTGTGAAACATGCCTTCTTCTCTTCTTGGTTCTTGGTTTTAGGCTCTAGGTAGAAACATTTATGATAAAATTAGATAAATAATCCTTAAAATGAAGGATCATATTTGAGGCTCTATTTAATTTGGCTATGGCCAGTTGGGGGCTGTACAATGTATAGCTGAAACCCTAAACCTCTATGACTCAGCTGTTCCATGGATTATTATTATTATTTTTTCTAGTAGAAACCCTTGGCACAGGGTTAGGCCCTAGGCTAGATGGATCAGCTTTAGCACAGTGGACAGAGCTATAGGTCCCAGTGGAGTGGGCACTGACAGGACCATCATAGCCCTTTAATCTGAAACCAACAAAGGCCCTCTGAATTGTTGCTAGTGTTATTCAGGGGTCAACAGACAGCTTCTCAGGAAGGGCTTAGAGGGCCAAAAGTAGAATTGTTGAGAGGTGCCTTGCTTTCTGGTGAAAGGAGATGAAGCTACCTGCCCAGGCGATGTAGAAGAAGGGGGTAGAGTCCTTTAGCAGGGGCTTAGAAAAAGTCAAATATTTGGAAATAGTTAACCTTTTCCCACCACAGAGCTCTCAAGGAGAGAGAATTCTGGGGCTGGAGAACATTGTCTGCAGTGGTACAGGACAATTCTTATTATTGACCCTAACACAGGGACAGGTTCTACGCAAGAGGGTAATGACTGTTTAGCTGTCTTACTTCAGTTGAGTCTGATTCACAGAGAGGTTTAGAGATTGTGCCAGAAACGTCCCCATGTCTACTATAGCTACTCCTGCTCATCATCACCATTTCAGAGACCTCTGTGAGCTGCAGAAGTTTGATATCACTCACCACATGGATCAGATGGTTAAGATCTGTACTTGGTCCTTATAAGGGATGGTGGCTAGAGGTGGGGAGGACAAAGCATGGGAATTCTGGTTTGCATTCTCTTCCATATTCTGTCACTCCTTCAGGAGGCTATTAGGTATAGTTTGTTGTCTTTTTGCCATATTTCTATTTTTTTCTTGTCCTCCTCTAGTACTGCCTATGCTAGGCTTCATCACCCCCAAATTAGGGTTACTCAGTAATGGCCCTAAGGTCATTTCTGTGGTGGAAGGTTCTCTACAAGACATATAGGATGTTGTCACCAGTGGGTGGCAGGGGTAACATTCTATCCTGAGGTCCCTGCCACAAAATCTACGTTAATTAGTTCCTAAAAATGAACTCATACTGAACCTGAGACTTAATTGGTCCAGAGAACTAAGGCTCAGGCTGTTGACATGGCTTCCTATTTGGCTTAAGTACAAAAACTAGCCCACGAAGAGTTAGAAATTCCTCTTTCATTGTTGTCACATGCAGTTGTGTGTCAGGATGACAGGGAAGCTGAGCCCAACTTTGAATCAATGTTGTATTATTTCCATACCATGGCTAACAACCCTGACTTTCGTTGAAGTCTATGAGTGTCTTATTTCATTCTGGTCTCAAACCTGAACTATCACCATACTAGTTTGAGTCAGGCCTAATTTACAACACCCAAGAAATCCAGGGAAGCATTGCATATTAAGATGATAAACTCATGTGAAGGAAACCATGAACCAGACAGAGAAAGAATGGTATCTTAGCAGAGGCAGAAACAGAAGCATTATTGCTATTGGAGTTTATTTCAGACCACAAGGACGGAAAGGAATCTAGATAAAGAGTATGGGAAACTGATCCCTACCCTTCCATGAAAGCATGATACAGTAGTGATGGAGAGCTTCAGCTGTCTGAATATTGGTTGTAACCCTCACTCTGCCAAAGCAGAACAGGTTATATCATAGTTTGACTGAATACTAGTTTCATCTACCAAAAGGAGGATAAAACAATGAGTAAGACTGTAATTCAAGATGTGATTCTCACCGACCAGGAAGAACTGGTTGCTGAAATAGAACTGTTGGGAACCTTACAAGGGGTAAGGGGTAGGAAGCAAGGGGTAGGAGGAGTGACCGTTCCATCTTTGCATTTGTGCTATAAGAGAAGAAAGTCAGGTGTTGTATGAGATACAGATTAGGTTTTGGAAAAGAAATTCCTCAATGAATCAGTAAGCATTTATCGATCACTTACTATGTGCCAAGCACTGTACTAGGCTCTGGGTATACAAAGGCAAAAATCAAACAGTCCTTGTCTTCAAGGAGCTGTTCTATTTTGCTCAGAGAGACAATCTACACATAAATAATCATATTTTGTTGTTGTCCAGTCATTTCAGTCATGTTGACCTCTTCATGACCTTATTTGAGGTTTTCACTCGAAGGTACTAGAATAGTTTGTCATTTCCTTCTTCAGTTCATTTGACAGGTGAGGAAACTGAGGCAAATGGGGTTAAGTTACATAGCTAGCATATATCTGAGGCCAGATTTGAACTCAGGGAGATGAGTCTTCCTGACTCCCCTCTATCTACTGCACCACCTAGCTTCCCCTAAATAAGCATATACATATACATATACATATACATATACATATACATATACATATACATATACATATACATATACATATACATATACATATACATATACATATACATATACATATACATATATGCACATAATAAATTAAAAAATACAATACAGTTTGGGGAGGAAGGACACCAGAAGTTGGATGGATCAGAAAAGGCTTATGTGGAAAGTTGTGTATGAACTAAGTCTTGAAGGGAGAAAGGGACTCTATGAGGAGGAAATATGGAGGACTGCATTTCAGGGATGAAGATGGAATATGGGGTCCTGTGGGTGAGAAACAGCAAAAAAAAGCCAGTTAGACTTGGTGGAAGAGTGCAAGAAGAGGAGTAATATGTAATGAGGTTAAAACGGTAGCTCAGGGTCAGGTTTTGAATGGTTTAAAAAGCCTAGCAGAAGAGTTTCCACTTAATTCTAGCAGCAATGAGACTCCCTGGAATTTATTATTAGGGGAGTCACATAGGTAGCCTGGGAAATCAGGCTTAAGAAAATCACATTGGCACCTGTATGGATGAAAAGAGTATCAGAGAAGGGATGCAACACTAGCCAGCATGGGACAATAATAACGGATGATGGAGAGAAGGCATAACTGCCTAACTTTTATTTTGTTTGTTTTCTCTACCAAGAAGGAGTTTTGGGCTAGAAAGGATGACCACCATTAATGGGGATATAGTAATATCATGCCTTTGATGAATTCAGTTCACCTGCTTCTGATGCATTTCAACCTCTGGTACTGTAAAAACTGAGAGACGTCATTATTGAGCCCCTGTCAGTAATATCTGAATGGATGGTCATGAAGAACAGGAGAGACATTGAAGGACTGGAGAAGGTCAAGTGTTCTCCTGGTTCTCAAAATAAGGTAGAGAATAGAGCTTGCAAATTATGGGTCAGTGAACTTGTCTTTGACTCCTGGCAAAATTTTAGATTACATTATTAAAGTGGTTGTTCTTGCAAATGAGGCAGTGAATGCTAGTTGTATTAGATAGCCTCTAAGTTCCCTTATAGCTCTGAGATTTTATGATCTTGTGAAATGCATGATCACAAAAGGAAGTGGGCTATTTTTGTAATATGGGTGAGAGATACCTAATGGATGATCCATGTCGTGCTGGAACCCACCTTAAGTTAAAAAACCAAGAGGAAAGCCTACAACATGTTGGCAGATTCCCTATAGAGGATTTATGAGCAGGCAATGGGCACAGACACGGTTTCACAGGATGGAGGGAGATCTGCAATAGGAGGGAATGCCCCATCAAGGAGATAAATCCAACAGACATTGAAATATATGATAACAATGTATGTAAAATTGGGATCTTTGAAATATACATGTCAGGAATAAGATGCAAGAACTGAGATCTTGTCTGGTGACTGATAAAGGGACCTAAAGAGGAAGGGAAGATCACTGGAAAATGGGGTGAAGAAAAGCACTATGCAGTTATCTTTTCCACATCATAGGGTTTAGGGGTGTGGTGCCTCTGCGATTAGAAAACCCATGTAAAACTTTTTGGCTGTTCCTTTGTAACAGAGAAAAAGTCTGAATTTTTTCTTTTTCTTTTGTTGGTGTTTATAGGATTTTATTATAAAATTGAGGTTGATATTATACAATACCATACATATATTTTATGCATTTCTGAGTTTCTAAACTTCTTTTCTGTCGTCTGCTGGCCTTCACATGTCATCTGTGCTTCCACAAGACTCTTCAAAAATTCCCATTTAATTTCTTATGCCAATCTGTGATATATCAAAACCTCAATGGGGAAAGTTAAAATGTGAAAGGATAACTGTGGTATAATGGAAAGAGCAATGGATCTGGAGACAAAGTCCAAGATTTGAGTCTTAGCTTCATCATCCATGGAGTGACCTCAGAAAGGTCACTTGTATATGCCTCAATTTTCTTATTTGTAAAATGGATTATAACACTTATATTACCCATCTCACAGGGACAATGTGGGGGATCACATTCTACAAAAAGTATGACATCAAGTAATCTCTCCCCTCTCCTCTCATTTTGTACTGAAAAGTCTGTGCAAATCCCTTGTGGCTCTACCTACCATCCCTCTAACTTTCCAAACCAAAACACCCCTCCCTGGCCACCACTCTCCTATGTGTGTTGTTTCTTCCTATTAGATGTGTGCTTCTGACTTCTGTCTTAAAAAATAAAACAAAACAACCTTTAAAATGGTGGGGGACAGGACTGGATCCATCTAGTTTTCAGCACCCTTTCTTTTAGGCCTGGTACAACGATGCATAACGTTTTCCTTCTCTAGTTGATCTATTGACTTCCATCCTTTCTTTCTTTAGCTGGCCTGAATCAGTGCCTGGAACTTTTTTCAGAATGGGAGGAGGATGGGAAGTGTATTTTGCACAGAGTCTCTGCAACTTTGGTGGTCCATAAGCTTGGGGTGTCCCTAGGCAGAAAGAAGTATGCTTTCCCACCCTCTTCCTCCTCATTTGGCTGGGCAGAATAAGTGCATGCTGTTTCTTTGGTTGGAAAGATAGACAGGAGGATGAGCTATGCTGGCAAAGCCTCTTCAGCAGGAGAAGGTCCCAGAATGCGCCCAAGACAAAAATAAGGGTGTCAGTTTATGCAACACTGCTAAGAATATGGAGGATGATGGGAGAGGGAAATTGAAGGAGGACTTTAGGGATTATCTTTTTCTGGTGTTAATTTGTAAGGATTTTACCTTGTCAGGGTCCTCTCTTTTTTGTCCTGTAGATTCAACTGTAATTTTTCTACATCTGGTCCGTAATTTCTCCTTTTGAATTTTTTGAAAAGAGTTAATGGTGTCAGGTGTGTTGGCACACAGGTATGATCTCTGCTACTTAGCAAGTTTAGATTGAGATTTCCTTGAGGGCAGGGACTGACTGTCTTTTGCATCCTTTTGTATCCTTATCACTTAGCACAGTGCCTGGCACATTGTAGACACTCAATTAATGTTTATTGATTGATTGATTGATTGGTGGGTTACTTGAGCTCCAGAGATCTGAGCTGTAATGAGTTAAGCCAATCAAATGTTTCCACCAAGTGTGGCACCAATGGAAGGGGGGGGAGAAAGAAGAGAGAGAGAGAGAGAGAGAGAGGAGAGAGAGAGAGAGAGAGAGAGAGAGAGAGAGAGAGAGAGAGAGAGAGAGAGAGAGAGAAAGTGAGGTTCTTTGAGGGAATAATTTTTTAGTTTGTTTTTATCTTTTTGTATCCCCAGAGCCTTCAGGGCTTGACACATAGAAAGCATGTAATACATGCTTTTTCATTCATTCATTCATTCTAATGTATACGGAGTGGGCCTGTTGAAACCAGTCACAAAGGCCTACAAAGATTTAGCCACTTCTTCACCTCCTGGATGTCCTGGCCAGAAGAGTTGAGGCATATGTGCGGCTAGAAGAGGAAGAAGGTGTTTGTAGATAGGATAGACACATAAGAGATGACAATGAGTTTTTATATTGTTAGGAGCAAGTTTGGGACTATGGTGAGAGGTGGCAGTAGCACTGAGATTTTGCTTAAAGACAGCAAATGCTGGAGCCCAGATCTCAGAGAGGAGGAGGAGGAGGAAGAAGAGGATACTAGAGACTGGGCTGGCCCCAAGATCCATGATAACAGTATACCAGACTGGAACTTGATTGGTTGGTTCCATCAATTTTGTGTTACATTTCCTTGCTAGTTAGGCTTAGATGTGAGTCCCTTTTGTGTTCTTTCCATGCCTTTTAATAAGCTCTTCTATGTTTAAATGCTCTTATTACCCTGGAATGAGTACAGGGATCCAAGGGACCCAAAGGAAAAGCTGTGAGGAAGATTCAAATGTGTCCAGAGTTTTCCTGGGTGGAGGCAAAATGGGCCCAAAGATTATGGAGTTATTATTAGAAAGAAGTCCCAAGATGGAACCCATTCAGTGTGAGCCCAGAGCTGTGGTCCTGAGCCGAGAAGATTACACATTTAGGGTACTTTTGTAACCATAAAAGATGCTATAAATGTGTTTGTTATTCTTATTTATTGACATGACTCAGAGGATGTGCATGACTCTTTAGAGTCTATTTCTTTTTTTTCCCAAAACTTTCAACAAATTGAGGGAATAGAAGAACAAATGCACTTTGAACGCAATGTGTACAACAACCAAGCTTCATTTCTGATAGTCACTTTTCCTACCAGCCTTACCGCTTTCATCAGGGGGCATCACCATCTCCCCAGTATCCCATGTTTGAAACCTTCCTTCTCATTCACTTGCCATGAATAATTAATGATCAACTCCCATTCATTCTGCCTCTTCAGTGTCTCTTGCATCTAGATATTCTCTCATTTCTTTCTGCTGCCGCCAGCAATCTGGACAAAGGAATCCATCTCTACTCAGACCACTCTAGTGGGTTTTCTCCTTCACGAGCTGAATTACCCTAAACTCCAGTGGAGGGGTACAAGGACGCAGACTTAATGCTTTGGGGCTGCAATGCAACTAGATTAGATTCTGTTTAAACTCTTAAACAGAAGTAAGGTCTCCTTGTTGAGTGGGGCCCCATCCAAGATTGAAGAGCACATTCTGGGAGGATTTGGGCAATCTCACCTATCCCCAATGTCTTTCAGAGACTGACTGACTTACCTGAGCTGGTCCCTGAATGAGGAAATAGAGAGGAAAAAAAACCTTAATCCTAATTAATAATTGCTTATTAATATAATAGAAAATAATAATTTCTCTCAGAGGCAGTGGAGGAGTTTGACACTCCATTCTCCAGCCCTCCAATCAGAGGGAACAGGAGGCCGAGGAAAGCTATTGAGGCTATCAGTCAAGGCTTGAGTTAGCAGCTTGTTGGTGAGTTTAGAAGTGATGAGCTTATCCTGGGAAGGGCATTTTGTTCTACAGAATTGAAACCAGGTAGAGCAGCAGATGCAAAGTGGAGTGAGTCTTCTCGCTTCTCTCTACTCCATTCTGGATACCACTTCCAGGTTAATATTCCTCGTGTGTAGCTATGATCATGTTACTTCTCTGTTCAAAACCTGCAAAAGGTGCCCAGGCAAGTTTTAAACTACTTAGCCTAGCATTCATAGCTATTTAAAATCTGGCAACATTGTACCTTTCCATCCTGGTCTTTGGTATTCTCCTTCATGTACTTACTGTATCCTCCAAATGGAACTATTTTCTACCCCCTGTACATGAGCTTTTCTACTTCTTAACCTTTGTCTAGGCTACTCCCTTTGAGTGGGTTATCCTTCCTTCCCTTTATGCTTGTTGATTTCCTAACCACCCCAAAGCCCAACTCAAATTTCTCTTCCTCCTTGCAGCTTACTCCTGGTCAGTAATGATCTTATTTCTCTCTATTTCAAATAGCACTTTTATCTCTCACAGGCAACTAGGTGGCATAGTGGACAGAGTGCTGGACTTGGTAACATGAATTCCTGAGCTTGAATCTGGTTTCAGACACTAGCTATAAGACCCTGAGCTAATCGCTTGACCTCTCTTAGTCCCAGTTTCCTCATCTGTAAAGTGGAGATAACCATAGCGCATAATTCATAGGGTTTTTGGGACATAGAAATGCAGGAACGTATTTGGGAAGTGTTAATAGAGCTGTAGGGCTAAAGTATAGCATATGGGAAAGGAGAATTGGAGAAAAAAACTGTTAGGGCAGATTGGGAACACATTGCTGGAGATCTTAAATACCAGGCTAAGGAACCTGGATTGTCTTTGATAGACAGTGGGGAACTTCTGAAGACTTTCAAGCAGGGAAAATTATGCAACCAGAGAGAGCTGAGCATGAGGAAGATTACTCTTGCTGCGATGCATAGAAAAAATTGGAGGCAGGGAGGTCAGCTAAGAGATTATTGCTATAGTTCATATAAAATAATGAGGACATATAAAGGGGAATGAAGTTGTGGGAATGGAAAAAAGGATCAATAGAGATGGTGGAGGTAAAATCATCAGTTCTTGGCTATTGCTTGGATGGGGTGATGGATAGGAAAGGAGAAGAGTTAAGGTGGACTCCGAGGTTTGAGCAGAAAATCAGGGATGCCATTCTCAGAAGTAAAGAAGTCAGGAGCAGGAAGGAGACTGGGAGAAAGATAGCAATTTAGGTGTTGGGTAATACATAATTCACTTGCTTTGAAATAATGAAGAATGTGGTACTTGATTTGTTTGACCCATTTTAAATTTGGGCACTAGGGAATAGGTGGAAATAAGAACTGCAAAGATTCCAAATATTCTCTGATTTATCTTTCTTTGGAGAAGCTCATCCTTGGCAAGCCATTAGCTTTTAATTTCTGCCAAAGTCCTGCTGTTCAGTTATCTGAAGGGTGGGTGGGTGGGCAGAAGGGTGGGACTCAGTCTTTGACATCATGCTCATGATTTTTGTTTATAACGTTTTGATTTAATCCATTGCTGTTTTTTCCTTCTTAAAATTCACTGCATGCAGCAGAGAATATAATGCCTCTCCTGGTCTCTGGCACTGGGAAGATCAGGTTTTTGTTGAATATTCTATCAATTGATCAGAATTTTCTCCACATTGATATTCTGGAGTGGCAGTAAGTCAAAAGATTTCTTAGAAGCTCAGAGAGTGGCGCATATGGCCAACACATGATTATTCAGACTAATGGGAGAAAACCCTGGCATGGATTGCGTTAAGCCATGGAGAATGATCAGAATAAACAAAGTAGGCACTAATTCACAGCAGTTAATTAAATTTCCATTTACACAATTAGTTACTTTATAATTAGCCTAATTTTCCCTTCTGCCCCCACAGCAGGGAATAGTAAACACACACCAGGATATTCGTGGGTCACTCAGGAGAGGAGTATTGGGTGGTGATGAGAAGTATTTCTCACTTCCCTGTTCACTCATGCAAAGGTGCTACAGTGTGATAAGCTGATCTCTAGGTAAGTGGCAAAATGGATAGAGCACTGGGCTTGGAATCAGGAAGACTCATCTTCCTGAATTCAAATCTGGCCTCTGACACTTACTAGCTGTTTGACCTTGGGCAAGTCACTTACCCCTCCTTGCCTTAGTTTCCTCATCTGGTAAATGAGCTGGAGAAGGAAATGGCAAACCCCTCCAGTGTCTCTGCCAAGAAAACCTCCAGATGGGGTCACAAAGAGTCCAACACGACTGAAAGGACTGAATGGCAACAGCCATTAGGGCACAGAGTTTTGAGGACAAGAGGCATTTTCTTCCTCCAGTTTGGAGAGAGGTTTTTAAATTAAAAAAAATTATGAACTTGAAAGAACCCAAATAAAATGAGTATTTCCATATACATTATAGAACATAATAGAAGGATTGTACATGAAACTGATTATCTCTATTACATAACTGTTGCTTTTCTTTTTAAGTATGCAATACATTCAGTGTGAAACTTTCAGAACTACTCTGATTGTCTTTGATTTCTTTTGCCCTTCATTCTGTTCCCTTCTCTTTTTTGGGGGATGAGGAATCCTAACTCCTGCTCCTCTCCTCCCCTCCCATCCTTCAGTTTGGGGAGAGATTAGGAAACATGTCTATATTTAAAATATAAATATAGATTTAGAGGGGGAAGGGACCTCAGAGGCCATCTATTTCAACCCCCTCATTTTATAGATTAAACTAAGGAAACTGAGGCCCAGGAAAGTTAAGAGAATTACAGGGTTATAGATAACCAAGGTAACTCATAGGGTTATAGATAAAGTGTTGGAAGGGGCTTCTATTTCTATCTAGTCCAATTCATTCATTTTACCAATGTGGAAAATGAGATCAAGGGAGATTAAGTGAATTACACAAGATCATACATAAGCTTATAAATCTGGAGCTGGAAGGATGTCCATCCTGTCCAAGTGCCTCATTTTACAAGGAAATTGAGGCCAATGGAAGATGAGTGACATGCCCAAGGTCATATAGATAGTAAGTATGTCTACAAGTCAACAAGCGTTTATTAAGCCTTTACTTTACTTTACTTTACAAAGCACTGGGGGCAGCACTGGGGACAAAAAGAAAGTCAAAACAGACCCTGCTTTCAAGGAAGCACCATGGTAGAAGACACCATGTTAACAATTATGTTCATGCAAGATGCATAGAGGGTAAATTGGAGGTCATCCCTGAGGGAAGACACTAGCATTTTGGAGGTCTGGGAAAGAATTTGAGCTGAGTCTTGTAGAAAGTCAGGGAAGCCAGGAGGCAGAGAAGACAAGGGAGAATATTCCAGGTACAGGAGAAGTCAGTGATAATGCATGGATTTGAGAGAGGGAGCGGCACGGCTGAGGAGCAGAAAGGAGACCAGTGTCATTGGATTCTAAAGTATTTGGGGGGGAGTAAGGTGTAAGAAGTGGAAAAGGAAATGGCAAACCACTCTAGTATCTTTGCCAAGAAAGCCCCAGGTGTGACTGAAAACAACTGAACAATAGCAATAACAAAATTGTAAGAAGACTAGAAAGATAAGAAAGGATAAGATTATGTAGGGCTTTAAAAGCCTAATGGAGGATTTTGTATTTGATCTCGGATGCAATAGGGAGCTATTGCGTGTTTTTTTCTTTTTTTTGAGTAGAGGAATGACAGACATAATTAGACCTGTGCTTTAGGAAGATCATTTTGACAGCTGAGTGTAAAATGGATGGAATGAATAGAGCCTTGAGCTGTGGAGACTAATAAAAAGGCTATTGTAATAGTCTACATGTGCTATGTCATAGGAGCGAAGCAGATGATAAAAGTTTAAGTTTGTTGAGTGAGAGTGAGGAGTTGAGGATGCAACCCAAGTTATAATCTTGAATAACTGGGAAGATAGTGGTACCACTTATTAAATTTCCAATTGGGTCTTGTTTTTTGTTTATGGCCCCTGAATCAATGACTCTTTTTATTGTGTTATGTTCTGTAAAGGGTTATTAACTATCACTGCTCTTTTACATTTGTTCGCAATATCTCTGTGCCTTAATACATAGCTAATTTTTATAAAAGCTCTGCGTGATGTTAAGAAATATGTATTTTCTTTTGCTGTACCGTTTAGAAGATGCCATAAGTCTTTTAACTTTAGTTTTTCTAGTAATTTGTTCAGTTTTATATTTTCCCTTTTATCTTTCTGTAGACGTATCCAAAACCAAGGAAGGGATATTGAAGTCTCTTTTCACTATTGTGCTACTGTCTATTAATATTTCAATTAATATCTCCTTTATGAATTTGGATGCTAAGGCATTTGGAGTAGATAAGTTCACTACTGATGTTGGTTTGTTTTCTATGGTTTCTTTCAACATAATGTTTATTTATCCTATTTTATTTTTTGGATGTTTATTTTTGCTTTGTCAGATAGCATGACTGCAACTCCTGCTTTTTTGGATTCACTTGATGTATAGTAAAAATTTCCCCTTCCCCTCAGTTTTATTTTGTGAATGTTTATTTGATGTTTCTTGTAAGCAACAGATTCTAGGGTTTTGTTTTCTTATACAATTTTTTTTATTTCACTGGCTTGTTTAATCCATTCATATTTAAAGTTATGAGAATCATGTTTATATTTTCTTCCATAAGTCTCTAATATTGGATTTTTAAAGTTATGATTTTCTTCCCTCTTCTGCTGTATACACAGTATTACATTCTTTCAGTTACTTTAGCTTACTGTTTTTTGAAGTGGCCCTGTTCCCAAAGGTTTTTTCTCCTCACTGCTGATCCCCTCCTCCTGTTACTTACCTTTCCCTTTGAGGTTTTGCTTACTAGTTCCTTTTTCCTTCCTGCTTCTATCTGATTACTTAATTCTCCTTCTCTTTTTAACCTCTCAGTAAAGTAGATTCCCATTTCTTCTCCCCTTCGACTAGTTTCATTCATTAGTTTTTAAAATTTCATTTTTTGCACTCCTTTCCAGAGAGAGTTTGTCTCACTCTCTTCATTATTCCCCTTCTTTTTCTGTCTAGACTCTCATTCTCTGGTTCCTGGTCCCTGTGATTATCTAGTCTCTCTCTAGTCTATATGTTCCTCATGGAATCATAACTTCCGAGGTATTCATTCTGACCTTTACTCTTTTGGCAGTTTCTATTAGAGCTTACCCTGAGGATTCTCCTTTTCTATTATGTCTCACTCCCAGAACAAAGTCAATTTCTTCAGGTGACAGAGGACACTGGCCATGGTAGGAGCACTATGTTTCTGATTATGCAGCCCACCACTAATCTATATCCTTCCCCTAGTTACCTTCTTTTCTCCATTTGCCTCAAAATCTCCTCCAATGTGCTAGTGGTCTCCAGGATATCCAACTTCCTCCCTCCTCAGAGAGATCAAGTGTTCTTTTGAAGCATCAAATCCCTCAGACCATACCAAGCACAATGTACCCATCTCCCTTCAAAGAACATCTCTCTTCACCCATAGGAGCCTTCATCAGTGGATCCCCCTCCCACTACTAATGCAAATCTCCTCTTTTTCCTCTCCCTTTCAATACTTCCCTCCTCCTCACCCACTCACTTGTAGGTTCTTCTCTTCCTAAGACCACCAGGGTTACCTGAACCTCATTGCTAATCCTTGATTTGACCCATGAACATCACATACTTTCCTCTACCCCCTACTACCCTCTGCCCTTTTATTCATCCTCCCATTTTGTAATGTAGTCTCACAAAAACCATTGATTCATCTGTAGGAAGGGTGTCACCAAGTTCTGTTCATAATGTCCCAGGCTTGCCTCTTCACTATTACCTCCACCTGACTTCTGCCTTCACACCAACCCTGCCCCAGCTTGTCTCTAAATTTAGGAAAAAAGTTTCTTATTGGTCTCAGCTTGTTTGCAGCCTTGGTTCACCCCTCGTGCATCTCTATTATCTAGGACTTTTGAGAAGCAAATAATTTCTTCAGGTCTGGTTTTCTTTCTAAGACTGCTTCAAATGCTGCTCCTCCCCCCCCCCTTTTTATTGACCATCCATCTCTCTCTTTTTTTTTTTCATTTATTGTTAAGCTCAGATTTTCAGGATAGGTCACCATGGGCTGCATCCTGACCTCCATGACTCTTCAGAACACATTATTCCATTCCCTCCTGTGTTTTCTGGTGGGTATAGAATAGTCTTATGTTATTCTCATTTCTTTTCCTTTTTGTTTAAGGTCTTTCTCTCTCTCTCTCTTTTTTTTTTTTGCTAGGCAATGGGGTTAAGTGACTTGCCCAGGGTCACACAGCTAATAAGTGTTATGTGTCTGAGTTCAGATTTGAACTGAGGTCCTCCTAAATCCAGGGCCGGTGCTCTCTCCACTGCGCCACCTAGCTGCCCCCAAGGTCTTTCTCTTGATTGCTTGAAGAGCTTGTTTGTAAAGTGAATTGTTAAATTTAGTGGGTCTTGGAGTTTGCAGCGTTGGGTCTTTTCTGGAAGTGATTTGTGAATTCTTTCAATTGATATTTCATTTTTTATGTTCAGAAGTTCTAGGCAATTCTCATGTGTTATTTCCTGTATTATAGTGTTAAGGTTTTTTATCCTGTTGTCCTCCTGGTAGACCAATGACCTTTAGGTTGTGCCTATGCGTCCTGTCTTTGAGATCAGTATATTTTGCTTGCAGTGTGAGGATATTTTCTTTTAATGTTATTGTTTTTTGCTTCTCTTCTTCCAGATTGTTCTTCACTTCAGTGTATTTGCATATCCAATCTATTGTTTTCTCTTCTGTTTCTTTGCCAAGACCTGCCATCGCAGATTCTGGTTTTTCCTCTTCTACCCATTATTTTACTGCGTAGGTTGTAAATTTTCTCATAATTCTCATTTTTCTTTTCAGCCTCTCAGGAACAGCATGTTGGTTGTTCCATGTTCTCTTCAAATTCCACAGGGCCCTCTGTCTCATCAAGTGTTGGATTATTTTCCTTTGTTTTGCAGTATTTATTCATAGATGCCTGAACTCATTTACTAGATCTGGAGGCCATATTTCTTTCTGCTGTTAATGTTTTCCCTATTGATTTATTTGCTTATATTCAAGGTCTTTGAGTTTTCTTCTTCCTGGAATCTTTGGTAATTTCAATCTTTTTTTTTCTTCCCCCTCCCTTTATTTTTTCTTATTGCTTACTTTCTGACTCTTTAACTTCTCTCTGATAATGGTATTTTTTTGGAGGGGGCTGAATCTCAAAGCTTGTCCGCCTCCTCCCATGCCAGTTCATCCTACACCAGCCTAGATGACCCCAAATGACTTTTGGGTGGTTAGAACTAGCTGCAGCTGGAGGCTATGCTCTTTCCCTCAGGGTTGGTAGAATGCCTGCTTAGCCCTCCCTCTCCCTGCCAACTATGTCTTTCCTGCTCTCTATGTTCCTGGCACTAGAAGTTCAGAGAGATGCCATGCTAGGAGCTAGTAGCATGCTGTAGCACTAGCTACAGGGTTTGGTTTTTGTAGTTTGGGCCTCTGAGGCTCTGGGAGGAGGGGGGTGGAGAAGTGGAATGTGGTGTTGAGCTAGCCCAGACCTATGTCCTCTCCCTTTCCCTCTGCTCCTAGCACTCTTGCAGTTCCTAGCTTACCTGACAGTGTTCTGCCCAAAGGAAGGTAAATTTTGATGGCCAAACTCTACCTAGTTAATTTGGGGTTTACTGGCTAGATTTGCTTCTCAAAGACCATGCCTTCAACCAGACCTGTACAACTTGGCAGTAGGTAGGGGCCAAAATTAAAATAGGCTAAACTTCTTTGGCCTGATGATAGGTTAGACTAGAGACAGACCAACGTGGCCGGTTGCAGCAGATCACGTGACAAACAGGAGAGTGCACAGTGGCAACCTGACATTTTTCACAGGCCTCTGGAAATCTTTTGGCTGCTGGCAAACAGCTCATGGGCTGTATGTTGTGCAGACCTGCCTCCAACCCAGTTCACTCTGGATCTCACTGATTGGACAACTATAGGTCCCCGCTCAAACACCACTTAATGGTTATTTTTTGGGCCCTTCAGCTCAGAATGAAAGTAAATAGTAACTGCTTCTCTTTTGTCCAGCAACCCTGAGGGTCATCCTCTCCTAGTTTTATTTTTTAAAAAATTAAATGGGCCATCCCTTGACTCACTTCTTAAAGAAGCCTATTCACTGAATGGGTGTTGCCTCACTCAAAATGAGAACTTGAAAAAACCTTAGCTTAAAAGGGCCAAGGTCTCCCACTGCAGCCTGGGCCATCTCCAGCCATCCTGATCTATATCTGGCCACTGGACCCAGATGACTCTGGAGGAGAAAGTGAAACTGGTGACTTTGCATAGCCCTCCCTCACTCAAATACAGTTCAATTGAAAGTCATGTCATCATCTCCCTGATGTCATGGTCCTCTTCAAGAACAAAGGACGAACCACACATGACCACACAGCTCTCCTGCAGAGGTCTTTTGCACCTCACAATGTTTGTCACTGCGTCTGGCTGTGTAGCCCTAGGAAATTTCTGTAGTCTGGAGCTCCAGAGGTACTGACTCTGTCCCAGATGGATCAGACTTTTGAAGCCTGAAGTATCTCAATGGCCCTAGAAAGAGTGAGGGGAGACAAGGTGTAGAGTTGGATTTTCTTGTGGCTAAAGCAGCCTCAATGCTGGTAGCCTGGAGGGGGGAGGGGTGCTGAGAGAGCTCAGTGTAGAAGTCAAGTCAATCAACAAGCATTTATTAACCACTGACTGTGTGCTAGGTACTGTGCTAAGAGCTCAGATACAAATACAAGCAGGAAGATAGTGCATGCCTTCAGGGAGCTTACATTCTAACAGGGAAGACCACACATAAAAAGATGAGAAGGGGAGTGGAGCGTGGTGGGAGGAAACCCTGTGTGAAGACATAACATAAGGTCCAGGGTGCGATTCTATAACCCATATGGTCAGCTATAAGGGCCTCTTTGAGGCAGTTATAGTTTTACACAGTCTTTCCAGAAATATTACTCCCTTTCATTCATACCATGGTTATTATATTGTTTAGCTCTGCCAAGTACCCCTTTAATGTTTTCATTGATATAGCACTAAGTCTGTAAATTAATTTAGTTAGTATCATCACTTTAATTATTTTGGCATCTTTATCGGCAGTCTAATCTGCTTTTGACACCGGTGATCACCTTCTTGATACTCTCTTCTTTCCAGGTTTCCATGACAATGCTCTCTTCTGATTCTCCTGTCTTCTCAGTCTCCTTTGCTGAATCTTGATCCAGGTCATGCCCACTAATAGTGGGTATTCCCAAGGCTCTAATCTAGGCCCTCTCTCAGTACGCCTTCACTTGGCAATCTTATCAGCTCCCATGCATTCAAAATCAGAGGTCATGGGCTTTTTTTGTTTTACCTTCTTTTGGATTCTGGGAATCCTAAATCAAGGAGAGAGTTGAAGTTACTTTATCTTTGGTGCATAATTTCTGTTTTGGAGAGGTATGAGAGGTCGAGGCAATCAGAGAAAACTTCTAGTCCTCCATCTTGTTTATTACATGACCTATTACATGACCTAGAAGTTCCTCTATCAAAATATTTTTAAAAACAACTTTGTGGACTCCCAGGTTGAATTCCTGTCTTAAGGAAACTGTAGAGCTCTTTTGCTGACCCCAAGCTTCCCATAAAAGCAAATACCTACCTTTTAAATATTAGCATTATACTGGGGTTGCTATATGGTGATGAGAGTTGGAACACAGCTGCCTCTGAAGAACCTCCTTCCAAAGGGATGGAGAGATACATCTTACCATCTGCCCTGCTACTATGCCTCAATTTGGTTTGTTATAGAGTAAAAATTATATCTGGGCATGTGCTATTTGAGCTCATCTATGTGAGTAGGTTTGATGTATCACAGCTGGCTAAGTAAGAGTGGTAAGGAGTAAAATATAGGTGTGTATTAGTTTGCCCTGTATGAATGGAATGGTGAAGTACAAAGGCCCTTTAGGCCTTACCTTCTGGCCCATTTGCTTCTCTACCCTCTGGACTGCTAGGTACTGTCACCTGACCTCTTCATGTACCCTAAGAACCTATGAGACTTGCTGTTTGCCTTGTAGCTGAAACCTTAAGAATCCTGGGCCTTTCTATTCACCCTGCAGCTGAACTCTTTTATGTGCTGCTTTTATGTGAGTTTCCTGTGGATAGGAATTGTTTCATTTTTTCTTTTCCCATGTCCAAGCACAGTGCTTGACACATAACAAGTGCCTAACGATTCATTCAACTAAAAATGAGTTTGACACAGAAGTCAATGATAGATGTGAGAAGGCTGCAACAAATAACCAATAAGGAACTAAGGAATAAAAGACAACATCACAGAATTATATAATAGGAAGAGAAGAAGGGCTGGTCATGTGGCAACAATGAAGGATGACAGAGTGATGCATAGGTACCTTCAAAATGTCAGGAGAAATTGAGGGAGGTCTTCATTATGTTGGGTGGAACCCTTGTGGTAAACTTTTGGGAGGACATTGAGAAAAGGCATACAGATTGGGCAAACATGGATGGATTGCAATCTGCATCTTGGAAGGAACTCCCAAATCAATGAAATCAAAGGTTCATTTGAGTGTTTGAGAGTCATCAGGTATGTTTTTCTCTTTTTTTTTTGTCCAGCATAATTTGATATAAGCCTTTCCATCTTTCTCTGAATTCCCCATTTTCATTGCATTTCATTCACATATTGCTATTTGTTTATGCATTCTCCAATCAATGGGAACACTTTTTTAAAAATAGCTTCTTACTACCATAAAAAGATCTACTATGAATATTTTGTTACATATAGGAACTTTATTTACCTCCTATGGGTATATGCCTAGCAATGAGGTAAAAAGGTGATAAACAGTAGAATGACTTTTTGCAAATAATATCAAGTTGTTTTTAGTATTCTTGTCTTCCCACAGCCCTTCCATGACTATTTCCATTTTTTATCATCTTTGCTCATTTTAATGAGTGTGTGATGAAATCTTAGAATTGTTTTAGACCCTCTAGGTCTTACTCTGCTGGAAAATTTCCCTCTATATTAACATTAGACACTGGAACCTCATGCTACCACTGAGACTCTGTGGATGCTTTTTGAACATTCCTTCCATTTTGTTAAGGCTTGAAATAATATCCATGAATAAGGATTTTTGTATAAAATTTCCTTTGTTGTTTGGAATGATAGATTCATGACAAGAGATAAGCTGAAAAATATCCTATAGGGATTTCAAAATCAAATATTATATTCACTTTCTTCCTTGGCTTGAAGTGAAATTAGAACTCAATTCCCTTGAGTAATAGCTACCCTTTTCTCTCTCTCTTTCCTCTGATCACTAACATATCTATTGCTCATCACTAAAACATATCTCTTGCACTTAACTGAAGAATACTTCTTAAAAATAGGAATAGAGCATCTCAAATGGAAAACACGTTTTCAGAAACATAATAAATATTTCCTCCATATTGAGAGGACCTTTCATATTGAGAAGATGGTGCTACTTATTTTGGTTATTAGTAGTCCAATAACTTTGAATTATTTTTTTCAGTGATGAGGAGTTTATGCAGGACTATCCATCCTGTTTTGTCCAAGGCTTGCACTCCATAGTATAAGTGTAATATAGTGACTGAGGTTTGGGCTTATTTTTCTTTGTTTTTGCAAGACATTGCTGGGAAATGTGCCTCAATATTTTGTTTTAAAGCAAAACTCTACCTGGGCAAGTGCTGTTGGAGCTCATTTCTGGGAAATGGTTTAATGTGTTAGGCAGCTAGAGGGTACAGCGGATAGAACACTGGGCCAGGAGTCAAGAAGACTCATCTTCCTGAGTTCAACTTTGGCCTCAGTCAGTTCCCAGCTGTGTGACCCTGGGCAAGTCATTTAACCCCAATTGCCTAAAAAAGAAAGAAAGAAAGAAAGAAAGAAAGAAAGAAAAATGTGCTCATAGAGGAAAGCTTATGGGTTTTTACATTTATTTTTTGTTCCATGCTATTCAGAAGAGATGAGTTAGATAATGAAGAAGTCTTGATCAAGAATGGAAAATCTAAAAATATTTAAGCCTTCATCTTATTTATCTGGATTGGAGAGATTTCTGAAAGGACTTCACCTTCATTCCCACAATGGCTACCCTGCATAGGAATGAGTGGATAATGTTAGCAGAAGGGAATAAAGGGGAAAAAGAGAGATAGATTTAGGGATTACGAGAAAGTGGCAAAAGAGAAAGGAAGCAGTCACTTCAAGTATACTTCAGGGTTATTCCTGAATTTTGCTGTGGTCATAGTCGAGGCAGTGTGGAGCTGGTACTAGCCTGCTGATCTTAGAATCAGGAAAATGTGGGTTCTAGGCCATTCCAGAATCAAGAAGATGTGGGTTCTAGGCCATCCCTATGACTGTGTGTGTGACCTTTGGCCAAGTTGCTTATGCTTAGGACCTTAGGCAACTTGCTAAGACTAATAGCTGCAGAACAGCTGCTGATATGCTTTGATGGGAGTGTTTTTTCACTGGGAGTACCCCTCAAGGAGATCAGAGTCTGGACCAAAAAAACTTTTTTTTGAATGGGCAAAGGAGTGGGGCTGGTCAGCAGCTCTCAGGAGGCTGTTCTAGTCTTAGGAAATGCCAATGAGCAAGCAAGGTATTTAGAAAAGCAGTACTACTCTAAAAGATTGGATTTGTTACCCTTGTGACAGAGTTACTACTGGCCCAAAAGGCTCCATTAATACTACAGGAATGTCACTTCTATTGACTCCATTGCACACCCAGAAAACTGGGCAATTCTGTTCTTTTAACTTGCAAATACAATGCACAAAAAGAAAAAAAAAGTTCTGTTAATGACAAACTCAAAATAATAGTCTAATGCTTTTACAATATTCCCAATGTCACTTGGAGTTAAAATTATTGATAACTTTTTGTTTTTATGTCATATTCATTCCCAACTATATTCAACAAATCTTCTCTCAGAACAAAGATTAAACAAGAAAAAGAAAGAAAAACCAGTTTAGCAAAACCCACCAAGCACATCAACTTTATCTGATGATACAAACAATATTCCACGTCCATAGTCCTCTGTCTCTGCAGTGAAGGAAGGGAGATATATTTTCTGAACTCTTCACCAGAGCCAAGTTTAGTAAGTATAAGTACATAGCATTCAATTTTGTTTTATTGTTCTTTTTGCTTACATTATTGTAGATGACTCTGAGTATGGCTTTCCTGGTTCCACATACTTTATCTGGTATCAATACATACAATTCCTTACACGTTACTCTAAATTCATCTTATTTATCCTTTCTTATAACACAGTAATATTCCATTATGTTCACATGTCACATTTTGTTCAGCCATTCCCCAATTGACAGTTTGTTTGTTTGTTTGTTTGTTTGTTTGTTTGTTTGTTTCTTCTTCTTCCTTTCTTTCTTTCTTTCTTTCTTTATTTCTTTCTTTCTTTCTTTCTTTCTTTCTTTCTTTCTTTCTTTTTCTTTCTCTCTCTCTCTCTCTCTTTCTCTCTCTCTCTCTTTCTTTCCTTCTTTTTTCTTTCTTCCTTCTTTTTTTTTTTTGTTCCTTTGCTTTCTTTCTCTAAACACACAAAGTCCACAATGAATATTTTATTATATGTGGGATCCTTCTTTCTTTGTCCTCCTTCAGTTAGATGCCCAGCTAGTTGAGGTCCCTCTGGGTCAAAGGCTATGGCCATATTTTTTTTTTTAGCATAAGAAGTTCCACCAATAATGTATTCATGTCCTGTCTTGTTATAATTCTTCTTCTTCTTCTTCTTCTTCTTCTTCTTCTTCTTCTTCTTCTTCTTCTTCTTCTTCTCTTCTTCTTCTTCTTCTTCTTCTTCTCTCTCTCTCCTCCTCCTCCTCCTCCTCCTTCTCCTTTTCCTTCTCCTCCCCCTCCCCCTCCTTTTTCTTTTCTACCAGTTTTCTCATACCCACTGCCCATCTTGCCACCAACTGCTTTGATGTCCAGACTAGAAATCCCAAGGAAAGAGATGAACAGAAGTTTGGATAAAATAGGAGGGTCTTAGATCCCTTTAAGGGCCTTTTATAATGAAGAAAATAAATGCATATTTGGTTCTTTGGTTGCTAATTGAGGGTAGAGGGGTGGAGGAGTCAGTTTTCTGAAGTCTGAATTCAAGAGCTGGAAACTCAGACATGCAACTGTCTGCAAAGGAGTGCACTTAGAAGAATTAGAACCAGCTGGAAAATAGCATGTCCTTTAAAAATTCTGAGGAGGAGGCTCTGATATGGCCAAGTGGTCAACGGAAACCCTTTAGCTAACTTTCTCTATTGATGCAAGATAATGGAGGTACCATGACCTATGGAGCTTCTTACATCATTATAGAGTCAATGTCTGGCCAGAAATTGGTGGGTTATTTCTGTACAATTTGTATACAGTCCAGAATCCTGTGAGCTTCCTGGAGTTTCTATTAAGAATTCCTATCTCTCAGCAGTGATTTTCTTTAAAAAGAAAATTATTGATGCTTTTTGTTTTTATGCCACAGTAGTTTGTGGATATCTTTGCCCATCCCTCCCTTGAATTTGA
Organism: Phascolarctos cinereus; assembly: GCF_003287225.1. NCBI lineage: Eukaryota > Metazoa > Chordata > Mammalia > Diprotodontia > Phascolarctidae > Phascolarctos > Phascolarctos cinereus. The sequence continues at coordinate 322,970,024 of NW_027555847.1, forward strand.
CTATCTCCTGTAACAAAGAAAAACAGTTAAACAGAGACAACCAATAGAATCACCATGTTTATCAATGTATTCTGTCCCTGTTGTCCCTTTTTTTTTGTCAAGAAGAAAAATATTTAATTATCTGCTCTCTAGGAACAAGACTGCTTAGAGTGTCCAGAATTTTCATTTACATTATTGTAACCACTGTGCATTTTGTCCTTCTGGTTCTGATTCCTTCATTCTGCATTAGTTTATGCAAATCTTTCTATGTTTCTCTGATTTCCTCAATTTCATTATTAGTTACCCTGCAATGATTTTCACTAACACATCTATCGGCTGTGCCATTGGAAAAAACAAAACAAAATGAAACAACCACTGAATTGTTAACTAACCCCTTTGCTTGTATTTAGTCTCATTCCCTCAATATCAGGACTGTGTCTTATTTTTAAACATTTCACTTCCTGAGAATCCAGCACAGTGCTCTGCACATAGCAGGCACATATTAAATTTGTAAAAAGGGCAGAGTGGCTGCTTCAGGAGACATGAAAACAAAGGCTAGATGACCACTTATTGGATATGTTTATACTGGGGATTCTTTTTAGACATGCTGCTGCATGCATATATGTACGTGCATGCGTGTGTGTGTGTGTGTGTGTGTGTGTGTGTGTGTGTGTGTCTGTATCCTTTTTGGATAGAATGCTATCCCGTCCAACTTTAAAATTATGTTATTCTCTGTCTTTTCAAGAGCAATGGATCAAATATTTCTTAATAGATGTTACAGGTCTTTGTTCTAAAAACAATGACTAGTTCTCCTGCTAAATATGAAGGAACACAGATTCTTTGATATAAAATTGTATGTTTGTATGGAATGACAAAGATGTTCACACACATATTTACATATAATAAAGGCAGAAATCTGGAACAAATGACTGAGTTGTTGTAGTTCTACCTGTAATTCATTGTTCTTGCCTTCCTTTCTCCTTTTCTTTCTGTATTAAAAATTTTTTTTATGATGTCTTTTGTTTTTACGTTTCTGGTTTCCCAAGCATCACTCCCCCTCCCTGAAGGACATCTCATATAACATATAGTATTTCTTAAGACAAAAAAGAAAGCAAAGAGGAAAAAAAATCAACACCATGGATTAATACATTGAAAAAGTCTGAAAAATATGTGTAATGTGCAATGTGGGTGGACTTCCCACCTCTGTAGGTGGGAGTGTCTTCTCATATCTCTTCTTTTGAGCCCCTCTCCTTTTCATTTGCATGGGAGGCCCAAATGATCTTGGGGTTGGAAAAAATCATAGGACCTTAGACCAAAGCAGCCTCCCAAAAATGAATTTTGAAGGTGTAGGAGTTGGCATTCAAAAACTAACAGATGTTAGAGATGAATTTCTAACTCTAAGTCAGATGGAGGCTTGGGACAGTAGCAGTGTTCATGGTGACCAGGAAGAAATAGGTTCAAAAGTCTATTGAATGCCAACAAGTTCTACTTAATTATCTGGCTGTTCTCTTCAGTCCAGTCAAACTTACCTTCTCGCTATTCTTCACATGTGACATCTACCTCCTGCCTCTGTATCTTTGTACTGGCTGTTACCCATGCCTGCAAAGAAGTCCCTCCCTTTCTGCTATCAAGATGCAGTACAAATACCACTTTCTACATGAAACTTTTCCTGACTTCTCCAGTTCTAGTACTTTCCCTCCCAAATTACCTTGTATTTAACTACTATGTATTATTTGTATATGTCCTCTATATCTATCCTCCGTGTGTATGTATCTTCTCCATTATGGTAAAAGGTCCATGCAAGAAGGGATTGTTTTATTCTTCGTCTTTATGTAGTCAGAACCTAGCACACAGTAGGTACTTTATAAATACTTGTTGATTGAATAGACTTCATACCAAAAGACCTTCACCCTTGAGGCAAACATTCTTTTGAAGGGAAAAACTGTCCTCAGCTAAGACTCTAGGACTGACAGAATTTTATTTTATTTTATTTTATTTTGTTTTATTTTGTTTTATTTTGTTTTGTTTTATTTTAATTTTTTGAAAGAGGCCAAGGTTTATACATGGAGGGACATTCTGGCCCCATGTATTCTCCATGTGTGTCCTTATACCCTCTTTAGAGAAAAAACACTGTCACTTCCTGGGGTATTATCTATGGTCAACTTTTCTCTCCTTAAGAAGAGTCTTTGCTTCCACAAGTGAAGCTCTTTAAAACTAAGCAAGGTCTACAAATATTTATTACGTTTTTGAACCTAAATCATCTTGCTCATGAAGATCAAGATCACTGTTCCAAGCTTCTATCTGATTTAGGATTAGAAAATTCCCTTTAACTTCTGTCAATTTATGATTGTCACCTTCAAGCATCACTTTTAGGGAATGCTTTGGTCTGAGCCCTTTGTGATTTTTTCTCCATCTCCTAAGATTGGGTGTGCCATGCAAATGAAAAAGAAGGGGGAAGGCAAGAACAAAAAAACTCCAAGTGAAGCTGCAAGAAAGCATTGCCTTCTAACTCAATCCTCGGTTTCAAAGAACCAACTTTATTTTCCCCTAGTCAGATGCTAGGTTTGGAGGAGCCTACCTAATTTACTAAAAAAACTGAAGCTTGAAGCTTTTGGATGATATGCTAAAAAAAAAAAAGATGGCAGATCTCATTCCTCCTCTTAGGAGAAGTAGCACTTACGTTGAGGATGTCATTTGAAGCCTAGAAGCTGGTAGAAGAGACGATCTGTAACTATGGAATCAGTCAAACAATGCCTAGCAGAGACCATAAGATCATTAGAACAATACCTAGTAGTGACCTTGTGAGTGAGTGGCAACTGTGTGACCACTAGAATACCATGCAACAAAGACCAGATATTTGGAAGTGGTTACATGCATGAGACCAGTGAGAGAGGTCTAGTGGGAGCCATACAATTGCATCATCAGAAGACATTGGGAGTCTGGCAGTGTCATAGTCATATGTTGCCCCTCCACATATGTACCTAGACCACACATGTTCCCTACATGAATATCCCTCCAAAAGTATGACTTGTCTATACACATTTTTTTCCCTGTGTTCTTCCATGTATGCTTTCTGGCCACACATTTCCCCATATGTATGCCCCTACTTCTACATTACCTAGGTTTATCTACTCTTCCATTGATTATGTATATATTTGTGGGAAAATGTGCTCAGATTTATGGGAAAAATGTTCTATTTCTCCTTTCCTTTCTCTATTTTTTTAAATGCCTTTCCTTTGAACTAACTGTTCCAGCTTTCCAACTAGTAAAAGTAAACACATTGGTGAAGGCTCATGAGCTATGGTTTTCAGTGAATGTTGAACCATAGAATACTTTGATGCTGAGGAAGATTTTCTGGAGGCCCCACACATAAGAGGAGTGCTCCATATGCACCAGGGTTCTATAGTAATTTGTTTACATTTGTGACCCCTATGGCCTATGCTATCTTAAAAGATTTGAATAAACCTTCCAAATGACTGGATTAGGAGTGAAGGCTGGGGGATGATTTGCAATGAGTTATACAATCATCAAAGCAAGAGTAATGTCAGGTAGCAAGATTATCATGCATGTGTGTATGTACACATATATATGAAGATATTAGTAACTTTACTTTCTATTTTAAATAATAAAGCATCATTTGAAGTACATATGTATGTATGTGTGTGTGTAGCTGTCTCTAGAACAGTGACTGCTATGCTAATGGAAGGAGAATTCTATTTCATATGTATACATATATTAAGATATTTGTAATGCTCCTCTCTTATTTTAAATAATGAAACATCCTTTGAGGCATACATGTTTCTCTCTCTCTCTCACTCGCTACCTCTAGGACAGCAACTGCTGCTAGAGGAAGGAGAATTCTATTTTCCAATTGGAACACCCTACCCCCCTGTCTTCCTACCATTCTATCATTACTTAGAATATCATATTGAGTAGATGCCTCTCTGCCAGACAATATCGTACAACTTGGGAACCGACTGTTATTGAAAATGTGGGCCTAGGTGCCTTTTGGGCAGCCCTTCTGTTTGAATCTCTGTTCTATCACTTATGGTACCACCTGTGTGACCTTGGACCAAATTATTTAATCTCCCAGGACCCCAGTTTCCTCATGTTTAAAATGAGAGAGAGAGTACAAGTCAAAACAAGACCCACAAGTCAAGTCAACAAACATTTATTAAATACCTACTGTATGCCAGGCACTGTGCTAAGTGCTGGGAATATAAAGCAACACACTCTCCCTCCTTTCCCCCACCAAAAACCCCATGATAAAACATTGTTTTTAATCCTCATTCTCAAAGACCTCACAATCTAAATTTGTTACTGTTTGCCACAAAACAGAGTTTGGAATGAAACTGTACAGATGTGTATCTAAACTCTGGGTAGGGTGAGGATGGTGCTGGATTTGGTTACTGAAGTCCCCCAAGGGGCTTTTTCAGTTTAAAGGCTAATTCCTCTATGAGTCAGTCCCACACAAGCTCTGGTCCTGAGGGCCCCAGTGCTAAACTAACCAAAACAGAATTTGATCATTTGCTGTCTTTGGAGCTTCCAGCCAGGTTCAGCTTCTCTCAGGAAAAAGAAGGCTAGAATGTCAGTCCACATCAAGAGAAGTGTGCTTGCTTCTCATCTGACATTTAAGAAACAAATATATTAGGAAAAGGCGCTTCCCATCCTCATCAGGTAGGGGATAGTGAAACTGGAAATAGGTTGAGGATTTATTGTACCTCTGGTGACATGGTAAAGAAGGCAGTAAAATTGGTTTTCAGTATATACAGTAGCTGTTCACACAGCATGACGAAAGAAAGACCCATAAATATGAGAGGCCCCAGATGAATGAGGCCTGAAATGGAAAACCAGCCCTCATGGGGTAGTTCGGATCAAGGAACACAAATGGGTGTCGCCTCCAATTTGCCTACATTTCCATTTGATCTTTGGCTAGTCAGAAACATTGATGATTTTAGTAGGCTATAAAGGCCCATCTTTCTCTTCCCCCCTTCCCTCCTGTCTATTATAGTCCATATGGCACAATGGCCTCTTTGTGTAATAATAAGAGTAATAACCGCAATTTACATAGTATCTTAAGTTTATTGGCTAAAACACTTGATTGGGAGTCAGCAAGGCTCAGATTCAAATCTGTCCAGTGACACTACCTATGTGACCTTGGGCGAGTCACAGAACCATCCTGGTAACTCTATTTCTTATCTTTAAAATGAAAGGATTGAATAGATGGCCTCTGAGATCTCTTCTAGATCTAAGATCTAGAATTTAATTGGAGCAGGAAAGAAGCAGAAAGGGCTCTCACCTTTCTTATCAGGTAAATTATTGTACACTCTCCCAGAAGCCTGGGAGGAAGGAAGGGTTCATAGAAGGAAGTGGTAACAATAGGGAAAATACTTGATGATGGAAACAGGCAGGAATGGAAACCAGAGAAAGCCTTTCCTGGCAGTGTCCAAGCCTTGAGCAAGGGTGTACAGTGTAATTTGTTTCATATTAAAATTTCTTGAAGTAGCCCCTGTGACTGTATCTGGTTCTCAGATCTTTGAAGTTACTGAAGTAGCCAAATTCAAGAGTCTAGCAATAGAATTGCACTTCAGTAATATAAACAAAAAAGGGTCTAATTTACATTTGTTCCTACACCATTAATGTAAATTGGTTATTAGCTCTTTATGCTAAAGAGCAGTAACATAAAACATAAAGGTAGTTTTATTAACTACATTTTGCCCTCTGAAATCTGCAATGCGTGGAGCTTGCAATCAGTTTGTTTTTTCCCTGATGCAGTGTGGCATTTACTCCACCTAATTAACATATTTATTAACAGATTACTGCCCCCTCTTCTGCAATTTACATTTTATAACACATTGCCACTATGAAGTTAATAAGACAGCCATGTGCACAGCTTTTGAGATCCTATAGGAATGCTGCACTAGGCTTTTTCTCCTATTGCTTTCATTTCTCTTTTAGGCAGGAGTAATTAAAGAAAAAATGGCACTTACAAACAATTATAATGCTGGAAAAAGAGGGATGAAAATCAGTTTTGGTCATTTGCTTTTCTCTGCTGTGAATAAGAGCAGGTGTGTTGAGAGGTTTAGGTGGTTGAGGGTCAGAATTACTCAGCTGCCTTTTTGTCTGACCCCAAAGTTCAGCCTCTTGATTTGCTTATGAACCTGGGAAATGTTCCTGCCAACAGAATGGATGGGCGTACTCACTCCTTTCTGTTTTTCCGGTCACTAGGGAGTTAAGAGCAAGAAACAGCAGCAGAAATCAGGGACAAAGGAATACGTTGGTGAGAAAGCAGTAGGCAGGAAATTGCTGAAGAGTGACTTCCAACCTTCTTAGGCTGTGACCAGGTCCTTTGAAATTGCTTTTTTTTTTGAATTGTTGAGATTTCAGTGGAAGAGACAGACTACACTGAAGATGCTAAGAACAATAGGTATTTATTACAGATGTATTTTGGCTGATATTCAAGGCATCTAACCACAGATACCCGTGGACTGAGATTCAAAGGGGTGGGGTGGGACATAAGAGGGTAAGGAAGAGAAGAAGGGGTAAAAATACACAAGATCATAGTCACCCAAGACACAAGGATATGCCTAGATCTCCAAAATATAGGATATATCTATTCCTTAGGCGACAGGGGAGTTTAGTCCTTGAGAAAGATGATCATGAGGGCATGGCAAGAGAAGGAAGAGGATTAATGCTTGTTTGAGAGAATATCTCCAGGCCTGATCACCTGGATTTCAACAGTCCCTGCCCAATTTAGTGTGGGTATGCTTGGGCAAGTTCCACACAGTAGGATAGCTTAAGGATTCAGGAGATGTCCAGGTGTTTTACAGGGAAGAGGGATGGTGTCCACTCATCAGAGAGTGATTGGTTTTCCACTGCAGGTAGTTGCTGATTAATTAGGGTACCAGAGGAAGGAAGATTAAATATGGAGTGAGGGATTCCAAAGAAGTGTAGGGAAGGGGTACCAGACAAGAAGAAGCATCCTGTTCAGAGGAGGAGATTGTTGCAAGAATGGCTAGGTATCCTCCTCCTTCCTCATCCTCCCCCAACCTGTATTTCTTTTTGTTTAACAATAATTATAAAGTCATATTTATCATGATTATATTTGGTAACATGTATCCTTACTAAACATAGGATCATATGGCTAGAAGAGGCTTTAGGGACTATTGAGTCTAATTCCTCTCATTTTATAGATCAGTGAACTGAGACTGAAACAAATGAAGTGACTTACCCAGGGTCACACAGCTTGTTAAGTGTCTGAGGCAGAATTTTAATCCAGATCTTTCTGATTCCAAGACCAGTATACCACCTACCTGACTTTATGTACTATAGATACAATATACTATTATTTTTTACAAGATAAATGAATTAAAATTAATTTGATTTCAAGAAGACAGTGGAACATTTTAGGAGAGCCCTTGAGATAATTGTTGAGACCATTGGAGTATTATCAAAGACTGGAGAGGACAAGGGGACTCCCTCATGTAGCTCACCATAAGATTTGGGATTTTATTATTGTGAAATAAGCAGAGGGGTGGGCACCTCACGTGTAGCATGACTGTATGCCATCAAGTCGTGATGCCCTACTTTTAACAAGTACAAGGGACAGCTCCAGTTCCATGGCTCAACTGGAATTTATCTGAAGTTTCTTTTGGTTAGGTCTAAGGGTATGAATATAAAATGATGGTGCTCTACTTATGGTCTCTCTTGTCCTTAGGGTTACTTGCACTTGCCTGGGGATGATTTTAGCTTGCTTAAATTACTTCTGGGACTTCCATATGGGACCAGAGTCTGACCGTACCTGCCTTGTGCCTCAACCCTTCTCAAAGTAGGAATTTGTCTTCTGTCTCTCTAACTGCATAAACACCTCTTCCCCCATCACTACCATGGCTGTCATTAATCACACCAGACAAGGATTTGGTGGCTGCTGCATTTTCTTTGTTTATAATTGGACACATGACATACAAGACTATGGGCTGGGGTGGGGGATGGAATGGGCGACTGGTTAGGAAGTGAAACAATGCAGATGAGCACAGGCCACTTGGCTACTTTTGGAGTACAGAACTCTGTCTCTTCATCTGTCTCTTCCTTCTCTAAATAGAATATCACCAGAACAGCAATGAAGGGGTCCAGAAGCTTCCAAGGGCAAATTCAAAAAGAGGTTACTTAAATTGGTGAACAATATCCAGGAGGGGAGATTGAGAAGACAGAGTTACAGTTGTCATACTTAAATCTGAGTACCTGAGAAGAAACTTCCAAACGGGTTCTTAGCATGAAAATGTAAAGGGCTGGAGAACAGGAACTGTTAAAAAAAATCCTTACATCACCACTGCTTGCCTCCCCTCTCACCTCTGTATATACATATATATACACACATATATAATAATATATAAAAAATCCTTCTGTGGATAACAACCATGCTTCTGTATTTTCCATTGCCAGGGGAATTGGAATCCTCCTTTCCCTTGTTAGCCTGACTGTAGAGCCAGGAGGTTTTTGAAGAGAAGGGATGCCATCATCTTTCCCATAACCCCCTACTGGTTATTTTAAGTCAGGATGAATTTACTTGGTTGTTGAACTGAATAGCCAAAAGAAGCTTTTCACCCAAACCCACAGGAAAAAGGTGGTTCACCCAAAGAAGAATCAATTCATTGGCTTCCAGATATATTTCCAAAGCCTTGGAACATGAGAAGCATCAAGTGAGGGAAATGGCTTATATTAGTCAAGAACATAAAATCATAGAATCTCATATTTGGAAGGGACTTCAGAATTTGTACAATCCAACTAGTACCTAAACAGGCTGACAATGCTCTACTACAGGGGTGGAGAACCTGCGGCCTCAAGGCCACATGTGGCCCTCTAGGTCCTCAGATGTGGCTCTTTGACTGAATCCAAACTTCACAGAACAAATCCCCTTAATAAAGACTTGTTCTGTAAAACTTGGACTTAGTCAAAAGGCTATATCTAAGGACTTAGAAGGCCACATGTGGTCTTGAGGCCACAGGTTCCCCACCACAGTGAGCCTACAATGTCTCTCATAAGTAGGCACCCAGACTTCACTTAAAGACCTCCAGGGGCAGCTAGGTGGCACAGTGGATAGAACACCAGCCCTGAAGTCAGGAGGACCTGAGTTCAAATCCAGCCTCCGACCAAACACTTGACACTTACTAGCTGTGTGACCCTGGGCAAGTCACTTAACCCCAATTGCCTAAAAAAAAAAAGACCTCCAATGATGGTGAACTCACTGCCCTTTGATGTGATATATTTCATTTTGAGCAACTAATTGTGCCAAAATCTCCCTCTCTTACTTTTATCCATTATTCCTAGTTTTATTCCTTGGAGTGAAGCAAAGTCAAGTCTCATCCCTTTTCCACATTAAGACCCTTCAAATACTTGAAGACAGAGGTGATGACCTCCCTACATCTACTTTCCTCTCTTCTTCATCCCCATTTTCTTCAACCAATACTTATATGGCATACTTCTTAGTTTCCTCATCATTCTGTTTGTTTTTTTTCTGAATGTGTTCCAGTTTGTCAATGTCCATTCTAAAATCTCTCACACAGAAATAAATGCAATTCTCCAAATGTGATCTGACTTGGTCAGAGTGTAGTTGAACTATTTCCCTTTTTTCTGGATATTATCCTTCTTTTAATTTAGCCTAAGATCTTATTACCTTTCTGATTGCTATAATTATGTTAACACAATCTAGGATTACATTTTTTGGCTGTCAATCACACTGTTGATTCAAACTGATCCTAATGTCCTTGAAAAAGGCCTAGCTCTTTTTCACATGAACTATTCTCTAGCTATGTCTCCCTCATCTTGGATTTGTGTGACTTATTTTTTCCAACCCAAGTGTACAGCCTTTTATTTTTTCCTTTTGTTGTGACTCTTTGTGACCACATTTGGGGTTTTCTTGGCAAAGACACTGGAGTGGTTTGTCATTTCCTCCTCCAGCTCATTTTATAGATGAGGAAACTGAGGCAAGTAGGGTTAAGTGACTTGTCAAGGGTCACACATCTAGTAAGGAATTACTTGTATGACATGAGAGACACTAGCAAAGGACCAACCAGTATGCCATAACTACATCAAAGAAGGTGCTATGCTATATGAGTGAAGCAGAATTGTAGCAGCTCAAAAAAAGTGAGATGTCTAAATTTAGACACATCTCTATTCCAAATATTCATGTGGACTATTTGTGCCAGAACTGTGGTAGAGCCTTCTGAAGTCTTATTGGTCTAATCAGCCATAGTTGGACACATTGTACCTTAATGCCAACATAGTGACATAATTTTGGTCATCTTTGAGAAAGAAGGACAATTAACCAAGTGTCTGATGTCAGTTTTGAATATAGAACCTCCTGACTATGGTTAGGCTCTCTATCTACTGCACCAACTGGCTGCTCTATATTTCCCCCTACTAATCTTCATCTTTTTGCACTTAGTCTATTCTACTCTGTTGAGATCTTTTGGATCCCAATTCTATTGTCCAATATGTTAGTTATCCATTTTTGCCTAGTATTTTTTGTAATTTTGATAAGCATGCTATTTATACTTTTATCTAAGTCATTGACAAAAATGGTCACTCATTATATATACATTTTTCCAAGTTGTATAGATCAATATTCCCCTTCTCCCCACCTTTTTTTGGTTGGATCTTTGATTTCTCTTTGTGTAGAAATTTCCTATACTGATATAGAACATCAACTCCTCTGCAAGTTACAGTTTTAGGAAATTTCCTGGGGCTCTGTGACGTTAAGTCACTTGCCCTAATCACACAGCTAGTAAGTTTCAGAGACAGAATAGGAACCCAGATTTTGCTGATTCTAAGGCTGGCCAACTACCTTCACTAAGGCTGGCCAGCTGTCTACTATGGCATGCTACATCTCATCAATCTGCCATCTGTATTGTAATAAGGACAAGCTATAAACCATGACCTTGATTCTACTACTAAAATATTAAATTCTCAGAGAGCATTACCATTATTGATGACAGATAAGAAATTTAGGAAAAAGGTTACATCACTTGAAATTCACCATGGATTGAGCACTGGACCTGGAGTCAGGAAGACCTCAGTTCAAATCCTATCTCAGATATAAATCAGCTGTGTGACTGGGTAAATCACTTAATCTCTTTGTGAATCAGGTTCTTCATCTGTAAAATGGAGATAATAGCAACATCTACTTCACAAAGTCATTGTGAGGATCAAATGAGTTAACATATGTAAAGAACTTTGTAAATCTTAAAATGTTATGTAAATCCTGCTATTAATATAGCATTTTTTCTTTGAACATGAGATAGTGGAGAAAACAAAATTAATATATCATGATATAGTTTAACTAGAATTTTAGCAAAATATTTGATAAGGTATCTTGTACCATTTTTGTAGATAAGAGGGAGAAATGTGGACGATAATAGAGTTGGATTTGGGACTGGTCAAATAGCTGGAATAAAAGAGCAATCATTAATGGTTCAATGTCTATTTATCTACCTGACAGGAAGTCTCCAGTGGAGTTACCCAGGAATCTGCTTGGTCCTGAGCTTTTTTCACATTTTTTTTTTATCGACGTCTTAGATCAAAGCACAGGTAGCATGCTTATCACATCTGCATACAACACAAAACTGGGAGTGGTATCTAACATGCTCGATTATAGTCAGGATCCCAAAAGATTTTGACAGGTTGAATCATTGAATTGAACATATCATTTGAGCCAATGAAATCATTGGGTTGAATCCAATAAGATGAAATTCAATAGAGCTAAATATAAAATCTTATATTCAGGTTAAAAAATCAGCCTCACAAGTGGAAGACAAGGGGAAAACATAGTTAGACAGCAATTTGTCTGAAAAAGATCTGGGGAATTTGGTGATGTGCAGGCTCAATAAGAGACAGCAGTATGATGTGATGGCCAACAAAGCTGATGTAATCTTGACCTGCATTAGGAGAGTCATAGCTTCCAGGAATAATAGGGTTATGCTTTTCTGTATTCTGCCTTGATCAGATTATGTTTGGAGTATTGTGTTCAATTCTGGACTCCACAATTTAAGAAGAATATTGGGAAGTAGGAGAGTGGTTAGACTCTTTAGAGGATGACAACCAGGAAGGTGAGGGGCCTGAGTCCATAGGAAGATCATTTTAAGGAATTGGGGATATTTAGCCTGAATATGGGAAGTTACAAAGGGCATATGAAACATGTATTTAAACATTTTAAGAGCTTTATGTGGAAGAGAGATTAGATTTGTTTTGTTCAGTCCTACAGGGCAGAACCAGGGCAGGGAGTATAAGTTACAAAGGGGTGAATTTATGGTTGATGTTAGGAAAAACTTTCTAACAAATGAAGCTATTGAAAAGTGGCATAGGCTTTGGAAGAAGTGGGGTATTTGTGATTTGAGATATTAAAAATAACAGCTTGTGGGGAATATTATTGTGGGAATTCCTTTTTAAGTATGGCTTGTGCAAGATGGCCATTGGTGTGCTTTCCAACTCTTAAATTCAGTGATTCTATGACTATGATAAAAATCATTTAAGATAGATGAATGTGAATACATTCCTAAGATTAGAAAACATATGGAGAAGATGAGCTTGATAAAAAGTCTGTTCAATTTGAATTTAATTTGTTGAGTCAGATCAACCAATATTTTTTCATTAAGCAATTAGTATATGCCCAGCTTCATAGTAGGTCATTAGAGGAAGAAACTTTAAAGAAACATTTGGGACCTCATAGTATTTTTATTTTATTTTAGAGGCAATCGAAGTTAGGTGACTTTCCCAGGATCACACAGCTAGTAAATGTCTGAGGCTGGATTTGTACTCAGGTCCTCCTGACTCCAGGGCCAGTACTCTATCCATTGCATCACCTACCTGCCCCTGGGACCTCATAGTATTACATGGAGTTTCTGACCTCATATTAGTTAGTCTAGAGGAGCACTCCATGCATTCTTCTAAGATATGGACTGATGACCAGCTAAAGGTCGTCTGGACACTCTAAACCTTGGTCACCACTGGAATCCTTCCCTCCTGGTTATTTGCCCCTCTGTTCCTTTTATTTCTGATACTAGCCACAATTTAAGCAATAATTCTTTATTCACAAGGGCTGGGGCTTAAATCTATAAACAAATCTACAAATTATGAAGATATATAATTTTTGTCAGTGATATAGGCAATCCAAAGCAACCTCTGGCTCCAGTCAGAGTTCCTGCGAACTCACATTGGCAGCTTGGCTGTTATTCATTTAAGCTCAAAAGGGATTTGGAGTAGTCGTAGTAGCCACATGCTATTTGCCATACTAGAATCAAGAGTCTACAGAAACTTGTATTCCTCACCTAAATCTATATTCCCAACAATGTGGGACCAAACCCAGAAAGGTATTCTCCTTGGATTTTCTCTGTTCAGCATTTAAGGCCCTTTACAACATGACTGAAATCTTCCTTTACAATCTTATTTTACATTACTCTCCTTCCCGTACTCTGTGGTTCAGCCAAATTGACCTTGCTGTAACACACCCACACATGCATGCAAACACACCGATACCCACACCCAAACCCACATATGCACACCCCCCCACCCCATACCCACACCCACACATCCATTCCATCTCCTATCTCTACACCTTTGCATTGGCTGTACTCCACACCTAGAACTCCTCTCTCATACCTCTGCCTCTTAGAATTCCTTGTTTCCTTAAAAATTCTACCATGTCATTTTCTACATGAACTTATACTCTCTCTATATCTTATTATTTGCATATTGTCTCTCCCATTAGAATGTGAGCTCTTTGAGAGTAGGGACTTGGGATCAGGATCTTCCTGAGTTCAAATCCAGCTTCAGACACTTACTAGCAGAGGGACCCTAGCCAAATCACTTAACCTTGTTTGTCTCAGCTTCCTCATCTGTAAAATGAGCTAGAGAAGGAAATAGCCTGCTAAGAAAACCCAAAATGTGGTCACAAAGAGTCAGAGATGACTGAAATAACTTAATGACAAAAGCTTGATTAATGAAATGACAAGAGACAAGTCACTTCACCACTCAGGGCCTCTGTTACCTCATATTTAAAAGGAAAGGGTAAGTCTTGATATGTATTTCTAAGGTCCATTTGAGCTCTGAAGTCTTTGACATTGAACTCTCCTTGCCTAAATTTCTTCACTAATAAAATATGATCATTAAGAGAGTAAATGATGTCTTTGGTGCAGGGAATTTATGGGCCTTGCAAATGCTGGGATAGAAATATAGAAATGCATTATAATCATAATCATTAAATTTATAAGATGCTATGAAATAAGAAAGTAAGAATGGCAAAAGAGAGTGACCATAACTGGGATGAGAGGAAAATTGAACAGCCTACAGAAGAATTCAGAATGTTTCAAGAGAGGAATTAAAGGAAGAGAAAGTGTAAGAAGATAATGTGGCTAAAGAAAGGTACTAATACAGTTTTATAAAAGCATGTTGACAAACATGCTACATTTCTACTACAGAGCAGTAAAAAGCAATGCAACTGAGTTCTTGTCCACAAGACTCTTCTAAACAGATATAGAAAATGCACCAGCCTGAATCCTACTGGGGAAATCCAGAAAAAGTCACAGTGAGCCCTTTGTCTGGCTTAGGTTAGTATAGAGGGACAGACAGGGAGGTCTGCTGATCCTGGGGACTGGGTTGAGCACTCTAACACCAAGGGAGAGGCTGTGCACCAGGGTAAGAGGAAGTCCTAGACTCATACTATGGCACTAGGATGTGGACAGAGGCCAACTGGCAGGTTTGTCAACTACTACCCAGTTCTGAGTCACAGATCTTGAAAAAACTCAACACTCAGTACCCCAAGAAAACAAAAACAGGACCAGCCCAGACGTTTACTCCAGAAGTATGGCAGAGCCTAGCCCTAACATCAAGTCTGACATAAAGAAGTAGGCTAGAAGAATGGACACACAAAAAAAGAAGCTCACCAGAAAGAGTTATTTTTGTGTAGGATGTTCAAAGACACAAATGCATAAGAAGAGAATGAATTTGAAATATCTATAAGCAAAGCCCCAGAGAAAAACAAAAGTTGGACACAAACTCAACCAGAATTCTAGGAAGAGATAAAGTGAATTTTAAAAAGATAAAAAAAATGTTTTCATAAGTGGAATGACACCACTTGAGGAAAAAAATGAAAATAAATGAGAGCTATAGAAGAAAGAATTGGAAAGAGAAATAACAGCTTGGAATAAGGTATAAAAAACTTTGCCAAAGCAGCAAACCCCCTGAAGATTAGAATGGATCAAATAGAAGCCAATGACTCCACAAGGAAACAAGAAATATTAGCATTACACCAAAGAGATCAAAAGGCTAAAAAAAAAAATTGAAGAAAATGTAAGGTATCTCTTGTAAAAACAACTGGTCTAGAAAACAGATTGAGAAGAAAACATTTAACAATCACTAGACTATCTGAATGCTATGACCAAAAAAAAAAAGAGTCTAGACATCCCATTTCAAGAACTCTTCTTCCCCCTCACCCAGACCCTCCCTATATTTCTTAGAAGTACAGGGTGAAGGGGAAATAGAATAGATCTACTAGTCATTTCCTGAAAGAAATGAAAACTCCCAATAATATCACAGCTAAGATCCAGAGCTTCCAAGTCACAGAAAAAATTTTGTAGGCAGTTAGAAAGAAATAATTCAGGGAGCCACAGTCAGAATTATCCATGAGTTAGCAGCCACCACTATAAAGTAGCAGAGAACTTGGAATATGATATTGCAGAAGTCAAAGGATATGAGGCTTATAGCCAAGAATAACCTGCCCAGCAAAACTGGATACAATGCCATAGGGGAAAAAATGGACCTTTAATGAAATAGAAGACTTTCAAGCATGCCTGATGACCAGAGCTGTGTAGTAACTTTGAAGTTCAAATATAGGAGTGAAGAGAAACAAAAATAGGTAAACATGAATGAATAATGATAATTGACTTAACAAGGATGAACTGCTTGTATTCTAATATAGGGAGATGACGTGTCTCCTCTCGGAGCCCCATCATCATGAAAAGTCATAGAAGGAGTCTTAATTAGACTGTTATGTTTTGATGATTTTGGGGGGAAAATGGAAAGAGAAGTGAAGACATATAATTGGAGGGGAAGGAAAGGAAGATTGGGTAAAATTATCTCACATAATTAGGGTGCACAAATAGACCTCTATATGAACAAGGAGAAGGAGGTAGGGGGAGCAGCTGACCTTCCAACTCTATTTTCATTTGATCGGTTAAAGGAAGAAAGGATATACACCCACACATATACATTTGTAGAGTTGGTTGCAGAAATATATTTCATTCAACAGGGAAATGGGAAGGGAGAATTAGAGTGAGGTAGATTTAAGGGAGGGATTAGTCCTAAGCAAAACAGACTCCAAGAATGTACAAAAATTTTGTAGCTCATCTGACGTAGGGAAGATCAGGAATCTGAGAGGATACTCAAATTGGGGAAATGGATGAACAAGTTATGGTATATGAAAGTGATGCAATATTAGTGTGTTGTAAGAAGTGATGAAGGAATGGTTTTAGAGAAACCTGGGAAGACATGTGCAAACAGTTGTGGACGGAAGTGAACAGAACCAGGAGAACAATTTGGAAGAACAAGCAACACATCAATGTAATAAGCAACCATGGATCCAGAGGGTTAATAATGAAATATGATACCCACCTCCAGATAGAGAGGTTAAGGACTTTGCAGAAAGAGACAGTTTTTCAGGAGACAGGACATATCTAATATGGAAATTTTTTTAATTGACTATAAAATTTGTAACAAAGTTTGTTTTTCTTTAGTTCTCAAGGAGGGGTGGAAGAGTGTTGGCATTGGGGAATGTTAGAAGGCAGATTTTCTTGCTGATTGAAATAAATAAAATATAATTTAAAAAATCATATTGACAAGATCCAGGGGGAAATGAGAATAGAACTGATGGGCAGCATCTGTACAGCATGGGAATAGAAGACCTAGCAAGATGGCCAATATGAAGCAATCGCCTAAACTGATGCCTGAGGGCCATGAAGTAAGAAAGATTCAAGTTAGTGGAGTAATGCTGACCAACCAATCAGATGTGAAGTCGATGATGTATATCTTAAGAAAGTCAATACTTTAGCATCTTTGGGTATATACATATTTACATATGTATATATATATATATGTAATATTATACATATACATATACACATATACATATATACATATATATGCATACACACATATTTGGAGGGGGTGGGATTGGTTACTGCTATTGATCCCTCTGAAAGAGAAGGAATGAGTTATTTTGCAATAAATTTACAAAGTAATCTATAATACTCTACGGTCACTGTTCAGTTTTAGTTGAGGGTAGCCCCCTGTTGAAGGTCACTGACACATAGGACAAAATCAATTTAGGGATGCATAAGCAAAAAAGTAATTTAATTAATTAATTTTTAGGGTGGGGAGAGAAAGACAGATAAAAACCATCTCACTCATCCACTTTTAAAATTAAGAGGCTCTATCAAACTGTGTTCAATAAATAGACTAAGTAAATTTAAACTGTTCAAACATTGCTGAATACGTGTCAGTTTTACATTGTAGCTTAGTAAGGGAGGGAAGTGAGAGGCAGGGGAAATGAATAGGAGCTGGAGAGAGAGATACACAACCTCAATGTTTGCCAGAGCCTAGCGTGCTATATAAGGAAGAGCTATTATTATTCTTAATCTTTTTTGGAAAAAGAGAATACAGTCCATTCAATTTTAAAAGGTAAATATTTGCAAGACTCTGTTATAGAAAGTAGTATATTTGCTACCTAAAGTTTGAAGCACAAGAATTCTTGAAATCTTTCCCTAACTCTTTTTCCTTGAAGAAAAAAATTCCTAATATTTTGCTCTGGAAAATGTGGAGGGTCACATTGCACTTTAGAGAGAAAAAAGGTCATCTACTTTCATGGCGCAACATCCCCATTTTGTGGCCTTTTAGGATATTGCTGCTAAAGATTTTTAAAGCCAGTGCAGTTCTTTGTATAAATGTGGGTGGGCCTCTGGGTACTTGCCCCTCAGGGCCCAAGAAATGAAGACAAATCTGGGGGTTCCTGTGTGTTACTATAAGAATTAGTGAATGAACAAAGTCTAGATAGAAATCTAGGGCCACTCCCTTCCTGGGGCAACTTGGATTGACCTGATTGGGAGAGTTGAAAGCCAATGGTTGAGTCCAATGTAACTGGATTTAGCTTAAACTCTAAACTATACCTGCAACATTTGGAATGAAGGTGGCACATAAATTCAGAATTAGACCATGCTTTTTGATGTCATTCCATCGCTCCACAAACATTTATTGAGCACTTTCCGTGTAACAGGCACTGAACTGATTTCTAGGGGCACAAAGAAAGGCAAAACCATTGCTCCTGCCCCCAGACATTTTACATTCTGATCAGGGTGATAACATGCAAAAATAAATGATAAGTAGAAATAAATTTCAAAGAGAAGGTACTAGTGGTGGGAAATTGGGAAAGGCCTCATGTGGGGAGGTCAAGCTGGAATTAACCCGTAGACAAGGGCTGCTACTGATTTCCTTATTTAGTGGGGAAGGAGAGGTAAGGAGAAGTCTTGCCTTCTTGTTCTTGGCCTTAGAACATAAACTTTCCCACCTAATCTCATGTAGAATGTAGCTGAGCAGGTGGCACAAGGTGCAGTGTATATGACTAGATGTTCTCCATTTCATTATCATTCTCCTGGAGTCCCTTGGCTGGGTGAGGGAGTGAGGTGGTGTTTTGGCTTTGAGCATTGCTGGCTTGTAAAGTGATTCTGTTCTTCAAGAAATCAAGAAGAGAGTCAATATGGAATCTGGGGCTGCCTGAGACAGGGATTTGAAGGCAAGAGGGAACTTCTACTAACATAACCGAGTTCCACCAGCATTTGTCCTGTAGGCCTTAAGGGAAAGTACTATATTTCAAAGGAGAATGGATGTAGGATCAGTCTGTTGATCAACAGGCTTTTATGCACAAGGCACTGAACTAAGTACTGGGGAATTCAAAGACAAAAGTCAAATAAGCCCTGCCCACAAGGAGTTTGTATTTGAGCAGAGGACAGCGCCTACCTAAATAAGCATATGGAAGTAATTTGGGAGGGCAGGCACTAGGAACTAGGGGAATCAGCAAAGGTCCCATGAAGAAGGGGAGGCTTGATCTGAGTTTTGAAGGATTCTAAGAGGAAGATTCTAAGATGAAGGGAAAGGCAGGCATGGGGAGAATAGTCAGGGCAAAGATAGGAAGGAGATAGACTCTTGTTTTTAAAGAATAAGAGTCCTTTACTAGGTCTCCTTACCCAGAGCCCTGTTCCCCACTCCCACTCCATTCCCTGTGCCTTCCTCCTGAGATTACCTTCCATGTGTACTCTATATACCTTGCCCATACAGTATTATTTGCTTGTCATCTCCCCCAGTGGAATGGTTTTGCCTTTCATCATATCCCTAGCACTTGATTCATCATTGCAGTAAGCACTTCTTGGTACTTGTTGACTTCAGTAGGCCAGTTTGGCTAAACTGTAGAGTGAAGGAAGGGGAGTGATGAATAAAAAGGCTAAAAAAAGGCAGATTCAGGACAAGTTGCGAAAGGCTTCAAAAACCAAACAGAGAAGTTTATATTTGATCCAAGAAGCAATAGAAAGTCACTGGAGTTTATTAGGGGGTGTTCAAAAGGACTAGCACCACTGGTGTGAGGCCTGCTGAGCCCCTTTCAGGGCTGCTTATCCAACTTTGGTGTGCAACTCTTACCTGTGGTTCCAAGAAGCTGTAGCATGTACAGTGGCCACACCTGGTAAAACCTTCGTGGCAGATGGGCTAAAGTCTCAAACACATTGGTGAGTTAGGGGAATGTCTATCCCAAGCATGTGAAGACCTCTGGGTAGAATGGGAGGATCAGAACAATTTGTTTTAATAACCATGAAGGCAGCTGAAACAAGTGCTGTGGAGCTTGGTCAGACATTGAAGATGCCAAGGTCATCCACTGCATCTTGGGCCATTGCCATTTGTCCTGATGTTTGTTGTGCCACTGGACTTTGAAGAGAGAGTGGGACTGACAGCTTTGTACAACTCTGCCTTGCTTAAATCCAGCTCACACAAAAATCAAGACATCACCCTGATGTCATTGATCCTCTTTGAAATCAAAGGACAAACAATAATTAAGTAGAGTAGTAACATGATCAGACTAAGGCTTTAAGAAAGTCACTTTAGTAACTGTATGGAAAATCAAAAGGAGAGGAAAAAGATTGCAGGCAGGGAAACTTGTTCCGCTGGCTTGGACATCTTAACATGGAAATGGCCAAAGGGGAGAATCTTTATCACTGGGAGGAGGACTCCAAACTTGGACAAGGACTTTCTGAATGAAATGATGATTTGTTTGAAAGTTGGGTTGTTCCTCATGAGTGGGAGGAAGCTTCCAAATACATTACAGCCTAGGAGGCTATTGACTAGTTAGGGAAGAAGGGACTTCTGACATTTTCAAATGCCTGTGTCAGTGAGCCAAGACAGCCATATGAAGGAGACCAAGTTCTTACTTAGAGAGATGGTGTTGACAAATACCTGGAGATAAACTAATGAAGGGCTGTTTACTTTTGTACCAACAACCCATTAAGTTTGTTACTTAGATAAAGATTGTGTTTGGTCTTAACTTTATTTTGAATTGTCTCATTTTTCTTGGCTGGGGTCATATTATTAAACCTTTTTTTTTTGGTAGCAGGACAGTACCTTACTTATTAATGGATAACTTAATGATGATGATGCATGACAGAAGGAAGGAAGCTTGTAGTGCTATCAATCTGAATCCTAAAGTGGTATGGTTTGAGAAGCAGCCTGGCATTATGGAAAGAGAGCTAGCTAGCTAGGAATCAAGAAGTGCTGTGTTTGAGTTTTGACTCTGACATAACTATATAACTTACCCATAAGTCACTTAATTTCTCAATGCCCCTGGGAACTTCCATATTACTACAAAATTTTCCCCCTTAAAAATAATTAGAGGCAACTAATGGCCCCTGAAGTTTGATTTTGGATATTAGTGCCCTAAGAAACATGGATTACAGTGATAAGAAAACAGAAAAGAAAATGAAAGTGAAGGATGTCAGACCAGGTCTTTATAGCTAACCATAGCAACCACCCTAGATGTATTTATTTATAGAAAACTGCTTCCCACAATGGGGCAGTATTAGACTTTGAAACTAGCCAATTCAATTCCCAGGGAACATGAGCTCATAAGAGCAGAATGTAGAGGGAAAAGGATGGGGCTAGAAGGAGGAACATTATCTTTTAGACCCTTCCCCTTCCTCTAGAGTGTTGTTCTCCAGCTATATTATTGGTTCCTGGCAGCTTGGGAAGTTTGGAGGTGGTCTGTGGGTGGAAATGAGGCAGTACTAGATGCCTCCCCCTTGCCACATACTTAGACTGAGTTTCCATAGAGTTGTAGGGGATTCTGATATGATTTACAACTTCTGTCCAGCATCCTGAAAGAATAAACCAGTGATGATCAATTATTCTTCTGCAGGCAGGAATGTTTTTGAGGAAGGAATGGAGACAGTGTATCACTTCATACTTTATTTCTATGCTGCTACATAAGTTTCAAGCTGTTTATCATTATTATCATCATGATCACTGTTATTATAATGTGATTGTGAAACTTACTAGTCTTAATTATAGCAATTTTGAATTTTGATGCCATTTTATACTCTTTCCAGTTTCTACAAAGATTATAGAATTTTTTCATATAATTGAAAATGACTCTAGTTTAATGGGTTCATGGATTCATATAGAATTTCAGTCTTTGACTTTCTTATTAAAGGTTAGTGTATATCATCAGCTTCCTTTTAAATTACATCTTTATCTAACCCAGAAATGTGTGATCTGTGTGATACAGTAGCCTAATGTTCCCATTGGGTAGAAAATTATCTAATTTGAAATAAAAAAGAGCTAAGTGAACATTTTCATATGCAAAAAATAATTATAGAGCTTAATGGTACTTTGTTATTAGCCTTTGTTGATAATTTTTTTCTCCCAGAACTATGCCTGATTGGTTGACCTTCAAAAGAGATTTCAGTGGGCATATATGTACACATGGATCCCTTGTTGTGTGTACACACACATATCCAAGTCTCAAAAGGTTAAAAACCATTTGGTTTATCATTTGGTCATTCTTCATGAGTTCTCTCTTCTCCCATTTTCTTCTTTTTCATAACTCCTTGACTTCATCCTCCCTTCTCTTCTCCTCCTTAGTCTTCGATGATGAGGTAGCCCTTCTCCTTGACAAAGCCCTCCCCTCTTCTCAACCGATTGCAATCTTAATTATGCCCATCCCTTCCTTTTCCTTTCTTTCACCCTCCTTCCTTCCCATCCTGCCTCTCTTACATTTTCATCTTATCCCAATCTACTGCATCTATTCCTACTGTCCAAAGCTCTCCTGTCCTTAAAAACAAATGAAAATGTTATTGGATCCTTTCATCCTACCTCCTTTTTCTCTCATCAAAACCTTGAAAAAGCTGTTTATATTCACTGTCTCTACTTTCTATCCTCTCAATCATTCTTTAGTCCTTTGCAATTCGGCTTCTGAACTCATTACTCAATCAAAGCTGCTTTCTTCAAAGTTACCAGTGGTCTGTTAATTGCCGAAACTGTTTTTTTCCCAGTCCTAATCCTTCATGATCTCTCTACTTGATTTGATACAATTGATCACTTTCTTCTCTTGAATATTCTCTCCTCCCTGGGTTTTGATGGCACTATTCCCTCCTAATTTTCCTTTTCTCTGACTGCTTCCTTTCAGCTCCTTTGCTGGCTTATTCAACAATCCATATCACTCCCCCTAATTATCTGTGGTCCCCAAAGTTCTCTCCTAAGCTGTCTTCTCTCTTCTCTATACTACCTCTCTTGGTAGCATCATCAGCTCCAATGGGTTTTATCATTTCTGTGTAGATGATTCTCAGATCTATATATTCAGCCCCAGTCTGTGCCTCAAGCTTTAATCTTACACTACCAATTGCCTTCAAAATATATGCTTCAAAATGGTTGTCCCATAGACTGCAACTCAAACTCCACATGTCCAAAACCAGACTCTTTATCTTCCCCATTCCCAAACCCTCTCCTCTTCCAAAGTTACTAGTAATCTGCTAATTGGTCCCTATTTCTGTAAAAAATACTACCATCTTTCAAGTCTTCCAAGTTTATAATCATGTCATTATTCTTGACTCATATCCAATTAGTTGCCATATCTTGCTGTTTCTACCTCCACAATATTAGACTCCTTACACACACAGCTACCATATTAGTATAGGTTTTCATCATCTTTATGCTAGATTATTACAACAGCCTCCTATTTGGTCCCCTTGTTTCAATATTCTCCCCACTTCAGTCACACAGCTGCCAAAACGAGTTTTCTTAAATGCAGATTTGACCATGGTACTTCATCTCTCAAAACAACTAGACCAGTTATATATGAATAGGATATCCATAGGATGTCCTCTAGGATAAAATATAAACCCTTTATAACTTAATTTCATTTATTTAGTTTATAAACCCTTTGTAACTTAACCCAAACCTATTTTTCCAGTCTCATTGGACATTACTTCTTCTCCTATACTCTGTGATCTAGCCAAACCGGCCTTCTCTCTGTTCCTCACGGGTGACACTTTTTCTCCTTTCTCTGTGTCTTTTCACTGGCTATTTTCTATGTATGTAATTCCTTCTGCTTCATAGAATCTCTCTCTTACTTTAAGAATGAAGTTCAAATACCACCTTTTATATAAAGCCTTTTTTTGATCTCCTTGACTGCTAGTACCCTCCCTTCCAACCAACCTTTGTATTTACTGTCATTATATTTATTCTGTATATACACACATACATATATTCCTCATCTCTGCCATTGGAATGTAAGCTCCTGGAGAATAGGGATCGTTTTGTTCTTTGTTTTTGTTTCCTGGCACTCAAGACAGAGCCTGGCACATAGTAGACACATAATCAGTAATTGTTGATCGATGGATTCGAGCACTAGAAAATGGCTCAAAGACTACCTTTAAGGGACAGCCTTGGCTTAGGGTTCCTAAAAATAATTTAAGCTTTGGGGCTAATCTTAGTCTTATAAACTATGAATAGTGTGCTTGATCAAGTAATTCCTCATCTTATTGGTCTTTAATACTATCTTCAGAATTTAATTCAGTAATATTTGTTAAGCACTTGCTATGTAAAATAGGATACAAAAGTGAAAAAAGGCATAGTCCTTGCCTTCTAGGAGCTTGTAGTCTAATGGGAATGAAATGGTATGTATACAAATGAGTATGCTATAAGGTAATTTAAAGTACTATCCATTTAAAGCCCTTTTCATTTAGAAGAGCTTAGTATTGAAGGGACAGAAAAGTACTTTTACATAAAGAAAATTACTTAAATCAATAAATCAATTGATAAAGGATACAAGATTTGCCACTGTTACAGATGAACATTTGGATGTCTGAGATAACTGTGGTTAAATAAAAACCACTAAAATATGTATATGAAGAAATGCAGATTTCAGATGAGATTTGAATGGTTTTTGGACAGAAAAGGAGCTGTAGAATAAATGTAAAGACTTACATTCCCTTGTGAAGAATGTAGGATGATAACTTGGTTTGTATGTGAATAGTTTGGTGTTTCAAATGGACAGAGAAAGGACTTTTATTTATTAGAAACTGGAAAAATATGAGTATGAAAAATACAATTTCAAGGACACAAAATGAGATGTTGGAGTGGGTTGAGAAACTTAGAGCTGTAGGACAGTATGGCACCTCAGCTCATAGAAATATAACTATTTTATGACTTAAGAAGGTTAGAAAAGGAGAATTCATAAATATTTGGCAACTGAGGTATGGGTATGAATAAGAAACAACTATTGATTTCACAGGGTAAATTTAGTGAGTTGTTAGATTTTAAGGAGAAAATTAGTAAGAGCCAAGCGACTTTGATTTAAGCTATTGAAGGTAGAGGACAAAGAGGTTGAGACTGATGTGATAGAGTCCAAAGAACCTGGCAGAAAAGGAAAGAAACAGTTTGTTGAACCTGTTTGAAAAAAAATATCAGAAGCAGTTAGCTGACAAAAAGGCTGATTGGCTCAATAAAAACTCCAGCTCTAGCAATTTACATTTAGTGCCACCTAGAGCTAAATTGAGATGAAGTCCCTCAAAGGTGCCCATGGCTCTGGTTTCTGTCTGCTTTGGTTTGTGAGGGAAAAGCAGAAAAGGGAAAGACAGATACAAAGGCAGCTATTGCAGGTACTTGGTTATATAAAGAAAGCTGGCAAGGCTGAATAATTGGCTAGTCTGGTCTGTATACTCCAGAGGTAGTCCACTGAATGAACATTCCGGTTCTCTGACTTAAAGGGTGTTTAAATTAAGAGATAACATTTTCTAAATGCTCTTTAAGTGCAAATGTAACTTGAAGACCTTATAATTACTTTTAAGCATAGAAGAGAGGAGTATTTGTCTAGCTAGGGAGTGATGAAGACCAATAAATGTAGTTCTGTGTGGTGCAAACGTTCCTGAATGGACCAGTAACATCAGAGCCTGTCATCCAGAGTTGTAAGCTACTCTGAGCACATAGATTTTTCTTCTTTATGTATTTCCTTGCCAGTTTTTTCTAAGTATGTCTTTTCTTCCCAACACATGCAGAGTACATTAGTGGAGGAGTGTGACTGAGTTTTGTTGTGATATATTTATTATTTATGCATTTGCTTTAATATATGAGTACCTGTAAAATTGTTACTTCTTTTGCCTTATTGCTAAGAAAAACGGTTAGTTTTAAGGTCTCAAAGTGTCATTGTTGTGAATGGTTAGTTTGTATAAATAGAAGTACATTTGTGGGAGCTCGAGATCTAGAGTAGTGATTTGAGGAGTCTATTTCCTTTCAACAGAGTTACCTTTAGAATCCTAAAATCCCCTAATCTGGATCAGTCTCTGACTGCCCAGATTCTCCAGGTTGGCCCAAGTATCCTTCTCACCTCCAAGCAGTTAAAGACACTTTCATCCTAATGGCTTAAAGAGGTTAAGCCTCTTTTTCTGTTGAGTTCCTCCTTGGAAACTCCATTTGAAGAAGTACCCTTGCCAGTCAAGTTCACATCTGACCCAGGTCATTTCCTTACTCTCCTGACTATTTCTCCATCTACCCCTACCTCCATCCTTTTCACTTCCCTTTTATGTGTTGCCTTCCTACTATTGGAATGTAAGCTCCTTGAGGGCAGGATCTGTCTTTCTTTTTGCTTGCATTCATATCCCCAGTGCTTAGCACAGTGCCTGGCAATATTAAGCATTTAATAAATGATTTATGTAATTCATCTAATCCAAGAGTATAAGCAAATGATGGACATCTTTCTCTGGTAATCTAGACCTGCCAGCATGAGAACAAAGTGTAGTAGGTAAGCCAACCCAGATAGTAAGTAGGTGTCTACATGCCTGAAGTCCTATAAAATAAGCCTGTATTACAAAGAAACCCACCCCCTCCTCCACATGATATTCTCTGCCTTCAAGGAGCTAACAACTTAATGGGAATGATATAATAAGCATATAAACAAGTCTAATGTAAAGTAACAAGAGCAAAGGATCAATCCAGACAAAAGACTAGAAGAAATCTCACTGGGAAGAAATCACTTTCAATTGGGGTGAGAGATGCAGGCATCAGGGACAACACCATGGAGGCGGTGTATACCTGAGCAGGGACTTGAAGAAAAAGAAGGATTTTGCAGGTGGAGATATGGAGGGAGTCCTTTCCAGGTATGGGAGATGTCCACACGCATGGAGGTGGGAGCAGGTAGGATGAAATCAGGTGAATGTGTAGTAGTATATTTTGGCCACAACATAGGAGTATGTAAAAGAAAACAGTATGGAATAATTCTGGAAAGGTAGGTTGGAGTCAAATAGGGAGAGGGTCTTAAATGCCAAGCTAAGAAATGTTTACTTTATCCTATAGGTAATAAACAGTCATTGAAGACTCTGATCAGAGGCTGTGGTTAGATCTAAGCATTTTAGGAAGTTTAGTTTGGAGTCTGTGTGAAAGATGGCAATGGGAGAGAATAGGAGGCTATTACAGTAGTTCAGGTAAGCTGTGATGAGGTCTTAAGGTGGTGGCATGAATGGAGAGGAAGGGACAGGAGTGTGAGACAGAATAGAAATTATTTGGTAATTTGGTAACTGGTTAGATGTTGGGTGGGGGCCAGCTAGGTGGTACAGTGGATAGAGGGCCAGGCCTGGAGTTAGGAAGACTCATCTTTGTGAGTTCAAATCTGGCCTCAGGCACTTACTAGCTGTGTGACCCTTGGCAAGTCACTTAACCCTGTTTGCCTCAATTTCCTTCTCTGTAAAATAAGCCGGAGAAGGAAATGGCAAATCCCTCCAGTATCTTTGCCAAAAAAACCCCAAATGGGGTCATGAAGAGCCAGACATGGCTCAAAAACAACTGAACAATAGCTAGATTTAGGGGGATAAGAACAAAGGACTTCAAGGTTTCCAGCCAAAGTGACTTAGAGGATGATGATTGCATCAGTGGAAATAGGGAAGAAGGGCAGGTTGAAAAAGGGAGATGAAGAGTTTAATTTTGAACACACCAAGTTTAAGGTGCTTGTGGGACATTCAGGTGGAGGTGCTCTAGAAGTAGTTGGAAATATGAGGTTTGAGCTCAGGGGAGGGCTAGGACCTAGATACCACTAGGTTTGGGATTCATTTGCCTACAGGTGATAACTGGATGGATGAAATTCACAAAGGAGAGAGTGAAAACAGAGGAGACAGGAGGGAAAAGAATGAAGTCTTGGGTTTACTCATTCTTGGAAAAAATGAACTAATAAAGGAAGGAAGGAAACAAATGTATGTTAAATACCTACTATGTGCCAGGTACCATGCTAAGCACTTTACAAATGTGATCTCATTTGATCATCACAACAGCTCTGGGAGGCAGGTGCTATCCCCATTTTACAGTTGAGGAAACTGAGTCAGACAGCAACTTAAGTGATTTTTCTTGGGTCACACAGCTAGTAAGTATCAGAAGCCAGATTTAGATTGAGGTCCTCCTCACCCCAGGCCCAGCTTTCTATTCATTGCACCGTCAGCTGCCTCTAAGGAGATGGAGAAAGAGAGATTGGAAAGTTTCGAGGAGAATCAGGAAAGAGCAGTGCCAAGGATGCTAAGGGGTAAAGGAGCATTAAGGGGTAGGTGGTGGGGGCAACAGTGTTGAATACTTCAGAAAGGCCAAGGAGGAGGATGATGACCAGTAATAGACAATTGTATCTGGTAGTTAAGAGGTCCTTAGTGACCTTGGAGAGAGAAGTTTCAGAACAGTGGGGTCAGAAACCAGACTGTAGGAGTGAATGGGTAAGTACAGGATTCCTTATGTATTAGAGGGACAAGTTTTTATTATAGAAATGGACCAGACTCAGAAAGAAGGGGAACTCATAGTTCTAAATAGAGAAGTGGGTGTCTCCCAGGAGTTTGGAGGTTGACACTCTTGAAGGGGCAGCAAAAGGCATAGGCAAACTGTTCTAGATGGTTATCGTTAAAAGTCCTACCTGACCTGTCTCACATAACTTGCTCAAGATTCTCTCTCTCTCTCTCTCTCTCTCTCTCTCTCTCTCTCTCTCTCTCTCTCTCTCTCTCTCTCTCTCTCTCTCTCTCTCTCTCTCTGTCTTCTCCCTCTCTCTGTCTTTATTTCTCCTCCCTTTCCTTTCTCATTCTCTCTCTTCTCTCCCTATCTCTCTCTCTTTCTTTCTCTTTTAAATGTATATTTTATTCCCACATGTTAAAACAGTTTTTAAACATTTGCTTGTTTTTCTTCTGAGTTTCAAATTCTATTGGATTTTTTTTTTGAGGGAGACTGGGTATGATTGCACATGTATAATCAGTCTCTCTTAAAAATAATAAAGCAATATTTATGATTCATGTCTCTCTTAGTGTTCTGTCCCATGGCAATAAACAAAAAACAAATCAAAACAAAAGATGATGTATAGCAGTGCTAGCAAATTCAAATAGAAATAGCTACCTGTTTGTTGGATATTGACCTAGAAAACCACAAATTAACATTATCTATGTTGTCTTACATCTTAATTTATTTTGTTAAATATGTCCCAATTACATTTTAATCTAGTTCCCCTGTACTCAGTGGGCTGGGGAAGTTTGACACCTTTGAAGTCTGTGCTATATGTATAATATTCTTCTAAAAGTTAAGCATTGATGGGGAGGATAAATATAGAAATATCCCTTGAAAGAGTGGCAAGGTCTAGGTTCTATTTTAGGGGAGAGGAGAACTGAATATACTTGTAGGTGGAGGAGAAAGAGCCAGATGAAAGGAGGAAATGGAGGATTATGGAGAGAAAATAATCAATGAATGGAACAAGGTCCTTGGTGAGGTGAGGAGGAGGATGGGGGCCAGGAGGAGGCAAAGATGGAATTTAGTAGAGGAGTTAGCTTTAGCAAAGATGAGTGTCATCTCATTGCCTGAGACTACACTCTAGAACACACCTGAAGTACTGTGTCCAGTTCTGAGGATCACATTCTAGGAGGGACTCTGACAGACTGGATTTGTCCTAAATATAGTGAAGGTGCCTCAGAACCAGTATTATAAGACAGTTGGTTGAAATAATTGGGTATAATTATCCTGGAGAAGATGGGAGTTAGGGGAGGACCTGATAACTCTCTTCACATTGTCTAAGAGTCGGCTGTCTTTATGAATTTATAGGCAGGTAGATGGCACAGTAGATAGAGTGTGGGACTTGGAGTCAGGAATTCTGAGTTCTAATCCTGCTTTGGTCACTTAATTAGCTGTGGGACTCAGAACAACTCTTAGTTTCAGTTTCCTCACCTGTGAGATGGGGACAATCATAGCAGTGATTTCACAAGGTTGTTGTGAGCATCAGATGAAATACCATATGTAAAGTGTGATATAAATGCTAGCTGTTATTATTCATATTAAGTGCGATCATATGGAAAGGTTAGACTTATTCTTTGTTGCTCCTGAGGGGCGAATTAGGAGCATGGGGTGGAAGTAATTGAGAGACAGCTTTTGGCTCAATTAAACGATGGATTTTCTAATAGTTCTAGTTCTTGTTAATGGGTTGTCTTAGGAAGAAGTGAATTTCACATTATTGAGGCTGGTGTAGCTTCTCATCATTGAAGCCCGGGCTGATCCAGGTCCATCTCTTGGGATGTTCTGGAATGGGGAGGGGAAGAAAGGGAATACGCTGGTAAGGACCTAGCAAGTGCCAGGTACTGTTAAACACTTTTACAAAAGATCATATCGTTTGATCTTCATGACAACCCTGCAAGATAGGTGCTTTATGATACCCATTTTACAGTTGAGGAAACTGAGGCAGATAGCAGTCAAGTGACTGGCCCAGGGTCACACAGGTGGTAAATGTTGAAGACTGGAGTTGAACTGAAGTCTTACCTGACTCAGGACCAGCACTCTATCCATTGCACTACCATCTGCCTCTGGGGTATTAAGCTAAGGAGTTCCTATACCAGGCAGAGGATTAGACTAGAAGACCTCAAAGGTCTCAATTCTGGGATTCTAGAGGTTTTTTTCCTTTCACATTTCTATTTAAGAGCCATATTAAGTTTGCATTTCAGGGCACACCTAGTTATATGCTGCTGGGATAATTTGATAAGCATGTGCTCTTTTAGATGAGAAAATGCACCTCTCCCTTTCACTGGAGAGGTGGGAGACCACGGTGTGTTTCAAATGCTGTCAAATATATATATATATATATATATATATATATATATATATATATATATTGATAGGGGGTTCTGATAATGTTAATAGAAAATAGGAATATTCTTTTAATTTTGGCAGCATGGTACTAACAGAGGGTTTTGGCAGCTCTTCCCCCCCTTCCCCGCCTCCTGATTATGAATGTTTTTTTTACGTATGAAGTCATTAAAACATGTTTCCATATTAGCCATATCATAAAACAAAGCAAAAATAAATAAAATGAGAAAATTATATTTCAATTCGTACCCAGCGTTCATCAGTTCTCTCTCTGGAGGTGGAGATCATTTTTTCACCATGAGTCCTTTAGAATTGTCTTGGATCATTACATTGATCAAAGCAGCCAAGTCATCATGATAACATTGCTGTTACTGTGAATGATGATCACCTGGTTCTTCTCACTTCACTTTGTATCAGTTCATGTAGGTCTTGCCAATTTCTTCTGAAACCACCTCTTTTGTTGCTTCCTCAACTGATAAGCATACTCTTGATTTCCAATTTTTTGCCACCACAAAAAAAGTTGCTATAAATATTTTTGTACATACAGGTCCTCTTCCTTTACTTAGATCTCTTTGGGGTATAGACCTAGTAGTGGTATTGCTGGATCAAAGATATGCATGATTTTATAGCCCTTTGAGCATAGCTCCAGATTGTTCTCCAGGATGGTTGGCCCAGTTCACTACTCCATCAACAATTCGTTAGTGTACCTATTTTCCCTCATTCTTTCCATCATTTGTCATTTCTGATCGTGTGAGGTGGTACCTCAGAGTTGTTTTAATTTGCCTTTCTCTAATCAATAATGATTTAGAGCATTTTTATATAACTGTAGATGGCTTTGATTTCTTCTTCTGAAAACTACCTAATCATATCCTTTAACCATTTGTCAACTGGGGAATGATTTGGCAGCTTTTTATAGAAGGAAAAGAGTCCCAAAAGCATGTTAATGGTTGACTTGGGTGCTTCCCCCCCCCTTTTTCCCCAATCAGTAAGAAATAATAACATCTGTTTTCTTAGAGTAATTAAATAGTCACATCTGACATCTAAAACAAAACACGGCATATTCCAGGTCAAGGAATGGGTGTTTATATTCCAATTTTAATGAGTCTTTTTTTGAAGGGAGGAGAAATCAGTCAAAAGTGACCTGGAAGCAACTGGAACAAAATACTATGAATCACCTAGGGTAGCTTTTGTCATGCTTTGTTTTGCCCATCTTTGCAGAGTTCATGTTGTGGTTACTTGGCCAGGGAGAAAGCCTGTTTGTGTGCCCTAGCCCATGCCTGAGTGCTCTGAAGAGAAGCACCCAAGGCCTGGTGCCAGGGACGAAAGAATGGAGATAGTGATCTGGAAAAACTGGCAGTGAAGATGGGGTGGGGAGGAAGCCTGAGTACTCACCTGGGTAAAAAGAGAGCAAACTCTTGTATTGGGAAAGGATGGGCGGATAGGCTGAATAGAAAGGTGTATGTGTGCAGGGGAACTCCAAAAAATGCTGACTTTCTACCCCTATTGACCACATTTTTCTCTCACTAGATTAAGGGCAGAATGGAAGATGAAATAGACTCTTTCTTTAGTAATAACTGGCATGTATATACCACTTTGTTAAAAATACTTCATATGTAGAACCAGGAGAACAATTTATATGATAACAACACTGTAAAAACAAACAATTTTGAAAGCCGCAAGAACTCTGAGGACCAACCATGATTCCACAGAACCAATGATGAACCATGCTATCTGTGTCCTGCAGTGACTTCAGGGCACAGAATGAGAAATACCTTATGTATCTCTATCTCTTTTTATCTATTTATCTGTCTATCTTTCTATCCCTCCATCCATCTATCTATAAAGACCTTGTAACAAACACACAAAACCCAAGTGAAACAAATTCCCTTATTGACCATACTAAATGTATATTATATAATACTTACATTATTAATATTGATATAATGGTTCATGCATATTAATATAGCAACAATCAATACATATTTAACATTTTTAACATAGCCATGAGGGAATTTATTTTGCATGGCTTTTGCATCTTTGTTACAAGGTCTTCCCTAACTCCCCATTTTCAGTGGGGGGGGGGGGTGAGGAAGAGAAAAATACATTTTTGTTAAATGATAAAAATAGTTAAAAACTAGCCAATAAAAAAAATAAACCACTTCATAAATGGTAATTCATGTGAGCCTCACAACAACAATTTTACAGGTATGGAAATGAGTTCAATGATGTTATGAACATGTTGCACAGCTAGTAGGTGTCAGAGATGATATTTAAACCTGGATCTTCCTGGTCTCAAGGCAATCAATATTTATTATGCTAATTCTATTGGCTTTCTTTGTGGCCTTCTTTAAACCTGTTCTCGGAGGGTTTGTCTCTGAGGATATCAGCAACAAATGCGTACATTCTTTCTGGTGTGCCTTGTTTCTTAATCAATTCAATAAGTAATGATTGTCTATTATGTCTCTGGCCCTGACAGAGTGTACAAGGAATTAAAAAAAATAACAAATATCACTACCCAGGAAAAGAGCATAAGGTATACGGACATTTAGCTAAAAGAAATAGCAAAGACATACTCTTTCTTTTTAAAAGAAACAGTAAAGATATACTTGTGGGACTGCTAGGTGGAAAAATGGGTAGAATGCCTGACCTGGAGTCAGGAAGACTCATCTTCTTGAATGCAAATCTTGCCTCAGACACTCACTAGCTGATTGACTGTGAGCAAGTCACTTCACCCTGTTTGCTTCAGTTTCCTCATCTGTAAAATGAGCTGGAGAAGGAAATGGCAAATCCCACCAGTGTCTTTGCCAAGAAAACCCCAGTGGGGTCACAAAGAGTCAGGCATGACTGCCAACAGCAACAGAAACATACTCACATATCCCTATTGCATGGGAGATGTCAGGTGCCAGGGGTACTTCTGGTCTTGCTCTTTTCTCCTTGGGACATTTCAAGAGCCCAAGGAGGGGCCCAGGCTAGCCAGGCTCTGAGCCCCCTTTATCCCTTTGCTTCTACCTTTCTGCTAACTTTGGAGGTGGTCAATCTGAGAGGTGTCAGTGAAGGGCTTTTTCTGAGAAGGCATCTCCATTTGGGGAAATGCAACAAGAGGAGATGACATCATTTGATGAATGAACGAACATATGAATCAAAAAGCACTTGTTATGGTGAGAGATGTTATGATATGGCCGTTTAATTTGGTTGGTTGAGGTGCCTCATCCTAGGTATAACCAGGTGAGAAAATGCTTGTTTCCTATCTTGAGAGTGGAGGTGGGAAAGTATGCCATGTGTTTTGACTGGGATTATCATAAACCTTCCTCCTCCTAGTAGTTAGTACCTCCCTTTCAAAATTTCCTTGTATTTATTTTGAATATATTTTCTATATTAATGAATATATGTTGTTTTCCTCTAATAGAATGTAGACTCCTTGAGGGAAGGAGCTATTTCTTTTTTTTTTTTAATTTTGAGCAACAGTCCAGAATAATAGCTTGTATTTAGGGTATTTTAACGTTTGCAAAGCATTTTACATAATATGTTTTCTCATTTGAACAACACAACAACCTGGTAAGGGTAATGCTATTATTATCGTCCTCATTTTATGAGGTAGATAAACTGAGGTAGACAGAGGTTAAGTGACTTATCCAGCATCACATAGCTAGTAAGTGCCTGAGGCAGGATTTGAACTCAGTTCTTCCTGATTCCAAGTCCAGCAATCTATTCATTTGGCCACCTAGCTGCCCCAAATGGTGACCCCTATAGAGTAGATGCTTAGTAAGTAATTGTGGACTCAGTGATGAGGTGACTCTGAAGTCTTACTTGGTTACGTACAGCCTAGTGGCCTGCAGTGGTAAGCTGGTAAATGTTTAACAACTGGCTCTCCAGGAAAAAAAGTGCCCATGACAGTTCTAAGTTTCACCTGCATTAGAAATATTTTTCTCTATCATTTCTTTTAGTCTAGATAGTCAACCAAACAATGTATACAAATTGTTATTTGTAGTGTTTGCTGACTTCTGGGTTGTAAATGCTTCCAGTGAAAATTTAACATTTGGATCTCAAGAACCAGTTTGAGCTGGCTCTGGAACACCCCACTGCCTGTCAGGGGTGTCAGGCTCTCAGAAGCTGTGCCTGTGGAGCACTTACTGTCTGGTCCTTTCAGGCTGGGAAGGCTTAGGAGTACATGCATGTACTGGATCCTATGTCTTTTGGAGGACCAGCCCCAGTCGTTCATTAGAAGTTTATTTTCAGCACTCCATGATGATTATCTACAAAGCAGGAAAAAAGTTTTGGACTCCATCGTGGAGAGAAGACACACCTGGGTGAAAAGATTGATTCTTGAGTCAGCTGCTAGCTGAGGGTACAGAATTCTCTTTCCCTCTTTCGAAGAAGCTAAGAGCCTGTAGTGGGCCAAAAGCTGGCCTTAGCAGGGACAGATTGGGTGGTGGTTAGCCATGTGCTGTGTTCTGAGGAGTGGTGGGTAGAGTCCCCTGCTTCCCCAAATATCTATCCCAGGGCATGTCATTTGGCCATTTTATCATCATTTCTCTGAGACTTCTTAAAGCTTCTTTCAGAGAGTCCTAATAAAATGCAAGTTCTTAACAGTTAAGTCTTTAGTTACCAGTTAAAACCAGCTGCTAATAGTGGAAATGGATTGTTGGGGGTGGGATGGGGAGGGACTAGGGAAGGGGAAGAAGACCCTGAAAGACAACAATGACAATTGTGCCTACTTGGTATTTTTGCCAACGTGGGGTGGAGTAAACTTGCTTTGGCCATGTCTGACTTCTTCTCCACCCCCTTTTATATTGATGCCTTTTGTCGGGTTTTGTTTTACACTTGCAGTCATTTCCAGATATCCTTCCCCTCCCGCTCTCAAAAACCTTTACTTCCCGACTTTTGGAGGGATGGTGGCCATTCTCCTCATGACTCCCTTTTCCATTGTCCCTGGTGGGGTGGGGTGGGAAGGAGTTGTCACCTTCATAATTTCATCTCGTTGCTTTATGATGCTGCATAGGTTGACAAGTTTCCTTAATATTCCCTCCACTTTTCTCACAGCCACAGTATGGTGTTCATTTTCCTTCCCTTTAGGGCTGGACTACAAGACGAGGTTTCCAGATGTGAGACACTGGGCTTGCTTTCCATTACCCCTTGTGGCAGGAGCTGCAGACTGACTTCTAAATTCTAGGGGATAAAATTGTGCTGTGTTATGGAAGGGGGCTGTGAAACCAGAGTGTTTAAGGGCTACTAAAAATAACCCGGTGGAAAGGAAAACATTTGCTGAAGCCCTTTCAGGTGCAATTAAAATAAATTAGGATATTTCACCAATATAAGAAGCTATGTCAAGATTTCTGGAGGAAATGCGGCATAGTGGCATCAAAGCTACCCTGAAAGTAGTTTTGGGACTTCAAGAGTAACCAGAGAAGGCTAGACATCATTTCCATATTGTCAGCAGAGAGAAGTTTTCCCTTCCCTTCCTCTGCATGCCCACCAAAAAAAAAAAAAAAAAAAGAAAAAGATTTTATTCTCAAACACAGCCCTGACACTGGTCAGGCCTTTCTTAACACATCTCCACAATGTCTCCCAGGAATACTGAAGTTTGGGGAGCAGGTACTAAATTCCCTGTGGCTATGAGTGGCTAATGTCCCACACAGAGTATGTGTGGGACCTCCATGGTTCCTAGTCTCAATGTTGGTACCAGCCATGTGAAAATGAAAGAGCCTGATTGTCTCTAAAGATTTAGTCTCTGTGGGATCTCTGAGGGCTTGTAAACCCTTATAAATCTCCTTGACATAGAATCAATTAAATTTTTACTAATCTACTGTTCCAGGCACTGTGCTAGGACTGGGGACCTAAGTCCAAAGAATGAAACAATCCCTACTTGTAAGGATCTTTATGGGGGAGACAAAAAGCACATTTAGAAAACGTATGGTATAAATATAATGTGAATAAATTCAAAGAAATAAAAAGAGGTTAAATACAAGGTAGTTTGGAAGAAAGGACACTAGTGTTTGGAGGGAATAAATCAATTAATTGATAATCATTTATTAGGTGCCTACTATGTATCAGGCATCAGCACTAAGTGCTGGGGATACAAAAAGAAGCAAAAGACAGTCCTTGCCCTCAAGGAGCTTACAGTGTGATGTGGGGGAGACAACTAGCAAACAAATATATCTATATATCTATATCTATCTATCTATCTATCTATCTATCTATCTATACATATATATGTGTATATATATAAATATGTGTGTGTGTATATATATGTATATATATAAATATGTGTGTGTGTATATACATATATATAAATAAACAGGCTATGTAAATGGCTAAATATCATAAATAGAGGTTATTAACAGAAGAAAGACATTGGAATTAAGAGGGGTTGGAGGAGGTTTCCTGTAGAAGGTGGGATTTTCATTGAGACTTACAGGAAGCCAGGAAAAGGCCAAAAGAAGAAAGTGGGCCTTGAGCTGTGTATTGAGAGAAGAGAGGGATTCTAGAACAGTTCTTAGGTTATTGGCCTGTACTAGAGCAATTTCTCTGATCTGATGTTTAAGAAGAGAAGAGAGTGACAGATGGGCAGTGACCTAGGATGGCACCTCACAGTGGTATTTCTTTATAATCAGCCCATATTCCTTTCCCTCTATCCATCACCAAGGCAAAGTCCAGCAGTCCCCTATGTAGGTCCATCTTAGATCCCTGAAGTTTGCATGTTGCCTTATAAGTCTGTCCTTATTGTTCTCTGGAACCTCAGGTGTCTGGAGAAAATGACATGATTTGTTCTGTATTCTATACTCACAGAGGATGGGCTTGCACTCTGCCTCTCCCTGGGAATTGCCCTGTCTCTGTAATCTAGGTAGGAACACCTTGGTTCTTTGCCAGCTCATGTCCTTGACCCTACAAACCTTCCTAATAATGGGAAAATCAATGTCCATAGTCCTTTGACCAAAGCATTTGTTTGCATTATTAGAGAGGCTAGCGTTTTCCTAGCACTTAAAAAAACCCTCAACATTGTAGAACTACTTGCTCTAATCGCAGTTGGACAGAAAAGAGTTCTCTTTGTTGTTATTCTGAAGGTCATTTACATCACATTGTGACTTGGCTGTGAGTAAGTTCTATATGGAGGAGTTTCCTTTGGGCTACACTTAAAAACAAAATCCATCTTTCTTTTGATGAGGCCATTTCCTTATCCCTCAGCCCACCTTTGAATGAGCACAAGTTGCATCCTTGTTCAGGGGAGGCGTCACTCAGGAATGAAGGTGCCTAGTCAGCGTGGTTGGCTTTGGCCTTTAGTGAAGAGGGTTAAGCCTAGGGCCAGGTTTGAACATTTATTTCTTCATGAAACATTTTTTTGGTCCTATTGCCACAAAACTTTGCACTTGGGTAGCAGCCCTGTTCATGGAGAGGGAGAATGGGAAGTGGCACATAATGTTCAATCAGATTTTAATCCCATGACACTCAAAGGAGCTCCGTTAGCTTGTCATAGTATCTTGAGATCATATATTTAGAATTGGAAGGGATCTCAAAGGCCAACCAGTCTAATCCCCTGATCTTACAGATGAAGAAGCTGGGGCCCAGGGAGATTAAGTGATTTTTCTAAGGTTTTACAGTTAGTAAGTGTCAGAGATAAGATTTGAATTCAGGTTGTCTGACTCCAGAGCCAGTACTCCTTCTCTCACATCTTTCAGTTGATTAAAACTAACTGTGCTTTTAATGATCCCAAGATATTTCATGCTGCAAAATCCCATCTTTTTAACATTTTTTATTCCATAGTAGACCACATCTTGACCTTCACACAATTGACTGAAAGGCATAGAGTACACAAGGTCTTATTGCATTCCTTGTTTGTTGATTAAAAAAAGAGCATTTGATTCAATAGCATGAAACACAAAATGCAAATCTTTTACTTGTCCAATGGTTTCCCACGAGCACCTTACTTAAGAATTGGGAAAGAGGTACTAGGCTTAACGACTGTCATAACAAACAGCACTATGGACAGCACCTGCACTCTAGTCTAGGTCACTGGCAAATGAGTAGTGCCAGAAATCACAGGGCAAGGTTCTGGGGGTCCAAACAGAGTACCCAGAATGAAATGCATCATTCCCTCTTCTTCTGCACAAGTGCCCTGTTTTTTTGCATATTGGCTGTATGATGCAGTATATGTAAGGTGGATTTTGTTATTCTTTTTTAGATAATAGTTCCCAGGATCATAGATACTAGTTCCCAGGATCCATGGACATAAACAATTTCTACTGTGACTGCACAGTGAGATGTAACAATGAGATAATATAAACATCTGAGCGTAAGTTGTAAATACCTACAGCATATACTTTTTGCTAAGTCACCATGACGTTGCTAAAGTTAATGTGAACTTCTAAGGCTATTACTGGCAAATTGTCTTCTTTGTGTACTTCTCCATAAATCAAGTGAGCACTGGTCAGTAAGTATGGATTTGTGGAATGCACAAGCTGTAATGCTGTGTGTGTCTCGACTGGCCCCCATTGAGACTTCAGGGAATGTTGTAGGAGTTGGAGCTCCTATTCTATATTCTCACCTACCCCTATGAGAAGAGTAATTAGGAGATGCTATAGAAGTTGGTACTCCCATTATCAGCAACCTCATTGAGAAGAATAAATTAAACAACCCCTTATTATGTCTCTATTGCTGTCCTTCTGGCTGCCCAGATCAAGAGTGGACCTACTAGAAGCTGGAGCCCCAAAGCTGCTGTGTTACAGGCAGCCAGAGGCAGAGATCATAGATAGAGAGATGCATAGGGATAGTGGTAAGGATAGGGACAGGGACAGAGACTGGGAAAGGACCTGTGATTTCACTGATATGGTTTCCTGAATGAGGAAACTCCTTCTTCTCATGCAGGTTGGCACCTTCTCTGTCTTATGGCCTTAGGGGGTTGCCTCCTAGGCACTGAAAGATAAAGTTACTTTCCCAGAGTGACATAGCCACAATTTGGCAGAGGTGAAAGGAACTGGAAGGGCTTTCAATCAGTCGATCAGTAAGCATTTATTAAGCTCCTATTATGTACCAGGTATTGTGTTAGGTATTGGAGATACTAATAAAAAAAATGAAGCAATCTGTACTTTTAAAGAACTCTTAAATGAATCTATGAGGTGAGACAACAAAATCATCTACTCCAATTTCTTCACTTTATAGATGAGGAAACTAAGGCCAATAGAGGTAAAGTGACTTGTTGAAAGTCATATAGCTAATAAATGATAGAGCGTGACTTCAGATCTAGGTCTTCTGACTCTAAATCTGGTGGTCTTTTCACTGTGCCACACTGAGTCCCCCAGGGTCTTAAGTAACAGGGGATGCAGTAGTGAGGATGGAATAAACACTTCCCTTTTAGAAAAATCACTAATGCTTTAAGACTTCTTGGAGTCTTAATGGCTGGGGATGAGTCATCATGAGAACTCTCTCTCTCTCTCTCTCTCTCTCTCTCTCTCTCTCTCTCTCTCTCTCTCTCTCTCTCTGTCTGTCTGTCTGTCTGTCTGTCTGTCTCTTCTCTTCTCTCTCTCTCTCTCTGTCTCTCTCTCTCTCTCTTCTCTCTCTCTCTCTCCTCTCTCTCTCTCTCTCTCTCTCTCTCTCTCTCTCTCCTGTCTCAGAGGATAGGGATTTATCTCATTCAGGTGGAGCAGGAACTGGGGCCAGATAGCTCTGGATGTTTGACTCCGGATGTAAATCAGCTGGGAAATGATGAGGTTCAGGTATTGAAGCCAGAGTGAGAAAGAAAAATACCTTCTAGGATTCCTCTTCTTCACCTTCAGAAGAAGGGCATAAAGTACTCTAAATTATTCCCTCCTCCAATCTCTTAATCTCTGCCTTTTTCTCAAGGAGATAATTTATTGACTGGATCCAAGTAGCCTGAAATGAGAGAAAAGTAGAGCCCCTTTTCCTTCTTTTCCCACCTTCTGACAGCAAATAAATGCCGAACTTCCTTCATACCTACCTTCAAAGTGAAGTACTTGTTGTCTTTTCATTTGTTCATGTCTCGTGGTATTTCCATACCTGTTTGTTCCATTCTGGATTTGAAAGAGATGCTGTTTTCTTTTGCAATTTGGTTTTTTCCTCTTCTAGCAGTGAGTGAAAGCACATCTAGGATCTTGTCCTTTAAACCTGGTTCATCAACAACTGAATCCACAGAGAAATCATAGCTTTTTTTTTAGAGAGGTCTCCATTCACATAATTGCCACAATGCAAAGCTATAAAATTTCCACTTGAAAAATTGAATAGGTGAGAAGAAAATCACATCACACAGTTGCAAAAAAAATTAAACTCTGATTAAAAAGCTGACTTTAAATGAGAGAGCTCAGTGCAGTAATAATTAAAATAGACTCTCAGTGTATATGTGTGTGTGTATGTGTCTCTCTCTGCGTATATGTCACACCATTTCCAGAAACTGTCATTGTATGTGCAAGAGAGAGACAATGGAGAGGTAAAAATGAGATCATCTTTAAGCAGCTAAGAGGGCATCACTGTGAGCAAACAAGCCAGTCTCCTTCTTATGGTCCAGACTGGCTCTAGAGTTAGCTAATCAGACATTAATGTCTTTGTTAAATCCTGATTTGCACTATATACTCAGGAGTCTCAACATTCTGAGTGAGCATAGTACTCTAATATATAAGTGCTGAGATCTTTGGTGATTTCTGATTGGAAATGGTAAGAAAGACTTAGTGTAATTAATTAATTAAAAGCTTTGAAGCTTTGTTCATTTCTCTAAATCAGTTTTTTCTCTCTCTCCCCATTCATATCTACTTTAAGCACACACACACACACACACACACACACACACACACACACTCTGTGGCCTTCTGAATGGCTTGGTGGATAGAGCACTGAATGTAGAGTCAGGAAAATCTCAGTTCAAATCTGGGCTCAGGTACTTATTAGCTATATGACCTTGGACAAGTTACTTAAACCTCTATCTGCCTCAGTTTTCTCAACTGTAAAATGAGGATAATAATAGCATCTTCCTCACAGCTACATTTTGCTAAAAGGTACTATAAATGAAGTAATGTTCAGACGAAATGAGATAATATTTATAAAGCACTTAGCATAGTGCCTGGCACATGGCATGTGATTAATAAATGCTAACTTCTAAAGTTGGCAGGTTAGGGGCAGCCACCCAGATGAACTCTCCCATCATTCCCTTCCAAACAACTTCTCAAAATGAATTTTGCAGTAGCAGAGCCAGCAAAAGACCAATGCCAGACATTTTTTCCAGCCTGAGAAAACTTAAGAGGCCTGCAGGAGTAGTCTGCGATATGGGGATGAAGGCCTGTCTGGAGTGTGCATATGTGGTGGTGGCAACAGAAGCTGCAGTGTCAACTTTGGGAGCTCTCAGCCCAGGGTCAGTAAAGGGGTCAGACAACCGGTCAGAAGGAGATTACAAGAAACCCTTTGCTGGCACTGGGTATGGC
The DNA here is from genome assembly GCF_003287225.1 of Phascolarctos cinereus. Taxonomy (NCBI): domain Eukaryota; kingdom Metazoa; phylum Chordata; class Mammalia; order Diprotodontia; family Phascolarctidae; genus Phascolarctos; species Phascolarctos cinereus. The sequence continues at coordinate 323,012,137 of NW_027555847.1, forward strand.
TGGTACTGACTGGCATTTCTGGTGCCCCCATGCAGTTCTGGGTCACAGTGCCAGGGCAAGACTTCTAAGCACTCCTGATGAAAAGACCAGAACTGAATAGAAAACTTGACATTCAAATGAAAGACTCAAAAGAAGCATGAAAAGTTAAACATGAAAGACTGACTCAAAAAATTAAGCTGTTTGTATTCCCATATGGGAAGATGATACATGTAACTCTTAGGAACTTAACTATTATTTCGTTGTTTGTTGTTTGTCATTTTCAGTGGTATTTGACTCTTCATGACCATTTTTGCGGTTTTCTTGGCAAAGACACTGGAGTGCATTGCTATTTCCTTCTCTAACTCAGTTTATAGATGAGGAACCGAGGCAAACAGGGGTTAAGTGACTTGCCCAGGGTCATACAGCTGTAAATGCCTAAGGCCAGATATAAACTTGGGTCTTTCTGAGTCCAGACCCCATTCTCTATTCACTGTACCATCCAGCCGGCCTTTTTTTTTTTTTAATAAAATAATCATTATTAAGGCAGTTAAAAGGAGTTCGCATAGATAGAGGGCATGGGTCTGAGCTAATTATGTTGGAATCATCTCCAAAAAAATTGAAGTGGGAGAAATTGGGATGCATGAGGAGAAGGGGAAAGGAAGAGGTAGAATGAGGAAAATTTTCTCACATAAAAGAGGCACACAATGAGAGGCTTTTACAAAGGAGGGGAAAATGAGTGGAGGTGGCAGGCAATGCTTGAACCTCATTCTCATCAGAATTGTTTCAAAGAGGGAAGAATAAACACACACACACACTCAGCTGTGTATAGAAATGCAATTTACCCAATAGGGAAATAAGAGAGGAAGGGGATTAGAGAAAAGGGGGGAATGATAAAAGGGAGGGCAGATTAAAGGTAGCAGTAGTTAGAAACAAAACAGACTTTAAAGAGGGACAGGAGAGAGAGAGAGAGAGAGAGAGAGAGAGAGAGAGAGAGAGAGAGAGAGAGAGAGAGAGAGAGAGAGAGAGAGAGAGAGAACAGAAGAAAATAAGATGGAGGGAAATACAATTAGTAATCATAAATGTGAATTTGAATGGGATGAGCTCATAAAACAGAAGCAGATAGGAAAATGGATTAGCAACCCCACAATCAACAATATTTTGTTTATAAAAGATACACTTGAAACTGAAAGGCACAAAAATCTGAAGCAGAATCTAAGGTGCTTCAGCTGAAGTAAAAAAGGCAGGGGTAGTAATCATGATCTAAGATGAAGCAAAAGCAAAAATGGACCTAATTAAAAAAGATAATCAGAGAAGCTACATTTTTCTAAAAGGTACCATAAATGATGAAGTAATATAAAAATTTTTTACAGTAAGTTTCTCTGATAAAGACCTCATTTCTCAAATAAATATTTAGTATAGAAGTGAGTCAAATTTATAAAAATAAGAGCCATTTCCCAAATGATAAATGGTTAAAGAATATAAACAGGAAGTTTTCAGAAGAAGAAATCAAAGCTGTTTATAATCATATGAAAAAATATTCTAAATCACTATTGATTAGAGGAAGGCAGATTAAGTTAACTCTGAGGTACCACCTCACGTCTATCAGAAATGACAAATGATGGAGGAGATGAGGGAAAATGAATGAATTGTTGGTGGAGTAGTGAACTGGTCCAACCATTCTGGAAAAAATCTGGAACTATGTGCAAAGGGCTACAAAACTGTGCATACCCTTTGACCCAGCAATACTACTACTAGGCCAGTACCTCAAAGAAATAAAAGATAAAGGAAGAGGAGCCATATGTACAACAATATTTACAGCAGCTCTTTTTGTGTTGGCAAAGAATTGGGGAACAATTGAACAATTGTGGTGTATGATTGTGATGGAGTACTATTGTACTCTAAGAAATGATGATGGTGGCAGTTTCAGGAAAAAATGGCAAGACCTTTATGAACTGATGCACAGTTAAGTGAGAAGAACCAGGTAATCATTGCACATGGTAACAGCAGTGTCGTCATGATGATCACCTGTGAAATGACTTGGCAGCTCTGATCAATACAATGATCCAAGGCAATTCCAAAGGACTCATGATGAAAAAATGCTATCCACCTCCACAGAGAGAACTGATGAACTCTGAGTGCAAATTGAAGTATACTTTTCTCACTTTATTTTTCTTGCTTTTCTTGGAAACATGGCTAGTATGAAAATATATTTTGCATGATTTCGCATGTATAATTGATATCATATTGTGCCTTCTCAGTGAGTGGGGAGGGAGAAAACTTGGAACTCAAAACTTAAAAAGAAAAGAATGTTAAAAATAAATAAATAACAAATTAAAATATTAAAAAAGTTGTAGCATATATACTTCTGAAGTTATTAAAGCTTAAAACTGCATCAAAAAATTTCATTTCCTTCTTTCCTCTTCATTTTTCAAAGAAGAGAATAGAAATGAAGGGAAAGGGAGGGTGTTGATTACAACATTACTCTTCCTCATTGTTCCTACAGTTACATTAAGTTTTCTTTGGTCCTGTCTGTCATTTGTGTAATGTGGGGAGTCACACCCTTACATGTGGGTACTCTGTCCAAAGGAATATGAATTTTGATCGCTTATACTTCACAAAGTATCTTGGAGTTTGGGGACTAGATTTTTTTGTCTTTATTCTATCATTTTTTTTCTCCAATAAACTGGGACAATTAACTCTTTTGTCTCATGTAGTTTTCATTTATGATTTCTCAAAATATAGCTCTGGAAAACCAGGTTCTGTTAAACCTCGTTGTGATTCAAATGGAGCTATTTGACTGTGCCAAATTACTCCGGCTTTCACCAATTGGCCAATAATAGGTCCCAGCTCAAGCTTCACTGGCTCATTGTTTGGGTTTTGATGGTTAGGAGTGAGTGTAAATAGCAATTGTTTCTGTTCTGTCTAGAAACTCTGAGGGTCTTCCCCTCCCAGGCTGATCCTTTTATGACAAGACTATCTTTTGCCTCAATTTTTACCTAGCCTTTAATTAGCAAATAGGTGTTTCCTCAGACAGATCTAGGAAGACCTTAGCTTAAAAAGTTCAAGGTCTACCACTGCATCCTGGGCCATTGCGTCATCTTGATCTATGTTTTGCCACTGGACTCCAGTAACTCTGGAGGAGAGAGTGAGGCTGATGACTTTGCACAGCTTTGCCTCACTTAAATCCAATTCACTTGCAAGTCAGAACATCACCCTCCTGACATCACTGGTCCTCTCTGAGAACAAAGGATGAACAACATTTGTGTAATGAGCCATCTTTTTCATTTTAAGTACCTTTCACATTCGAGCTTTGTACTCCGGGTAGGCGCTAGGCTGATCCTGAACAGCATTTGAAGGCTCATATATCTTCTGAGCCATCCAAGTACCTTGTGGTGAGTTCATGTTTCAGGTTGAGACATGCATGAAGCCAAGCAAGAGGCTGGATCCTACAATTATTGCCATATGTTTATAGGGTTTAACTTTCACATTGAACAACTGGATTGCTTTTCAAGATGGGATGTCATCCTTTGCTTGAAAGATCCCAAGCTATATAATATTAGAGGGAATTTTATAGGAAGGACCTAGTATCTTGGATAGTAACTGTGGCTTCGTCTGTTGCCTTCATGTGGTTGTCTTCCAAATTCATATCTCCTCCCACAATTTGTGCACTTGTACTTTATTTCAATTGCTTATTGGAAATCTTTGCTTGGATGTCTGCCTTAATGTTAAACTCATCATGTGCAAAACTGAGCTCATCATCTTCTCCTCTGAAATATCCACATTGATAAGACCATAAATCCCATGAAGTATTTGGTATGCTTTATTGCTTCAATTTATGGAACTTCATAATCTTGTAAGATCAGAATTACAAATAACTCCATCCATAGATTCTTTTCCTAGTCTCATTTCTGTCTCATTGCTAGTCTCATTTCTGTCAATAATAAGGACCACAATTCTAATAATCTTCCAGGTTAGAAACCTGGGCATTGTCAATCAATCAGTCAACAAGCATTTATTAAGTGACTGCTATATGCTGGGTAATGGGGACATAAAATTAAAAAAAAATGATCAGTCCTTGTCTTCAGAAGCTTACCTTCTATCAAGGGAAAAACCATGTATAGATACATGTTAGTTCAAAATATATACAAAGTAAATGCAACATAATTTCTGGGTGGGGGTAGAAGCATAGTGGTGTCAAGGAAATTCTCATGTAGGGTCTGACACTTGGACTGAACTTTGAGGGAAGCTGGGGATTCTTTGAGGTGGAAGTTTAGGAGAAAGTGCTGTCTAGGGACACAGTCTGAGCAAAGGCGAAGGATGGAAAGTTGTATATGAGAAACAAGAAGTGGGCCAAATGGACTGGAAGGAAGCATGGGAAGATAGGCTAGAATCAGATTAGGATGGGCTTTAATTGCCACACAGAGCAGTCTGTATTTTATCTGAGAGATGTCTTTGACTACTTTCTTTTCTCAGACTTTATATTTGATCTATTACTAAGTCTAATCCTTTCTACCTTTGAAATGATCCCACTTTTATTCTTAGCAATACAGTGATCCAAGACAACTCTGAAGGACTTATGATGAAAGATGCTATCCATCCCCAGAGAAAGAACTGTTGATGTCTGAATATAGATTGAAGCATACTTTTTCAAACTTGTTTTATTTTTCTTGAAGTTTTTTTTGTCTATGTTTTCTTTTACAACATAACTATTATGGATATGTTTTGCATGACTACACATGTATAACCTATATCAAATTTCTTGCCTTTGAAATGGGGGTGGGGTGGGGAGGGAGGAAGGGAGAGAATTTGGAATTCAAAATTTTAAAAGTGAATGTTAAAAATTGTTTTTACATGTAATTGGGGAAAAGTAAAAATAAAATACTAAGAAAAAAAAGAAATGACTCTATGTCTTCATTCTCATTGCCACTATCCGATTCCAGATTCTCATTCAGCAATCAGTCAACATTTAGCCCCATTCTAAGACTTGCAGGTTCTTATTACCTCAGATATCATTCATTGATTCATGTTTGGTTCTTGGAGCTCTTACTTGGTCTATCTGTCTCTGCATCTTCTCTCTCCAATATCTCCTATATACTTCTGCCATACTAATCTTTCCAAAATATGATCTATTTTTTGCCAAGTCACTCCATTGTTCTGATGGCTGTCTAATATGTTGCTAAATTCTGACTTTCAAGCCCTCCCTATAATATGATTCTACTTTGCTTGTAAAATCTTATTTTCTCCTACTCGTTAGAATATATCTTTGATTTCACTTAAGGAGGTTACCTCACTGTACCTTACATTTGCCATTCTAATTTCTACCGCCGCATCTTTGCTCATCTGTTCCTATGTCCTGGAGTGCCTTCCTTCCTTCCTCCTTGTCACATATCTAAATCTTATTCATCTTTCATGGACAAGTTCAAGTCCCACATTCCACGAGGCCCTCCCACTTTGACAATTTGAGCTGATGTCATTCATTCCTTTTTCTGAACTAGCAATCAGCCTTCCAAATACTAACCTTGACTGGTGGAAATGATGATTTGTATAACACTTTACAATTTACAAAGTAGTTTTACATCTATGATCTCATTTGAACCTCACAACAATTCTGTGAAGTAGGCAGGCATTATTATCCTCATTTTAAAACTTGTGTGGCATGTATAATGCAGGTATCAAACTCTAGCAGCCTGGAAAAACTCCCAAGTGGAATCTGATCCAGATTGAAATATAATTGGAAAAGTTTTACAAAATAAATTAAAATATAGTATAACCTAGATAATGTTAATTTGAGATTTTCTGAGTCAGTATGCCACCTGTAGGGATCTGTTTCTATTTGAATTTGACACCATTGGTAGTGAATAGAATGATGGACTTGGCATCAGGAAGGCCTGTGTTCAAATCCTATGTCAGACACTAGTTGAATTTAGATTTCCTAAGTCTCAGTCAGGCTCTTTGGACTCCCAATCCAGGCTGTCTCTTGTATTACTCCAAAGGACCTAGAACAATGATGTTCAATGTGTTTAGTAATTATCTTCTTTTTGATTTACTGTCCATTACAGTCTGAGGAGATTCATTGGATTAACATCTTTACAGAAGAAAAAATGAGAAATTATTCAAGGATCATTGTGAGAACTCAGAGAATTTTTGGTGGGCTTCCAGTGTGGATATTTTGAACAAACTCTGGACAAATACAATGAACATTTATTAAGCAACAATTGTGTGCAGACTACTGTTTTGATTCTGGAAGTACACACAAAATTTAGATAGTTATTAGGAGGTTTTTGGTGACCTCAGAAAGAGCCGTTCCAGGAATGGTGGGGCCAGAAGCCCAATTGCAAAAGGTTGAGGTACATGTGGTTAGTTGAGGAAACAGAGGCATTGGGTACAGAGAACTTACGCAAAACAAGTCTAGCAGCAAAATGGAAAATGAAAGAGTCAAGGAAAATTTATTAAGTGTTTACTATGTGCCAAGCACTGTGCCAGAAATACAAAATCTTCAATCGCTTCTCTCTCTTCACTTAGCTCTCTGTTCCTGCTTTATAGCTTTTACCTTTCTACCTTATTTGTGTCTATGTCTTATCTTTTCTACTATCCCGGAGACCCCCTGAGGGTAGAACCTTCATCCTTCATCTTCCTCACCTCCGCAGACCCTGGCAGAGTGCCTTACTCATATATTAATAACATAATTATTTGAGTTGAATGTGGGTTTACAGAGCTTGTGTATGCACTAAGTTTGTGGCCGAGAAAGGCAATCGACCCCAAGGGGAACAGGGATGAAGCTGAGCCAAACCAGCAGAGCCATGTGGGGGTGAGTTAGCTCTCCTGCTGGCTTTATTGCTTTTTGCCTCGCCAGGTTTTTCAGTTATAAGTTAGCCTATCTCTTAGCAGTTACAGATTCAGCCAGTGAGTCTCCTGTGCATCCAGGTATAAGACTCATGCAGGAGATAATATGAAGGGAGACAGAGGAATGTTCTTTACTCCCACTGAAATAAATTGCTAGTGTTGTTTTGGCCCTGAATGTCAGTTAAGCTCAGTCTATGCAAAAGCAATACAAGAATGCTTTCTCTGCCTCATAGTAGGTTACAATACTAATCTATACTTTGTGATACAGTGGAAAAGGCTGTGACTCAGTAGTTAAAAGTTGTTGTTGGGTTGTTTCAGTCATGTCCGACTCTTCATGACCCCATTTAGGGTTTTCTTGGCAAAGATACTGGAGCTGTTTGCCATTTCTTTCTCCAGCTCATTTTATAGATGAAGAAACTGAAGCAAACAGGGGTAAGTGACTTGCCCAGGGTCACATAGCTAGTAAGTATCTGAGGCTGGATTTGAACTCAGGAAGATGAGTCTTCCTGACTCCAGGCCTGGCCCTCTATCCACCGTGCCACCTCACTGCTCCCAGCAATCAGAGGACCTGCATTCAAATCCTGCCTGGGTTGTGTGTTACTTATGTGGCCTTGATCTTAATCTCTTTGTGCCTCAGTTTCTTTTTCTGTAAATGAGGATTGGACTAGATGGCCACTGAGATCCCTTCCAGTTCTAAATCTATGATCCCGTGATCTCTATGGCCCTACATAGAGAAAGATGTACTTTATTAAAAGTAAATTTAAGGATGCAACGTGGTGTAGTGGAAAGAGAGCCAATCTGGGAGTTAGGGAGACCTGGGTTCAGGTCCTGCCTCTGGCCATTCCAGTTGTGTATATACAGGCAAGTAACTTAAACCCTAATCACCACAGACAACTCCTTGGGATGCTGATATATCTTAGTAATGTCTGTAAGTTACAGGGAGTGGCCATTCTGCATTGGTGAAAGTTCATTCCACACAAGGCATTCAGCACATATCGTAAGTCTGGTCCAAAGACAAACCAATAAAAAGTAAAGAGAAAGCTCCTGGAGAAATTATCTCATTGCAGGAATTTCTCCACACTAGGATTAATCAATTATTGATTGATTGATTGAAATCACTATCCCATTGGAGGAATTTCTCCATGTACAGGTCATTCCAGAACCTCAGGAGTCCATGTTGTTAGATGACATCATCAGAAGACTTATTCCTTTGCTGTGCATAAATAATAGAGCCAGCCTTGGAGCCAAGCAGACCTGAGTTCAGATCCTGCCTCTGACACATCCTAGTTTTGTGACTCTGGGAAAGTCACTTAAGAAAATAAGTTGCAGAGAATGTGCCATCCTGCATTAGTAGAGGGAATTTCCTCAGGTGCCTTTTCTCTATATCAATGAAACCATAGGTCTAGTCCCTATTCCTATCCTTACATAGTCCACAGGAGCACAGATCTGGATTTGTGAAGGTGTAGGACCTTGGGGTCCATCTTGTTCCGTTCTTCTTATTTTGCATAAGAGGGAACTGAACTGAGGGCCAGGAGGTTAAGTGACTTGTCCTGGGTCACACAGGGACTCAACATCAGAGTCGGAATTTGAACCCAGGTCCTCTGGGTTAATATTGGCTCTTTCAGAATGCTGAGAAGTGCTTGAGTTCAGTCAGAGAAAAGGGGTGGCAGTCTGTCTTGATGGATGCTTCTGTTTTTTATATCATCCTTTCATCTCGACTTGGAAGATCTGGCCCTTTGTAATAAATAATGCCTTTTCTACTATCCCTTTCTTAATTTATTAATTTTGCTTCAATAATATAGTTCCTTACTTTATTTTTCATTAAAGAAAACCCTTAATTTTTCCCCCTCCATCCCCTCTAACCCATAGTTCACTTGTTTCTCACATATTAGGACATTCTGAAAATTTCCCATCATTACATGTAAGATGTCCTTTCAATAACAAGTCAGGATCTGCAAAATTCTAGCTTATTAGCCTCACAGCCAGGAGCTAATCAGCCTCCTTCATTTCCTCAATCCAATTTAGAGTCTGAGAGAACGTCTTCTGCCTTACCTGTCTTCTCCCTTGTTCTTTTCAATTTTGATTTATTTCATTGTGGATGGCTTTTGGAAGATTCTTGGACTATGTCCAAACACACACACACACACACACACACACACACACACACACACACACATGCACGCACAATTGGCTTGAAAATTTTGACTGAATTTTTAAACACTTGGTTGATTCTATGAAAAAAATCAAATTTATTTTTCAGTAACATTACTAATGACTACCACAGTGCTTTCATATTTGCAAAGCCCCTTACATACTTTATCTTAGTTAAGCCTCAACAAAAATGCCATTATCTTCATTTTATAGATGAGGAGACTTGAGTCTGAGGGAATTGAAATGACTTGCTCATAGCCACATAGCTAGTAAGTATTAGAGAGAGGATGTTAACCCAGGTCCTCCTGATACTAAGCCCAGTACTCTATACAGTACACCATGGTGCCTTAATTCTACTGGAAGAGCTGGTTTGGGACAGTCAATCAAGCATTGGTTCTGGAGTTAGAGGACCTGGGGGAGAATCATTCCTATGCCTATATGACCTTTGGCAAGTCGCTTCATCCTTTGTGCCTCAGTTTCCTCATCTGTTAAGTGAAGAGGTTTGAAATGAATGATTTGAGAGGGCAGTGTGACACTGACTTGGGAGTCAGAAGTCTTGTGCTCAAATCCTGCCTCTGATACTTATCTGTATGACAGTGAACAAGTAACTTAAACTTCTTGGACTTTGGCTTCTTCATCAACACAATGAAGAAGTTGGACTTCATGGCCTCCAAAATCCTTTCTGGTTCTACCTCGATGATCTCTAAAGCTCCCTGCAGCTTTACATCCGGTGATATAAATAATTTTTCCCTTCTAATTTCTTAAATTTTCTTCTTTCTCTATTCATTGCAAACCAAATGAAATGTTTCCCTTAAAGTAGAGGCATTTCTTTGATGGTGGAGCAATTGAATGCCCTGCCTGAAATGTCAATCCTTATAGCTTCCTAAGGTTTGAAGGTATACCAAGAGTTACCTTTCTGTAGTGTTGCCTCCATCGAGGAGAATAGCTTATGTCCTTTGAGATGTGAAGTAGCAAAGTGATTCCACCCAGGCCTAAGAGAGTTAAAGGAACAGCAGTATAGATGCTTACACATTAAATATATGTTGACTCTTGTATACAGTTATGGAAACGTACCAAGGTTGACATGGTTAAGGTTAATGAAGCAATTAATTTTATATAGGATAACTGGCACATAGACTGCTTTACTTTACTACATAAACATTATAATGAGAGACATTCTATAGTCTCTTCATCTTTAAATTAGTTTTTCACAGTTATTAATCACTATCTGGTACCAGCTGAAACAACTGCCTTTGGAGATGCCATAAATCTGTGAATTGAGCCCAAATAAATGGAGGTGTTGGTCATATAGACATTTCAATCTTCCTATCCTTCTTACACACACCCACACACCCACACACCCACACATCCACACACACACACACACACACACAGACACAGACACAGACACAGAATTTTTTTTTCATGAGGAATATTTAGCATATAACATTTATAGATCCTATAACAGTACAGTAACACCATCTGGCATGGTTGCAGAATGAGGTTTTCTGAATGACAGAATTTTCTGCATAACTGAAGGTTAATGATTTAACCTTTTTTTGTTTCCATGCTTTTTTTTTTTGATAGAAATCTTTCTAAAATGTGCAATACATTTCCTTGCCTCAGTAGACAAAGAATTCTAAGCAGATAAAATAGATGAAGATGCCTAAGGGTCATTATAGGTAGTTATTATTCCATACTAAGAATGTCAATAATTTGGGATATTACGATGAATCTTTGTTTACCTCAGGATGTATCTTAGAATTTACTTTCTTGAGCAAGTTCCTGACATAAGTTTTATGTCTTGACATTTGATTTTTTCTCATAAAAGTGGAGTACAGATATGTAGCTATAAAACTTCTTTGGTGGTATTAAGGGGGTACTTTTCTGCAAAATTAATTAGTGAATCAAAAGCTGAAGCAGCTTTGTCTTAAGTTGTTTTCTCATCTTCGGTAACATCATAGTCATTGTTTTCCTGATTAGCATTCTTTGAATTTTTATTTTTATTCATTCAAAACCTTCTCCTTTCCTCATGTTGTACAGTGGATAGAGGGCTAGATTTGCAGTCAGGAAAATCTAGGTTCAAATCATTCCTTTGACACTTACAAACTTGTGTGAATCGGAGCAGGTGGCATAGCAGCAATGGATCTCAGTTTCCTCATCTAGAAAATGAGATGGTTGAAACTAGAAAGCCGACCTTAAATCTATGATCCTATGATGTCATTCTTTAGCTCATTTAATTTAATTCAGGAATTCTTAAACATTTTTTGTGTCAAATATACATTTGGTAGTCTGGTGAAGCCTATGGATTCCTTCTCAGAATAATGATTTTAAATGCCTAAAATAAATATACAGGATCACCAAGGAGACAAATTATATTGAAACAGTTATCAAAATATTAAAAAAGTACGTAGACTCCGGGTTAAGAACCCTGTGGTTGGAGCCAAGTGTTGTTGTCATTTTATCATTTAGAACGTTGCTGCTATATCCCATTAAAAGGAGAAAGGGGAGGGGGAGAAGCATTTATCAAGTTTCTATCATGTGCCAGGGGCTGTGCTAAGCACTTTATGAATATTATATCATTTGATTTCACAAAAATCTTGTGAGGTGTTATTATCTCCCCATTTTACAATTGAGGAAATTGGGGCTTCTTGTTCAGGTATTTCAGCTGTTTCTGACTCTTTGTGACCTTATTTGGGTTTTCTTGGGAAAGATACTGGAGTGGTTTGCTATTTCCTTCTATAGCTCATTTTATAGATGAGGAAACTGAGACAAACACGTGTCAGATAGCTTGTAAATGTTTGAGGCAGGATTTGAATTCAGGTCCTTCTGACTGCAGGGCAGTCACTCAATTATCCATTGTACTACCTAGCAGACAGAAGCGAAATGATTTGCCTGGGGTTGCACAGGTAGTGTATGAGGCTAGATTTGAACTCAGGTCTTCCTGACTCCAAACCTATCACTCCATCTTCTGTGCCACCTAGCTGCCATAAAAGCCAGGTCACTTTTGATGTTGCTATTGTTGTTGCAACTAAGGGCATAAGTGCAGCTTCTTGTTTTCCCTTGTTTAACCGTAGATTCTGCAGTCTCAGATGGTTGAGAGCACTGGGCTTATGACTGTTAAGCAACGGAGGTTCTACTGTGTCCAGAAAGGCTGTGGAAGATTGGTTCAATTTCTTTGTACAGTTACATCACTATGTAACTCTGGTCATCTGGAAATGATCATTCTTGGCCCCTACTCCAAAGGTACATTGTGTGAATAGATGAAATGATGTTTTCATAGGATTTCTTAGCTTCTGCCACCATTTTATAGTAAGAGCAGGGTTGAAGGCTAAGGGGGAATTTAGAGGGGGAGAGATAGAATGATTTACCAGATGATGGCAGAATTGGAAACAGCACAGAACTCCTTGGCTCCATGGCCCCAATACCACCTTGCTTTCATACAACTGTCAAGGTCTGTTAATCCGATTAGAGAATTGATTGTAGGAGTCCTTGGCTCCATTTTCTTCCTTTTTGTCCTCTTGCTGCCTCCTCTCCCTATTTCTCACATCTACTTGGTCAGTCAGTTTTATTGGTTGTTAGCATTGTCCTTGTCCCATATTACCATAGCTAATCATGAGCTGACTGTGTCATCTGTAGTTTCTGTGCAAGGTTGCTTATTGATAAGGCATGTGGAATCCAGAGCACTCTCTCTCTCTCTCTCTCTCTCTCTCTCTTCCTCATTGCCATCTGCGTGAGTCAAATCTCAATTATAACATTGCAGTGACCTTTTTTTCCCATGAGATGGTAAGTTGGGGAATTTTGCCTGTTTTGGAAATACTCCAGCCTAGAGGCTACATATCAGAACAGATGGAATGCTGGCAAAATAATTCCTCTATCAAAGTAGTTCTAATTCTGGAGAATTACCGTGTAGGTCTTGCATTAAAATGTATTCTTAACATTTCATTCATTTTAAAAAAATAAAGTTCTTTTTTTTTAAAAGAGGCACCACATTGACCTGTTTTATCAAAGAATGCACCTTTTTTCATTAGAATGTCTCATCTGGAAAAGTCGCCTGGGTGGATTTTTGTCCAATTTTCCAAAAAATTTGCTGCTGGGCTGAGGAAAAGACTGATAAATAAAAAAGTAATTTGTTCACAAAATTTATAAGCTGCTAGAAATGAGGACCTCTGCTGAAAATGCCAACTCAGCTGTAAGTCAGAGATAATCATCAAAACAGCAAATGCACAGGCGCATTTATGGTAAAAAATAAATCAAATTGCAAGGCTTGGTGTGAACAATATGGAAAAACAACCAAGTGAGGAAATGTCAAACGAAGGGTTATCTTTACTTGTGAAGAATCTATTCCAGTCATAAATCCAGCCCAGATCTCTGCTTCCAAAGGCATAACGGAATGCCCTACAAAGCCAAAGGAGATCTTGATTCCCCATCTGCCCCAACCAGGTTTGTGCTAAAAGACAAGCTTTCTCAGGGGACTATTCTAACAGCTGTGGGTTTATCATTGGAGATTGCCTCCATTCAGATCTGCTTGAGGTTGGGGTAACTGTGCTGCCAAACCACACAAATAAATCTTGATTTGTTTCTGCCCTAATGCTGCCCTCAAATTCAATCTCTTCCCACTATCATAGAATCATAGAATTTGAGAGTTGGGAGGGATCTTAAGACCCGGTGATACTTAAGACCCAGTCAACTCCTGTTGATGGAAGTCTCTCCACCAGTGCACATTGGCACCTGCCCTATATCTGATAGTCCTAGAAAGTTGGTGGGGGACACTGAAAGGTGACCTGCCCTCCATCACATGGTCAGTAGATGTCAGAATCAGCCTTTGAACCCAGGTCTTCCTGACATGGAAGAAAGCTCTTTATCAATCACGCCAAGCTGCCTCTCACGCTTGCATTCTGAACCTTTTAAATTTGTTCCTCTGGGGATTGGCTCCCTTATTTGCCACACTATTACTAGTCTTTGTCATGAACTTGTTAAAAACAAAACAAAACAAAATCCCGAGGGCATGGCCAATGGAGTCTGCTCCTTTCCCATGTGGAATTTTCCAGTTCTCATCCAAAGACATGTTTTTTTTTTTCCTGATCATTTGGAAGTAGTACCACAGGATTCTAAAGACAGAAGTGTAAGGGTACCATCATGAATCCAGTGCCAGCCACCAGTGAATTCCCTAGAGTCTTTCCCCTGTGCCCACAAGTGGAAGGCATTGGATCAGAAAAGAAAGGGGACTTGTTATGTTAATGTTGGCTCATGACGACCTTTTCTAGGCGGTTCTAACAAGACATTGAAACAAGTCATTATGTCAGCCAAACCACTGGCTGATTCAGCCAAACAGCTGGTCAATTCAATGGAAAAGTCAAGTGGCATTTTTTTTTTAAACTGAATTTACCAGTGAAAAAGGAAGACTCTACAGTCCTCTGAAGAGACAGATTTAGAGGACTGACTCATTCCAAGGTTGGATCCTTTGTGGTTTCTGTGTGTCAGATTCCATTAGCACAGTTCCTGTTTCTTGGTTCCCAAGTCATCATATGGGATGAAAATCTGTGGTTGGATATTTATTCTGAGCTCAGTAGGGGTGAATTTCACTCCTGGATCTCCAAGTAAAAATGTCAAAATCAGCGAATTTCTAATAGAAATGGCCTCTTTTCTGTATTAGCTCCCATTTACAATACAGGAATTACCTGGGGGTGTTATTTGTACCTTTAAGGAAACCAAGTGGAGCCCTATTTTCTTTTCTCATATATCAGCTTGCTTTCCACTGCCCTTTTTCATTCTCCCCGCATAACCTAGAATCTCATGAAATATTATACCTACACTGTTTGAGCAACTGATCTTCAGAAAACAGACCATTAACTTTTTTTTTTTTGCGAGGCAATTGGGGTTGAGTTACTTGCCCAGGGTTACACAGCTAGTAAGTGTCAAATGTCTGGTCTGAGATCGGATTTGAACTCAGGTCCTCCTGACTGCAGGACCAGTGCCGTATCCACTGTGCCACCTAGCTGCCCCCATTAACTCTGATAATTCAGCTCGGTTCAATTCAATTTGATTTGATTCAATTCGATTCAATTCAATTCAATTCAACTCAAATCAATAAACATTTCTTGAGCCTTATTATGTCAAAAGGCACTGTTTTGGGGGCTGTAAGTCATTTAAGAGTGGGGGTAGGTAGGGTATAAAGATAAAACAAGCTTTTCTCTTGCCCTCAAGTTGCTTAGTAGGATTCAATTCAATTTAACAAGCGTCACTTTGGGTAAGACCCAAAGGCAGTGGGGATTCAAAGAGAAAATGAAAAAAACAACTGTTCCTGGCCTAGTGGAACTTATTGGGGAAATATCACAAATAAGCATTCAACACTCACTGGACTTGTACAGAATGCATACAGATAAGTAAATATAGTGTAGAAAATGAAGTGTTTTAGTTGAATGAACTAGTATATGTATATCAGTTTCTGAGAATACTTTGAAAAGATTCATTCATTCATTCATTCATTAACTATTTATTGAGTTAACTTTTGTATGAGACATTATTTTGCTAATTCAACATTGTATGCTGTTGGGGATGAGGACAAAAGCAAAATTTTGCTTCTTTTGTATTTTTTTTTTGGGTTAGGCAATGGGGTTAAGTGACTTGCCCAGGGTCACACAGCTAGTAAGTGTTACGTGTCTGAGGCCAAATTTGAACTCAGGTCCTCCAGTATCTGGGGCCGGTGCTCTATCCACTGTGCCACCTAGCTGCCTCCTTTTGCATTTTGGTTGCTCCCATCTATAAAATGAGGACTCTCATAGCATCTACTTCCCAAAGGCATTGTAAGGATCACATGAGAATGATATTTGTGAAGTGGTTAGTAGCAGAGGTGGGGAACATGCAGCCCTTGAGGCTGCCTGTGGCCTTCTAGGTCCTTGGGTGTGGCCTTTGACTGAGTCCAGGTTTTACAGAACAAATCCTTTTATTAAGAGGAAGTTCAATTCGTACTACAATTTTGTACTGTTCTATAGTGCTTGGCACGTAGCTGTTGTTTGTCCTTCGTTCTCGAAGAGGACCATGACATCAGGAAGACGATGCCTGTGAGTGAATTGGATTTAAGTGAGGGAGGGCTGTGCAAAGTCAACAGCCTCACTTTCTTCTCCAGAGCCATCTGGGTCCAGTGGCCAGATATAGATCAGGATGACCGGCAAGTAGTAAACACTTAATAAATGCTTGTTTTCTTCCTTCCCTTCAGCTTCTTAGACTCAAGCATTTATGGGGTTCCTTGGATGGAAGCTGTGTTATTACTGAGTCTGAGTGGTTGGGCTAATGAAACAAATTAAGTTGGAGAACCATCTCAGAGAAAACGCTGAGTTTCCTTGGTGGTGGTGCCCTGCAGTGGAGAAAGTGATTGCTTTGGAGTCAGATCTCCTGGGTTTGAACCCTCCATTTGCTGCTTTCTACCTGTGTACCCTTGGGAAGTCACTTAAGCTCCCTGAGCCTCAGTTTCTATAGTAGTAGTAGTAGTAGTAGTAGTAGTAGTAGTAATCATAATAGAAATAGCAGCTAGCATATATATAGTATGTTAAGGTTTGCAAAGAGCTTTATTTATGTTATCTTATTTGATCCTGTAAAATGAAAAGATTATCTCTAAGGTAATTCCTAGCTTGAAATCATATGAATCTCTTAGTAAACTGTATACCATACACATTGGGCTAAGGAAACAATTACAACAACAGCAACATTTCTCTGCCTCTCAAATTTTGGCACCCATGCTACATTGGTCCAAATGAAGACCATATTTTTTTCTTCCCCTTTCCCCCATTGCCATCTGAATGAAGCCTATCATTGATGTTATTTTTTAGTGCATATATATTTTTCCAAAATATATTTTTCTCTTTCAAAATGTATTTTTTCTTTCAAAATATGTAGTTTCTTTTTTTTTTTCCCTGTGGTCTATATTCTGGTAGGACCTGTATTCAAACTAGAATAGGAATTATAATGTAGAGACCTGACTCAGGCAGAAGTTTAGATTAATTCTTACTCCTGGGCAACAGGAAACCTAAGGTACTCCCAATGTTCACAGCAGAGCTGGCGAGTTGTCCACTCCTGTTCTTCTGCTCTGAAGATTTGTTTGGCTGGAGAACGAGAGGTACCAAAGGATAGGAGGAAGGACCCCTGCTTAAAACTACATGCTCCAGATTCCACAAATCAGGCATTCACTGGCGTGAACAAGCTCTTACATGCCGTGATTCTGTGATAGTGGGAAAAGATTGAATTCGAGGGTAGAGTTGGGGCAGGAGCAGGTCAAGGTTTATTTGTGTGGTGTGGCAGCGCAGTCACTGATTGCTGGGAGACCTAGTGCTTCACACAGTATTGGAACATAGTAGGCACTTAATAAATGTTCATTGATTGATTGCTTGGCTTTGGTAACTATTCCTCTTATGTTCATTTATGTGCTCTGCTGATTGTCCTCCCACCAGTAACAATGATCAGGGGAATTTTGGGGTGTGTGTGTGTGTGTGTGTGTGTGTGTGTGTGCACGCG
This sequence comes from Phascolarctos cinereus, assembly GCF_003287225.1. Taxonomy (NCBI): domain Eukaryota; kingdom Metazoa; phylum Chordata; class Mammalia; order Diprotodontia; family Phascolarctidae; genus Phascolarctos; species Phascolarctos cinereus. The sequence goes on from NW_027555847.1 coordinate 323,029,621, forward strand.
CGTGTGTGTGTTTTCAAAGTGTTATGGATGTGATTTTTGTTGCCTGGGAACCAAAAAATGTTTTTATATGGTTAGAGTGAAGGTAAAGGGAGAAGTTGTGAAAAGATGTACTTGAGATCAGACTCTGAGGTATTCCTCAGCTTTCTATAGAATGTAAGCTTCTTGAGGGCAAGAGACTATTTTTCTGTCCAGCATCTAGCACAGTGGCTGGTAGATAGCAGCTCTTAATAACTGCTTGTTCATTGATTAATTTGGTCACTGGGCAGTAGCTCTTAGAATTCTTGGAACCCTGATTCTTCTGGTCAACTGTTCATGGTCCCATGAGATACAGTCTATTAGTCCCATGTTTTCCTGTTTTGTTTCAATAATTTGAGATACTAAATTAAATTGAGATTTTCAACTACAAAATGGGTATCAACTTATAATGAGGAATCATTATTACCTGTCTTTTGCTTAAAGATGGCCGTATCTCATATAAACTTCCTATCTGACCCACAGATTAGTATAATGTTTTGTACGCAGTAGACACTTCATGTTTGTTGAATTGAATTGTGGGTCTAGATCTATATTGAGAGATAAGAATATACCCAACGCAGGTATCATATTCTGCTTTTTCTTTTTTTAAACTTATTTTATTTTGAATTTAAGAAATAAAACAATCATTTCTATAACATAGGCTGCTTGTGTTCCTCATGGTGAGAGATAATTCAAACAACAGAGTGAAGTCTGATATAATTTTCTAGTAGTCTGACTGTTTGAACCCATAGATGTTATATAAATACACATCATTCTTAGACGAACCTGGGATTTATAGCACTTTGCTTGAGATATTTACTGCCAAAGCCATAAAATCATGGTATCTTGGCAGCTCACCATGTCATGTTGGGAAGTTAGCATCTTTTGTTTTGAGTAATGCACCACATCACCATTTCTTTAACTGGAGGTGACTCTGAGGTCAGGTATACACAGGCAGGCTGAATAATGAATTAACAACACCAGTATAGAGCTTTGGGAGGCAGCTGTGATGTTATGGATAGAAAGCCAGAGTTAGAGTTTGGTAGGCTGCGGTTCAGCTCCTGATTCTTGACACATCCTGGTTGTAGGTCCCTGAGCAAGTCTCTTTAGCCTCTCAGAGGGACAAGGGACTTTGCATCACTACCAGTTGGAGCCTAGGTGCTGATCTCCAACAGCAGAGGGGCTCCTCTTCCTGGGAATTCTGTATGACAGTGAAATCACAGTCCCTCCCTTACAGACTTCATCAAAGTATTTTCTTTAATCCCTGAATTCACCAGTTAATTACCAAATACTTTATTCTCTGCATACCTGGCTAGAGGAGTGCCTGTGACTAATTCCCCCTTTTCCAGTAAAAGAAATGAGAAATGCATTCCCCTCCTAATAATTGTCATTCTATTTGTGAACAATAAAGAGGGAAACTAAGAGCAAATGGAAGAAATGAAAAACTAAATCCAACCTGACTTGACACTTTGTCCAGTTAATGAACCCCACAACAGCACAGCATTAGTTGTGGCACTGTTTTTAATGATGGAATAACTCAATATGTGCACTCATTCAAGACATTTATAGATTATTAATTACCCACACACAGTGTTCAAGCTATGAATGTAATTATCTCTGCTTCCAGTTGAGAATCCTGCGGAGCCTGTCTATTCTTGCTAGCATGAGATCTGGGCCCTGTTTCCTTAGCTCTCTGGGTCCCCTGGTCTGGGTTCCCCAAGGCAACACAGTCCCTTGCTGAACAAAGACTTTCCTCGGCTCTCCGTATGGTTTAGTCTGGCAGATGCATTGCACTGAATGCATGTTTTCCAGTATTACTGAACATGATAATACATGATGATGATGACATGCTAACTGTACTATGGGGAACAGAGGCCACTGACACGCTGTATCTGATGCAGGGGAATGATGTCTGATTATGTCTATTGGTTTATTTCTGTGACTCAAGGGACCCAAGCTCAGAGACAGAACACTAAATAATGAAATGCTTCCTGATCCTTTCACATTAGCCTAGAAAGAGATCACCTCAGTAGCCATTTGTATGTTGGAAGACAAAAGGATCAAAGTGACTATGAACCAGGATGGAGAAAGAATTTTTGAAACGAAGACTCCCAAGGGAGAAAACTATTTTTTGCCCTTGAAATTTAGAAGTGATGGCTATGATGGGGAAAAAGAGGAGTCTGACCTGGGAGAGAGGCCAACCTCAACCACAAAACCCCAGAGTCAGAAGAGATGGAAATCCATCTCATCTAAACCTTACTTAGCCTTTACAGCATTCCTCCCCCGGCCCCACCTCAGCACATTGACTATTCAGCCTTGGCCTGGAGAGTTCTTGTGAAGCGAAATCGCTGGGCAGCCCACTCTACTTTTGGGTAGCTTTGATTTGAACAACCTTTTCTCAACATCAAGTCAAGTCAATTCAACAAGAGTCTGTTATGCACTTACCATGTGCCAGGCCTTGGGCTAAAAGCTAAGGATACAAAAAAAGGCGATTTTCCATTTCAACTTCTGCCCATTGTCTCTAGCTTTTAGTCCTGGGCTTAAACATTTTATCCTTCTGCCTTTCACATGGCTCCTTTTCAAACAATTGAAGAAGGCTATCACGTTTTATTTTTTCTAAGCCAGGTATTCTTCAGCCATATGTCATGTAGTATGGTCTTAAGAACTAAGTCTTTCACTATATTTTGGGTTAGTAAGCTCCTCTAGGGATTGGACTATCTTTTGCCTTTCTTTGTATTCTCACCCCTAAGTACAGTGCCTGGCATACAGTAGGTGCTTAATAAATGCTTATCGTCTGAGTATATTTATCTCCAAGGGCAAAATAATCTAGGAAATAACTGTTGAGTTCTTCTCTTTTAGATCCATGAATTTGTTAGGGATCACTCCTTCCAGCTAGGCAGGAGAGAACAGGATCTCTCTGTTTTCCTTCTCAAGCCAGGCTTGTTTTTCAATGAAGGGGAGGGTGTCCTGGCTGAATGAAGGTCGCATGCTGGCCGTCCAGCAGCCAGAAGAGAGTTTGGTTACATTGCTTCCAAGACAGGGTAGTTAAGTCTTTGCCAAGGAGTATAGCTGCAGTCCACAAAAGAAAGACAGCACTTCACTCATACTTTTAATGCATGCGGGCCATACCTCTTTGTATGGGCTCTGGGACAGTGGTTATAATGTAGCCACTCTCAGAGTCAGGCTGCAGGTGGGAAGAGCTCGTCATAGGTCACAGTTAGAATTGAATAGTTAGAATTGAAAGAGAACGTAGGGATCGCTTTGTCCAGCATCCTTTCTCACTCCAGAGAGAAGATCTCACTGCCACATCATGTCAAATGAGACACTTATTATTTAGAGGCAACACAGGACAGTAAAAAGGGTGCTAGATTTGGAGTCAAAAGACCAGAATTCAAATCCCTGTTCCCCCATGTATCTGACCTTTATTAAGTTACTTAATCTCTCTGGGCTTCAATTTCTTCATCTGTAAAATGAATTCCTAGATGTAGGATCCATGGGCATTGAAAGAAAACTTGTTTATACTTCTTCAAGGATTTATTCTGGAATAGAGTATGTCATTGGTGTTGTATAGGTGAGAGTACATGTCAACAGAGAAGGGTGAAATGCAGGTGAAGTATGAATGACCAGTTGCATTAGGTAATAGCACTGAGGAAATCCAGCCAATAAAAATGCATCCCAGCCAGCTGCCAGAGGAAGATATATAGGTCTGATCTCATCGGGATTCCATATTAAAAAAAAATATCCATTTGCATTAGGAAAATACTGCTATGGATCTTTAATGAGCTCCCTAGGTGAATCAGTGTTTTACAGGACCCTGCTCGGACTTTCAGAATATCTAGTGAGTGCCCTAATTGATTGCAGGGGTCTTTAAATAGCATTGATTTTGCCTCTGTAACATTCCAGTGATGAGGTCATTGCATCTTATCATGCTGTTGAGAAATCCTTTTTAAAGCAGTCAAGAGATGACTTGCCATCTTGTTTCTGGCTTTCTTTGGTGAAATAGTCAAGTTGAGGTAGGCTGAGACTATGTTGTGTAGTAAGAGGCAAATGTGGTAAAATGGGACGTGGACCAGCTTTGGGGTCAGAGCACGTGCTTTCAAATCCTTTCTCTTCTAGTGGTTTGCTGTCTGACCCTGGGAGAAGTCATTCTATTACTCTGGCTCTTAGAGTGTCCTCATCTGTAAAGTCATTGAGTTGGACTATGTGAAAACTCTTAGAAACTAGAAATAACTTTTCTCCTGGAAAGTCTTATTAGAAGGAGACAGTGGGTGCGTGCTAGCTTTCCTGCTGAATGTATAGTAATGAGTTTGAAGACTTGCCACTTAATGCCACTTAATACTTATGTGACTAAACTGTTCTGGGCCTTGAGTGCCTCATCTGTAAAATGGGGGGAGGGTTGGACTAGATCTGGATCTAGAATTGTGTGATCTCTAAAGTCCCTTCCAGCCCTGGGCTTTATGACCAGCAGCTGTCAGAAGCTTTAGTGTGATTCCATCTTAGATCAGAGACCTGATCCTAACTGTGGGGATTAGCTTCAGGCTCACTGGCTGGTGGGTAATTGAGCCTCAAAGATCCACTGTGGCTATTTAAAAGGAACAGCAAGTTGTACGTAGTAGATTTGCAGTTTCATGTGCAATCATCTTTTTTATTATATTATGTTATGGAAATGTTTGTTTCATTCTGTATATTAAAAATAAAATAAATTTTAAAAAAGAATTACTTGGGACCTGGGTAAGATCACACAGCAGCAGGCGACACAAGGAAAAGGGCATTCCTGCCATTTTACTGCAATTGTGACTTTTTTTCCTCCTCATGATACCTTTGAGACTACTGAACGAATTTTTGGGGAAGCAGATTCAACCAGGAGTGATGCAATACTTTTTCATAAGTGATAGCCCTAATCTCCCATTTTGACCAGGGTCACCCGGGCAGATAGGAAAGAAAACAGTTCAACTTTACTTTCACCTGTAACAAGTATAGGACCATAAACTCTGTTTCTCTTAGAAGGTTAGCTGTGTCAACAGAAGGAAGCCCGAGGGTTTCTACAATGGCTTTTGGATTTCTACAGCTTCCACCTATTGATCAGCAGCTGCCAGAAGCTTTAATCCAATTAGAGTCAGTAAAACTGGTTTCCATCTCTGGCGCCTGACTCAGGTTTCAGAGCAAGGAGGAAAAAGTATGACATCATCCCTGCTTGCATCTGTGTTGGGTGGTTAATGAAATTACGTGATAGATTTGAGGACCATTAAAGTCAATGTTGATCCTTATTATTATTAAGAGCACTTTCAAATTTACTGCACCACACGGCAGGCTTGAGAGCACCATTTTTCAAAGGTATGTGCATCGCATCGGATTTTAGTGAACAATTCTATGGGACATGGAAGATGCCAGGAGCACAGAAAATCAATTTTCAAATATGTGGGATAAAGGTAGATGGTAGTTCCTTTGCTGGAGGGATGTAAAGATCCTGAAACCTTGTAATGAAGTGTTCTAATAGTGACCTTGGGATGAAATAAAGAATTTTTTTTTGAGAATGTGGGGTGCTACGATTGCTACTATCATAATAGTCAAATATGGGGTGCGTGTGTGTGTGTGTGTGTGTGTGTGTGTGTGTGTGTGTGTGTTTAAATGCTTAAGGGCTACAGTACTAGAGTGACAACAACTGAAGTGAATTAATTAAACAGATATGGTCCTTGCTCTCTAGTGACCTTTCAGTCTAGCACAGACAGTAATGATAAAGAGATAAGTAAACTAATAAACATTCAAGCAATGCATTTAAATTAAGACAATACCTTTAAGTCAGTAAGGTATTTACATTTGTGCCAGCAAAAAAGGTAAGCATAGAAGAAGGACTCAGGGGGATTTTATGTGAAGAAAGGATGAAGACTTTTGGTAAGGTAGTCGAGTGGTTATAGCTTTCCTTTATCACCTCAAAACAACAATAAATGCAGCAAATACAGTAAAAGAAGAAGAATGAGAAAAACAAGGGCAAAATAAAGGAATCATTCTGAGGAAAATGTTGTAGGACAACCAGACTGATTGAAATACCTGAGTTAACCAAAAAGAGGCCCTTATCCAATGAATACAAGTAAAATCTGAATGTGTCAGAATGAGTAAAATAAAGTGAAGAAAAATCTCCAGAAGAAAGACTAATAATGAAAAAACAAGTAGACTCCAAGAAATGAAGCTGGAACAACTAACAGAAGACCTTTGAGCATGGGTTAAAATCTTATTTTAAAAAATTATGGGAAGAGTCAAAAAAGGAAATTAGAATTTTTTAAAGAAGAACCTGAAAGACACAATAAAAAATTGATAGCTTAGATCAGAAGGTGAAAAAAAACCTTAATAAAATAGTGGGTACTCAAAAAAAGAGTATGGCAGAGGCAGAATACAGAAACGTTGAGATACAAGGAGAAGTAGTGCAAGATTAAAAAAACCCTCAAAATTGGAAGAACAAAAGATTTTGATAGATGAAAACAGTTGTTCTTGAAGACAGAGCGTGGCAAGACAAAACAGAATTATTGAGCTCTCAGGAAAAAAATGATGAAACAAAGAGTCTGAATACTATAATTTTAGGAAATCATGAAAGAAAATTGTCTAGAAGCATTGGGAAAATAGGACAAAGTACAGATTGAGAGAATCGACAAAGCACTATTATATAAGATTTCTAAGTTTATGTTATCCAGAAATGACACAACTTTTCCTTTCAAATCTCCCCTTATTTGAAGGTCATTGAAAGAGTAGAAAGAAGAGATATTGGCCAATCCCAAGAATAGTGATCATACAAAAATATCTTAAAGAAGGTCATAAAGGAAAGGAAGAAGCAAATTAAGATATTTTGAAATTGTGATACTATAGGTAGGGTCATTAAAAAAAAAAAGACCTAAGGGATGGTGAAGACAGGTGAACTCCCGATCTATAGTTTTATCTGGGCTGGGCAAGGGAAGTGTAAATAAAATTATAGAAGTTCAAGTAAAATCAAGGGATTGATCAGGACTGGAGAGTACATCAGTCAGGACATTGTGTCTGTGTATGATCGTTGAGACTAGAATGGATAGTTTTAAGCAAAATAAGCTGCAGCTATTTAGTACTGAATAAAAAAAAGATAATTTAGTGGGATCTGATAAAAGGAAAAACATACTAAAAATATAACTTCAAATGTTAATGTTCTAAATTTGCCCATAAAATGTAGATATTACAGAATAAATTAGAAAATGGGACCTAACAATCTCTTGCATATAAAAAAATCACATTTGAAACATAATGAAACATGTAATATTAAAATGATAGACTGGTGTTTTATACTTCATTCAAATCAAAAGTAGGAGTTGAAAGCACAATTTCAGGTAAGGCAAAAGCAAAAAATAGGGAGTGTTGAGAGAAACAAGCAGAGAAATGACATTGTACTTAAAGGCACCACAGGTAATAAAACATCAACATTAACACATGCACTGAAACGGAATGACATCTAGTAGTTAAAGGAAAAGCTAACTGAAATGCAAAAAGGACTAGCAGGGATGGGAACCTTGCAGCCTCTAAGTCCTCAAATGTGGTTCTTTGACTGAATCCAAGCTTCACAGAACAAATACCCTTAATAGACAGATAATAATTTCATGTGACTGACATTTTCACACAGCTAAAAAGAAATTCAATTCCATTACAAGAGCATTTATTAAGTGCCTATTATGTGAAAGGCACAGTGCTAGGTGGCTGGGGACATCAAAACCAAATGCCATCAAGGACCTCATTTTCTCCTGGGGAATATAACATAATCAGTTAAGTAAATGTAAGAAAATTTGAGGAAGGGGAAAACAGTAATAACCAGGGGTTAGGAAAGATGTCCTATGTAGGATATGGAGCATGAACTGAATCTTGAAGGAAACTAGAAAAATTTAAAGGTTAGAGGTGAGGAGGGAGTGCATTACAGACCTGGGGGATAGCCTGTGCAAAGACATGGAAGTAGGAGATGAGAAGCCAAGTGTGAGGAGTAGCAAGTAGGAACATTTGACCACCACATGGACTGCAATAAAGGAGAGACAAAAAGTGAGTGAGGTTATGAAGGGTTTTTACAAGATTATCAAAGGTATTTTTATTTAATCCTAGAAGCACTGGGGAGCCACTGAAGCTTTTTTGAGCTAGTGAGTGATATCTTCAAATTTGTGTTTTGGGAAGATTGTTTTGGCAGCTTTATGGAATGTGGATTGGAGAGATTTGCTGCTGCTTGTCTTCCCTAAGTAAGCAGCTGAAATTCACAGCGCTTTCCTTTGAATACCCTGCACACAGTTATTGTACTTCCTTTATACATTTGATGTCATTTGGGGTCAGTAGAACCCGCTGCTCACTTAATCCCCAATGTCCTATTGGCAGAGGTGTCCAAAATCACTGTGGAGGGCTTTCGTAGTTAGGGTCTGAGGTTGATGGGCAGTACTCCTTCTCTTCTAGCACACAGGGCAGTACTGCTCATAGTCTAATACAGCGCTCCGTGTCAAAGCTCCAGCTTCTACCATTCTCATGATGGTGACATATCTTCAGGACACCAAGCACGTTTCCTTGATTGTCTTTCCCTTTTTGACTGGTTAATGTTATTGTACATAGAACTTCATCCTGCAGTTTGGGGCCCTGCCCATTGTCCACTTATCAACCAATCAATAAACATTTATATATTCTAGGCACTGTGCACAAAATGAAAGAATCCCTACTGTCTTTTAAACAAATATTTTTAACATACATTTAAAAATATTTTTGAGTTCAAATTCTCTCCCTCCATCCTGCCCCTCCCCCAAAACAAGCAGTGTGAAATCATGTATAATGTAGTTCCATATTAGCCATGTTGCAAAAAAAAAAAAGCAAGAAAAAGAAAGTGAAAAAATTCTACTTCAATCTACACTCAAACTTCATCAGTTCTCTCTCTGGATGTGGATAGCGTTTTTTACCGTGAGGTCTTCAGAATTGTCTTGGGTCATTATATTGATCAAAGTAGCTAAGTCTTTCACAGTTGATCATTATTACAATATTACTGTTACTGTGTACAATATTCTCCTGGTTCTGCTCACATCGCTTTGCATCAGTTCGTATAAATCTTCCCAGGTTTTTGTTAAACAATCCTGCTCCTCATTCCTTATAGCACAATAGTTTTTCATCACCATCATATCCCACAACTTGTTCAGCCACTCCCCAATCGATGGGCATCCACTCAATTTCCAATTCTTTGCCACCACAAAAAAAGTTGCTGTAAATACTTTTGTACATGTAAGTCCAAGCCCTGATCTCAATGAGCTTACATTCTAATAGGAATACAATAGGTTCATATGAAAATATATGCAATATAAATACAAAGTGGATAAATACAGTATGTACAAAGTAATTAAATATAAGTTGGTTCAGGAGGAAAGACACTAGCAGTTGGGAATATCAGGAAAGGCTTTATATTAGAGACAATGATTGAGGTATGTCGTAGAGTAAGAGAGGGATTCCAGGAGGTAGAGGCAAAGAGGGAGTACATTTCAGGTATGTTAGAAAAGCCAGTGCACAGATATGGAGGTGGTAGATGGAGGGCTGTACGTGAGGAACAAAGAGAAGGATAGTTTGGCTGGATCATAGAGTTTAGGAGGGGGAATAATGTCTAATAAGGATGGAAATATAGTTTGGGACCAGACTATGAAGTGCTTTAAAAGCTAAATGGAACAGTTTTTGTTTCGTTCTAGAGCCACTTGAGTTGGTGCAGTAGGTGAGTAACATGGTTGGATCTGTACTTAAGGAAAAAGACTTTGGCAGCACTGTATAGGATGGACTGGAGTGGGGAGAGGCTTGAGACAGGGGGACCACATTAATCTGGGCAAGAGATGATGAGGTAGCTGTTTGATAGCTGAGTGAGAGAAGGGGTCAGAATGAAAAGATTTTGTTGAGGTGGAAATGACAATATTTGGCAACCGATTTGATAGAGAGACTGAGGAGTTGAGGATAATACTGAAGTTATGAATCTGGGAGGCTGTTCAATCTGAGTAGAGAAGAATGGCCTGAAGCTGCACAAATCTGCTTCCACTTATGGCCCACTCTTGGCCATGTTCTCCTGTGTGAGAGGCTGGGCTAGTCTTGTCAGGATGTGAAAGAACAGAAAAACAACTCCTCCTTCTTTTGCTATTAGGTTAATTGATAATATATACATCACCAGTGGCATAAGCACAGCCCTACACCCCTCCCCTCTACCACACATTTGTTAATCAGCTTCAGTAAATACCCAGGGCCCTAGTTATCCATTCTAGTCTCTGAGAGATGAAGCAGTACATGCAGAAAGGTCAAGAAACCACTTTCCCCCCCGGGTTACAGACTGGATATAATGTGAGTTCCCTGAAGGCAGAGGCTTTTTCTCTTTTGCCTTTGTATCCCTGGTACCTGGCACATAGTCAGCATTTTAATATGTACTTATTGAGTAAGTGATTCAGTGATTTGATCTGAGTGGTCATAGCAGTTAGGACTTCTGTTTTCATCCTTAGGTTGGACAAACAGTACTGAAGCATTTTCTCAAATGGAGCTATTGGTTGTTCTAAGATGTTTGTATCTTTGTGTTCCACTTTTTTCCTCTCAGATGAGGAAACTTGTTTGACTAGATTAAACCAGGAGTCCACCTCTCTCCGTGTTACATATTGCTTTTGTCCCTTCTGTTGGATTCTCTGTGGCTTCTGATGCCTGGTGTCCCTGACATGCATTCCTTTTACAACCAGCTTGTTTTTCTCTGGCTGACCTCATAACTGGTCAGAGCTGCTACTTACCTCTGATTGGTGGCATCCAACTGAGTGCTTGTCAAAATGTAGGTCAGTGTTTGTCCATTGCTAACACTGAGTTCTGTAAACATGGTGTTAGAACTTTTCAAAAACACCCTACTCTTCAAGAACAAAAAGTCCAATAAGTAGAGGAGATAATAGGTCTCACTTTCAATGAGCTCCCTATTGGCAGATGCTGTTATTTTCTGGTTTTTCTGGTATACAACTAATCTGAGGTCAACCAGCCAGGTGTCCATGTGTAATAGAAAGGGCCTACTTAGATGGGCAAAAAGCAAAACCGGTGTATTTGTGAGGAAGCTAACAAAGTTTTTATTTAATTTTAAAAAACATTTATTTATTTATTTATTTTTAGTTTTCAACATTCACTTCCATAAGATTTTGAGTTTCAAATTTTCTGCCCCTCCCTCACCTCCACCCATCCCAAGATGGCATACAATCTGATATAGGCTCTCTATATACATTCCTGTTAAACATATTTTCACATCAGTCATGTTGTAAAGAAGAATTAGAACCAATGGAGGTTGAAAAGAAGAAACAAAAAACAAAAAAACCAAAACAAAAAAAGAGAGCAAATAGTCTGCTTCGATCTGCATTCAGACTCCATAGTTCTTTCTCTGGATATGGATAGCATTTTCCATCATGAGTCTTTTGGAGTTGACTTAGATCTTTGCATTGCTAAGAAGAACTGTCTATCAAAGTTAGTCATTGCACAATGTCGCTGTTACTGTGTACAATGTTCTCCTGTTTCTGCTCACTTCATGCATGTCTTTCCAGGTTTTTCTGAAGTCCACCTGCTCATCATTCCTTATGGAACAATAGTATTCCATTATATTAACATACCACAACTTATTCAACCATTCCACAATTGATGGGTATCCCCTCAATTTCTGATTCTTGGCCACCACAAAAAGAGCTGTTATAAATATTTTTGTACTTGTGGATCCTTTTCCCATTTTTATGATCTCTTTGGGATACAGACCTAGAAGTGGTATTGCTGGGTCAAAGGGTGTACACAGTTTTATAGCCTTTTGGGCATGGTTCTAATCGCTTTCTAGAGTGGTTGGAACAGCTCACAACTACACCAACAATGCATTAGTATTCCAATTTTTCTACATCTTCTCCAACACTTATAATTTTCCTGTTTTGTCATGTTAGCCAATCTGATGGGTGTGATGTGGTACCTCAGAGTTTTTTGAGTTGCATTTCTCTAATCAATAATGACTTAGAGCATTTTTTCATATGATTATAGATAGCTTTAATTTCTTCCTCTCAAAACTGCCTCTTCATATCCTTTGACCATTTATCAATTGGCAATGAAATTTTTAAAGGGCCAGTGGTATTTCTTATCCCAATTATCTCCAGAAGGTGCCAGAAGATCCAGTCTAGGTTGAACCTTGTGGAGCCCATCTACTTATGATTCATGTGGACCATATAGTTGTAGGTGGGGTTATTGAGAAGCTTGGCAAGGATGTCATAGTTCTTCATGACTCTCCAATAATAGATGCCAAATCCCAGAAACTTTCTCAACTCCCTTAGATGTGGCCAGGTGACAATCACTTTTTTTCTTTTGAGAGTCATTCCTTATTGAGGGTCTATATGACTGAAGTCCATATTTGACAGAGGCTGTGTAGAATCTTCACTGGTCAATTGATAGCTTTAGACCAGCTGCCTCTAGATGATTTAATATTCTCCTTATGCTCTCCCGACATGTTTCCAAATGCAGTGAGATCACATGGATAAATCAAAATCTCTAAGCAGTTCAAGTCACCCACTGCTTTTTCCATGAGCCACTGAAACATGGCATGGGCCCTAGAAATTCCTTGGGTATGTGCTAAAACTCAACAGATGAGGCTGTGTTTTCCTTATCTTTCTCTGTTATGGGGTCTTATAGTTCTTGCTCTACAGGTCCAACATGGAATATCCCTGATTGCCCAGTAAATAATCCAGGGTACCCTAGACATTATGACATAGGGTATTGATCCACCTTAGTTCTCTTATTCAAGGTTCGATGTTGTATATCCATCCTAATATTGCTAGGCATATGGGCTGCCACTGATTTAAAAAAAATAGAACTTTATTGATATCTTCTGTTTTTATATCACCTACATTTCCCAATATATTCTTCCTTCCACTCTCTTTCAGAACTTCAGATTGTTAAATTTTCAGGGTGAGCATTTACACCTTTAATTCACATTGTAACTGAAGGACATGGGCCTATGAGTATAGGCAACTTGTACCTAGGAAGAATTTTCAGAGGAAGGAATAATATCTCAGGGGCCTGGGTCAGTTTCTGCCCTAGATTCCTCTCCCCCACCCCCAATTTCTTATCTCCTAGTACTAGCCTGTTGGACTTTATCTCCTGGAAAAACAGTGTCAGATTCTCCTCTTGAGTCCACCTATTGCTTGTGTATCCATCTTGTCCATAAGTGTAGCAAAGAGTGCTGCTGTCTAGCTTCTTTAGGTGAATTCTTTCAGTACCATTCCTGAAATGGGCATTTTTGCCCTCTGAACCGAAGCCTCCTTGGTCCTCAGTAAAAAGTGACTCTGAACAATGGTTCAACCAATGTATGTCAGTTTAATAATTGACTCTCTGAAAAAAATGTATGAATGATACACTTTTAAGTTTAATTTGAATTATTAACCTTTTTCATCACTTTTAAAATTCTGGACAATGAGCAAAACAACAAGTCAAGGCCTGATTTGTAGTCTTTGTTGATTTATGAAGTAGGAATACGTACACTGAAAATTTAATAACTTGCTATGAAGAGCTGGTACAAACTGGTTCCAGTACACCCTTGGGTCCAACAGATAGTGGCCTGGCTCAGACTTCTTTGGTGGTGTCTGTCTGTTCTGGGTGAGCATCTGGTTTGGTCTTAATGGTCTCATCCTGAATAGACTGCTTTGGACCCATGGGAATAATTGTCATAGACTCCCACTACTCTTTGTCCAGGTTCTCTGCCTCTGTATAGGAGTTGGGTCACAGTCTTATTCGGGCAGATGCAGTCATCATAAAAACAGTTCATCACCTAGTGTTGGTTGTGCTGGAACCAAAAGGTGATCCACTGGAGAAGGGAATGACAAACCACTGCAGTATCTTAGCCAAGAAAACCCTATGGGCAGAACGAAAGTGATAAAAGAGGTGACATTGGAATATGAGCTCCTCAGCTTGGAAGGTGTCCAATATGCTCCTGGGGAAGAGTGGAGGACAACCATAAGTAGCTGTAGTACTAATGAAGCTGCTGAGGCAAGGCTGAAGATGTCTCTGGTGACAAAAGGAAAGTCTGATGCTTGATGTAAAGATTGATATTGCATAGGAACCTGGAATGTAAGATCTATGAACCAAGGTAAGCTGGACGCGGTCACATAGGAGATGGAAAGATTAAACCTCAACACCTTAGGGGTCAGTGAATTTAAATGGATGAGAATGTTGTTGTTTAGTCATTTTTCGACCCTGGCAGGCTCTTCATGACCCTAGTTGGGGTTACCTTGGCAAAGATACTGAAGTGGTTTGCCATTGTCTTCTCCAGCTCATTTGACAGATGAGGAAACTGAGGCAAACAGGGTTAAGTGACTTACCTAGGGTCACACAGCTAGTAAGTGATGGATTTGAACTCATGAAGATGATTTTTCTGACTCCAGGCATGACGTTCTCTCTCCATTGTGCCACATAACTGCCCTTGAACAACATGATGGAAAGGAGTGAATTTAATTCAGGTGATCACTACATATACTACTGTGTGCAAGAACCCCTTAGAAGAAATGACGTAGCTCTCATAGTCAATGAAAGGGTGAGAAAAACAGTACCAGGGTATAATTTTTAAAAATGACAGAATGGTATCTGTTTGAATCCCAGGCAAACATTCAACATCGGAGTAATATCAGTCTATGCTCTAACCGCTGATGCCAAAGAGTCCAAAGTTGATCAGTTCTATGAAGATCTACAGCATCTAGAAATAACATCAGAAAGATTTTACATTCATCATAGGGAACTGGAATGCTAAAGTAGGAAATAAAAAGATTTTAATTGGAGTAGCAGGCAAATTTGGCCTTCAAGTACAAGATGAAGCAGATCAGAGACTAATAGAGTTTTGTCAAGATAACTCTCTGGTCATAGCAAACACTTTTTCAACAACCCAACAGGTGAATCTACACCTGAATGTCACCAGATCGTCAATATCGAAGTTAGACTGATTATATACTTTGCAGCCAAAGGTGGAGAAGTATATATATAGTCAGTTAAAACAAAGCCTGAGCTGACTGTGGCTCAGATCATGAGCTTCTTATTGCAAAATTCAGACTCAAATTGAAGAAAGTAGGGAAAACCATCAGACCATATAGGTATAACCAAAATAACATTCCTTATGAATATGAAGCAGAGGTGATGAATGGATTTAAGAGCTCAGATTTGGTAGACAGAGTGACTGAAAAACTATGGACAGAGATTTTCAATATTGTACAGGAAGCAGCAACAAAAAATATTACAAAGAAACAGAAAAGCAAGAAAGCAAAATGGCTGTCTGATGAGGCTTTACGAATAGCTAAGGAAAGAAGAACAGTGAAAGGGAAAAGAGAGAGAGAAAGACACACCCAACTGAATACAAAATTCCAGAGAACAACAAGAAGAGATAAGAAGGTTTCCTTAAATGAGCAATGGAAAGAAATACAAGAACACGATAGAATGGGAAAGAAAAGAGATCTTCCGAAAAATTATAGATATCAAGGGAATGTTTCATGCAAAAATGGACATGATGAAAGACAAAATCAGTAGGGATTTAATAGAAGCAGAAGAGATTAATAAGAGGTGTCAAGATTATGCAAAAGAACTATAGAAGAAAGATCTTAACATTACCAATGATCATGATGGTGTGATTACTGATCTAGAACCAGACATCCTGGAGAATCAGGTCAAATGGGCCTTAGGAAGCATTGCCAACAATACAGCCAGTGAAGGTGATAGAATTCCCCCTGAGCTATTCAAAGCCCTAAAAGATGATGCTGTTAAAATGCTGCACTCGATATGCCAGCAAATTTTGAAAACTCAACAGTGGCCACTGGATTGGAAAAGATCAGTTTACATCCCAATCCTAAAGAAGGGCAAAGCCAAGGAATGTTCAAATTCCCAAACAACTGTGCCCATTTCACACACCAGCAAGGTTGTGCTTATGATTCTGCAAGCTAGACTTGAGCAATACGGGAACCGAGAATTGCTAGAAGAGCAGGCTGGTTTTTGAAGACACAGAGGAACTAGAGATTAAATTGCCAACATTTGCTGGTTTATGGAGAAAAGAACGGAGTTCCAGAAAAACACTTACTTCTGCTTCATTGACTACACTAAAGCCTTTGACTTTATATATCATAACAAAATGTGGCAAGTCCTCAGAGATGGGAGTACCAGATCATCTTACTTATCTCCTGAGGAACATGTATGTGAGCCAAGAAGCAACAGTTAGAACCGAATATGGAACAAGTGATTGGTTTAAGATTGGAACAGGAGTATGACAAGGCCGTATGTTTCACCCTATTTATTTAACTTATATGCAGAGTATATCGTGCAAAATGCCAGACTAGATGAATCAAAAGCTGGAAGTTAAGGTTGTCTGGAGAAATATCAACAATCTCAGATATGCAGATGATACCACTCTGATGGCAGAAAGTGAAGAGGAATTAAGAAGCATCTTGATGAGAGTGAAAGAAAAGAGTGTCAAAGCTGGCTTGAATCTTAACATAAAAAAATTAAGATCTTGGCAACTGGTCTCATCACCTCCTGGCAAATAGAGGGAGAGGAGGTGGAAGCAATATCAAATTTTATATTCTTGGGCTCAAATATCACATCAGACGACAACTGCAACCATGAAATTAAAAGACACTTGCTCCCTGGAAGGAAAACTGTGGCAAATGTGGACAGCATTCTAAAAAGTAGAGATGCCACCTTGCCAACAAAGGTTCATATAGTCAAAGCTATGGTTTTCCCAAAGGCAACATATAGCTGTTAGAGTTGGACTAAAAGGAAAGTGGAGTGCCACAGAATTGATGCTTTTGAATTGTGGTGCTGGAGAAGACTTTTGAGAGTTCCTTGGACAGTGAGGAGATTAAATGAGTCAATACTTAAAGAGATTAATTCAGACTGTTCACTAGAAGGTCAAATATTGAAGCTGAAGCTTAAATACTTTGGCTACGTGATGAGAAGACAAGATTCATTGGAAAGGACCCTGATGCTGGGAAAGATTGAAGGCAGAAGGAAAAGGGGATGACAGGATGAGATGGTTAGAGTGTCATGGAAACAATGAACATGAACTCGGACACTGGATTCATGGGGTAATGGAGGATAGAAGAGCCTGGCATGCTACGGTCCATGGGGTCATGAAGAGTCAGAGGCAACTGAACGATTGAACAACAACGTATTTTTAAAAGTTTAGTGACAATAAATTTGATCCTATCAAGGACAGAGATTCCAAGAGGGAAGGTGGTTCAAGAGGAATGAAGTTCTGTTGAAATGGTCCTGAGTGATGCCAATGAAGAAGAAAAGGGGGAAGAATTTAATGAGAGCGCTGAATCTGAACATGGTGGCAATCCTTGCCCCGGGGGAGGCTGAGTCTGGTGCATTATTAAGCTGCAGTTGGAATAAAGCTGAGTGGGTGTCTGTACAACGTCTGGCACTAGTATGGTGAGCCCCTGGAAGGAGAACGGGGGCAAAAGGCTGCCTAAGAAGGAGGGAACCCATACAGGTTGGAAATGGATCAGCTCCAAGTTTCCATGTTGATCAGCCATGGGCTTGGGCTCACAAGTGGCTTTGGCACTTCCAACCTGGGTGAGATAAGGAGACCTGGCATCAACAGCAACAACAACCATAACAAAACCACAAAGCAAATCAAAGAATATTCCACTGAGCTTAGATTTAAAAGGATGTGTACACAGGATGGAAGGATGTCAGATACCTCAGAGAGGGAATGATTTTATTCTTTGCATTTGTAGCCCCAGCACCTACCACAGGTGCTGGCACACAGTAGGCACCTGATAAAAGTTTGTTGATTAGTTGATTGATTGATTGAAGAAGGGGTGTGTAGTTAAGGATTAATATTAAGAATTTGGCAGATTTATAAAAAAGAGTCAGGGAGGCTAAATCCTAGAATGAGCTTGTGGAAGATGCTAGGAGCAACACAAAATGTTTTGTTGAGGCAAGGAGAACAAGCAAAGAATTGTCCTGTTATTTATTGATTAAATGGCCTTTAAGGTTCCTTTTGGCTCTAGATTAACAATCCTCTGAATAAAGGTTGAGGTATCTGGTGGTACAGTGATGAAAGCGCTGAGCCTGGAGTTAGGAGGACTTGAGTTCAAATCTGGTCTCAGATGTTTACTGGGAGCGTCACCCTGGACAAGTCACTTAACTTGGTTCTGCCTCAGTTTCCTAATTCGTAAAAGGGGATCATAATAGCACCTACCTCCCACTGTTTTTGTGAAGATCAAATGAGATAATAATTGGAAAGCACTTAGCCCAGTGCCTGGCATATGGTGGGTGCTATATAAATGTTAGTGATTATTATAGAGATCTTAGGCCAGAATGAGGAAGATTTGAGTTCAAATTCTATCATTGACACCTACTGGTGGTATGATACTGACTTATCTACTCAGTGTTCTAGGAATCTCTCTAAGACTAAGTTTCAGAGAAAGATTGACCTATACTGGTATAGAAAGGTTCCTGATCTGGGCATTCTCATGTCAGTGAGATTGCCAGTTTACTCCTTATTGCTCATATAATTAAAGGCACATGTCATGATGGTAATAGACAGAGAGGAAACAAAACTACCGTTCTCTTATTTCCCCTCTGTCTTTTCCGTCACAAAGAATGATCTTCCCACTGGACAAGGGAGAACAGATGTAGTTAATAGTCAACTACAGAAAAAAAAAGAGAAAGAAAGAAAAATAAAAATAAAAAAGAGAGGAAAAAGAAAAAATAAAGAAAAAAGAAGGGAAAAGGAAATTTATGTGATAACTTTGTTGTATATTTAAAAGGAATAGCAAATTGTACATAGTAAATTTGCACTTTCATGTGCAATCATCTTTTTTTATTGTACTATGTTATGGAAATGTTTGCTTTATTCCATAAATTGAAAAAATTAATTAATTAAAAAAGAGCAAACTAAAGATGGAAATAGGTGAGGGGTCAGTCACAAAGTGCCTACTTGCTCTAAATGAGCTCAAGATTCCAGGCCCAGATGAATTGCCTCCTGGGGTGTTGAAAGATGTGACAGCTCTAATCACAGGGCTACCATCAGTAATCTGAGGAGGGAAGACCTGAGCTGAGGGCAAGGGTGGGGCTTGGATCAGTGGAAGAGAAGGGGTGGGCATTTTCAGGCAGGGTCACTGTTGTGAATGACCAACTAGGACAATAGAACCTTTAAAGTGTAGTTGATGCAGATTTCTGAAATAAACTGAAGAGAAGGGAAGTTCTTAGTAAGTTTTGTTGCTAAGCAGCGAGGTGTTAGGTGCATCTCCTGTTTTTTAGAGAAGCCATGTGCTCTGAAAAGCTAAAGGGTACCTGATGTCCTCATGTGTAATTGATGGGGAACAGTGAGCTTCATGCTTCCCAACTCTGTGAGCATAATTTTTTTTTATTGTGAAAACAAAGCAGTCTTTTTAAGTGGAAATGTGTGTGTGTGTGTGTGTGTGTGTGTGTGTGTGGTGTGTGTGTGTATTTGTACATGTGTGCTTTGGAAGCAAGAAGAAAGGTTAGGGCAGGTCACCATAAAAAAAATGCCATTTAAATTATGCTAATGAGCTGGGCACCTGCTGTGCTTCCTAATAGGGTTGCTGAGGTTTGTGGCTCTTCTGAGTGTGGGAGTTTGGAGCTGCAGGTGCAGTCTGACCCAGGCAGAGTACAGTGGGACTGTCTGTTTAGGGGTCCTCTAGGCCAGCATCTTCTTTTTTACAGATGAGGTAACTGAGGCACAGAGCAGTTAAAGTGACTTGCTCTGGGTTACACAGTATCTAAGGCAGGATTTGAACTCGTGTCTTCCTGACTTCAAGCCTAGCTAGGGTGTGGTTTAGGAATAAAAGAGCATGGAGTCCTTGTGTAGTTGGAGGACATTGCCTTTCTTCCCTGTATCAGCACTGGAAAGAACTAGTAGTTGGTTTATGACAATCTGCTCGATGTTCTGTGGGATAAAATCAACAAGTTAACCCACATTTATTAAGTTGGAGCAAGCACTGCTAAGCCCTGGACATAGACAGAGAGGTAAAAACAGCCCCTGCCTTCAAAGAGCTTACAATCTAATGAGGGAAACAACATGCAAGCAACTATGTGCAAACAAAGTCTATAGAAGATAACCTGGAGGTGATCTCTGAGGGAAGACATTAACATGAAGAGGAGCCAGGAACCTTCTTGCAGGAGGTTGTGTTTTGGCTGAGACTTGAAAGAAGCCGGAAAAGGGAGGGAGTAGGGATTAGGAGGGAGAGCGTTCCAGGCATGGGAGACAGCCCAAGAATGAAATCAGGAGATGGAGGGACTTGTACAAGAGCAGCAATGACACCCGTGTCATTGGCTCACTAAGTATGTAGAGGGGAGGAAGGTGTAAGAGGACTGGAAAGGTAGGAAAAGGGCCATGTTATGAAGGGCTTTAGAAGTCAAAAAGAGGATTTTATATTTGATCCTGGAGGTAATAGGGAGCCACAGGGGTTTGAGGAGGAGGTGGTGGTAACTTGGTCAGATCTGTGCATTTAACTTGGATAGCGAGTGAAGGATTGACCAGAGGAAGGAGAGACTTGAGGCAGGGAGACCAACCAGCAGGCTATTGCAATAGTTCAGGTGAGAGGTAATGAGGGATGTGAAAGAAGCAAAGAAGAAAAGATGAAAGGAAGGAGGGAGGGAGGGAAGGAAAGAAACTGCAAATTGTACATAATAGTTTTGCAGTTTCATGTGCAATCATTTTTTTTTATTATACCGTGTTATGGAAATGCTTGTTTTATTCCATTAATTAAAAATAAAATAAATTTTAAAAAAAGAAGGAAGAAAAGAAGGAAAGAGGGAAGAAAGGAAAGAGGAAAAAGGAAGAGCTGTTGGAAAGGCAGAATCAACAGGACTTGGAAACAGATTGGATATAAGGATGGGGGGAGTGTTAGAGACTGGTTAGTGGAGGATGACATTTAGGTCGCGAGCCGGGTAAGTGGTGCATTCAACAGTAATAAGGAAGTGAGGAAGCAGAGAAGGTTTTGGGGAAAAGGTTTTGAGTTCACTTTCGTGCATGTTGAGTTTAAGGGTCTCCAAGCCATCCAGTTTGAGATATCCGATAGAGAATTGGGGATGGCAAGACTGGAGGTCTGGTGAGAGTTTGGGATAGACTGAGAATCATCTGCATAGTAAATGAAAATTAAGTCTGTGGGAGCTGATTCGATTATGAAATGAAACAATATAGAGTGAGAGGGAAAACTTTAATTCCCAATGTAAATATGCATATAGCACATACGCACAATACATATATCTTTAACATTTTCATGTGAATTATTTCAGGCCCTACATTCCCCTTCTAAGTAAGTCAATTGCACTTTCCTAGCTTTAGGGCAATTAAAAAAAAATTCCAGAATCCTCCTACAAGGACATTAAACACTATGACTGTAGTAATTCTAGAGTCAATGTCCTGAAAATGAGAAGTCCCAGGGAAATGATGTATAACACCATTTCCAGCTGCCTGCGCTACTACTGAGGCTTTTCATACATTAGACTTTTGTCCCTCCATCCACCTATCTATCTATCTATCTATCTATCTAATCTATCCATCTATCTATCTATCTATCTATCTATCTATCTATCTATCTATCTATCTATCTATCTATCTATCCACTTACCTATCTGTCTGTCTGTCTATCTACCTACCTACCTCTTGTTGGCCATCAACTGTGGAACAGAGTTTTGGTTCTCTGATAGTAGACTAGTCTTGAAGTAGTCCTTCCTGTAGTTAGGGAGAACCTGGTTGTAACTTTAAGAAAAAATCCGATGAGAAAATTCCTTCTACCAGTACAGACAAGCAAGTGTTTGGCAACTCACAGGATCAGAAAGTTGCCTAGGACACTGAAAGGTTAAGTGACTTCCCCAGGATCACTCATTAAGGATGTGTCAAAGATGGGATTTGAACCCAAGTACTCCCCCACTCACCTGTCCCTCTGACTCTGGTCAAAGTGCTTGGCCTGGGAAATAGTTGCAAACAGTCAGCTGGTCAAAAGTCTAGAGAGAAAATGCATGACAAAATAGGGAAGAAAACCACCAAAAGTATTCAGGGAACAACTGTGTAAGTGGGGACATTTGAAGTGTCTAAATACAAATGGAAGAAGTTTGTAGATGGCCCCAAACATGCACTCTCAAAGAGGTGAAATGAGAGCTTAGAAAGAGAATTTCAAGCATGATTTATCTGTAGAATACACCCCTCCATTGCTCCCCAACATGCATGTGTGTATCTGTTTAAACTCAATGAAAGGTAGCATGTCATGGTGGAAGGAGATGAGGACTCAAAGTCAGGAATCCATCCATCAATCAATTAATCAATAATCATTTATTAAGAACTTACTGTGTGCCAGACACCACACTAGATGTGGGAGATACAAAGATTAAAAAGAAACAGTCCCAGATCTCAACAAGCTTACGTTCTATTGGGAGAGACAAAATATATAGATATGTGTATGTATATAACATACGTACAAATAAATGCATAAACACAAGAATTTTGTTTTGGAGGGGAGGGAAGGCACTAGCGGCTGGAAAGAACAGAAAAGACCTCAAAGCGGAGCTTTGAAATAAACTGAGGTCTCTAGGAGGTGGGGTGAGGAGGGGGTGCATTCCCTGCATGAGGGGCAGCCTGTGTAAAAGCAGAGTTGGGAGGTAGAGTGCAGTACATGAGCAACATCAAAAGGCCACTTTGACTACAGTGTACGATATGTGGATCAGGGGAGTAATGCATAATGATGAGGCTGGCAAGGCTGATTGGAATCAGTTTATAAGGCACCTTCAGCACAATGCAGAAGAGCTCACACTCACTAGAGTGGCTGGTGGAATGATGTGGTCAGACCTGTGCTTAAGCGGAATCACTTGGACAGGTGAGTGGGGGAGAACTTGGGTTCAAATCCCATCTTTGACACATCCTTAATGAGTGATCCTGGGGAAGTCACTTAACCTTTCAGTGTCCTAGGCAACTTTCTGATCCTTTGAGTTGCCAAACACTTGCTTGTCTGTACTGGTAGAAGGAATTTTCTCATCGGTTCTCTGTACAAATGAAATCACATGTCTGGGCACACACCAGAAAATTTATTTATGAACTTATTCCAGGAGGGTCTGATGCCTAATCTATAAGAGTTTAGTGTTCTGGGAAATAAATTCTTGGTATGACATATTTGGAAACACAGAATTCTTACTCTTCAGAACAAAGTTTTCTTCTTTGGTCCTCTCTTCAGAGATATTGTTTCATGTCTTTCTAAAAGTCATTTTAAAAGCTCTTTACAAGCCTTTTAGAGATGGAGTGTGTACCTCCGTGTTCAAACATATTCTTGCTTTTCCTAGCTTGGGGATACTGCCCCACGTCATGTGCTCCCACACTTAATTTTGACATAGCTGCTGTTTTCACTGTGGTTGTGGTTGGGCAAAGCCTGAGGGAGGTGATTGTTTTCCTCTCAGAGGACATTACAGGGAATGGATGGGAAATAACTTACTTGATGTACTGAGGACAATTTGGAAGTGATGGAGTGAAGAGCCTGCGTTGAAAATGTGAAGTAGATGTAGTGATATAAACCAAGAAACCACCAAGAAAGAAAAGAAGTGAAGACTCTTCAGAGTCACCCACTTTGGGGTATAATCACAGTGATTATGTTGAAAATGATACACATTACTCTCCCTCATTCATTATATTCTTTAGAAAATTGTCCTATTAGTGGTGCCTCATGTATAACATTTAATTTCCAGTCCCTGTACCTTTGGACATGGCTACAATTCTCTTACTCCTCGTCTCAACCTCTTGGAACCTCTAGTTTTCTTTAAAGGTCAGCTCATGTGCCATCTTCTAGGAAGGAAAGAAAAAAGAAAGATGGAAGGAAGGAATAGAGGAAGGAAAGAGGGCAGGAAAGAGGGAAGGAAAGGAAGAAGGATGAGAGGAAGGAAGGGAAGAAAGGAAGGGAAAGAAGGAAAAAAGGAAGGAAAGAGGGAAGGAAGGAGGGAAAAGAGAAGGAAAAAGGAAAGAA
Organism: Phascolarctos cinereus; assembly: GCF_003287225.1. Classification (NCBI taxonomy): domain Eukaryota; kingdom Metazoa; phylum Chordata; class Mammalia; order Diprotodontia; family Phascolarctidae; genus Phascolarctos; species Phascolarctos cinereus. Next base: position 323,053,632 of record NW_027555847.1, read on the forward strand.
GGAAGGAATGAGGGATGGAATTAAAGAGAGAAAGAAGGAAGAAAAGAAAGAAAGAGGGAAAGAAGGAAAAAAAAGGAAAAAAGAAAGGAAGAAATAAGCACTTATTAAACGCTTCCAAGGGGCCACGACCAGTCATATTGACCAATGTCGTGCCACTGGACTCCCATGATTCTGGAAGAGAGAGTGAGGCTGATGATTTCACTTCTTTTCAAGAATGAAGGACAAACAGCAAAAACAACAAACTCTATTCCTGGCATCGTGCTAAGCTCTGGGAATGCAAATCAAAGCAAAAAGAAACACAGTCCTTTCTCGTCAAGGAGCTTATATTCATTCTGGTGGATAAAGGCAACACAAAAAGAAATTGAAAAGGAGTGAGGGGATGAAGGTACCTGGTGCAAGGGTATGACTGAAGTCTACAAGGTCAAGAACAAGGCTGGGAGAGGAATGAAGGTAGGCTGACCTGGGTTCCCCCTTTACTAAATGTAGGTTTCAGGAGGAACTCCTCAATCACTTTGATAAGGGGGCAAGTTTTGCAGAGGGAAATTCCACTGGGAGAAGACAGCAGGGATAGTAGAAGATGGGATTGTTGCTGGGTCTTGAAGAAAGGCCAGGAGGTGGAGATGAAGAGGGAGGGAATTCTAGGCTTGGGGAACAGCCACTGAAAACCAGTGAAAATAGGTAACAGAATCTGGAGCAAGTTCTATGACCCATTCATTTCCTTTTGAAAGCTGGTCCGTATTTGGAGCTATGCCCAAAGGGCAATCAAACTATGTATACCTTTTGATCCAGCAATATCACTACTAGGTCTGTATCCTAGAGATAAAATAAAAAAGGGGAGGGGGAGGAAGTACCTATTTGTATAAAAATATTTATAGCAGCTCTTTTTGTGGTGGCAAAGAATTGGAAATTGGAGGATCCCCATCAGTTGGGGAATGACTGAACAAGTTGTGGTATCTTATGGTAAGGGAATACTATTGTGCTATAAGAAATGACAAGCAAGGTAATTTCAGAAAAAACCTGGAAAACCTTACATGAACTGATGCAAAGTGAGCAGAACCAGAACATCGTACACAGTAACAGCAGTATTGTATGATGATCAACTGTGACTGACTTAGCTCTTCTCAGTAATACAGTGATTAAGAGAGTCCCAGAGGACTTATGATGAAAAATGCTATTCACATCCAGAGAAAGAACTGATGGAGTCTGAATGCAGATGGAAGCATACTATTTTTTACTTTTTTGCATTTTTTCTTCTAGTCTGTTTCTTTTTTCATGGCATAACTAATTTGGAAATATGTTTTACATGATTGCACATATATAACCTATATCAAATTGCTTGCCATCTTAGGGAGGGAAGGTAGGAGAAAGTTAGGAAATCAAAATTTTAAAAAATGAACGTTAAAAATTGTCTTTACATGTAATTGGGAAAAAATAAAATATTATTAAAAAAAGAAAGCAGTTCTCTTTCTTGGCTAACTGTTGTGACTCCCTATTTGTAAGACAAGAGAATAGAGACTGATATGTTGAGTTTCTCTAGATCACATTTCACCTTGCTGCTAATATCCAGATACCTCCCTCTATCATCCTGGACATAAGTTCTCCAGACCTCCTTGGTTGGTGGAGCTTAATTAACAAACAGAAGGGCGCAGACAAAAAAAAATCCAATTATCTAAAGATATCTATGAACCATGTTTCACCTCAGTGTTTTCCAGAAACTTACCCTCTGTTTCGTTGCTTGGTACACCCTCCTGCCCCACTTTGGAGGGGGGTGTCTGTAGGTGGAGAGGGAGGTTCTTAATTTATTTGGCAAACAGAAGCAGATCAGACCCAAGGACACAAGACAAAGTCCAATTATTTAATGAGATCTGCACACCTCTTTCACCTTGTTGCTTTTCACCAGAGCTTTCCCTCTATTTACCTGGATATTAGGCTTTCATTGTTGAGCATGGTCTGAGATTCACCAGAATTTACAGCTTTTTATAAAGATATGACCTTTCTTTCTTTCAACCTAGAATATGTCGACGTCTATAGATGAGACCTTTAGAAATATAGTGTTTGTGGAAAATACCAAGTGAAAAGAAAAGCTTCACCTACTTCTCTGATGGCTTAATTGGTTCTACACAGATGGTCTCCAGTATGCTCTAATTCCCTAATCAATTTTCCTTTCTTTTCTAACAAACTCACTCTATGTTGTCTTATTCTCAAATTCCAGGCATCTCTTTTCATATCTCCTTGAGGAGGACCCTCATCATCTCCCTGTTTCCCGTGGAGAAAGAAGCAGCATGGTATAGTGTGGTAGAACAGAATTTAGAATCAGAAGACCTGGGTTGAGTCTTACGGATACTTACCAGCTGTGGGACTGTGGACAGTTCTCTCGACTGCTCTGAGGCTCTTTTGTAGACTGGGGATAATGACACTTTCCCCAACTCAGAGGATTCTTATGAGGACAGACATTAATAGAATGTAAACTCCTTGAAGGCAGGGCCTATTTCCTTCTTGGTCTTTGTGTCTCTGGCACCTAGCACAGCGCTTGGCACATAGCAAGGGCTTGATAAGTGCTTGTTGATTGAATGACTGAAAGTGCTTTATAAACTATAAAGCTCTATATAAGTGTTAATTATTGTTAGTCACGAGAGAAGCGATTTCCTCTTTGAGTAAGAATTGCTACCCATCCTTTGTTGTTGTTCAGTGGTGTCCGACTCTTCATGACCCCATTTGGGGTTTGCCTGGCAAAGATATTGGAGTAGTTTGCCATTTCCTTCTCCAGTCATTTTACAGAGGAGGAAACTAAGGCAAACAGGGTGAAGTGACTTGCCCAGAGTCGCACAGCTAATAAGTGTCTGAGGCTGGATTTGAATTCCTAGAAGATACATTTTCCTGCCTCCAGGCCCAGAGATGCCCCATCCTATTCTTTTTTTTTTTTTAGGCAATTGGGGTTAAGTGACTTGCCCAGGGTCACACAGCTACCCATTCTATTCTTTAAAGCCTTTTAAAGAACTAAAGCTTTTAATACTGCAATGTAGCCATCATATATATATTTATCCCTTCCACATCTCGACTTCCACTATCTTGGTTTTCATGCATCTATGGTTGGCATAACAAATCAAATGGGAATTTTTTTTGGAGTTTTTTGGAAGCCACAAATGACATGCAAAAGCCAGCAGACAACGTAGATCCTATATCCAAATACTTAACCCAAATTTTACTACAAGGTACTGTAAACTCCCCATAAAAGAAAAAGAAAACAAATTCAGACTTCTCTGGTATGAAGGGAGGGCCAAAATATTTTATGAGGATTTTTCAGATCGTGGGGACTCTGGGCCCCGAACCCCTTCTATGTGGAAGGGGTTGCTTTACAGTTATCTGTGTTTATGTCTTATCACTCTTGTAGAATATAAGCTCCATGAGGACATCTAAATAAATATTTAAATTTATCTAAATTTTGTAATACCTATAAGCCTCTCCTAGTGCTTTACACCAGTAGACACTTGGTAGGATCATAAGGTCATACGTTTAGAGTTGGAAAGCTATTATGTCTGACCTCCTCGTTTTCCGGATGAGAAAAACATCATCAAAATGCCCACCAGTATTCCTTTCCTTTCAGAGAATATTATGTTTTTCTGTTGTCTCTCCCATTAGACTGTGAACTCTTTGAGGTCAGGGACTTTTTACCTTTTTTTTTTTTTATCCTCAGCACCTAGCACAGTCCCTGACACAGGAGTCACTCAGTATATACTTGCTGACTAACAATCCAGATGCCTGGATATCCTCCATTATTGTAGACTTTTGTATTTTTAATTTTATTTTTACTTCCTTCTGAGAAGTGACTTCAAACATCTCCTCTGCCATCTGATTCTTAATCTACCCACCTTACTGATTTAAAAGCTCTAACAAGCAACTTCTTTACAAACCATTTTAGATGTGGTTTAAAATGACCGTATCATCAAAACAATAGAAAATTCAACAAGAGACCAATAGTCTTCCTCACACACATTAGCACAATGGCTGGCTGGTGGGGAGAGGGGTATAGTTATGGTCCTTAACTACATCTGTGGAATAAATAATTTCATTAGCATCCTTTTCTAACAACAGAGCTACCTAGTTCAGGCATGACAAGGAAAAGAAACGTCCAACAGGACTGCGCATGGTTTTCTGCCCTGTATTCAGGATTTCCAGTTCTTGGCTCAATAAATTTTGGTGTCAGTGACTCATACCTATCATTGATGTCCTCTTTTCTAGGCACAGGAAATTGGGGATAAGGTCAATGGGTATCATTTGGGTAGGCAGCTCTAGATTGGAGCTGACCACAACCTCATCACTGTTTACTCTTTCATTTCCCAGTGCAATTTGTGGGCTCTGGGGAAACCTAGACAGGGCCCTGGGCTGTCATGGAGATCTCTGAACACCCCCATTCCTCACAACTGGTACATGAGAGGAGAAGGATCCAGGACCAAACACCCTGGTAGATAAATAGTAAGCAGACTTTTTGTTTTGTAGCATAGGTTGGATTGGAGATCTGTTAGGCTCCTGGCTAACAACATGCTCATGCCCAGCTATGTATAACAGCCCATTTCTAGCCTCACTGAGATTTACAGAGGCAGAGGGTTCAGGGTTCTCTGGTCTGAGGGTCAGGAATGGAATGCTTTAAGAAACATACAAGGTTTTTGCCCCTGATTGATAACCCTCACATTTTACCTAACTTCTTTAATGGACTAGGGAAAACTCGGAGAATTTACTCAGTACCATTTTTTAAAACATGTATTTGATTTTTAAATATTATTGATTTTTTTTATGTCATTTCATTTCCAAATACATCCCTCTCTTTTCCCCTCTAAGAAAGAACAAAAAAGAGAGAGAAAAACAGTTCCCTAAACAATCCAATATGTCAATGAAGTCTGAAAGTATACAATATTCTGTAGATAATCTCTTACCTTTGTGAAGAAGGGAGGAAAGTGAATTTTCTCATCTCTTCTCTGAAGCTAGATTTGGTAATTACAATAACATGATACTTATTAATTTTCTCCTTCTATTACTTCTTCCTCCTTCCCTCTCTTTATCTCCTTTACCCTCCCTTCCTTTATCCTTCCCCTTCTTCCCTCCCTCTTTTCCTTCCCTTCTTCATTCCTTCCCATTTCCCTCTCTTCCTTCCTTTCTTCTTTCCTTCCTTCCTTGCTCCCTGCCTCTCTCCCTTCCTCCCTCCCTCCCTTCCTTCTTTCCCTCCTCTCCTCCCTCCCTCCCTCCTTCCCTTGCTTGCTTCCTTCCTTCCTTCCTTCCTCTCTCCTTTCTTCCTTTTGCGTTTACCTTGTGTGTGTTGTTCCTTTGGTTCTGCTTTCTTTATCTGGTATCAATTCACACAAGTCTCTGTGCTTTTCTGGATCTTTAGAGTCATTATTTCTTGAAGAGCAATAAATAATATTTCATTATATCCATCAATCCCAAATTAAGTACTAGAATGATAGGCAAAAATTGTGAGTGGGTTGTGTGTACAATAGACTTACTCAGGTCAACAATCTACTTTGGAGGGAAAGAGTAGTTTGGGACATGCCTACCTTACCTGAATGCACAAGGGAGAAGAAATCCTCTCTCTTCTACCTCCCTCTCCCTTGCTTCCCCTCCCCCACCTCAATTTCTCTTTTTCATACAAGCAAAAAAGCAGTGCTTGTGTTTGGGTGGTAGCATAAGCCAAATGTACAAGAAAGCCCTAAGAACACATGGAGGAGCTGAGGGGATTCCAAAAAACCAGAATCTAAATTCTCTGTCTCTAATGCCTCTTGAGTGCCCCTCTCCAAACCCGTATACCAGTCACAAGATTCAGAAGATGCCTATGGAATGGCTGCTACTAGATAAGCAGAGAGCATGGCTTCTGGGAATGCCATATATGCCCTCTTTCTGGACTTCATAAAAGGGAGAATGGATGAGGGGAAGGGAGAGAACCCACCCAAACTCAGAATCTTGACCCAATGTACAGAACAAGAAAAAGTGAAAGAGGGCAAGATACCAGATACCAAAGATACCAGGAAATGGAGTTAGGATGACTGGAATTCTGTTCCTAATCTCAGTTCACTGCATGCACAGGTCCACACAAGATGGACCAAGTGGGTTAAACAAATGGTAAACTCTACTAAGGCAGACAGATAGCAAAGGTAATGACCTTTCACATCAGGAATTAAATGTTATCTTTGGTCTATGTCCTAAATTATTATTATTATTATTTCTGGGGGTGGTGGTGATAGGATTAATGATCACTTCAAAATGAACTGAAATACATCCCCGGGTTGTGGTCCTTAATATGTCTGCCTCTTAATATGGCTAATAGGGCAGCTAGGTGGCTCAGTGGATAGACTGCCAGAGCATGGAGTGAAGAAGACCTGAGTTCAAATCTGGCCTTAGACACTTACTAGCTATATGATCCTGGGCAAGTCATTTAGCCCTGTGTGCCTCAGTTTCCTCATGTGTAAAATGAGCTGGAGAAGGAAATGGCAAATCACTGCGGTATCTTTGCCAAGAAAACCCCAAATAGGATCATGAAGAGTCAGACATGTCTGAACAACAACTACCACACAACAAATAATATGGCTAGGTTGTAACCATTAAATGAGTTTGAAAAGTAAAGGAAACAAAAAGTTATTCTTATTCTTATTGTCTTTTTTGCTAGAGCAACATTTGGCTCAGAGTACAAGCTGATAGATACCAGATTGAGTAATACAAGGAAAAGGATAGAGGGAAAGAAAGAAAATGTTTTAAAAATAAATTAATTGCAGCCATGTACAGGTCCTTCAGCAAAATTAGAAGCAGCCTGAACCAAGACAGTTCTAAATTAAGAGAGTATATTCAATTGAATGGCTATGCAAGCCACAGATGCAATCCGATGGTGAGTCATTGAACACAAAGTATTTTTGGGAAATGAAGGAAAAGAACAAAAGAGCTGCAAGATTCACAATGAATATAAAAGTTTAAATGCGTAGATCCAAGAGCTCATAAGAAACTGAAAATTCTAAAGCAAGATAAAGAGAACCTTGCTGGGTGAGTGGTTTGGTCCCATCAGTGAAATTATGATCGCCACCACAACCATCATTATCATCATTATTATTATTGCTTCAGGTTTCACGAAGGAGCATAAAGACAATTGCCACTTAAAGATTTGTGTCTAGAACTGAAAAAAAAAGATGGTGCCACCATGTTTCCATGTAGAATATAGTCCATAAACCAGGATGTAGGAAAGAACGTAAGATTCCTTGCCTTGAACAACATCTAAGAGGGGAAAAGTGAAAGAGATAGAGAGCTCAGTATCTGTTTCCAAGCAACCTTATAATTAATAATAATAATAATAACAATAATAACTAGCATTTGTGTAACTCTTTAAGGTCTGCAAAGTGCATCTAAAATCCCTGTGGTCAGAAATTTCTTGATAGAAGAATGTGTGGACTTTACTATTTACTGCTATTCTTGCTTTGGTTACTTTTTGCTCAAATGACAACTCTGCTTTGGGTACCACATTTCTAGCATTTCACTGTAAGCATTTGCAGGGGGAAATTTTTGTTTCCTAAGTGAAGCATACTTTGTTTCTCTCCCTTCTTTCAATTCTCCTTCTGATCCTACTTATTCAAGCAACATAAATAACATACATTCCTGCTTGTAGGGAAAAATCAAGTCCAAGTCAGATGTAGAGCAGACCTTCATGGAGCTTTCCTTACAATTCCAAGGTATACCGTATTTTGGTATTCTTCATATACTGCCTTAAGAACATCAAGATTCACATGCCTCAGACATGGTTCTTTCCAATCAGTTGCCTTTTAGATCCATTCCTATGTGTATTGTATCACCAATGGGTCCATTCCTGAGTGTGTTGTATTCTTGAGCCCTATCATAAGAATGATATTTTAGGTTTGTGTGCGTTTGTATCTTGTGTTACGGTTATAAAACACTTTCATATTCACAATCTGCTTTGAGCCACCAAATTCTATAAGGTAGGCAGAGTATTAGTAAGCCCATTTTACAAATGAGAAAAGTGAGGCTTAGTGTCTTGCTTAGGGACATGCAGGAAGTAAGTGGCAGATCCAGTACTCAAATCCCAGCCTTCTGACATTTAAGTTCAAAGTGAGTAATGGTTTTTATGAGTCGGTCTTTTTTTGTTTTCTTCAAGACAAAATGCTTCACAGACCCATAAACTAGTTCCACATCAGGATATTACATATGCATTTACATAAAACCGTTTGCATAATTCAATTTAGGCCCAACATGGGGCCTATCCTGTATTAGGTGCTTGGTGTGCATCCTCCAGTGCAGTAAGACAAAGCACAAATATGTATGATACTAGGCAGAATGTGACAAGTGCAAAGGAGATGCTTAGACAAAATGATTTGGGAAATTTGAGGTGAGTGAAATATCACATACTGCATACACCATGCAGCAACCACTATGTGCTCATAATAGAACCTACAAGCCTAAAACCAACAACTACTTAAATAAACTACTGTGGCTCTTCATCCTGCACTATGAAATTTTGACAGCAAGAAAAATGACTCCAAGATAACCGGTTACTGGTTTATGAAAGCCTTGGCTTATGAATCTGGGTACGTATCCCTCTGTGCAGTCTGTTGTTCAGTTGTGCCCTACTCTTTGTGACCCCATTTGAGGTTTTCTTGGCAAAGATACTGGAGTGGTTTGCCATTTCCTTCTCCCGCTCATTTTACAGATGAGGAAACTGAGGCAAACAGGGTGAAGTGACTTGCCCAGAGTCACATAGCTAATAAGTGTCTGAGGCTGGATTTGAACTCATGTCTTCCTGACTCCAAGACCAGGTCTCTATCACCATAGCACCTAGCTTTATAAAAAGTTAGTGGCCATTTCTAGGACACTGGTGACTATTTAGCCATACAACCTACAGTGATTGTAGGGTCATTGGGGTGTACTTACCTTCTCATCTCCAGAATCAGGGAAATTAATCTGTTGCCAACAGCCCTAGAAGGCACTTGTCTTTCTCTCCTGCTTTTAGGAGTCATGTGAAATTAGGAATGCCTGAACTGGTGTTTAGGTAGTTCCACCGTACTGCCGTGGCAGAATGGTGTGTGTCAGAAGGCGGGAGAGCCAAACAGCCCAATGGCAGGTCCGTGTTGCTCTAGGAGGTTGATATGACTCTGTGGTGTCTGGGTATGAGTGTTGGGCTGTGCTGCAGGTTTCTTGAAGTTTTAGAAAGAAAGACAATGACAGGAGTGGGAAATGATAATGATGCCTCCTACGATACAGTCAGCAATGTCTGGATCCTCAATGGCCCTTCTGAGACCTTCCCTGTTTTCTCAGATGTCCTTGTGCGAAGTCATAGAATCTTGTCAACGATAATGGATTGACACCAGGTCAAGGACTAGGGGTAGTTTCTCTATAGATAATATGTTGAACCATAAACTTGTGCATAGGGATAATTGTGTTCTTTGTACTTGTATCACCAACCTTGAGCACAGTGGCTGGCTTGTAGTAGGGGCTTAATAAATGCTTGTTGATTGATTGATGTTCCCGTTCTTTCCTTAGGGCATGGGAGAGTTTGTTTAAGCCCCTCTGGTTTCCTTCTGTGGGATTTAATAACAGGGGGATAGTCTTATCTATGTGTTACCCAGGAAAGTGCAGACCCCTTGGGAGAGGTTCTACTTACTCGTCTCTGACCCTCTGTGGGCTGTGGTAATAATGTAAGAACATGATATGAGCAAGTTAGATCATAGGAGGAAACTGCCTGTTTTGAGATCTGGTCTCTGGATTTTCTGGTTAACACGGTCCTCAAGAGCATCTTCTTAGATTTTTTTGTCTCTCTTCCACCAGAAATAAGGAAGAAAAGTCAAGAAGGCATAAGTAAGGTTTGGTCTTTCTCTTGAAAATCCAGTAGGAGAGATAATACATGAACACAAATGACTATAATAGAAATAGGACTGCCATGGAAAGACTTATATGAACTGATATAGGGGAAAGCAATACATGGAATATGGATCAATAAAGAGAAAGAGGAAAGATGAGATTGAAGGCCATGTAACTGTAATGACTAAGGTTGACGCTGGAGAAGGGTTGAGAAACGGTGCCTCTTTCCCTTTATGTCAGAGATTATAAGTGCAGAATATTGCATATGTAATATTGTTGGATGTGGTTGATGTTTTGGTTTTTTTTGCCAAACCGCTCATTTCTCTCGCGCTTTTTAAATATCTTTTTTTTGAACAAGGGATGGCTCATTGGGCAGGGGAGGCAGGGGAAGGATATGTTCAGAAATGAATGAGATATAAAAACAAAAGACATAAATAAAAATAAGATAAGATTTTAGAAAAGAATACGCTAAATGCTGAGTGTTGTCAAATGCTATCAGAGTTTAGATTAGTGAGGGATAACTTCCAGCTTTGGAGCTCAAGGAAGGATACATTGAAGAGGATACATTTTATCTAGGTCTAAAAAACGTGGGTTGTATTTCCGAAGCAGAGATCTGGGGATGGCATTCCATAGATAAGAAGTGAGAGGAACAAAGATTTGGTGGCAGGGTAGCATAGCAAGGGTCTGAGGGGTAGCAAGGGATCAAATTTTCCTGAGTATACGTGAGTGGGAACAGAGCAAAATAAAGTTGTGATAGTAATCTATTATTTGATAAACCCAAAGACCCCAGCTTCTGGGATAAGAACCCACTCTTTGAAAAAACTGCTGGGAAAACTGGAAAAGAGTATGGCAGAAACTAGGCAAAGACCCAAATCTCACACCATATCAAAATAAAGTCAAAATGGGTTCGGGACTTAGATATAAAGGCTGCTACTATAAGTAAACTGGGAGAACAAGGAATAGTTTACCTATCAGATCTATGGAGAACAGAAGAATTCATGACCAAATAGGAGATAGAGAACATTATGAAAAGCAAAGTGGATAATTTTGATTACATTAAATTGAAAAGTTTTTGCACAAACAAAGCCAATGCAACTAAGATTAGAAGGAAGGTAGAAAATTGGGAAAGAATTTTTACAACCAGTCTCTCTGATAAAGGCCTCATTTCTAAAATATATAGAGAATTAAGACAAATTTATAAGAACACAAGCCATTCCCCAATTGATAAATGGTCAAAGGATATGAACAGACAGTTCTCAGATGAAGAAATTAAAGCCATCTATAGTCATATGAAAAAATGCTCTAAATCATTATTGATTAGAGAAATGCAAATCAAAACAACTCTGAGGTACCACATCACACCTATCAGATTGGCCAACATGACAAAACAGGAAAATGATAAATGTTGGAGAAGATGTGGGAAAATTGGAACACTAATACATTGTTGGTGGATTGTGAAATGATCCAACCATTTTGGAGAACAATTTGGAACTATGCCCAAAGGGCTACAAAAATGTGCATACCCTTTGATCCAGCAATAGCACTTCTAGGGCTATATCCCAAAGAGATCAAACAAATGGGAAAAGGACCCACATGTACAAAAATATTCATAGCAGCTCTTTTTGTGGTGGCAAAGAATTGGAAATTGAGAGGATGCCCATCAATTGGGGAATGGCTGAGCAAGTTGTGGTATATGAATGTAATGGAATACTATTGTGCTATAAGAAATGATGAACAGGCTGACTTCAGAAAAACCTGGAAAGACTTATATGGTCTGATGCTGAGTGAAGTGAGCAGAACCAAGAGGACTTTGTACACAATAACAGCCACATTAAACAATGACTATGATTGTTAAACTGAACCCTTCTCAGTATTACAAGGATCTAAGACATTTCCAGAGGCCTCAGGATGGAAAATGCTGTCCACATCCAAAGAAAGAACTATGGAAGTCGAATCGCTATCACTTATTTTTACCTTCTGTTAAGGTTTGTTTCATCTTTCTGATGGTTCCTCTTATTGGTTTTAATTTTTACTTACAACTTCACTAATGTGAAAATATGTTTAATGGGTATGTAAACGTAAAGCCTATATCAGATTGTGTGCCGTCTTGGGGAAGGTGGGGGGAGGAAGGGGGAGAAAAATTTTCAACTCAAAAGCATATGGAAGTGATTGTTGATAAATCAAAATAAATTAATTTTAAAAAAATGAAGTTGTGAAAGTAGATTTGAACGGCCTAGAATGTTAAACTATAAAGCATCTGTTACTTTGTGGGCAGCAGGGAGCCACTGATGATTTTTGACTGGTGGAGTTATGTATTGGACATGACAAGGGAGCCTTAGTTGGAGAGCAGGATGGATCAGAGGGAGGTGAGAATAAAGACACAGAAGCGAAGAGGTTGTTGTAATAGTTCTGGGAAGAAGAAATGATGGACTGAACTTGAGGGATGGCAATGAGACTGGAAAGGAGGGATACTATGGATGTAGAATCAAGAGAGCTTAGGGACTGGACACAGGGGATGAGGAAGTGTTGTTGTTCGTCCTTCATTCTCGAAGAGGACCAATGACATCAGGAAGGTGATGCCTTGACTTGCAAGTGAATTGGACTTAAGTGAAGCAGGGCTGTGCAAAGTCACCAGCCTCACCTTCTCCTGCAGAGTCCTCAGAGTTTAGTGCAAAGACATAGGTCAAGACAACTGGTGATGGCCCCGCATGCAATGGGAGATCTTGGCCTTTTAAAGTTAGGGTCTTTCCCAGGTCTCAGTTTGTCTGATGCAACACCCATTCAGCAATTAAAGGCTAGGTAAGAATTGATGAAGGAGTGGGAAGAATCAGAGAACTGAGATTTCAAGTGTGTGTGTGTGTGTGTGTGTGTGTGTGTGTGTGTGTGTGTGTGTGTGTGTGTGTGTGTCTGAGAGGAACAAAAATAGAAGTAGCCACAAGGAGAATCAGGTTTTGGGAAAGATGATGGGTTCAATTTTGGACATACTGAGTTTGAGGTGATGTTGGAGTATGCAGGCTAGCATGGCCCATGGGAGGTTTTAAAGGTTTGTTGGGAGTTAAGGGGACAGGTTGATAGAGATAGAGATCTGGGAATCCCCTATGTAGAGTTTGTCATTGATTCTACCAGAGTGGGTGAGATTGTGAAGAAAGACCCCCTGTGACTATCTGGATCAGCTCAACTGACAAATGGTCTGTGATGCTGCAAAAGGCATCCTCCAGAAGCCCATGTTGGTTTCAAATGCCTCTCAAGCTTTGTGGAAATAGTGTTAGAGCTGGAGTCAGGAAGAACTAGATTCAAATCCTGTCTGATACTTATGAATTGTGTGATGCTGGCTAGGTTCTTCAGCCTCTTCTAGACTCAGTTTCTTCAGTAGTAAAATGGAAATAACACCTGCAATACCTTGTTTTGGAGATAAAATAAGACTACATTTGTAAAGCACTTTGCAAACTTTAAATTACTTTATGCATTTTAGCCAATTTTTTTTTCTTATGAGCTTCAGGAATTATCTTGCCTTCTCTTCCAGATGTGTTGCTTTCCATAGTTCCTGGTATAAAGAGAGAGAGCTTTCCAACTTCACTCTTACCCTGCTCTCTCTGTGTCTTTCCTTAGGGATGTCTAGATTTGGAGTCTAAAGACCTGGATTTGAATCTTGCCTCTAACTAGAGAGATGATCTTGAGTCATTAGCCACTTAAATAACTTCTAAATATGGTTAGTTTTCTGTTAAATGGGAATTATAGCACTGGCCTTATTGACCTCATGGGGTGGGTCTAAGGAGAGTTCTCTGTATAATTTGTAGTATTATATGCACTTCTTTTGGGGTGGAAGTCTGAATCTGTGATTTCATTGCCATAGGGAACTTCCAGTGAGGAAATTCCCTTTCCCAAAGCAGATTAGCAATCGTTTTACACCTTACAGTCTTAGAAAGTTAAGTCTATTAAGTTAAGTGAAATGCCCAAGGTCACATAGCCAAAGTATATCAGTGGTGGACCTGGAATGTAGGTCTTTCTTATTTATTTATTTATTTTTGGTTAGGCAATTGGGGTTCAGTGACCTGTACAGAGTCACACAGCTAGTAAGTGTTATGTGTCTGGGGCCGAATTTGAACTCAGGTCCTCCTGACTCCAGAACCAGTGCTCTATCCACTGCGCCAGTTATGTGCCCCTATCCAGGTCTTTCTGACTAGTTCTCTATCCACTATACCATGTTGCCACTCACTATGTAAATAGGAGTTTAAATGTTATCATTATTGTTAGTAACTACAAGGAAACAAGTTTGAAATAAATTAAAACAGAAATATACAAACTTAGAAAAAATTATAAAAGTCTTTTGTTGTATATTGTCTTGGCTGGTCAATGAAACATAAATGGGGATGATCCCGTAAGCTATTAGACTTCTTTCTTCTTCTTCTTCTTCTTCTTCTTCTTCTTCTTCTTCTTCTTCTTCTTCTTCTTCTTCTTCTTCTTCTTCTTCTTCTTCTTCTTCTTCTTCTTCTTCTTCTTCTCCTTCTTCTCTGTTTGCCTTATCACCTTCTGGTTTAGAAATTAGATTAAGGTATTCAGGCTTCTAGCCTGAAGTCAAATAGGATTGGTCATTATGGTGAGTAGGCCTGGGGGATGAGGGGAATATCAGACCCTTTGAGACTAGCTTTATTGTTTTCTTTCCAAATATAATTCCATTGATTGAAGTGGTATGTTCTTATTTAAGCCTCTTAAGACTCCTTCCCTGCGTTTTTGTCTTAAATAAAGAAAAGTGTTTAATGGGGTAGAGGGAGGAGGTAGAATTAGGAGGGAGGGAGAGATAATAAATGCTTCTGAAATTAATTAGTATATGAATAATGAATTAATTAATTTTACAGGCATTTATTATCTTTCCCACCTACTGCCCCCTCATTGAACAATTTTAAAATCCCTTCAAAATAAATATGCATAGTCCAGCAAAATGAATTCCCACATTGACCTCGTTCAAGAAAGTGTATCTCATTCTTCATTATAAGTCCATCTCCTGTCTTGCAGAAGGTGACTAGCATGTTTCATCTTCACTTCTCTGGACTTGTGGCTTATCATAGAGAAATGTTTTAAAGTCTTTTGCAGTTTCATAATTTCCCCCCTGTAATATTATTCTCCCTGTATAAAAGTTGACTCTGCATCAATTCACAGAGAACTTCTCAATTTTCTCTAAAGCTATCCATTTTATTATTTTTTATGGTGTAACAATATCCCATTATATCCATATAACCTAATTTATTTATCCATTCCATAGTTGGAGGACAGCTGTTTAGTTTCCAGTTTTTGGCTACTATGGAAAGAGGTGCTATAAATATTTTTGTATATATAGGTCCTTTTTCTCTTTCTCTCTCTCTCTTTTTTTTTTTTTAAGGTAATCAAGGTTAGATGACTTGCCCCAGGTCACATAGCTAGTAAGTTTTAAATGTCTGAGAGTGTATTTGAATACAGTTCCTCCTGACTCTAGGGCTGGTGCTCTGTCCACTGTGCCACCAAGCTGCCCTTTTCTTTTTTCTTTGACCTCTTTATAGTATTGCCCAAATAGCTGTATAGCTGGGTCAGAGAACATGTAGTTTAGTATCTTTTTAATTTCACTTTGCCTTGGCATAACCATGGAATCATTTCTTTCACCCCTCCTGGAGCTCTCTACTTTTGGATTCTTGAAACCTCTATCATTATTTCTGGGCTCTTGGAGGTCATTATATTTGACCTAGGGATGTGCTTGTAAATGTTTAACAACTAGCTCTCAAAACAAAAGATGTACCCAAGACACACTCTTGATTTTAATTGACATTATCAACATATTTCTTCATCATTTTCTTAAATTCAACCAACAAAACAGTAAACCAAACCCTAATTTGTAGCTTTGGCCAATTTCTGAGATACAAATGTTCACACTGGAAATTTAACAATTAGCTCTTACAAGCTAGTCCAAGCTGGCTCCAGCATACCCCTGACATCCCCATGATTCCCCCTGGGGCATTAGTACATCCTACACTGACATTATAAGTCAATTTTTGGCCTTTCCTGGTTCTATATGACCCCAGATCCCTGGAAGCCTTACTTTTGCCCCTAATTGTTTTCTTTATTGCCCTGTTTGGCTTCTTGAGACAGTGTGGTATAGAGAAAAATATATTGGATTTGGAGTCTGGATGCCCTGGCTTAGGATCCCAGATCTTCCACTTATTACCCATGGGCCCTTCCACAAGTCATTTCACCTGTGGGTCTCAGCCTCCCTGGGAAGAGCACTGGCTCTGGAGTCAGAGAATCTAGGTCCAAATCTCCTCTCTGACACCATGAAAACTTGGACAAATTACTTCATTTCTTTGGACCTCAGTTTCCTCATCTGCAGAATGAAGGGTTTGGATGACCTCTGATCCTGGCTGTAGGTCTGTGATCTTATGATTGATAAAATGAGGGATTTAAACTAGATAATCTCTGAGGTCCTTTCTATTTCTAAGTCCAACAATTTGGTTCTTCTCTTCATGAAAACTTGTCTATTTTATTTTTTCCAATGACATGTAAAAACAATTTTTAACACTTGTTTTTTTTTTTAAATTTTGAGCTCTAAATTCCCTCTGTCCTTTCCCTACCCCTCCTCAAGAAGGCAAGCCATTGGATATAGATTATACATGTGCAGTCATGGAAAGCATGAGTTCATATGTTTTGGTTGGTTGGTTGTTGTCCTTTGTACTCTAAGAGGACTTAAATGACATCACTATGGAGTGGGCAATATACAGAGTGCCCAACTGTATATTAGCCATGTTGCTAAAGAAAACACAGACTCCCAACAAAACAAGAAAAATAAAAAGTGAAAAATAGCATGCTTCCATCTGCATTCAGACTTCATCAGTTCTTTCTCCGGGGGTAGATAGTGTGCTTCATCATTAGTCCTTTGGGATTGTCTTGGATCATTGTATTGCTGAGAATAGCTAAGTCATTCACAGTTAATCATCATACGGTATTGCTGTTACTGTGTACAGTGTTTTGCTGGTTCTGCTCACTTCACTTTTCATCAGTTCATGTAAGTCTTTCCAGCTTTTTCTGAAAGCGTAAGTCCCACAATTTCTATCTAATGTTCTAAGCTAGTATCTCGATTCTGTCACAGCCATGGCAAATTGCCAGTATCCTTGCATCCTGCCTTTATTGCCTCTGGTCCTGGAACAGCCTGCAGAAGATGACCGCCCGTTCTGATTCAGAGCTCGTAGCTCCTGCTGGACTGCCCTCTGGGTTCCTATTTTCTTCCTGAGGAATGCACGTAGCACTTAGTTTATTGGCAGAGCAGAGATGGCTATCAAATCATGCAGTAAATGAAGGGGAGCAAGCCTGAATTATCACCTTTGCTGCTCCACCAGATTTTCACTGATAATTCACTCAGGTGCCAGGGGAATATTTTGCATGTTGCTATCGCTATAATTAGTAATAGAAGAATCATGCCTGACTTTATATAGTGCCTGAAGGTTTGTAAAATACTTTGTGTTGATATTCACAGCAACCCTTCAAAGTAGGTGCTACTATTATCCCCATTTTACAGCTGAGGAAACAGACTCAGAGGTGAAGCAACTTGCTTGCAGTCATACGGTGTCTGTAGTGAGGTTTGAACCCAGGTCTTCTTGATTCGAAATTCAACGCTCTATACACTATGCCAGGGGTGAGGAACCTGCTGCCTCAAGGCCATATGTGGCCCTCTAGGTCTTCAAGTTTGGCCTTTTGACTGAATCCAAACTTCACAGAACAAATCCTTTTATTGGGGATTTGTATGATATAGTTCTCCCTCTCAGTAGAAGATGACTTTGAATTTATAATAATTTTGTTGTTGTTTAGTCATTTTTTAATCATGTCCAACTCTTTGTGACCCCTTTTAGGGTTTTCTTCACAAGGATACTGGAATGGCTTGCTATTTCCTTCTCTAGCTCATTTTACAGTTAAGGAAACTAAGGTAAATAGGGTTAAGTGACTTGCCCAGGGTCACACAGCTAGTAAGTGTCTGAGGCTAGATTTGAATTCTGAAAGAAGAGTCTTCCTGATTCCAGGCCCAGCAGTCTATCTGCCGCACAACCTAGCTGCCTCAGTTTAAAATAATAATTTATACATAATTTATTATATATAATTATGTATGTATACTTATATGATAAAATCAATATATATATATAATTCATCATATAAAATCTCAGTTCACAATAATAATAATGAATAATTTCTACCAATAGCAAGAGGATAATTGTTACTTTGCATTTCTTAATAGTCTTACAAGGAAGAGAATGAGAACTGTTAAATTAGAAGTATACATGGTTTAGGTAATGGATATATGATCTAATATCTAATAGATATAGTACACATGGTTTAGATAATAGGAACCATAGTTTGACTTCAGGCAAATTGTT
The DNA here is from genome assembly GCF_003287225.1 of Phascolarctos cinereus. Lineage (NCBI taxonomy): Eukaryota > Metazoa > Chordata > Mammalia > Diprotodontia > Phascolarctidae > Phascolarctos > Phascolarctos cinereus. The sequence goes on from NW_027555847.1 coordinate 323,071,862, forward strand.
TCATGTCTTTGGGCCTCAGTTTCCTAACAATAAATGGAATAGGACAGATGATTACTTAAGTCCCTTTCAGCTCTCTGTCATCCTTGATTGTATGACTTGGGGCAGAGGATTCATAAAAAGATTACAGAAGCTATTCATTAGGGCCTTCTGTTGTTTAGAAAGTAAGTTTGGTTTGGAGATGGGCAAAGGGTGGGCCATGAAAAATGAGACCCAAGAGTAGCTGGAAGAGAAGCAGAGGGAAGATGAGAGTTTGAAAAAAGTTCTGAAAGCCCAAAGGCTAAGAATACTAGGACAATTTGAAAATAAAAGGAAGATTTTAAAACACATGTAGCTGCAGGGAGGCTTGGCCAAAGAACAGAAACCTAAGAAATACTCAGAAATGGAAAAGATGGGAAACTGAAAGGGATAGAGATGTTGTTACCCATCCAGGAATGCAGGCATGCGGCAAGGGATGCCAAAAAGCCAAGCGAAACGATGCTCTGGATGGCATTTAGGTATAGTCCGTTGGAGTAGGAAATAATTCTCTGGTGGCCTTCAGGAAGAGATAAGAGCTGGACAGCTATGAGACCAAAGGAAGAACAGGTGAGGCCTCAGTGGTTGGTGATGCCTTAGGTAGCACTCTATTTCTAACTAATGAAAGGAGACAAGAAAGATCAGAAACACTGAAGTACAGTAATTAGGAGGTATGGAGTCCAAAAGGAAAGGATAAATGAGAAAAATCGTGAGTATCTGGCCATTCTCTGTATAAACCTGTGGGTCTGGATGAAATTTGTCTTTGTCTGTTTCAGATACTCCCTCCTTTGATGAAACCTGAAACATTTTCATAAAGCCCTTTGTGTGGCTGGGGGCTGTTTCAGTGAAATGAAGTTCAGGGGAGAAGGCCAGACTTTTGAGCAAGCTGATAAAGCCCTATAGAGAAAGCTGCCTGGACAGTAGTTTTCCCATCCATGATGGAACAAAAGAGTTTCTATTTCTGTACTGTATTTCTTTGAAGGGGTGCAGATTCAGTGCGACTACAGTCACAGGACTGAGGGTCTAATGTTCACCAGTGGCTTGGGGAACAGCTCCCATTACTTTGTAGTCACACCCTCTATATTTAGTGATGCTTTCCTGAATCCCGAGTTTGGATCAAAGGCATGGAAGCAAGAGTACATGTTGGTCTCTATTCTTCCCCGTACTGTGAAGGGGAAGCCAGCTGTCATGACCAAACGCAAGGCTACCTTTGTGGCTCCCTCTGGGTGAGAACTGAGCTGACTACACAGTCCTGAAAAGACATGTGGCCAAAACACAGGAATGTGGGGGAAGAGGGGAGCCTGCCACGGTGCAGCTGTGGGTGGATTTTCTCGTTCCAGGTGTGGTTGCTAATACACTTTCTGGAGAAGGGCGCTCCTTGGCACAGCCTGCCCCTGCCGAGGCACATGAGAGAAGACATCCTAGACTGTTAAACGTTCTCCAGAGCTGTAGTCCCTTACCCCTTCAAGAAACACTTATTGATTTCTACTAGTGTTTTCATTGTTTATAGTATTTGTTTAATTACTCAGCTTAACCTTTTCTCTTTGCATAAAGCCCACACACAATTCTCTAGAGGATTCCTGTCACTTGGTTCTCAGAAGGTGACTATAGCTGTCATGACGTGGATATGAATTGTAGTTGACTGCAGATGAAAGATTTAAATTTAAAAGATTTAAATTTTAAAGAAGGGACTTTGTGAACAATTGTGATTTTAGCTGTTTGGGATTGGGTGTCTTTGCCATGATCTGCGCTGTAAATATGGTCATTACATGCATTCAAAAACCACACTGGGGAGATTCTGCTGGTTTGGAGCCTGATATACTCTTGGATAGGGTTGCCCTCATCGGCATGCTGTTCCTGTGTGTGCATGAGTGTACGTGTGCATTTGATTAGCTGGAAGGGTGTGGGTGCCAGGGAAGGTACTATGGACTCTGTGGGCCTGGCAACAAGACACCCTGACTATGAGAAAAGAAAGTATTTCAAATGAAGCTTTGTAAAACACATTAATAGCCTGTATCCAACCACGCGTTCCATTAGTTTTTGTTACTTTGTCCAAATATCCACTCTTGTTACTTTGCTAACTAACAACTTCTTTGTCCCAGCAATCAATTTCCAGTTGTACTGGGGACAAAGAAGTATTAGAGATACCCTTTGGACCATTAATGCTAGTGGTACTGCACAAAGGCAGGACCTTCCATTGTGGTATAGACAGCAAAATAAAGTGACTATTTCCTACACAGAGGATGAGACATCTGACTAAAAACATCCCCTTTCTCCCCCAAACCACCCCCACCCAACCAATTGGTCAACCTCAGGGCCTTACATACACATCATATTTGTTCCTTTGTTTTTGAGACTAGCTCTCCCTATATCACCCAGGCTGCAGCAGTCATTCAGGGGCTTGATCTCACTATCGATTGGCAGAGAATCTTTGACATGTTCCATGTCCAACTCGGGCTGATTTGCCCCTCCCTAGGTAGACTGGTGACCTAATACTCCCAGGGATTTGTGATCATGGTACAAGACTTCATGTAAACAACCAATCGGATACAAAAGTTCAGAACTCTCTAGCTTGAGACCCACAAACCTTAGCCTCCTTGAAGGCAGAGATTACAGGCATACATCACAGTGTCTGACGTGTATACATGTTATAAAGCAGGAGAATTTTAAAAAATGGAATCCTTCTCTCTCTCCAAATATTTTTTTCTTAGTAGTTATTTCTTTCTCTTGTTTTAGAATACTTTTGAAGTAGAAGTGTTTAACCATTACAACTGAGAAAGGTGATTTTTCTTTTGGGCAGGGTTATAAAAACAAAACTTATATAAAAATCTGACTTTTTTTTTTGAAAGAAAGAAACAAAGTCTGTGCCATCATGTTTTTTATATGTTTTCGATGAACATGCTGAGTTACTTTCCATCAGTCTCTGTAATTTGGGCAAACCCGATCTAGTCTCCAAACCATTTTCTTCATTTACACCTGTAGAAAGGGGCTTTAACATAGAGCATGTGACAAGGGATTTCTCATGAAGGTCGCCCGAACCAAGTAGACAAATGATTATAAATCTCTATCAAATTACCCTTCTCTCCTTTGGCCTGGCCAAAGGCAGTGGAAGGCCATCTTTCTATTAACCCAGCTTTCCCTTGGTGGCTTATCTCTCATCCTTCAAAGCTTCAAAGGAATATCTTTTTCCCTGGCCTGCTGGTTGGGAATGATTAATCTTCAGGAGCTTTCTTCTACATTGCACTGGAGCTAACAAAGTCCTCATTTTGTCATATCCTTTAGGTGTGGCTATTTTTCATGCTGGGGATTCTCAGAAGGAATGAAGTCTTAAATTCCACAGTGCAGTGGGGCTCATCTTTATGTGCTGAAAAGGAAGAGCCCAGTGAAACAGCTCTGGCTTGTTAGGACACGGGCATTTTCCCTTCTTGTTCAGGATATGTGGGCAGCAATGTTGTCTATAGCTAAGACAGAACAGCAATCAGTACTCTGCTGCCTGGGACTTAATTCCCAGCACCAATACTGATTTACCTTAGAGCCTTTGTAGTCTGACCCTTTCATTTTACAGATGAGGAAACTGAGGCCCAAGGAGGTTCAGTGACTTTCCCAAGGTCACACAGGTAGTAAGCATCAGAGCTAGGATTTGAACTCAGGTCTTCTGACTTTAGAACCAAATCTATTTCCACTGTGCCTTGATGCCTCCCTTGGATTTTTCATACGTCCTCTCTGTCTCCTTGTTTATATCCATTAAATCATAGGATCGTAGCCCTCTGTGTTAATGGCAGGCATTTTACTGGTATGCGTTTGGGTTCTGAGAGTTAGAGACCCTGCAGATAGACCCTGGAGTCTTCACAGAAGTCAGGAAGTGGGCAACATCACTGTAGGCATGTCAAAATGCTGCCTATGGAGTCAGAGCACTTGGGTTCATATCTTGCCTCTGATGTCACCTGTGACCTTGGGCAAGTCATTTCTCCTTCATGGGCCAAGGTTCCTTATTTGTAAAATGAAGAAATTGGATTAGAGTATTTGAGGTCCCTTAGAGCTCTGGATTTTATTCTTAGGTCATGTGGATAATACAGAGCGTTCACAGATATTCTTGGATGCTTCTAGTCAATCAGCTAGGAGCTTTGGGGTGTCTGCTTCCATCAGTGAGTGTCTCTGACACTTGTATCATACTACGATGGAGCTCCCTAATTGGTTGCTGAGCTGAATGGGCCGACGACTCAGGGATGCACAATATGGGAGACGCGCCTTGGTGTCTCTCTTCCTTTCTGGCTGTGAAGCCCCTGAACTGTGTGGAACCATGTAGTTAGAGTCAGGAGAAGTGGGGAGAATGATTGCCCCTCGCTCCCACCAGCCTCTCTGTAGTCCTGAGCACTATTACTGCCTCGTTGAGCCTGAGCCTGGTTTGAGCCACCCTGCTTTTTTCCTTTCTTTGACTAGGTGACTTGCAAGTTCAAGAGGTCCAGAAATCCATGAGCGCAGTAGGGGCAGTGTCCCCTAGATTGTGTGGTTGTTGCTGTGGCTGCCAGGGGAAGGCTGGCAGCAAAGGAAGCGTCTTCTTCAGAGGGAGCTGCCAGGAAAGGAGATTGACCCACGTTTGGCTATTTTACGGTGTCCAGCTGAGGTGACATGCAAATTGCCTGATTAGCAGTAATGCAAATCTATTTGAAACAGTTGGTCATGCAGACATAGATAGGTAGGTAGTTAAGTAGATAGATTGATAAGACAGAATCAACATATATTAAGTGCTTACTATGTGCCAGGCACTGTGCTAAATGTTAAGGGATACAAATACAAACAAATAAAATGGTCTCCACCCTTAAGGAACTTTTATTTTAATGAAGAAAGACAAGACATAAAGGGGAAAAGGGGAAAGTGGGACTGTGGATAGGATTCCTGTGTGGGGGATAAGGTTGCTGCCCAGGAGGTAGACCCACCTGGAAAGCAGGGAGTGGAACCAGAAGAAAGTGAGTGTTGCCTAGCACCTCATGAAATGGAGGTTTGAAAAGGTTTAAATATTAGAATACCCACTCATGATAATATATTTTATAAGTCGTTACTTAATTCTATTCTAATTGTTCTTTTAATACACACACAGATCCTTTATGCTTAGCATTCCCTTTTGTAATTAGGAATAAATTACTTGCCTCCTACCTGAGTCATACTATACATTGTGTACCTTTGTCATGTTCCCCTTTGGGGGAATTTCTCTACTTGGTGAGCTCTAATTGGCATGGTGCCTAGGACACTGGGGTGGAGGTCTGTTAAGGAACAAAAAAATGTAAAGAAAAGGAAGCCCACTCTCATTAGAAGCCACACTACTCAGAGAACTGAATCTAGTCCAACCTCATACCTGGGTAGCTCTAAGCTCTGCAAAACTCCCCAAGTTTCTCTGGCTTGCTGACTGTGGTGATATGTGTGGGAAAACTCTCTTCTTTAAACTCCTCTTTTAATTTCTATTGCTTCTTTCTGAGATGAAATTTAAGGTGGCTTCCCTGCTTGCCTAGAGACCCAGCATTTATTTGTCCCTTGGAATTAAGTAGGATACAATTCTTCTCTGTTACTGTTCCTGGCAAGAAGAGAAGATGCTGAGTCAGATGTAGAGAACAGCTGGTTTCCAGGCACCCTGGTGTCTCTTGTCTCTCCTTTAGAGGCGGAGCACTAGGTTCATCTTGGTGTGGGTCAGGAGGACTGTCCTGAAGCTGTGGTCCAATGCCTCCTTCCTGTAGTCTTTTTGTCTGCTTAGTTGTCTTACACTGGGGAAGTGGAATCCTATTAGCAAGCGGAATGCCATCAGTTCAAACAAATAAATAATAATAAAATAAATAATCAAACCCTCAAGTCTGTCAAGCTGCCTGAGTAAAATCCTAGAGAAATCTATCTTCATGTCCTGCGATTACCCTGTGGATCCGTTTCTAGGGACACAGCTGTCCTTGCAGAGGCTCTGACTTTTCCTGACCTCTTTCAACATCTTACCTGAGTTCTACAGAAGGGGCACACCAACATGACCCACACCAGTCTCTTGATAACTTCTAACCACTTTCTTTGATCACAGCCTCACCCAGAGGACACAGTTCCAAACAATGGCATTTATTGAAATAGCATAAGAAAATAGCAAGTAGTAGACCTTTTCCCTCACAAATGTGAGAGCGCCCTTTCCCATGAACACATGTAAACACCTTTTTGATACCATGTAGTTTTAAATACTATTTTAAAAATAATTTTAATATAGAATTTTGTTTTACCTTTATATGTAAAAAGACAAGGGGAGGAACAAACACATGGGGAACAAACATGGTCATGACTCATGTCCGTGCTGTGTAACTTCTGTGATCTTCTGGTGAAGCCATTACATTGAGCTTGCTTCCCACTGGCCTTCAGCTCTATGTAATCTCTGTCTCGGCTGGACGTTTGTTCATTGCTCTCTGCCGGTCTCATGTGACCACTGCTCAGTATTGTTTCACTGGTCCTCGATTGAGGAGACTTGTGAAGCTTGAGGCTGCGACCTCTTCTACTTAGGAGGAGTAGGTTCTGCTCTTGTAAGTTAAAGCAGAGAGGCTTTTTGCTACAATTCATTTAGAAAGTCAAAGTTCAAACACCAAAAATCATTAACCTTGGTTTGAATGGATACTTTCTCTCTAGAAGTTGGTTCTTCATCTCAGAGGCTAAGTTCCTTGGAACATAGAGTAGGGCCAGTCTTATTTTCTGGTCTCGAAGGGCAGTGTCTCTTTTTGACTTAGAGTGAGAAGGTACATGTAATTTTCTGCAATGTTTCCCATGGTGAAACCACTCCTAGTCAGGTTTCTGCTGAGAGGGTAGACTTCCAACAGACAGCCAAGGGTTCTGTGGGTTTGAGTCCACATCCCTTTTTCTCAAAACTGTTTTGCTCTCCCATGAAAATGAGTGGGAAGAGGAAAAGCATAGAAACCAGCTGCTAAATTCAGGGGGCTCTTGGCTCCTGCCTACAAGAAGTCCATCAATGACCATCCCTTACGTGGGCAAAGCGGTCACTGAGAAGATGCAACCGGACATGAATCTGGAGGAGAAGAAATAACAAAAGTGAAGCAGTCATTTAGGAGGGCAAAATATTTGTTTCACTGATAAAACATGGCTCACGAAGGAAAATAACTCAGAATAAGGTAGGGAGCAAATGGATGTTGTTGCTATGGGAACATGGTTGGTAAAAGCACGAAATATGTAAATACCATAATTTGGTATTTTAATGTGCTTCCTCTCCATGAAGAAAATTCCCTGACAGCTGAAATGAACAACCGAATCCTAGGCTACAAATAGCAATGAGGGATGATTGACAAGAACTGGACAAGTAGGTTCTGAATTACCCCCAAAGGGCAAATTCAATTTTATTCAGAGACATACAATCAAATGCAGACGGTTCTGCTTTTATGGAATGGTTGAATGCAGCAACTTACCCCTCCATATACCTCCAGATGGTTTTCTTTAGCCTAAGTTTTGATGACTTGGGATAAGTTGGAGATCCTGATACCAATAATGAGCCACAATTAGGAATAACTATGATTCCATTATTAGTTATTATCTTCACCATAATAGGTTAGTTACACTCTTATTATTTGGAGAATACAGATGATCATGCATTAGAAATCATTACCATTTAAGTATGATGATAATGATGATGATGAATTGTTATTATTGCTCAAATAATCTATGATAATCACTTGGGTGGCTTAGATGGCACACTAAATGTTAATATCAATCTATATTTTAATAATCACCACAATAAGTTATTAGCAGTATAATAAATCAACAATAAACATTTCCATACACATTGCTATTCAGATTGCTTGATTGTAATTAGTTTGCCCAAGAGTAGGTTCAGATTATCATTTCTATTTTATAAATGGGAAAAAATAATGTATCCAGGAGTCACATGATATCTACTAGTGCTTAACAACAATACCAACAACAAAAGGAGCCAGTGGCATAGTTGAGAGTCCCAACTGGAGTCCCAGCTTGGCTTCTCTGTTTTGCATCTATGATCTGTTGTGAAGTCCCGCTTCTTTTCCTGGGCCCTTACCACACAAAAAGATTGCTCCAGTGACAGGATTGTGAGCTCAGGGCAGGTTCAAGTAGAAAGAGAATGTCAACCAATCCACAAACATTCAGTAAGCACTTACTATGTGCCAGAGAGAGAGAGAGAGTGAGAGAGAGAGAGAGAGAGAGAGAGAGAGAGAGAGAGAGAGAGAGAGAGAGAGAGAGACAGCGAGAGAGAGAGAGAGAGAGAGAGAGAGAGAGAGAGAGAGAGAGAGAGAGAGAGAGAGAGAGAGAGAGGGAGACAGAGAGAGAGAGAGAGAGGTCTAGATAAACACATAATCCTTGACCTCATGAAGTTTTAATCTGGTTAGGAAAGGGGGAGAACTTAATATACTGCTGTGGGCTTCAGGCCACACTACAGGAGTCCTTCTGTAATCCGTCTCCTGCCCCAAGAAAAGCTAGCATTTATGTAGCACTTCAAGATTTGCAAAGAACTTTATATGTATTATTTCATCGATCCCCCACAACAGCCCTGTGAGGTAAGCACCCTTATTATTCGCATTTTACAGACGAGAAAATGAGACAGACAGAATTTAGATGACTTGCCTAGGGTCACATAGCTGTCTGTGGAAGGATTTGAACTCATCTCCCTGATTCCAAGTCCAGCACTCCCTCCTCTGTGCTCTCTAGTGGCCCTACCCCCCCCCCAAGGTTGTAATGGCTCATGGCTCCCGGCCCTCAAAAGTTCTATCTCATCATTTCCTTTGTCCTGCTTGGTTTTTTTGAAACAATTTCCCACCTAGCTCTGAAGGCTCTTAGGTAAAATTGCCTTCTCCACCTATTTTCTCAGGGGCCAGCAACTAGTTAACTATGTCTTGAACTCCTTAAAGGCAGGGATTATTATTTTTGTATTTGTGTATTCCCTTGGCCTAGCACAGTACTTTGCACAGATTAGATATTTAATAAATGGTTGTTGTTTTGCTTTTGGTTCTAAGCTTGGTGAAATATCAGAGATCTGAAGCTGGAGGGGACCTTAGGGTTTATAGACAGGCTTGTGTTGGAGCCAGTGCTAAAATGATTTGTTAAGCCTATTGTTAAATTTTCAGTGTGAACATTTATACCTCAGAAATCAGTATATACTACAAATCAGAGCTCAATTTATTGTTTTGTTGATTGCTAGATTTAGGAAAATTTTCAGATTAAACTTAAAAATGTGCGCATATGCCCTCCCTTTACCCTCCCCCCTCCCCCCTCTCCAAGAGCCTGGTTGTTAAATATTTACGAGCACACCCTTCTATTACTCTATAAACACTGCTTGACCTCAGCAGGAGTGCAGTAGAAGGCTCAAGTAATGAAGTCATCACCGGACTGGAGGTATGGTGACTGTGAGGTAATAGCAACAGTAATAGTAATAATAATGACAGCATTTATTAAGGTTTAAGATTTGTGAAGTGCTTTATATCTATTATCTCATTGGAGCCTCACAATACCCCGATTACAATGTCTTTGTTTTACAAATGAAAAAAAACAAGAGACTCACAGATGTCTAGGGACTTGCCCAGGGTCATACTTGTAGTAGGTGTCAGAAGCAGTATTTGAATCCTGGCCTTCTGACCCCCACCTCCCTTGACTTTACTACTGTCCCGTGTTCAGTCAACAAATACTACCTGCATTCCCAGTATTCTTTGATGACATTCCTGGGATTCACCTCTCACCCCAGTGCCATGGTCCTTTCCAAGGATGGAAGTTTAGTTTGTAATTTTGTTGAATCCATTAATCTCTTTCAAATGGATACTCCCTCCCCTGAAGCAGATCAAAAACCTTCCCCACCTTCTGTTATGTGATTCTTTCCCATGTCTTTCTCTAAGCCTTCTGTAGAGGTCTCACCCATTGATCTGGAGACCATTCTCCGGTACTTTTAATGCCTCAAGGGAACCAGTGTGATACACAGACTGCCCATCAGTTGTATTTCTCTTTAATGCTACAGGACTGGTTAACATCCTCTTACAGTTATTCATGTCTTTGATGTCTTTGAAAATGAAATGGAGACTGAAATGGAGCCCTGGACCTGGAATCAGGAAGACCTGAGCTCAAATCTAGCCTCAGACACTTGTTAGATGTAGGGCCCTTGAACAAATCACTTAACCTTTATTTATCTCAGTTTCCTTAACTATATAAAATAGGAATCGTATAGTGGTACCTACTTCCCAGAGTAGTGAGGATCAAATGGGATAATATTTGTAAAGCATTTAGCACGGTGCCTGGAAGATAGTAGGTGTGATATAAATGTTAGCTATTATTATTATGTAAAAGTCTGGATCCAAAACCAGGTTCTTTGACTGTGAGCCAGTACTTTCCCCACTGTGCCCCCCTCCCTCTCCTATCATATGAAACACAAATGTATCGGAACTATGTTGGCCATTTGATGCAGTGCACTGAATCCTAGGCTGGAATTTAGGTGAGCTGCATTCCCGTTCTGGCTGTGTCTTCTGAGCAACTATGTCAGCTTGGGCAAAGCCATTCGCTTGTCTGGGCCTTGCTTTCCTCATTTGCAAAATTAGAAGGCTTGCTACTTATGGTCAAAATGCATGCATGCCTAGGAGAGAAAGTGAAGGAACATAAAGAACTGCCTCATCAGGTTTGCAGGGTACAATGAAGTGTTTCTAAAGCAAACAAACAAACAAACCAAAAACAAAAAAAAAAATACCCCAAAAGGAAGCCTTCAGTGTGAATATCAAGGAGAAAAAGGATCTGTAGGTAAGAGAAGAATTTTGATCTGTGTTAGGAGGTTAAAAGGTAAAAGGAAATTACAGAGAAAGGAGGGCAGAAAAAGCTCACTGAGCACTTGGAGTTAAGAAACAAATGTTTCTGAAGAGAAGGGAGCTGAGTGCTTTGGGGAGGAAGCAGCTGCTTGTCCTACAAGGAACGATGATTCAGATGAACAGGTGTGGTCAGGTGGGAGATCATCCAGTCAGATTTAGAGGAAGAAGAAGGGGACTGATAGCTGGTGACTCCCGGCTGATGGGAACTGAGGCAGCTATTTTTTGACCTGACACCAAAAATGGAAAGGGTGGTTATCTTCCTGGAATATGTATCCAGGACATAACAGATCCTCCCCACATTTATCAGAACAGATAACTCCTGTTCATTTCTGATTATTCGCATGTACACAAAGGATCCTGCCAGAAGTATAAAAAATATGGCCAAAGATAACAAAGTCTTGGATAAGAAAGTGAAGACCATAAGTTCACAGGTTGTATTTTCCTCACTGTTGTCTATTGAAGGCAAGGGATACAGAAAAGAAAATTTCATTTGGGAAGTGAACAACTGGCTAAGAAAGCGGTATCTGAAAATAGAAATTAGATTTCTCAAAAATGATTTTAAATATAGGAATGACAAAATCCTGGCCAGAGATGGAATATGTCTAACAAATGTCATTATTTTGCAAATCTAATCAAAGGAGATTAAGCTAAAAAGAGAAGTAGATGACTATACACACATGCATATGTATATGTACATATATATTTCTCTATATACACATATGTATATTATATATGTGTATGTATACTATGCACACATATATATATACATATCTAAACACATATGTATATATACACACACATGCATACATATCCATGTATGCACCATAGAAAGAAGTTATAAGGCGGGTGGATGAATTAGCTGTTGAGAAACATAGCTCATGTTAAAGGACCTCACAGGAAGAAAATTGAAGAAAGGAGGCAACAGTAAAACACATTGCCTTATATATTATTTACAAATGCACAAAGATTTGGCAACAAGAAAAATGAAGAAGCTTTAATTCAAGGATGAAATTTTGACTTTGTAGATTCCATTAAAACTTAGTGGATGAGATCCTTGACTAGAAAGTATATATGGAAGTTATACCTTATTTATAAGAAACAGGTGGTGGAATAGCATTAGAAACTAAGACACTTACTTATGTAATAAAATTCAGGAGCCTAAGGAGGGAGCAGAGCTCAGAATATGTGAATGAAGACTAATGAGGGAACAAGCATTTTTTTCCTCAGAGTATAACTCAGAATACCTGGACCAAAAAAAGGAACAGATGAAGAATTCAGGAAACAGATCAACAACTGGGCATCAAGGTATGATATGAAAATTAATGAAGAAAAAGAAATGGGAAGAGATGTGAGTAAGGGCATATTTAGAGAAGTTGGCCTTGGCAAAAAGGAAAATCCTTCCATTAAAAACTTGAGGAAAAAAGTAAATAAGGATGGTTGTTAAGGAATTTGAAGATGAAATTGTCATTAAAATAAATTAAGAAGTCATTAGCTGCTTAACCTTTGGCAAAGAGTTCCAACAGATGACTGCATAACTGAAGTACTCTGTCACTGTTATGTTAGTCATGTTGTGAAAAAAAACAAAGACAAAAAAACCCCAAGAAAAATAAAGAAAAAATTTTAAAATTATGTTTCAATCTGCATTCCCTCCATCAGTTCTTTCTCTGGAGATAGATAACATTTTTCTTCATAAATCCTTTGGAATTGTCTTAGATCATTGTATTGCTGAGAATAACTAAGTCATTCACAGTTAATCATTGTTACACTATTGCTATTACTATGTACAGTGTTCTCTTGGTTCTGTTCACTTCCCTTTGCATCAGTTCATGTAAGTCTTTGCAGGTTTTTCTGAGGGCATTCTGATCGTCATTTCTAATAGCACAGTAGTACTCTGTTACAATCATATACCACAACTTGTTTAACCATTCGCCAATTAGTGGGCATCCCCTCAATGTCCAATTCTTTGTCACCACAAAAAGACCTGCTACAAATATTTTTGTACATATAGGTCCTTTTCCCCCATTTTTGATCTTTTTGGGATACAGACCTAGTAGTGGTATTTCTTCCCATTTCTTCTTGTCCCCAAATAATCATCCCTTATCTCTCTAATCTTTAACTTTTATCAACTGCCTCCTCCTCCATAGCCTAGAAATCCCTCTCTACCTATCTTAAAAAAAAAATCTCCAAATCAAAAAACTAAGATCATTGCTTGGCCTGTCTCTCTTAAGGTATTATCCTGTGTATTTCCTCCCTTTCACAACTAATTTCCTTGAAAAAAATACTCTTGTTGTGTCTACTTCTTCTCCTTCTATTTTCTTCTCAGCCCTTGGCATTCTAGTTTCAGACCTCTTTATTCAACTGCTCTATCCAGAGGAAGAAATGATATTTTAATGTTCAGATCTGGTGGCCATATCCCAAGACTCATCTTGACCCATCTGCATCGTTTGACACTATTGACTGCTCTACCCTTCTGAACATTCTCTTCCCTCTGGGTTTTTCTGACACTGTTCTGTCTTGGTTCTCCTACCTGTCTGACTGATCTTTCTTAGTTTCCTCTGCTGCATATATTATTATACATGTTCTGACCATAGCAGATGTACCCCAAAGTCCTGTCCTGAGCCCTCTTCTCTCTTCACACTTTTTCTTTTGATGACCTCATCAGTTCCCATCAGTTCAGTTATCATCTCTATACAGATGACTCCTGTGTCTATATATCCAACCCTCATTTCTCTCTTGAGCACTACTATGTCATGAACTACCCATTAAACATTTCAAACTAGATTTCTGTAGGCATGTCAAACTCAATGTGTCTCAAACAGAATGCATTATTCCTCCCCCTTCCATCCTCCACTTACTCTCCTTCTGAACATTCTTCTTTCTTTTAAGGATACTTCCAAACTTCTAGTCACTCAGAATAGTCATTAATGGCTCTATGTCACCTTGAAAGCTGTTTTCTAGTGGAGTATCCCAGGAATCTGTGCTGTTAACATTTTTTTTTTTAATCATGGACTTGGATAGAGACATCCTTATAAAATTTGTCGATGATACAAAATTAGGTAGGGATAACTAAAATGGTGAATGATAGAATCAGGATCTGAAACAATCTTGACACTTAGCAACACTGGGCAAGATCTAAAAAGATAAAACTCAATATTGGGTTCAAGAAATCGACTTTGTGGGGCAGCTAGGTGGCACAGTGGATAGAGCACTGGCCCTGAAGTCAGGAGGACCTGAGTTCAAATCCAGTTTCAGACCAAACACTTGACACTTACTAGCTGTGTGACCCTGGGCAAGTCACTTAACCCCAATTGCCTAAAAAAAAAAAAGAAATCAGCTTTGCTCATAATACAAGATAGGAGATGGAATGTTTAGGCAACAGTTTTTTTGAAAAAGATTTCAAGGCTTTAGGAGACTGCAATCTCAATAGGAGTCAACAGCATGATATGGCAGCTAAAAAACCTAATGTGATTAGACTTCAGAGACATAGCTTCCAGGAGTAAAGAAGTGACTGGTTGTTTAGTCATGTTCAACTCTTCATGACCCCTTTTGGGGTTTTCTTGGCAAAGATACTGGAGTGGTTTGCTATTTCCTTCTCCAGCTCATTTTACAGATGAGGAAACTGAGGCAGAGTGAAGTGACTTGCCCAGGGTCACACAGCTAGTAAGTGTCTGAGACCAGATCTGAACTCAGGAAGATGAAGTCAGGAAGACTTCAGGCCTGTCACTCAACCCACTGTGCTACCTAATTCTATTTTCTTCTCCCTTGTACTTCTGACGTTCTAGACTTCAACACTTTTATTAAGCTGCAGTGTCAGCTTACAACATCATTCAGTGCCTGTGTTCATCTCACTCTGGAGCATCCACCTTCTTTTGCTGCTTTTCACCCTGGAACATCCATCCATGATGACAGCTCTCTTCTTCCATGGGTCAGTTCCTTCTGATGCCTCCATGTTGGGAAGGGGCCCAGGCTGGCCAACCTTCACTCCCTTCTCAGCTACTCTTATGACTCTGTAGACTTTAATACCCTGCTCCAGCTTAGGAGCCTTATTTCTCTCCCCCTCTTCTTTTAGCTCCCTTTTATGTGTTGTCTTATCCCATTAGAATATAAGCTCCTTGAGGGCAGGGCCTGTCTTTCTCTTTCCTTATGTTTCTACCACAGAGCTTAGCACAAGTGCCTGGCCTATAGTAAGTACTTAATAAGAGCACGTTGTCTTACCTAGTTGGACCTCATCTGAACTCTTGTGTTCTTTTCTGGACGCCATATTTTAGGGAGGACATTGATAAGAGGGAGAGTGTCCAGAGGAGCCACAACTAAAGGGGTGGAAGGCCTCAAGTCTATCCTTTATTAGGCTTGACTGAAAGAATTAGGAATGTTTAGCCAGACAAAGAAAAGACTCAGATGGGACATGGTAACTGCCTTCAAGTACTTGAAAGTCTATCATGTGGAAATATAATTAAACTTGTTTTGTTTGGCCTCAGTGGGCAGAATCAAGAGCAATGGGTAGATATTTCAAAGGAGTAAAATTTAGACTTGATGTCAAGAAAAACGTCCCAATAATTATAACTATCCCGAAATGGACTAGACTTACTAGAGAGAGGGTGAATTTCCTCCTCCTTCCTCCCCTCTACCTCATCCAACTGGATGTCTTACTGCAAAGGTCAGGCAGTCATTTTTTGGGTAAGTTTAGTGGCTTTTTTTTTCTCTAAAGAAAATGTGTGCATTGGATTATCTGGTCCCTGAGCCCCCTTACAACTGTGAAATCTTTTGATTCCATAAAATGTTCTCTAAGGTCCCTTTGAAATTTACTTTTCCATGTTTCTTTCTTTCTTTCTTTCTTTCTTTCTTTCTTTCTTTCTTTCTTTCTTTCTTTCTTTCTTTCTTTCTTTCTTTCTTTCTTTCTTTCTTTCTTTTTTTTAATATTTTCTTTGCTCAATGTTCCTAAGGCAACAAGTATTTACTGAAAGCACATGGCATTTTAAGAGGTCAGTCAGTCTATAAATCAGTCAATAAGCATTAATTAAGCACCCACTATGCACTAGCAGGCATGTTAGGTGGCAAAGTGGATACAGTGCCAGGCCTGAAGTCAGGAAGGCCTGAGTTCAAGTCTGACCTCAGATACTTATTAGCTGTATGACCTTGGGCAAGTCACTTCACCCTGTTTGCCTCAGTTTCCTTATCTATCAAGTGAGCTGGAGAAGGAAATGGCAAATCATTCCACCGTATCTTTGCCAAGAAAACCCTAAATGGGGTTACCAAGAGTCACACATGACTGAAACAAGTGAAGAACAGCAACTCTCACCAGGAACTGTGCCAGGCACTGGGGATCCAAAGAAAAGCAAAACCAGTCCTTACCCTCAGGCAGCTTACATTCTAATGGAGGGGACAACATGGAAATAACCAGAATATGCAAAACGTATGCAAGTTAGATTCCAGGTAACCTGAGAGGGGAAAGCACTAGTAAGCTGGTAGGATTGGGAAAGGCCACCTGTGGAAGGTAGGATTTGAGCTGAGACTCAAAGCTTTGAAATGACAAGGCCGAGGTAAGGTGAGGGGATAAAACATTCCAAGCATGAGGGACAGCCAAGACCCAGAGATGGATCTGGAGGGTCATATTCAAGGAGAAGCCAGCAGGTCAGTGTAGCTGGATGGAAAACTGTTCAGAGGAAATGATGTGTAAGAAGACTGGAAAAGTAGGAAGAGGATGAAAAGGAACTTTAAATCAGTCAGCCAATCGATGAACATTTATTAAGCACCCCTGTGTCGTAGGCACTGTAGTGAGCGTGGGGGATACAAGGAAAGGTAAAAGACTCTCTCTGTCCTCAAGGATCTCACCATCTAATGGGAATGTCAATCAGAGGAGTTTATAATTGATTGTAGAAGTAGCAAGTGGCCACCAGAACTCACTGAGAAGGGGAATGACGTATTTGGACACAAGTTGGTTCTCTATATTGATTTGTATAAACTAAAAAACAGATCCAAAGGCATCTTAAACTCAGCAAGAAGACACTGTCTTTCTTGGAAATGCTTAATTAAGGATGTGGATTGTTTGAAGTGACCATATGCTCTTTGCATGCTAAGGTGATATGTTTATTTATTTATTGCACCCTTTTCCCGGCTCTTAGGCACACTGAGTCAAAGTAGGAGAATGAAAACCACTGGACAGCAGCCCTTCCCTGTGGTGCCCCTATTCCCGCCTACAACCCCCACCACCCACATGCTGTTCACATGTTCACTTCGGAGCACGCTCTGGCAGCTTGGAGTGCGTTGGCCAGGCTGCTCTGAGGAGGGGGTGGGGCGGGGTAGGGCCTGGGGTAGGATGAGCGAACAACAGGTGTTACTAGGAGTCTAGACGGAAAAGTATCCTTATACCCATAGGAGCTCTCTTTTAAAATAGCTCTTTCCCCAAATACTCTTCTGGCGGCACTGAGCCCGTCTGCCCTGAGGTTTAAAATCAGTTTGGCACTTTTCATTCTTGCAATTAGAGAATCTCTTTTGGGGTTGTAAAATCATCAGCCAGCTGAGTCAATGAGCCCAGCTGGGAGGGGGATGCACAGCCCAGTCTGAGGATCAGGGCAACCCTCTCTGGTCCCATCGAGGTTTCACTTGCATTCCAGCCACGCTTTCTTCTAGGCCTTCAGGCTGTAGCTGGGGGATCTGTGATGTGTGATTTTCTTCTCTGGGTGTGTTAGACACCCACAGGGAAACTGTGTGAATGGGGCTTCAGACTGTATGGCTTTTTGGATTGCGCACACTGCAGTCTTTTGTAAAGAGAGAACAGCACAAGATTCTTTTTGGGGGGAAGTATGGTAAAATAGGTCATCTAGTAAGTTGGTTGGTGAGTAAGGATTGTTTAATTCTTTACATTTGTATCCACAGTGTCTTGCAGAGTGCCTGGCACGTAGTAGGTGCTTTGTAAATTCTTTTCTTTTTCTTTTCTTATTTTATAAAGTATTGCAGATTGATTGGTTGACAGGTTTAGGGAACCTAGCCCAAAATTTACCTAAGCAGAGGCCAGGAACCTGTGGCCCTCTAGGTCCTTAAGTGCTGCCCTTTGATTGAATCCAAACTTCACAGAACAAATCCCTTTAATGAAAGGATTTGTTCTATAAAACTTGGACTCAGTCAAAAGGCCGCACCCAAGGACTTAGAAGGCCACATGTGGCCTCGAGCCTGAAGGTTCCCCACCCCTGACAGAGTTTCAGAGCTGGAAGGAGCAGTTTGTATCATCTGACCAAGTCCCCTCATTTTAAAGGTAAGG
Organism: Phascolarctos cinereus; assembly: GCF_003287225.1. Taxonomy (NCBI): domain Eukaryota; kingdom Metazoa; phylum Chordata; class Mammalia; order Diprotodontia; family Phascolarctidae; genus Phascolarctos; species Phascolarctos cinereus. The sequence continues at coordinate 323,089,964 of NW_027555847.1, forward strand.
AAAATGAGGCCCCAAAAGCTGAAGTGAATTGTCTTTACCAAGGCCCACCATTCATTAGCAACAGAGTTGGGCTTAGGACTCAGGCTTCATGACATCCTGCCCTTACCTCTTTACACCCTATCAGGTTCCTCACTGTGAGTCAGTTAGCTTTAATATGTTTCATCTTCCTCTTGCCCCCCTGCCTCCCACCTTTCCACAAAACCCTGGAAGAACAAAGGAAAAAAAGCATACTTATACTTGAATACATTTGTGCAAATCTATCATCCTGGATGGAAAATAATTCAAACTAAATCTTCTACTAGATAGTGATTAATCTTTGAATAGGAAAGACAGTGTTTAGGCAACCATGTGAATCAAGATCTGTATTTGTATTGAGCATATTAAAAAAATAAAAAAAAATTAATCTCTCTAGTAGGAGGAATGAGTATGAGACCTAGAGGCAATTAATCCTACAGACATTTGAAGCCAGGAGGGTATCAGTAGGAAACAGGGTAACTGCATGTGTGTATAGCATATCAGTTGACCCAGAAGGACTCCCGGGGCTTAATTAAGGACATGGGTGTTTTAGACTATTCCTTGATGCAGGCCCATTTGCTTTCCCTGGTGTGTCTCTTAGGAAGAAAGAGGTTCTACAACCACAAAGCATTTAAAAAATAATGTTTCAGCTACCCAGGAAAAAAAGTGAATATAAATAAGTGTATATCATCAATTAGTTACACACTGCCTAACTAGTCATGTCCACCCAAGGTTATGCGTGGACAGCACGGGCCAGACAGTTTGGTCCCTTGTGAGAAAAATAGGTTATGAGCCAATGTATAGGAACAGATGGAAGGAATCATTATTCGGAAACAGGCCAATGGGCCATTGAACCTGGCTCCCTAACTGAGGCAGTAGCTAATGCTTGGTGCTCCAGAATTAGCCATTAACTCCTGTGATTGTACCTTCATGCTAAATGGAGAGGAATTTGTTCTTGTCCTTATCTGAAATTTGTCTTTTTTCCTGATATGTGAAACTGCAAGGCCTTTGGGATATTGATGCCAGCTCCTGGAAAGAAAAAGGATAACCCAGAATGCAAAATGTATTGTACCTGGATGCTGACCCAAGAGCAGAGGGTGTTCTGTCTGTCTATGCTAGTTATTTAGCTCATGAATACTTTGTCTGGGTATATGTCTCTAGGTTGTCCTTTTTAAAATTCTGGAGACAATGCATTTTGATCTTGAGCTGCTACCATCATTGTTTCACACTGCAGAAATAAAAATGATGTAATATAATAAAAATAATACTTATCAATTGGTTATTGATAAACAATATCAATTATAATTTATTGTATAACATAGTTGATTGTAATTGATTTTACATATAATTATTGATATAATTATAGATGGATATAATTATGAATATCAATTATATTTATTTATCAACTTATATTTATTTATATTTAATACATATCATGTGTTGATATATTAATATATAACTTACATATCAATATGTTGATAAACAAATTGATGAAATACAAATATATATGTATAAATATATGAATAGATACATATGTTTACGTATAAATATAAAATATATTTAATAGCTGTATTCAATATAAACTAAATAACCAGAGGTATAGCGTTTGTCTTATGGGTCTCCTTTGGAAAATGATCTCTTTTCCAGAAGCCCAATGCCCAGAAACCCCCAGTAGATACTCTCTATTTCTCAGTCTCTTCTTTGGGCATGTGCCTTGGGTACCTGTGAGCAACCTCCAACAGAAAGAAGTCTTCAGAGGGAGAAAGATCTAGGCTGGTTGATAGTACTCATAAGTGAAGTGAGTAAGTGGCTAACTCTGAGATGGGATTTCAGGTTTGCCTGAAAGTCCTTCTGACCAACAGATTGCTTCTGAGGACTAGCGGGCTGATCTCTAAAATTATATAATTAGAGGTTCATGGCTTTGGCTTAATGCTTTCTCCTCTGTTTCAAGGCAAATACTCTTGGGAGAATAACACATTAAGCCCATAACCATCATTTTATACTTTAGTATAAAGAAATTTGTTCTTTTTTTCAGCTGTCATTCAGTATAGGTAGCTGGTGGACCAGTGATCAAAGCACTGGGCCTAGAATCAGGAAGCTCTGAATTCAAATGCGGCCTCAGGTACTTACTAGCTGGGTGGCCTTGGACAAGTCACCTCTATCAGCCTCAGTTTCCCCAATTGTAAAATGGGGGTAATAATAGCACCTTCCTGCCAGGGTTGTTGTGAAGGTCAAATGAGATAATATTTGTAAAAAATGCTTAGCACAGAGACTAGCATGTGGTAGAGGCTATAGAAATGCTACTACTACTATTGTTATTATTAATAGGAGAGAGTGAAAGAATTTGAGGGCACCATCTGGAAGGAGTTTATGGGGTAGGGATTCCACAGGAAGCAGCAAGGTAAATAAGTGAAGACAGGGCCACAGATTTAAACCTAGATGGGATAGTAAGGGTAATCTAGTTTAACTTTCTTGTTACAGATAAGAAAATCAAGGCCCAGAAAGCCCCCCTAACTTGCCCAAGATCAAACATGTAGGAAATAATTAATCAGGTCCTCTTGTTCCATTCGACTCCTCTTTCCACTGTACCAAGCTGTAGTGTCTCCTAGGACACAATGGGATGAAAGAACAGACCCAAGTGTATTTTAGGATCCAGACCTAGCCTTGGATGACCTTACGCTTTTCTGGGCCTTTTGTCCTCCCGTCTCTCTGTCCCTGTATTCCCATTCATTTTATGTTTCAAGCACCAGACTGAAACTCAACCGGTCAGTTTCCTTTTCGGGGCATTTCTGCCAATTTGAAGGGAGGAGGTTGGTTTGGTAGGAGGCGGCACTGCACGGCACTGAAGGGGAGGATGAAGAGAGATGGAAAGCAGCTCCCAAACAGCCTGTGGCTGGATGCCCACAGCAGAACACTCATTGGTGGGGAAGGGTAAGAATGGCCCTGTGCCCAAGGTGGAGCAGGGCACAAAAAGGGGCTGCAGCTATGTGGGGTTCAAAGTGGGGAGGGCTGATAATAGGGCTAATGGCTTCCCAGGACTGGTGATTTTCCTGCTCTCCCTGGGGGCATTGTTTCCCTTTTCTGCAGCTACTTTTTAAAAAGGCTTTTGGGCCATAAGAATAAGAAAAAGGACTTTTTCAATCTATGGATATTTACCTTGGAGAAAAGTCAAACAGAGACATGATTACTGTCCTCCAGTATTTGAACTATAATATGGAAGAGAGAGTCAGTGTGTTCTGTATTTCTACAGAGAGCAGAACTAGGGCCAGTTACAGGGAGGAAGGTTTTGGCTCAGAAGAACATAATTTTAAAAAGCAACATAATATCAAACAAAGGAATAAGATGAATAGCTGTTATCGGGGATATTCAGGCAGAGGCTGGATTACCAGATGTCATCCCCTTATTTTAGAAGGATTATTGCTTTGGGTGCCAATTGGAGACTAAATGACTTCTAAGGTCTTTTCCAACACCTAAGATTCTGTGATTCCGAGTTGCAGTGTTGGCCTCAGGCACCAGGGAGAATTCAGGACAGGGATGACTGAGAGGCTTTCTCTGTTCCCTCAGGAGTAGTAGAGCATTATGAAGTCTCTTTGAACAGCTAAGAGAAATCCAAACTAGTCTCCCTCTTTTGCCTTTCCCTTTCAAACCAGAGTGGACATCCACCAAAGAAATACTTATTTTAAATTCAACAGTTATTAAATGTCTTACATACGCAAGGGACTTTGCTAAGTACTTGGAAATGTAGGGATAAATAAAACATGGTCTTTGTTCCCAAGTAGCTTACAAAGAGAGAGTGATAGGCTGATGACTTTGTGCAGTTCTGCCTCAATTCACTCTCAAGTAAGGACATTACCCATGAATGTCAATGGTCCTCTTCAGAAATGAAGAATCATCATCATCATCATCATCACCATCAACAATCTAATGAGTATCGCATGGGTGAGTGGTTGGGGGACAAAGACTTCATGGAGGAAATGCTACCTGAGTTGGGTCTTAAAGAGAGAGACTAACCTTTACCAGAGCAGATGGGGCACAGAGGAGTTACTTGTTCCAGGCTTGGGTTATGACATGAGTCAAGGCACAAACATAGGTCTCTACATAGCGATAGGGAATAGTGTAGTTGGCTGTAAGGTGGAATATGTGAAGGAGAGGTTTTCTTTCTTTTTTTTTTTTGGTGGGGGAAGGGAACTTCTGATTTCCTTGATCTAGGGAGATCCCTGCAAGACAACTCCCTCGAACAATTCCAAACCTGGCCAGGGGGCACTGAAAGATTAATTTGCTTGTCCAAGGTCACCCAGCCAGTGTGTGTCAGAAGCAGGACTTGAATCCTGTTCTTGACTTTGGTTGGGGTTGTATCTCCCTCTACCATATCTCCTGAAGGGGAGTAGTATGATAGCCTGGCAGCCAGAGCAGACTCAGTTCCTCTTTAGGAACAGGGTTTCAATTTCCTAAGTCTGACTAAAGTTCTGAGAGTATCAAACCATTCCTCTTCCAGATTCTCAGAGATCTAACCTCATGTTGCTGTTCAGTCATTTCAGGGGTATCTGACTCTCTGTGACCTTGTTTGGGGTTTTCTTGGCAAAGATACTGGAGTGTTTTGCCATTTCCTTCTCCAGCCCATTTTACAGGTGAGGAAACTAAGGTAAACAGGGTTAAGTGACTTACCCAGGGTCACAGAGCTAGTAAGTATCTGAGGCAGGATTTGAACTTAGGTCCTCCAGACTTCAGGCCCAGCTCTCCGTCCACTGCCCCACCTAGCTGCCACCTCTTACTGTTTTAACCAAATTTAAAGCAGTTCATTCCTCGCTGTTAAGCAAAGTCCTTGGGTTTAAACGCCATATTTGAAGTCTTTTTCTACTTAGTGGCAGCCACTATCTTAAACATCTTTCTTCGGTTTCCTTGGTCTGACTTTTGTTTATATTTCAGAGCAGCCAGTCTCTGGTTAGCATGCCCTTCCTCCAGGCTGGAGCAGCCTTCCTTTCAGAGCGCAGCAGTACACTTAAGAGGGCACTGTTTGCCTTAGCTGTTTCTAATTAACCACTTAAGCTGTTCCCTGGGTGAATGACTCCCCGACCTAACTTTTTAAAGGTGCCCGTCTATCCTGTAACACAAGTAACATAGTTAAACAGAGTTAACCTATCACAAAACACACGAGTCTGAATTTGTGTAGCCTTTAAAAGAGGGCAGAATGGGCTGATAATCTCTGTGGTCCCTTCCCAGCCATCTCCACACCATGTTGCCTGTTCTGCTCATCACCCTGATCTTCCCCTCTTCTCCTACTTTCTCCCCCAGCTCAGTCTGGGCCTCTGCCCCCTGGTACCCGGGGTCTGACTTCTGTGCTGCTTCCAGGCCAGCTCCACACCATGCCAGCAGAATGGATGAGCTCACATTTATGTATTCTCTTCCTTCATTAGAATGTAACTTGTTTGCCCCTATTTTTATCTTTAGTGTTTAGCAGAGTGCCTGACGCTACACAGAAAGGAAGTGCTCAAGTCAGTGGAATCAGGAAGACCTGAGTTCAAATGCAACCTAAAATACTTAGTAGCTGTGTGACCCTGGGAAAGTCACTTAACCTTTTTTCTCAACTGTAAAATGAGCATTATAACAGCACCTAACTCACAGGAATGTTGTGATGATCAGATGAGGTAATTTTTATAAAGGGCTTATCACAGTGACCACTACACAGTAGGTGCTTAATAAATGCTTATTCCTTTTCTTCCACCGTTAGTAAATGCTCTCTATCTTTGTACTCTATTCTATCTGAGCTACCTGTGTCTTAAAGCTCATTCTTCCTGCTAGGACAGAAAGAGGTGCATTAACACATCTAACCACCAGGGGGCCATTTAGCACGTTATTCCGCTTAAACAATCCATTCACTAATTCCCCCTGAACAATTTTGTTCCAGAAAAGGAATCCATCACAATGAATACTACCAAACATTTTAAATTAAACTATGCTGAAGACTGAAGCCAAATAAAGGTGATGGACAAAGGAGCTAGAAGAAACACAGAGTTGGATGAATGTATCTTTGGAATGGGAGAAGTTTAACAGATGGTTTAGCATAGAAGGTATTGTGAGAATCTCTGGACAACAGAAGAGACGGACATTTAGCCTGGACTGAAAGGTTAAAAGGAGAGAGTTGAAAGGAAAGAAGAGTCAAAAACCTCAGGGTATCCAGATGGAAGGGACCTTAGATCACAGGAACAGAGATTTAAGGTTAGAAGGGTCCAAAAGGTGATAAGGTCCAACACTCTCATTTTATATATAAGAAACAGAGACCCAACAAAGACAGCCCATAGTGGAGTAGGGAGTCAAACCTGGGCCTTTGGACCCTAGAGACAGCCAGGGCTTTTTCTTTTTTTTCTTTTTTTCTTTTTTAATTAATTTATTTTGATTGATCAACAATCACTTCCATATGTTTTTGAGTTTAAAATTTTTCTCCCCCTTCCTCCCCACCACTCTCCCCACCACCCTCCCCAAGATGTCACACAATCTGATATACAGCCAAGGCTTTTTCTACTTTACCATTTGTGAAGAAATGGAAGAACTGGAATTGAAGAAAGAATGGAGGAAAACAGAAAACAAGAGAGGAAAAAAAATGAATAGAAAAGAAAGGTTTTTATGAAAATAGGTAACAGTCCACAGGATTTGGGTGAAGAAAGTTTCAAAGCATCATTCTCAGAATAACTGAGGGGGAGTAATCTACTTGGAAGATATATAAAATTATTGGAGAGAGGTATATATAGACAAACAATGGTAATAATTCAGTATTTTCATGCCATGGAATTATTTTTCTTTGATAGAAAAATGATCAGTTCCATGCAAAGGTAAATTCTGCATCAAATAATTATATATTTTTATTTTTTCATCTTTCTTATTCTAGTTTTCTCATTTATAAAATGAGGGCATTGGATTAGATAAGAGTCCCCAAACTATGGCCCATTGGCCAGATCCACCCCACTGCCTGTTTTTGTATGGCCTAGCTAGCTAAGAATGGTTTTCACATTTTGAAATAAAGTTTCATTTTTATTTTATTTTACAATTTATTTGTATTTATTTACTATTTATATATTTATTATGCATTTGCATTTATTTTATATTTATATTTTATTTAATTGTATTTTGAAATGTAAAAACCATCCATAGGTGGCCAGACTGCACAAACTGAGGGGCAGCCGGATTTAGCCCTTGACTGTAGTTTGCCAGTCCCTGGAGCAGCTGGTTACTACGGTCCCTTTTCCAGATCTAAAGTTCTGCAATTCCATTAGATTTCTTCCCACTCCCATCCCTCAAATACTGAACTCTTAAAATTGAAAGAGGCTTTCAAAGTTATCTAGTCCAATTCCCAATCTAATGTTTGAACACCCTCTATAACAATCCGGAAAAGTGGTCACCTTCCCCTTGCCTCAACTCTTTTAGTGCTGGGATTCTCTCTCTGTCTTATAAGGTGAACAATTGCAACTTTTGATAATTCAGAAGATTAAGGCTGAAATTTTCCCCTGAGAAAACGCCTGTGAGGGGAAAAAGATACCAAAATGTTTGCCAGTTCAAAGTCATGTATAGTGAGGGGTTTAGGAAAAGTCAAAAGGTGGTCTCATATAACGCAGATTTGCATGTTTGAATTTGACAGTATGACAAAGGTGGAATATTTGGACCTCAGTTTCTTGGCACCAAAGATCCAGTTCTCTCAAGGGGGGGTCCACTAAGAATCAAGTGAGTGTTGGTGGTGTGGTCTCTATAGGTGAAAGGAGAGGATTTCCAGGCAGTAGGTGATTACTACTCGTGGCTACCACCTAGAAGGGTGGGACCCATGAGAGTTGCCCTTTTCAGACAGTATTGTGCTTCCTTTCAGCTGGCTCGGCAAAGAGTTTTCCCTTTCCTACCTTATAAAGAGTGAGGTGTATTGGGAGCTCAGTATACATACAAGCCAGAGGCCAAATTCAACTTGATTAAAGCTATCCTTAGGCTCGAGGTATTGCATATGTACTTTCCTTGGCAAAGCATTTGGGGTGCTAATCTTTTTCTCATTTTTTTCCTCCTTCTCTGGTCCAATTCTTTGCTATAATATTTATATTGGCTACTTGCCTTTCTTTTACCAGCTAAGACTAGTTTGTATCCAGTATCACGACCTTCGTTTTCTGTTCAAAGCAAGAAAAATGGAAATCCTAGGATCAGAACAGATGGTTTGCCAAATATCTATCTTTTTAGTGATGAGAAAAAGGTTTACCTGCTACAATCCAGCCTATTTCTTCATTCACGCTGACTGTTCTGTGTGAGTTTAGGAAATATGGTTCCCACCCTGAGAAGGGTGAATCAGTCCTAGAAAATACCAGCTCTGCACACCTCTTTAGCAAGTGGAAATAACCTCTTCACATGAACTGGAAATGCTGAATTGCTAATAGCCTCCCTATAGTGTCCCAGTGGGCAAATCTCTTCCTGCCCTCCGTCTTTCAGCCATGTGGGCCTTTATGTTTTGATAGGATCATGGATCTAGAGGGAAAGGGAGCCTCAGAGGCCATCTGTTTTGACCTTTTCATTTTTTAGATGTGGAAACTGAGGCCCAGGGAGATTAAGTGACTTGCCCAAGGTCAGGGAGCAGGCATTAGAAGTGGGATTTGAATCCAGGTCCTCTGATTCCAGAGTTCCTTTCACTATACTATGTTTCTACTATACCTTTCATTATCTATTTCTTGTAATATGCATATGCTGTTATGTGCCTGTATCTGTTTCTATGGCAATAAAGAAGGAGCATTTATGTATGTGAATACTTCTTCGATTGTTCCACACAAAAATTGTTCTTATGATGTGAAAACAAAATTTGACCTTTGCTGCTCTTACCTTCTCTGAGGGTTTTCCTTTTCCTCCAAGTCCCAGGCTTTGATCATTCATCATCTGGTTTTATTATCTTCACCTTTTTCCTGTCAGCGAGTTGGGCAAGCTTACAAAAAACATTTTTAAGGGCATATTACTGTGCCAAGTCCTGGGGATACAAATACCAGAAAAAAGATAGTCCCTGCCTTCAAGGAACTTCTACTCTAATGGTGGAAGACAAAAAAGGGAGCTGGAAAAGGGGAGCACAGAGAGGACACAATCTGGACAGTCAGAAGCACAGCGAAGAAGGGAATGAAGCATGGTCATCCTGGGCCATTTCCCAAAATGGAGGTCCAGGAAGGAACTCATCAATGGAAGAAAGGGGCCAGAATGGTGGAGTGACATTCCAGCATGAGAAGGTTGCTGAGTTATGGTGGAAAAGTCTGGAAGGAGAATAAAGAAAAGAAGAGTCTCTTCCTCTACCATCTTCCTCTTCTTCCTCTAAACTAGGAACGTTTGAGACTGGGTAGATGTTGTGTTGGGAATCAGTAAAGAGGCAAAGGAGAGGCAGGTAGCCTTACACATAGAGTTAGAGCACCGAGGAAATCAAAGGGAATGAATGAATGATCTTTGGCAGGAAAACCCCAAATGGGGTGACAAAGAGTTGGACACGACAGAAAAATGACTGAACAACAACAACAACAAAACCCCAGCCCACCACCCCTCTCAGCGCAAGGGGCTTCCCTTTTATAGACTTTCTCTGTATTAACATAAGTGGGTGTAGAAATGTTAAATGACTCTACAGCAACTGCAGTGATCAGAGGAAAAAGGATTCCCAAGGTGGCAGCTTGATGGAGTGGAGCTCTGGGCCTAACCCGAGTTCAAATCTAGCCTCAGATACTTACTCTAGGTATGACCCTGGGCAAATCCATTGACCTCTGTCTGCCTCTGTTTCCTCCACTGTAAAATGGGGATAATAATAACACCTAACTTTTAGGGTTGTTGTGAGGATAAAATGAAATAATATTTGTGCTTGGTGATAATTAGAGGTAATTATATGTACACAATGCTTGGGCATATAGTAGCTGCTTAATAAATGCTTGTTTCCTCCCAATCTTCTTTCCTTCCCCCCTCTTTCCTTCTTTTCCTTTTCTTCCTTCTTTCCTTTTTCCCTTCTTTCCTTCCCAGCCCTAGAGAGCCCTTATGAAGTACAGCTGAGAAATTGACCCTAGAGAGCTCTAGAGCATGTGTTCTTATCCTGTGGTCTATGAAATTTTTCTATGAAAACCATTTCTATGAAAAAATTATTTTTTTCATATATATATATATATATATATATATATATATATATACATATGCACACATGTATGTATATATAATCACTATATGTGTAGTGATAGATATATTTCCATATAATTGGTTTCCTTTGTAATTCTATGCATTTTATTTTATGCATTTAAGAACTTTATTCTGAGAAATGGTCCATGGGTTCACCAGACTGCCCAAGAGATCCTGGACAGAAAAAAGGCAAAGAACTTGTACTTCAGAGGACATACTTAAAATCAACAGTCAGCATTTATTAAACTTTGAGATGCTTAATGATTCTGCTATTACCAAAATATCTTCGGGAAAAATGCTTTTTTTGGTTTAATCAATGTGGCCAAGCTACCCTGGCCTATGTACTCTTCATACCCTATATGGAACATAACCTACAACCACAATTAATGGTAGCAGGGCCCCACTTTGATTCACCTCCCAAATTCCTATTAAACATTAATTCTTTGTAGAAGTAAAATTGAGTGTGAAGAGAAGGCATAGACTCATGCCAGTCCAGTGGAATTGCCTAAACCATGGTGGCAGAAAGGAGACCTGACAATTGAGTAGAATCTGAGCTATTTCTCCACGGTGTATGGAGGTCTCTGAAAGGTCAAGGACCTGAAGGCACTACCAACTCTTCACTGGGGAAGGGATAAGGAAGGGCTGGAGGGGGTCACTTGTAACTATGACCAAAAGCAATCTTTCTTTATTGGGTAATCCGTAACATGGAAAGGCTATTCAGCAAGAATATAGTGTTGATTTAGGTAGAATCAACCCCACTGGTCCTCATAGGGAAACATATCTGGTCAGAAAGGTGTGCTAATTCATAGGCCTGGCACAGACTTTCAATGAGATGGCCATTTTATAAGCCAGGCAACCAGGAAGCCATAAAAACAGTCCTATAGACCAGTTAAGACAGCTTCCCTGCCTTTTAGGAGAAAACTAGCCAAGCTCACATGGCAGAGATCCTAGTAGATGTTATTCCTATCGCAGCATCCAAAATATGTTCTTGTTCATCTTATAGTCTCATAGATCTTGATGGAGTTGATTGGGGAAAATCATGAAACAATGGTCCATTAGTTCAGCAAGGCTGATTCCTGTTGTGGAACAAGGAAGGAGTCACTTGTTGATCAATGAGAAGCCTGGCTAGTCCTGAGTGCCAAAGTCTTCCGGGTATCTGCTTCGGGCCATCCTCACTGGTCTGAAACCATTCTTTCAGTTTAACTATTTGCTTGAGGGTGATGAAACCTGATGATGGCAATTCAGATGGAAAAGGTTCCTGTTCACAAATTCTTAACTGAGTTGAGGTAAAGGCAGAGCCATTGTTAAAAATAACAGCACTTGACAATTTGTGTGTTGTGAATAACTGGTATAATGCTATGATTATTGCATCTGAGATTTGAGATGAGACTAGGAGCATTCTGAGCCATTTTGAGAAGGATTCTGCCCCAATTACGGTGGAAAGGGAACAAATATTTAAGTACCAAGCACTGTGCTAAATGCTTTACAAATGATTAATTCATTTAATCCTCACAACCCTATGAGGAAACAGGCAGACAGAGGTTGTGACTTGCCCAGGGTCACACATTCAGTAAGTAGCTGGGGCTCGATTTGAACTCAGATCTTCCTAACTCTAGATCCAGCACTCTATCTACCACTTCACCTAGCTGCTCCTAGAATTTTCCTCCAAAATCAGTCGGGAATTTTGATTCAGGATTCTTGGTCACTTCCCACGGGAAAGAGGACACCTTTGGCAGGTTATTCTGAGTAACCTGATATTTTCTGTTCTCCTTCGCAATTTTTTAGATATCGATTCAATTTTAGCCTAGGGGAAAACAATTGTTTTCAATGCTTTTTATGTGAACAGTTCCCAAGTAAATTGTGTGGAGAGTGACTATGATAACATGATTATAGTCTTTGAGAATAATAAAGAAAGCTCTCCATCAAGTCATCCTTTATGGACAGATGACTCAGGTCAGCAACATGCAGATAGCTTGAATTTCTCAGTTTTTCCACCAACTGTGCTCTCTCTACTTAATTCAATAGATGGATGAGTCTGGGGACCCCCTCCCCCCAATTAATTGTGTTAATGATTAACCTGAGGGAGTGGGTCAGAGAGGTCATAGAATGGCTTAGATTCCAGGGGAGATGTCACAACTTAATGTGGCACCTGAGGGAGCAGATGGCTTAGGGCATTGGCATTTGATCTAGCTTAAGTGAGCTTGAAGATATGCACATATAGGCATGATCATTGAGTAGAAGACCTCACTCCCATAATATACACATAGTTACAAAATTAAGGGTGGAGGATTACCCTTTGAGCAGTCCCTTAAGAAGCTGGTAATGAGAAGTAGACTTAGCTGTAAAGACAATGGTGAAATGGCTTGAACTCCATGAGAGCAGCATGTGATTCTTTATCCCCTCATGTTGAGCTCTACTAGGGTAGCTGGGCATTACTCTTTTTAGTAGCAAGGCTGCTGCTCTGTGCTGTCTGGCATTTTGGGACCCACTGCCTTTCCAAGGACATAAGGTGAAGTGCCATGCTATTTCCAAAGCATAAATCGGTAAGTAGTTACTGTTCCAGAAGGTGTCTCCACTCTGGTAGATGAACGCTTTCCTCACCTCTGCCTCCTAGAAGCTTAGCCTTCTTTCAAGGTCTTGTTCAGTTGGCGCATCCTTCAGAAAGCCTTCCCTCGTTCTCCTTTCCCAGTTGCTAATGCTTTCTCCTTCTTCAATTTTCTTTAAAAATTCTTTTCTTTTTAAAAAATTATTTATTTTATTTTTAATTTATGAAATAAAACAAGCATTTCTATAACAGTAGAATAAAAAAAAGATTGCACATGAAACTGCAAATTATGTACAACTTGTTATTCCTTTAAAATCTTTAAAATATAGAATAAAGTTATCATGTAACTTTTTTTATTCCCTCTCCCCTGCCCTAGAGATGACTACCATTATACACACATATATATATATATATAAAATCATTTTATACATATTTCTATTTATCAGTTCTTTCTCTGGAAGAAGATAATGTCTTCCTTCATAAGTTCTTTGCGGTTAATTTGGGTATTTATAATAGTCAAAATGACTTGGTCGCTCAAAGTTGTTCTTAAAAAAATATTGCTCTTACTGTATACAACGTTCTTTTGATTCTGCCCATTTCGCTCTTCATTATTTCATGCAAGTCTATCCATGTTTTCTAAAATCAATGAGTTCATCATTTTTTATAGTATAGCAGTATTCCACCACAATCATAGACCACAGCTTGTTCAGCTATTCCCCAACTGATGGGCATCCTTGAAATTTGCAGTCCTTTGCCACCCCAAAGAGAGCCGCTATAAATATTTTAGAACATATTGGTTCTTTTCCTTTTCCCCTAATCATCTTTGGAAATAGGTCTATTAATGATATTACTGGTAGAGGGTCAAGGGTATAGACAATTTAATAACTCTTTTGGCATAATTCCAGTTTGCTTTCCAAAATGGTTGGAGCAGTTCACAGTCTCCCAATTTCTCCACATCCTCTCCAAATCCCCCAAACTCAAAAAAGTTAGTTGAAACAATTAATAATTTTAGCAAAGCAGCAGGATATAAAGTAAATCAATATAGATCATCAACATTCCTATATATCACAAACAAAACCCTGTGAGAAAAGATAATAAAAAATACCCTCATTTAAAATAACTTTAGACAGTATAAAATACCTAGGAGTTATACCTACCAAAACAAACCTAGGAACTATATGAGCAAAATTATTTAAAAAAACCCCTTTTTATGGAAATAAAATCAGATTTAAATAATTGGAGAAACATTAGTTGTTCATGGGTAGGCAGCACCAATATAATAAAAATGACAATTTTACCTAAACTAATTTGTATATTCAATGCCATTCCAATTAAATAACCAATTTTTTTTTCTAAATTAGAAAAAAAAGAATAACAAAAATCAATAAAATCAAATGAACTAATAAAAAATGTAAAGGAAGGAGGCTTAGCAGTATCAGGTCTTAAACTCTATTCTAAGGGAGTAACTATCAAAACTATCTGGCACTGGCTAAGAAATAGAAAGATAGTTCGGTGGAACAGAGTAGACATATAATTTACAGCAGCAAATAAATACAGTAACTTGTATTTGACAAGTATAAAGACTTTGTGACCCCATTTTTTTTTTTGGCAATTGGGGTTAAGTGACTTGTGCAGGGTCACACAGCTAGTAAGTGTCAAGTGTTTCATCTGAGGTCAGATTTGAACTCAGGTCCTCCTGACTTCAAGGCCAGTGATCTATCCACTGCGCCACCTAGCTGCCCCCATTTGGGGTTTTCTTGGCAAAGATCCTGGAGTGGTTTGCCATTTCCTTTTCCAGCTCATTTGACAGATGAGGAAACTGAGGCAAATAGGGTTAAATGACTTCCCCAGGGTCACACAGCTAGAAAGTATCTGAGGCCAGATTTGAACTCAGGAACATAAATCTTCCTGACTCCAGGCCTGAAACTCTGTCCACTGCCTAGCTGCCTCTCTCCCTTAGGACACAGCAACTCACCCTTAGCCCTCCCTGGTGTCTAGACTCTTTTCTACTGTGACCACCTCTCTGTGCCCTCTGGAACCCTTCTCTATGTGGTTTAGTGGAATGATCTTTGAATTTACAATCAGAGGATCCCAAATCAGAACCCCTGGTTCTTCCACTGTGGCCTTGGCAAGCCACTTTATCCTGGTTAGACTAGATGACCTCCAAAATTTTTTCTGGCTCCAAATATATGAACCTAGATCATCATTGTCATCATCATCATCATCATCATCATCATCATTGTCATCATCATCATCATCGTCATCATTGTCATCATCATCATCATTGTCATCATCATTGTCATCATTGTCATCATCATCATCGTCATCATCATTGTCATCATCATTGTCATCATTGTCATCATCATCATCATCATTGTCATCATCATCATCATCATCCTCGTCATCATTGTCATCATTGTCATCATTGTCATCATCATCATCATCCTCGTCATCATTGTCATCATCGTCATCATTGTCATCATCATCATCATCATCATCTCCTTATTCTTCTTCCAATTGCATGTAAAGACAATTTTTAATATTCATTTAAAAATGTTTGAAGGGCAGCTAGGTGGTGCAGTGGAAAGAGCACTGGCTCTGGAGACAGGAGGACCTGAGTTCAAATCTGGCTTCAGATACTTGACATTTACTAGCTGTGTGACCCTGGGCAGGTCACTTAACCCCATTGCCTAGCCAAAACAAACAAAAAAAGGTCGAGTTCCAAATTTTTTCTCCCTCCTTTCATCCCCTCCCCCTCCCTAAAGCAGTAAGCAATTAGATTTAGGTTCTATATTAGACCTTTCCTCCTCAGATTCCTTCCATCTTTGGGTGCTCACTGGGGCCCAGCTTTCTCCTGAGACATCAACCTCCTGGCAGCTTCTCTAAGGCTGTCTGCTCATTCCTTCATGCTCGTGACATGTAGGACCACAAGGCAGATATGACATACTCCTTGGTCTTTACTGACACCCTCAGACCTTTCCTCTGCCACTTTTACTCAATAATTATTTTCTTCTCCTTTAAAGTTCATTCCTTTCTGTCTGGACCCTTGTTGCTGTGAGGCCCCCAAGGCCACCCTTTTTCCCAATAAGTCCAGTATCTGGCTCAATTTTCTCGCCAGTCCCTTAAATCTCCTTAGCTCCCATGACCTCTGGCTTTCTGTTAATCTCAACCATGCAACAGAGCACTCATACTTTAGCATCCTCATCCCACTACCCTGGTTGACTGAATTTTCCCCAGGTACTAGAATTCCTAGTTATGACTCTGCTTCTAAGTACCCCAATTCCACATATTTCAGCTCAGTGCCTCGTTTTACTGTACCCCTAAATATGCTCCTACCTTCTTTGTGATCATTCTTCTCCACCCTGTGTTCCCTATAGAAAGGTGGGAAGGAAGTCTTCTTATCTAAGTGGTGTGGCATAATGGATAGGGCACTGGACTTGGATTCATAAGACCTGGATTCAAATCCTGCCTCTAAGATATACAGATTATATGACCCTAGGCAAATTCCCAAAATTAGTGCCTTGGGCAGCCCTCTAAGACCATAAATTGCCTTTGGTAGAAAGAGCTAACTCACTGGGCATCCTCTTGTCATTACTATTCAGCTTCAATAGAATACTGTCCTTTTTAACCCAGTGAGTGTCGTGTTGAGTGTTGGTAAGCAGAAAAGGGATAAATAGACGTCAGTGCTGCAAAACCCGTCTGGAAATCATTGTCTTTTGCAACTCTTGGAATTAAAGTAGCAGAAAACATTCGACACTTCAAGGGGACTAAAAATGACAATTTGTACTGTACCATGGTCAAGACGTGGAGAGAGGGCAAAAAAAAGATTTAGGAGTTGGTTACATAAAATTCCTCCTTACCAAGAGCATGCCAACCTTGTTTTCACTCAGGATACTGGTTAGCTTTGTGTTCTGGTTACAGTCTGTTCTGTGCTGGATTTCCCTAGAGCTGGGGGATTTTGGCCTTTCCCATGACAATGGCGTTACCACCAAGGTCATGCTTTTTTTGTTAGGCTTCCCTGAGCCCTCTTCTATATGTCTCTCTGTCTCTGTCTGTCTCTCTCTCTGTGTCTGTCTCTGTCTCTCTCCCCCTCTCTCTCTCCTTTCCTCCCTTCCTCCCTACCTCCTTTCTTTCCTTCCCTTTTTTTCTTCCTTCCTCTTTCCCTCCCTCCCTTCCTCCTTCTCTTCCTTCCTTCCATCCTTCCTTCCTTCTTTCCTTCCTTCCTTCCTTCCTTCCTTCCTTCCTTCCTTCCTTCCTTCCTTCCTTCCTTCCTTCCTTCCTTCCTTCCTTCCTTCTTTCCTTCCTTCCTCCTTACCCCCCCTTCCCCTTCTGTTCCTTGTCTCTATCTGTCTGTCTGTCTGTCTGTCTATTGCGCTGCTTTGGAAACACCAAACAAGCAATAACTCCTTTCTTCAAATGCAGGAACTCTTTGCTTATATAACAGCCAAAGTTAGAGAAGGCCAGGTTTACCCTGACCTAAAGGATCGCAATATCATAATCATGCTCTCCTTTTCTTTGCTTATAGTGGTGGCCTGAAGAGAGCACTGAAGGAGGAGAAATGGATGCTAGCTCAGGCTCTGCAACTAAGTAGCTCAGGCAAGCCGCGTCCCCCTCGACCTGCCCCTGCCCTCCTCCCATTTCTTTAACATTAAATTCTGGAGAAAGATCAGTTCTGGATACCCCAGTTTAGGAAGGACACTGGGAAACGCTGGAGAAAATCCAGAGGAAGACAACAAGAAGGGTGAAGGGCCATGAGATCATGATGCAAGAGGACAGGCTGGGGCAGCTAGGTGGTGCAGTGGATCGGTCACTGACCCTGGAGTCAGGAGGACCTGAGTTCAAATCCGATCTCAGACACTTGACACTCACTAACTGTGCATCCCTGGGCAAATCACTTAACCCCATTGCCTAGCCCCAAAACAAAGAGGACTGGTTGAAGCAACTGGGGATGTCTAGTCTGGAGAAGAAAAGATTCAGAGAAGGCCTGGAAGCTGTTCTCAAGCATTTGAAAGGATGTTCTGTGGAACAGAGATCAGTTTTGTTCTTTCTGACCCCAGATGGCAGAACTAGGAGTGATGAAGGGAAGCTGCAAAGGGGAGGGAGAGAAGGAGGGAGGGAGGAAGGAAAAAAAGGAGGAAGGAAGGAAGGAAGGAAGGAAAAAAAGGAGGGAGGGAGAGAGGAAAGGAGGGAGAAAGGGAAGAATTTAGGCTTGATGTCAGTAAAAAGTTTCTAGCAAATAGGGCTACTAAAGAGTGGAATGGTCTGTCTTTGGGGATGGGATGTGTGTGTGTGTGTGTGTGTGTGCATGTGCTTCTCTCCATTCCCCCCATATATCTATGTGTATACATACACACACATATGTGTGTGTGTGTGTGTTGTGTGTGTGTGTATAGGTAGATAGATAGATAGATAGATATATCTACATACCCTATCTTTCTCTCTCTCTCTCTCTCTCTCTCTCTCTCTCTCTCTCTCTCTCTCTCTCTCATGCGCTCCTGTTGGGATTCATTTTCAGTGACGGGTTGAACATGACAGCCTCACAGTGTCCATGATCGTTTATATGCCAAAGAAACTTTTGACTTGGGGCAGGCATCTGTCTTGCTTGATATTACCATCAAGGACACATCTCTCTCTCTCTCTCTCTCTCTCACTTTTGAGGCACAGGACATTTTTAGCCTCTGGGTAGCATATGTGTGGTTTTTAGTTTGCATTAACTGGAAAATTTGTATGTGTAGACCAGAAGTGTCAAACACATTGTAGCCCAGACCTCCTAATGGAGGCCTGAACCAGATTAAAATGTAATTGAGAAATACCTAACAAAATAAATAAAAATACAATAGAACATAAATAATGATAACATGTGGTTTCCTAAATCAATGAGCAGCCCACAGGGATTCTGTGTATGGCTTTGTGGCCCCTGTCTCTGGTAAAGTTTGGCCCCACTGGCACAGACCCAGCCTCAGCCTATGTTGACACGCTGTCAAAACTGGCTGAAATGTGAAAAAAGGAGCTTTCCGCTGCATTGTTTTGTCTCTACAAGACATGAACAACTTGTTGGTCTGTTTTGGAGATTGAATTGATCTGAATTGTGACTGAATTGACTGGCTTCCTTGGTTGTTTTGGTAGACACAGCCCTGGTCCAAGGGAGTGGCCTGTTCCCTGGGAGAAGCCAGCTCTGTGTGTTTACAGGTGACCCACCTGCTGTTTGGGTTCCTTGGCCAATCTATTGTGTAGAGTAAAAGGTTGAGGCTATTTCTAGCTTAATGTTTATAAGCACAGCCCCCCCAAACCTCCTTCCCTGGGACATGTGATTAGTTAATCAATAATAGGAGCTGGCTTATTCTGTGTCTGGGTCTCCTGAGAGCAGTGTCACCCAATACTGGCTTGGAATGATTTGGCCAGCCAGTAAGGGAATGTTTACAACTTTCTGCCTTCAAAGCTCTCAACCTAAGAAGGCTTCCCCACTCATTAACAATGGTGGCCAGATCTAAAACAAAGAAATTATTCACTGTAGCTTGTATTTCTAACTGGCCATTTGTGGTCAGGGACTTTACAAATACCGAATAACTCAACAACAATAACATGACCGACGTAAGTAATGCCCATAAACTTTACACAACCTCAAAAATGACAGCACAGTGAGAAATTAATCAGGTGCTAAGATTTATATGTTTCTTTTCAGTGGGTCCAGTTTCCTTCTGTAAATGCATGAGAAGCCTTTCATTTAACCATTTCTTACCACTTGTGGAACAGATGCACAGGATAATTGGTCCTTTGCTGTTAGTCCATCATGGCTGGATGGCTGGAATAGACATTTATTAAGCGCCTACTGTGTGGCAGGCACTGTGCTAAGCACTTTACAAATATTATCTCATTGGATCCTCATAATAACCCTGGGAGGAAGGTACTATTATCATCACCATTTTCCAGTTGAGGGAACTGAGGCAGACATTGATTAAGTAGGATTCCAGAGCTAATAAATAACTGAGGCCAGATTTGAACTCGGGTCTTCCTGACTCCAGACATGGCACTCTATTCACAGCACCCTCTAGCTCATGAGGGAAGGCTGAGAGTATTTCGTAGGATCAAGAATGTAGAGCTGGAAAGGAACTTTGAGACTATTTATTTCAACTCCCTCCTTTTAAAGATGGAGAAACTGAGGCCCACAGAGGTCTCTTGACTTAGTTTACATAGGTAATACATGGCAGAGTTGGGATTTGAACTCAGGTTCTCAGAATCCAAATCTGGTGATTTTCTGAAGGCATGACTCTTTTCCTTTATGGCTTTAGTCAGCTGCAACCTCCCCTGTTTAGCCCTCATGCTTCCTTCCTAGCTAATGGCATTTTCTTCTTCTTTAAATATTCCTGTAGGACTTTGTGTGGTTTCTCCTTTTGTCCTTCCACCTTTATTTTATATCTCATTTATTTCTGTGCACATGGTAATCCCCTGGGAGAGAGTGCAGTCTCTGCCAGGGTCAAGACAATTTTCTTTTTGTTTTTGTGCCCTTTGTACCAAACCCAGAATCTTGCACATAGTAGCACTCACTAAACATTTTTTCCATTGAATTGAACTGCGACGTTTCAAGGTTACAGGGGAGTATTGGGCCTTTGTCATATTGCTGAAGATTGGTCCTTTGCCTTCTGGAAAACCCTTCCAAGAGTCGGGGCAGGGCAGAATGTATGGATGTATTATAGCAGAGTTACTGAGATGTTAAGTTCTATAGAGTTTTTTCTAGGTAATATTTACAAAAGGGAGATATTGAGCATGAATATAGTTTTGTGCATGTAGTCAGTTTGCTACAACCAATCAACCAATACATCAACAAGCATTTATTAAGGACCTACTATGTGCCCGGCTATCTTTAGCATCCAATAGGAAGGAAAATTCAGTGCTATAGAGTCATAGAGCTGGTAGGGACCTTATGGATTGTCTGCTGCCATTCCTTCCTTTTTAGCAGTGGGGAAACTGAGGGTCAGAGTAGTTGTACTTTATCCAAGGCTGTTAGGGGCAGAGCCAGAACTAGAACAACCCTGGTCATTCTGATGCTTTGTCCCATGTTCTTTCCAGAATCATAACTATCATGGCAAACAGGACATTGCCTTAGGGCACTGACACAGGGGAATGCCCTTCCTTCCAAGGTCACAAGCTTAACTCCTTCTCCCAGGGGCAAGTCGCTATGGTGCTTCTTTCCCAGACTTACCAACCCCCACCTCAACCCCAATAAGGGTGAAGATTGGTGGATGAGCCATCCCTTTTGTAAGCATGCTTTCATGAGTGGCCTCACTGACCTCTGCATCCTTTTTGTAACCTTCTGGCCATCACATTGTGCTGTGCTGTCACTACCACTACAATGTCAGGCAGTTAACTTACCACTGCAGCTCTTCCTCCTCCTATATTGTCCTCTTTTCTTTGAGGCAGCTAGGTGGTAAAGTGTTGAACTTGAAATAAAAAAATTCCTAATTCAAATCTGTTCTCAGATGCTTACTTACTATGTGACCCTGGGCAAGTCTCTTAATCTCTGTGCCTAAGTTTCCTCATCTGTAAAATGGGGGATAATAATAGCACTTACCTTCAAGGGCTCTAATGAGTATAAAATGAAATTATAGTTGCAAAATTATTTGCGAGGCTTAAAGCACTATATAAATGCTAGTACTACCAATATTTCCATCATCACTGCCACCCTCTCTCTCCCCTCCATCTGCTGGTGAACAGTTCAGAGGCACCATGCTTTCCATTCTTTAACTTTTTTTTTTTTTGCATCAGGTGAAAACCTCACCCTAGTCTGGGTCCTTCTACCTTACCACTCCGGCAAATTGGTTTGCTATAAAAATGTCTTTACAGCCAGTACAACCAGTCTCACTCTTGGATTCCAGTTTGATTAAAATGACACAGATTGGCTGATATTTCTTCCCCACCCCGTACCTCCACCCCCAGCACTTGATAATGACTAGTGAAGCAGAAAAAAAATTTACCTTTGCATGTGTTCTTACACTGATTAATTGACCCTCCCCTGGATGATGGACAGTTTTTCTTCCTTGCAGTCCACTTATATTGGTTTGTTTTGTTTTTCTTATTTTTTTAGGCTTTTCTGTCATGGGCTTCCTTGTTTTCACCTTTCACATTTCTCTTTTGGATAGGTTTGCTTTAGAAGAGAAAAGTTGAGAGAATAGTGGAAACAACTGATTCCTGGGTAGTTTTACCAGGTGAATAATGAATGAAGAGGAGGAGGAGGAGTCTGTCAGTATAACTCTTTTACTCTAATTGATCATTTTGTTTGCTGAACCCTTGAAGCTCAGTCATAAATTCAAGGCAATAGATATTTATTAACAACTATTGTGTGTCAGGCACTGTGCTAAATGCTGGGGTACAAAGATAAAAATGAAAACAGTTTCTGCCTTCATGTAAATTATATTCTACTGGTGGGAGAGCAGGAGAGCAACATGTACACAGATTTAAATTAAATTAGATTAAAATTAAATTAAATGCAAAATTAATCCAAAATTGTTTCAGATGGAAAGCATTACCATTTGGTGGGATCAGAAAAGGCCTTGTATAGCAGGTGGCACTTGACTTGAGCATTAAATAGAGTTAGGAGATGAGATGAGGGGAGCTTTCTGGTCCTGGGGGCAGCCTATTGCAAAGAAAGGCAGGTTGGTGGGTGTGGGGAGTGGCCCAAGGGAAGAATGGAGGGGAAGAAGCTGTATTAGGGAAGCTGGGGCCAATCATTAAGTCCCAGCTGGATTCGGTGCAAAATTGGAAATTGTATTCTTATGAAAGTAAGCAAGATAGCCAAAAGTTTGAGTTGAGTTTAGACTTGAGATAGAAGCTCTGTTCATAGGATGCTGGCATTTGAACCCCCAAGCAGCTGCTTTCTTCCCATCTTGCAAAGGACCTCTGAAGTCAGTTAGCCAAGTTTGTACCTGCTCAGGATTTCCTTTTAAGATATCTCCAACAAGCGGTCATTCAGACTTCTCAAGACGACCTCTTGTGAGGAGGAACCCACTGGCTCCCAAAGGTAGCATATTCCATTTTTGAAGGACTCATTGTTTGGAAGTCTTTTTTCTCACATCAAACCTGAATCTGCTTCTTGAAAGGTTCTTTCTATTGCTTTGAATTCTGCTGTGTGGTGTCAAGTATAATAATCCTAATACCTCTACGAATAACCCAAGACAACTATCATATTCTATCTACTTAAAAGGAGGACTTCAAGGAAAGGCTGGATGGCCACTTTTGGCTAAGTTATAGTGGAGATTCCTTTCATGTATTGTTGAACTAGAGGGCCACTGACATCTTCCAAATCTATATTCTCTGATTCTGTGGATGGGAGTGCTAGACCATTTTTGAGAGAGTATGGAGAGTGGAAGATGATGCTGCATGAAGGGGAAAGTGTCCCTATTTCCAAAAGAAAGAAAAAGAATAGAATTTACATATAATAGGCCAGTGAGCTTATCCTTGGTTCTTTTTTAATTAAAAATTTTTTTTCTTATTTTTGATTCTTGAGAAAATCCAAATGCATTATTAAAGAGATGGTTTGTGAGCATTTAGAAAGGAAGAAATGATCACCAAAATGGCTTTATCAAGGACTGTTTAACGTCATTTGCTTTTTTGACAGGGTTTGTTTGGCAGACCATGGCAACGCTACAATCATTTCAACAAAGCATATGATCTTTGTAGAAAAGATGGAGAGATGTGGACTGGGTGATAATACACTTCAACGGGCTCAGAACAAATTGAACGACTATGTTCTGAAAATAGCTATTAGTGGGTGAGGTCTCCAGTGAAGCGCCTCAGGAGTTTGGTCCTATATGTTTAATATGTAATATTAAACCTTAATCACTGAATGGGCACTGCCTCAGTCAAACTAAGACCTGTTAAAGACCTTAGTTTGAAAAGGCCAATGTCCTCCTCTGCAGCCTGGGCCACCTTCAGTCCTCCTGATTCCATATCTGGCCACTGCACTCAGATGGCTCTGGAGGAGAAAGTGAGGCTGGTGACTTTGCACAGCCCTCCCTCACTTAAATCCAATTCACTTGCAAGTCATGGCATCATCTTCCTGATGTCATGGGCCTCTTCGAGAATGAAGGACAAACAGCAAGCAACAACAGCAAGCAGCGGCCACACAAATCAATATTTTTATCAATTGCTTAGATGAAAGCATAGATGTAGCTTTATATAAAGTTTGCATAGAACACAAAAGTTAGATGAGAGAGATGTTAGAATAAAGATCAAGAAGAATCTCAAGGGGTTGGAACATTGGACAATTTAGGAAGATGGAATTTAATGGGGACAAATGGAAAGTTCTATACTTAGAGCCCAACATTATCTTCTCAATTACAAGTTAGGTTAGCTATAAGCAGTTCCTCAGGAAAAAGATCTAGGAGGGTTTAGTGAATTACAAACTCAGTAGGAGACAGCAGTGTGACATAGCGGTCAGAAAAGCTAGTGCCGTCCTATGCTGCCTTGAGGTAGATGCATAATGTCCAGAGTATGGGAGGAACGATTGAAAGAAT
This sequence comes from Phascolarctos cinereus, assembly GCF_003287225.1. Lineage (NCBI taxonomy): Eukaryota > Metazoa > Chordata > Mammalia > Diprotodontia > Phascolarctidae > Phascolarctos > Phascolarctos cinereus. The sequence continues at coordinate 323,114,183 of NW_027555847.1, forward strand.
CAGAGATAAGTAGTCTAGGGAAAAGGAGAATCAGAGAATCAGAGAATTTAGACTTGGAAGGGATGTCAGTGGCCATCTAGTCCAACAAATACATGAAAGGAATCCCTATTGTTAACTTAGCCAGAGGCCATCCGACCTTTGCTTAAAGTCCTCCTCTTAAGACTTAGGTAGAATATGATAGTTGTCTTGGGTTATTTGTAGAGGCATCAGGATTATTATACTTGACACCTCAGACCAGAATTCAGAGCAATGGATAGAACTTTTCAAGAGGTAGATTTAGGTCTGATGTATGAAAAAAGACTTCCAAACAATTAGTCATTCAAAAATGGAATATGCTACCTTTGGGAGATAGTATATTCCTCCTCACAAAGGGTCTTCTTGAGAAGTCTGAATGACCGCTTGTTGATGTTTTAAAAGGGAAATCCTGAACAGGTATAAATTGGGCTAATTGACCTCAGAGGTTCTTTGCAAGATGGGAAGAAAACAGCTGTTTGGGGGTTCAAATCCCAGCATCCTATGAACAGAGCTTCTATCTCAAGTCTAAATTCAAACTTTTGGCTAGTTTGCTTAGCTTCATAAGATTATAATTTTCAATTTTGCACTGAATCCAGCTGGGAATAAATGTGTGGTTCACTTCTCAGAAAAGTTCTTTTCTCTACACATATTCTTTACTAATTAGAAACTCCAGAAGGCTTCTCTGTATACTCTATCTCAAGAGACAACTGTTGAGATGCATCTTCCCAGCTCATCAGCTAATTTCATTCTCCTTTTCCCTCTAGACAGTTTGTGGAAGATGGAGAAGTATCAAATTCCTTCTCAGTGCTAATTTTTGGATCCTTTAAAGATTTTGAGCCCCTAGGATGGAGAGTATTCTGAGTTTAGTGTTTTTCATAGAACCATTGTAAAGGAATTTATTAGCTGAGTGCTAATAAAATCTATACATGCACCGGTCAATTAAATCATCATAATGGGGCTATACCTTATTAGCCCCATGAGGGTGAATGCAAACAAAAGCATAGAAACTATGGACCCAAGAGGTGGAAATCAAACATGCTTCTTCAACACCCACCCAATGCATCTAAGCAAATCTTTGGATAGGACTCAGAACATTAAGGACATTATAGAGATCTGAGCTGTTTGTCCTAGTTTTACTTGACAAATGACATTGCTAACACCAATCCCCCCAGAGGGAGATCAACCCTCTGTTAAAAAAGCTCTGGCTTTTGGTAAAATTTTCCTGATCCTTGGCCTGGATTTTCCTTTGCTTTCGTCCAATCCCTCCTAGTTACCACTTCTTATAGAGCCACTCTAAAAAAAAAAATCCTTTGTGGAATTTAGTTTCGCCTTTCACATGCTCATGGGTATTTATACGCTTCTTTAAATGCCAGTTGGCCAAGTCCTACATATTAATTTTTTTTTTTACTCTCTTCCCATAGATGAATAATGCTGGTACTTTGATCCTTCTCTCCTCTCCAATTCTAGAAAGACCCTGAAGCAGCCTGTGGGAGGGGCAACCCTCCTTACTTCTTTCTAACTGGGGAGGAGGGGGACAGTGAATGCAGGTACTTAATACTTTATTTATCCTAGCACAAGTGCACCACTTTCCTTATTGCAAGACACAGAGGAAGTTGTGGTTTGAAAGGTTATTTGGATGGAAGGGATGAAAGACTTGCATGGGGGAAGCAGGGGATGACAGAAAGTCATATCAAAGGCTTGGCTCCTCCAACAGGGCCTTCTGGAATTTCCTTGACTTGGACTCCATCCCTTTTCCAAATAAAAGTGGATAAATAGATCTTGAAGAACACAAAGCTGGGGTTTGTTTAACCTGACTGTTTTCATTTGATCACTTCAGTATTGGTCTTCTAGTGGAATTTGGTTTTCTTGGCCCTTGCTGGAAACCATCATTTGATCTTCTCCTTTATGGAGGTACGTGGAGGACAAATGCATTAGTGTTGGTAATGGGTGTTGAAAGACCAAGTATAAATCCATAGTAAGGTGGTGATCATTTGGCTCCAATCTTTCAAAGCTGTGTTTCTCTTATTATCCTTGCTTCTCTCTCATAATTGTAAGTGTGTTATTCTAAGAGGGGTCTTTATTAGGAACGTGCTGTTTACTACGTGAGGTGCTTTGGAATACAGATGCTAGAGTACTGACAATGTAATCCAAAAAACGAGTGTTGGGGGCTTAGGATAAATTGGGAATGCAGCCTCACTATTTAATTAAAGTGAAGTAGTTACACTGCAAGAGGACATTTAGAAAGCTCGAAGTACTCAGACGAATGACGCTTATTGTCAAAACATTCTCTACCTGCGTCTCCTGGCAGAAGCTCCAGAGTCTACTTGCTCAGGGTGCTGATTAGGAAAAGTGAGGAAGACGAGATCTCTTCTTCTGCCTTCTAGTGTCAAATGCCATTAGGTAGCAGTGGCCAGAGGAAGATTAATAGAGAGCAATTAGGATTTGGAAGCCTGAAAAAGAGTCGGGAAGCACAGATGCAAATAAACAGACTTGGAACTAAAGACTCTCATCATTAAGATGCTGTAGAAAGAGAACTGCTTTTTACTCCAGAGCCCTTTCCATCCACATTTTGCTGTTTGCCCCAGGGTGACTTGCTTAGGGCTCAACCTTGGCAGCCGGGTTGTGGAAGGAAGAACCTGGAGAACTCCAGGGCCATCTTTTGAAACCCATGATGCTCCTTTGATGTAGGGAACCAATCAATCATTTAACCAGCATTTATTAAGTGCCTACTGTATCCCAGGCATTTTGTTAGGCATTCAAGAGTGTGTTAGAGTGAATAGGGAATACATTATCATTTAGGTCTCTCTCTTCATTAATTCATCCCACAAGTATTTAGAAACCTGGCCACTAAGACCCCCTGTCATCTTTGCTTATTTATCAGATGATATTGATTCAGTGTCCAATCTTTGCATTGCTAGATACTGCCCTTATTCATGGGGTGGGGTAAGCTTCTCTCTTTCCCAAAGCATAGCTGCTTTTCTATATCCCTCAATCCACTTCTCTCTATGTATACACTATATATGCCTATCCTAAGATCATAAAATTGAGGCAGCTAGGTGGAACAGTAGATAGAGGGCTGGATATGGACTCACGAAGGCCTGAATTCAAACCCACCCTCAGATATTTATTAGCTGTGTGTCCCTAGGCAAGTCACTTTACTGTCTTTCTCAATTTTCTCACTTGCAAAATGGGGATAATAATAGCTTCTATCTCCCAAGGAAGGCTATTGTAAGGATAAAATGAAATAGTATTTGAAAAAAAAAAACAACCAAGATCATAGGATTTAGAACTTTCAAGGTCCTTACAGGTCATCTGATTCTCGTTTTATAGATGAGGAAATTGAGGCCCAGAAAGGCGACGTTGTCTAAGGACACACAACTAGTTAAGTGCTAGAGCTGGTATTTGACCTCAGGTGTCCTCTGACCCCAGACCCAATGCCCTTCCTATTACACTACACGGATGCAGCTGTTGCTTGACACAGATTCATTGTGTGTTAGTGTTAGAAGAGGCCTTCCAGAAAGATCATCAATGGGGCTACATTTCAGGAATATTCTGGAGAGGACCTTACGTGTTATTGAGTGCTCAAAAAGCAGTCCATAATTATCCGCTTATGGAGACTGATTAGAGGCAGTGTGTTATGATGGATAAAGATCAGTTCTGGAATCAGGAAGACCTGGGTTCAAATTCTGCCTCTAACTCCTAACTCTAACTAGCTCTCTGGTCATGGGCAAGTTAATTAACCTGAAAATGGGGCTCCAGGTAGTTGTCTGAGACTGGAAGCTGCAGACAAGTTGTTGCACTGCACTGGTGGAGAGAGTTTCCATGTTGGGAGTTTCCCACACAGATAAAATCACAGATCCAGACACCCCCCCCAAAAAAAAAAGTGGGGGGAGGATGCAGAGAGTACTCTGAAGACCCTAATGGAGCAGCATGTTAACTCAAGCCAGGGGTTGCTGAGCCGTTAAGCTAGGGTTTGGTTCCCAAGACCATTTGAATTAATTTTCCGCCTTCGGGCCTCTTCTGTTGTCAGGAAGATATATATATATATATATATATATATATATAAATAAATAGGAAAAGGACACGAGAGAAGGTGCCAATGTGGGACATGGAAGAAGGTGCCAGCATTGGCATCAAAAAGGCTAGTAGCCTCTTAGCTGGCAGCAAAACAGGATCGAAACACAGTCCTTGGTCTTTTCAGAACAGCAGATGTTTTGGATCAGGGAAAACTGTCAGTGTGCATAATGGATAATGGAAACTCCTCCATGCTTGCTTGCTAGGGGAAAGAAAATATTTTGCCCTGCTATGTCTTAACAGAAGTTATTATCAGCACTCCTTGGATCTGGTATATGGATGCCAGGGTGAAGGGTGACTGTGGAAAGGAGAGACGATGGGGTTTATCTTCTGTCATAACAATATTTCAGCGTTGGTGGGAAATGCCTGGTTCCACTACCCTTAAACATGGGCAAGGTTATTCAGGATGCAGGCCACGTTACCAGTTCTGTTGTTTTTTGTTTTTCCCCTCTTCTGGTGTCCATTTGTCTCTGCAGCTTCTGAGGAAGTGAAAAGGATTGGTTACCATTGAGTAAACCCCAAGGAAACCAAGGTTTTGAAACTCTCTTACATTAGGCCAGCACCATGCCGAAGCTCAGGGATGAAGGTTGACTCAAATGGAAATTCAACAGGAATCTTTTTATCTTTTTCTTTCTTTCTTTTTTTTGGCTACGCAATCGGGGTTACGTGACTTGCCCAGGGTCGCACAGCTAGTAAGTATTAAGTGTCTGAGGTCAGATTTAAACTCAGGTCCTCCTGACTCCAGAGCTGGTGCTCCATCCACTGCACCCCCTAGCTGCCCCAGGAAATCTTTTTCTTGAAGGGGCATTTGGGAGGCAGTTACCTTGGAGGTGGTTTGCCAAAGGTGCCCAAAGAAAAGATACACTAGAAAACAATACTGGCTCACACATACATGTGTTTTAAGGTTTGTGAAACACTTTACATCCATTATTTCATTTGTTCCTCATCCAACTTTGTCAATGCGGTGCTATTATTATGTCCATTTTACAGATGAGGAAACTGAGGCAGACAGAAGTTAAGTGACTAATAAATGCCTGGGGTGGGATTTTATTTTATTTGGGACAGATAGGTGGCTCAGTGGATACAGTGCTAGGCCTGGATTCAGGAAGAACTGAGTTCAAATCCTACAGGCACTTACTAGCTGTGTGACCACCGGCAAGTCGCTTCACCCTGGTTGCCTCAGTTTCCTCATCTATAAAATGAGTTGGAGAAGGAAATGGCAAACCACTCCACTTGCTTTGCCAAGAAAACCTAAAATGAGGTCAGAATCAGATATGACTGAAAAGCTTTATTCTGAGAAGGGGTCCAGAGGTTTCATTAAACTTATAAGTGGTCCAAAACACAAAAAAGGGTAAGAATCTGCTTCAGAACACCAGAGCATGGTTTTTAACCTGTCCCTAGGACCTAGAACAGTTACAGCTAGAAGTACTCATTTCCAAGCACCGGCCTTGAAGTCAGGAGGACCTGAGTTCAAATCCGGCCTCAGACCAAACACTTGACACTGTGTGACCCTGGGCAAGTCACTTAACCCCAATTGCCTAAAAAAAAAAATTACTCATTTCCATGGCAACGTACCAACTAATGCTCCCAACCCCTTAATCTGGCTAGTCACTCTAATGAAAATCCATAAGTGACCTCAGAAGGCTGTTGAACCCAATCCTCTCATTTTACAGATGAATGAAAGGACTTTCCCAGGGTCACATAGGTAGCAGGGTTCTGAGGGAGGATTAGAACTCAGGTCTTCCTGATTCCAAGTCCATGGCAGTATGGGCACTGTACTTTCAGGGCCCTTAGGGCCAGGATCATTTTAGCTTTACTTCTTTGAAAAGAACACCTGTCCCCAATTATCTTTTGATGTGTTTTTGAGAAAGGGAAAAATGATGAATGAATTAAGAAAGAACTTTTTCTTCCTGGGTTTGAGATAGGGACTTTGAAGACCTTAAGAAGACTTTGCTAAATATTCTCAGGGGTGACTGACACTTGCTAATAATTTTTTAGAAGCCATTAGACTGAAAAAAAAAGTGGCTTTGATCCTGTTCCTTCTGCTGGATTTTTTCCTCTTCTCCCATCCTAAAATTTATACCATGGCAACCCAAGCATCCAAAGTAACACCTTTTTAAAAATCCTCAGAGAAAAGAGAAAAAGGATGATTACAGAGCTCAGCATCCAGTGGGCACTCAAAGCATGAGTAGTTGAATGCATCCTTAAGCTAGTTCTGCTCTCTACCAGAAGTTATTGGCAGTGAATACCGTATATTCATTGCTAGAATTCAAGGACCTGACATTCATAGTATTATGGACTTAGAGGCAGAAGGGACCTTATAGGTAATCTATTTTGCCTCCCCCTTTCTACACCCTCCCTGCCATTTTACAGATGAATAAACTGAGGCCCAGAGAGATTGTGACTTGCCCAAGGCCAGTTAATTGGTAGGACAGTCAAGATTTGAAAACCAAGGTGCTCTGACAATAAATTTAGGGATTTTTCCATTGCAACTGGTACTGTAGGGTGGGAGGCGAGAAGACATAGAAGCTTAGAATAAGAAAAGAAAGGTGTGGAAATTAAGACCCAAGCTTTCATGTTCTTTTTGTTGTTGTTGTCAATTTATTTTGCTTCCAATACACGATGATCTGGATTTGCTTTCTTTTTCAGTTTCTTTTCTGAGGGAATTTAAAAAACTGGATTTTTAAAAATACCATCTTCTTTTCTGAATATATCTTCTTCCTCTTCCATCCCTTCTAATAAAGATTTTATAAAAAGAGGAAAAAAAGCAATCCAGTAAAATGAACACATTAGTGAAGTCTGCCTGTATATGCAATGTTCTACACTCTTAGCCCCCACTTTTGCAAAAGGGAGGGAGGCCTGCTTTCCCTTCTCTCCTCCAGAGCCAAGCTTGATCATTCCAATTACACGTTGTTCAGAGGTAGAGTTTTTTCCCTCCATTTATGTTGATGTAGTTTTACATGTTGTTTTCCATTGCTTACCTCACTCTGCATCAGTTCATACAAGTTTTTCTGTTCGTCTCTGAGTTCTTTTTATTCATCATTTGATTTTTAAGAGATAAATTTCCAAGAGATATTTTGTTGCTTCAAAGATATGAGAGAAAGGATTCCCTCTGAGAACAATGTAAATATCATATGAAGAGAAGCAGAAGAGAAAGAAAGCTTTCTTTGGGGGCAGGTCCAGGTCAAATTATGAAGCAGGCATTTATATTTCTGTGTTCCTCTTTTCACTCTGGTACAATCTTCTAGCAGAAAAATATTAATCCAAAAGAATGAATGTGTTTTCATGATACCTCTTCATTTGCAAGGATGAAGGGCCTTCCAGTTCCCTGGAGTAGTACCCCATGATCCCAAATTATTCCCACCTCTTCATCAAAATTCTAATGATCTTCAGCACTCTGATTTCAACTAGCTGTTTCTTCCTCAATGAAAGGCTATCTGATAAACAAATGTGTAGTAAGATATTGAAAACTCAAAACCACCTAGGGATATTTGCATCTATAGAATTATACATTTAGAGGTGAAAGAGACTTTAAAGTCCAACCCTCTCATTTCACAGATAAAGAAACTGAAGCCTAGATAGGCTAAGTGACTTGCCCAGGACCACACAGCTAGTAAGTGTAGGAAGCATGATTTGAAGTCAAGTCTTCCTGACTCCAACTCATTCACCCTACCTACTACACCATCCTGCTTCAAGATTTAAAAGATGTTTGACCAGGACAGAAGTATATCCAATCCAATCCAGTAAATATTTATAAAACACCTGTTATGTGAAAGGCACCATGGTAGGCATTGGGGATATAATTGATAAAAAGAAAAACAGTCCTTATTCTCAAGGAGCTTATAAACTGAAGAAGGCAGGAAAGTAGCAGGGGGAAATGAAGGACACCAGGGGTTGGTAGCCAACATGAGGGCATCTTGTTCTGTGGAGTTGAAATCAGGCAGAGTAGCAGACATAAAGTGGAGTGAGCTGAGTTCAGTTTCTTCCATCTATAAAGGAAGGTTTTGGGAGGAGTTTGCCCTCCCACACTCCAGTCCTCCAACAAGACAAAAGAGAAGGCTGAGGGAGGTGGTGGTGATCAAGGTTTGAGTTAGCAGCCTACAGGTGATGTGTAGAAGTGATGAGCTTATCCTGAGAGGGCCATCTTGTTCCATGGAATTGAGACCGGGCAGAGAGAGCAGCAAGTGCAAGGGGAGAATATTAATCCAAATGATGAATGAATGAATGAATGAATGGATGGATGAATGAATGGTATAATTTCAGGCATTGTATAGCAAGTTTATTTATATAGGTTTTCTTTTTGTATAGCAAGTTTATAGAGATATTTGGGAACATAGTTTATCTTAATAATTGTTTAGTACTTTAGTGGGGAATGCTTTCTACCATTATGATATAACACAGGCAACTATAAATGGGGAAGCTCATTAAATAATTTTATGTTTTTCTTTCAGTTGGTTTCTTCTGGTGCTTCTTGTTTACCAACCATTCATTTACCAACCAGTCATTCATCCCAGGCATTTTGCTATCATCTAACCTAATTCCCTTCCTTTCTCTACTTAAAATAATATCCTCTGGAAAGGACCTTCAGAAATCATGCCCCCCCCCCCCAACACCAAGAGAGTTAATCCATTTAGTTTTGGAACTCTTGTCTGGAGGATGAGTTATTCTGATTGGTTAGTAAATAAGTACAAATTAATCTGACCCATTACATCTACTTGGCCTTAGATCATGCTTCATTGCCCATCCATCCATCAATTTATCCTGGGCATTTTGCCATCTACTCTGTCACTCCCCTCTGTATGTCTCCTCCATATTAGAATGTGAGAAAAACGATTATTAATAACCGATTATTAATATTGGGAGAGATCCAGGGTTTTTTCCCTTTCTATTTCCTTATTCAAAGCCCAGCCTTTCAAGAACATTTCTGACCTTGCCCAAAGAATTCACCCCACCCAGACCATCTTATTTCAGAGGAATTCTTACCCACCATTGTTCATTGTTCATAGACTGGGTGGAGAATAGACCCTTTTGTATATGGTTGCCCAATGTGGGAGTGGTCTGGCTTGAGATGAGTCTGTGTTTCAGTGATCAGAGTCAAGTCCCCAGCCCCTTATTAGAATAAACTCACCTCTCATTATAGCATTCATTCTCTTATTAATTGCTAACCAATCAGAGTTGATTTCTACCCATTAAGGACAACCTCTTCAAAACTATTTAAGCATTCCAGGGCCTCCAAGGTTTGTCTTTAGTTTTCGAGACAACCACTGACCTTAATTTTTATTGATTATTTGTTAGTCATATTTAATACATTGATTATTAATTACTGTCTCTTGGACTTTTCATTCATCACACATGTAAGCTCTTTGTGAGTAGGATTGTCTCACTCAAATTTGTATCCCCAATGCACAGCATAGAATCTGATATGTAATAGGTGATTCATAAATATTCATTCATTCACTCATTCTGATCCCATCACTTGAGTACTACCCTAACTCTTTATCTCTCTCTCTTTTTTGTTTTTTTTTTTTGGATGAGGCAATCAGGGTTAAAGGACTTGCCCAGGGTCACACAGCTAGTAAGTGTCAAGTATCTGAAGTCAGATTTGAACTCAGGTCCTCCTGATTTCAAGGCCAGAGCTCTATCCACTGCTCCATCTAGCTGCCCATTGGCTGAATGCTTTAAACAGAAATAATCTCTGAGCCTATATTGTAGAGCTGCTAGAGAAGGAACATGTCTCACTTATCTCCGTCCTTGTCTTAGTACTTAGCACAGTGCCTCACATATAGGAGACATTTAATACATTATTTGTTGAAGGAATAAATGAATGAATGCATTTTAGCAGAACAAAAAAGTCCTTTCTTTACTTACTTGCCAAATACTGTTGAGCCTCATATCACAGAAATGGTCAGAAATAAAGGTTGTCCAGGCTTCTTCTCGATTTCCCTCTTTTCCATCTGGGTAGCAGAATTTGAGAACAAATGGAGGAGATACAAGTCAGAAAAGGCTGTTGGGAGATGATTTCCTAGGAGACTGTGGAGGGAAAATGCAGAGTGGATTAGATGAGGGAAAGGCTGACACAGGGGGACCAGATTTGTAGAGGGCCTGGCACACCAACAAATAGCATTCCCTTTAGGGCACCACATTTAGAGTTAGAGCACCTGAATTTGAATCTGGCTTTGCTCCCTTATACCTGGGAGACCTTGGGAATATCCCCTCCCCTCTCTAGGCCTCAATTTCCTCATTTGTGAAAGGAGATGAATTCTAAGGCCCCTTTTAGCTCTAAATCCTGTGATCTCCAATTGTTTGCTGTGCCTACCACAGGCATTGACACTCAGTCTTACCTTTTCATTTCTCTTTCAGGGGAAATGGGTGCGAATGTGTTTTTTTTGAAAGGGGGTTAGAACCTCTTTGAAGTCACAGGCATGTGTATCTGTGCCACACACACACACACACACACACACACACACACACACACACTCCATCGTATTGGAATACACAGTATCACATTCTTCTATGTCGTCCATGCGGCTCCAGAACAAATGTTTCCTTTTGGTATTATACCTAGTAAGGGATGACTCAGCGGCAGAAAAGAGTATTTTCTGGGCTGGGGAGACAGGAAAAGAAGAGCCTGTACTCAGAGAACATAACTGGGGCCAAGGCCTGGCAGGACCTGAGAGAGAACAGAGCAGAATACCTGCAGACCTCAGGGAGGAGATGAGGCCAGAGAAGAGATAACTGGAACCCTGGCCAAAAGGAGGGTTCAGTACCTGCTCAGCCTGCAGACCTGCTGGAAACCAACAGGAGGGAGGGGAGTGCCTGGCCAGAGAAACACCAAGGGGAGGGAGGGCATTAGGAGCTTTAAGTGAATTAGAACCGACTCACTCTGGGGTATTCTTGACAGAAGCGTGCTTGGTTCTTCTCCGCCAGGTACTGGTTAAATTTAGGCCTGTTGGAAGTGGAACAGAGTGTAAGATCGCAGAGAAATGTTGGGTGTACTCCTACATGACACCAAAATAGATGAGTACTGATCTCATAAACACCATTATCTGTTGGCAGAGGTTCCGTCTGGCACTGAAAATGATCAGAGATGGGAAGAAATGACAATAACCAGAGGAATCTCCAAAGAGCAATGGGTTGCTCCTCCTGGTGCGGTGCAGAGACTCTTGGGGTCAGAGCTCCTGGGTTCAACTACTTTCTTTTGACACTTATAGTCCTGCAGGACCCTGGGGAATCACGGAATTGCCCTGTGCCTCAAATTCCTTATCTGTAAAATGACATGATTGGGTTAAGATGGCCTTTTGAGACCTCTTTCTAGCTTTAGATCTAGAACATTATGATACCTACCTGCGACAATTGTCACCCAGTCCTATGTTCCAGATAGAGCTGCCTGTGTCTGAAATTTTGGCCACAGAGGACATACACATACACATATTTACATATGTGTACACATGCATATAAATATACATACACATATATGTTTTTTGTTCAGTCATTTCACTCATGTCTGACTTTTTGTGACCCTATTTGGGATTTTCTTGTCAAAGATACTGGTGTGGTTTGCTATTTCCTTCTCCAGCTTGTTTTACAAATAAGGAAACTGAGGCAAACAGGGTGAAGTGATTTGCCCAGGATCACACAGCTAGTAAGTGTCTGAGGTTGGATTTGAACTCAAGTCCTCCTGACTCCAGGGCCAGCATCCTATCAACTGGACCACCTAGCTGCCCACAGAGGTTATATGTACCACTTTAAAAAAAAAAAAAGAGAAAGAAAGTGACCAAATTCTGGTAGCCAAGCATAGATGATCTTATGCAGTGAGGGAAACAGCACCAAGAATCTGAAGAGTTGGAAGGGCTTCAGATGGGGGGCTCTGCCACTTACTAGTTGTGTGATCCTGGGTAGGTAATATGTTCTCTGAGAGTCAGTTTTCTCCTCTGTACAATATATAACATAATAGAAAAATGAGCTGGAGAAGGAAATGGCAAACCTCTCCAGTGTCTTTGCCAAGATGGGATCACAAAAAGTAAGACATGACTGAACGAGGAACCTTAGAAGGCAGTCCAAACTTAAAATGACTTCTTGGGATGAGAGTTGTTATGTTAGGAGGCAGCCCATAGTTGTAAGGAAGCTTTTCTTGCCATGAAGCCTTAATTATTCTTTCTGTGACTTCTACCTCATGCTTAGAGCAGTGTCTTGGGGAGGGGAAAGTGACAAGTAGATCAGACCTAATCTTTCCTCCAACCGTGGCAGTCTGCGAGATCCTTGAAGGCTTTTACTTCGTACCCCCTAAGCCTTCTCTCCTCCATGCTAAACAAATCTTGTGAGTGTATCGAGCAGGATTCAATGAAAGCTCATCGTGGCTTCAGTTTCCTCAATGTAAGATTTACATCAATGCAGCTAGTTCCTAAGGGATTCTAGAAGGGCTTGTGAAATATTGTCTATCAAGTGCTTCAAACTTAGTGCAATTTATTGCCTTTCTCGCTGACAAGTTAATACTAGTAAATACTCTCTTGCTGCTGCAAAAGTTGATTGTCAAGGAGAAAGCCTGAAACATAAGGAGCAAAAGGTGACTTTTAAATTACTGACCGCAGCACAAGCCTGTGTTTTTTGCTTGTGGTACGGAGACCCATACTGAGAACCTTTGTGTTATTATTTCGGCAGGTGGGCTATTTCTTGGTCTGTCAGTGGGCCTCAACAGGTCCCTTGTCATTGCTGACAAAATAGGGTTTCAACTATTTCAATGAAGAGAAAAAGAGTGGCCCAGTTAAAACAAGTCTCATTTAAGATGTTAAATATGTTCCCCTGTTGGAGATTAAAGGTGAGAAAAACCCAGTGGGCCATACAGGAAACAGCTGTGTCCTACCAAGATTTAATATACAGAAATGATAGTTATTAGACAGTCTATCCTTCAGTTAGAAGAAATAAATCATCTGTCAATTGAAAGTGTTATGATTTTCTTATTTTCTATCCTGTAACCGAACAGTATAGATCAGTTCACATCTTGTATTTGTTTACATAGCTTTAGATTTCTGTGAACCTGTCAATCTTCAGCTGCCAAGATTCACATACCCTCATTGAATCATTTCCAAATTTTGTGAGAATTTTCAGGGTTGACATAGGGAATATCACTACTTCTTTTCCATTTTACCTCTGAACTTTTCAAAGCCACCTGGACAAAAACCAACAGAATCAGATTAGAATTTGGGAAGGTTAAAAAACATTTTGTGAATTTTTAGAAAAAATCTTTCTCTCTGTCTCTTGTCTCTCTCTGTGTCTCTGTCTCTGCCTCTCCTTCCCTCCCTCGCTACACCCACCGGTCTTTGCTTGTTACACAAAAAAGTGCTGAACCTGAGGCAAGACTGCCAAATGACTTCTATTTTCTCAGAAGCTGTCCTTTCTGCTGAACACGACCCATTCTGCCCTCCCAACCCTACCCCGCCCTTGCTCACAAACACAGCTCTCATAGCAAGAAATGAACTGAATGCTTTTCTATTTGCTCAGAAGAACCACTGACCCTTGAAAAAGAAAGTCCCAGATCTTAGCTAGCAGTAAACACAGTCATATTACATTGGAAAGAAAGTCAGCCTCAATGTCCATGTTGTGAAATCTCTTTTTAGGTGGAATTGTTTAATTAATTAATTAATTTTTAACCATAATTGGGAGGGGGTCTGGACCTGTGATTTCATCAATGTGGGGAACGCCTGGAAAATCTTAGTTACTTACGGTCTTAGAGAGCTGTCTGTCACTTAATATGTTTATAATTGCATTTTAAGTCATTGGTTTCCTTTATAATCCCATGCATCTTAAATTTTGTACTTAAAAAAAATATTCTGAGGAGGGGTCCATAGGCTTTACCAGACTGCCAAAGGAGTCCAGGACACAAAAGGTTAAGAATTCCTCCTCTAAGTGAACTCAGCTCGACAAATTAGATATGTTCCTAACAAGAGGTTTGCATAATAAGACTTTATCTGATATTATCACACAGCTAGTAGGAGGTGAGATTTGAACCCAGGTCTTCTCCAAGGATGAGTCTCTATCCACTAGGCAACACTCTCTCTTAAACTGCCTTATGATGAGGTCTTTTTATTTGAGTACATTGGTCACTAATCCTTTTGGGAATGAGGCCACTGACTGTTTCAAGCCAGTTATTATATCAATTCATCATTTATTAATTTTCGACTCCATGCCAAACACTGTGCTAGGCACTGGGGACATAAATACAAAAAAGTGACCATCCCTGTTTTCAAGAAGCTTACATTATATACTGAATTCTTCCCTATTGTAATTTCTGTCATATAAAGTAAGGTCACTAAGCTGATAATACAGTTTCATCATTTGCTCCACTTTAAAGTAAGTTTGTATTTTTTTCCTTCTAAAATTGAATAATATACCTCCTTGGTTTAATAACATAAAAAGGGAAATTTTATTTGGAAGATTTTTAGTTGTTTTTGGAAAAGTCATAGAAGTTCTATAGAAGACTTCTCTTCCCTGAAGGTCATTTTGATGCCATTTGGCTGTTGAAAACTCCCCTTCTATATAGATGGGCTGGACAGGAGGTGAGTAATTTCTCAGAACCTCCTCTTTGCATCACATTTTCCAAGGAATCTTGCCTAGATCTGGTGTTTTGCATGTTTGATCCCTCATGATAATATCTCAGTTTGTATAAAACTTTTCATTGTCTCCTTTGATCATTACAAGCTTGTGAGGTCTGCTGGGCAGCAGGGGATAGGGAAGGGCACATGGGATTGTAAGTCAAGAAACCTGGGTTCTGTGGTTGGCTTTGCCACTAACTCGCTGTATGACATAGGTCAATTCATTGATTTATTCAATAAGCGTTTATTGCTAGGTGGTGCCATAGTGCACAGAGTGCTGGGCCTGGAGCCTGGAAGACTCGTTTTCCTGAGTTCAAATCTGGCCTCAGACACTTCCTAGCTATGTGACCTTGGGCAAGGCACTTATCCCTGTTTGTCTCAGTTTCTTCTTCTGTAAAATGAGCTGAATAAGTAAACCACTCCAGTATCTTTCCTAAGAAAACCCCAAATGGGGTCACAAAGAGTTGGACAAGACTGAAAAATGACTGAACATTAACATCTTCAAGGAGTTCACATTCTATTGTGGGGAAATAGGACATACATGGATACATGCCCACATACATACACAACATATACACATGCAATGTACACATATACATACCCACATGCACACACACATATGTATGCACACACATATATGTTCATAATACAGATATATGATTAATACACATGCACATACACATATGCATGCATATATACATAAATACATACTACTAAGTAGAGGCAGCTATGGCAGTGGCTGGAGAGCTGGCTTTGGAAGAAGAGCCAAGAAGGCTTGGGTTCTTGTCTTGCCCCAACACCCATTCTGGCTAGGTCACCCTGAGCAAGTCACAACTTCTCAGTCTTCTAGGCAATCCTCTCAGACCACATGCTGCAGAGCAGGTACTTTCCTGCCTTGGTATAGGGGGTTTTCTCATCTAGGATTTCTTTTTATCAATGAAATCATAGATCCAGTTCCCATCCCTAGATGCAAAGTCATTTTGAGGGTGGACACTAGCGATGTGAGTGAGGGGCATTCAGAAGGATCTCCTGTAAGATTCTATGCTTGAGCTGAAGCAGGAGTGCATTCCTGACATCCACAAGTTTGCAAAGGCATGAATGTGGGAGGTGATGTCACATATGAAGAATAGTGGGGAGACTGTCTAGATTCTAGAGCGTATGAAGGAGAAGAATGTGTTATGACCCTGGAAAGATATGCTGGAGACAGATTGTGAGGGGTTTCAAGGCCAAATAAAGATATTTGTATTTTATTTGTATTTATGTATTTGTTGATTTATGAACCTCTTGTCAAGGGCATACTAACTGTACCAGACCAGGGTCAATTATAGCAGAGGTTCTTAATCTTTTTTTTTTTGTGTGTTGTGGACTCCTTTGGCAATTTGGCAAAGCCTATGAACTCCTGCTCAGAATAACGTTTTTAAATATACAATATCAAATACATAGGATTGCAAAGGAAACCAATTATTGTAAACAAAAATACTTGTATTTATCCTCAAGGCAATAGGGCACCATCGAAGCTTTTTGAGTAGGAGATGGATATGGAAAATCCTGTGCTTTACTAGTATCAGTTTGAAGGTCACTGCTTTACCTTGATATTCCTCAGTTTCATAATCTGTAAAATGGGGGACTATCCTAGAGAATTCCCAGGGTTTCTTCCAGATCTAAAAGTCTGTGATATTATTATCATTTTACAGGTGAGGAAGATTAAATGATTTGCTAGAGACCACACAGTCATAAATGTTGATGTCAGAGCCAGGACTTCTGATACTTTTTCCAGTGTTTTTTCCTTTTCCTTCAGTTGCACCCTAGAGCACGGCACACAGCTTTCACATTCTGGAGTTTGGGGCAACTGGAGCTGTCCAAATGCTGGCCCAGCTCCCTTCTCCCTACTTTATTATCTCTGCAGATAGAACCAAAGAATCTCTGTGCTAGAAGGTAACCTTGAAGATCATATTGGTCATGCATTCTCTTCTCATCTTCATGGACTCCCTTTCTCTGGCTTGGTTCCTAAACTCTTGTGTCCGGTGACGTGTTGTCCACACAGTGTAGCGGCAAGAGTACTGAACTTGGAGTGTGAGAATCTTGAATCTATCTCTCCTGTTTGTTACTTTGTGACCCCAGAAAAGTCATTTGCTCTTTCTAGGGATCAATTTTCTCCTCAGTAAAATAAGGAAATTGAAATAGATGATATCTAAGATCCTTTTTAACTATAGATTCTATGCATTGGTTAGTCATTCATGGCACTTTCCTAAAGAAATTTGGTCTTATGAATCTAAAGATGTTAATGTAAGTGAATATTTTTACTTTTATAGCTATTGGTCTTCTCCACTTAAAAACTATCACCTCTGGATATATGGAATACAATTACAAAGGAAATGAATTATTTTAAACAAAGATATTTGTAGTTTATCCTCCAGGCAATAGGGTTATTCAAGTTTAATAAATGTATATTTGCTGTGGTGGATGCGAAGAAGCATAACCCACAGTCCTGGTCTTCTCGGAGCTGACCACACAGTTGAGAATATGAGACATAAATGTATAGAAATTTAAATGCCTATATGAGAATTAAGTAATAATAAATAGCAAAATTCTAGAGATGTCAAGTATTCAAATTATGAAAGGAACATAAACAATTAGAATTGTATTGTTCCTCTAAAGGCCAAGCTCTCCTCCTGTATCTCAACATGTACAAAGTCGGATATATAAACCTCTTAATTCAGAACATATTTCACTTACAGCAGGAGTTCCTAACCTTTTTTGTGTCACGAACTCTTTTGGCAGTCTGGCAAAGCCTATGGACCCTTCCTCAGAATAATTTTTTTAAATGTACAAAATAAAATACATAGGATTACAACTGAAACCAATTATTTTAAAATAGCTATCAATATATTAGGAAAAAACCTCACAAGTTCACAGATCCCAAGTTCAGAACCCCTGATTTGCAATGTTTTTAGAATTCTCTGCTCTCAGCTGGGTCAGAAGGCTTCCTGAAAACAATTTGTAAAGTAAGACTTTTGTAACCTATTTCCAAGTCCGCATGAGGCCATGTTGTCCTTGGTTCGGCTGCAGTTTAACATCCAGGTCAGAGTGCTCCAGGTGGACGGTGGGTTAGCCTGAGCCTTCTCTGCTTCAGAACCAAGTGGCCTTCACCCATGAAGAGGCCGCCGCTTTGTCCTGTATCCCTGGAATTTGCCTGCCCTACTTTGTTGCCTGTTCAGCCCGTTGTTTGTTCAAGGAATGTTAATCAAATACAAATGGTGCCTAGAAACAACAGTGTGATGGAGAGGAAGAGGAAAGGAACAAGGAGAAGGAAAAAGTAATGTGGCATTTGGAAAGGTGGCTTCAGTAGTGGGTGTGTCCAAAAGACCCAGGCTTCAGAGTAGAGGATTTTCCCTTGGGCCTGGGGCTTAGTCGAGATGGCAGCTTTTGGTTTTGAAATGTGACAAAAGCTGTAGAAATGACTGCTCATGTTATAGGAATAAGGGCCCCTTTGTTTTCTAGCTGTGCACTGGGACCTGGGGGAGGTTGGTTATATGTGGGACTAGGGTCTGGGCCTGACCACATGGAATGGGAAATACTGGCCACTCTAGGTCTAGGAGACAATGAGAAAACAAACTTCCTTCAGTCACAACACACACACACACACACACACACACACACACACACACACACACGTGCGCGCGCGTGCACGCTCCTTTCTTTTCTTAGACTCTGGCAGGATAAATATAAATTGTTTTGATCAATGTCACTTTTTTCTGAAAGTATTGTTATTGTTTAGTCATTTCAATCATGTCTAACTCCTCATGACTCCTTTTGGGGTTTTCTTGGCAAAGATACTGAGAGTGGTTTGCCATTTTCTTCTCCAGATCATTTGACAGATGAAGAAACTGAGTTCAGTGACTTGCCTTGACTAGATACATCTAGTAAGTGTCTAAGGCCAGATTTAAACTCATGGAGGTGAGTCTTCCTGGTTCCAAGCACAGCACTCTATGCTCTGCCCTACCTAGCTGCCTTTTCTGAAAATAGTTTTTAATTTATTATTGTTAATAATAATAATAGCTAGTATTTACATAGGGCTTTAAGATTTACAAGGCTCTTTACATTTATAATCTCATTTGACCCCCATGATAACCTCTAGAGGTTATTTTACCCATTTTACAGATGAGAAACTAAGTGAGTTGCTTAGGATTATATAGCTAGTTACTGCGTCAAGTCAAATTTGAACTCGTGTCTTCCGGCCTCTCAAGTCTAACACTCCATTCGTTATGCCCCCTACTATAGATTTACAATGGCTACTCTCTAGTGCTTTCTAGGTTGCAGGGCCATTTGGCATGATTTCAAAGCATAAAGCCCTCAGAAGGCCATAATTAAACCCTCTTATGGCCCCTGGAGTTGGCTGTTAGATGGGCGGTGATCAGATTGTTTGTTCTCCAATATAATGTGAGCTGTACGATCCCATAAAGAGGAAATTCTAACTGGTAAGGCAAAGAGGAAACATCTGACATTTCAGTTTGCCCATCTGGCCATCTTTGGGGGACTGAGTGTGCAGATTAATTTGCTGTTTTGTATATTATCTTGCTCACCCGTAAACAGTTAGATGGTATTAATTGCATTGTTTATTAAGCATGCTCCCTGGTGCAATCATGCCCATTCTGTCCCAACATGGAACAATTAATACTACCAATAGACCATAGCCCAGGAAACAAGCAAGCAAAACCCGCTCATTATTTTTTTTTCCTTGCACTTTTAGGGCTTAAAGAAGGAACTTATATTAATTTATTTTGGCAAAGGCAAGAAACTCAAGGTTGATTTCCCAGTGATAGCTCCCAGGCAAGCTAGTGGAGTCTGAAGCTTCATTAAGTAGAGGTCTTGCTCAGTCTGTCTTTCTATAATAGTAGGCAGGGTTGGTATCTTGGTAAACTATTCACCGTTCAAGGGTAAGACTAAATATCTGGCAAATAGTTTTACCCTGTTCTGGTCATTGTCCTGACAAATAGTTCTGCTGGAGTAATAATAATAACAAAGCTCTTTTCCAGCCTGGCCTTTTCCTACATTTCCAGTCTTCTCATACTTTACTTCTCTTTCTGTCTTCTACAATCCAGCCACACTGGTCTACTTGCGATTCCTCACACACAACACTCCATGTACTTTGAGCTGGCTGTTCCCTTCAACTCAGCCTCTTCGCTTCCTGTGAAACAGCTCAGATCCTGTCTTTTTCAGGAGGCCCTTCCTAGTCCCTCCAGATGCTAGTGCCTTCCCCTCCCATATTATCTTTCATTATTCAGATCATTTTCAAAAATCAGCACGTCTTAAACTGTGGGTCATGACCCCATGGAGTCGCGAAAAATTTGACAACAGCAAAAAGTTTCTCAATGCACAACAACCAAAAGTTAATTGGAAATCAAATGCGTAATGAATCCAAGGTGTTTCTGGAAACGCTTGCCTGTGTGGCATGGTGCAACTTCACTGCAGCCTTGGTTCTAAACACGAAGCACGCGCACTTTGCACTGCGTGTGCCCTCAAGACGTGCAACGCCAACATATGCTGCTAAAACACAAAAAGAGGCTTTGAGTGGAAAAAGTTTAAGAAGCCCTGCTCTAAATGAATACATTTTTTAATGTACCTAGTTATTTTCATGTTTGTCTTATACATTAGAATGTGAGCTCCTTGAGGACAGGGCATTTTTTTTTGTCTTTCTTTTCTTTGTATTTTAAGTGCTTAACTTGACATGATACCTGACACATAGGAATCCCTTATTACTCGTTAAGTGACAACAATTGACTAACAACAGATATTATATAATACTTTAAGGTTTACAGAGCACTTTTACATATATTAGTCTTATACAAATGAAATACAGGACTGGCCAAAAAAATGAAACCCCATTTTAGTACCTAGTTTAGATGGTTCCCTTCCCTACACTGAAATCCCTGAAGATTTGAACAAGACCATCAACAAGCATTTCAGTCATAGCAACCCCTATTTAAAACTGGCCTCCTCTTGCACTCCCCTGTTTCGACACAAAATAATCCCAAGGCATGCCACGTGGAGGCAGGATCTCATAACACAATGTGAAGGAGAGATGTGATCATTAACTGGTTAATTTGAGCTACATATGAAAATGGCTGCAAATTCCACTCAGAACAAAGAACAAAATGGTGTCCCTGCAAATGTAACAGGAGAAATTGTTGCAGTCCTGGAGGGTGGCTTGGAAGAGGGTGCAGAGGCAAAAATACGAAAGCAAAATGAAGGGGGGCCAAGAGAATAATTGAGAACAAGCAACTTTGACACATTACATTCCTTCGTGGCTTTTCTCTAATTGCCATTTCAATGGGGAATGGTAAAAAAAAAATCTCTGCATAGAATTTCTTTAAATTCTGACCCAAATCTGTCAGGTTGCAGAGTAGAAATAGCTTATGACTCAGGATGGGGAGGGGAAGAAAGGAGGGGCAAAGTTACTGACTTTAGAAGTTCTAGTTAAGAGGAATTACATTTGAAAACTCACAGAGTACAAATCATCTGTTGAAATCACTCACACCTTCTGATGGTACTCAGTGATTCACACTTGGTCTCTCTAAGCTTTTCTCCTCATCATATGTCCATTTGTTCCTTCAAAAATGTTTCTGAAGGAGTACTCTGCTATATGAGATACAGGGAATGATACAGCATGGCCTTTTTGAGATTTAACCTGGTTTAAAGTCACAAATATTTAAATTGGAATCCTGGCTTTGTCACTTGATATCCCAGGGAGTGGGCAGGTCACTTAACCTCTTTACGCCTCAGTTTGCTTATCTATAAAACAATTTGGGTTGGACTGGATGAGCTCTGAGTCTTCTTTCAAAGGTCCTAAAGGTTTCTATTATGAGCCTTAACACTGTGGTAGGGGAAATCAATCAACCAATCACCAAGTACTGATTAAGCATTTAATATATGCCAAGCACTGGGCTAGGTGCTGGGGATACAAAGTCAAAGAAAGAATCCCAGCCCTTGAGGACTTTACATGCTGAGAGGAGAGAAAACATGTACAGATATAAGTATATATAAGATTTATGCAAAAGAAAAAAATATACACGAGTAGCTATGAGACCTGGCATCTTATGGTTAGCACCACAAAGGAGGGACAAAGGACTGTAGTTGGCACATGTACAATTTGATAGCAAAAGGTTAATTTTGTTGGGTAAGTTTGCAAGTGATTTTCAGATATTCAGGCCTCTGGGTTCTACAAACAAGACACATCTTTTCTCCTTTCTGAGCATTTTCTCTAGCCCTCTCCAGTAGCTGGAACGCTCTCCTTCCTCATCTCTGCCTCCTGGATCCCCCAGCTTCTTTCAGGTCCCAGCTAAAATCTCATCTTCTACAGGAAGCCTTTCCCTAGCCCTTTTGATTCCCCTGTCTTCCCTCTGCTAATTATTCTATATATGGCTTGTTGGTACACATTGTTTGTTTCTCCCGTTAGATCACAAGTTCCTTGAGGGCAGGGACTGTCTTTTGCTTCTTTTTGTATCCTCAGCACTTACCACAGCGCCTGACACTAGTAGGCACTTAACAAAAGTTTATTGAATGACTGATGTTCATATGTACCCACAATCCAGGAATGTAGATATGATAAAATGCCAACTTCTTCTGATTTTTTCCATTGGGCTGGAACAATAGAATAACGACTATCAATCAGTATCCAGTGACAGTTGTGTTCATGACATACAGCTAATAATTTTATTGGTCTCTCTCTCTCTCTCTCTTTTTTTTTTTTGGCTAGGCAATGGGGTTAAGTGACTTGCCCAGGGTCACACAGCTAGTAAGTGTTATGTGCCTGAGGTGGGATTTGAACTCAGGTTCTCCTGACTCCAGGACTGGAGCTCTCTCAACTGTGCCACCTAGCTGCCCCTATTGGTCTCTTTTAAAAGCCAGAAGAATAACATAGCTACTTTTGATCCTTTCATTTGATATACTAATCACCAAATTTAGTCAGCACAAATGCTTTTACAATGTATTATTGAGATGTACAATAAGGCTTGACTTTGTATACCTGTAAGGATATAGCCTGGTGGCAGATGCTTGCCTTTTTATGGGCCTATAGACAGTGGTGACTTCTGGTTTTATGAAAAACAACTACCACAGCCACCATTACCACAACAATAAACAATAGCTCACATCTACAAGGCAATTTAAGGAGTGCTATGTGCTAGGTGCTGTGCAAAGCACTTTTCTGTACAAATCTCATCTCATTTAAACCTTGTAACAACGCTGCAAGTTTGATGCTTTATTATACTCATTTTATAGTTGAGGAAACTGAGGCAAACAAAAGTTATATAACTTGCCCAGGGTCACACAACTAGTAAATGTCTGGATTTGAATTCAGGACTTCCTGATTCCAGGCCCAACACTCTACCCACCATGCAACTGATTGTGTCACCAGCAGATGACACAAAGCTGGAAAGGGCAGCTAGCCTGCTTGATGATAGCATTAGTATCTGAAAAGACATTGAAAATTTAGAGCATTGGCCTGAATCTAATAAGATAAGATTCATAAAAGCGAATGTAAATAAAATCTTGCAGTTGGATAAAAAACAAGCTCCCCAAATATGAGGGAGGCATATTTGAATACCTTTGTTTCATAAAAGATGGAGGTAAGAGCTGGGGAGAATGTTACTAGATAGGAAGCTCCAACTGAGTCAGCAGTGTGATGTGGAAACCAAAATAGCCCATGCTATCTGGGGCTGCAGCTTAGTTCAACTGTACTTTCTCCTTGTCAGACTTCATCTGGAGAATGTGGTCAGCTTTGGACATCACGGTTTAAGGAGAACATTAACAAACCAGAGACTGGCAAGAGGAGAGCAGCCAGGATGGTGAGTGACTTCAAGTCCATGACTTAGGTAATGTCCAGCCTGAAAAGAGTTGATTGTGGTGGGTCATAATAGTTGTCTTCACATTTTTGAAGTGCTCTTGTGTGGAGGAGGGGCTGGGTTTGTTTGCTACCCAGAGGGTAGCAGTAGGGAAGGTGTGAGGGTGGAAGTTGCACAGAGGTAAATTTGAGCTTCATGTGTGAAGCAATTTCCTGCCAGTTAGAGTTGTGGTGGGTTCCCCCCATTCTTGGACATCTTCAGGTAGAAACTGGGCTTTCCTTTGCTGGGTATGTTATAATGGAGGTTCCTTTTGTGTATGGGTTAGACAAGATGACCACTGAGGGTCCTTACAACTCTCAAATTCTGTGATTTTGTATCCTTTGCCAGGAATCCATCTTCTATTTTCTTTGCCCTTGGTTGTCTCATTTTAGGCCTTGAGTCTTTCTTCTTTATGCATCACTGGCCCATCCAACTTCTGTGAAATACTCTCTAATTCACCAAGCTGTTGTTATGAAGTGGGAAAGTGAGTAAGGTTTTTGTGTCTTCCTTAAAAAACAAAAAATTCCAGTCACTTCTTGATGACCATCCCTCAAACAGAACCCTCCTTTATTAACGACATTAAAAAAAAATGGCCCATTGACTATGTTGGAGAGCATGTGAAAGATTCCAGACCCCTGGGCCACCATTTCTTTACTTAGAGGAGGGAAGTATGTTTCACCATCAGTGCTTTGAGATTATGATCAGTCATTACAGAAATCTGAATTCTGATGTTTTAAAATTTTGTTTTCCTTTACATAATTATAGTCATTATGAATATTGGTCTTTTAGTACTACTTCATTCTGCATCAGTTCATAAAAATCCAGCAAAGTTTTTTTGGATTCCACATATTTGTCACTTATTATGATACAATAAAACTCATTACATTCAAATACCACAATATTTTTAGCCATTCATCATTTGATGGACACCTACCTTGTTTCCAATGTTTTACTGCAACATAAAAAGTATCACTATGAACATTTAGAGCTATATAAGAGCTTTTCCTTTGTCTTTGACTTGTTAATCAATAAACATTTATTAAGTACCTATTATGTACCAGACACTATGCTAATGCTGGGGAAACAAAAAGAGGCAAAAGATAGTCCCTGCCCCCAAGGAGTTTACAATCTAATGGAGGAGCAATTATGTCATTGGGTCAAAAGGCACAAAAATTTACTTACATTTTTAGTATGGTTGCAAATTATTTTCCAGAATGGTTGGATAAAGTCACAGCTTTGCAACAGTGTATTTGTATGTTTGCTTTCCCACAACCCCTTCTGCTTAGATTCTTTCTATCTTTGATTATCTTTGCCAATTTGCAGAATATGAAGCAAAACTTCAGGGTGGTTCATTTTAAATTGAATTTCTTTTATCATTAGTGATGGGGAGCAATTTTTTCCCTTGGTTTGCAGTTCTTTTTATGAAAACTATTTGTTTCCATCCTTTAACCACTTATCTATTAAAAATGGTTCTTGGCAGTATATATATTTGTGTCAATGTTCTGGATATTAGAATTGATTCAGAAATATTTGATGCAGATATTTTTTTCTAGCAGTTTCCATGCTTACCTTAACTGCATCAATTTTGTTCACACAAAACCTTTTAAACATTATACAATCAATGTAATCAATTTTTTTTGTGACCACCTCTAGCTCTTATTTAAGAATGTTTTTCTGAGTCATGGCTGTAAAAGGTACCTCTTTTCATTGTCCTCTGAGTTTTCTTTTAAAGATTGACCATTTATATTTAGGGTTAGTATCCATTCATAACTTTTTGTTGGTGTATGTTATAAGATTCTAGCCTACATCTATTTTCTGCCAAAGCACTTTCCAGGTTTCCAAGAATTCTCTTTAAGTTGGGAGTCCTTTCCCAAAACAGTCTGTTGTTCTTAGGTTGATTGAGCTCAAGTCTATTATGTTCAGTTGCCTGTGTTTTGCTTCCTAATTGTTCTCCTTGTTCCAAGTCTCTCTCCTCTCCCATCCCACCTCCACATAGTTGACAAAGTGATCTTCTCCCAGTACAGACCTGACCATGTTATTCCCGTATTCAATCAACTCCAGCCTCCTCCTCTTTCTAGTATAAGATGGAAACTCTGTTTAGCATTTAAAGCTGTTCACAACTTTTTCCAAACCTGCCTTTCTCATTATACATTCTTCTTCTTCCCAAACCAGATTCTAGTCAAGCTTGTCTTCATGCTGTTCTTCATGTATGACACCCCTTCTTCCAGCTCTATTCCTTTGCTTTGCCCATTTTCTTTGCCTGTAATTCACTCTTTCCACTCTTCTGCCTCTCAGAATCCCTTTCTTCCTTCAAGACAGGTACCATTTTTTACAAGAAGGCTTTCTTCATCTGCCCAACTGCTTCTGTCTGCCCTTTCAAAATGACTTTGTATCTATTTATAGGTATTGTATTTATACTTACACATGTGCATATTGTCTCCTTGCTAGAATATAAGCTCTTGAGTATGGGGACAGTTTCTTTTTTTTTCTTTTATCCCCAGAGCCTAGCACAGTGCCTGGAATATTGGTTAACAGACAGATTGATTTTCCATCTAATTGGTTCCACTGATCTACATTTCTATTTTTTAAAAAATATTTCCCCATTTTAATGTAAAGGTAAATTAAACAAAACTTTAGAAAGGAAAAAGAGCAAGTCTTGGCTGTGGTGGAGATGGTTGTTAGAGTAAATGTACAAACTTATTTTTTAAAGCAGCTTATGGAAACTTCAACATTTTAAAGTTTTCATAAGCCCTAAAATTCAGTGTAATCAAATACTTCATCAGGATAGACTTAAAAAGTAAACATTTGCTATTTCCATCTCCTGAAAGTCAAGTCAAGTCAAGAATTCTAAACCATATATTAACAACTAGTGAGTCTGTCATCATTTTTGGGGAAACTCTAGTCATCCTTTTGCTTGGAGCCTAGATATTCTGTTTACTCAAGGGTAAGCTTGGAGTGCCCTGGACCAGGCCATGGCCTGACAGCTACAATGCCTGTGTCAAGGATCTGGTCTTTTATGGGCCTCTTTTGAACATCTAAACAATAAAGATCAAATCCTGAAGTAACAGCAACTACCATTCAAATGATTTTCTCTACATAACAAAACAATTACTGAACCCAAGGTAATGGGCCAAGGTATTTCAGGCCATGTTTGGTACAACAAAACATCAAAGCAACAAAAGGATTGGAACAATTCTATGCAGTTGTTTTTAAATGGTGTCTGACCTGTGTTACCAGATTCAAAGCATGTTACTAAAATGCATAACTTGGCTAGATAACTTAAAAAATGTAATATGAATCCATAGAACTCTCTTTTCATATTTAATGTGTATCAGTTGAATATCTGAGATAATTTTTCAGAGAAATGTGATTTCATCTCAGAATATCTGCTATGGTTTGGAACGTATACATACATGTACACATATACGTATATACATACATGTATACATACACATGTATACGTATACACACATGTATATACATACATATATATTTTTTTCCTCAGCAGTAGATTTTCAGCTTACTAAAAACATTAAGTATTCTTTGAGGGTTCATAGCTTTAGCATGGAAAGGGGCCTTAGATGTCATATTGTCCAAGCCCTTCATTTTTATATGTGAGGAGGTTAAGCGATTTATCCAAGATCCCACAGGCAGTGATGGAGGCCCAGCTGACTCTAGAAGCCCTGCTCTTTCAATTGTGCCACATTCCCTCTGAAACTGAGTCTCAGGAAGGTTCTATGACTTCTGATGGTCACAGGTAATAAGTGTTTGAGGCAAGATTTGAACCTCTGATTAGAATGTGTAAGAGTGAGATTGTACCTCCATATCCATTAATGTGATTAAAAGGTGTTAAGTGTAAAAGTGGTCACACTTGATGAAGTTTAAAATTTTGAACAAGATTATTTATGCCCTATAATCTCTTTACAAGGTGTGAACTTCTCTTTAATTGGGTCAAGGAAAGAACAGTGTGATTGACTAACCAAATGAGTTAACTATGCCCCTCTGAGTTTTAAATAGTAGAGGAATTTCAGCAGTTGACTTTTAAGCAGTAGGTCAGTGGAGGACTCTAGGCTCAGGGGCCTATTGAAGAGGCAGCTCTTTCATCTTTGCTACTGGGTGGAAAGATTGAGTCCAGGGAGAGTGAGTTCAGGATGAGTGTTACAGAGACTAGATTATTTTCGTTAAGTGCTTGCCCTGCTGCCCACCCAATAAATCAACAAGGATTTATTAAACTCTTACCATGTGTCCATCACTGCTCTAAATGCTAGGGATACAAAGGAAAAGCAAGAGTAGTCTGTCCTCAAGATGCTTATATTTTAAATAGGGGGAGATAATGTATATAAATAGATTGAAATATGATACATACAGACTAGATAAGAAATACATAGAAAGTCTACTTTGCCAGTTACTTTTTGGATAAGTTTGAGCGAGACATTTGTCCTCTCTGGGCCTCAGTTTATTTACAAAATGGAGGATTTAGATTAAATGGCCTCTATGGTGCTACACTAGCTGTAAATCTATGTAGCAATCGACTGTCTTGTTGCACGGAGTGCTCCCACCTCACTTTGTCTTTTCTAGCCAAAATCTCCCAACCTCTGATATAATAGAATGGGCTACTCCAGGCTATAAATCCTTGGGCTCTTCATAAATCCTCTTAACTTTCCCAGTATTGATCTAATTACAGTCTAATTTTTGAACATCCTCTTGCCCCCTTGAATACTCATAGGACTTAAAATCATTAATTCATTTCATTAGATTGTAAGCTCTTTGAGGGCAAGGACTGTCCTTGGCTTCTTTTTGTATTCTCAGCACTTAGCATAGTCCCTGGAACATTTGTTGTTTTTCAGTCATGTTTGACTCTTTGTGACCCCATTTTTGGGGTTTTCTTGGCAAATATACTAGGATGGTTTATCATTTCCTTCTCCATCTCATTTTACAGAAGAAGAAACTGAGGCAAATGGGGTTAAATGACTTGCTCAGGGTCATATTTGAATTCAAGAGGATGAGCCTTCTTGAATTCAGGCCTGGCACTCTATCCACTGAGCCACCTCATTGTCCCACTCTTAATAAATGTTAATTGATTGATGTCAGCCACAATGTCCTTTAATTCCCCTCCCCCCATTTCTTACCACTTGCTTTAAAATATAAATGCACATATCCATATGTGTCTGTCTGTCTATCTATCTCTCTGTCTATCAGATTCTGTTAGTTTTGAAACTGTACTGCCTGTTTGTGTTTCCTTATGATTTTCTGTTCTCTTCTGTGCATTTTAAAAAATATTTCAATGATCCTTTCATCTTTGTCATCACGATGGCTGCTGCTGCCCTTCATCCTTTCCCCATATGCTGATTAAAAACTGAGGACCTTGCAACAAACAAGCGTAGTGAACCAAAACCAGCCTACACAGTGACAACGTCCAGAAATCAATGCTTTTGTACCTTGTGTCTATTACCCCTCTGTCAGGAGGAGGGTAACGTCCTTCATCACAGCTCCTTTGGAGACATGGTTGTTCACTGAATTGATCCATGTTCTTAGGTCTTTCGAAGATGATTTTCTTTACATTTTTGCTGTTCCTGAATAAATCAATTTCCTGGTTCTGTTTACTTCACTCTGAACCAGTTTATACTACTCAGGATTCTCTGCAATTACCTCATTTATAATTTTTTATTGCATAATAATATTTCGTGACATTAATATGCTGCGATTTATTCAGCCAGTCCCCAAATAACCAAGAGGCAATCTAACTCAGATTTGAGCTCTTTTCTTCCTCCCTCCCCTTTTTTCTCCCTCTTTTAGGATTGGAGTTTTGCTGGAGTAGTCATATAGGAACTAGGTGGGCGGTCTTTCATACAGGCAACTAACTTGGCAAGAAGTCTTATATGCTTTTCTGAAATAACAACACTGATGGAGGTAATTCTATGAAGCACAAGCAGGGAACTAATACCAACAGCAAGAAATAAGTAGGGGGTCAGAACTGTATACAGAAACTAGCTATCTCTCAGAGACTGCCAGATGAAAAATCTCCCACTAGATATGAACCTCATAGTAAATGCAAGGTGCTAAAATACGTACCTTAAAATATTTTTGAGAACTTAACCAATAAACTGTACTGGAACAGGAGAATTAACATGGCTCAGACTGTTACTCAGACATCACTGACCCATAAAAACATGAGAACAGCATTTTTAGTAGATGTTTCCATATCAAATACTCATAATATCCATGCTGTGTGTAACAAGAAGCAGAAGACATCAAAATCATGGGGGAACAGGATTAGGTACATAATGTCCTTATCATTCTATCTAGTCCTGGAATTGTCTGAGGTTTCTTTCAGCAAACCTAGAGAAGGCAAGCTTGTATCTGAATACTTTTGTTTTATAAACAAAATATTTTATTTATTTTAATATTTTTATTTTATAATTTTGTTTTATGTATCTGTGAAATAATCTGCATAATATTGATTATAAAAGTGATATCAAGATAGTGACATATCCCAAGACTATTCCTACCTGAACTCCATTGAAAAAGATGAGGAGAATGAGATATATAATGACAGTGATGATGGTTAGCAGCTAGGTGGTACAGTGGCTAGAACTCCAGGCCTGGGGTCAGGAAGACTTGAGTACAAAACCCTACTCAGCACTTACTAGATGTGTGGCCCTGGGCAAGTCACTTAACCTCTGTTTGCTTCAGTTTCCTCATCTAAAAACTGGGGATAATAATAGTGCCTATCTCAAGGGGTTGGCACAGTGCTTAGCATATAGTAAGTGTTATATAAATATTATTATTAGCAACAATACTAATGCAATGTGGAATAATAAATAGAGAGTCAGCATTGGAGTCTGGAAGAAATGGGTTCAAATTCTGTCTCTGCTACATACTCTCCTTGTCGCAATGACCACATCACTTAATCTCTCAGTGTTTCTGGCAACTCTTTAAAATTGTAGGTTATAAAGTAGATGCTTCTCCATATTGCTAGGGGCAGTTCCTTCACAGGAATTCCCTACGAACAATGAAATCACAAAGCAAGTCCAAAATCATCATCTTCACCATCATCATCACAACCACAATGATGTTGTCTTTGCAGAATAACTCAAACAGAGCTCTTTTGTTCCAGGTTTTGATAAAATACATATTTCCTATGAAAATGGGAAACCTTTGCTCCAGAAGCTCAAAACAGGGAGTTCATATGTTTTATTTATTTACCAAACATTGAATAGGCACCTGCGCTGGGGAAAGCACTGTTATTAATTACTGGGGTAGATAGGTAGATGATTAAGAGTCCCTACCCTTAAGGAACCTCTAACTTACTAGGAGTGGGGCAGCTAAGTGGTTCAGTGGGTAGAGTGCTGGGCCTGGAGTCAGGAAGACTCATCTTCCTGAGTTCAAATCTGTCCTCAGACACTTACTAGCTGTGTGACCCTGGGCAAGTCACTTCACCCTGTTTGCCTTAGTTTCCTCATCTGTCAAATGAGTATCTTTGCCAAGAAAATCCCAAATGGGGTCATAAAGAGTTGGACATGACTGAACAACAACAAACCTTGTAGAAAAAAAACAAACATGGCAAATATAATATAGATGGAATAAAAGTACATAAGAGACCTTCAAATTACTGGATGATCAGATAAGAGAGAGAGCCCTTCAAACTTGCAGAGGTGGAGGTGGGTATGGCAGGATCAGAGAAAAGAAAGGTTCACAGGGGAAGTTAAACTTAAATTCCAAAATATTTCTACCTTGGTGAAGCCTCCCTCTTCTTGAGGAAGGTGAGGTAGTCCTTGGAGGTGCCTGGGAGAACCCCGAGGACACTAGCATGTTGGGTGTCCATTTTAAGCTTCTTTTTAAT
Organism: Phascolarctos cinereus; assembly: GCF_003287225.1. Taxonomy (NCBI): domain Eukaryota; kingdom Metazoa; phylum Chordata; class Mammalia; order Diprotodontia; family Phascolarctidae; genus Phascolarctos; species Phascolarctos cinereus. Next base: position 323,145,586 of record NW_027555847.1, read on the forward strand.
AATCTTTTATGAAGAAAATGTTCATTTCCCTTGCCCAGTCCAGCTGACTCCCCTTGTCCTATTGCTTCTTTCTTTTCAGTGCCATTCTGAATCAAAAAGCTATGGCCAGCCAGAAATTATTCTGAGATCACCTCCCTTGCTTCCTTACCCACTCATCTTCCCTATTCCCTTACTTTTCATTATCATTCTTGGTGGAAATTAGAGGCTTCCAGCCAAGGCCTTTAGACACTTCTGTAGAATTCCATGGGTTTTGTGGGTTTTTTCCTTTTGTTTTTGTTTTAATTGTTCTTCAAAACCAACAGGTATTTGGAAACATTTGAAACACAGATCAATAAAGATCTTGACTAAAAAAAATAGAGTCAAGTTTGGTTATTATCTTTACTCCATTTCAAAAGAAAGCCGTAGCTTTTTGTTTTACTTGTTTCTCCAATGACAAAACTCCAGAAAAAGCTTTAGGTTGGAGAAACATTATTTCTTAACATTATGTCAATATTTCTAGAGAAAGTAAAAAGGAAGCTTTAAAAATGCACTTCCACACTTCTGATGCCTGGTCATCACTATAGTATGAATGAACTGTATGGAACCTCTCAGAAAGCTAAGCTGCCAGGGAAGGAAAGGAGGAATCTGGAGATCAATGGAAAGAAAAAAAATCAGGGTGCTTAGATCCAATCAGATGATTGTACTTCTGCTTATGGATCTCCTTCTGCATGTTTTTCGTTGCTTTATGGCTAGAAAGTTAACCCCTCTGGGCCTCCTCATTTGTAAAATGAGTGTGTTTGTTCTCATGGCCTCTAAGGTCCTTTCCACCTAGAAATCAATGAGTCTTTGATGTCAACATTTTTTCTGACAATTAAAAGCATCTTAGCAGATACGATTGTCTCGTTCCAATCAAGGAAAGGAAAAGCCCATAGTAATTCTGTTCAATCTTTCTCAGGAGCTCGCATCAGAGTGACCAAGCCTCCAGGGCCACCAATGGGTGTGGAAAACATGCCATTTGCCATCATATCTCACCCTGGGGATTAACCAAGAAAGGATTAACTGAAAAGCTTCTCAGAAGGACTGAGCATTTCACTTCAAGCAAGGATGAATGACAGAGTGAATGCTTCAGTGACTGCCAGGGTACTGATCATCACCTCTGATGGTACAAGGTGAAAGTCCATCACCAGGCTAGTGGAGGGGATAAATGGAAGTAACATTATCTCTGCTCTCCACGTTATCAGAGAGAATGTATTTGTCTTGAAAGAATGGAACAAAGTGCTTCAAGGAGGAAAAAAAGAAGAGAAAGAATGGTGGGGGAAATTCTAAGCTATGTGTAATGTAGGTTGTACAGAGAATGTGCAGAAATCTTCTGCCTGCTACTGGTTGACTACCTATGTGATTCAGCGCTTGGGTCCTTCAGAGATGATAAATTTACTTCCTGGCAGCTTCCAGCCACATGGTGGCTCAATGCTGAAAGGGAGGACCAAGGGACTTGTCATTATGGTATGGTGCAGAAAAGCCCAGTGGTCCTTTGGTTCTCTGTTTCAGCCCTGAACCACCATGATGCTGGAAGCAGCCAGGAAGTCTGCCATTCCCTAAGGGCCCAAGTGCTGAGTTATACGTGTGGTCACTGGGAAACAGCAAGAAATATCCGAGCATACCTTGTATATCCCATATTATGTATGTCAGAAGGTTGGATGATGGAGGAATAGAGCTCAGAGAAGAGAGGGAAGAAGGAGCTCTGGACCCTGGGAGCTAAGTAATAGATATGAGGATCTTTGTGAAGGAAAAGACAAGAGGAACTGTTGTTCCTGAAGAGGGAAGATTCCACCCATCTTGGGAAGAAGTAGCTTTTTTTTGTGCCCCAAGGAATGATAATTTGGACTTATGGGCATCATTCGGTGAAAAGTCATCCAGTGATGGTCAGAGGAAGACTAAATCGGTGGTGGTGTTTGGTGACTCCTTGCTGAGGAGTATCAAAGTGGCATTTGTTTACCTAATATGAAAAATAGAGACATATGTAATGGGAACTATACAGAGCATCCTGTTTCCCAATGACCACACATATGACTCAGTACTTGGGTCCTTTGGGGATGGCAAACTTCCTGGCTGCTTCCAGCAATGTGGTGGTTCAGGGCTGAAATGGAGAACCATGGATTTCTGATCTTAAGGTCACTGGTATAACATAGGAAGAATAGCAGAGAAAAGGACCAATAATTCATCGGAGACAAATTTTTGAAAAATGAGAGCCTGAAATAAAGCCCAAGGCTTCAGATATTTATGTAGAAATAACCAAAAAGCACCAGCCCTGGAATCAAGAAAACCTGAATTCAAATCCGGCTTCAGACATTTGACACTTACTAGCTGTGTGACCATGGACAAGCCACTTAACACCAATTGCCCTCGGAAAAATAATAAAAAGATTAAAAAAGGAGTGAAGTAGAGACCCTAAAAACAAGAAGACAAATTAAACTTTATGAATATTATCGAAACGTCCTGAGATATGACTTATGACTAGAATGTGGTTATGGAAGGATATTCCTAGTTCAAAATGCATAGCAGTAAAAGAAGAGGGCTAGGGAGTGGAGAACCAGCACTGCATGTTCATCCTAGCAGGGATTACAAATTGAATTAATTGAAATAATTGAAATAATCCTGTAGAACAAAGGTTAGTTCCTTAAACTGACTCTAAGAGGAGGAGCTGGTAAGTACCATGGGAAGCTGGCTGTATTTTTATGAGGATTCTTGCTATCACTTTAAAAAAAATTAATTGTTTTACTGTTTTTCATTTCATAAATTTTATTTGAACACTACTGACAAATACAAACAAAAAGCCCTACAAATACAAACAAAAAGCCCCATATATAAAATATACTTCCTGATATCTGCAAAAGTCAGTAGCGGAAAGTACTTGTAATGATACACTTTCGTAATTTATCGCTTGCTAAAAGGAAAGAAAGCTGCGTGCTTAGACATTAACAGGACAGAACCAGTGTCTTGCATTGTGTTTGACCTGAGTTTCGTTGCAGTCTTTATATAGTTGTAGGTCCTGTGTATATATATTTTTGGTGTTCTTTTCTTTATACTGTCATTTCATACAAGTCTTGCCATATTTATTTGAATATAAATATTTTTATATAGATAAACCTTCACCTCAAGCCTCCCTTCCTATAATCTCCTCTCTCCATTTTTCTGCTATTTTTCCTATTGTTAAAATGGTTGCTCTCCATGGCCTCAGACTTGGCAGATCTTTGTGAGCAGTTACCGTTCTTCTCTGTTTTCAGTTTAAAGTCCTCTTCATCAGACTTGTAAAACTCCAGACAAATACATATATAAACTTATATATGTACATACATTGATACACACACACATATGTATTTAGCTAGAGCCTTAAAAATCTATCTACACACATACGTGTACATACACATATATACATATACATATCTAGACATGCTTACATACATATACACACACAGAAATTTCTTTTTGGAACTAGCCCTTAATGGAGGTACTCCATCTCTGTCAAAGAGATGCAAATGGAATTTCTGAGTCAGCTAGTCTGAATAGTTTTGTAACTTTTCTTGTCTTTTGCCTCTAAAAATGGATGCTCATACCAATTCACAATTCTACCAGCAATAAATTAGTGTGCCTCTTTTCCTATAATCTTTCTTGGCAACTTTCCTTAATTCTGATGTAAACTCATTTAAGCTTAAACACTTTAAAGTGAGCCAAACATTTACCCTCTCCCCACCCCCAACAATTCAAATTCATTGACCATCCTTTGAGAGGAGGTAGAGGTTATTTGAGTATTTCTCACAAATGCTAATGAAAACCTTGCTTTAGCAGCATATCATGCATATCAGATGAGATTTTCTGGTGATAGTCATACAAGATAAATGAACATTTCCTTTTGGCATATAGATAGCAGCCTCAAACCAGTGAGCATAAAAGTGGCTTCTTGACTATAAGCTCTTGATTTCTACTTCCAATTGTTCGTATTAAAACGGCTTCTTTTTCAAAGTGGTCAGCTATTAGTCCATCAACCAATCAATCAATAAGCATTTATATTAAGCTCCCTCCATGTGCCAGGCACCTAGTATTAACACCCCACTGCCAGGCACTGGTAGCACAAAGACAAAAATGGCACAGTTTCAGTCTGTGAGGGGCTTACAATATGTCTGGGAAAGACAGCATGAGCATATATGATTATATGCAATATAGATGCAAGCTATTATTATTTTTTTTGGGGGGGAGGTGTTATCACCTCAGGGGAATCAGGAAAGGCTTCACATAGAAGGTGATACTTGAGCTTTGAGCCTTACATTAGACTAAGGATTCTAAAAGATAGAGATGAGGAGGGAACGTGTTCTAGGCATGGGGGAAAGCCAAAGCAAAATCATAGATGTGGGAGATGAAGCGCCCTGTATAAAGAACAGTCAAAAGGCCAGCCTAGCTTAAACATAGTATGCCTAAAAGAGAGTATTCTGTAATAAGGCTGGACAGATAGGTTGGGCTGAAGTGACAGCTTATCAAACAGAAATGCCCAAAAGCAGAGTTTACATTTGATTTTAGAGGTAATTGGGAGCCACCGAAGTTTACTGAGTGTCATGATCGGATTTGAGCTTTAGGGAAATCATGTTGGCAGTTGTGTGGAGAATGAATTAGCTTGGGGACAGGCTTGAGGTTGGGAAACCAATTAGCTGGCTGTTTTATAGCATGGTTTCAGCTCTTACTCTTTTAGATTCATCTGATGCATAGAAAATTTTGTTCCAGATTCTCATTGCAATTCTGTATGTGTTTTTTCTGTTTAGATGTATTTCTTGAATACTTCAGATTGATGGGTTTTTGTTTTCTTAATAATTTTGTTACTTACTGTTTTAAAGCTTAATTTTTTTGGCTAGGCAATGGGGTTAAGTGACTTGCCCAGGGCCACACAGCGAGTAAGTGTTATGTGTCTAAAGTGGGAACTGAAGTTAGGCCCTCTTGAATCCAGGGCTGATGCTGTATCCACTGTACCACCTAGCTGCCCCCACTCATTTTTGTTTCATTGAATTGTCTAATCGACTCAGATTTGAAGTTATGATTGTTAGGTTGGGCTTTCCTACGTTTCTTTATTCTTCTTCTTCTCTATCTTTTTTTTTTCAGTCCTTTCCTCGCCAGTCAGTAGTTTGTCCCTGTGATTCATTTTGCTTCAACTGTTTTGATGCTAATCTATTCCCGTAGTCATTTTCCTGTATGTCTGCCCTTTCCTAAGTTCTTGGATTTTACTTAAATTATTAATTTCTTTTTCTTTTGTAATACGACCATGGAGACAATATCTGCTGGAAGACAGAAACTCCAAGTATTGCCCCCTACTTGCTCCTCTGGGGAGCTATGTTGACCTTACAATGGACTGGAGTCAGGCTGCAACCAATAAGTTAGCTGCTTCCATTCCCAAGGGAAGAGAAGGTTGGAATTCGGGAGAGAGTGTTCACCGAGGGGTAGGCACTCAAGACTTGAGAGAGGATGCAGCCGGGGAGTACGCTAAAGAATTGTGGAAGAAAAGGGCCCAACCAAGAAGACTATAGCACCAGACTGTAGCCCAGGGACTGTGACTGAACTGTTCTCCAGAGGCACAGAGCAGATGCTGGGTTTGCTGAAACTGTCTGAACTGCCAAGAGCAAGGCTGGTGTTTTGTCATTCTTCTCCTCCCTCTTTCTCTCTCCTTGGGAGAGCATGCATGGCTGTTCTCCAGAGAATTCAAAAGTATGAGATATATTTGATTTTCCAGGGCAATTTTCCTTTCTGGAGACTTGAGCTGAGCAAAGGAGAATAATTGATTCAAGTTTTGTGACTTTGTAGGGCAAGGAAAGAAAATTTGGATCTGGATGGCTTAAGGCAATGAGTTTAATAGCTCTGGTTCAGGAGAGGCTGTTGTGAACTGGCCCTGGGATGAGAGGTGGCACCTCAGTAATTTTTTCCTTTTCATAGCCTGTTTGAAAAAAAAAACATCCAGAGAAAATGAGCTGAGGAGTGGCTAGAGAGAAAATCATGCAAGATGGGAGGACTTGGGAAAGACTAGAACTACCCATGAGTTAGGAACTAGCAAGCTTATTATGAATATCAGCTGTTCCTAGGAACTCACATATACCTCTGCCACATCAGGATGCTGCATACAGAGACAAAACACTCTCTCAGAGAAGGTGCCTCTCAATGCAGACACTTTCCAGAACAAGCATTGTCTCCCTTCACAGACACACACACATCCTTCTCTATGGTCATTTGATCATTCGGTTGTTCACTGGGATCCTGTTCCTTCTCCTTGAGTGAGACCAGCCTACTTCAGATCCCCCTGTTATAGTCCCTTTCCTCCTCCACAGTTTCCCCTTTAGCAGAGATACTTTTGGAATCATCATCCTTTCATCATGATAGTTAATAAGCTAGTATTTATATTTTTGTTTAGTCATTTTCATTTGTGTCCAACTCTTCATGACCCAATCTTGGCAAAGATACTGGAGTGGTTTGCCATTACGTTCTCCGGCTTATTCTACAGATGAAGAAACTGAAACAAATAGAGGTTAAGTAACTTACCCAGGATCACATTTTAAATGTCTCAGGCTGGATTTGAATTCAGATCTATCCTAACTCCAGTGCTTTATCCACTGTGCCACTTAGCTGCCTCATTATTCCTACTTAGACTTGGTAGGAGTATGCTAGTCATTCCCCTCTGTCCCAGACATCCCCTTTCTGTACTTAGGCAATCTTCCACTATGCAATTCATTCCTACAAAAAGCATTGTTTCATCATTAAGGGGTCAGGGATGGTGGTTCAGTCTAGCTCTTTCACTTTTGATTCTCCTGATTTGAAGCTCTGCTTAAATCTTTATTCATCCCTTATATTCTTTTCAAATTTCTTAATGTTATCTCCTTGTTCTTTATTTAACACCATAAGTCACTTTATTTTTTCTTTCTTAACTGATAACCTCTAAACATTAGATAGATTTAACCTTTTCTTCAAAGTTGTACTTAATTTACTTTTCTTGTGCTTCTGTGACCAGGAGTGTTTGCACACTGAATATTCTGCTCCTCTGTTTTTTTTTCCTTTTTGCAGAAATTCCTCTAATACTTCTCATCTGTTGAACATCCATCCTTTTTCATTGAAGATTAGGCTCAGGCTTGCAGGGTGTTTCATTTTGGGTTGCAGCATGAGTTCTTCTGCTTTTCAGAATATATGATTCCATTCCCTTCTGTAATTTCTCATGACTGAGGAATGATCTTGTATTATTTAAATTTGCTTTTCTTCATATTTGAAAGTTTTTCTACTGGACAATTTTACAGTTTGCTATTTGTTATTGAAATAGTTAAATTTAACTACTTCATGTCTTGGAATGTGAAGTGTGAGATGTTTTCTAGTGATGATCTATAGGTTTTCTAAAAATCGATGCTTTATTGTCTGAATCCGGAGGTTCTAGGCAATTATATTATTTCTTGTATTACTATGTTCTGGTTTTTTAAAAAATTGTCATATTTTTCTGGGTACCTATGATCCTTAAGCTTACATATCCTGTTTTGGAGGTCAATGTCTTTAGCTTATGTAGAGTTCATGCATTCTTTTTAACTTTTTGTCTTTTCTTTTCTTCTGCCAGATTTTCTTCTACTTCAATATTTTTGTGACACAAACCTGTTAATTTCACATTTCTTTAGAGAAGATTTGTCATGAATTCTTTTAAAAAATAATCTGTGAATTGTTTTTAAATGTTACATTGGGGATTCTAAATTTTGACCCACAATTCATTCTTAATTTACTCTCTCCTGGATATTGTTTCTATTTTATAGCAAGGTAGCCATGGTGTAATTTTTGGTGTAGTCATTGGAGACCTGGTCCTAGGGCAAGAAAGACTATGATTCAAGTCCTCATTTTGACATATACTGGTTGTTTGACCCTGGGCCAATCACTTAACCTCTAACTCTTAGGCTATAAGTTAAAAAGGTTTTATTTGGCATTAATTTAATTTTCTCATCTGGGAGTTTCCTTTATCATTGAAATCACAGGATCCTGGATCCTGTCACTTTCTGTCTATTTTGTGTCAGTCAGACATCTTATTGTTTCATGCTCTGTGAAGAACCCACATGATTCTTTCATCAGGCATTAATTTACTTTTCATTTGTCTTACAGTATTTGGTGTTTTTTTTTTTTACCTTTCATAATATTTTATTAGTTGAATTACTGAATATCATGGAAGGATTTTATTTTATATTTTTTAGTTAATCAAAACAAATTTCTGCATTGGCAATATAAAAAAAAAGTCTCATTCTGCATTCAGAATCCTTTGCCTTTTTATCAGGAGGTAGGTAACATATTTCATCATCAGTCTTCTGGATTCCTGGTTTGTTATTTCACTGATAAGAGTTCAGCACAATAGTATTCCATTATGTTTGTATACCATAACTCGTTCATCCATTACCCAATTTATAGTACCCCATCATATTCCCATTCTTTGCCACCTTAAAAAGAACTATAAATATTTTTTCTACATCCTTAGGGTTTGTTTTGCTTAGAATTAGTCTTTTCCTTAATCTTCCCTCCATCTAACTCTCCCCCCCTTCTCTTTTCTTTCTGTTTTCCTGTTGAGTGAAATGTATTTCTGCACTCAACTCTGTGTGTGTGTCTTCTTCCTTGTTTTGACTAATTCAAATGAGAGTGAGGTTCAACTGTCAGCTTCTTCCTGCCTCTCCTTGTTTGTATACATGCCTAACCTCTCTTCTTCCCCCACCCTAGCCCCCATGTAGTCCTCTTCCCTTCTCTTTGCATCCTTTTATTAAGATTATCAAAAAATAACAAAACCATTCCTAGACCTTGTCTAATAGGACTCCTTCTGTGAACTCTGATAATGATAAGATTCAGAGAGAACAAATGTATTATCTTCCTATATTTGAATGTAATGTTTAGTCCTTTATTCTTCCTTTATGTTTACCTTTTTAGGTTTTTTTTGCTTTTTTGTTGGAACTTCAGAGTTTCTTCATAACTCTTTTCTTTCATCAGGAATGCTTGGAAGTCCTCTAATTCATCAACACTCCATTTCCCTCCCTATAGTATTATGCATAATTTTGCTCAGTATATTATTCTTGGCTGTAAGCCCATATCCATTGCTTTCTGGATATTGTATTCCAAGTTCTCCTCTGCTGTATGGTGGTGGCTACTAAATCATGTGTGATTCTATCACATGTTGGTTCTTTAATTCTTTCTTTCTTTCTGGCTGCTTGAAGTATTTTTTCTTCAACATGGAAGCTCTGGATTTTTACACTGATGTGCCTGGGGGTTTTCATTTTGAGGTTTCTTTCACAAGTTACCATTAGATTTTTTAAAAATATATTTTCACTTTGCCTCTTGGTTGTAAGATATCTGAGCAGTTTTCTTGTAAGATTTCTTGAAACAGAGTTTCTAGGATATTTTTTTTGATTATGGTATTCAGATAGTTCAATGATCTTTAATTTTTTCCTCTTTGATCTGTTTTCTAGGTCAGTTTTTTCTGTATTTTCCATTTTTCCAGCCTTTTGACTTTCTTTATTATTTCTTGTTGCCTTATGAAGTCATTGGTGTCTATTTAGTCTATTTGATTTCCAGGGAGTTTGTTGTTGGGCAAGGTTTTATACCTCTTGTCCCAAGCTGTTAATTCTCTTTCCACTTCTTTCTTCCGTGGCTCTCATTTCTTTTCTATTTTTTTTCCCCTCAAATGCTCTCATTCCATTTCATAAAAAAATTTAAGCTCTTAAAAAAGGCCAAGACCCAAAAATCTCCTTTAGGAATTCTAGTTGAGTTTGTGGCCAAGCTGTGTTTATCTCAGAGGTATTGCTTGTAGATGTTTTGGAGTCATTATCTTCTGCATTTGTGTCTAGAGTATACTTGCCATCATGACAGCTCATTATGATACGATTCCTTTTTTGTTTGTCCATCCCTCAAGCCTGTTTCCTGACTTCAGACTTGATGTTAGAGCTGGGCTCTGCCACACTTTTGTAGGGAATGTCTGTGCTGGTCCTGTTGCTGCTTTACTGGGGGCTTTGAGTGTTGCATTATTCTAGGATCTAAAGGACAGACTGGGGACTTACCAGCTTCCCAAAGTGGTCTGATCCAGGGTACAATCTGATTACTACTCCCTTCTGTTCTGAGCTCTGCGAATTCCTGACCTGGCTTCAAATCTGTGTAAGAGAACACTGCTTCATAGGTTTGGAGTTCTAATGTTGATTACATGTGTTGCTATGCTCAACTCAGCCACTCTGAAACTTTGGGTTTTCATATGTGAAATAGGGGTGATACCATTTGGACTACCAACCTTATGTGATTTTTGTAAGAGAAGTTGTTTAAAGAGATAGAACACTCTATAAATATGAGTAATTATCATTAAAATACAAAATATTTGCTACCCTTAAAAATAAGAGTACATTGCTTCTTGTCTCTGCCCCATCAGCCACCTGGAAAACTCTTGGTTAAAAGTGGCAGAATTGTTGGCTCCCCTTTGGTCTGGGATTCCGGCCTAGGTTATTCCTTTTCAGACTGGGCTAGATGCTAGAAGCCAGACCCTGCTCTGAGCTTGGGGTCGGACCCACCCCATTACTGCTGCTGCCTTCTGAACTTCCTTTCTCCATACATTGTCCAGGGTCTCCCTACCTGGAAAAAGCAAGACCACTGCTGATGTCCTTCTCACTATGCATTGGATCTCTGATCTAGGATTGGGTAGTAGGAAATAAAGCCTCCAGTTGGTATCTGTCCCCATTGCTGTCCCCTGTATAGGTCTAGGGGTTCCTAAGTATCAGCTTGGGACCTCCTTTTGTGTTGGTATGCAGCACCAACCTGGGTGCTGGTGTGCTCTATGCACTATGTGCTCTTGCCTTGCGCTTGACTCCGTCATCCCCAGACCTCTTTATCTGTCTCTTTATTCTGGATATCTCCATAAGGATTTGGTTGTGTGCATTTTATAGATCTGTCTAGAGGATTTGTGGATGGAAGCTCAGCTGCATTGCTTCCTTCTGCTCTGCCATCTTGGCTCCACCCCTCTTATAGTATTTCTTAAGAGAACTTTATAGTCTTGTTGAGGATTTACTACTCATCTTTCCTTCTGGTTTTAGGATCTTCTCTGCTGATTTGTTCATCAGGGCTCTGAGTTTTTCTTGAGAGCTTCTGCCTTGGAATCATTTATGTTTCAGATTTTTTGTTTGTGTGTGTTCTTCCTATCATCCGCTTTCTGGCTATTCTCCCTTTGCTGATAGTTACATCTACAAGGCAGGGCTGCTAGGCTGCTTAATTTCTTTTCTGGGGGATATAGAGCTCACCCACCTGTGTCCCTGCTCCGAGCAGAGGAGACAGGAGGGGCCCCTGTTCATTTTAGTCTTCTTTGTCTACATGCTATAGCTCCATTCCTCCCTTGACCCTCCTTTTCCTCTCTGGCTAGGATGAATCAGCATTTGTCTCCAACTTTTTGCAGAGCAGAGAGAAGACAAATGCTGATTCAGCCCAGCCGAGGAAAGGAGGAGAACCAAGGGAAGAGTTGGGGCAGGGGTCTCTAAATTTCTAAGTGTAACAGCCTTGGAAGCAGGAGGACCTGGGTTTAAGGCATTCCTTTGATACATACTGACTAAGTTCAGTTTCCCTGGCAACTCCTAGACTCTAACTTACAGACTGGTTGTATATCTTCATCCATGGTGGAAGTGTCCCATAGTGATGAAACTATATGTGTGAACCAAAAATTCTCTACCTAAGTCATATTATCGGTACGTTGTTTAGATATAGCCAGATTCTTAAAGAGATGTAAACCTTTCTACTTGCTTGTCTCTGAAGAAAAGGAAATATTTCCTTCCAGGTGTTAGAATAATATGAAGTGGAATTTACTTTTATATGCACTAAAATTACAATATTGAATTGAACTCAAGAGAGCAAGTATCCTTTTATTTTCTTTGTGGAATTTTGGCCAGGGACAAGAGGCCCACCTCAAGACTGATCGTCATTCAAGCAAACCAGTCACCGTTCTAGAAGGGCAAAGGGATTTTAAAGAGCACCATTATTCACAGACATGATATGTTATAATGAATACTGCCTCACTTGCAACCTGTCAACACCAAGTAATATTGTGAACTAGGCATTAAACCTTTTTACACTACATCAGCAAAACTGTGAAGTGGGTTTAAAATGTTTTCTTTGGCTACTTTTGCTCTCTGTCTGTTTTTGGTTGGCTACCTCTTGCCTTTGAAATATTCTTTTAGCAATTCCTCATTTATTGAGTTTGCAAAAGGGGCATTCAGTGACTATTTAAAGCTTTGGAAGTGATTGTGATGCATCTGGAGTAACTCGGAGAAGGAATTACTCTGGCTATCTGTGGTTTAGCTTTATGTGAAATGGAGAGATAGAGAGGAGGAAGGAGAGACAAAGGTGAAATAGAGTAGGAGAGAGGAGACCTACTGGAGAGAAAGAGATCATTAAGATATTTAGGATTTTGTTTTAGGATTGATGTAAGAAAGGGGAGGCAAGGGAACCAGCATTTATTAAGCATCTACTATGTGACAGGCACAGTACAAAGTAATTTATAAATATTATCTCATTTGATCCTCACAACAACCCCATTTTACAACTGAGGTAGATAGAGGTTAAGTGACTTGCCCAAGGTCACATAGCTAATAGATATCTGAGGCTGGATTTGAACTTAGATCTCCTGACTTCAGGCTCAAGCTCTATCCACTACACCACTTAGCTGCCCCAATAGATACCAACATAGATTGACACCTTCTCTGCAACTTTTGGTCTTAAAGAGTCTCCCAGAGCACTGAGAGTTTAACGGACTTAGGATCATACAGTGTGCATCAGAAGTAAGATGTGAACCCAAGCCTTCCTGGATTCAAGGCTAGATCTCTATCCTTTATAGCATGCTGCCTGGAAAATGATCTTTGGTAGATCTCAAAGTGGAATCAGTCCTATAGTAGCATTCTTCCAAATCTTCCACCCCTCTCAAGAAAATTATAATAAGCATTGACCGCATCCAGCACTAATTTACGGGAATGTGCACCACAGTATTTGTGTTGTACCTTGTGGTCAGGATGGCACATAAAATAGAAACTGTGGGACAAAATTATCCTTGGCTGTTAAACTACTCTTGTCTCACTAGCTACTATTGAAGACCTGATCTAGAGTATCTAACTCATTGACCAATCCTGCCATAGAATGAAAACAGGAACAATGAACGTAGTGTCTTGTTGCTAGGTAACTTGCCAGCAGCAGAGTATCCTTCCTCTCTTACCTCACTCCTACCCACTTCCCCACAGAGGAAGAAACTGAGGCCAAAGAAAGTGAGTGGTGTGCCAAAGGTATATAAAAGAAATGGACGAGTCCAAAGATCTGTGTTCTGGCCACAAGTTCACCCACTCTCTTTCTAGTTGCTTTCCAATCATTTTATTCTTGCCCTTTGTTATATAGCCAGAATTACCATCCATATGAATATTATTATCCACACTTTGTACCAATGCATTAATTTGATAGGGTTACTTTTGGGAAGTGATGTGGAGGGATCTGGATCTGTGATTTCATCATTGTGGGGAACTCTCAGTGTGGAAATTTCCTTCACCAGTACTGACTGGGAATTCATCAATGGCAGATCAAAGGTGCTAAATAAATGCTAGGTGTTGATTTGTAACTCATAGTCTTAGAGAGCTGTCTGCGGCCACGAAGGGGGCAAGTGGTTTGCCCATGGCCACAACCCTAATAGGTGTTAGAGGCAGGACTTGAACCCAGGTCTTCCTGACCCTAAGGCCAGCCTCCTTTTCACTAGGCCATAATGCCTCTGAAGATCTATTTTAGGGAGAGCAAACCTTTACATGACTTGTTGCAAGGTCTTAGTATATCCTAGCAGCAAATATTAAAACAGAACCTTCTAAATTCTAAGGCTGACCTATTCACTCTGCCGTGGTACTTTTCAGTTTGCAGAATGGTAGGTTCTTAGTGGGTGGCTAGGTGGCACAGTGGATAGAACACCAGGCCTGGAGTCAGAAAGACCTGAGTTAAAATCTGTAATTAGACACTTCCTAGCTGTGTGTCCCTGGGCAAGTCACTTATCCCTGCTTGCCTCAGTTTCCTGATCTGTAAAATGAGCTGGAGAAGGAAATGGTAAACCTACACAGTACCTTGGTCAAAAAAACCCCAAAGGGGGTCATGAAGTTGTCTCATGACTGAATCATGACTGAAATGACTGAATGACAACAACAAAGTGCTTAGTGAATTCTTGTTAAATTAAATGGATTTGAATTTCATTCAGGATTTAGCTACTGGTCATGACACGAACATGTTATTGGCCAAATAAGGTAATCATAGTTTTCATTTTTTTTTACCCATGTTCATTCTGCTGTCATGTCTTACTTTAATGCAAAGCCATAACTAGGTGTTTTATGATTGAGGTAAGGGGTCAAGGAAGTGGTGACTGAGGGGAGAGGTAGGCAGGGAGGAAAGGTCACTAGTAGTGTAGCTACTAGACACTCTTGGACAGGGGTGGGAAACCTGTGGCTTCAAGGCTGCATATGGCCCTCTGGGTCCTCAGGTGTGACCCTTTGACTGAATCCAAACTTCACAGAACAAATCTAGTTTGGGACCTAGAGGACCACATGTGGCCTCAAGGCTACAGGCTCCCCACCCTTGTCTTAACCTTAAAGGTGACAGCTTTGAGAGAGATCCTTTTAACTTTAGTATTGAGAAATACCAAGGCAGTCCTGTGAGCAACTTAAAAAAACTTTTCATGAAGAAATTCTTTGGTTCTGGTTCAAGTGGGTCAGCTCTGGAAAATGGGTACATGAATGAAGTTCTTGGGAATACAGGGCAGGCGAAGGTCTTCAAATGGCAAGGTCAAGAAAACTGAAAGTTGAAGTCACACTAGCTTGAAACATTGAGGCACTGTGGGGAAAACAGGTAAAGGTATCATTATAAGACACTTTACTTAAAGAGCTGTAGGCTGGCCAATAAGGATATTATTTCTCTTTTGGATTTACATACTTGTGTTATCTCTTTCTCAAATACTGCTCTCCCAGGAGGGGTCCTGTTCTTTAATTCAAGACAAGATTCAAGTGAAGGCCTTTCTCTGAGAGCTGAATCTGCACAGAAGCAAGACAAATTTGGACCCTTGGCAAAAATAAAACATCCTGGATCAAAGGATAAGCACCAGCAGTTTTCTAAGAAAGAAACACAAACTCTCAACAGCCACCTGAAAGAGTGCTTGAAATAACTAATTAACAGAGAAATGGAAATTAAAACAATTCTTAGCTCCTCACAATTATCAAATTATCAAAGATGATAAAAGGTAGGAAAAATTCAGTGTTGGAGGGGCTGTGGGGAAACTGGCACAACACATTACTGTTGATAAATTTGGTTGGACTGTTTGGGAAAGCCATACGGAATTATATGGGAACATTATACAATTATTCATAGCCCATTGCCCAGCGATGCCACTAAATTGATCCCAAGGAGTTTATAGACAGAAAAAAATCTTATTGCGCAAAAATATTCATAGCAACACTAGCAAAAAGCTAGAAACAAATTACTTGCTCAGTGATTGGAGAATGGCTGAATGAATTCTGGTATAGGAATGGAATAGAATATTATTGTGTCATGAGGAATGATAGATATGAAGTGAGGCAGTGAAGAAAGAAGATCAAAAATAACAAAATATGCAATGACTGCGACTATGTAAATGACAATATTAAACAGCAGCAAAATTCTGGTTAAATATAATGGATAATGGTAATATGGCCTTGTTAATGTCAGGATACAAAGCCGCCTTTCTTTTGACAAATTGCAAACTATGAAAATGCATCAGTACATATATTCTCAGTGGCAAACACTTTTTAATGTTTTCCTTAACGCTTTTCATGGAAGTATACTTTTCTTGTGGTTTGTTTCTTCATGTTTTCAGCTATATCTTTTTTATTTTAGTAAAACTCATGAATTAAAAAAAAACACAAAAGATTATTCTTACTGTATTTCAAGATCAAAACAAACAGGGTCCCCAAATAATTCTTTTTGTATGGATGAACATACGAAGCAGGATTGTAGAGAGAGCAGATGACTTGGAAACAAGAAAAATTGGGTTCTCCTGCCTCTGACACTTCCTAGCTATGTGACCTGAGCCTCAGTTTCCTCATCAGAAAAATGGGAAAAATAAAATCTATAGAACCTATCTCAAAGGGTTGTTGTGGGGGCTCAAATGAAGTATAATGTATGCAAAGTACTTAGGAAATTTTAAAGCACTTTGGTAATAGCAGTTATCATCATTACTACCATTATTTCCACGTCATGGTAGTTGACTATTGGGGGAAAAAATCAGCTAAATGAAATATAGGCTTGTAAATAGTAAAATTATAGTTTACATGAACTCAGAGTGGAATTAGAAAGTCCTAGTTTTGATCCCAAAGCCAATGAGAACCTAGGATCCTGGCCTAGAAGGGGCTTTTAAAGAGTTTCTATTGTGATTCATAAATAGAAACTTGGCCCTTTCTATGGTCTATTTTGTGTGTTCTCAGACTGGAGCCCAAAAGCATCCTAATTTTGTACCTTTGGACTATTGTATTCTGTGTCCTATCCTTACATTCTCCTCCTATGTCAATTTAAGCCAAGCAGACAGCTCTGGGGGAAAAAAAATCTTTAGTCTAAAACAAAGATTCCTAAATTCAGTAATGGCTTAAGTGACATATGAATAGCTTCCTGTACCTGTAGCTGCATACATTTATTTAATTATGACGTGGCACTTTTTGGATGATTCTTTCCTTGGCCAATTAAATGGCCTGGTAAAAAGGTTTCTTGTTTCCATGTTTAAAAAAACCTTTAGACTATGGAGTTAGATGTGATCTGATATCATTGTTATCAATAGACTTTCTTTAAAAGCCTTCTGCCTACCATTCATCTGGGTTAGGAAACTTCTTGGTTGCTGTATTGAATGGTGATGTAGTCACTGGATCAATACACTTGATGTGGGGGAGTAAAACAGGAAGTCATTTTTAATATTTGACATGGCTTTTCCCCTTGCTTTCCGATTCCGGGTGCTTATGGAAGACGTCTATCTATTTATTTGAGCACATAAAAAAACAGTAAAATAACCCTTCTCACTAATCGCTAATGGGCAAAATTGCTGGTGCTTACAAGGAGACCTTCTGGTAACAGATAATTAAGCGTCTAAGTAGTTGAAAATGTCAGGAGAGAAAAATGATCTTTTTACCTCACTGGCTTCATTTTTTAAAATAGTGTCATTTGAGCTTTTTTTGTGTGTGCCCTCACAGATTCATTCCTGAAAGGCAGAAAAAATCAAATGAAGGAAATCTAGAGAGCAGCCCCCTTCTGTTTTCCATTTCTTCTGTCTTCCTGGTACTATGGCCAAGGTTCATTCTCTCTCTGTCTTCGTCTCTTTCTCTGTCTCTGTCTTCTCTGTCTCTCTCTGTCTCTGTCTCTCTCTCTCTCTCTCTCTCTCTCTCTCTCTCTCTCTCTCTCTCTCTCTTCTCTCTTTCTCTCTCTGTCTTTCTCTGTCTCTCTCTTTTTCTCTTTCTCTGTCTCTGTCTCCCTGTCTTTGTCTCTGTCTCTCTGACTCTGTCTCTGCATTTATTAGGAGATTATAATGTGCCATGCCTGTGTTAAGTGCTGGGGACACAAATACAAAAGTGAGATGGCACGTGCCCTCAAGGAGTTTATATTTTACTTGGGGTATAAACTATATCCCCAGGTTTGTTAGTTTAGTCTATAGCAATTGGGGGAATCAGAAAAGGCCTGTAGAAGGAAGCAGCATTGAAACTGAGCCTTCGAGGGAGCTAGAAGGTGCATGTGAGGAGGGGGAGCATTACAGGCCTGCGGGCAACTTGTGCAAAAGTGTGGAGGTCGGAGATAGACTATAGGACAATGAAGTAGAAAGCAGACCAGATTGGCTGAAATGAGGGGGATAAATTGCTCATCAATCTGGAAAGACAGGTGGGAGCCATATTGTAAAGAGCTTGAAATGCCAAAGGGGTTTCTAAAGGCAATGGGAAATCACTCAAAGTTTCCTGAATAGAGAAACAACATGATCAAACCCCACATCTTGTTCTTCTTAAGTCTTTTTATTTGTGTCTGACTCTTTGTAATCCCATTGGAAGTTTTGTCGCATCAATTTGGCAGCTATATGGAAGGTGGGTTGGGGAGGGGAGAGATTGAATGCAGAGAGAACAATACGAGGGGTGGAGAACATGGGGCCTTGTTCTCTGGCCTTCTGAGTCCCTGAGTGCAGCCTTTTGACTGAGTCCAAGTTTTACAGAATAAATCCTTTCATGAAGGGGATTTGTTCTATGAAGTTTGGATTCAATCAAAGGGCCACACTTGAGGACCTACAGGGCCATATGTGGCCTTGAGGTTGCAGGTTCCCCACCCTTGAATTAGGCTCTTACAATTGGCCAGGTAAGAGGTGATGACTTCCTGGAGGAGAGTGGTTATAGTATAAATTCAGAGGGGATGGATGCTGAAGATTTTGAGGAGGTAAAGCAATAAGGCTTGGACAAGTTCCTATTTGGTATAATGGAATGACTATTGGATTTGGAGTCAGAGGATCTGGTTCCTATTACCTGTGAGACCTTGAGCAAGTCACTTGAAACTCTCTGAGACTCAGTTTCCTCATCTGTAAAAATGCTGATGATTAGATTAGATAACTTTAATAGGTCTCTTTCAGCTCTAAATCTATATCGTATAATCCTAGAAGTGGATGGGTACTGCCTTAGAAGCCAACAGTTCTGGGACCCCAAAACATCTTTCCAGGTGGTTATCCAGTTGAATAAAAAAGGGCCTCCAGTTCTTCCTAGATGGCTCTGTTTTTATTCCCAAAATAAGTAACACAACATGGTACAAGTTTTGCTCTAAGGCCTTCTAATTGTGCAATGTAATGTTTCCAGCATATACTTATATACTTAATAAAAATAATTGTGGAGAACAATTTGGGACGTAGAGGGTACAATGCATGTATCGCTTACTCTATACAATAGTTGTATTCCTGAAAATGTAGTTTTGAAGGAACTTTAGCTCCAAAGAAATTCTTTTGCAAGTACTCTTGGAAAAAAAAAATCTTCTTTCATTCCTTTGTCACAATGAATGGTCATCCCTGAAAGTATCCATTGTCTGGCCAATTATATGTATTGGAATTATAATATAACTAGGCGGCTGAAGGCTGGCCACCTCTACACAGTCAGTTAAAAGCAAAGGTGTAAGTAGATACAGAAAATATGTGTACTATAATATACTAAATATATATACTAAAATATATAATTAATAATAATAATAATAGCTGTATAGTGCTTTAAGGTTTGCAAAGCACTTTGCATACATTAACTTAATTGATTCCCCACAACAATCCTGGGAAGTAGGTATTATTGTTATCTCCATTTTATAGATGGGGAAATTGAGGCTGAGAGAAGTTACCTTGCCCAGGGTTACACAGATGGTAAATATCCAAGGCAGGATTTGAACTCAGATCTCCATAATTTTTGTGTTCTATCTACTTTGCTACCTAGCTACACACACACACACACACACACACACACACACACACACACACACACACATACACAGAATTACATTATATGCATAATGCATATTATATATGTTTCTACATATATATGTATCTTATATACATGGAGCAATTACTCTAGACTCACTCTTGACTGCAAGGCCAGTTATATCTTCCCCTCTAGGATGCTACTGAAGGTTTGGGTATCTTTCTCTTATTAACTGCCAGTGATTAACTCCCAGTTCCATTTAACCACTTAACATCAGTTTACTTTATAAAGGGACATTTATTTCAAACCTCCTTCCTCCTGCCAACACTTGGAAGCCCACCATCCCCTGTACCACCACAGCCTCCACTGTACTCAGACTTAGTACACTTTCTCCATCACACTGGTCTCACCAGGTTCACGTTACTGCTGGATGAGTCCCTGTCTCAGCTCCCAATGGGCTGGGGCTTGAAGGTCAGTCTGCACTTTGGGGCCTTGATGATGGGCTGGCTGCAAAGCCTGGCATGGGCTCTGCTCCTGGATTCCTGGACCTCAGATGGGTTGCTGTCCTGACCTCGAAAGCACAGATTCTCCAACATCCACTTTCAGTCTACTTCTCCTAAAACACAAGAACAAAACACCAAAGCAAAAAACCAAAACACATATTTATGGGTTACATATACTTATATGCCTCAAATGAGGAGGGCTTAAGGCCTCTCCCCTCAGAACACTGCCCAACCTCTCAGCAGAGGCCTACAGGCAGGAAGGAGACAGATGAAGAGCAGCAGTCTCAGGTCAATTAGTGCCTTTTGAAAGCTTCCTGTTCTGGCTCAGCTGCCCATCAGGTGGGCTCCACTTCATGATGGAGTTAGTAGACTGGAACCAGCTGCAGAATGTCCACACATGCTCTGAAAGTCTCCAGAGTATCATACTTTTCTGGAAGTGGGATTGCTTGCCTCTTCCATGTTAGGGGGCACATCAGAGGAGCCATGAACTTGGTATTCCTTGTACCTTTAAGGACTGGGCTTATTGACTGGTACTTCATGACACACTCCATGAGCTCACCATGGGGCTTCACGCTGTCTTAGAGAAAGAGGTCTAGTCCACACCATGTGTGTATCTACACACATACACACATGTATATAGGAACAATATACTCATATGATACATGTATGTATGCACATACACATGCAATTCTACATGCATGTAATTCTATATATATGTATTAGACATATGCATTATCTCTGTCTATTATCTGTCTATCTTAGTCTATCTTCTTCTCCAGTGGTATTATAAGGAAGAAGATCCAGAAGAAGTCCCCTAAATGTTATTTTTAATTGGTCAAAGAACTCTTTTAGGCAGAAAAAGGACATGGTTTATATGGGTGGGTTCAGTAATTCTTTTCCCTCAATTCAGAGGCTATTTTGGAAAGCAGCAGAATCCTTTCTGTGGTTAGACAGGTTCAGTACAGGACCTGAGCCCAAGGGCCTCCTTTCCTACTTATAGCCTGGGGTAAGGCTTAGGAGAGAGCCTAGAAGTTCTGGCCTACATCCCCTGTGGGTTTCTTTGGCCATCTCTCCCCCGCCCCAATTTGCTTGGCTTCTTTTTTTGTACAGCAGGAAGTGGCTGTAAATCTGTGCCTTGGCCATGAACTATCGATGTGCATGCGCTTGGTATTCCTTGTACCAGGCCTTGTCCTTCCCTTGTTCAGGCCCTGGGAGAATCCCCATGGAGGGCACAAGGGAGGCTCCATTGATGGCAAGCACAGGCTTTCTTTTTCTCTTGCCTGCCATGACATTGAGGATCCATGCTCTCAAGGCATGATTCCCTGACTTGCAGTATATTCAATGCAAACTCGAGTTACATACTTGAGTGACACTTTCCGAACTCCAGTTTCCAAATTCCAGTGGAGCTGACCCATGAGGTACATGGTTTCAGCTCAGGAGCAAATTTCACTTAATCCGCTGGGCAGCTGAATTACAAGAGTGCAAAATGAGAAACAGACGTGACTGCAGGTGTTTTATTTAATTTTTTCCTGCCCCTGTTTGAGGAACTCGAAGGCATCATTTCAATGAGACATTTGGCAGGCAATATGTCCATAAAGCCATTTAATTGCATTGGGCTTTGGCAAAAGGGCCTCTCCTCCCACCTTACTCTCACCACACACACAAACACAGAGAAAGCCCCCATTAGAAAGAATAGCATGGAGGTGTTTAAAAATAAAGGTGAAATTAAAGACTGGCATATTTAAAGCTCAGGTAGGTTCTCTTTCCCTATAAATGACCACCAGTGTTTTCACTCTGATTTGAAATAGGTAATAATTACCCAATGGACCAGAATGGTTGCAAATCTATTGTGTAAATAATATGGCCTTTAAATATATTAATGAATAAATATTTAACCAATAAACCTGAAGCAGCTTCAAAGAAGCCAGTCAACTCTAACGGGGACATAACACTTTTTTTAAAAAACTGCCTAAATACAGATTTGTCTAATAGACTGAAACAGTTCATAGCTGTCCAACTCTCAACTTACCTTTGTTTCTGGAAGAGTTTCTAACAAGTATTCTAGTCTCCTGGGTCAAGGATCATGGTTAAGATGGAAGCCAAGCCTTGATGGTGACTTGGCTCATGGAAGCCTGATAGAGTAGGCCTTTTGAACTATGGAGGATCATAGCATCATAGGATCATAAGTTTAGTGCTAGAAGCGAACCTATGTTACAGATGAGGAAACTGAGGCCAAGAGTGGTTAAGTGACTACTTACCCAAGGACACTCAGATAGTAGGTGTCAAATGCAAGATTTGTAAATGGGTCCAAATCCAAATCCATTGGTCTTTTCACTATGTCATGCTGCCTCTCTTGGCTTACTGGATCCTCTTTCTATCTCCAATGCTTAAGTAAGTAATATATAACTATTTTATTATAATGAAAGAATGAATGAATAAAAAATCATTAGTTAAGCATTTACTACATGCAAAGCATTAGAGATATTAATGGAAAATAAGACAGTTCCTGATTTCAAGGGGCTCACATCCATCTTAGCACAGGATGGGAACATAGTAGGTGCTTAAAAATGCAAGCTGATTAATTGATCCTAATAAGGGAGACAAAACATGATGTGGTGATTCAGAAGTCTTTGATTTTGGAATGGGTCAAATTTTACTGTTATTTCTCCATTAGGAACAACGATCATTTCTGACAGTCATCTATTAGTCACTTTGTTGTCTAGTCATTCCAGTCGTGTCTGATTCTACATGACTCCATTTGTTTTTTTTTTTTAGTAAAGCTACAGGAGTGGTTTGTCATTTCTTTCTTCAGCTCATTTTATGGAGGAGGACAGTGAGGCAAACAGGATGAAGTGACTTGCCCAGGTCACACAGCTAGTAAGAGTTAGAGGCTGGATTTGAACTCAGGAAGAGGAGTCTTCTTGACTCCAGACCTGGCACCCTGTCCACTGTATCATCTGTTATTAGTCGCTTTAGTCATCGACAAGAAGAGGCAAAAGTCCCTTTTATAACTGTCAAACATTTCAGCATGCATGTTACATGGCACAAGTAACCTTTTGTCTCTGGTCCTCAGTTTCCTCATCTCTAAAATGATAGGGTTTGCCAACAGCAACAGAGCTGATTAAGGTGGGGGAAGGGAGCATGGCATAGATGCCAACACTCAGGCAGAAATAGGATGTGAGACAGACGGTAATCTTGCCAGCCTCTGCTGCTCTCTGCTTAATTTCCCAATGTTGGACCATTGGGATGAGTCCCTTTGCCACTTCCAACCTGGCCTCTGGGATTTGGTCATTCCTCCCTCACCCTGACTCCCAAGCACTGACATGACTTGGAATGGCATCCTACTTAGAATGTGACCTGGACCACACTCTCCTTTCCCAGGAGGAGCCTTTGCCTCCATTGTGTTAGATGCCGTCAATACCTCAACTTGTTGGGGATGATATGGAGAGAATTCCTGTTCAGGTATGAGTAGACTGAGTTTTCTCTGAGGTTCCATCCAATTCTACACTTCAGTGAATGTGTAACCTGTTCTGGGGAGTTATCTTCGTGTTCTCCTCCCCAGGAAGTAGGAATTCAACAGCATTTAATTAGATAACCACGAAACATCTTCCCATCTCTACTGTTCTCTTAGTCTATAGAGATTTTTGGCTCACCGTGCATTTATTTCCCCAGGTCCAAAGCACACCATAACAATAACAGTAATTAACCTGACTTACATTCTAGAATGCTTCCTAATCTGGACATGCTGTATTTTGGTGTTGTCTTTACTGAGAGTGATAGGACATAGATAAGCGCTTTTCATCATCTTACATATGTTGTACTTCTGCCTCATTCTCTCTCCAGCCTTCCCTCCTGAAGACACCCTCCCCTTACCCCTCTCCTTAATTCTCCATTGGAGTCATATTCATGCCTGCTTTGAAGACAGTTTGCCCTGGAAAGGAGACTTTAAAGAAAGTCAGTTGTTGTGGAGGGAAAAGAAGTCAGAAGACCTGGACTCCCAACTCTGGAGTTCACCTCATTGCTTGCAGTGTGTGTTGTTGTGAACAAGTCACTTAATCAGTTTCCGCATCTGTCAGTCATTCATTCAATAATCATTTATTAAGCATTTACTATGTGTCAGGTAAGGGCAGCTAGGGGCACAGTGGATAGAACAGTGGACTTAGAATCAGGAAGACTAATCTTCATCATAAGCTGGAGAAGGAAATGGCAAACTACTTCAATATCTCTACTAAGAAAACTCCAAATGGGGTCACAAAGAATTGGACACTACTGAAACAACTGAACAAAACAAGATGACCCGTAGATTTTATGGCAATAATAAAAAACCAAATAATTTACTATTTTCTTCTCCAATCCATTTTACAGATGAGGAAACTGAGGCAAACAGGGTTAAGTGACTCACCCAGGGTCACACAGCTAGTAAGTGTCTGAGGCCAGATTTGAATTCGTGAAGATGAGTCTCCTTGACTGGAGTCAGTACTCTATCCACTGTGCAACCTAGCTGCCCTGGATTATCTTAGAATTGCCCTATTATCACAGATCCTCCTGTTTTGGAAAATGGGCCACTTGCTGTTGAGGGAGGTATCAAGTAGGGGAATGCAGAAGACCAAAGAAAGAGGGAAAATATAAAATCCACCTTTCTGCACACTGGCACATAGGGGAAAAAAACCGTAGAGACACACTACATGAGGAAAACTCAGCAAACACAGCCCTGGAGCCAGAGGCTCACCCGGGCTTGAATCTCACCCCACTAACAATCAAATTGAGCAAAGGGCAACATGGCTGAATTTAATCTTATTTTATCCAGATGCATCAGTTTCTTCTTGTCCTTTCCAGTTATGCCACATGCCCATAAAACAGTAATGACAGCAAAACGCACCTCGGCTGTGCTGCTCTGCTGCTCCTCCTAGCCATAGCGCTGACACGGCTTGAGTGTTCATACTGTCCTGGGGACATGCAGGTTGTAACTTGGTGCTTTGGCCAAAATGGACTCTCCTCTGTCTCCCATATGGGTCTTCTGCTTTCCAGCCCCTACACCTGCTCTCATGCTGTTGTTCTCTTTCCCTACAATGCCTTCCTTCATTCTCTCTGCCTATAGATTTCCTAGCCAATTCAAATGCAATCTCCTTCATGAAAGACTTGGCTTAGCAAACAGGATTTGAACACAGCTCTTACATACTCCAAGGAGAGCCCTCTATTCAGTACATCATGCTTACACTCTGCATATTTTGTTGTTCAGTTGTTTTTCAGTTGTGTCCAAGTCTTCCTGACGTCATTTGGGGTTTTCTTGACAAAGATACTGGAATGATTCGCTATTTCCTTCTCCAGCTCATTTGACAGATAAGGAAACTGAGGCAAGCAAGGTTAAATGATTTGCCCAGGGTCACATAGCTAGTAAGTAACTGAGACCAGATTTGAGCTCAGGTTGAAGAGTATTCCTTACTCCACGCCTGACACTCTCTCCATTTCACCACCTAGATGCTTAGTCTGTATACTGTAAGTATTTAATACATGTATGTATTAAATATTCTTTACATAGTAGGTATTTAATACATAATTATTAATCATAATTACATTTATATAATGCCCATATAACAATTACATTTATATAGTGCATTTAGAGTTTGCCCTGGTTTTCAATTTCAATTTCAAATGTCTTCAACATTTTCAATCTTCTATAAAAACCTTTGGAGTAGATACTACCTATCACAATTTTACAAATGAGAAAATTACAATGAGGAAATTGAGACTCAGAGAAGTCTTGCCTAGAGTCACACAGCTAGAGAGAGGGAGGATTTGAACTTGGGACTCACTTGATATCTAATCTAGAATCCTTACCTTACTACTAACTAATTAACTAACCAAGAATCCGAGCTATGGAATCAAGGAAGTCCAATTCTAAGCTCAAGAACACCAGGGACACAGATCTAAATATAAAAATAGAGACGAAGAAATAGCAAGTCCTGGAACTTTGTTGCTGTCCTTTCTTAATTAGGAAAGTTTTACATGTAGTTGTTGAATTGAATCGACTTTGGCACCTGGGCTAATTGAAACTCTAATGCCTATAAATAGTGATAGAGTAGACCATGGGAAGATAGAACTAGGCTTACCTGAAGAAGAGCAATCCAGAGAAGTCATCTGTGCAGTGGAGGCAGCTGGTCACGGGGTAGATATAGTACTGGGCCTGGAGTGAGGGAGATCTGAGCTCAAATACACATTCAGACAATTACTAGCCATGTGACCCTCAGCAAGTCACTTGACCTCCCTCTGCAAAATGGGGTTAAAAGTAGCACCTATCTCCCAGGCTTGTCATGAGGATCAAATAGGGTAATATTTATGAAGTACTTGGCATAGTAGGTGGCACGTGGTAGGTGCTTAATAAATATTTATTTCCTTTCTTTTTAAATAAATTTATGTGAGACATTCTTAGTACACGGTTGAAGAGTGTGTGGGAGGCCCCTGAATGAACTGAATGTTCCTCCAGTATGAATACTTTTCAAAAATCAATATATTTTATTGATAAGTTTTACCTTTGCAGACTATTCTTTCCAAAGTTATTAATGATCTCTTAATTGCCTAATCTGGTGGTCTTTCTCAGTCCTTAAGTTTTTGTTTTTATTCAGTCGTTTTTCAGTCGTGTCTGACTCTTCATGACCCCATTTGGGGTTTTCTTGGCAAAGATACTGGAGTGGTTTGCCATTTCTTTCTCCAGCTCATTTTACACATGAGGAAATTGAGGTAAACAGGGTGAAGTGACTTGCCCAGGGTCACACAACTAGTTAGTGTCTGAGGCCAGATATGAAGTCAGGGAGATGAGTCTTTCTGGTTCCAGGCCCAGCAGTTTCTGCGCTATGGTGACACCTAACTATCCAGTCCTTAAGCTCTCTGCTGCATTTGACACTGTTAACCACCTTCTCCTCATGGATGCTCTCTCTTCTTTGGATTTTTGTGACACCTCTGGTTTTTCACGTTGCTTCCCTTGTCTAATCACTCCTCAGTGTCCATTTTCTGGCTCATCACTTTCTCCCTAACTCTGTCCCATGGAATTCCTCTCTTCCTTTAAGGTGCAGCTCAAGCAACATCATCTGCATGAAGTTTTTCTTGATCTCCCCAACTAGCAGCATCCTTCTGTGTGTGTGTCTGTGTATATATACACACATATGTATATGCATGCATGTATATGTATCTATACATGTATACATATATACATATGTGCATTAATTCACTTCTTATTTTTGCTGTATACATTTTTTGCTTATACTTACCTCTCCTCACTAGAGTATAAATGTTCTATGAAGTAGGGTTTGAGTCATTCTTTGTACTTATCTTCCCAGCACTTATCACAGTGCCAGACTTAAGAAATACTTGTTGAAGGCAGATTTCAGAAAAAACCATGGAAAGACTTGCGTGAACTGATGCACAGTGAAATGAGCAGAACCAGGAGAAAATTGTACACAGTATCAGCAACATTGTGGGATGATCAATTATGAATGACTTAGCTCTTCTCAGCAACACAATGGTCCAAGACAAGTAGAAAGAACTCATTAAGGAAAATGTTTTCCACATCCAGATAAAGAACTGATAGACTCTGAATGCAGATCCACACGTACTTTTTTTCACTTTCTTTATTCTTTTTCATGTTATTTTTTCCTTTTCATCTATTTCTTCTCTCATGATGGTGACTAATATGGAAAGATATTTTACATGATAGCACATGTATAACCTATATCAAATTGCCCACCATTTTAGGAAGAGGGGAGGGGAGGAGGGAGGGAGAAAACTTTGGAAATCAAAATATTGTAAAAATGAATACTCAAAATTTTCTTGAAATGTAATTGGGAAAAACACTATTAAAATTTAAAAAAACTTAAAAATACTTGTTGGTTGGCTCATGTATCACAATCTTCTCTGGGGTGAGGAACCCCATTTTCCTCCATATTAATCTTCTTTCGTGACAAAGAATAACAATTAAAAACATTTGACACAGGGATTGGATCTGAGAACACATACAACATTCTGCCCTAGTTCTCCAACTACTCTTCTGTGTGAGGAAGGAGGAATGTTTTGTTATCTGTTCATTGGATTTTTTGGTTATTCAGAATCTCTCTTCTTTTTAGTGATCTTTTCATTTACATTGCACTGTACATTTGTACAATTATACATATGTACATTGAGGTTTTTTTTTGTGAGAATAAAACTTAAATACATTTGCTTCTAGCATCAGCGAAGCTTAGTCTCTGTATTCTCTTCTATCCTGCTCTTTGTAGATGAAAAAAAGAATTTGTGTTCAAGCATTTCAGAAAGGAGCTTCCTCAAGAATGATGAGCTCCAAAGAGAGGCACACCAAACAATAGAACCGTAGACCACAACTCAGTACCTGGCACCTAGGGATGTAAATTTGCCCAGCCTTCCACCCCTCCCCCACTCTGCCCCTAATCGTCCTGCCTTTCCCCCTTCTAGCCCAGTGCCTTGAACAGAGTGTGTGCTTTACAAAGGTTTATTGAATCAAATCGAGCCCCTTATGTCTCTCACTTAGAGTTTGCTGTTATAGAAATGCTTGTTGTTGTTGACTTATGAGCAGCAATGAAGGAAGTTAAGGTGGGAGCTTTCTGGCTGAAGAACTTCTGAAGAAGCTGCCACCACAAGGCATAGGAATCCTTAGCTACCTTTAGCACAACTGGGATGATTCTTGATCTAGCTTGGACATCCTGTTACTTGTCCAGCAGGGAACCCTACACCTGACCTCTTTCTGGCCTCTTCTCCAACTTCCACATCATGAAATCTTCTCAGCTACAACCCATGATGGATCACTAGGTGATGAGGCTTGAAAAGCAATGCATCCTGCCAAAGCTTTGGAATGACCATCACTCCAAAGCCCTGCACTAGGGATGGAAGGTCTTAGCGATTCCATGCCTTTACATCAGCATTCTAATCAGAATATTAGGGCTGTTTCATTCTACCATTTCTAAGAACAAAAATTCTCCCTTTTGAAGCGGAGAATTCCCCCCATTTTGCCTCTCTAAACTTCTTTCTTACCTTCTAATGCCCGATTAATTTTAACCATACCTGATGCATTAAACAAAAATTCATTCTCTCCCCATTCCATCTCTCTCCATGTCTCCCTTCTATCCAGCTAATTCCTTCCCCTTCCCAAGCCATTTTCATTTCTATCTGCCTTTTTAATAACTCTTCTATTATGGTCTGTGGAAACTTCGTATTATTTTAAGTACACTCTCCTATACTCTCTGTGTTTTCCATAAATATGTCTTCTACTTCCTTTCCATAAATGGGAGCTGGTTTTTCTATGACACTGATTCTTCCTTATTACATTCTCCAAGGTGACTGTTCCAATGACCAACTCTTCCAATGCTGTTTTCTTTGATTGGAGAGGCATCTTGATGGAATGGAAAGGGCATTGGACTAGGAGACAGGGCATGTGGGTTTTAGTACAGCTCTGTTGCTTAATAATTGTGTACCTTTGGGCAAATCTCAGTCTCAGCTTACCCATTGATAAAGACAGTATAACAATAACAATGCCAATGACACCAGGTCTCACCAGATCACAGGGCTATTTGGAAGCACATATCAGAGGGTATACAGAGAAGCACAGAGGAGCTGTCCCTGGGTAGCACCATATATTCTCCTGAGAACACAGAGATGGTGTTCAAGAATTTCTTAAGGTAGCAGTGAGCACTACACTAAAAAAAAAAAAATCAGAGCTGGGCATCATGTGTACACTGTGGGCCTAAGAGGAGAATGTAGGAGGAAGCAGAGAGAGTCACCGCTTGGGAAATAGGCTTTCTGCAAGATGTGGGGGAGAGTCAAACAATGTTTTATTACATTTGTGCTGAGTTGTAAGGGCAGGCAAGTCATTCTTCTGAAAAAGGGAAGATACAGTTTCTATCCGCTGGGATGATGCTATAAATCTTAGGCAACTGACAAAAGAAAATTTTCAAGGAACAATACTGGGAAACAGTTGACCCACAGTCCTTCTTGGTGCCCAGATAGCAGAGATCACAAAATCAAATACTTTTGGAGGAGGAAAGCACCTCAGAGAATCCAGAGTCCTGTCTCTGGTTGAAAAAGATTTCCCACTAATAATCCCTAGCACGTAGTCATTTGGCCTCTACTTGAAGACCCCCAGTGAGGAGGGTCCCACTGGAGGCTTCCTGTTCTACTTTTGGACAATTCTGTTTGGATAGTCTTCCTTACCTTACTAACTTAGCCTCTTTGCAACTAATATTCATTATTTCTAGGTCTGACTGATAAGGCTAAGCAGAATAATAATGATAATTGCTAGCATTTATGGAATGCTTTAAGGTTTACATATATGAACACTTTTGTTCCTCAAAGCAGTTCTAAGAGGTAGGTGATATTATTATCATCCTCATTTTAGAGATGAAGAAACTGGGACTGGAAAAGGTTGAGTGACTTGCCCAGGGTAACACAGCTAACAACCACAACAAACAACATTTACATAGCACTTACTATGTGTGAGGCGCTATGTTAAGTGCTTTATAAATATTTTCTCTGTTGGTCCTCCCAACAACCCTGGTTGGTAGGTTCTATTATTATGCCCATTTTAAGTTAAGGAAAGTGAGGCAAACAGGTTAAGTGACTTGCTCAGGGTCACACAGCTAGTCAGTGTTAAGTGTAATGTCTCTTGCTTATTATGATAACCTTTTAGGTATTGAAGACAGCTATTCCTGTATGTCTCATTTAAGTTTTCTCTTCTCCCTGTTAAATACCTTCAGTTCCTTCAACTAGTCCTTCCATGATATTTGAAGCCCTTCAGCATTCTGCTCGCCCTCCTCTAGACTCTTTCCAGCTTGTCAATATTATTCCTATGTGGTGGTGTTCAGAACACAATACTCTGGATATGGCCAGAGTATAGAGCATCTATCGCTCCCTTATAATAATAGCCAGCTCTTTTTTTATCCTCAGAATGACCCTGGTGGTAGATGCAATGATTATCCCCATGTTACAGATGAGGTCTGAGAGGTTAAGTGACTTACCTATGGTCACACAGCTAGTGAGTG
Organism: Phascolarctos cinereus; assembly: GCF_003287225.1. Lineage (NCBI taxonomy): Eukaryota > Metazoa > Chordata > Mammalia > Diprotodontia > Phascolarctidae > Phascolarctos > Phascolarctos cinereus. Next base: position 323,176,612 of record NW_027555847.1, read on the forward strand.
CCTGGGGAGCAATTTGAACTCAGGTCTTCCTGACTCTAGTCTAGGGTTCTATCCATTGGGCTACCAACTGCCATATTCAAGAAGCCTCAGATCTTCCTTAGTTTCCATTTCTTAATAAGTTTGCAGCTCACTAAAACTCCCAGATCCCTTTTTAGACAATCTTAAAGTACTCCTGCCCCACCTTGAAATTGAGAAGCTGATTTTTTTGAGCCCATGTTTCAGATAGCTATCCCTATTAAAGCTTCATATCATTAGATTTGGCTTAATATTTTAGATTCTTTTTGAATCTAACTCTGCCACTCAGCTTTCTGTCATCTAAAAATCTGATATGCATGCTACCTGTACCTTAATCAAGGTCATTGATAAAAAAGTGAAATAGTATAGAGCCAAGAATTAATCCCTGGGACACTCCAGTGAAGACTTTCCCCCCCCCACCCCCCATTTTACTTTCTTTTGCCTTCTCCCTCTCCATCTCTCTCCATTAACTGAGCCATTAGTGATTAGTCTTTGGGTCTGTCCAACCAATCTTTACCAGGTTCACCTAATCTTTTTCATAATAATAGCATGAGAAACTTTATCAAACACTTTACTAAAATCTAGGTAAATCCTATCTGTTGTAGACTCCTTATCTACAAGCTAAATAACTCTGTTAGGAAATAAGACTAGTCTGTTTTTGCCAAAGTCATACTGGTTCTTCGGGATCACTGCTTCCTCTACTCGGGGTTCACTAAGCATCCCTTTAAAAATACATTCTACAATATTGCCAGGAATCAAAGTCAAGCTCAATGGCCTTTAATTAGCAGGCTCCACTTTCTTCCCTTTTGAGACAATATTTGCAGTCTATTACCAATGAAGTCAATGTGAGAAGTGAAAAGGTGACACACAAGAAACCATTCAGAGAAAAAAAGTCTAGCGAGAGTGATGACCACCAGATGGACAATCTGAGTGCTACATTGGGCATCACCAACTGGGAAAAGACCCAGAGAAAGGCCTCCAGCCCAAAGGGTACCTATGCTGTGAAGCAGTCAAGGAAAGGCAAGGATAAGACCTGCTCAGAGAAGAGGCTGTGCGCAGCTTGTGCTCTATACTGTTGGAGGGAGTATCCTTCAACCAATCATCACTTTGGGATCACAGACTAGATCGGAGACCAATGGGATGATAGAGCAGTTAAAATGTAGAAGAACACATTTTTTTGACCTGGCTTATGATATAATTGGTATAGGGAACTTCCATGATAAAGCTCTTTCTACCAGTGAAGATTGGAATCTGCTCTTCAAATTAGTCTTAGAAAGTTGCCTTGGGTTGCAGAAAAGCTAGGTGGACTTGAACCCAGGTCTTTTTGACTTTGAAGAGGATTCTAGCCACCATAACACACTGCCTTATAGTATTCATATGCATATACATATTCATATGCATGTACCTATACATACATATACATATACATGTACATATGTTTATACATACATACATATATATAAACATATTCATATGCATGTACCTATACATACATATACATATACATGTACATATGTTTATACATACATACATATATATATATATATATATATATATATACACACACACACACACACATTTATGTGCAATCCATCTCCAAATGGGAAATTATTCTTCATTGAAGAGAAATACTTTTCTGCAGCCAGAGGCATGCCTCTGCAAAGCAATAAGCCTATAATGTGGTCATACATTCACAATCAGATTTGCTCACAGTTAAAGAAGACTTGTGTTGACCTCTGATTGGCCAGTGTCACAACAAAGACTAGATAGGATTTCCTTTACCACCTTTCCAGCTCTAAGAGGAGAGGACAACTGGGCTGCCCATACAAATGCCTCCAAACAAGTTGGAGCACAGCTTTCCTGTTAATGTGGGGGTATCTGCCAGCCAATCAAATACCTAATAATTTTTAAAATAATTTGTGGTGCATGAAGGGAAGAAACAGTTTGTGCCTGAATAAAATAGCATTTGTTGATCCAGTTCCAGATTCTGTCCTTGGCCTGTGTTAAATAAACTCCGGTTAAATTCCAGCTCAAAGGAGCCTGTCATATGGAGAAAAGTTATTGATAGAACAGGGACCTTCTCACCTCTGCAGAATGAGATCACAAATTCTATCTCTTTTCATTGCCAAGGCACAGGGAAAGAAACTTAGATGGGCTCAAATCGCAAGGAGCCTGTGCTGTAGAGAGGCCCAAGAAGCCAGACCAGATGTAGTAGAACAGGCCTGTTGTCCTGTCTGCTAGGGAGGCTGAGAATGCTGGGTTTTTTGAGTTCATGAATTTTAAGCTGCAGTAGGGTTAAGTTTTCTGGACTAAGATTGACAATGATATAGTGAACCCCAGGGAGTGAGGGGGAGCTACTCAGTTGCCTAAGGAGGGATTGAGTTGACCTGGCTCAGAAACAGAGTGGGGCAAAGCTTTTGTGTCTATTAGCAGTGGGGTTGGGTCTGTGAATGGCCACTGCACTTCTAGCTTGGATGAGATAGAGAGATCCAGTCTCAAAACAAACAAATAAAAGAGAGGTCAAAGAAGAGCAAGAGTGGAAAGTCCTGGATTTGGAGGCAGAGGTCCTGAGTTCAAATCTCACCTTTGACACTTACTCCCTGTATGACTGTGGACAAGTCACTTAAACTCCTTGTGCCTCAGTTTTCTCATATGACTGGAAGACTTGGAGAAGCTGATGCAGAGGAAAATCAATGTTACCGGGAGAACAATTTGTACTGTGACCACAAAATTTTAAAGAAAATAGCTTTGAAACGATCAACTAATTAATGCAATCATCAACCATGTCTTTAGAGGACCAGTGATGAAGGACCAATGCTACCCAGTGCCTGACAGAGAAAGAACTGATGGACTTGTGATGCCAAAGAAGCTTGCACAGACAGTTTGGTGGCAGGGCGAATAGCACATTGGACCTGGTGTCAGATAGGCTTGAATAAATCTGACCTTAGATATTTAATAGCTGTGTGACCCTGGACAAGGCACTTAAACCCTGTTTGACCCAGTTTCCTCATCTGCCAAATGGGCTTAATCATATCACCTACCTCACAGGGTTATTGTGAGGATCAAATGAGATTACATGAGTAAACGCTTTGGAAACTTTCAAGCACTTTTATAATAATAACTAATGCCCACTATGTGCCACTATTAAGTCCAGGGTCACACAGCTAATAACTATCTGAGAACAAATTGAACCCAGATCTTCCTGAGTTCAAGTGGATTGGGGTATCTATAATGGATATTCACAATTGCAGGCACAATCTTCTTTTTTACTGTTATTTTTGCATGCAGAAATTCTCATGTTAATTAGTGTTTGTCAAGCATGGAATAGCAAAAAACAGAATTATTTAAAATAATTTTTAAAAATAAAATAAGATAAAGGAGTTGGGCTCCATAGCTTCTGACCTCAGAATGACCTCAGAAACTCTATGATCTTATAATTTGAGTATAGTGGAAAGAGCCCTGGACTTGGAGCCAAACTATCTGGTTTTCCTCCTTCCTTCCTTCCTTCCTTCCTTCCTTCCTTCCTTCCTTCCTTGCTTCCTTTTTTCTTTCTTTCTTTCTTTCTTTCTTTCTTTCTTTCTTTCTTTCTTTCTTTCTTTCTTTCTTTCTTTCTTCCTTCCTTCCTTCCTCCCTCCCTCTCCCTTTCTCTCCCTCCAGGTCTTTTTTTCTTTCTTCTTTCCTTCCTTCTTTTCCCTTCCTTTTTCTTTTTCTCTTTCTTTCTTTCTTTCTTTCTTTCTTTCTTTCTTTCTTTCTTTCTTTCTTTCTTTCTTTCTTCTTTCCTCCCTCTCCCTTTTTCTCCCTCCAGGTCTTTCTGTCTTTCTTCTTTCCTTCCTTCTTTTCCCTTCTTTTCTCTCTCTCTGTCTCTCTCTGTCTCGCTCCCTCTCTGTCTTTCTTCCTCTTTCTTTTTTCTTCCTTCCTTCCTTCCTTTCTCCCTCTCTCTCCTCTCCCTCCCTTCCTCCTTCTCTCTCTCTCTCTCTCTCTCTCTCTCTCTCTCTCTCTTTCTTTCTTTCCTTGTCTTCAAGGTGTATGTGCATGTATATGTGTGTTCCCATTTCTACTCAAAAGCAATAGAGTTCTTAGGCACCCCCTTCCACCCCAAAACACATATATAGAAAAACCTGCAGTGAGAAAGTCCTGGTAGAGGCTGCAGGTAACAGATAGGCTTAGGCCCCTCTTAGCCAAAGCTTATCTTGATAGACAGGGATGCAGGCACTGGTTCTACAGAAGAAGGCTGCTGTCCTAAGGTCCTGCTACTTCTACCTCACCTCCTGAAAATACAGCTCAGTCCTCCGGTGATCTGGTTAGAGGGTAGGCCATCTTTCCAAATGACCAGTAACAAAATTTGAGGCTGGAGCCTGAGGAGCCTCATGTGTTCGGCACCATAGAAAGAGGAGAAAGGAAGAAAGTGACCACAGCAGGTAGTTTTACAGTTTTGGTGTCCTGAATAAATAGAGATGCTGCCCTTGATTTGCTCTTCCCCCACCCCTATCCCCCCAAGTATTCCATGTTCTTCTGTTCCTAAAAACGAGTTAGAGAATCTTTTGAGGCAATAAGCCCAGTAGGGTCCATAGACTCAAGAGAAAAAGCACTTATACTTGTAGGGAATCATAAGGCCCTGGCGAATAGGGTTTTAGGGATGGAAGAGATCTTAGGATGACATTCTAGAGTTAAAAGAGAGCTTAGAGGTCATCCAGTTTAACCCATTTTGTGGGTCAGGCTTAGAGCAGCAAAATGGCTCACTCAAAGTTATAGAAGCATTTAGCGGCAGAGCCTGAATTTGAACCCACCTCCTTCCTATGATTTCAAATCAAATGCCTTTTTGATGTCACCACAAAGCCTCTTTCCAGAGTCACTTGAGAGCACTACCAAGATAGGGTCACTTTAAGAGGCCAAGCATCATCAAATGTGATTTTTAGGAAGTGATCCTAGGCATCATCTAATCCAAACTCTTCATTTGGTGGGGAAACTGAGGCCCCTGCAGAGGAGGTAAGTTCTTAGGATCAGAGGATCATAGGTTAGAGCTGAAAGATTGTCTAGTCCAACCCTCTGTTCTTACAGATAAGGAGACTGAGGCCCAGGGAAGTCATGTGATTTGCCTTAGGTTATATAGTTAGCAAATAACCAAGACAGGGTTCTAGCTCAACGTCTTCTTGTTCCAGATCTATTATTCTTTCCAGAGAATTGGTCCCAGTATTAGATAGCAAATGGCCTGGCCTGGAGAAATGCTTCCAGAACACAAAGCCCGACTTCTGCATATATAGGGACTTTCATAATTATCTCATGAGAACACAGCTACCGAGGGATGCAGTTGTTATTATCTCCATGCAGGAGTGGAAAGATTTTGTACAGATTCTCTGCATTCTGGCTACTTCAGAAATTCCCCCTACATTGTGACCTGTTTCTAGAATGTCTCCCAGTTCATGTACACCTGCTGAAATCTTCCCTATCCTGCAACACCCAGATTGAGGGCCACTTTCTCCATGAAGCTGTCCATAATCTTCACCCTCCCCACCTCCCAACCAAACCAGAAATTACCTTTCCTTTCTCAAGCTTCTGTAGCACTTCGTGCCTTTCATTTAATTGAACTGGGGAGGAAGTGTGGGAGGGAATAATAGGACAAAGTCCCTAAGAGCCCCCAAATCCTTGGGTTCTGGCAGCAAAAGTGGCCACAAAACACAAGCAGCCTGTGCCTGGCACTTTGCCAGAATAGGAAAAGAGTTTTAGGACTCTGTCAAAGAGCAGTGAGGTAAGTGGAATACATAGTCGCTCTGTTTTCTTCTCTCCTTTTCCTTTCCCTTCTCCTTTCCCTGCCCTTCTCCCTTCCTTTCCTTCTCCCTTCGATCTTCTACCTTCCCTCCCCTTTCTTTCTCTCCTCTCCCCTCTCCTTCCCTTCCCTTCCCATCTTTTCTTTTCCCTCTTCTTTTTCCATTCCAATTCCCTTTCTTTTCTTTTCCTTTGTATCTCATTCCACTTAGATGGGTATCTTCAAGGAACAAGGAATATGATGCCTTAACCTCATGCACAACTAACCACTTTCTTCATAACCCCAAGTGTCATTATTTCAAGCAAAGTGAGCTAACTGAAAAGGCAAGATTCTCAAAGCTCATTACAAACTGGCACGGTGCTCCTAAGACTTCAGCCTAACTGAATCCAGCTGAATACTCATCCGTCTTTCTCCAATTTCAAAATCTGACTGCTCTATAATAGGGGTAGTAATCTATTTGTTTAAAATAAACTCATTATCTTATTTCCTCAGAAAGCCCCACAGGATCTCAAAGCCTAGACTTCTTCTAATCAGAACTGGGGGCACAAGCCAAGTAGAAGTGGGCTCTCAGGGGCCACTACCCCTGAGTACTTTCTTTCACTTTGTCTTACAGCTCAGGAAAACAAGTCACCAGCTTCCCTGTGCTCAAAGTACACAGCAAGATGTTAACAGACCAGCAACTGAACCACCCACCTGAAAGGCTGCTTAGGAGTTAGTTTGAATGTAGGAGTCAGATCTCTAAATATAACTTTGAAAGCATCCTTCATCATCATTCCTCTGGATCCCTGCTTCTCTCCTTCATAAAAATAATAATAAAACTCTGAGCTCTGTTCTTTCTGCCCTTCCTGTGGGGGCAGCTTGTTCTCCAGATCCACAGGGGACAAAGTGTCTTCTGTCTTTCTCCCAAGAGCTCCTTTTGTAAAAAATCCAGTCTTCTCCACCCAGGACCTGCATCCAAGACCACCCAACAGAGGCCTGTCTCTCGGGACGTGGAACAAAGCAGATACTTCTTGAGAATCATCAGTGAGGCACAGTGGAGAGAGTTCTGAACATGGAGTGAAGAAAACCTAGATTTGAATTGCACCTCTGACACTGTGTCACCTTGGGGGAAGTCATTCGATCTCCCTAGACCTCAGTTTCCACATCTGAAAAATGAAGAGTTCAGACTAGATGACTTCTAAGTTTTCTTCTAGCTCTAAGCCTATGATTCTATGATTGGTTCTGTGAACAGAGGTGGGCACTGCTAGGCTCATAGAACACTTATTTGACACTGACTGTAATTGTTTTTCTGTGCAAGGTGCTGGAGATATGGTAATAAAAAATTAAAAAAACAGTTCCCACCCTCAAGGAACTTACATATGGATTTACAGAACAGGAGGAGCGAACTAATGATTATAAAATGAAGGAGTTGGATTGATGACCTAGAAGGACCCTATCCTAACACAAGTCCTATCCTCCCTCCAGTTTTTGGTAAAAGGGATATTGAAGAAAGCATATTAACTGAAGGAGAGGGCTTTTCTTCAAAACTACATCTCTTTTACAGAAATGGATAACTCTGATCCATGTTTCCTTACCTCTTCCTTCCAAGGGTGTTACTAGGCAGAGATACTAGTTTCTTTTCTTGAGGCAATCAGGGTTAAGTGACTTGCCCAGGTTCACACAACTAGTAAAGTGTCTGAGGCCAAATTTGAACTCAGGTCCTCTAGATGCCAGGGCCATTGTTTTGTCCTCTGTACTACCTAGCTGTCCCTGAGATACTAGTTTCTTACAGATCATTTCTGTTAGCCTAGCAACTATGGGTATACTTTCCAAGAAGTGTTACCTGGTACCCAATCTGAAGCCCTTTATTAGGAGCTGGCACCCAAAGATGGCATACAGGCTGATTTTCAGCATCAGGAAGGCTAGGCACTGAAGTCTTGGGTGAGTCCCTCTCCCTAGCTCAAGAGAGATGTCCTCTTTCCACCCCAAGATTGGTGCTTAAGACACACCAAAGTTGGCCTTCCACCATAGCCCACAGCCCTGTATCCTGAGTAGCCAGAAGAACAGAAATGAAAACATTGGTTCACCACTTTTTAAAGACTGCAGACCCTTGCGGAGACAATGTAATGACTCACAGTTGTCTTGTAGACTGAGTAGAGGGGGGCAGAGACTTACTTTTCTTGTCTTCTTCCATAACTGGAAGGTTCTTAGCTGAGGCCTTCGCAAATGCACTGGGAAGAATTCACAATTCTCCCTTGGAGGCCCTGGTAAACCCAAAATAGCTCCTGAGCATTCTGTAGGTAGCCACCAGTCAACCCAATGGGTTAGCATCTTTCTCTGGCTTGCACAAAATTTGAATAATTACCACCACTATCCTTCATTTCTCTCCGGACCTCATTCTTGACTCTCTAGATATGTCTTCATTATTCCCTAGCAGTCTTCTCACCCTGGAACATCTCTTCCCCCCATGACTCCTTTTCTGATTACTCTCAGACTCTCAATTTTAAAGCAGGGTCTAGGCTCCCACTTTTACTCTACTAGGCAAGCCAGCTTAGCTGAAGCATCAAAAGCACTCTAAGGACTATTCCACTTGACTTGCAGCTGAAACCACCCCTGGGTTGTGCTCCCAATGAGAATGTAAGCTAGTAGAGAGCAAGGACTGTTAACTATTTGTATCCTCAGCACAGGGCTTTGTACATAGTAAGTGTTTGCTTGATACTTCACTCATTCATATATTATTATTTTTTGGTGAGGCAATTGGGGTTAAGTGACTTGCCCAGGGTCACGCAGCTAGTAAGTGTTATGTGTCTGAGGCCAGATTTGAACTCAGGTCCTCCTGACTCCAGGGTCAGTGCTCTATCCACTGCCACCTCGCTGCCTCTCATTCACATGTTATTGTTGTTCAGTCACTCAGTCGTATCTGACTTTTTATGACTGTGGACCATAACACCCCAATATTGTCCATGGTGTTTTCTTGGCAAAGATACTGGAGTGGTTTGTCATTTTTTGCTTCGGTAGATTAAGGCAAACAGAGGTTAACTGACTTGCCCAGAGTCACACAGCTAGTAAGTGTCTGAGGCTGGATGTGAACTCAGGTCTTCCTGACTACAGGTCCAGTGTTCTATCCACTAAGTTACCTAGCTGTTTCCTCAATAAAAAATACATGCATGTATTCCTTCCTTCCTTCCTTCCTTCCTTCCTTCCTTCCTTCCTTCCTGGCTTTATTCGTGACTCTCTGGCCTCCTTGTGGGGATACCTTCTCTCTCTCTCCTCTCACTCTCGGCTTCATTTTATATGTTGTCTTCCACCATTAGAATGGAAGCTTTTCAAGGACAGGGGCTGTCTTTTCATTTCTATCTGTATTCCCAGCTCTTAGGAAAAAAAAGCCTGGAAAAAAAAGTAAGCACTTAATAAATGCTATTGACTTGACTTGACCTAATGTCTACCTTTCACTCAATGAATTTAAGAAAGAACAGCTACTTACTACTCCTGCAGATGGGCCTAGGACTACTCAATTGTTTTAACCCAACCTCTCTTCCTCACAAACACTTCCTATTTCAGATGCCTCCAAATGTGATGCCTAGCAATCTGTGGTCAAGTTGAGTTGTTTATGTGACTGCAACTGACTGTTAAAGGTTAGTCCCTAGAGGAGGGAAGCAGCAGGACATAATGAATAGAAGGATGGCCCTAGAGTCAGGAAGACCTGGGTTGAAGTACTTCCTCTGACACATACTAGAAATTTGATTCTGGGCAAGTCACTCAATTTCTCAGGGTTCCAGGTGACTCTTTAGGTCTATTAAAATACAATCAAGGGGCAGCTAGGTGGCTCAGCGGATAGAGCACCAGCCCTGGAGTCAGGAGGATCCGAGTTCAAATCCGGCTTCAGACCAAACACTTACAAGCTGCGTGACTCTGGGCAAGTCACTTAACCCAAATTGCCCCACAAAAAATGATAAAAAAAAAATACAATCACATTGTTAATCTCCCTATTATGGAGAAGCATAGGCCTCTGGGGGAAAATCTTCAGAGGCAACTTGCTACAGTGGATAGAGTCCAGGGGCTTGGCTTAAGGGAGAACTGTGCTTTTGATCCTTACATGGCAGAAGACTTAGGGTCTTCAGCACTCACTAACAGTGTCACTCTGGGTAAGACAATGAACCTCTGTATAAAGAGCCTTACATACATATTAAGATCATAGATGGATAGGTGGGAGAGAACATAGAAGTCATCTTGTCAACCCCCCTGGCTGTGCAGTTGAGCACAGGTTAAGTGACTTTCCCAGTTTCTGGGATGGTCCGTTGCCCCAGAGACTCTGAGGCACGGGGTGTTTAGCCAAGGTGGCCACTCCCAGAGCTCCCAGTTGCTCCCTGTCTGGGAGAGCCCCGCATCTGCTTGCTTTGTTTCTTTTCAGCCTTCTACACAAGCCTCATTAGCAAGAGAGAAGGAGGCAGGAGTTAAGCTTAGAATGTCCTCTTTCAAGCCTCCACCCTGGCTTTACCGCTCAGGTGTTGGTGTGGATGGGCGGCAGACTCTGGCACCCTGTTCTTCCTTACTTACTCTGCTCTTTAAAGGAAACCTTTGGCTTAGAACCCCCAGAAGTGATTGCATCATTCTCTTCTCACTATAAGGTCAGATCTTCAATTTGTATTTTCTCTCAGGAAGACCAATGAATATTCAGTTCACAGTTCCTTTCCTTCAGATAACCCCTAGCCCTTCCATTCCCTGAGTGGTGTTAATAATGTACCTTCCCGTTTATAGAGGGGAGAAGAGCCTCCTCAAGCCTTCTTTCCCCTGTTCTTGTACAGAGCCTTAACTAATGCCGGGCAACCATGACATTATCTCAGGGCACCAAAATTTAAAGGGTGCAAAAATGTCAAATGATGATTTTTTAAGAAGACCGTGCAATTTAAAATTTTATTACATTTATATATTGGCAGCATTTTTACTCCTTCAGCAACTAGAAACTAGTTAGCAAGAATAATTTTAAGCTAGAAAGCTTCCAAATGGTAAGCTTTCTTGACCCACCCCCTTACCCATTATCACCCATCAGGTGAGCTATTCTTCTCTAGGCCTCTGCCTCCCCACCAGAGACCTTGTAATTGCCTCCTTGAAGGCAGAAACCACTTCATTTTTGTCCTTGTCTTTTCAGCACCTAGGACAGTGTTTGACACACAGTAGGCACTTAACTGATGCTTTTTGATAGACAGATTGAGTTCTCCCTTCAGTTGGTTTGAGGACTCATTTAGTGTTGCTTACCCCAAGAACCAAAATTGGTAGTTATGGCTCTGCTCCAGTGACCAGTAGTCTTTTTTTCAGAGAACTTGGTTATGTTTCTTGCACTAGGTGTGGTCTAGCAAACTTCCTGCTGGGGAGTGGATACTATATGAGGGACAGAGTTACTGCTCATTCACAGCAGGGCCAGACTCCCGGCAGGGATTTCAGGACCCTGGGTAATGAGGAGAAGTCTCTGGCAGGTATAAGTAAGGGAGACAGATAGAATTCTCTCCCAATTCTCCCTGCCCAAGTCAGCAGTCAGGTGCAGATAGTTCCAAAGAATATTAAAAGACATTTCAGTGGCTTTAGGACAAACCACTTTCATCCACTTTTTCTTTGTGGGGAAACCAGAAGATTCAGGTCGGATTGTTCCATCACTAGATATAAGCTTGTGGCTATTGACTACTTTATGACTTCCGTTAAAACTGGCTTACTATGTTGGAGGCTATTTTCCTTTTTCGGTGGAATTTAAAGATCACCCAGCAATTACTTTAGCAGCAATAAAAGGCACAAGATGAATTAGGAAAAGAATATATAGAGTTTCCTTTGAGTATCCTGAGTAGCACATGCAGCTATTAAGATTTAAAGTATCTTTAGCCCCAGGATCATAAAATTCCTGGAGCTTGGGAGGAGGAAAGGAAAGAGAAAGGATTCAAATCAGCAAATGTCCTTTGAAGTGAAATAATGCTGTTTTACATAGCATTCTTTATCTGACAGACTCAAAGCCCTTTAGATAACTAGTCATCAGTCCTCACAGTGTCCAAGTTCACAAGGGAAAAGATAAATATTATTGCTTTCTTCTTTGCTCCTTTAAAAAATAGGCAAAGGATAGAAAGTGGGAATGTAAACTACTTGCTCAAAGTCAGCTGTGCCACTACTCATATGGAGACAAGTGTATAGTGGTTCTACTCTTGCTGAGGACTGAGGTAATGGATACTGCCATGTTTCATGGTCCATCCTGAGACTGAAGAGGAACAGAGTGAAGTGCTAATTGGGTCTTTAAATAGAAAGGAGACAATTGTATCAGAATAAATAGTGTCTTAGCTTTCCTCAGTTTTAATGCATATTACTCGTGTGATCCTGGGCAAGAAATTTAACCTCTCTGTGCCTCAGTTTTGCCATTAGTAAAAATGAGAAGGCTGAACTTGATGATCTCTAAAATCCTTTCCAGCTGTAGATCTATGATCCTAATTATAGAGGTGCTTGCCATTCCCTGGCAATAGACACCCCCAGACTCCACCATTAGGGAATCTCATATGACACAATAGTGAGACCCAGAGTCCCTGAAATAAGGGAGACCAGCATGCCCTAAACTCCTGTCCCCAACCCAGCCCCATCCAATGAATCTCATTATCAATTTATAAGGGGGGGGTTGGGGGACAGTTATTTAGTCATGGTTGAATGTATTCCATTTCCTCTTGCTATTTAGAGACTTTTTCCCTTCACAATTATGCCTTTGTGAAGAGAGAGGTTTGGAGATTCTCTAGGGCTTGGGAATATCTCTTTACTTTATCCTGAAAGCACCTGCCTATTCCCTCTGTGGTATGGTTTCTAATCCTGCCTAGGATGTAGTGATACAAGATGGGTTCTAATTTCATGGTTGAAGTGAGAAGAGATAATATCTGTTCAGATCCTGGCATAAAAATTACATCCTAATACCTACCTCTCAGAAATTTGCCTTCACCAATTCAAAACAATCTAAGGATATGCATGTCTGTGTGTCTCGAGGGCTCACACACAGGTTTGTCCATATATCTATGATTTGGATTTTTTATAGAAATATTTGTAGTCTAAATATTTTCTTAAAAATTAGACAATAAACCTCATAATTGCAAGAATCTAAGTGGTTCCTTTCAAATGCATTTTCTAAAACCAAATGAAATAGAATAGCAGCAAGAAGGCGGGGCGCGTAAAGGATGATGGGGAGCAATTAAAAATCCTGCGATTCTATGATTATGGGTATCATGGAAATTGCCTCCCTTGCTCTGAGAGAGCAGATCTTTGCCAGCCACCTGCCAAATTCTTTCAAAAGGAGGCAGAGCTAGGAGAGGGTTAAGGACAATAAATGGAGCCTAATGTTAACTTCTCCCCCCCACCCCTTCCCACCCTTCCCACCCCCTTTTTTTCCAGCTTTGTTAAAAGATAAATGTTTCAGATTTCCATCTGTGGTTCCCAGCAGTACTCTGGGAGCACTGCAGTAGGCCCGCAGAAATCGCTACTGCTGAGCCAACCCTGGATAATGCGTCTCAGCAGGGATGACATAATGAGCTAAAAGAAGACTATGATGTAATGCCTATCTCAAACATCGGAGCCAATTTCCGTTACAAAGCTTTTGAGTGGAGCTGGAGGTAATGAACTGGCATAGATAGTGCAACCAAAAAAACTTTTTACTTTTCATGCTTTTGATCTTGATTTCTCAAAAGACGGGGGGAGCAGGGGGAGAAACGAATTCTTGAGATAGACTGGGCTGGAGGGCGTCTCTTCAGGAAAAACCTTCATTTTCTTTCAGCTCTAGGGCCCCTCCACTGTCACCTTGGTTCTCAATGGAAGCGGTAGCTTACCTGCGGTAGCCTATTGATGTCACTGCAGAGGTGAATGGACCTTCCTGCAAGTGGGAGTGGGGGGTGGGGGTAGGGGAAAGGAAAGCCCTATCCCAGAAGTGTGAGGGCAAGGGCATGAGGAGTGTGTGATGGGAAAAGCCCTCGACTTTTTGACCCCAACCTTTGATGCTTCCCTCCACAGGAGAAAACGTTAGCTCCCCAACTTTCTGAAGTGCAGGTGTATGGCATTAATAGTTGAGTACTTGTGGATCCTTGACTCCCTTGCCTAATTAATTATGTATTTTGACCTCCCAGGGCATAGTCTGCCTGGCAACAAGATTCTAGCCATAGGGAATGGATTGTTATAAATAAGAAATAGGATGTAAGTGTACCCGAATGAGACAGAGGTCTTGGGAAAATTTGGGGGGAGATTCTCACCCCCCTCATCTTTATATGGAAAAAGAGCCACTCTTGGAATGCTCTCTGGTAGAGGAGTACTTATTCTGCTTAGTTGCTGGGGTCTTTGCATTAAAATCTCCCACTCCTATTTTTCTTGCTTTCTGTTTAGTTACTTGGGGCTCCCTGGGACCACCCTTGCTACCCACATGCAGCTCGATTGGCTTCGAAGGGAGAGGCAACTCATGAACTTGGTTCAATCTAGACCCTTAGAGAGGTAGCCTAGGGCAGCAGCAATAGAGCCAGCTCATTGCAGGTTTCATAAATGGAATATTGTGACTTCTAAATAGGGAATAAACATCAGGAGCAGATGAAATTTCACTAGTGGTAGATTCTATTTTTAATGTCTTCGGTAAGGAAAATGAGGGAAATAAAACAGAGATGTGGCCATTAGGTGAAAGCAGAATTGCTCTGGTGACGAGCAAATGAAAACGGATTTTGTGTTCTAGGCTTTTCTATGATGGAAGAGCAGGTTTGTAACTGGCTGATGATGCAAGTACTTCCTAGGACCCTAGTCCTAGTCACTTTTATGGTACCCATGAGGCATCTAGGACTGTCTTAGGTATTGTAGACTTCACACATTTGGACTAGATATAACAACTGGCATTTACATAGTACTATATGCAAAGGGTTTGCAAAGTATATTTGATCCTCACAACAACCCTGAGAGGTGGGTTAGTGTACCCATTTTACAGAGGGGGAAACTGAAGCTAAGAGAGGTTATGTGATTAGCCCAACATCACACAGTTAAGAAGGGTCTGAGACAGACAAGATTTGACCTCAGGTCTTCCCCATAAACAAGTTCAGAACTCTGATTCCTGCCTTTAAGATGGATGATGAGACATACAAATATGTATGTGAAATGAATACTAATATAGAAGTGTTCTCTCTCTCTCTCTCTCTCTCTCTCTCTCTCTCTCTCTCTCTCTCTCTCTCTCTCTCTCTCTCCATCTTTGTCTCTCTGTCTCTCCTTCGCCTTCTCCCTTTCCTACTTTCTTTCCTTCTTCCCTTACCACTCCCCCCACTTCCAAAGCTATGATTCCATCAGTTTGGGAAACTCCCAGTTTGGAAACCCCCACCATTGTGCACATCCATAACTCCTTTCTACCTAACAATTTTAAAGAGCTCTGTAGGTTATTGAGAGATGGAGTGACTTTCCCCATAGTTACGTTACATGTCATGTCACAGGCAGTACTTGGCCATGGCTTCTAGGAGCCAAAGCCAGTTTTCTTTCTGTTATACCATGATGCCCCTTATGGAGGATCTACACTTTAGATACTTTAAATGTGTGTGGACACCAACATGGGGATACTGTGGTGGGTGTAGTGGAGAGAACAGTTGACTAGGAATCAGGAGAATTAGATCCACATTCTGACTCTGCTCCTTAGCCAGCTGTGTGACCATGGACAAGTTTATTTAACCTCTCTGAGTCTTAGCTCTCTTATCTAGGAAATGAGGAGATTATACTGAATGATCTGTCTCTTTAAGAACCATTCCACATCTAGTATGAGTTTATGAGTCTTGGATTATTGTGAAGTAAGTCCATTATAAAGTGCCATAGACATGAAAACATCAGTGTGGCACAGCGGAGAGAGTTCTGGAGTTGGAATCAGAAAGAACTAAATTTGGGGGTAATTCACTTCACTTCTCTGAAGTTTTCTCATCTGCAAAATGGGTATAATAATACTTGCTCTAGTACTTTGCAGGGCTGTGATAATTAAATGAGATAATGTATGGGCAAATACTTCATGTTCTACAACATACTATTTAAATATCTATTATTAGTAGTGTTAGTATTAGTAGTGGTGCTGGTAGTGGTGGTCACAGTGGTAGTAATAGCAGCAGCAGCAGCAGCAGCAGCAGTTGATTTATCCTAATAGTCACAGTAATGCAAGATGTCCCAGAAGAGATAATCAGTTAGTGTAACTAAGAAGTCTTCTGAAGCACGGTAGGTAGAAAACCGAAGTCCCATTAAAAGATCAATTTATTAAACTAAGTGCAGAGAGGCGCTGAAAAGGTCATCACCAAAGTAAGGAATAGTTGGCTCTAGTTCATTATTTCTCATCAGCTGGTAGTTGGCCATCTTTGCAAGGAAGTCTAAGAAGTAGAATCAAAGGAAGGCTATTGACAAGCTAAAAGTATGTCCAGAGAATGACCAGTGGAAAGAAGTGGGGTTGTTTAGCCTATCAATCAATCAAATCAATCAATCAACATTTATTAAACACCTACTATGTGCCAGCCACTGACCTATGCTCTGGGGATACTAAAGGAAGCAAAAGACAGTCTCTGCCCTCCAGGAGTTCATAATCTAATGGGGGAAGCAACAGGCAAACAAATATGTACAAATAAGCTATATACAGGATGAATAAGAAATAATTAACAGAAGGAAGGTACCAGAATGAAGAGATCTTGGGAAAGGCTTCCTGTAAAAGATGGGATTTTAATTGGGTCTTAAAGGAAGCCAGGGAAGTCAGTAGGCGGCTTTCAGGGGGGAGAACATTCTGGGCACAGGAGACAGCCAGAGAAAATGCCTGGAGCAGAGAAGAGAAGGCTCAGGAGAAAAACTGTTTTCAAGTTTGTGAATGACTATGGTACGGATGAAGGATTATTAGACTTGTTCTGCTGGGACCCCGAGTGTAGAACTATGATCATTTGGTAGAAGTTTCAAAAAGGTAGAATTCAGCTTAATGTAAGAAAATATGGCTTAAAACTGCACTAACACTTTCGGGACAACCTGTACTTAAAAATAGACCTAGCCAGAAGGAGCAGGGGCCATTTCTGGAGCTTGGGGCTCTGCTTTCATTGAAGGTCTCTAAGTGGAGGCTAGATGACCATTTGTCTGGGCTGTTACTGAGGGCAACCCTGTTCAGGTGACGGATCATACATAATAAGATACCTCTGAGGTCTCTCCAAACTTTGAGATTTTGTGATTCTGTGCCTAAATTTGCTTCTATACAATTTTGGTGCAATGTTCCTAGGTCTGTTTCTGGTTCTTGGGCTAAGAAAACAACTAATTCCTTTTCCATATGACAGCCTGTTAAATACTTGAAGACCATCATCATGTTCCAAGTAACCCTTCTCTTTTCCCGGCTAAATATTCCCCATTCTTTCAACTCATTTTCTTTTAACAGGATCTCGTTGCCCTTTTCCACCCTGGTTGTCCTACTGTGGATATTCTCTGGCATGCTATTTCCTCCCTAAAATGAGGTGCCCAGAAATGAACAGAACACTCTAGCTTTGGTCTGGTGTTTCCTCTGCTAACTTCGATTTTTTTTAAAGGTATGCTTTTCATCTGCACCACTCTGTGTTCTTTGGAGTAAAAATCTTTAGCATATGAAAGCTGATTAAGTCTGGAAAATGAACAAGGTAGAGAAAAGTACTATCTCTGTCAAGATGACATCATCTCTTAATGGAAAAAAACCTCCTTATGGTAGTTCTCAGCACTCCAAGATAGACTCTCTCCCTTTAAATGGAATTTCTGCTTAAAAATGAAAAAAAACCTAGAACACAGGTATAGATCTTACCACACAGGATGGACATAATAAAGATGAGTTATTATAACAAATTAATTATCTAGGTAACACTCCATTGCACTGGTGGCCACAATCATTACATTTGGTTAATAAGGGAAGGTGTAAGAATGATCTCCTCTGCTTTCTTTTCATCGGAAACACCTGATACCTGTTCCTCATACCTGTGGCTCTGTACTTTGAAATCATATAGAAAATGTTTCATGAGAAATGACTTATGAGTCTATATTGCCCTTGTTTCTAAGCTATAGGCCAAAATAAATAAATTAACAAATATTTATCAAGTACCAATTGGATATCTAGCACTGTGCCAGGTTCAAAAATTGACCTCTTAGACAAAATTCTTGGAGTAATATTTCAAATTCATGATCAGATTGTGTTTCCCCACCCCCTAAATCAAACCCTCAATGACTCCCCATTGCCTACACAACGGAGTTCAAATTCTGAAGCTTAAGGCTTTTTAAAGACTGGCTTACATTTCGTACTCTCTTTTACACACTCTATTCAGTCTGATGTGCTACCAAGCCATAAACCATTTCCTGAACACTTTCCTGCCTCCATGCTTTTGTCCCTAGTGTTCTCCCCTCCTATATTATTTTCCTCCCCTCCTGAACCCCTCCCCACTCACATCCAGGCAGGGTCCTCCCTCTCCAGTCTTTGCTGTCTTGTCCCTTATGGCCAAATGCAAACGCCATCCCCTCCAGGAAGCCTGAGTCCTCTGATCAAAAATACTTTTCACTCACCTGAACTCTTACTGCACTTTTTCAATGCTGGCTTTTTGACACTTATCATATTCTACCACACATTATTACAGTCATTAGTGTTCACCTTCTATCCTCCCATTAGATTGTAAACTTCCTGAGGGCAGGGGTGGTCTCAGCCTTCTTCGTATCCCTCGTGGTGTCTTGGATACAGTTAGATGCTCAGAAGATATTGGTTTGGTCAACAAATAAAATTAGTATTATTTTATAAACGTTGTTGCAGTAGCATCTTTTGAAATGTTTATTTTACTAAGGTAGAAAAATATGGCTGATATAGATGCACCTGGTGTGACATTCTGTCCTCTATCACTTAAAAGATGGTGCTTATTGTAGCTGCTCTACTAAGAACTCAATTCTGCTACTAACCAGATGTGAGACCCTGTGCAATACATTTAAAGTCCCTGGCCTCAGTTTCCTCATCTGTAAGATAAAGGGGATGGATGAGACCCTTTCCAGCTCTAATATTCTGTGATATGATGATCTCCAGTGAGCTTTGTTTATTGAAACCTCATCTTTTTTATGGGATCAGAGATATGAAGAAATAATAGGAAGATGAGTAATGTGTGTGGGGGGAACAGGAAGTCATTGATTATTATCTTTTATCTTCCCTTCTAATTAGTCTTCCCTTTTGACTTACAACCATCCATGTTAGCACTTTCTTCCATTCCATCTTGGCCTGAGTTGTAAGGGTATGGATGAAGGATACAAAGAGTTTTTTTTAAAGATGCATGTTCCATGCATGTAATGGAATGCTGTGCTGTAGGAAATGATATGTATGATGAATACAGAGAAGCATGGAAAGATCTACACGAATTGGTGCAGAGTGAAGTAAGCAGAGCCAAGAAAACAACATACACATTGCCTACAATGGCATAAATGGAAAGAATGACATACAAAAAACCCCAAAAGTAAATATAACAAAATTATAAAGAACAAGTGGGATTTGAATGAAGAGATGAGAAGATACCCCCAATCTACTCCTTCATGGAGGTGGGAGGTCCACAGGTGTTACACATTGCACATGGTTTTGGATTTTCTCAGTGTATTGAGCAGTTGTGCTCACTTTTTTTTTCCTGTCTAAAAATCAAAACAAAGAAAAACAAAGACCCTCCAACCTACTATTTGTTATATGGAAAGGCTCTTGAGGAGGGGGAAAAGGAAGGATCCATGGGGTACAATAGTGATGTAAGAAGTAGAAAACATAAATAAAAATCTTTTTTTTTTTTTAAAAAGAATAGATGTCTAATAGTTCTCATCCCCCAGGAGATTACTGACTGGATGTATAATAGTTCCTATCCTCCAGGAGATGTACAGATTGTACTAAATGAACTGTCTCCACTGGGGCTCATGGTGCCCCATAAGACAGAACATTAGGACAAAACATTGAATTCTTTTCTGTGGTCTAAGATTTTACCAACAGCACACATATGTGTAACATAGACAAAATTACATTTATACATGAACACAATGCACCAGTTAAAACCCTTCTTAGTGATTCTAAAAAGAGTAAGGAGGGTTTCAGTCTGTAGACATAATACCCACATGATATAAATAATGCAATTTCATCTTCTTTCAGAACCAGCAAGGTAGATAATTTAAAGAAAATTTTCTTTTGGTGGTGGTGCTATTCGGTCCAGACCTGTGATTTCACTGGTGTAAGGAATTCTAGATGAGGAACTCCTTCTATCCATGTAGACTGGTACTTTCTTTCCAATGTACAGCCTTAGACAGTTGCCCAGGGTGCTTGGATATCTTGTTCGGAGTCACACAGGTGGCATGTGTCAGGGGCAGGACTTTAACTCAGGTATTCTGGACTCTGGCACCAGCTCTCTCTCTCCACTGCTCTGTGCTGCCTGTTGGCAGGCAAGGTAGATAAATAAGTAGATAGAATTGAGCTGGACCTCTTTTTAAACAAGGGATGGAAAAAAAAATAGAGCCATCTTCTTTGGGTCATATGTCCCCTCTCTCCCTACCAGAGTATCACCTCTTTGAGGGTAGGGACTCTGTCCTTTTTCTCCTCTCTCCTCTAGCACCTTGACCAGATCATAGCATAAGCTTTAATCCTTCAAAAGAGCTGTGATACCATCAGTGGAGGGAGGGCACTCACTGCACTAGTGCAGACCAGAACTCCTCCGTGCTTTAGTAGATGGCTTTGTAAAATGCTATGACCAAAAAACATACATTACTTGGCCACCAACCTTTTGGTAATGAGTTTTTCCACACTAAGATTCATAGATGAAGGGCTGGAAAGCATATTAGATATAACCTAGTCTAATCCTGTCATTGATAAGTGAGATGAGGAAACTGAGAATGATGAAATGATGTTCCTAAGGCTACAGAGGTTGGGACAGATTCTTCACTGGGCTTTGCCTATCATACACGATGGCTCATGCTGGTATTTAGATGTTAGACAACCCAGGTCACAACTGGGCTCATAGATATTACAGATAGCCAATGTGTTAGAGGCAGGATTTGAATCCTGATCATCCTGGTTCTGGGGCTGGCCCTTTATCCATGAGAAGAATGGGCAATTAATAACACAATGAATGGTGCAGGTGTCACCATCACTGACTGTAAGAAAGGAGAAAAGGGCTCCTTGATACCCATTGCACCTGTTGTAAAGATAGGCCTCTCTCCATCCTTGAATAATAATGATGGAAATATACTTCTGATATTTTTGAAACATTTCCTCTGACCACCAATCACAATTTCAGCCTACTCCATGTTGACTCAAAGCCAGCTGCTTCCAGTTCAAACCCACATAGTTGCCTGCCAAGCCAATGGGAGATCTGTTTTGAATGGATCAGCAGGAAAGAGGTTAATATCATCCATACACTGGGGCTGCCTCCATTCATTCTCTCTAGGGTCTCCTGTACATATCCAAAGAGCAGAAAGACCTCCCAGAAGCATTAAGTGGAGGATGAGCAGTTCCCCATGACTGCCTATTGGGACCTTCCTTCCAGGAATGGACCCCACAACTTCAAATGGAACTCAGCCCACGCCTGCCATTGACCATGGTCTTGTCACCACCACCTTATGATTAAGGGTATCAAAAACTTCCGGCAGCTCTAAAATTAGCTATGCTAAACCTATCATTAAGGGGCAGGGGAAGGAGTATAAATGACCTTTCTGGAGTCCCAGGCTCCTGCATCACTTCATTGTGGGGGCTCAGTGAGCATTCAACTGAGCTTTTACTTTCTGGACATAAATGACCCTTTAGACTGATTTTTTTTTCTCCTGAAGGTGAATATTTTTGGAAACTTTGCAAGCATTCTGCTCATCTATTTTTGAATCATTTGAGTGTTAAAATGTGGTGTTTTCACACGTCAGGCTATTCAAACCCCTGATCCTTTCCCCCCTTTTTTTGTTCTTTAATGCCAAAAAAAGTCTTTCAGTTTCGATGATCTAAAGTCCATATTTGGTTTTTTTCTATAGTTTCTGAGGTAGGAATGTAGCTTTGCCAACTGAGAGGAGAAAACCACACCCCCAAACCGTGCTTCACCTTTAAAGAAGCTATAAATACTTGAAGGTACTATTCTAAGCACTGTATTTCTGGATTTAAATATTCTCCAAGAATAGTGGTGAGGCCAATGCCTGGGCTTTTGCTCCCCTACCCAAGCATTTATCAAGCAACAGAATGGTCTTTATTCTCCCTTTCTCTGGGCCACCCAAGGACATTTATCCCATTCCCCTTTTCCTTATGACCAGAGCACAAAAGGATTTTAGATACAAAGAAAGAATGTATCAGTTGCATTTCTAAAATTCTGCTCAACATGAGTTTCCTTTGATGGGTCCTTTATTCCTCCACCAATTCTTGTGAAATTCAGCCCCCTTCCTATTAAATGAATGAATGGATGAATGAAAAAAACCTTTATTAAGTGCTTGGCAGTCTTTGTATCAGCTTGGAGCTCCCAAAGTGGAGCCATTTTAGAGTTGCCCAAACACCTGAAAGTCTCTGGGAAAATTACGGTCCAGGTTAAGTCAAGCCACAAATTTTGGTTTAAATAATGCATATGGCTGCCTGACCTGCTTCTTTTAGATGGGTCCAAGAAGTCTGCTCTGGGCTGAGAACAAGTCTGATAAAGCTGCTTTCCCCTAAGCTGACACTGCCTCTTTTTTTTTTTTTAAACCACAATCCTTTTTAAAATGGCAAGTGTCTGAAAAATAGAGCTCAGAAATTCTCAGCCAGTGGGATAAAGGTATCTTTACAACATTCCATTAAAGACATTTTAGTGATTTTTAATTCAGTTCTATCTGTAGTAAGGGGACCACCATAACTATGTCAAGTAGGAGGAGTGTTTCTTCTTCAATCATCATTTTTCAAAGCATTGACTGCTGGTCTTAGCAAATGAAAAAACTTATTTAGTCTGGTGGCACATACACAAAAGCATAGTTTTCATAGTTTCATGGCTTCCTTTCCCTTTTAGTCCTTTAGCCATACAACAGAGGAAAGTGTGCTGGGAGCTAGGAGATGTGAGATCTATCTCTGATTTGGCCATAAACTAGCCTTGTGACCTTGGGCAAACCACTTCTTCCAGCTAAGCCTCAGCTTCCTCAGCTATGAAATGAGGGAGATAGTCTAGATAAGTTCTAAGGTCCCTTTAGACCCTAACATTTTATTTTTCTGTATCCTTTTCCTGGTAGTGAAGGACAATTGCTTTCTTGATTCTCTTTTTCCATCTGAGATATTGTCATTATGGGTCTTCCTTCCCATGATAAGCATCTTAGTCCATCCATGTTAATCTGACTTGGTATGCAGTCAGAAGAACCAGGTTCAAAACCCAGCTCTTCTATATAACACCTATGTGACTCTGGACAGGTCACTTCCCTCTCTGAGCCCAAGTTTCCTCATCTGGGAAAGTGAGGGGTTGGATGTAAATTACATCTAGCTCTGATCTATGATTCTCCTCATCTACATGTCTCAGAGGGTTCGCCAGACAAGTTCTTTTGGCATTACATGGCTAGCTATGGGACTCTCAGGTTCTCCATCCTTCCTCTTGCTACATACCGGGCAACTGAAGGCACATTCTTCAGTTTATGTACTTATCTATGCCATGGGATGGCCTTTGAAGTTTCCCCTTTGGGCGGATCTTCCTCCTGCTGGGGTGTCTAGTTATACTCATACTTCCCTCTTACCATCTAGGGCTTCCAACTGTTCATCATAGAGTTAGAGTTAGAACCTGAGATGGCATCAACTTCCAACCTGTCATTTTGTACATGATGAGACTGAGGCAAACAAAGGTTAAGTGACTTGTCCAGAACCACATAGCCAGTATCTGAGTTCAGATTTAAACTTAAGTCTTCCTGCCTCCAGGCCTAGTACTCTATCCACTGAGCCACTTAACCATCTAGCCAGGCATGACCTCTCTGAAAAGCACAATCCATCCCATTGTGGTACTCATGAAAGCTCACCTGCTTCTCCACTCCTTCCCCAGTCTGGGCTCTATTCTTTACTTCCTATGGTGACAGCTACCATAGTTATCTGATAAATGAAGACGTTAGGTTTCTAGCTTCTTCTCTGCCCTGATACCTTGGGACTAACCATATAATACTATTTCAGAGTTTCTTAGGTTTCTTAGTAAGTAAGTGAGGAAGATTTCATTAAAATCTTTGTGAGGAAAAGGAGACCCTGGGTTCTTAAAGGCCCTGCCAGAGAACGGAAAGGGAAAAGAAGAAGCATTTATTAAATGAGTACTATATGCCAGGAACTGTGCTAAGTGCTTTGCAAATATCATCTCATTTCATCTTCACAACAACTCTGTGACATAGGTGCTATTATGACCCCCCATTTTATAATTGAGTAAAGTGAGGCAGACAGAGGTTAAGTGACTTGCCCAAGATCACACAGTTATTAAGTGTCTGAGACTGTATTCAAACTTAGGACTTCCTGACTTCAGTTCTCTCTTCACTGCACCATCTAGCCTCCCAGAGAAGTGCAAGCAGTGTTTAGCAAGCTAGAAAGGTTATTAGTATAGGTCTAGCAGCTAACTGCACCTCTAGCTAAGTTTGAATGGATGTATCAGGAGAAGATTGTTCATCTCATATTGAATTTTAGGCCATAGGAATGGTTAAAATAATACATAGTCATGCTCTACTTGAAACTCTTGAAGAGAAAAAACAAAACAAACAAAACAAGACAGGAAGCCAAGCAAGTAACAAGCAAAAGAGACAAGGTACAAGGTTCCAGAAATTTTAACCATATGCAAGTAGGTCTCTGGCTAGAAGAGCACATAAAAAGGCTGAAGGAAATTAATTAGCCAGACAGCATTTATTAAATACTTACTATATGCCAGGTAGTGTAAGGGGTGCTAAGAATACAAAGACAAAAGTGAAACTGTTCCTGCCCTCAAGGCGATCACATTTTAAAAAGGGGAGACATATGCACAATATATATTCAAGACACATACAAAGCAGATACAAGGTAATGTTGGTGGGGAGAAGGGAGGGACAGGAGAAGCTTATAAGAAATTAAGTTGTGGATGGAGAGTATTCCAGGCATGGGGAGCAGCCAGTGAAAAATGCATGGAGGCAGTCCCATGTGAAGAACAGCAAATTAAGTAGGATGACTGGTTTGTGGAGTATGTGGTGGGGGGAGTAGAATGTAAGAATGCTGAAGAGGAAAAAGAAGGGGCCAGATTGTGGAGAGCTTTAATTGCCTAATAGAGGAGTTTGTACATGAACCAAGAAGTAATAGGGAGCCACTGGAGTTTATTGAGAGAGATGGCACAAATAGACCTGCTTTTTAGGAAAAGGACTTTGGCATCTGTGTGGTGGATGGATGAACTAGAGTAGGGAGAGATGAGACAAAAAACCACATAGAAGCTGGTGCAATAGACCAGGTGAGAAGTCAAGTGAGATAGAATTTATTAAGTGGCTATTATATGCCAACCACTGAGGATACTTGCAAAGGCAAGTATCCTCACCCCCCAAAAAACCCAAAACAGTCCTTGCTTTCAGGGAACAATGGGTATGATGGGGGAGAAAACATGCCAGTAACTATGTACAAAGGAAATATGTATAGGATAAACTGGAGATAACCACAGAGGGAAGGTACTAGCATAAAGGGGCATTGGAAAAGGCTTCTTATGAAAGGTAGAATTTTAGCTGAGACTTGAAGGAAAGCATGAAAGCCAGAAGAAGATGGGGAAGGAGAAAGATCCAGACATGTGGGCCAGTCTCTGAAAATGCATAGTCAGAAAATGGAGTGTCTTGTGTGAAGAACAACAAAGAGGCCAGTGTTACTGGATCACAGAGCTCACGGAGAATAGCAAAGTGTAAGAAGCCTGGAAAGACAGGAAGAGTCCAGATTATGAAGGGCTTTTAATGCCAAAGGGAGGATTTTATATTTGATTCTGGAGGTACTAGGGAGCTGCTGGAATTTATATAATTACATATAATGGGGGAATGACATCATCAGGACTGCACTTTAGGAGATCATTTTGATATCTGAGTAGAAGATGGCCTGGAAAGAGGAGAGACTCGTGATGGGGAGACCAAGCAGCAGCTATAGCAATAATCCAGGTATGAGGTGATGAAGGCCTGCACCAGGGTGTGACAGTGTCAGAGGAGAGGAGGGAGAAGGTGGACTCCAGAGCACTAGGCCACTGAAAGAGTGAAGAGTCGAGGGAGATACCTATGTGAGGAGCCTGGGTAACCGGGAGATTGGTGGTATCTTTGATGGTAATAGGGCACTTAGGAAAAGGGGAGGGCTTAGAGGGAAAGAGAATGAATTCATTTGTAGATGTGTTGATGACTACATGACATTCAGTTCAAGATGTCCAATAGGCACTTGGTGTTTGGAGATTTGAGACTGGAGGTGAGGAATGAAAAGATAAGGCTGGATAAAGAGATTTGAGAATAATTTTATAGAGGTGATAATTAAATCAGCAGAGATGATGAGATCACTAAGTAAAATAGTATAGAGGTAAGAGAGAAGCTGATCGGGACAAAGCCTTGGGAGGGACACCTACAAGTTAGTGGGTGTGACCAGGATGAAGATACAGCAAAGGAGATTTGGAAGGAGCTATTAGACAGAGAGGGGGGTGACAGCTTGAAGTAGGATGGTGGCTGTGAAAGATATTATGGAGATAAAAATAGTAAGCTTTGGAAAATTAGTGTTGTTTGTCTTTCGTTCTTGAAGGGGACCATGACATCAGGAAGGTGATGCCATGACTTGCAAGTTAATTGGATTTAAGCGAGAGAGGGCTGTGCAAAGTCGCCAGCCTCACTTTCTCCTCTGAAGCCATCTGGGTCCAGTGGCCAGTTATAGCTCAGGATGACTGGAGATGGCCTTGTGCAACTAAGTGTATATGTGGGGCAAGTGACAGCTAGAAGTCAAGAATGTCATCAAGGTTGTGAACCCTGGTGACCGGGAAGGATGGTGGTGATAGAGATAGAGACCTTCAGAAGAGGGGTGGGCTTTGAGGGAAAGGAAGGAAAAAAAGCATTTATTAAGTGCCTACTATGTGCCAGGCACTTTACAGATATTATCTCATTTAATCCTCATAGCCACCCTGGGAGTGAGGTGCTGTTGTTATCCCCATTATATAGTTGAGAAAACTGAGGCAGACGGAGGTTGTGACTTGTCCAGGGACACACAGCTGCTAAATGTCTGAAGCCAAATTTGAACTCAGGTCCTGACTCCTGGAGCAGTATTCTATTCACGGCGCTGCCTCTAATATAATGAGCTCAGTTTTGGTTGTGATGAGTTTAAGATGCCCATGGGGCATATGGTTTAAAATGTCCAAAAGGCAGTTGATGATGTGGGACTGTAGCTCAGGAAAATGACCAGTATTGCATATACAGATGTGGGAGTCATCAACATTTAGGTCACAATTAAACCCACGAGAGACTGGGGAGAAGAAAGAAGATGAGCTAGGACGGACTCTTGGGGCAAACTCCGCAGCTAAAGGTTGTGAAAGATGTAGATGATGACCCAGAAAAGGAGACAGAGGAGAGGAGAAGCAGGAGAGAAGGGCCAGGAAAACCCAGAGGAGTGTCCATAAGGAGAGGGTAATCAGCATTGGCAAATGCTGCAGGAAGGTCAAAAAAGATGAAGACTGAGCAAAGGTAGTTAAGAGATCACTGGTGACTTTGGAGAGTTTTCATTGAGAGATGAGGTGAGAAACCCGATTTCAGAGCTTTCCAGCTTATCAGGGGCGATGAAGTTTTCCTAGAATAATGTATGAAATATCTCAAGATGCAAACAAAGAAAAAGAATTGGAGGAAGCAGAGGGAATGGGGACAGGAGGGGTAGGAGACTGTAATCAAGCAGAAGAGATAGAGGATCTCTGTGCCCCTGGATCTAGAGAATAGTTTTGAGGCTTTTCAAGTTCTATGAGAGGAGGAT
The DNA here is from genome assembly GCF_003287225.1 of Phascolarctos cinereus. Taxonomy (NCBI): domain Eukaryota; kingdom Metazoa; phylum Chordata; class Mammalia; order Diprotodontia; family Phascolarctidae; genus Phascolarctos; species Phascolarctos cinereus. The sequence goes on from NW_027555847.1 coordinate 323,204,280, forward strand.
CTGCAGGGTGCATCAGGGGAGTGGGCATCTAGTACCAACCTCAGGGAGAAGAGATGAGTTCTGCTGGTTGGTGACTCCCCTCTGCTGTGGGGCACTGAAGTGCCATATGCTGACTTGACAGGAACATATGCCAGCTTGATAGGAAACAGGACGTGTGTTGTCTTTCTGGGACGTGCTGGAGAACCTCCTGAGCCCTGTCAAATGTATTCATTGCTCCAGGTTTCTGGCAATTCTTGTGGGGATATATCACTTGAAAGTATCTTTAGGGATTATGCAAACCTAAGCAGGAGAGACAGTTTTAATCTATAAGGGTTTTAATCTATAGGATTCAAACATTCCTCCTCCTTTCCCTCTCCTCTGCTTCCTCCTTCTTCTCCCTCCTCTCCTCTTTCTCTTTTCCTCCTCATTTCCCTCCCCCTTCTCCCCCTCTTCTTTTCACAACTCCCCCTCCTTTTCTTTATTCTCTCCCTTTAGTTTCCTCCCTTCTTCCCTCTCCCCCTTTCCCTTACCCCTTCTTCACCTCTTCTTTTCACAACTCCCTCTCCTTTTCTTTATCCTCTCCCTTTAGCTTCCTCCCTTCTTCTTCCTTCTCCCCCCTTTCTCTTCCCCCTCTTCCTTCCCCCTTCCTTTCCCCCACCTCTTTGCCTCTTTCCCTTCCCCTCTTCACTCTCCCTTTCCCTTCTCCCTCCTCTTTTCCCTTCCCCTTCTCCCTCCCTTTTCTGCCTCCTATCCCCTCTTATCCCTCCTCTCCCTTCCTCCTTCCCTTCCCCCTTCTCTTCTTCTCCTCCTGCCTCGCTTTCCATTGGAACATGTACTCCACCTGAGACTTGATGATTGGCAGCTTTCACCTTGTCTTGCCAGGTCCCAGGTCCACCTGACTTCCTGGCCTTCTCTAAGCTATGCTGCCTGCATTCAGGCCACTGTCTCTCCCTGACCCCACCTCTTTTCAAGTTTAGTTTCCTACATATTTCTATCCTTGGCACTTGGTGCAGTGTTTAGCACATATTAAACACGTACTTTAATTCTCTCATAGGATTAGAGATGTGAACTGCCTGGTCCAAGATCAGGCTCTAAATTTGGAGGTGAGGAAACTGAGGCTCAGGAAAGCTAAGGGACTTAACCGAGGTCACGTAAGTAGCAGTAACAACAACAACAAGAGTAGCTAGCATTTATATAGCACTTACTGTATATACCAGGCACTGTGCTAAGAACTTTACAGTTATTATCTCATTTGATCCTTATAACAGTCCTGGGAGGTAGGTGCTATTATTATTTTTTAGATTTTATAGATGAAGAAACTGAGGCAGACAGAAGTTAAAGTGACTAGCCCAGGGTCACACAGCTAGTAAGTATCTAAGGCTGGAATTGAGATCAGGTCTTTTTGACTTGGTATTCTCTATTCACTGTGCCACCTTCCTGCAAAAGCAAGGTTGGAAATGAAGCACAGAGCTGAAGACTCAAGAGGCATAAAGAGGTGTCTAGAGTAGCAGCAGGCTCAAAGCAAGGATTTAAAAAAAATGATGGGGCTATGGAGGAATTTGGTTCAGGATCAGGCTTTGACTCTATCATACAAGTAGCATTGTACATAGAATGCTGGTCTTGGAGGCAGGAAGATTGGGGTTTAATTCCTAGATCTGATACTTGGCTGTGTGACCATCCCCAAGTCACTTAAGCTCTCTGTGCCCCATTTTTTCTCATCCATTTAGTTGGTATAACAATACCTGTAGTATCTACCTCATAAGGTGCTCTGAGGGTCAAATGACATAAAGTTTTCTTGCACTTTGCAAATATTAAGGTGTAAATGTCCATTAGACTGTGAACTACTTGAGAGCAAGGACAATATTTTGCCTTTGTATCCCTAGAACTTAGCACAGTACTTGGCATGTAGCAGGCACTTAGTAAATGCTAGTTGACTAACTGAAAAATGTCTGCTATTATTTTCCAGAAAGAGGAGCATTAACAGTGCTTAAGGTATATACGTATGTGATTACAGAACTGCCCAGAGCAGTGGTAATAAACAATCTGAACTAGAGAAGTAGGTAAATAAGACCTCATGGATTTCACTAAGACTTGAGGGGATGTGACTCATGACTAGAGTATGGCGATGGAGAAATATTCCTTATTTAAAGGGAACAGAATAGGTAAAACTGGTATATATCATTATCATATACCAAGAAGATATTCTTTTGTGGTGAAATCTATGCACTGGAAGGGGGTGGCATGATGGAGAGCATGTGGGTGAAAATCAATAGAAAAAGAAATTCACTTGATCATATAGGAGACCCTTGGTTGGAAGGAGGAAATGACCAAGTCCTAGAAGCAGAGCACCAAGGTGGCTTAGGGACAAAATACCCGAGTGATGGGAAATTCCTTCCCCATTCCCTCTCAGTACAGGACTACAAAAATCAAGATCATTCATCATGAGTGAGTTCCCTCTCTTCCTCAAACCCACATTCAAACCTTCTCAACATAATTTTCTCATTCTATTTTTCTTTTCTTCACTCTGGAAGGAGAAAATAGTGTCTCTCCTCACCAATACCAAACCCTCTACATGTGCCTTGCAGTCCAGGAGTTTGCTGGAAGGAACAGCATCATCCCCTGTCTTTACCCAATTTTTTTTCCAGTGAGGCAATTGGGGTTAAGTGACTTGCCCAGAGTCACACAGCTAGGAAATATTATGTGTCTGAGGCCAGATTTGAACTCAGGTCCTCCTGACTCCAGGCGGTGCTCTATCCACTGTACCACCTAGCTGCCCCCCTCCCCAATTTTCAATTTCTCGTTAACCACTGGCTCCTTTGCTATTTTCTACAAACATGTTTAATCCCCGTTAAATTATGAGTCCCTTGAGAGTAGGGACTTTCATCTGCCTTTCTTTGTATTCCCAGCACTTAGCACAGTTCTTGGCACATAGTAGGCACTTAATATATGTTTATTGACCGACTGATTGAGATCTTCCTCATCCTTAAAAAATATTCTCTTGCCCCACACACTTCAAGCTAATGTCCTATACCTTTCCTCCTTTTTGTAGCCATTTTCCTAGAAAAACTATCTATATTCATTTCCCTCACTTTCTCATTTTCCGCTCACTTCTCAGTCCCCTTCAGTCTGGATTCTATTGCCAGTACTTGACTGCCATGGCTTTCTCCAAGCTCAGCAGTGCTCAGCAGTGATCTCTTGACTCCTAAATTGAATAGTTATTTCTCAGTTCTCCTTCTTGACTTCTTTGTGGCATTTGACATCATTCACCACCCCTTCTTAGATTTTCGTTTCACTCTCCTGTCATGGATCTCTTTGTACCTCTCTGTCTGATCCTCTCATTCCCCTCGGCAGGATCATTATCCATGTCCTGCTTCCTATGTGTGGATGCACTCCAGGCCTCTGTCTTGGCCCCGGAACAACAGAGTCATGGATTGCGGAGTTGGAAGGGAAATCAACAGCCATCTAGTCCATGCTGTAACTAAAAGGAATCCTTACTATACCATACTGGATAAGCAGCCATCCAGCCTCTAGCAGAAGACCTCCAATAAAAGAGAACCCACCGTCTCCAAAGGGCAGCCCATTCCACCTTGGGACAGCTCAAATTGTTTTTCCTGACATGGAGCCTAATTTTTTTTTTTAGGCAATTGGGGTTAAGTGACTTGCCCAGGGTCACACAGCTAGTGTCAAGTGTTTGGCGTGAGGCTGGATTTGAACTCAGGTCCTCCTGACTTCAGGGCCGGTGCTCTATCCACTGAGCCACCTAGCTGCCCCATGGAGCCTAAATTTGAAATCGCCATCTATTGTCACCAGTTCTCCCTCTGGGACCAATCAGTACAAGCCTAATTCCTCTTTTACATGACTGCCTTGAGTCCTCTCTCCTCTAGTCCACACACCTTCAGTTCCTTAAACTGATCTTCAGGGGTCATGACCTCATGGTCCTCCACCATTCTAGGTACTTTTCTCTGAAAGCTCTCCAGCTAATCATTGTCCTTAAAATGGGGCAACCTGAGCTAAAAACAATACTCCAGGAAAGGTCTGACCAGGGCAGAGTACACAGGGATTATCTCTGTATTCCTGGAAGCTGTTCATCTCTTAATGGAACCCAAGATTGCATTAGCTTTTTTGGCTGCTAATGACTAAAAAAAAAAATGACTGCTGACTTCCCTCTTTCTACACTCTTTCTACACTCTTATTATGGGTGACCTCATCAACTCCCATGGGTCCAACTATCATTTATATTGATGACTCTAAAACATACATACCAACCTAACTTTGTTTGTGAATTCCAGCCCTAAATCTACAACTGCTGGTAGAGCACGTTCCAGTACTTAACATGGGCACATAGTAGGCACTTCATAAATATTTATTGACTGACTGACTGATATATCTACTTGGATGGCCCATTGGCATCTCAAAGTCATCAAGTCCAAAATCAAAATTATTATCTTTTCCCTTAAATCCACCCACCTCCTAACTTCCCAACTTCTGTCAAATGTCATGATTCTTGTTTCAAATACTCAGCTTTATAATCTAGAAGTGATCTTCAGCTTTTTGCTTTGCTTCAAAGCCTTGCCCCACCTCATGTTCTATTCAATCAGTTGCAAATTTTGTCAGTTCTATCCTTGAAATACTTCTTTCATCTGTCCCTTTCTTTCCACTCACAGGACCATGACTCCAGTTCAGGTCCTTATCACCTTTTGTCTGAGCTATTGCAATAGCTTCCTGGTTGATCCCCCTAAATCCACCTCCCCAATCCATCCTCTGAATAGCTGTATTCTTAAACACAGGTATTACCATGTTGTTCCCCTATTCAAGAAACTTCAATTGTTCCCTATTCCCTTTAGGATAAAATACGATCTCATATAGTTTTGGATTTAAGGCCTTTCACCTTCTGGGTTCAGGTTACCTTTCCGGGCTGATTATACATTTTTTTTCCCCTCCATATTCTACATTCAGCCAAACCAACCTGCTCCCATATACAACATGCCACCTCTTCTCACTGGGCCCTTACACAGGGAGTCCTTTATGTTCTTCACCTCCCTCTCTGGAAGCCCCCACCTTCCTTCAGAGCTCAGGACAAGGGCCACCTCCTAGACAAGGCCTTTCCCAATCCCCCCAGGCGTTAAGGGCTACTCTGAAATCACTTTGTATTGATTTTGTATGTATTTTGTATTAACCCAATGGACAGTGCCTGACACATTGGTGTTTAATAAATGTTCTCTGTCTCTCTCTTATCCATCCATGTATCTTCTAACCTATCTTCTATTTGTTTCTATGGCTATCATCTAGTTTATTATCCAATCTTTCTCTCCTGTCCTCTTTCCCTCTCAGTTTCCCTTTCCTCCCTCTCTCTCATTCTCCCTTACCTTCTTCAACCCTCTCCTTTCTCTTTCTTTCTTTCTTTCTTTCTTTCTTTCTTTCTTTCTTTCTTTCTTTCTTTCTTTCTTTCTTTCTTTCTTTCTTTCTTTCTTTTCTTTCTTTCTTTCTTCTTTCTTTCCTTCCTTCCTTCCTTCCTTCCTTCCTTCCTTCCTTCTCTCTCTCTCTCTCTCTCTCTCTCTCTCTCTCTCTCTCTCTCTCTCTCTCTCTCTCTCTCTCTCCCTTTCTCTCTCTCTCCCTCTTCTCTCTCTCTGTGTCTCTATTTCTGTCTGTCTGTCTTTCTTCTGTCTTTGTCTCTGTCATATTCCAGAGATTGTTAAATTATTACTGTGAACAACTATACCTCAGAAATCAGTAATCTCTGTGAACCAGGGCTTGTTTTATTGTTTTGTTGATTGTCTAAAGAAGCATTCATAATGCAGATTAATCTTGTTGAATGTATGCTACATGCTATTTTTTTTTGTCCTGAAGAGCCGAGTTAAACATTTACCAATATGCTCATTCCTCTCTATGTATGTATGTATGCATGCATGTATCCATGCATATATGTATTTATGTATAAGCATATACATGCATGCATCTATGTATCTTTCATCTAATCATCTGTGGACATGTTTTATTCCTTCCTCACCCTGTCCTCCCCAGTAATTTCTATGTTCCTTTAGGATAGAAACTGACCTAATTGTGAGATCTGGGCAAGAAAATGAAGACCTTAGAGGAAGAGACTGTGTACCACTGAAGGCAAAGGCTTTAGAAGAAAAAGGCAGATTTGGGAAGAAAATATCTGGTCAATAAGTTGATGTCTGAAAATGAGTTGTGGATATCTGGACCAAGGCTTAGAAAGTAGAAATTATGATCTTTTGACCTGGGATGGTCAATGACTAACCTGACAAAGGCTGGTGAAAATGCCTATAGTCTTACAAATCTAATCTCAAAGACTATAAATTAGAAAGGAATTGGAAAGAAGAAATTTGCTCACATGTATCTCTAATATTAAGTTAGATAACATGGAAAGTAGCTACAGTTTAGAAAGAGTAGAAGCCAAGATGTGGAGGAATTCACAGGAAGCAAAATAAAAGAAAGAAGTCCCCATTAAAATTCGTTCTGGTATTAGCTGCCTGTATACAAATGCATAAATTATGAGTAACCGGCAAGATGAACTAAAGATCCTAGCACAAATGTGGAGTTTCAGCCACAGAGTAAACACTGAGACTTGCTGGTATGGGACCTATTACTAGAAGAAAAAAAAATTATATATATATATATATATATATATATATATATATATATATATATACATATATATATATAGACACATTTATACATATGTATTCATGTGTGTATATATACACATACATATATATGTAAAGAATTTTTTTTCTCACCTGTGGCTCCAAGAAGCTATAGCAGGCACAGAAGCCACAGCCAGTAAAACCATCTTGGCAGGTGGGCTAAACTAGATTGAGGGTAATCAACAGGCCTCAAACCTGTCAGTGAGTTGGAGGCTATCTATGCCAAGCACATGAAAACTTTAGCCGGCAGAATGGGCAGATGAGAACAATTTGTTCCAATGGCCATGAAGGCAGCTGACAGTGCTGTGGAGTACTTAGAGCATGGTCAGACATTGAAGACACCAAAGTCATCTACTGCATCCTGGGCCATCATCAGTCATGCCTGACTTTGGCACTGGACTTTGATGACTCTGGAAGAGAGAGAGGGAGGCTGATGACGTCGTGCAACTTTGCCTCACTTCAACCCAGTTCACAAACAAGTCAAGATATCACCCCATGATGTCATTGGTCCTTTTTGAAAATGAAGGGCAAGCAACATTCTCTTTCTCTTCTAGTACTGGATATATATATATGTATATATTATACACACACATTATCACATTTCATTTTCAAAACAACCCTGAAAAGTTGGTGTTATTATTCCATTTTACAGATGAGGAACTTGAGATATTCAGAGATTATGACTTGTCAAGGGTCACACAGCTAGTAAGTGTCCAAGGCTAGATCTGAACTCAGGTCTTTCTGTTTCCAAGTCTAGCTCTATATCTAAGATATAGCTCTGTAAAGGTATTTATTTGGTATTGGACTGGGATTTCATTACTGGAGCAAACTTATTAGCTAATAATAATAATAATAATATTAATAATAATAATAATAATAATAGCCAACATTTATATAGCACTTACTCTGTGCCAGGTGTGGTGTTAAAGACTTTACAATTATTATCTCTTCTGATCCTCACAACAACTTATGAGGTAGGTGCTATTATTATTCCCATTGTACAGATAAGGAAATTGAGGCAAATAGAGGTTGCATTTGCCCAGAATCACACAGCTAGTTAAGTATCCGGGACTAGATTTGAACTCAGGTTTTCCTGACTCCAGGTCTAGAGCTCTATTTCCTGTACTACCTAGCTGCCTTGAATTTGTGGAGAGATTTCTTCTACCAATACAAATCTGCACCTGCTCTGCAACTTATCATTTTAGAGTTGCCTGGGTGGGGGTTGGGGGTATGGGGGTCACTGAAATGTTAAATGACTTGTTCAAGGTCACACAGCCAGTAAGTTACTGACACAGAACTTGAACTCACGTATTCTTGACTCCAAGGTCAAGACAGATTTTGCCTGAATATAAGAAACTCCCTTAGTAATTTGTTCAGTTATTTTCAGGGGTATCTAATTCTTCATGACCCTATTTGGGGTTTTCTAGGCAAAAATACTGGAGTGGTTTGTCATTTCTTTCATTAGGTCATTTTACATATGAGGAAACTGAGACAAACAGGTTTAAATGACTTGCCCAGAGTCACACAATTAGTGTCTGAAGCTGGAGTTGAACTTGGGTAGATGAGTCTTCCTGATTCCAGGCCCTGTGCTCTCTGCACTACAGCATCACCTAGCTGCTTGCAGAAATTACCCCTGTCTATTAACGGAATGGACTTCCTTGGAAGGTAGAGTATCCAGGGCCATCTCCAGGCATCCTGATCTATATCTGGCCACTGGACCCAGATGGCTCCACAGGAGAAAGTGAGGCTGATGACTTTGCTCAGCCCTCCCTTACTTACATCCAATTTACATGCAAGTTATGGCATCACCTCCCTGACATCATGGTCGCCTTTGAGGATGAAGGACAAACATTTTCCCATCAGTAGAGGTCTGCAGTCAGGCATGGTGTCCACTCATATCTGCTCATGCCATTATTCTTTGGATACCCCTATTGCCTGTAAGATAAGAATTCCCATTTCATACCCTGATACTCAGCTCCAACTTACCTTTACAATTTTTTTGGGGGGAGTATTCGTTCCCTTCATACATCATGGCATGATATAGAGAACTGGTTTTGAATCCAGGAAGAGCAGGGTTCAAATTTCTCTCAGACTCACACCAGTTTTGTGAGCCTGGGTAAGCCCTGAGGCAACTCTGGGAGACTTTGCATTGCAGAAAGATGACTGATTTCCATTGATAGAGGCAGTTTGTTCACTGGGAATTCCTTACACCAGTGAAACCAAGGTTCTATCCCTATCCTTTCTCTTCATGCACATTACATTCTAGTCACAGTGGACTGCGATTTCTTCCCACTACTCAGTACAGTTAGGTGATGCAGCCAGTAGAGGACAGGCCCTGGAGTCAGAAAGACTTGAATTCAAATCTGGCTTCAGATACTGTGACTTTGGGCAAGTTACTTAACCTTTGTCTGCCTCAGTTTCCTCATCTCTAAAATGAGAATAATAACAACGCTTATCTAGAAGATTTGTTTTAAGGATCAAATGAGATGTTTGTGAAGCTCTTACTATAGTATCTGGCACATAGCAGGTGCCATATAAATGCTTTATTCTCTTGCTTTCCCTTCCTTCTAAGCTTGACATACTTTCTTGCACCTCTGTACATGTTTTCAGGCCAGCCCTTCTACCTGGAACACACTCCTTCCTCATTTCCACTTCTCAGAATCTTCTTCCCTCAAGGCACATTCTTGCTCATTCCTTTCCTTTTTTCTTTTTTTTTTTTCAGCCAAAGACAAGGTTTATTATAGTATCCATCATATTGGGCGGACTCTTAAGGAGTCTGAACATGGGTAAGCAGTGGCTTGATTATAAGAATCTCAGCAAAAATTCCAATTGTTTTTCTTTTTTCAGCAGTTGGGATTAAGTGACTTGCTCAGGGTCACACAGCTAGTAAGCGTCAAGTGTTTGGCCTGAGGTCAGATTTGAACTCAGGTCTTCCTGGCTTCAGGGCTGGTGCTTTATCAACTGCACCACCTAGCTGGCCCTGCTCATTCCTTTTCTCTTCTCTCCTTAGGAGCAAGTATTCTCACACTCAGATTTTCTTAGACTGGCTTGGCTTTGTCTGGATTTATCCTTTGCCCCCAATTACATGTACATATACATTGCATTTATTACATTCATCACTGTGTGGAATGTAAATTCCTTGAGGGTAGGAATTAGCACCTTTTAATCTCCAGCATCCAATACAATGCCTTTCATACAGCAGGCACTTAATAATTACTTGTTGAATATTGAATGAATATGTAGTGAGGACATACCAGTTTGGGCATAGTTTGCATTAAGTGATGCTGAAGCTCCTAACAATAGAAGAATTCTATTACTCTAATTAATTAATACTTATTTAATTGATTATTGTGTTATTCTAATAGAATAGCTTCAGAGTTTTAATCCAACCTATGTTCAAATAGGAATTGCCCTTATGCTGTTCGCTTAGATCAGGTGTACCAAAGACCTGATTTAATCATTCTCACTCCAGGCTGCTCTGCCCTTTGTGTGTGGGGGTGCTAATCCCGATCTCATCTCCTGGCATGTACCCTAATGCTCATGCACAAGCAGGTGCTGCATGACACCCCCCAAGGAGCCCAACCCCTAGGCTTGCCTCCTCTCACTTTCTCATGCCAGATCCTTCCCCAAATTCATGGAGACAGTCTCAACAGCTTACATTTTTGTCTGTCAGACCTGCTTTTAGTTTTCCCTGTAAGCCTTGGAACACTCCAAGTCCTGAAAAATAGCTAAGCTTAGATCTTTGTTAGTTCTCCATTACTGAATAATTTTAATTTTTCCTAGCTCTTTTCCCAACAGTCAACATCAACTAAGACTTTCCCCCTCCTTTCCTTCTTAATTTCCTCGTTGTTTAGTCATGTCCAACTCTTCATGACCCCATTTGGAGTTTTCTTGGCAAAGACACTGCAGTGGTTTGCCACTTCCTTCTCCTGTTCACTTTACAGGTGAGGAAACTGAGGCAAAGAGGTGCCCAGGGCCACACAGATAGTAAGTGTCTGCAGCCAGAATTGAACTCAGGGAGATGAGTCTTCCTGACTCCAGAAGTGAACTCAGGTCTTCTTAACTCTAGTCCAGGCACTCTGTTCACTGTGTCACAAAGACCTAATCTCTATCCAAGGGGAAACCTGGAGCCCATAGTCAAATGAACTAGTATTTAAGGGTTTCCAATGTGCAAAGGACTGTGCTAAGCGCTGGGGATACAAAGAAAGGCAAAAATAGCCCCTGCCCTTAAGGAGTGTACAATCTAATGGGGGAGGCAGCGTGAAAACAACTCAGAATGTACCCAGGAAAAATTGGAGTTAATCCCAGAGAGAAGACGCATCCATTAAGGGGCATGGGGAAAGGCCTCTTGTAGAAGGTGGGACTTAGCTGATAGGGTAGATCATCACCTCTCCCAGGCCTCCAGGATGTCCATTTATAGCCTATCTCGGAGATATCTCCAGACTGTCAGTCTCCATTCTAAGCTTTCCCCTTCTTCACATAAGAAGGTCATGTCCTCACAGGCTTTCAGGCGTAACTGTATTTTTGTACTTGGAGATAGTGCCTTAATCCAAAAAAATAAATTTCTAATGGTAAAATTTTCAGGGATTTCTTTTTTGGGGGAGGTAGAGTGATATTATTAGCTGTCCCAAATAATAATCTGTGACTTCATATTATTAATGCTTTACGATTTACAAAGGGCCACACAGCATCTCTGCAAGGTATGTGTTATAAGTATTTTATCATCAGTGTTGTTTAGTTATTTCAGACGTGTCCAATTCTTCAGGACCCCATTTGGGGTTTTCCTGGCAACGATACTGGAATGGTTTGTCATTTCCTTCTCCAGCTCATTTTACAGATGAGTAAACTGAGTCAAACAGGATTAAGTGACTTGCCCAGGTTCACACAGGTAGTAAGTGACTGAGGCCAGATTTGAACTCAGGAAGATGAGTCTTCCTGACTGAAGGCATGGCTCTCTAGCCACTGCTCTATCTGCTGCACCACCTAGTTGCCCATACCCCTATTCTAGATATGAAGAAGCCAAAACTCAGAATAGTGAAATCATTTGCTTATGATCACACAGCTAGGAAACTTCAGTCCAGGTTTTATGTTTCCCCTACCCTGTTTTTTCTTTTGGATGGTTCTGAGTTTACTGATCACTTTGCATAAGCTTTGCCTTATCCAGGTCTCTTTTCCTATTGGGAAGCTGCTTTTGATTTCAGAAGTGCTGAAGCTGGTTGTGTTGGCTCCCTGTATCTGGGAGAATATGCTCCCAAAAGAGGTCGGGGCCTGGAAGTACCTGCAGTGAGCTTTAGTGGCTCTGCCCATACTTAGATTGAGGAGGAGGTATTTAAGCTAGGTTCACACTGCATTCAGTGCTGGTGTATAATTGTCAGTCTGTCAAGCTGTCCCATCTTACTAAGTTAAGTTTGTGATGCAGTGTGTGGGTGAGAATACAGGACCAAATGGGGAGGCAAGACTCTTGGAAGCTCTCAGAGGCTTGGCTGTGGTGATCTAAAGTGTCTTTTCACTCTCTCTCTCTCTTATCCTCCCCCTCCTCCCCTCCCTCCCTCCCTCTCTCTCTCTCTCTCTCTCTCTCTCTCTCTCTCTCTCTCTCTCTCTCTCTCTCCCCCTCTCTCCCCCCTCTCCTCCTCCCTTCTTTCCCTCCTTCTCTCTCTCTCTCTCTCTCTCTCTCTCTCTCTCTCTCTCTCTCTCTCTCTTCTCTCCCCCTCTCTCCCCCTCTCCTCCTCCCTTCTTTCCCTCCTTCTCTCTCTCTCTCTCTCTTCTCTCTCTCTCTCTCTCTCTCTCTCTCTCTCTCTCTCTCTCTCTCTCTCTCTCTCTCTCTCTCTCTCTCTCTTCCTCTCCCTCTCCCTGTGTCTCTTTCGTGTGTTTGGCCCTGGCTACTAACCCTTTCAGAAAGTCAGGTTGGACTTGTAGTGTACCCCTGGGTGTCTATGTGTGTATGGATCCAAGGTTGGATATGGTGCCACTCCAGCGTAACAATGAAGGGATCTAAATGATCCCTAAATGTCCTGAAGAATCAACTCAAGAGCCTCATATCAGAGGTTGCCACTGTGTGACTGTTCAGTCCCCTGTATCTTTCAAAGAGTACTCAGTAGCACATATCGCGAGACACCCAGTAATCACAAGGAGCCTTGCCTCATGTTGCTTTGAGTACAACAAGCCTATACTTGCAGAGAACATGAGCTCTTGGTGCCCAACGATGATATTCTCTGTGTCTATCTCCTAGGATTGGGGAGGACTGGGGTGATGGTGAGGTGATCCTAAGGGAAGCTCATGTGAACCTATTATCCTATGGACCAATGACTTCCACTCAGTGATAAAGGTGTGGTGGGTAGACTTGTGTTTATTTTTGAAGACCCACATGTGTTAACAATGATTCACAATACTTTCTTAAAAAGTGCGAAAATGACATCACTTAAGCATCTGGGGTTGGGATCTGGAGATCCAGGAAATGATCTATCTAAGCTATTCTTCCAAAATAGCATTGTAGTTGCTTGGAACTAATACTTTACTGGGAGATGAAATGGAATATAGTTGGTGGGGAACATTCAGATGAGGTTGGTATGATGTGAAAGGATCTTGGGATTTCTCAGGGCTGGGAGTCATGCATTCCATGATTCTACAATTCTATTCACAGCTTCTCTTTCAAAAATGTTATTGATCAATCTTAAAAGGAAGCAAAGATGGACAGCTCTCAACACAACATGTAGTATTTATTATACAGGCTTTCTTGAAATGAAATTTTATCATGACATATCTTGAATCCTCTCATATTCTGCTATGCACATGGCATACTTTTTTTCCTTTTCTTACTTTGTATTTAAGTTCTAATATTTAAGTTTATGATTTTTTCCCTTTATTCTGTATTTGTGTTCTGGTGTTTGAGTCTAAAATAACATTTAAAAAATAAAAATAATCATTCATGAGTTTTTTAAAGCTCATTCACTTTCTGATTCCTCCTCACAACTGGAACCCTCACTTGTAAATAAGACAAAAGTTAAGCTAAATCTGCTAATAAAATGATTATCTGTCAGCCTGTATAGTATTCTATACCTCAGTTTTCTGCCTCTCTATGGAGAGTAGGGAAACATGTTTCATCACCTTTTTCTGGAACTAGGATTAGTTATTGCAATTAATTTGAGTTTGGTGTTCTTTTAATTTTTTAACATACAGTATAGTAGTCACTATGTACATTGATAAAATATAAACTTCTTGAGAGCAGGGATTGCTTTATTCTTTGTATTTGCATCCTGAGCACCTAGAACAACATAGTAGGCACTTAATACTCACTTCTTTGTTAATTGTTCCTCTGGTTCTGCTTACTTCACAAAAAGCTTTTCTAAATATGAACAGACAGTTTCACAAAAGTTTGCAAAAAGCTTTCCTAAATATGAACAGTTTTCAAATGAAGAAATTGAAGCTATCTATGGTCATATGAAAAAATGCCCTAATCACTATTGATTAGCAAAATGCAAATTAAAAAAACTCTGAGGTACTACCTCACACCTATCAGATTGGCTAATATAACAGAAAAGGAAAATGACAAATGTTGGAGAAGATGTGGGAAAATTGGAACACTAATGCATTGTTGGTGGAGCTGTAAACTGATCCAACCATTCTGGAGAGCAATTTGGAACTATGCCCAATGGGCTATAAAACTGTTTATATCCTTTGATCCAGCAATACTACTAGGTTTGTATCCCAAAGAGATCATAAAAAAGGGGAAAGAACCCACATGTACAAAAATATTTATAGCAGCTCTCTTTGTGGTGGCAAAAAATTGGAAATTAAGGGTATGCTCATCAATTAGGTAATGGCTGAACAAGTTGTGGCATATGAATGTAATGGAATACTACTGTGCTATAAGAAATGATGAGCAGGCTGATTTTGGGAAAATCTGGAAAGACTTACATTAACCGTTTCTGAGTGAAGTGAGCAGAACCAAGAGAACATTGTACACAGTAACAACCACATTGTGCGATGACTAACTTTATTAGACTTAGCTCTTCTCAGCAATGAAGGATCTAAGACAACTCCAAAAGACTCATGATGGGTAATGCTATCCGCATCCAGAGAAATAACTATGGAGTCTGAATGCAGATCAAAGCATACTATTTTCTCTCTTTTTTGTTTTTTTCTTTCTCATGGTTTTTCCCTTTTGTTCTGATTTTTCTTTTAAAATGTAACTAATATGCAAATACATTTAATATGATTTTACATGTATAGCCTATATTAGATTGTTTGCCATCTTGGGGAGGGGAGAGGGAAGGGAAGGAGGGAGAAAAAAAATTTGGAACTCAAAAATTTTATAAAAGTGAATGTTGAAAAATGAATAAGTAAAAATATATATACTAAAAAAAAGCTTTCCTAAATGAATTCCATATATTCGTTGTTGTTTTTTCCCACCACATTCATGTACCCTAATTTGTTCAGCTATTCCCCAGTCAAAGGGCATTTTTTTCTAGTTGTTTTTCTTTGCTAACTATAAATGCTGCTATTACACACACACACACACACACATCCATATATTTTCTGACTTTGAACATTGGGTCAAAGGCATTGAACAATTTAGTGACTTTTTGCATAATTCCAAATGGTTTCCCAAAACTTTTGACCCCATTCACAGCTTCACCAACAATGTATTAAAACAACACTAATACATTGTTTGCAAACCCCTTCCTTAAAAGATTTCTGGGGAAGTTGATGCAGGTACTTCTTACTCTCTATTATATCATTTCTGAGGAACCTAAGTGGCTTTATACACATCCCTAGAACTGCTCCTGATAAAAAGCTACTTTGGATTTCCTTAAAGTCTTATGGTTGTTCCTGGGTAGATCATTTCAAGGGGGTGGTGACTCTTGATTAGGGGCCAGGGATGAGAGAAGTGGATGCCAGAAATGCATTGTACTTGGAGGAAGGTATAGTGATAGTAGTTAGATTGAAGTAAGGATCTGCAATTGACTAAGTAGATAATATTTAGTTTGTGGAGGACTCGTTCTAGAGGTAGGCAGCTATAGATAATTGACCAGGGATTCTTCATCTTTTTTGTATCATGCACCTCTTTGGCAGTCTAGTAAAGCCTATGAAACCCTTCTCAGAATCTTGTTTTAAATGCATAAAATAAAATACATGGGATTACAAAGGAAATTAATTTTATTGAAATAGTTACCATATATCTATCTTTTTATATACATATCTATCTATCTATCTATCTATCTATCTATCTATCTATCTATCTATCTTTTCATAGATATCAGGTTAGGAACCTTTGATTCAACAGATCAAGAAGTTTAAGAGCCTACTGTGTGCAGAACACTGTTAAATGCACTACGAGGCACAAAATTTAGACAAGACAAAGCCCCTTCTGCCATGAAGTTTATAGTCTAGTGGGATGGTATGATCATAGATCTTAGCAGTTAAACTTGAAAGAACTCTAAGGGATAACTTAGTCCTGCCACCTAATATTGCAGATGGAGAAAGAAAGAGAGGTGAAATTACTTGCCCAAGATCACACTAACAGAGCTACTTAGTATATGTTAAAAAAAATAAACTACACTATAAAGTAACATCTGAAAAATGCGTAACAATGATGTCAGAGAAAGTTCCTTGTCAGATTTGAATTAGAGGATCCTGGTAGGTTTTATGTAAGAGGTGGAATTTGAGTTGAGCTATAAAGGAAAGATGGGAATTCAACAAGTGTGTGAGGGCATTCCAGGCATGGGGGTCATCACACAATTGTCATTCCCAGTGTCTGACACAATTTTTTTGGAGGGGGAGGGGTCTAAATCCATGATTTCTTTGGTATAAAACATTGCTGGAGAGGAAGCACTTTCAACTAATGTTGATCAGTGACTGGCTGTTGCATATAGTCTTTGTGCATTAGTTGTCTGGGAGCACTGAAAAAATGAAAAGACTTGATCTGGGATTACACAGTTCTTTATAGGTCAGAAATGGGACTTGAACCTGGGTCTTCCTAATTCAGAGGCAAGATCTCTCTTCATTCTCCTCAAACTGCCCCTCATCTGGAATCTAGTGGGCACTTAATGCATATTTACCAATTGATTGACAGGTACATATGCCCCACATCCTTGATCATCCTGTGTTTTTCTGGGCATTCTTTTCCCCAAAAATAGCCAAGGAAAAGGTAAAAAATTTCTAGAATCAGATAAGTAGCATGAGATGAAGGCTAGCCAACAGCCTCTTGTTTCTGCTTGTCAGCGCTGGTAAACACATCATAGTCCCTCACCACACAGTGGAGGCTGGACCGTTCTGCTTATGTCCCAATACTCACTCTCACTTGTTCCTGGTCACTAAATCCTCTCATCAATTACTGAATTAAGTCAAGATAATCAACTCTGACCCCTATTTTCTTTACTTTTTCCTCTCCATGCACCAATTCATTTCTCCCGAATCACTTCTTGAATTTCTCACCAATTCCTGGGCACTCAATTCAAAAAGTTCCCCATCTGTCCTTTTTCCCTTTACCATTTCGACCAATTTCAAACCTTCAAATCTTGGTCAAAGATGACCAAGTCCCACATGGAGGCTACATCCTGATATTCTTAGATGGGTCCAAAGAATACCTGGCCTCTTCTGGTACTTGTCTGTTCCCACAAACATGGACACAGAGATATTCTTCCTTTACTGGCACTCTCTACATCTGACTGGATCATAGATTTAGGGCATAAAAGGGTATCTAGAGGTATCTAATACCCTCATTTTATAGATGAGGAAATTGAGGCTTTGTGAGGTTCAGTGACTTGCTCAGGGTCATACAGCTAAGTTAAGTACCTGAGGCAGCATTTGAACTCAGATCATCTCCTTATTCCAAGTCTAGCACTATATGGAGCCAATTTGAGAACCACTCAAGGACTCAAGATGAATCTTGAGAGGTAGGGTGGATGTAGTGGAGAGATTCTGGAACGGTAGCCAAGAGACCTGGGTCAAAGTCCCAGTATCAGTTCTTTTTACTGACTAGCTGTGAATGTCCATGTGATCTTGGACAAGTCACTTTTGTTGATCTGTTTCCTCAGGTATGTAATGAAAGAGTTGCACTGATGACTCTTTTTCTATCCCCAGCACTTAACACAGTGCCTGCCACATAGCAGGTGCTTAATAAATGTTTACAGACTGGTGGGGTAGACTCTTGTCAGGAGTTGACCCTTTCTGTTGTCTATAAAAGCTGACAGACTTTCTCTGCCTCACTATCTTTCTCTGTGTCCCTGTCTCTCTTTTCCTCTGTCTCTTTGTGTGTCTTTGCCTCTGTGTCTCTGTCTCTCTTTTTCTCTGTCTTTCTGCGTGCCTGTTTATCTCGGTCTCTCTCTTTTCTCTGTCCCCATCTCTGCCTCTAGTTCTGTTTCCATTTCTCTGTTTTCTGTCTCCATTTCTCTCGCTAGGGCTCCCTTTTCTCTTTCCCTTTCTTCCTTCTTCCAGAGCACAAGAATTTCTCCTTCCACCTTTTTGCCCTGACCCTAGGCACAGTTAATGGCAACTTGAGACCTGTGGCAGAAACTTCAGCAAACTGAATGCGCTTATCCCAGTTCTGTGAGAGAGGAGTTTTGGGACCTAAAGTCCTTAGTCACGATCTGTTTTACTGAGCGCTTTAGAGACTGGGAACTTGATAGTGGACTTCCCCAGCCGAAGGGCATGTGATAGCAGCTGGGGCAATGATAGAGTTCCTTTAGAAGCACATGTCCGAATCAGAACGCTCACTCCAACAACATAGATCATTGGATCATAGACTTAGGACTGGAAGGAACTCTGAAGAACACCTCGTCCAACTTTCCTATTTTTTTCTGATGGGGAAACTGAGGCCCCAGTAGGTTGTGACTTGCTTAAGGTTATACAGATAGTGTGTGGCAGAGTCCCAGATCATATTTTCTCTCAATCACAACAACTTTATGGGGCAGACAAGGCAGCTTTTATTATTTCCATTTTGCCATTTAGGACACTGAGACTTGGAAAGCCGAAGTGCCTTGCCAAGGTCACAGAGCCAGTAAGTGGTAAAGCCAGAACTCAAAGAAAGATCTTTGTGATGGCAAGATAATGCTTTATGTGGATATATCTCTTCTAATGGGTCCTTATGAATTGATTCGTCACTTAACATATATGTGTTAAGCACCTGCTATATGCCAGGCTCTGTACTAGGTGTTGGGGACACCCAGATAAAAACAAAACAGTCCCTGCCCTCAAGAAGCTTACATTTTATTCAGGGAGACAACATCATACATAATAAATGCTTGATTGCAAGATAACATGGGTGAGGAAGGCAATGGCCGTTGAAGATCTATCTAGGGAGACAGCATTATGCAAGATTGGTTGGGAGGCAGGGGCAAGGGAAGTGGGGAGAAGAATATTGTCCTAAAGCTCAAAATGGGAAGGGAAGCCAGGAACCACAAATACAGTATGTATCCCACCGATAACACTATTGGAGCACTTTGGGCGTCACAGCTCTGTAATTTGGGGCCAGAGTCATTGAGTTACTATTATCGTGTCTTCAGACACTGTGGAGAACAAAGACTCAAGAATATTGGGTTGCTGTCCACATACATATACGTACATAATATTGTAAATATCATGATAAACACTAAATTATTAGAAATAGAAATGACCTTAATGGTAAACTATAAAGAGAAAATGCCAGAGGGCTGGGTACATGGGACACTCCCCTCTCTCATTTTAGCTTGTTATGTGGGTAAAAGATGACTGATAAGATATTCTTCAAATACTGTACATTGAGATGAAACTTGATTATTTCGTCCTATAGCAGTTTCAGTGAAATTTCTTGATCTTTTCTTTTGGGACCCATTAAATTCTACAATGAGGTGGCTCTTGCATAAGACTCTTACTATGAACTGTAAAATGGGGATAATAAGATAATAATTCTAAGCCTCTTACATTGAAAGAACATGGAAGCAATTTGCAAGTGCTGATCCAATGGACTTATCAAAATCCATGGAACTTTTATGCAGCTCTAAAACCATGAGATCCTATTGAACTATCATTAGAAGGTTGTTTTCCCCCTCCCCCAGGCGTCATCAGGGCCATTCAATGGTAGATTTGAATTTGAATTTGGCCTATGTCACCTCTCAACTTGGTGCCAATCAGATTTAAAAAAAAAATACATTCTTACAAGCATGTATTATTTTTTACTCCCATTACCCCCTCCCAAATGAACAAGTGGGCAAAAAAGAAAGCCTGAATAACACATATACATGGTCAAGAAAAACAAATTCCTACATCGGCCATACCCAAAAATTTATGCCTCATTCTATATTTTAAGTCCATTATTTCTCTGACAGGAGATAGGTGACATGCTTCATCTTTGGTCCTCTAGAATTGTGGTTTATTATTGCATTGATCAGAATGTTAAAGTCTTTCAAAGTTGTTTTTCTTTATAATATTATCATTATTATATAAATTGTGTTCCTAGTTCTTCATTCTGCATCATATATTCATAGAAGCTTTCTGAGGTTTCATTGAAAATATCCATTTCATCATTTCTTATGACATGATAACATTCCGTTACATTCATATACCATAATTTGTTTAGCATTTGCCCAATAGATAGATACTCCAGTTTAGGGCTACTATGAAAAGAGATGCTATAAATATTTTTGTACATATTGGGTGGACAACAAGATTTAAGGGTCTCATGCTAACCTGCAAGGAGAAAACAGGACACATCCCTCCCTCCCCTAGCCTCACTATTATTATTATTCTTATTTTGGCTTGACCCTTGATTACATTGTATAAAGTATACCATTCTTAGATGAGGAAAATATGCTACAAATGCAATCAACAACTGTTTCGGAACACAATTTTAGACAATCGCCTTGGACACTGAGAGGTTAAGCGTGCCCAGGATCATACAACCAGTATGTGTCAGAAGTTGGCCTTGACTCTAGGCCCTCCTAAATCTGAAGGTGTCTCTGTCCAATGTGCCATACTGTCTCTCTCTTCTCACAAATAATCTACAAAATATTCTTCATGTAGGACAACTCCCATGCCCTCACCAACCCAATCAGACTAAGAGAGGCTCCAAAGGAAACATATCAGTGCATGGCACTGCTACAGTCTATCCTCTTAGGTGGACAATGGAGTCTCTGTTATCTACCTGACCTAGGATTGATGTCATGGGAGACACAGCTCCTACAAGATGCCTAGATTAAAGGGGTAAGTTAAGTGTCTAATGATGGCACCAAAGTGACTCACTTATTCCTTGACATTACTATCCCCTTCTCTTTTCTTGAGTTGCTGCTTTGGAGAGAAGTCAGAACAGAAAATCTCTGTAATGGAATTTCTTATCAGAATATTAAAAAAAAATCTTCCACTTTCATGCTTCCATTAAACTCCTGCTTCATCATAAAGTGGAGGTGACCCTGGGTTTTGAATGCTATGTCAGCTGAGTTTGAGCTCTGGAAGCTCCCACTAAGCTGAGAAAAAATTTTAAGTAACAACCAACAGTGTGGTACAATGGAAAGAACGCTGGTTTTGGAGTCAAAGGGACCTGGTTTCAAACTCCAGCTTTGCCACTTATTGCTTGTAGGCCTTTGATCAAATCACTTGATTGCTTTGGGCCTCAGTTTTCTCATCTGCAAAATGAGAGGAAGGGAAGATGTCATTGAAAGTCCCTACCAGCTCCCATGATATGCTCCCATGATAGTGGCAGACTATGTGTCTGTTGTCTAAAGACCAACTTTTCTAAGTTTAAGGAAACCCATCACCTGTTAGACACCAGCAATGGATGTTTTGGTCACTACAATTCTTACAACCATCTGCTAAGACATGGAGGGTTTGCAGCCTGTCTCATTGGATAAAGTCATAGGTATGTATAATACTAGATAGAGTACAGATAACTAAGGCTCGAATAAGCAGGACTCTTTTTTCCCCAGGCATTGTTCTCTCTCCCCTTGTTTTGCCCAGAACTCTACTCATTGTTCATCAATGGAGGCTGCCAGCTGGTAAAGGGGATAGAGTACCCAGTCTTGAAGTCAGGAAGATCTGAGTTCGAATGCAGCCTCGGACACTTACTAGTTGTATAACTCTGGGTAATCACTTAACTTCAGTTTCCTCAATTGTGAAACACCTACCTTGCAGGGTTGAGAATCAAATGAGACAATATTTGTAAAAAAGACTTTAGCATAATGCCTGCCACATAGTAGGAGCTTAATAGATGCTTATTCTTTTCTCTCTGCATCCTCTCCTTCCTTTATCTGCATTCAAAATACCTTCTCTGCCCTACATCAATGTCTTCTAAGAGGCTGGATCCTCCAGGAATTATAGAGTTAGAAATGAGCCCCAGATGTCTGGGTGTTTCATCAGTTTGGGCTTTGTTTCAGGTAGAGAGAAGAAAGACAAGGACCATGGAGAATCATCCTTGGAACCCATAAAAAGGGCCCTCAGAAGGAAGAAAGGTCTCCTTAATGGGATAGCCCCTTTAACAAATGTGAAGTCCTAGGAATCTGTCATGATGTGCCCCGGTTGGGGCTCTATGTAGAGGACTGGCAAGTAGCCAGGAGAGGAAGGACCATCCCTGTCAGAAGAGGAGAGAGGATGGGGTATGAACTGGGAAGAAACCCCTTAGAAACTCAAAGCCAGAGTGGGGTGATATGAGGGTCTCTGTGGACCACTGAAATTGGACATCTGAGACGAGCAGAAAAAAAAAAACAATTTACTGGAGCAAAAAACAAGGAGGTCAGGATTAGACCAGAAGACAAAATGTTAGGAGTTTTATAGGGACTTTAAAGGCCATTGAGTCAAACAACCCCATTTTTCACATGTGGAAATTGAGGCTTATTGCAGTCAAATGCTTTTCTAAAAGCACACAGGTAATACATGGTGGAGGTAGGGATTGAACCCTGGTCCTCTGACTCCAGATCTATCTCTCATTCTACTCCTAACTGTCCTAATTGTTTGCTCTACTTCTTCTCTCCAAATTCAGTCCCTTTCTGCTGCTGGCACACCCCTTCATCTACCAGTGGGGTTCTCCACGCTGGTTCCTGACTTAACCATGACCACAAGTCCATGACCTCATCGAGGACCAGGTCAGCTTTGGCGGGGCCTATTGATATCCTAGCCATAGTCACTAATTCTCTCTTTCTTTAAGATACTGGTTTCACTCAAAGAAACTCTGCATCATTTGCTTAAAGATTTCCTTAGTTAATGTTGCTGGAAGGTCCTTTTGTGTATTGTAATCAATGGATTGACCTTTCCAGTTTGAAGGGGGTGGGTGGGGGGAAGCACAGCCTCAGAGAACAAAAATCTACTTTTAAAATCTTTAAAGAGAAGTACTGGCTTTCAACTGGGTGAGGGCAGTGTCATCTAGGGACCCTAAATAGAAATAGTTTCCACCTGATCTGCTGGAGATTAGGGCTGCGCACCTGGAGAGTAATCAAAGAATGTGGTTCCCTGACTTCACTAGGATGCAGTGTGGACCCCCAGGCCTTGACCATCCTCACAGCCTCTTTCCCCAACCCAACTTAGAGCACCCTGGGAATTTGTATCTCCTAGGAAGTATTAGCATTCAAGCTGCTGCTGGCTGGAGCTTTCTGTCTGGGGTATCTCAGAACCCAAGGACATGCTGCCTCTTACCTGCCATATCAGAACTCTACAGAACCATAGGACCAGGTTAGGAAAGATCTAAGGAGAAGAGGCGTGTGTATGATGGACTCTGCTTAAGGCAAGGTACTTGGTAGAGAGTACACAATCAAAAAACTCCCTACTCAAATCTATCCTCCATAAAGCTGCCAAATTGACATTTTTGAAGCCAAGGAACTGAAATTTCATTGTCTTGCCCAAGGTGACTCATTGACTTCCTATTGCCTGTAGGATAAAATAGAAATTCTGTTGGTTGGCATTTAAAGCTATTCATAGTCTTGGTCCAACCTTCCTTACCAGACTGATTTCTCATGACTCCCTGTCCGTCACTCAATGTTCCATCTCAGCTGGCCTACTTTCTATTGCCCATTTGGGACATTCCATACACCTCCACACGGGTCTGGAATGCCCTTCCTTCTCAACTCTTCCTGTTGGGATCCCTAACACTGAGACTACTTCATATAAGAGTGTTTCCCTCATTTCCCCAGTCATTAAGGCTTTCCAATCCTGCCTCAAAATTACTGTGTATTTATCTTGTACTCATTTTGTATTTATTTGTGTATCTGCTGTCTTTTCCTAGTAGAACTAAGATCCTTGGAGGTAGGGACTGTTTTGATTTTTCTTTGTTTCTTCAGTTCATAGGACACAGTAGATGCTTCAGAAATGATTGAACTGAATTAATTGAGTGGAAAAATGCATCGCTAAACTTATCAAGGATCTAGGAGCAGGGGTGAGGTCCGGTGCATACAGTGATTGCTTTTGGTTGCAAAAGACCCTTGGTACAGTCCTTTTACTGTTATCCTAATCTTTCCTCTTCCCAGAGGTCATTTTATGTGAACAGGTGCAGCATGGAAACTTGAATCTTGTCAGGACCACCGAGCTCCCTGAAACATGTAGCAGTAGGAACCTGGCTTATAGCTACAGACTTAGCCAAGGCCAGGGGCAGTTGTATGTCAAAAACAGATATGCTAAGCCAGAGGAGGCTGTTGGAGAGCTTAGGAGTCTAGCCAGTATAGACTTTGGGGAGAGGACCAGATGGAATTGTGTAGGGACTGGGAATTACCAAACATGGCAACTTCTCCTGAGGTGTGGAGAAGGATCCTTTAGTTATGAAACTTTATTTATGCCATTTCCATCCTCAGTGATGGGAGTCTACCCAATCCTGTCCAACAAGTATTTATTAAGCTCTTACAATGTTTATGACACTGTAATAGATTCGTAAGATACAGGGACAAAATCCCAAACAATTTAAGCCCTCAAGAAGCATAGATTCAAAGCACAGAAAAGTAAGATAGCTTTGAAAACAAATGTAATATTTATTATATAGTTGTTTTTTTAAGCAAATAGTCTGAAATGGAAATTCATAGTTTTATATTGAATCTTCTATGTTGTGCAGCATACATGGAAATTGTTTTGTCTTTTTGTCTTTAAGTTCAAAATGAATTTTAAAAAAGAAGCAGCATGGATATAACTTATAAATAGGTAAGCACATATCCAACATTTTGAGGAGGATAAAAGCACTGACAAGGACTTTAAGGGAGGCTTCCCATTAGAGAAGTCAGCACACGGTGAGAGCCTTGACTGAAGTTAGGTATTCTAAGAGGTGAAGATGAGGAGAACATGGATTCTAAGTATGGGGGACTGTCCAAGTAAAGACATACAGGAAAGCATTTATTAACTATCTATTTTGTACCAGGCATTGTTCTAGGAGCTGGCATTCAAAGACAAAAATCATGAAGTCCTTGCTTTCAGGAAGCTAGCCTTCTATTGGGGGAAAACAACCTTACATAAATAAGGATGTATATAACATGTATAAAGTAAATAACAGGGAACTTGGGGAAGGGGCAAGTTTTCATGTAAAGAGAGATGCTTGGGCTGAATCTCAAAGGAAACGATGTATTCTAAGAAGTGGAGATGAGGAAGGAGTACATTCCAGGCATGAAGGACAGTCAACATGGGGACTGGGAGATGGAATGTCATATGTGAGGAACAGGAAGGATGACAATCTTGCTGAACCATAGAATGTGGGAAGAGAAGTAATGCATTATAAAGGTGAAAAAATAAGTTAGAATTTGGTTATAAAAGGCTTTATATGTCAAATAGAGGAATGCATATTTTTTCCTAGAAGAGACAGGGAGCCACTTGATGGCTGGGGCTGTGACATGATCAAACCCATTCTTTAGGGGAAACTCTTTGATAGCTGTGTGGAAGATGTGTCGGAGAGGGGAGAGACTTGAAGTAGCGAGAGGCCATTAGAGGCTATTGCGATAGTCTAGTCTTAGGATTTTGTTAAAATACATTTTGAACTTAAAGACAAAAAGACAAAAAAATTTCCATGTACATTAAACAATATAGAGGATTCAAAAAAAAACTATAATTTCCATTTCAGACTGTTTACTTAAAGGTATGCATTAAGATGGTGGACATATGAATGAAAAGAAAAAGTTGGATAGGAGAGATGTTTTGAAGAGAGAAATAATAAAACTTGCTAACTAAATGGACATGTAGGATGAGGGAGGGTGAAGAGGCAAAGATAATGCAACTAGAACAGGGCAACTAGGTGACCCAGTGGGAAGAGCACTAGGCCTGAAGTCAGGAAGACCTGAATGCAAATCCCACTTCAGGTACTTACTAGCTGTGTGACCTTGGGTAAGTCACTTAACTTCTGTTTTCCTCAACTGAAAAATGAGGAAAATAGCACCCACCTCCCAGGGTTGTTGGGATGATCAAGTGAGGTAATATTTGTACAAAGTGTCTGGCGCAAGAAAGATTGTGATGCCCTTGCTGGAAAAGGGGAAAGACAATGAATATTTTCTAAAATTTGAGATGTCCATGGAATATATAGTTTAAAATGTCCAACAGGCAGTTAGCTGCTGATGTAGGACTAGAGCTCTGGAAATAGACTAGGTTTACAAAAATGTGTGTATACCTATACATGTATATATTTTGTATGTTTGTATATATTTATATACACACATCTAAGAGGCATTTGCATAGAGATGATCATTAAACTTATGAAAGTTGATGAAGAAACCAAATGAGAGAGGAAAGAGGGCCTAGGACAGAACCTTTGGGACCACCCAAAATTGGGGGAAGTTTATGAATGAGAAATTGTCAAAAGAAACTGGAAAGGATTGGTCATGCAGATGGGATAATAGGAGATAACAATGACAGAAAAGAGTGAGTGTGTGAGAGAAGAGGGTGGTAGACAGTATCAGTATCACTGTAGAGAGGTCAAGGAGGATGAGGATTGGGAGAAATCCATCAGATTTGGTATTTAAGACATCATTGGTGACTGGAGAGAGCAGTGTCAGTTGAGTAATGAGTTGGGATGCCATGATGTAAAAGGCTGAGGCATAAATGGGAAGAGAAGAAATGAAGGCAACAAGGAGAGACAGCTTTTTCTAGGTGTTTAGCAGTGAAAGGGAGGAGAGGTATAAAATAATAGCTTGAGGGGATGATAGAATCTAAAGATTCTGGTGAATGGATCAGATGGATGATAGAGTGTGTGAGGAACAGTCATGTGAAATAAGCTTAGAAAGGTAGGTTGGAGCAATACTGTGTGCTCTTATTAGCAGGTTGTAATCTTACCATGAGGTTAAATTATTGTTCACTAAGGATTTAGGACTGGAATGGAACTTGGAGGTCATCGGCCCAACTCCCTCTTTGCAGAGATGAGAACTCTGGACCTGGCCAAGAGTTACTTTTGTAAGTCTATAGTATTCCTCTTAAGGTAGACTTTGTAAGGACAATGATCCTCAGTAAAACACCAGTAGGGATTTCTGAATATTTGATGGAAATTCTAGGCCTTGATTTTTGGGAAAAAAGTCTCATAGAATCCCAAACTACCAGTAACTTCCCTTCCTTCTCTTCTTTTTTTTTCCCAAGAGGACTGACACAGAGCCTTGGTGAAAACATTTAGGGTGTTTTTGAAACCAGGATGATAAAGCACATGTTTTTTTTCATCTCTACTGGGTAGGGGCGCACTCTCTGAAGACAAAAAAAGGCTGAAACACATCTGCTCAATGGGTGGAAGAAACCTGGAAAGCAGTAATGCCAAAAGCAAAGTAGGGTGATTTCGGGCAGCAAATTAGGGATTGGTTTGCAATGTGAGATGGTAGCATGAAAGGCCAGACCTATTTTTGGCCATGAACACTTAGTCATTGAATCACGGAGCACGGAGGTGACAGTCTGTCTCTGGATGGCTCAGAAGAGAATGTGTCTGGAATACCACTTCAATTTTGCTAGCCTCAATGTAAGGAAAAAGGAATTCAGAGAAGGGTGATAGGGAGCAAGAAATGGAGGTGGGGTTCAGAGTGGGGGAGGATAAAGGAATTTGACCAGACAGAAGTCAAGAGGAGCTAAGCATGGATAGCTCCATTGAATGTTAGTGAATAGAGAATGGCAAAGGGCTACCTGACACCATGGAGGAGGAGGAGGAGAGGAGTTATATATAGCACAAGGCAATATAATTAGAAGGGAAGAGAGTTAAAAGGCTGAATATATTGGGGAAATATTCTGACAAAGAGAACTGTTGGATTATAAAACAGGACCACGACCCCTCAGGGAAACTGGTGGGGACCCCCATTATTTAAGATATTTGAGATCAGATGGTAGGAATAATAACAACTTACATTTCCATGGTGTTTTAAGGTTTGCAAAGTGTTTTCTGAACAATAGCCCTCTGAGGTGAGTACCAAAAATGTTACTATCATTTCCATCCAACAAGGGGAAGCTGAGCCTCAGAAGTCAAACAGGTCACAACTAGGCCCACAGCTCGTGTGGGAGCCAGGATTCAAATTCAGGTCCAAAGTCCTTGCTACTCCACCACACTCCCTTAGCTTCATTGATTTAGGACTGGAATGGAACTTGGAGGTCATCGGCCCAACTCCCTCTTTGCAGAGATAAGGAACTCCAGGCTCCATAGACACTACATGACTCAAGCAAGGTCATGCAAATAGCAGGTATCAGAATTAGGATTCAGGCTCAAGTCCTTTGCCTCCAAGCTTCTCAAAAGCAGGGAAAGTGGAAGGAAATAAGCACTTACTAAGCACCTACTATGTACCAGGCACTGTGTTAAGTACTTTACAAATATTATCTCATTTGATCCTCATAATCAACCCTGGGAGGTAGGCACTATCATTATTTCCATTTTACAGTTGAGGAAACTGAGGCAAACAAAGATTAAGTGACTTGCCCAGGTGTAGGCAAGTATCTGGGGCTAGATTTGAACTCAGATTCAATCCAGACCCAGGGATCATCCTCTGTGACACCTAGGAGCCTTAGACTTAAGGCAAATCTACTCTGACTTATTCAGTACTAGGAACAGAGCCATCTGAAGATAATACCTCCATGAAGAATTTTTTTTCTTTCATCGATTTGTTGGAATGAAGCAAATCTCTGGTCTCCTCTATCACTAAACTTGGCAACAAATGTTATGATGTAATACGCTTCCAGACTTCAGATATTTGAAAAATGTGGTGAATGAGTGGACCTTGTTAAACATTTCATTGTCCTGTCCATCTCAAGTTCAATTTGTTGGATTATTGGAGTTACTCTAAAGGGTAGAGATTTGGATCTGATGTTTATGCAGCTTGCTGATGATGAGAAAAGAGACTGCTCGTGGAATTGGGTTTAAATAATAACTCACATGTATATGACCTTTTGAGGTTTACAAAGTGATTTCTTCCCGATAACACTATGAGATAGACTGTAAGTGCCACTAGGTCTAGATCTGTGATTGCTGCAATGCAGGGAACTCCCTTTGTTGAAACTCCATCCATAATGCAGTTTGCAACTCTCTCGTAAATTGTCATTTTAGGGAATTACCTGAGAAGCTATATGACTTGTCCGTGGTTACATAACCACTCTGTGGCAGAGGAGGGATGAGAACCCAGGTTGTCTCAGTTTCGAGCCTACTCTCTCTACTATACCATACTGTCTCTCATAAATATTATTGAGCTCTCTAGTTCACAGATTGAGAAACTGAGGCTCAGAGAGATGCCATGACTTGCCCATGATGAAATGGCCAATAAGTATCAGGACCAGGATCAGAATCCTGTCTTCCTGACTCCAAGTCCAGCAAAAATTTCCTTACTCATCCACTTACGTGGATGGACACATCACAGATATTTTTACATTGAAGTGCTCTACTAAGGCCCTCATAGCAAAGCAGAGGGAAAAGCTAAAAAAACAGAGATCCTGTTATAATCTAGCTCCAGAGTGCCAGGAATAGGATCATTGATTTAGAGCCAGAAGGAGCCATTGAGCTCATGGCCAAAGTAACCTTTTTTGTGTCTTGGTTTGCTTGGGGCATCTGGGGAAGTCTGTGGATGCCTTCTCAGAACGAGGTTTTTGAATGCATAAAATAAAATACAAAGGAAGCTAATTATATGAAGTAAAGAGGTAATTTTTTTTCAGTTTACAGTTTTTTTTTTCAAGTTTACAGATCCCTGAAATCTATTTATGGACTCCTTGGGCCAGCCCCATGTTAAGTAAGAAATGCTGATCAAATCCAGCCCCCTCATTTTGCTGATAAGGAAACTGAGGCCTAGATAGGTTGAGTGGTAGCTGGAGGTCGCCCAGGAAAACTTCTTCTGACTCTAAATCCATCGTGCTTTCCGTGATACCACACTGCCTTCCATCTGGAAGTAGGTTTTGGAGTCCATGGAGGAAAGGTACTCTCACAACACGAGGAAGGTCTGTGTTCTTGTCCTGGCTGAAACAAGTGTCCCTTAAGTTAATTCTAGCACTGAAAAGAAAAAAAAAAAGTTTGCTGCTGTGTTTGGAGGACAGCTGGGAAAAGCCTCTGGACTTCAATCTGTGAAAGCCTTCCCAGACACCAGGGGCCCATGTGGGGCCAGACATTTTTGCTGTCTACTTTTATTTATAAATAAACCCTACCTCCCAGGTGCTGGAACTCTAATCCAGGCTGACAGATCTCCTTGCTTGGCTGCCTTGCCTCTGACTGGCCCCTATTACAGCTATTAATAGCAAACCCCGTATTCTTCAAGAGCTTTTCCGTCTGTCTGGGCTAACAGTAAAACCAGCAGACCTTGGTCACTGGGGTAAAGTTGGGGTTAGGCTAGAGAAAGATGGGGGCAGCTGAGTAGTGGGGCCAGGGAGACAACCTAAGTAGAATGATGAGAGCCTTCCGTGAAACAGTCTCAGTTGACTTTGAAACATTCTTCAGAACTGGTTTCTGGGGAAAGGGCTTAACGTCTTGGCCTCACATTCACAAGAACCAAACACTTCCCCTCAAAGGCTCCCATAAAAGGTCACAAACTAGTCCGGGATCAGAAAAAAGGAGCCAGGGCTGCCCAATTCATTATCTTCTGGCTGATGAGAATAGGAATCCTTACTAAGCCAGCTTCTACTCTAGCTGTCTTGGGAGCATTTGAAGAAATACATTTCGACATCATTATTTTAAGCAAATATATAAATAGGGCCACTGTGCCCACTCCCAGGTATGGGATCTCAACACAAAATAGCAGCAAATAGGAACTTCACTTAGCAAGCACATTTGTCCTCTGGCTTTCAAAGTGGGCCAAAGCAGATCTAGGTGGGAGAAACCGTTTGCTTTTTATATTGATTGTTGGCTAAGGTTCAAAATCATTATCAGGGTATTCAAAGCCCTCCACCATCTGACTCCAACCTACCCTTTACAGCCTTATTACTTGTTCTTTTTCCTCCTTGTACTTGAAACTCTAGCTGAATTGGATTACTCACCAAACTCTCGACAAGTGCTGTACATTCTTGCCTCCACACTTTTTCTCATACTGTCTTGGCCCTAGAATACATCCCTCCAACACCTCTCTCCACCTTTGCTGTCATTGTGCCCATCCTTCAAGGCCCTGCTCAGATGAATGCTTCTTCTTGAAGCCTTCTCTGATCTCTCTAGCTCTCTCCCTCATGCAACCTTCTTGCACCTGTACCCCTTTTATGTACCTGTGTTCCTATTCTCGCAAATTATGTTGATACATGTCTGATGTAATGTCTAATCATTCCTACTGGAAGACACGAACTTCATAGGACTTATATTTATACTTACTTCAATGCCCAACTCAGTGGTCTGCACATAGTGCTTTGTTGAATGAATAAGTCATGTACAGTTGCCAGTTATTTTCCTAAAGTGCAGGTCTATATCTATATCTATATCTACATGTACATCTATATCTATATCTAGATAGATAGAGGGCACAGGGTGAGTTGAAGATGGGGGGGTCATATCTGGAGAATTAAATTAAGGGGTGAGAGAGGATTATACCGGGAGAAAGAGAAAGGGAGTGGTAGAATGGGTAAATTATCTCACATAAAATGAAAAGAAAAGGCTACTACAGTGGAGGGGAAACAGAGGAAGGTGAGAGGCAATGAGTGAATCTTATTCTCATGGGATTTGGCTTAAGGAGGAGATAACATATACACTCAATTGAGTATGGAAATATGTCTTACGCTATAGGAAAATAGGGGGAAAAGGGGACGAGAGAGCAGGGGAATGACAGAGAGGAGGGCAGACTGGGAAAGGGGGTAATCAGAAGCAAACACCTCTGAGGAGGGACAGGGTCAAAAGAAAGAATAGAATAAATAGGGGGACTGGATAGGATTAAGGGAATAGAGTTAGTTTTTCACAACATGACTACTATGAAAGTGTTTTGCATAATTGCACATGTTTAACCTATATTGAGTTGCTTGCCCTTTCAATGAGGGTGGGTGGGGAGGAAGGAAGGGAGAAAATTTGGAACCCAAAGTTTTAAAAACACATGTTTAAAAAGAATGTTTTCACATGCAACTGGGAAATAAGAAATACAGGAAATAGGGTACAGAAATCTATCCTGCCCTACAGGAAAATAAAAGGGGAAGGGAATAAGAGAAGGAGGGAGACATAGAAGAGAGGACAGACTAGGGGAAGGGATATTAGAATGCAAGCCATCTTGGGATGGGGGAGGGGCAAGATGGGGTGAAAATTTGGAACTCAAAATCTTGTGGAAGTAAATGTTGAAAACTAAAAATAAATAACTTTTTAAAAAATTAAAAAAATAGTAAAGTACGGGTCTGACCAAATCACTCCCCTACTCAATAAACTCCTATGGCTCCCCATTACGTAGGAGCAATGATAAATTTCTCTATTTGGCATGAAAAGTCATTCATAAGCTGGCTCCTAAAGCTTTTCTAGCTTTAGGATATTCCCCCAGCTTTAAGATGCTCTACATTCTAGTCAGAGTAGTCTTCCTATTCCTTACACAAGGCTCTCCATTTCCCATCTCCATCCTTTTGTACGGGCTGTCCGTCATGCCTGGAATGTACTCCTTTCTCATCTCTGTATCTTAGAATCCTTTGGGTTTTTTTCAACATTCAACTAATGTGCTATTTTCTACATTCTCTCCTAATCCCCCCGTCCTGTTTTTTCCAACCTGATCTGATTCCTTATGCAGACTGATGACCTTCTCTTCTTGAGGGATGGCCACCATATTGGTGCCAGCCTTAGTGGAGACACCTAATTGGCTTTAACCCTGTTTACTGGGGCTCAGAACTCCCTAGATCAAGTCATCCACCAACCTCAGCCTCCTCAGCAGCTGGGACTCCAGGCATGCACTACCATGCCCAGCAGAAACAATGATTTCTGCCCACATGACAGAATCCTTTACCTCTCTCTCCCCACCTCCAGTCCCATATGTTTTCTTAGAGATATTACCAGGGCTCTGACTCACATTCAGAACTGAGCTCATGTGCTCCTGATTTCTGTCTTGGCACCCCAAGAAACTCAAGTGATCAGTGAAATAGATCGCAACTTCTTGCCCTTTTCCAACATAAACAACTTTTTTATGAAGAACAAATTTATTAATCTGCACAGGGCAGAAAAGTCATGCTACAGACAATCTTGGGGCTCCCTTTAATTTAATGGAAAAGTGCTGAAGTGCCCATTGGCAGGCATATGCGTCCCTTCCAAGGCAATAAAACAAGGTGCCTGTCTCTCAGTCTTTCCATGACAGCTGCTGCAGGGACAGTAATCTATATCTGTCATATGGGGGCAGGGTGAGGAAGGGACACCCAGTTATGGCTCCTGATTAGTTTGACTGCCTTGGCTTCTAAAGACTTGGCCCGAGCTTGTGGCCACCACTGCATCCCCAGAGAGAGACTGCTTGGAGAGATTTCTGTGCAAACCCACAGCTCAAGGATTTACTGCCTCGATGAAGTCAATGGCTAAACAAATTAGTACTGGGTCGTGGGCAACGAGATTGAGAAAGAGGAGCCCTGTAGGTCACTTCATCTAATGGATGAGGTATAGAATTAGGTAATGTAACTGAAATTAACCAAGAGAGGCCGAGTTCCTTTCTACATAGCAGGGTAGATGTGAAGTTTTTCCATCACCATATGTTTAAAAAAATAAGAGAGAAAAGCACCCTATTCCCTAAACATTTTAGCTAATCAAGGCTAAAAGAAAACTGCTTCAGAAACACCAAAGAAAAGAAAGAAATCACAGAAAGGAGGGGAAAGCCAAGACTATGTGAGTTCTCGGCTCTAGTCTCTCTTCAATCTTGACCTAAGGTCATCATGTCTCTGTGTCTTTCTCTGCTAAAGGAGGGCTTCCATGAAGGGGGATTTCACATGTTCCAGCCTGTCATTCTAGCCTTCTGTCATATTTCTTCCCTTCACCTACCCTTTATTCCAATAAAACTTGGTTTCCAGTTGTTCTCTAAACTTGATGTGCTAGCTCCCATCTTGGGGAATCCATGAAGGCCATTGCTTTGCTTGGAATACATTTGTTCTTATTACAGAATCATAGATTTAGGCTAGGGGTTTATCTTACCCCTACTCCTAGGTAGGGGCCTTACACATCACCTAGTGCATGTCTTCTTAAGTCAGGGTTTGAGAACTTTAAAAAAAAGTTTGATAACTATTTCCACAAAATTGGTTTGTTTTATAATTCTTTGTATTTTGTTTTATGCATTTTAAAACATGATTTTGAGAATAGGTCCGTGGGCTTCACCAGACTGCCAAAAGGGGTCCAGGACACCTTTATTTAAGAACCCCTGGTTGTGTACTCCTGTTATTTTATAGATGGTTGGATAAGTGCCTCGCTTAAGGTTATATAGGTAAAATTTTTTTTAACCTTTCTATGAACATAGCAGAACATAAGAGAAGATTCAATATAAAATGATACAGTTCCATTTCAAGAATACCTATGTAATAAATACTACACATTGTTTTCAAAGCCACCCACCTTTTCCGTGTTTCCTTGTAGGTTTTCTTTTGTTCTCTGCTGTGCACTTTTATTTTCCCTCCCCCTACTCCACCCTAGAAAAGACTACATTTAAATGCAAATGGATATAGATATACACGCATATCTATCAACATATACATATATATACACATATGTGTGTAAGTAAGACCATACTATACATATTTCTACTTGTCAGTTCTTTCTCTGGAGGTGAATAGTCTCTTCCTTCTAAGTCTTACCATGTTTTTCTAAATCAACCAACTCATCATTTCTTATATCGCAGTAGTATTCAATCATAATTATGTACACACAGCTGCATTCCCCACAGAACCTGACAGAGTTCCAGGACTCCACTGGATTTTATACTGCAATCTCCTCTTCTCCACTATGTAGAAGACTGTCTCTTCCTTCACTGCTCAGCTCAGGTGCTATGTTCTCTGTGAAATTTTTCTGATCCCCTTCAGCTGAAAGTAATTGTTTTCTCCTCAAATTTTCCTGAGCAGTTTTTCTAGAGTCTCTCCTTTGCCCCTACAGCACATTAGCTGCATGATGCTTATCTGTCATCTTTGGAGTGTCCCCTCCCCAACAGTGCAGCTTTTGGCACTCATTATAATACTACCAACCACACCGGCCTCCAAGATGCTTCTTTCTTCTTTGGCTTCCATGACTCTGTTCTGTCTTGGTGCATCTTCTGCCTGTTTGATTATACCTCATTCTCCTTTGCCATATTGTTGTCTTCCTGTGATTTACTAAGTATAGATATAGAGAGCTGGGTTTTCTTCTCTACACACTCTCTCTCTTTATGGTCTCATAACTCCAATAAGTTCACTGAAGATGATTCCCAAATCTGTGGATCTTTCCCCAATCTCCTTCCTAAACTTTGGTCCAGTAGAGTCAACTGCCTGCTAGACATTTACATCTGGATATTCTTTAGTTCAAATGTCAATGGGATTCTAACACAACATTCAAAGTGGGAGTCCACTTGCTCAGAACTGCATTTGGGATATAATGCACAAAGAGCTAGTGCCTTCTCCTGTGATGGGTAGATGACAAAATATCATCTTTTGAGAAAGCTAGGGGATTCTGTGGACAAGTGCTGGGCTTGGAGGCAGGAAGACCTGAGTTCAAATCCAGCTTCAGATACTTCCTAGCTATGTGACTCTGGGCAAGCCACTTAACCTCTGTCTGCTTCAGTTTCCTCAATTGTAAACACGGGAATAGTAATAACACTTATCTCCCATGGTCACAGTGAGGATCAAATGAGATAATATCTGTGAAATGCTTAGAACAGAGCCTGGCATATAGTAGGTGCTTAATAAATGCTTGTTTCCTTCCCCTTCCCTTTTTGCCATATCTAAACAGGGGCCTCACGACAGAGATTCTTCACTGGCAAAGGGACCTAGTGAGAACCACACGTCCCTTCCTTTTGGGAGCTGTGAAAGGCTGAAGTAACAACCATGTGCTGTGGGATTGTGGAGCCCTACCTAGTGCATGGGCAAATGAGAACTGAAGAGTCAGTCATTGGTGGCTAGTGATATTTCCCACAAATTCCCAAATTCCCCCCCCACCCTCGTATGTGGGTGTGTGTCTCTGTCTCTCTGTCTCTGTTTCTCCCTCTTTGTGTATGTCTCTCTCTGTCTCTCTCTCTCTGTAGCTCTCTCTTCTTCATTCACTCATAGACAACGTTTTTCATCTTTGAGCTCGTCAATTACTTCTGCACAAGGAATTAGTGACAATTTGGGGGGAGTTTGTTGTTGAGTAATTTCAGTCATGTCCAACTCTCTGTGACCACATTTAAGGATTTCTTGGTGAAGATGCTAGAGTGGTTCGCCATTTCCTTCTCCAGCTCATTTTACAGATGAGGAGACCGAAGTAAAAGGGGTTCAGTGACTTGCCCAGGGTCACACAGCTAGTAAATGTCTGAGGCCAGATTTGAACTCACGTCTTCCTGACTCCAGGGCCAGTGCTCTATCCACTGTGCCACCTCACTGCCTCCATATTGGGTAGTATCATATAGCAAATTTCCCAATTTTTGATAGTGGTTGTTTGGTTTTCTTCTTTCTTTTTGTAGACCAAATTAACTCATTGGTTCGTATATTTTATTTTTTCATTTTAATTTTTTAAAATAAAATCAGCTCGCAGTTTTATTTATTAGTTCAATGATTTTCTTACTTTCAAGTTTTTTAATCTCTCCTTTGATTTTCAGGATTTCCAATTTGGTATTTAATTGGGATACTTCATTTTACTTTTTGATCAAGTGTGCAATTTTCAGAGAGACTCATGTGGAATGATGAAGAAAGATGGGAATGTCAATTGGGATTGGCCCAATCAACCCTGGTGATCAATGGTGGTGACAGTCAGTTCATATTCTCATCACAATTGCAATTGGCAGCATTGGAGGCAGTTAGTTTTTACATGTACCTATTGAAATATCAAAGCATTATCACTATACTAATGGAGCTTATAATCCTATAGAACATATACAATAAATATCCATAAAACATATATGTAGTCATATAAGACAGGATATGATGATGTACTGAAATGAATGGTGTAGACAAGAAATGCCAAAGGGGTTATAGAAGAATCATCATGCTCTAGAATGGTTAAAAAAAAGGATTCCTGGAGGAGGTAGGGCATAAGTATGACCATCTCCATTACATGGCTTCTTTATTCTAGTCATCTTCTCTACTTCCTTCACCAAAACCCTAGACTCTGCTCTCTGGAACCAACCTAGGCTCTGATTGGTGATCTTTCACCTTAACTTGCTAGGCTCTAGACCCCTCCTTTACTTACTAGCCATCTTCACAGCATGTAACCCTGTATAACCTTCCCTACCTGCCCCCTGCACCTCCCCGCCTTGTCACCTCCATTTATTTGTTGTCATCTCCCATCAGAACATAAATTCCTTGAGGGTGGAGACTGTCTTGCTCACTTGTATCTCCTCATTTCTTAGCACCATGCCTGGAATATAGTCAACACTTGGTAAATCTACATATCTATTTATCCATCTATCTATTTATTTATCTATGTACCTATTTATCCATCTATCTTTTTCTATCTAACAGAGGGGTGGGATATAGATGGATCAATATGTTTTGCTTGCATAGGGAGTATATTTTCTTTTAAGATTGTTGCTTTTTACTTCTCTTCTTCTAAATTGTTCTTTACTTCTGTGTATTTGTATTCCCAATCGATTGTTCTCTCTTTTGCTTTCTTTGGTGAGACTGGCAGCTGCCAGTTTTCTTATTCTGCCCATTATTTTTGCCATGCATGCCATAATCTGCTTTCATAATTCTCATTTCCCTTTTGAACCACTTAAGAACAGCGTGTTGAGGTTTCTTGTTCTCCTCACATTCCATAGAGTCCTCTCTGTCTCATCAAATAATAGATCATTTTCCTTTGTTTTAGTATTTATTGATGCTTTCCCTGTTGATTTATCTGCTTATGTTCTTCCTGAAATCTTAGATAATTCCAGGTTGTTTTTTTTCTCTCCTGATTTTCCCCTATTCACTTTCTGACTACCCTCTGAGATTGTGGTTTCCTTGGATGATAGATTTCAAAGCGCCTTTCCTCATTCCACCCTGGGCAATTCAGAGCTCACCAGCTAAGTCTTTGCCCCAAGTGACTTTTGGGTGATCAGAACTGGCCCCAGCTAGATACCGTGCTCTTTACTTCCGTCTTAGTAGAGGGCGGCACAATGCTCCCCTTTCCCCTAATGGCCTCCTGTTCAGATATCCTCTGTTCCTTAGTTCTCTGGCCCAGCACTGGTGCTGGTGTGATGGAGTTTTCCACACCAAAAGAGGTAGATCAGAGTTTTACATCATTGGTGCTCCAAGGTTTCAGGCCAATAGAAGACTTTTGCTCCTAAAGGGCTGCACCTGCTGGCTGTTTGGTGTGGTCTGGGCAAACTTCTGCATTCTGGTGGGGGTCTCATGGTGCTGCAAAGAGGGGGAGGAGGTTGGGGCAGCTAAGTGGTGCAGTGGATAGAGCACCAGCCCTGGATTCAGGAGGGCC
This sequence comes from Phascolarctos cinereus, assembly GCF_003287225.1. Lineage (NCBI taxonomy): Eukaryota > Metazoa > Chordata > Mammalia > Diprotodontia > Phascolarctidae > Phascolarctos > Phascolarctos cinereus. Next base: position 323,242,767 of record NW_027555847.1, read on the forward strand.
TGAGTTCAAATCTGGCCTCAGACACAGCTGTGTGACCCTTGGCAAGTCACTTAACCCCATTGCCTAGCCAAAAAAAAAAGGAGGGGGAGGGGACAAGGGTTTAGGAGTGGGTTTTGTTGTAAGCCTGTGTCTAGTCCATGGAAGACAGGGGAGCTGAGTGAGCTCAGGGTTAGTTCATGGGTTTTTAAAAAATTCTTTTGGATTCTGAGTGTTCTAGGCTATGGAGACGGCTGAAATTGCTTTATCTTTGGGGCATACTTTCTCTTTTGAAGAGATTTGATAGGTCATGGGGATTAGAGCAAATATCTAGTCTTCCATGTTGTTGCTTAAATGACCCAGAAGACCCCATTATGTGTTCTAGTACTACTCTATCAGAACAAGTCTTCCAGCCTCTCAAGATTGTAGTTTGTTGTCTATTAAATGAAGGAATTGGATTCAATGACCTTTTAGCTGCCAAGTTCTATGATTCTATGTGTTTATTCATTATGCTAGGTAACACAGGGGATACAGAAGGATTGTAAATTGCCTTGAGTGATTGTGTCATAATCTGGAAGGAAAATTGGGCATACAACATTACTTGAAAATTTGGGGTTGCAAGGCAAGCCCTAAATATAGAGGTTGATTAGTTCTTCTTAAGTACTATTTCTCTGAGACAGCTAGGTGATGTAGTGGATAGAGTACCGGGCCTGGAGTCAGGAAAACTCATCTTCCTGAGTTCAAATCTGGCCTCACTCACTGGCTGGCTGTGTGATACTGGGCAAGTCACTTCATCCTTTTGGCCTGTTTCCTTACCTGTAAGATAAGCTGCAGAAGGAAATGGCAAATCTCTCAAGTATCTGCCAAAAAATAAAATAAAATAAAATAAAACAAAAACTCAAGTGGGATCACGACTGAAATGATTGAACAACAAAAATGATTTCTCTACTTCGGCTAACTGTCACTAGGTTAACGTTGGTCTTTATTGGTACATAGACCCAATGATTTGGTTTTCCTCAGGATTAGATAACTAGGAACATCCCTTGCTGTTGTGAGAGATTAGTTGATAAGGAGAGATCCCTTTTAATTTCTCCTAGGAAAGACCTGTTTGGCCTGCTATTTCGAGATTATCAGTTTTTGTGTGTTTTTTCACATGTAGCTGATCAAAATATAGGCAAGTGATATCTTTCAGTCTGTATTACAGTTTTCCTGTGATGGTCTCTCTCCACTCAGGGCTTTCATCTGCAGTTTATAAACTGACACCTGTTAATCCTTTGTAGCTTCTATCTATGCAAGACAGACTTCTGAAAGCAGCCAAATCTTTTAAAACTCATCTGAAAACAACAGTATGGATATTAATTAGGGTTAACAGTGCTGTCTTCACAGGAAGGCAAAATGAATGCATGAGAAAATGAAAATATCTATTTCAAATAAAAATGTTTTGATTAAAAAAATCCCACACCCCTTTAAATCGGTGAAATCAAATATAATCTTATCATGATTTCCTGCTGCTTTTGTGGAAAATTATTTCCATAAACAATCAATTCCTTCATGATATGTCTACTGCATAGCTTATCAGTCCAGTTTTAATATCTCAACACAAACTAAGTACAATTGAATTCTTTCACATTAACTCATTCTTGTCCCTGCCCTGCCAGTTCTTTCTAGCTCTTTGGCCTTTTATTACTTACTTAAGCTCTCTGAACCTCAGCTTCCTTATCTGTAAAATGGGGATAATAGTACTTGCATTACTTACCTCACATTTGTAAGGGAATGTTTTGTAAACCTCAAGAGATAGATGCATGCGAATTATCATTGCCATGAAGCTAGGTGGTGAGACTGCCAGGCCTGGAATCAGGAGGACTCATCTTCCTGAGTTCAAGTCTAGCCTTGGATATTTAGTAGTTTTGTGACCCTGGCCTAGTCACTTAATTCTGTTTTCCTCAGTTTCCTTATCTGTAAAATGAGCTGGAGAAGGAAATGGCAAACCACTGCAGTATTTTTGCCATTAGACAAAACTGAAACAACAACAAAAAGGAATAGAGGAGAATATTATGAGATAAGGCTTAAATAGTTAGGGTGGTCCCAGGTTATGGAGGGCCTTGAATGACAAGACAAAGAATATGAGCTTTACTTGGTAAACAATAGAAAACTGCTGAAGATTCTTGGGTGGAAGAATGATTCACGGATTGGAAAGATTGTTTTGGTGGCAATAGAGTGGATAGATTGGAGCAGAGAGAGAATGGAGGAAGGTTGTTGTATGGGTGGTTGGCCTTCGTTCTGGAAGAGGACTGATGACATCAGGAAGGTGATACCATGACTTACAAGTGAATTGGATTTAAGTGAGGCAGAGCTGTGCAAAGTCACCAGCCTCACTTTTTCCTCCAGATGGAGGAAGGAAGACATGTAAGGTGGCTGCTAATCCAGGTAGATGGTAATGAAGGCTAGTGTTAAAACTTCTAGCTTTGGAAATAGAGGGAAGGTGATATATTTGAGAAGCTCTGGTAACTTGTTGGTTGTGAAAGGAGAGAGAAAGGGAAGAGTCAAAGACAACTCCAAGACTAATATAAGAGACTAGATGAATGCTGTTGCAACAGGAGGAGAGAGTGAATTGAGAAGGAGCAAATTTAGGAGCTAAGTCTGATTTCTAGACATGTTGAGTCTCAGATTCTGATAGGCTGATTTCCTAGGTGTAAGTGCTCACACTGAAAATTTAACAACCAGCTCTGCTGAGCAGGTAGGAACTGGCTTCGATGCACCCTTGGGTGTACGAATGTATAGACTCAATTTCAGGCAGTCAATTAGTTAATAACATTGTCTCAGCCCCTATGCATTCAGAGCACTATGTTGTAGGGAGGAGGAAGAAAGATTCTAGCTGCTGCTACATTGTCAGATCTGACAGCATAAGAAGAGAAGCAGAGTGACCTGGAGTAATGAAGACCTCAGTCCAAATCCCACCTGTGACACTCATTAAATGTTCACTTCAATACTCTGAGACTTAGTGTCCTTATGTGTAAAATACCTGTAGTCCCCTCCTCATCAGGGTTATTGTGAGGGACAAATGAGATAATGCATTTTAAAACTTCACATAAATGTCAGTTATTATTAATGCCTAGCCACTTTTCCTGTGAATTTTCCACATTATGACACATATATCTCTCTTTGTCTTTTCTCTATTTAGTGGGGCTGAGAGTGATTGGGAAGGAAGACTAGAGTCATTTTTTTTGCTGAGCTGTCTACGAGCCCCAAATCATTTTAATTTACAGGAGTGAAATCCCACCTGAATTGATGGAGCTTCTGTTGTAAGGGAAAAGTCAGGAGCTGAGGGATTTTGTTCAGAAACTTAAGTATAAGATAAAATAAATAATTTTCAGTATTTTTTCCCCAGGCTCAGCTGATTAGATCTGCCACCCTAGAAAGAAAACTAGCAAATGGGCGCAAAATCTCCTCGTTCTCTGTAGCAGCCATGCCTATACTAAGTGATAAAGCTGTAAAGAAGGAAGCATCAGATGATTTGCTTGTGACTTAGCAACAGAGCTATTTCCAGCATTTCAGAGGGCTTTGGGGAAGTAGGACCCCAGAGACGGATCCCTGTTGCTCCCTGTGTACCCTTAAACCAGATGTGAGATTTCATCACTATAGGAAACTCCCATTGAGGAAGCCTCCTCTACCAATGTGATGAATGCAAAAACAAACAAACAAACAAACAAACAAACAAACAAAACCCCCAAACAAAACAAAGCAAAAACTCAAAAGACAGAATTTCTGGGTAATTAAAAATCAATTTATTAATTAGGCTAGCTGGCAATCAATAAATTGATGGTTAGTGATTTCTCTTGCTAGCCAAAGAGACAAAACCATAGAGAGCCTGAAAGCCCTAAATATAAAAGGGAATGTCCTGGACAAGTGAAAAATCAACCCTGATTGGTGGACATTTAATGAGGAGGTTGGCTAGAGGTCTTCAGCTACTCCTGTTGAGAACTGGCTTGATTATGAGATTCAGTCACCTCCAGTGATTTGGACAGGGGAATCCATCTCCGTGCAGACCATTCTGGTTGGTTTTCTTCTTCATAAACTGGGTCACCCTAAACTCTAATGGAGGGGTACAAGGACAGGGGCTCTTTTCCCTGGGGTAATAACTGGGCCAGATTGGATTCTGGTTACTCTCTAAACAGAAGCTAGCTCTCTTAGTTGGGTGGGGTCCCGGTCAAGATCTAGGGACTTGTTCCTTGAGGGCTGTAATCTCATCAATCAGTCGGGGTGCTTCAGAGATTGCCTTTTTTACAGAGGCTGGGCCTGAAATGAAGAAATAAAGGAGAAAAGCCTGGATTCCAAATTAACAATTGGTTATTAATATAATAGTAAAATAATTTCTCTCACAATGCAGAACAGCACCTACTGCATAATTTATAGTCTTAGAGAGTTGCTTGAGGGCATTGATAAATTAAATGAATTGCCTAGGGCCACACGATCTAGCCCCCTCATTTTACAGGTGAGGAAACATCTGTAAAATGTTTGAGGCCTGGGAGGTTGAGTCACCTGCCTCAGGTCAGACAGAGGCAGGATTTGAATCCAGGTTCTTTACTTTGGCACCAGAGCTTATTCTACTACAAAATGTTTTTGTTATTGTTTTTGTTCGGTAGTGTCCAATTCCTCATGACCACATTTGGGGTTTTCTTGGCAAGGACACTGGAGAGGTTTACTGTTTTCTTCTCCATCTCATTTTATAGGCGAGGAAACTGAGGCAAACAGGTTTAAGTGACTTGCCCAGGGTCACACAGCTAGTAAGTATCTGAGGCTGGATTTGAAATTGGAGCTTCCTGACTCCAGGCCTGGTACTCTTTCCTACTTCCCTGGAGACTGGATTGTTAAAAGCTAGAAAAAAAGGGAAATTGGAGAAAACTAATACATGAACTGGAATACCATTTGCCCTCCTTTAATACCAACAGTGGTAATAAAACATGCTGTGAACACTGAGGCAAGAAGCTTCTTTATTGCATAAGCCAAACAACAGAGCCTCTTCAGTGGGCAGATGGTTCTGGCTCTCTCCTCGGGGATAGCTTGGGCATCATTAGCTCAGGAGGAAACCTTAGATCTGTTAAGCAGTTGGTGACCTTGAAGTCAGCATTCTCTTCCTACACAGTAGCCTCTTAACACTTCTCTCCTGACACTCAGCTGGCTTTTAGTACTTTGTGCTGCTACTTGTCTTTTAAGGTGCATATCCTATTTCCCTCACTAAATTCTGAACTTCTCAAATGCAGCTCTTAAAAAAAATCTTTCTGGCAACTTTTGTTTTTATATTACCTTAATTTCCAAATGTGTATATCCTTCTCTCACCTCTCTCCAGAGAGACATTCTCTGTAATGAAGAATAAAAAAGAGGAAAAAAAAAATAAAAGCATTTCAGTAAAATTAAAATTTTAGTTCAATAAAACTAAAGCATTTCAGTAAAGTCGATATATCAGCTTAATCTGATGGTATAATTTATGTCATGTACCCATAAACCTTGACTTCTGCAAAGGAGAGCAGTGCATTTTCTTTTTTAAAAAGTTTATTATTAGTTTTACTTTTCAATAAACATCAAAAAAAAAATAATGTCCCCTTCTCACTATCCTCTCCTCTCATTGAGCAATAAAACAACAACAATGACAAGTGGGAAAACAAAGCTCTCTATACATGGCTTTATAGTCTGGCAAAACAAATTCACACTTTAGTCATGTCCAAAAACGCATGACTTACTGCATTTTAAGTTTATCACAGCTTTTTCAGGATGAAAATTGTATATTTCATCATCATTCTTCTGGACTAGAGGTATGTCATCACATGGATCAGAGTTCTAAAGTCTTTCAAAAATATTTTTTTCTTTAATATGATCACTGTTTTTATCACTCTATCTCTGCTCATTTAATTCTACATCAGTCCATAAAGGTCTTCCCAGTTTTCTTTGAAACTGTCCATTTCATCATTTCTTATGGCACAATAATATTGTATTCTATTTCTATGCCACAGTTTGTTTAGCCGTTCACCAAAATGTGGACACCACCTTAGGTCCTGTTTTTGCTTACCATGAAAAGAGCTACTCTAAATATTTTCTACTTTTAGATCCTCTTATTCTTTCCTTGATCTCTTTAGATGTATAAACCTAACAGTGGCATTGCTGGATCAAAGGGTATGTACAATTTAATGACTTTTGGGGTATAGTTCCAAATTGCTTTCCAGGATGGCTAGACCAATTCACAGCTCCACTAATATGCCTTTTTTTTAATAACCCCTCAGACATTCATCATTTTTCATTTTTGTCATCTTTGCCAGTCTTATAGCTATGAAGTAGAACCTCAAAGTTCCTTTAATTTGCATTTCTTTAGTTATTTGTACCTTAAAGCATTTTTATGTGACTTTTTTTTAAAGCTTGGATTTCTTCCTTTGAAAAATGCCTATTGATATCATTTGACCATTTACGTATTGGGAAATGGCTCTTAATCTTATACATTTAAATTAGTTCCTTATATGTCTCAGAGCCTTTATCAGTGAAATTTGTTGTGAAGATGCCTTTCCAGTAACCTGCTTCCCTTCTGACTTTTACTACATTAGGTTTATTTGCTTGAAATCTTTTTAATTTTATGTAATCAAAATTATACATCTTATCTTGTGTGATCCTATTGCTTATTAGTTATTACTTCTTTCCCATCCCTAGTTCCACAAGGACCCTTTATATCTAGGTCATGTATCCATTTGGAGCTTATCTTGGTATGTGGTGTGAGCTGTGGGTCTAAACCTAATTTCTGCCATACTGCTGTGTAGTTTTCCCAGCAGTTTTTGTCACATAGTGAATCCTTCCCCCAGTAGGAGTGGTCTTTGGGCTTATCCAACACTATTCTATTGTGTTTATTTGCTTCTGTATGTTGTATATCAAATCTATTCGATTTACTGACCTCTTTTTTTTTTTATTGATCAGTACCAAATCATTTTAATGATTACTATTTTGTAGCACAGTTTGAGATCTGGTACTGCTAGGCCTCCTTCCCTTCCATTTTTTTTTTCATTATTTCTCATTATTACCTTTTGTTTATATGGTTTGCCATTGCAATTTCATAGCATTTATTTTATTGTTCTTTCCATTTGCATTGTTTTGGTTGTGCATATTGTTTCCCTGGTTCTTCTTATTCATTTTTTATCAGTTCATACACATCTTTCTGTGTTTCTCTGTAGTCTTCAGAAGCATCTTTCTTTATGACTCAGTGATAATCCATTCTATCCATCTTCTACAGTTTGTAAAGCTATTCTCCTTTTGGTGGGTATCCATTTCATTTCTAGTTCTTTCCTATCACAAAAAGTGCTTTTATGAATATTTTGGTGTACACATGTCCTTTCTTTCTATTTTTGATCCCCCTGGGGCATATGAAAGGCTTCTACATCTCTGAGACCATAACTCTGTCCTTGATGGGTATGTGTGAGAGGGAGAATTTTTTTAAAAATGAAGTTTGTTATGAATTACTATTTTTCTTTATTATTTTTTAATTTTTAATTTTTATTATATTTTTTCTTTTAAATTTAGTAATCACCCAAACCAAGCATGAATATAGAAAGGGAAGCAAGAAGAAGTACGTATACAAAAAGAAAAGAAAATAGGTGTCCACTAATTGGGACAGCTGTGTGGTACAGTGGCTGTAGTTCTGGACCAGGAGACAGAAAAACCTGAGTTCAAATTTGGACTCAGATGCTTACTAACCCTAGGCAAGGCACTTAACTCTATTTGCCTCAATTTCCTCATCGGCAAATGAGCTGGAGAAGGAAATGGCAAACTACTTCAGTATCTTTGCCAAGAAAACCCCAGATGGAGTCACAAAGAGTCAGACACATCTGAAATGACTGAACAATAACAACAAGATTGGGGAAAAGTTGAACAGATTGTGATATATAAAAGTAATGAAATAACACTGTACCATAAGAAATAATAAATATGACAAATTCAGAGAAACATGGTAAAGTCCTTGTATGAATGGTTGTTGAGTGAGACAAGTAGAACTAGAACAATTTACAAAATGACTAATATCACAATAATAATAATAACAACAACTTTTAAAGTCTTCTGTTAAAAAACCCGTGCCTGTAGGAAAGTCCTCAAGATATTGTGGGAGAGTTAAGTAAGATAGTAGGAAGAACTAGTTATCAGAGCCATGTTCTTGTAGTCAACAAAAGAGCTATCAGTTTAATTCTGCCTAAGCAAAGAATTCTGTTCTGTTTTCAAGGAATGAGGCAGGAGAAATGAGAAAACTTGTTTCTTCTCTCCTCAAAAAAAAAGAAAAAGTGGTTGGCAAAGGACCTGACAGGAGAGGTAATGGTGGCAACAAAAAAGATGAGGGGGAGCAAGTGAACCAAGGCATAGACTTTGCTGATAGAAGAGTTGGGGTACTAAAGTGCATTCATCTGAGGCACCCTAACTTTTGTAGCTGCAGCATCTAGGACAGTACCACGCATCTAGTTGGTACTTAATAAATATTTGGTAGCAATGATGATTTATTTAATGTGCTGTCCATGGAATTGCTACTGTCTGTCCTTCATTCTCGAGGAGGACCATGACATCAGGAAGGTGATACCATGACTTGCAAGTGAATTGGATTTAAGTGAGGGAGGGCTGTCCAAAGTCACCAGCCTCACTTTCTCTTCCAGAGCCACCGGGCCTAGTGGCCAGTTGTAGCTCAGGACAACTGGAGACGGCCCTGGATGCATTGAGGTACCTTGGTCTTTTCAAGCTAAGGTCTTTTACCACCAGGAATGACATATCATTGCAGCAGTTGCTAAGCCCTTGCCAGTTTGCTCTAGGCACCATGGGGCAGTGAGAGGAAAATGAAATTGAGTCAGAACATGTGAGTTTGAATCCCTGATTCTGCCACTTACAATTTGGGTGAGTTTGGGTAAATCATTTCATCTCTGGTACTCTGTTTCCTCAAGTGGAAAAGGAAGGGGTTGGACTAGATGAAATTGGAATTGCTTCTATCTCTATATCTAGGGTTCTATAAATTTCTACCAGTTCCTCAGGGGCTACTTATACAACCAGTACTCAAGCACTTTTGATGGTATAAGTGGGAGGAAATTAAGTGCAAATTATTGGAAATAAGCTTACTAGCAATATTGAAAATTTAAACGATCCCGGGCAAAAAAAGTTCAAAGTTAGGAGAAAATGCAAATTGGAAGGGCAGGACTGTCATCTTTGCTGTGGTACTTTGTGAAACACATGGCAGACAAGGTGCTTAAGAAATAAAATAAGTCCTTGAAATGACTTATATGAACTGATGCTGAGTGAAGTGAACAGAACCAGGAGAACATTGTACACAGTAACAGCCACACTGTGCGATGACTGACTTTGATAGCCTTGGCTCTTTTCAGCAATACAATGATCTAAGGCAACTCCAAAAGACGATGGAAAATGCTATCCACATTCAGAGAAAGAACTTTGGAATCTGAATGCAGATGAAAGCATACTATTCGCTCTCCTTTTCTTTTGTTGTTTTGTTTTGTTTCTTCTTTCTTGTGGTTCCTCCCATTGGTTCTAATTCTTCTTTACATCATGACTAATGTGAAAATATACTTAATATGCATGTATAAGTAGAGCCTATATCAGATTGCACACTGTCTTGGGGAGGGGGGAATAGAGGGAGGGAGAGAAAATTTAATGTTAAAAACGAAAAATTAATAAATAAATTGTGTAAGAAAAAGAAATAAAATAAATCAAGAATTTGTGCAATGAAGTTAGTAACCTCTCTCTAGGTCTCTCTCTGTTTCTCTCCCTCTCTCCTTCACTCCCCCCTCTCCCTTCTCATTTCTCCCTGCCTCACTTTCTCCTTTCTCCTCTCTTTCTCCTTCCCCTTGTCTCATTCTCTTTTCTCTCTCTCTCCCTTTTCCTCTCTTCCTTTTCTCCTCCTTCCCCTTTCTGTTTCTCCTCCTCTCTCCTTCCCTCTTCTCTTTCCCTCCCTTTCCTGTTTCCCTATTCTCTCTCCTTTCCTCTTTCTCTCTGTTTCTTCTCATTTCTCCCTTTCTTCCCCCTTCCTCCTTTCTTCTCCCTCCCTTCCTCTTCTCTCCTTTCCTCTTTTCTCTTTCTTCCTCCCCTCTCACTTTACCTCCCCCTTCTTTCTACTTCCATCCCCCTCTCTCCTTTCTCCTTCCTTCTCTTTCTTCTATTGCTGGCAGCATTGGCAGAGCACATTCAGGACTAGGAATTGGGGTTGCATTCTCATATGAATACTAACAAGTTACCAGGTGATAGGCAAATTGCTTTCTTGGCTTTCTCAGCTAAATCAGTCCGATGTGTCCTTTGTTCTGCCTCCTTGAGTCACATTTCAGGATTGGGAGGAAGAATAGCAATAGGAGAGGTCATGTTTATGCTCTTAGACCCCAAGAGTTGTAAGAAAACATGTGATGCTTTGAGAATATTAATGCAAGTGAGCTTTTACTAAAGATGACAACTTTATGCAGCCATCTGAAAAGAAGCTAACTTTTGCTACTGATGGTAAATCAGTATAGTAAATGCCCATAAATAGGGGGAGTTCCTTTAGTCTACATATACAATGGTGGCATTATAGGAATGCAAAGTGGTTATGTTTACCTGATGTCTCCCAGGACTCGCAGGGAAACAAAGTGCTGGGGTCACGTGATTATCCCTGCCACTAAGACTTTGAAAATTACAAATAAGCCACGTTGGAGAATTCCATAGACAAGGACAGGAATTACTGATATATATGTAAATATCTTATTCATATGTACAGACAAACAAAGCAGCTTCACTTTTTAGTCTGAGTCACAGGTGAGAGGTAAAACCCAGAACCAAGAGTGTTCCAAGACAAATCTTTTCCTCAGATAAGAAATGTAAGTAGGACTGAGAAAAATTATCTAGAGCATACCTATTCTATTCTTCATAACAAATCTATTTTTATGACTGTGCATAGATGCTCTAAAATGAGAGTTTTCAGCAAAAAGAACACAGTTTCTGGACTCAGGAGACCTGAGTTTGAGTCTTGAGTCTATTGCTTACTGACTGTATAACTCTGAACATGTCACTTAAATGCTCTGGACCTCAGTTTACTCACCTGTAAAATGGGCTTAAAAACACTTGCACTGAGGAGAAGCTGGGTAGTGCAGTGAATAGAGCACCAGCCTTGGAGTCAAGAGGACCTGAATTCAAATTTGACCTCAGACACTTGACACTTACTAGCTGTGCAAGTCACTTAACCCCACTTTGCCTGGCCAAACAAAACAAAAACACTTGCACTGGACAAAAAGTGTTTCACTAATCTTAAAGCATTCTAGAAATGTAACTTGTCATTATAGACCTTGGGTATCACCATCTGATAGTCACAAAGCCTAAATCCTATTCCACTGCTTCCATAAAGGAGGAGGACATTATGAGAAAAATTTTTTTTTTTCTGGAGTGTTGGTGGTGGCAGCAAATTACTTTGAGGAGAGAATGACCAGGCTGCTGTAAAATTAACTTGCTTTAGCTTGACCACAGATTCTCCACTTGCAGCACAGGTGGATGTAAGTACACCACAGAACCAAGCTTCTTAACCTGGGGCCTTCTTAACAAGGGGCTCATGCAGAGATCTCAAGGGGTCTGTGAAGCTGGATGGGAAAAAATGCATCTTTATGTTCATTAACCTCTGAAACTCGGCATTTCCTTCAGTTACTTAAAACTACTACTCTGAGAAGGGATCCACAGGCTTCACCAGATTGCCAAAGAGGTTCACAAGACAAAAAAAGGTTAAGAATTGCTGGCGATGAGGTAAGAGGCCCTCCTGAGATGAAATTTGGAAGGTGGCTTGTGTAGACATGTAGCATGGTCCGTGTAGATGTGCAGTATGGCAAATACAGGTGATAGAGGTCCCATTTCACCCGCTAGCTGAGAGTAGGAGTTGCGAACAGTTCGTACCAAGGAAACAAGACCTTGGCTAATGGTGTGACATTGCCTCATGTGTGTAACATTTGATGTGCAGAACATGACTTCTTGACACACATGTGAAATGATGAAAGCAGAGGAGAGATAGGTGTCCTCTCCTCATCTCTGGGATTGTAGAACTCACTATCCCACTCTCCACAGCAGCTTTCCAAACCTTTTCATCCTCCCCTCAAATATCTCATGGAGCCCCTTGGCCCCTCTCTCTCATCTGAGAACCTTGCCTCATATTTCACACACAGAAAAAAAATGGAGGCCATTCACCATGAGCTCCCTCTTTCTCATCTCATATCACTCAGATGCCTTCTGCTACTATTGCCTCCCTCAAGCCTATCTTATATGAAGAGGTAATCTTACTTCTTGCCAAGGCAAACCTTTCTTTCTTTCTTTCTTTTCTTTCTTCTTTCTTTCTTTCTTTCTTTCTTTCTTTCTTTCTTTCTTTCTTTCTTTCTTTCTTTCTTTCTTTCTTTCTTTCTTTCTTTCTTTCTTTCTTTCTTTTTTTTTCTTTCTTTCTTTCTTTTTCTTTCTCTTTCTTTCTTTCTTTCTTTCTTTCTTTCTTTCTTTCTTTCTTTCTTTCTTTCTTCTTTTCTTCCTTTCTTTCTTTCCTTTCTCTCTGTGTACATAGGGTATCACACCCTTACCTGCTGGTACTCTGACCAAAGGGAATATAAATTTTTAATCTCTGCCCTCACTGTTTCACTTACATGTCACAGCATCACCTTCCTGAAGTCATGGTCCTCTTCAAGAATGAAGGACAAACAGCAGCAGCAAACAACTTATCTTCAATCTCTCCCTATCTACTGGCTCCTTCCCTATTGCCTGCAAACATGCCCATGCCTCTCCCATCCTGAAAAAAATCCTCACTTGATCCTTCCCTCTAACTATTGTTTCATCTCTTCTGCCCTTTGTGTCTAAACTCCCCAAAAGACCATCTACTACAGGTGCTACAATTTCCTCCTCTCACTCTCTCCTTAACCTCTTATAATTTAGCTTTCAACTTTATCATTCCTCCAAAGTTACCATTGATCTTTTAACTATCAAATCCAATGGCCTTTTCTCAGTCCTTATTCTTCTTTTTGACACTATTGACCATGCTCTTCTCCTTGGTACTCTTCTCTCTAGGTTGCAGGACACCCCTCTCTCCTGGTTCTCCTCTTACCTCTTTTACCGCTCCTTTTTAGGCTCCTTTGCTGGATCCTCCTCCAGGTTACTCCAACTTTAGGAATCTCACTGGGTTATTTGCTGGGTCCTTTTCTCTTCTCCCTTTATACTACTTCCCTTGGTGATCTTATCAGCTCTCAAGGATTTAATTCCCATATCTATGCTGATGATTCTCAACTCTACCAATCCTACCCTAAAATCTCTGTGCTCCTCCAATGTCACATCTTCAACTGTCTTTCAGATATCTCCAAATGGATGACCAGTAGACATCTTATACTCAAATGTCCAAAACTGAACTCATTATCTTTTCCCCTAAACTCTCCGCTCTCCAAACTTCCCTATTAATGTCAAAGGCAACATCAATTACCCTGTTCCCCAGGCTTGCAACCTAGGAGTCATCCTGGGTTCCTCACTGTCTCTCGTATCCAATCTCTTGCCAAGAGATTGTTGATTTCCCCTTTGCAACATTTCTTGAATATGCCCACTTCTCTCTTCTGACACTGACACAACTCTAACACAGTCCCTTCTCACCTCATTCCTGGACTATTGTAATAACCTGTTGGTGTATCTGCCTACCTCAAATCTCTCCTTACTTCAATCTCTCCTTGGTTCAACCACTAACACAATTTTCCTAAAACTCAGGTGTGAGTATATCACCTCTCCCTACTCAATAAACTCCAGTGGTTCCCTATCATCCCTCCAAATAAAAAAAAAAATCTACTGGTTGGCATTCAAAGACCTTCATAACTTATTAACCCCCCCCAACACCCTCCCCCTCTACTTTTCAAATCTTCTTATACCTTATTCTCCTTCCACGTACTTTTTAACACTAAACTCTTTCCTATTCCTGGAACAAGAAATTCCATCTTCCCTCTTAGGGAATTTTCTTTGGCTGTCCCTATGTTTGGAATGTTCTTCCTCTTCATCTCCACCTCCTGGCTTCCTGGACTTTCTTCAACTCTCAACTGAAATGTAGAGGAAACCTTTCCCAACACCCCCTTAAGTCTAGTACCTTAACTCTGTTAATTATTTCCTATTTATTTTGTCTATAGCTTGTTTGTACATATTCACTTGCTTGTTGCTTCACCCATTAGACTATGAGCTCCTTGAGGGCGGGCATTGTCTTTTGTCTCTTTTTGTATCCCTGATGCTTAGCACAGTGCTTGGCATTTAGCTACTTAATAAATGTTTATTGACTGACTGACAGAAGGTAATTCTACATGCATAGTGACTATTTTGGTAGATTTGCTTTTCTGTGTTAAGCTAAAATTTCTGAAAAGTAGCTAAGCTGCATTTTCATCCATATATATCTTTGTTAAATATATCCCTTGTCTTTTTTTTTTCTTTTTGGTGAGGCAATTGGGGTTAAGTGACTTGCGTAGGGTCACATAGCTAGTAAGTGTTAAATGTCTGAGGCTGGATTTGAACTCAGGTCCTCCTGACTCCAAGGCCAGAGCTCTATTCACTGTGCCACCTAGCTGCCCCAATATATCCCTTCTCTTTAAAGAGGCCTGTGTATGTGTATATTTTATTTGGAGTGGAGATTATCTCTCTACAAAAAACTACTCCATGTCTAGTGTTGGGATCTCAGAGGCAGAGTAGAATGACTTGAAAGAGGAAGATGGGGATACATAATACTTTGGAAATTGTGGCTAACCCCCAAGGACAGTTCTATCATTCTTCTGTAACTACTTTTCTCTGTTGGATTCAGGAGAGAGTTTCTGGTACAAGATGTGGTTCGAAGTTTGGAACAGGAACCTACCGTGAATGACGAAGAGGCTGGTAGATGGGGATGCCTTTTTGGAAACCAAGAGAGTCAAGCACTGACAATCTCTGAAGTGAAAGCCAAGATCAGTAGCCAGGGCTGCAGATCACAGAGACAAATAGGTCAGAGGAAGTCATAGCATCTGAAGTCATGGGTCAAACATGGGGACATGACCCGGTCCAGGATTCAACAAGTGGTAGTTTATTGGCCCAGATGAGGAAAACTCCAGTTTGTTTCATTCCATGTTGTAGGGTTACGTGCATTTTTAAAGGCCAGTCTAGCATACGTGGCTCCCAACTTCTGGCTTTGCTAGAATTCTCTTTAACTAAAAATGGCTTTCCCCTGCTTCTTTTCCTCTCATTCTCTTCCATGACGATCATAGCCATGAGCTCTAAATGGGATCACAGAGTGTTAGATTTGGAGCCAAAAGAGGATGAGAGACCATCTCCTTTTTAAGATGAGGAACTGAGGAGAGAAGTTAAATGACCTGCCTAAATTCATACAGGTACTAAGTGTTTTTAGGCAGAATTTGAACCCAGGATCTTCATGATTCCAAATCCAGCACTCTCTTCACTATGTCATTGAAGAAGAAGAAAGGTATATATCTATATTGCTGACATCTGATTCTTAATTCTTCCTTTTAACCAAGATGATAATATCTCATGATCCAGACTAAAGAAATTATTCCCCAGATTTTAGTGATGGCTTCACTTATACTTATCCATGGCTGGAGAGGGGCTGGCTGGAAGCATCACCAAATTTTTAGTCCTTTGTTAAAAACGTGAACTAACGAAGTTGTCCTTGAGACCCTCTTACTTTCTCTTTTCCTTGCACTTCACATTTTCTGCTATCCCCAACTGTTCCCTTTCCAGGTCTTCCACTCCCACCCCAACACTATTCATCCCTAAGCATTTATCTCATATCCTTAGGGTCTTGCTCTGAGTTGATTATTTCTAGTGTTGACTGTCATGGACATGTAGACTGACACCACAAGGTTTCTTGTTGGGTCCAAGAGATGACAAAAGCCAAGACTTGTTTTTGGTTACTGGAAGACAAACATGATAAGAGAAGGAATTCAGAACCAGATGGTAGAAGACAATGACTGGCCTTCTTCAGTGAGCTTTTCTTGTTCAATTTCATTTGCAAGTGGATTTCATTCATCACCCTTGCCTCTATACTGAGCTAGTAAGGGAATTTGGGGCAGAGCTCCCTGAACTGAGTTTAGGGGCACAGGAACTGTGCCCCATAAAGGGTTAAATGAGAGTTATAAGGAACTGTCTAACTCAAAGTCCAATAACTGGCTAATGCAACAGAATTTGAATCAATACCAGATATAGTAAAAATAATAGATAATTTTAGTCTGAGGGGCACTCTTGTTGGTTTTCCCTGATTGCTGTTAAATGTAGTGGCTCATAGCTTTGGCAGTGGGCTAAAGCCCTGTCAGCCTTTCTTTAGCAGGGGCAAGGTGTCACAACTTAAAGGATAGGATCCCAGAACAGGTAAAGGGCCCTGAAAATCTAAAGCCCAGTGGGGATATGGCACTTGAGATAAGTCTCCTAGAAAAAGGCGCTGTGCTTAGTGGAAAGCAGACATGTGAAATCCATCAGAGATTAGCAAGATCTCATCACCAGAAAGTGTTTTCTGGCCACATGAGTTACCTGTATGTGTCCTTTCCTTGCATGTTATGGGATCAGTGTTGTTCTATGGATACCTTCTCCTGCTGGAGCTGTGATAATCTGTGAGTGTCCTCCATGTGTGCACGGGAGTATCTTTTTACATCACTTTATTTTATGTGTGATTAAGTGGCTTTTATTTTTAACTAATGTAGCCTGGCTGGTAAAAGTTAACATACCAGGGGGGCATCTTTGCTACGATTTTGAGTTGATGTTGTCCCGCAGAATTCCTTGGGCCAGGGGTAGCTATATCTATTTTATATAGAGAGAATTAAGATGCTTTATCTCTCAATAATTTTTAAGATACTCAAGACCTATATACCCAAAGGAACTCATCTTTAATGACGGAATTTTAGGCTTTGTGAGGGGCTGTGAGAAATAATTTAAGGATTGCTGATCTAGAGCTAGAAGTAAGTTCAGAGACCATCTAATCCTCAATTTACAAATAAGAAAACTGAGACCCAGTGAGGTTGACTGACTTGCTCAAAGTCACCGAGGTAGAATATGATGGAGGTAGGATTTGAACCCAGGTTTTATGACTCCAGAACCAGCAGTCTTTCCATGGGAGCTTATTGCTGCTTCTAAAATCACATGAGGATCATAAGGCCAACTTTGATGCCTATAGTTCCAGCATCCCTATACGAGCATGGCTGGAGGGGGATGAGGATTTTCTTTCCTCTTTCTTTCCTCACTTCCCTTTTTGGGAGGTGGGTGGGGTTAAGTGACTTGTCCAGGATCCCACAGCTAGTAAATGTCTGAGGCTGGATTTGAACTCAGGTTCTTCTTATTCCCAAGTGGATGCTCTATCTACTGCACCTAGTTGCCACCTCCCCCTCCCCCCTTTCTCCTTAAGAAAATGCTTAAAGACTTGAAAGCTTAAAATGCTTAAAGACTAGTGACATGGTCCATAGTTATTCCAGCTGGTCTTAAAGGATCTCTAGAGTTCACCCAGTTCATGTCTCTGTGTGAGGTAAGACTCAATCATGTCTGTACTAATCTGTAATTTCACCTAAAAATTTCACAATCTCTCTCAATAACTCAGTCTTTGTTCAAGGATCCTTAGAGTAAAGAAGCTCTTAATTTTGTGACACCTGACTCTTTTTTGCTGCATTGCTGAGCCCTATTATGTTTCTTTTGTCTTCAGAAGAAATGGGGATTGGATGGTCACCAGCCTCTACATGCCATCCTTCTTTGTCCCCCAAACTTGGGCCCTTAGATCTAATTTTTTTTTATTTTGGGAAAGTATGTATGTGGGTTGTGTGTGCGTGTGTGTTTGTGTGTGTGTGTGTTTTGTGTGGTGTCATGAAATATGGAATTCTCTGTGCCCCATATTATTAAAAAAGTACATGCCTATGACAGATTTTGAGGCCGAATCAACTAGCTGCTTGGGAATGGTATAGGCAGATCTGTCTTCTAGGAGGCTTATGCTGTTCCTTTCCCATCAACCTTTCCTCTGCTTTTGACTGCTTTGGGATCCTCTTCCAGTTTGGCCTCTTGTTACTGCTTTTCCTCCAAGTAGAGGTTTGTGATGACTCAGCAGTGGAATGGTGGGGTGGTGATGTCCAAGCACACCTGGGAAGCATCTTGAAGTTCTTATGTCAGGAACTTCCTTTCAAATACAGTTCACACCAGTATCTACAGAGCTGGCAGTTGGAGGGAGGAAGGGGAGTTCACCATCAGAAGTGATAGTTGCAAGCTCTTGCTTGGAAGGCTATTTCAAAAGTAGTTGCAAGCCTGGACAATCTCCTTCTGAAAGACTGAGCCTTAACAGCATTCCATTCTGTTGGGGTATGTTTCCTTCTCCTGATATCACAGGGTACATTTTGCAAAAGACAGTTTCATGAGCATGTGGCATATAACCTCATCTAAATTCTCCTGGTTAAATTCCATACCCTATCGATTTTTCTAGAAGACCCACATTTTCTCCTACTTGTTTTCAGGTTTGGTCAGGCACCCATAGTTACATTTGGTCTTTCCATTGGGGATTCCACAAATATGGTCTTGCATCTTCAAACTTTCTTGGCAGTTAGGAGGTGCAGTGGATAGAGCACCGGCCCTGGAGTCAGGAGAACCTGAGTTCAAATTTGGCCTCAGACATTTAAGAGCTGTGTGACCCTGGGCAAGTCACTTAATCCTGTTTGCCTCCATTTCCTCATCTGTAAAATGAGCTGGAGAACCACAGAAGTATCTTTACCAAGAAAACCCCAAAAAGGGTCATAGAGGGTTGGATATGTCTGAAATGATTCAACAAAAACAAGAATGATCCATTTCCTCCTCTCTTTAGCTGCAGGAAGGTCATTTAATGAAAAGGTCTAGAGCTCAGAGTAAGCAAAGAGTCATAGGACCACAGATTTAGAGCTGGAAGGAATCTTTTGGAGGTTATACAGTCCTATCCCCTGGACATTTTACACATGAAAAAACAGACTGAGGAGGGTTAAGGGGCTTGGCCAGATTCTCACAGGTAAGAAGAAGCAGAGATAGGATTTGTTTAGCCTCTTTCTAGAAGCAACCTCAATGGGATTTCATGCAGGCCTGCATTAGCATTCTATTCTCATCCCTTCTGCTGAAATATTAACAAGTTTGTGGAAAGGAGCAAGCAGCAGTTGGAGACTGTAGCTCTGAGCAGGGGACAGTATCATGACACTTAACTGGCTTCCCTCAATCATGCTGCAGATCAGAAGGTGATACCTTCAATACCTCTCTGCCCCTTTTTGCTGCTATAGAGAAGGAGATACATCTCTGTGGTTGCTAGAGAACCCTCAGTCACAAGTTTATGAGGCCTTGCATTCCTGTTCCAGAGCACCTGCTTCAGGTAACCTTCAAGTGGGGGTGACTGTCATTGACAAGGGAGGGTGAAAGCTAGGCCTTGCATCTTCCCAACAAAGTCACATCTGCAGCCTGGCATGGGAAGGGCCACATGTTAGAGCAGGCGACTCCTGGTTGGCAATAGTGGCTGCTGGTTACTGATTAATCCAGGTGAAATGTCTTGGAGGGGCAGTGGCCTGGCAGAGCTCAGCTCAGGCAGGTTCTCACAGGTTTCATAGGGAGGTGGAGGGAGGGGAGGTCAGCAAAAAGTCAAGGAAATGTGTCCTTGGCTTGATGGAAGGGAAGAGTTTCTACACCAGGGTCTCCACACATTCTATTTTCTCTGTCATGCCATTCAAGCATTTAAGCTGGCAGAGAAAGGTACTTTATTGCTGCAGGGTAGAGATCCCCAGATGTTTCCTCTGAACACTCCAGGGTGGCCAATTATTTCAAAAGGTGTTATGAAATTATCAAGAGCAAATCACCAAGTCTCAAGACCTTGATACCTCCAAAGATCTGCGTTAGTGTGGGTATTCTTTGCAAATGAATGATATATATATATATATATATATATATATATATATATATATATATATATATATATATATATATGTGTGTGTGTGTGTGTGTGTGTGTGTATGTATGTATGTATATGTATACACACATGTACAGGTACATACACACATGCATACATTTAACTATACATATATGTTCGTGCATACAAATGAGAGAAAACCTGGTATAGTGCAGTGGTTCTCAAATTGGGGGTCCCTGAGGTCAAAACGATTTTCAGAATGATACTAAGACATTATTTGCCTATTAAAATACTCATCCTTTCTCCAAGTACTTATCTGTGTGAGGCCAGATTTTCTTCATATTCTTCAACCAAAACAACATATTGCAGCAGATTGAATGCAGAAGCAGGTATGAGACTCCAGCTGTCTTGTATTAAGGTGGACATTAAAGAGATTTGTAAAAATATGTAACACAATGCCACTCCTCATTAAATGTTGTTTGTTTTGGAAAATATAGTTATTTTCATAAAAATATGCTATTTAATATATAATGAATGTATTTACTCTTGTCGTTTAAAAATAAAAGTTTAAAAAATTTATCAATTTTAATTTCTAACATGGTAAATATCAATAGCTATAACCCACATAAACAAATGCTCTTTGGGGTCTTTTATAATTTTTAAGAGCATAAAGGGGTCCTGAGAACCTATGGTGTTATAGATAGAGAGATGGCCCAAGAGTCAGGATAACTGTCTCTGATGCTTCTTGGCTATGTGACCCTGGGCAAGTCATTCACCCTCTCATACGTTGTATGCGTATCTATTTCTAGCAGGAATAGTCCCCCCCACCTCAGGACTTAGTTTTAATAGTTGAGGGAAGAACAGAGACTTAGAGGCCCCTAAAATTATCCCCATGTACCCCCAGTCAACCTCCTTAAGTATGAGCCACCTAGACAGATTTGGAGCCCAAGGTAAACAGGGTCAAACTCATTAAGAAGCTTCTATCAGTTATCTGCCAGTTCAGATTCCCAGAGACACAAGAAATTTCTGCTTCACGTGGTAAGGCCTGTAGCTCAGGACACAACACGCACCCTAAAAAGCACCATACTATTTTCTGCCTTTATAGCTGAGGCAGGTCCATCATGCTGGGTACCTTTCAAGTGGGAATTAGGAATTTTTCAGAAGCACAATCTATTGAACTAGTTTCAGGAAATGAGGATGGAGCCAAGAATGGAAGAAAGGGGCCCACCCCAAGTCCCTAAGAAATTTGCTCCCTACCCACCACTCTTTCCTGGATTCTTTCTCCCTGAGCATAAGGATTCAGGCAGCAGCAACTAGGGGTAGTGAAGATATAGAATTCTACAATGAATCACAAATGACAATTAAATTCCAGTTATTTTTTTGATGAACGCCTGAACAGTTATGGCCTTTGAAGGGCCTGGGCATCTATGGACTGAGAATGACATCTTATCCTTGGTGAATTTGCAATTTCCCAAGAGATTTGTTGGTAATCAGTGGGTGGGATGTACCATTGGGCCTGATGTGCTAAGAAATACTCTGTCGGTATTTCTTGGGTTTCAACATTGCTTGGGATCGATTCCATCCAATTGAGAGTCTAGGAAAGTGTTGCATGATGGGAGTCACCACTGGAATGTCCTGATATTCCACGTGTCCAGTGCAGATGCTCATAGGGGGATGGTAGACATTTCTGGAAGAGAATTATGACAGAGTACTGAATGTTCCAGTTCAGAGCTGGATCCAGAGAAGTTCAACTTTGGAGAATGTCTGGTGGCCAGGGAATGGAAGAATCATCTGAGGAAGAAACTCAGTGCAAGGGCCATGTATTTTTTTCTTTTTTACTTACAAACAAGATTAATGAATGAATGAATGAAAAAGTATTAATTAAGCACATACTATGTGCCAGACAGAGCAGCTAGGTGATGCAGTGGATGCAGCACTGAAGTTAAGAAGACACATCTTCCTAAGTTCAAATCTGCCCCAGACACTTACTAGTTGTATGACCTTGTGCACATCACTTAACCCAGTTTGCCTCACTTTCCTTATCTATAAAATGAGCTGGAGAAGGAAATGGCAAACCACTCCAGTATCTTTGCCAAGAAAACCCCAAATGGGGTCATGAAGGGACAGACAGGACTGAAACAACTGAACAACAATGACAACAACAAATGTGCCAGATATCGCACTAAATATTGGAGATGCAAGAAAGCAAGACAGTCCTTGCCTTCAAGGAGCTTAGATCTAAACAAGGGAAGACAACACATAATAATGTAGTGATACCTAGGGAAGAGTATTTTAGACAATAGATAAGTCACAGGGCTGGTTATTGGAATTATCAGGCAATTGACTTTTCTAGAAATGGTAGTATTCATTTGACTACTATTCCCAGATGTGGAGTTGGAAAGTAGACTGGGAGGGGACCAAAGAGTAGGGTACGTGCTTAGCCTCATGGCAAGGAGGTGGCCCAATGTAGCATGGTGGGTCTGGCTCTAAGCTAGGCATGGTGAAAGCCTTTATCAACCCTGCAGAATTTTATTTATTTGAGCATATGTCCCAAAGGATTTCTGGAGCCCCTTCTACTTTTCATTGGCTCATGAGCAAACTAGTTGGAGACACGAACTACTTTGAGATTGAAAATTTATCTAGATAATTAATTTTGTTGTATTTGAGAAAATGCTGGCAAAGTATAAGGAAAAATAGCTGAAGGTGGGGGATCAGAGAGAAGATGCTTGTCTAAAGCATCAACTGACACATTCAGTTCTGCTTGAGACTCTGTGAAATATGTGGGTCACATGGAATTTCAGCAGGAATGAACCCTACTCCCAAGAGAAGGGAGGTGCTTATGACTGGGCCACATTTGAAGTACAGTCAAGACCCGAAGATGTTGCTGAAGTTTGGTAACAATTATCCGAGACTTTGTGAGGAATCATGGCATCACTGCAAAGCCCGTCGATAATCCCACTCTCAGGTATGTGGTTGAGAAACATAAGCATAAGGGCATAAAGGGGGCAATCTGGCCCAGATAACCCTGGCTCCTCGACTGAGAAATGTGATCAAGAATTTAAGGACTTGGTAAGCTGCCTCACACATCCAGTGGCATCAGCTTTCATTGATCCAAATACAATATGTTACATACAGAAACCAGTCTAGATGGCTTGGGAATTGTCTCATAGCACAGTAAAGTAGAAAGAGCTTTGGCTGAGGAGTCAGAGAACCAGAGTTCCAATCCCCCTCCTGATATTTATTATTATGTGACCTTAAGGTAGAATACAGCTATTGCTTCCCTAAAACGGCTGGGATACTAGGCTCCCTCCCACTCCATTTTCTTTATATGCATTTGAATAAACATGTACTTTTTTCCAGGCTCTGTTAATATGATGCTTACAGGGGAAATGAATACCCTCTAGAAATGAGACCAATTCAGATATTTCCAGAGAGGAAACCTAGGTGCAGGCCATAAGCCAAAGAGTATGATTACTGAGAAGTTCTTAATATTGAGCCCAAAGCTTCAGTAATGCACCATAGATGTGTATGTGCCTTGCAATGAGAAGAGAGGAGAAAAGAAAGAGAGGGAGGTGGGGATGGGAGGATGGAAAGGAGACAGAAGGAGAGGGTGTCCTATTTACTTAATAAAGTTTTCAGCAAGTGGTAAGTAGCACAGTGGTTAGAGTGCTGAGCCTGGAGCAAGGAAGATTCATCTTCCTATGTTCAAATCTGGCCTCAGACATTTACTAGCTATGTGACCCTGGGCAAGTCACTTCACCCTGTTCGTCTCACTTTCCTCATCTGAAAAATGAGCTAGAAAAGGAAATGGCAAGCCACTCCAGTATCTTGGCCGAGAAAACCCCAAATGGGTCACAAAGAGTCAGATATGACTGAACAACAACAAAGTTGTTAGCAGACTTATTGGAATGGAAGTAATGAAACTAATAGAATGATTTCTCTTCCAAGCTAGAGCAGAGCTATCTGATGTTTTACTCCCCAGAAAAATTCTTTTAAGCACATCCCTTCCCTGCTCCCCCCATCCTTTTTTTTTTTTTTGCAAGTTCTACCTTTATAATAGCACCTGTATGTCTAGTAGCTATTTCTCAGTTTGGCCCCAAACATTTCTGCCCAGAGAATGAGCAGGCCTTCTCAGAAATCTTCAGTGAAGCCTTTCAAAGGTTTAGTAACATTAGAGCTATGGGGAGATTCATCCCTCATGACTTGAATGAATCTCAGACCTCATTGATAGTGTGGTATATCATAGTGAGACATAAGACTCCAGAAGCTATAGAACCCCTGGAGTTGACTCCCAGGCCAGTTCTTCAGGGCACAATGGAAGTGTTTAGAAGGATGCATTTACATCCTGCAGGCTCCAGTGAAGATGCGGCCTGAAAGTTTTGTGGGTCCTGAGTCCTTTACCCCCAGACCTCTGATGTTATTACTGTTATTCAGCAGATTTTCACTTGTGTCCTACTCTTCGTGGCCCCATTTGGGGTTTTCTTGGCAAAGATGCTGTAGTGGTTTGCTACTTCCTTCTCTAGCTCATTTGACAGATGAGGAAACTGAGGCAAACAGAGTGAAGTGACTTGCCCAAGGTCACATATCTAGTAAGTTTCTGAGGCCAGATTTGAACTCAGGAAGATGAGTTCTGACTCTAGGTCTGTCACTCTATTGTACCACCTACGTTGATCAGATAAAAACTAATCTCAATTAATGTGTTAATGGTGACACAAGGTATCTTTTTAAAGAAACTCTAACCCCCTCACCTGTACCCACCTCACCCCCAATCCCCTCCACACTAAGACTCAAGCTTTACAGTAATTGTGGAAATTCAGCTTTGCTTCAAGAAGGCCTGACATCTATCTACCTTTCAGGCCACACCACATTTTTTAGGCAGCTGCTTATATTGCCTATAATTAGCCTCTAGAATAGAGATTTTTATATAATGAGTCCCTTTGTCTGTTGAAACCCATGGACCCTTTCTTAGAATAATGTTTTCAAATACATAAAACAAAGCCTATGGGATTACAAAGGAAACTAATCCTATTGAAATGTAGGTAGCAATTAAAAAAAAGTTCACTACCCCTGAATGAGATGATCTCTAATGAACATGAGCTTGGACAGACTTTGGGAGACGATGGAGGACCAAAGGGCCTGGCTCACTATAGTCCATGATTGACATAGGCATGACCGAATGACTGTATAACAACAAGGTCTCTCCAAGATGTAAAATCCAATGATCTGAAGTGTTGAGGTGGATACAGCATTCAACTTGTAGTTAAGGAGACTTGAGTTAAAATCCTGTCTCAGATTTACTAGCTGCGGGCAAGTTGCTTTAACCTTGCCGTACCTCAGTTTCCTTATCTCTAAAATAAGGATACTAATTGCACCAACTTCACAGGGTTGTTGTGAGGATCAAATGAGATCACCTATGTAAGGCCCACCACAAATTTTAAAGTGCAATGTAAATTCTAGCTATGATTGTTACTGATATATTTAAATCTAGTGCTTGAGGTCTTTTTATTTATGGATGCCAAACTTGATTGAAAGAGTGGAGTTAGGTGGTACAGTAGATAAAACACTAGGCTTGGAGTCAGGATGATTCATTTTCCTGATTTCAAATTCTGCCTCCGATACTTTCTAGCTGTGTGACCTTATGCTAGTCACTTAACCCTGTTTGTCTCAGTTTCCTCATCGTAAAATGAGCAGGAGAAGGAAACGGCAAACCGCTCCAGTATTTCTGCAAAGAAAACCCCGAGTGGGGTCATGAAGAGTCAGACATGACTGAAACAACTGAACAACAACACACTTGATTAAGGCACAGCTATAGAAGCTGAGGGCTCTGAACATGTGGATTTGGTCACAGTTTCTTGACCTCAATGCCCCCAGGTCTCATAGAGTGTAGAAACTAGGGCTAGAAGGGGTCTTGGAGATGATTGTTCTAATCTCATTCTACAGATGTGGTTGCAAGAGAGATTAGGTGAGCTGCCCAAGGTCACACAGGTGATAAGTAGCAGCCTGTGATTCCAGCCCATGTCCTCTGGCTCCAGCTTCAGGACCTTTTTCAACATGCCAAAATGACTGGCTCCAGTGAGCTCCCTCTCCCTGCTCCACACCACCTTCTGAACCAGGAAGGTTATCAGCATTGGGATCTGCTCTCCCCTTTCCAACAGTAGCCTGAAGGTAAATACAAAATGCACCTGAAATGCTTAATAATGAAACCATTGGATGAAGTTGCTCCAGAAGCTGGTTAGGACTCAGAGGTGGACTACTTGGCATGTGGCAATGCCAATGAGGGCACCTCACACAGTGCATCAGAAAAATTCACTAAATGAGGCATTCATGGCTACGGCCAAAGCGTATCCAAACCTGGCAGCAGAGAAGATGAGTGCTGCCAGCCATTGTCTGGCTCTGTTGATGTTGTCTTTTTAATTCAAGGCATTTTCACCACGTATTGTCTTGTGAGGTTTCTTAGGTGGGGTTGGGGACTTGTGTGTAGAAATGATGTGGGACTCCTCTAGCTTGCTGGCCATCATGGGTTAACTGTAACTGGTCAGCCTCTATCTGTCGGTGTTAACAAATCGAGAAGTGGCAGCAGAACAGCACCCTTTGGAAGCCATGTCAAGTGTGGGTTTGTAATATTTCTAGCCAGGACAGAGTGTACCCTTGGATGAAATTCAAAGACAAAAATCTCTAGATCAGGACATCTTGACTTTTTAAGTTTTCCCAGAGCCCGAAGTACAACCACACAGATCAGGTACCCCTTGACTCAGTTTGCAAAGATTATACCAATTTAAAACCATTTGAATCTGGTACTATAGAATCCAAAGCCTAAGGCCAGCTCTTTAGGGTAAAGCATGAAATAGAAGAAAGGGCATTTATCTGTATAATCTGTGGCCCAGAACCTGAAGGCCTGAGCTCACCCAAACCAGGTTTATGCTTGAGGACTTCTCTCTAATTATGCTGTCTGGTTTGTGCCTCCACACCCAGGGTTTCCCTTGGGAATGTCAAAATTCAGCTTATGTCTAGGTCTCCACCAAGAAAAAAAAATGGAAAAGTGTTCTTATCTCCTGTGCAAGTGCTCAGGTTAATAAGATGGTGATTATAGGATGGGTATTATTCTTGATAAATGGGTTCACCTGATCCCATAAATAGCCAAGACAGTGGGGAAGCTAGGTAGCAGGGGGTAGAGTTACTAGTCCTGGAGTCAGGAGGATCTGGGTTCAAATCCAGCCTCAGACACTTGATGTAGCTGTGTGAGCCTGGGCAAGTCACTTAACTCTCACCCCCCAAAAATAGTTAAGACAACTTCCCTTTCATCTCTGGTGGTCCTTTGCCTTCCCCTCAAGTTGTCAAGAGTTCTAGTACTACTTTGGATGCCCTACCCTTACCCATTCCAACCAAGAGGGGTTCCAGAGAGTCAAGCGATGTTCCTCCCGAGAGGCCTCTGCATCCCCAGTCATCTTGTCACCCCCCCCCCCTTAGAGTACTGAGCTAGATTTCCACCATCTTCCCGGAGCAGAAAACACTCCCAATTGTGCATCTTGGCTGTGCAGATTCTTTTCTCTTTTCATCTCTGATGAATGAATATTCCTTTTGCATCTTTTATGTTTAGCCTGTAGACACAGCTGTAATTTAAAAAGCTCCAGGAAAGTTTCCCTTCTTTCTCTGCCCAGCCAACCCCTCTTAAATACTCTTAACATTTCTACTAAGAGTTGTTCCTCTCCCCTATTAAAATGTAAGTACCCTAGGGAAAGGTATGTGTGGGCTAATAAATACAGTTATCAGGGGCAAGAGCTGATTTAAAGAATATGCACTGTCACCCTCACTGTTAATGGATCCCATCAGGCTATTTAAATAGAAGATATCTGTGCTACTTCTACAATGCAGCCATCCCAGGCTCAGGTTTGCTCAACTCTGGGATAATTAATGACATGATTTTTCAGAAAAAGTTATTAAATGCCTACTATGTGTCAGGCATGGTGCTAATCACTGAGGACACAAAGAAATAAAAAGAACCAAACTATCCCTCCTTTCAAGGACGTCACAGTCTAATGGAGCTCGATACTTAATATTAACTGGACACCCCTAATAAATGTTTTTCTTTCATTCACTCATTCATTACTTACTCACTCATGCTGTATACTCCTTGTACTATGTATGCTCCTTGAGGGGAGTCAGTCAAGTAACATTTATAAGCATACAGGGACCTCAGGGTCTGATGGGAATGACAACATGCTAACATGTGCAAACCAGACTTGTACAGGGTATTATTGGAACATTTCAATGAGAAAATGTTCAGTTTCATGGCTGAAGTGAATGTGGCTGTATGCTCTTAAAACAGTAAGTTCCATAAGTTAGCATAAATCAATCAATCAGTTGATAGCAACAGGGAATGAGAACAACAATGCTAGGTAGATATAGGTAGATACAAGTTGGGACAAGCACACAGTGATTCAAGGCCCTGAAACAATGACAGTTCTCTATAAACAGATCCCATAGGCCTCCATGGCTTATGCTGGCTAGATCCTCTGACCCTGTATTATTGGGAAGAGCTGTCAGAACTTGTCATCCGCTGATAAAGCCTTCAAGAACCCAGGGTCACCTACATGTCATGATGAGGCACCAAAATAGGACTTTAAAGCATACAAGTTAAATTTTACAGGAGTAAATATGAAATCCTGCTTTCAGGTTTAAAAAATTTATTTGCAGAGTAAGGCTAGAGAAGAACTGATAAGCAGTCATGCATGTAAAAAAGAAAAAGAATTGAAAGTTTTATTTTTTTTCCAAAAAAATTTTTATACACTTAACTGTCAAAAATGAATGTTCAAATAAGTACATTTAAAAAAAAACTGTATATCAAAAAGACCTAGGCATTTTGGCTGACCATAATCTCAACCAAACATGAATACATTAAAAAAATCTAATTCAATCATGGGAAGCATTAAATGAAGTACAATGTTCAGATGAAAAGAGATGATAGTTTCATTACATTCTGCATAGGTCAGAATCCACTTAAGCCTCACGTTCCATCCTGAGTGCAAAATTCTAAAAAGAACATTGACTTCCAAAGGAGAAGTTGGGAAGCCATTGTCTGAGAGATGACTGACCAACTTGGAGTTGGTTAATGTGCAGAAGACTCACTGGTGGGGAAAATTATAACTGTATTCACATATTTGAAGGGTTGTCTGTTGCTCTGGGATTTTTTTTCTTGGGGCCATTCACTTAATCATTCTGATCTCCAGCTTCCTTGCCTACAAAATGAGAGGGTTTGACCCAGTAATCTCCAAAGTCCTTCCCAGATTTTAGGTTCTATGATTGATGAGCTGTATAGAAGAGGGAGTAAACTTACTGTCTTGCTTTAAAAGGCAGTGATAGAACAAATAAATGGGCGAAAGTTCCAAGGGGCCAAATTTCAGCTCCACAGGAGAAGGAACTTAATAACAGTTAGGTCTGTCTAACAACGGAATGAATTACTTTGAGAAGTAGTGAGGGTCTCATCATTGGAAGTATTCAAGCAAAGGTGAATTACCTCTCTGGGAAAGATATCTTTAAAGCGATTTTTTCACTGCATAGGAGATTAGATGTCTGTTTGTCAAAGATCTTGTAGAGGAGAGGGTCCCCAAATTAAGTGGGGAGTTGGATTCAATGCCTTCTAAGATTCCTTTCAATCAGGATGACAAGATAGGATCGGTCCCCTCTTCAATATGGCCTCCAAAATGACACTCTTGAAAGACAGGCTGGATCATGATCAATTCACTGCTCAATAAACTTCTATTACCTCTAGGACAAAATGCAAACTGCTCTGCCTGGTATTGAAAGCTCCTGGAACTTTAAATTGGAGACAACCTATGTCCAATCTCTCTTTCCAGCCTCATTATACATTACTTCTATTCACAGGCTTTAGATTCCAGAAAAACTAGCATTTTCACTTTTCCTCATACACAATATCCTATCTTATAGCTACCTTCATGCCTTTCTTTGCAAAGGCTGTCCACCATGTCTGGAATTCACTCTATCATCACTTAGAACTCTCAGAGACCCTAGTTTTCTTCAAAGCTCAGCCACCTACTTGAGACCATTCTTGATCCCACTAGGTACTAGTTCTAGCCTCCTATCCTGAAATTACCTTACACTTATTTTGCATATACTTTGTTTCTATTTATATGAATAAATGTCATTTCTTCCTTTGTTGTTATTCAGTCCTTTTTAAAGACTGACTGCTCCTGACACCATTTGGGGTTTTCTTGACAAAGATACTGGGGTGGTTTGCCGTTTCCTTTTCCAGCTCATTTTCCAGATGAGGAAACTGAGGCAAATAGGGTAAATGATTTGCCTCAGATCATTTCCTCCCATTAAACTCCTTAAGAGCAGAATCTATTTCATTTTTGTCTTTGACACATGGAAGACAACAAATTCTAGATAATGATTACTAATAATAAATATTATGAAGCCTGATTTCTCCCCTCAGTCTTTTGATCAAATCTTAGGGGGAAAAATGTCTTTGATACACAACGTCTCTGAGTTTTTCCTATTTAGGATTACACATTTAGAGACAGTAGGGACCTTAGAGAGGGCAGCTAGTGGCACAGGGCCTGGAGCACTGGGCCTGGAGTCAGGAAGACCTAAGTTCAAATCTGGCCTCAGACGCTGAGCAGGTCATTTAATACTGTTTGTCTCAGTTTCCTTATCTGTAAAATGAGCTGGAGTAGGAAATGGCAAACCACTCCAGGATCTTTACCAAGAAAACCCCCAAAGGAATCACGTGGGGCAGCTAGGTGGCACAGTGAGTAGAGCACTGTCTCTGGAGGACCTGAATTCAAATCTGACCTCAGACACTTATTACTATGTGACCCTGGGCAAATCACTTAACCCCAATTGCCTCCAAAAAAGGGGGCGGGGTTTAACAAGAGACATTAGAGGCCAACCTGAATCCTAAGGATCCTTATGTGGCCATCGAAAGCTTCTTGTCCAAAGAGAAGCAGGAAAATGGCCCTTTCAGTCAGGAAATATCTGTTTCTCATTGTACTTTTCCTTTTCAAACTTCCCTGGGAGGAACAGAGAAATCCTCAGAGCCAAGGTCTCTTGGAAGATTCCCGGAATCAGCTCTGCTACATTCTGATCTCTGGTCTACGAGGGAAGAGAATGATCATCTGATGGCTCATGTCAGAGCCATGAGAAGTACGGCAAGGAAATCTATTGCTAGCAGGGCGATATCAAGGTGCAGGTTGGGAGCGTGATTTTAAAAACAGAATGTTCAGCTTTTTATGTAGAAGTAAGACAATTTCTGTAGCTTGAGCTTCATTTGTTTTTGCTTGATATCGAATCAGCAGAATCCACTTTATTTGCTGCTCCATGGAGATTTCCTTTAAACAAATAGGAAGAACAGGAGACAATCCAGCATTTGACAAATATTTGTTTGTCTGGGGCTCTTTCTTTTTCTGGATTGCTTAATGACCCTGGACTCTGCTATGAATGGTCTCTCTGTCTGCAGATCATGATCGTATAAGTAAGGGAAAAGAAAAATTGAGTTGTGAAACTTTCTCTTGGCCTATTTTGCCTTTCCTGTCATATCCTCCACCACTGTGGGGTCATGTGGGGTAACATGCAATTATTTAGGCAATCATCAGGTCTGGAGGAAGGGGGTAATCTTCTGGAAAATGAGAGGTGGGGTACAAATTAGGATCTGAGCAAGCACAAAACAAAGGCCAACCTGGGTTGAGAAGGTAGGTGTCTCAACAGCTTCAAGACCCAAGGTGGTTGAGATGCATCAAGAAGGCTTGGGCATTAGGGGCAGCTAGGTGGCACAGTGGAAAGAGCTCTGGCCTTGGAGTCAGGAGAACCTGAGTTCAAATCCAGGCTCAGACACTTGACACTTACCAGCTGTGTGACCCTGGGCAAGTCACTTAACCCCGATTGCCTCACCAGCAAAAACAAAACAAAAAAGAAGCTGTAAGCATGATCAGAGATACAAGTTGGGGAGTTTAGGGAAATGAGGAGTGTCAGTGAGCTACTATTTGACAGATTCACTCTGCCACTTGTGGGTCCAGTATGGATTATGTGACCATAACATGTTGTTATGGTTGTAGCCAGATCTGCTGTCCTCCCCCTGACACAGTAAGCCACAGTCAAGCCATGAGCTCTGCCATTTCTTACAATGAGAGCTTGGAGGGGGCCACTGTAACAATCAATGAGTACATAGAAATTTTGTGAGTGTCAAGCTCACTAAATGATATAAAGCCAGAGAATCTGGGTTTGACTCCCCTCTCTATCAATTACCACTTGTGGGACCTTGGGGAAATCATTTAACATCTCTGGGCCTCAGTTTCTTCATCTGTAAAACAAGTTGGTTGGACTAGAGGCCTCCAAGGTCCCTTCCAGGCAGAGCTGTAAGCCCATGATCCTATGTCAGATAAAAAGTGTCCACACTCAAATGGAAGATGATTTCCCTTTCCTTGCTGGAATTCTTACCTTGAAATCAGTAAAGTTAAATTTTTTTCATAACTATTTTAGTACAATTGGTTTCCTTAGCAATCTAATGTATTTTAATTTATGCATTTAAAAGCATTATCCTGTGAAGGGCTCCATAAACTCCACCAGATTGCCAAAGGGGCCATGACAGAAAAGATGAAAAACCCCTGCGAGCTAGGTTCCAGAGAGGTGTTTCTCAACTACCAGCCCATGGGAAATGATGTTTTTTCCAGAATACAAAAGTTATACTACCCAAAGTCATTATAAAAGTAAGACTTTAAGAACAAAGCCTGCTGGGGCAGCTAGGTGGCAAAGTGGCTAGAGTGCTGCTCCATGAGTCAAGAGGACCTGAGTTCAAATCTAACCTCAGACACTCAGAACTGTGTGAAGGAAGGCGAATCACTTAACCCTGACTGGCTAAGAGAGAAGAAAACATGCAAACATTAAACTATGCCTCTTAGCTCCTCTGGTTTGTCCTGTATCTTGCTCCTCCCCCTTTTCCATTGTCCAGGTCCTCACTGCCTGAGCCAGTGAACAGCACCCTAGTGAGGCTGACCAGGGTGCGAGAGGTCTGCGGTGGGGAATGTGAAGACTTTCCTGTTTTGTAGGACAGTCTGGGCTTGGCAATGCTGGTCCATAGAAAGGAATCTACACCAAATCCTCTTCCTGAAAAAATGTTTCTGACAACTGTCTATTTTTTCTCCCTTTGCATAGTTTTTCAGCTCTTCCTATCACATAAGGAAAAAAAAAAGAAAGCTTCATTTAGGTGTTACTATGTCTTGTTTGGTTAAGTGACTTTGGTTAAGGCTCATACAGCTAGTGTCAAGTGTCTGGTCTGAAGCAAGATTTGAACTCCAGGTCCTCCTGACTCCAGGGCTGGTGCTCTATGCACTGCATTACCTAGCTGCCCCTTCAATATACTTTTAACTCTTTTAAATAAGGCGAGCATGGCCCAGCCTGAGGCACACTGTCTTCAGGCAGTCACCACAGCCACAGCTGGCATGGCTAGACTAAGGGCAGATATCAGTTGATATGTTCTCACGTTGCTTTGGTGAATATTTGAAACTGAGAGTCCTCAATCTGAGTATCTGGAGAGATTGACCCCAAGAGCACACGGCTGTCTACCCTGCCTACAAAATGGTCCATAGTCAGGGTGTTTAAGTGGGAGATGGAATGCAATATTTGCTGTTAGATGTGAAACCAGCCCCTGACAATTATGTGGACGGACAAAGCAGGGTGAAGACATAGAAAACAGAGGTTAGTTAGAGCTCTCACTGCAATGAGGGAGTGCAATGGCAAGGGTTTAGGGTCGCAGGTGGCCCGCCTCTCTGAATGTGTTTGAGTACATCCTTCTGCTATGCCAATCTTCTGGGGAAGGTGTTAAGTGAGCTCAAGTCTTGGAGAAATCCAACGGCCATTGGGCATCTTACTCAAGAGAAGACAATTGGGTGCTAGTTCAGAGGACCAACAGAAGCCAGCAGCCCAGGAGGGCACGTGATCACAGCAAATGAGACTTTCCTCAGCTCAGATGCAGGCTGAGGGGGATGCTGGGGAGCACCAATCAAAACGTGTAGACCTATGCCAACCCCCATTTACCAGGAGCCTTACTTTCCTCATCTATAACTGGAGATACAGGTAATAATTCCTGTAGTGCCTAACTCATGGGTTTAGCAAGACTTCATTGAGATAATAGATGGGAAGCATTTTGCAAACCTCAAAAAGTGCTATGTAATCCTTAGCTTATTATATAATTATTGTGTTTTAAAGCCTTCCAAGTAAGATAATGTACTGAATCCATTTTGAGATCTGTATTTTATGCTTTATGGTATGGTTGATATTATTTTAGTTAGCATTTTAATTACATTTTTGTAATACAAGCCTTGTCTTGAGACATATTGTAATGTATTCCTGTGTAATATCAGTTACGTCTAGGTATGATCCTACTATTTTTGACAACCAAATGTTGTCATAATGGATTACGTACATTAACACAGGTATAAAGTATAGGGCAGCTAGGTGGCACAGTGGGTAGAGGGCTGGGCCTGGAGTCAAGGAAGACTCACCTTCCTGAGCTGAAATCTGGCCTCAGACACTAGCTGTATGACCTTGGGCAAGTCACTCCCGTTTGCCTTAGTTTACTCACCTGTAAAATGAGCTGGAGAAGGAAATGGCAAACCCCTCTAGCATCTTTGCTAAGAAAATCCCAAATGGAGGGGCAGCTAGGTGGTGCAGTGGATAAAGCTCTGGCCTTGGAATCAGGAGGACCTGATTTCAAATCTGGCCTCAGATATAACACTTGACACTTACTAGCTGTGTGACCCTGGTCAAGTCACTTAACCCCAATTGCCTAAAACAAACAAATAAAAAAAACCAAATGGGGTCACAAAGAGTCAGACACGACTGAAAAACAACTGAACAACAACAAAATAAAGTGAGGGTCTCCTCAACTTCTACTTTCCTGGATTCCTCAGAGTTTTTAATCCCATGTTAACTCGACTTTGTTCTGTGCGAGATAAAATTGTAGCCACAGTTCTGTGCCAAGTATAGTGCCAGTGGTGGGAATGGAGAATGTTTTCAGAACAAAGGCAGCCCAGTGAGGGCAGCTGGCATTGATCTCCTTCTATCAAGATTTTAGCTTCATGGTTTGCAAAGGACTTAACCAGCATTCCAGGGCTTTAAGCGTTGGAAGGGAAAAAAAAAGATGGGAAAAAGTACCATCTTCCACCCATCCATCTCCAAATGAGGTAGTAAGAACCACAAGGGCTAATTACCTATAGGGAAAAGCAGGCTGGGATTACCTGATGCCAAAATAGCCGGTGAATTCTGTCAATTCCCTGAAAATACTCAGGTAGCATGCTTGATGATAAATTGATGGATGGAACTTTTTGTTTTAGCACAGTGGAGACAGCTGTCTCCAGCTTTAAAGCTAGTCTGGCTTCTCAGAAAGCATTCCAGGCTCCCATTCTAACACCTCTGGGCAAAGTCAGACTGTCCAGGACATTTGTCCTTGACTTCAGCTGGTGTGCTCTGTCTCAGACCCTGGGATCTCCCTTTAACCCCCTGTGCCGTGAACCCAGGGTTTCTCTGTTAGCATAGTCATCATTGGGGTGCATCTCCCCAGTCATTCTTTAACTTCTGATTTTCTAGCCTCTCTCTGCTGCACTCCCCCAATTATAATTGGCCCACCATTCCATTAGAGCCCTGTGATAAAACGGTACTCTGGGTAGGTGATAAGAATCTCCCCATTCAGGGTGGCTGGCCGGTGTCCTATTTGCTCAAACATGCATGAATGTCTCCACTCCCCTGATTTTCCTCTCTGCCCAGCCAGCAACTCTTTGGCTGGCCTTCCTTTGTTCTTTTGGAGATAGCACATTCTCTTTCCTCACCCTGCCCCCAACCCCCCAGGTAAACCTCAAACCATTCTTCATTTAAATATTAATTTGCAATTGCACAACCCAACCTGTGATAGGGCCACATTCTGCCGGGATTAGGCCGAGCCGAGCTCTGGGCTCACTTCAATCATACGTTTCAGCACTGCTGGGACTTGCTCTTGGCAAGGCGCTTCTCTCTTTCCCACCATCCAGCGTGCTATGCCATCCTGACAAAATTGAAATGAGTGCCTTCATCTCGCATAAGGATAATTAAACTTCAAACACTGTTTATCTCAGGCCCCAAATCCTCAGAATACAGAAGCAAATTAATTTTAAGCTTAAATCTGCTTTAAATAGTAATTGTTTAATCAACAGGCTTGATGTATAATTATATTCTTTGTTCCTGCTCTTCGCGGGCTTGAATAGACCACATAATTCCTGGGTTGCTTTCATTCCTGTAATTAGGTCATGTGACAGATCCATACTATATTACAGTCAACTGTGGTTGCTTTAAAAAAAAAAGTCTAAAATGGTTTCTTGTGAGCACTTAGATTTTGACAAGCCAGCTTAACAATGCATTGTAAATGTTGAGTTTAAATCCTTTGTTCCTCTTTCAATGGACGTTTTCTACTTGGAGCCAGTGATTCTTATGGGAAGCCGAAGTTTCACTGACTGAAGTCTTTCAAAGTGAGGAGATGCTGTCTTTCTCTTGAACTCTTGTTTTTGCTTCTCTCAGAGCTGGTGGGGAGAAAACGACTTTTCTCCCTACACAGAAGCACGTAGTTCGAACAGTTAAAGATTAGACTGATTTTTAAAGGAAACATCAAACTCAGGTCAAAAAATGGTTAAAAGAGTGACGCGTCTCTCCCTCAGATCACTCAGCAATTCTGTTTCGTTCCCTTCCATTCCACCATTGTATATTAGGCACCTAATCTGTGTTCAGGATAGCCAATGGTCAAGTGGGCCTATGACGGCGTAGATTTAGACGTTGGTGACAA
Organism: Phascolarctos cinereus; assembly: GCF_003287225.1. Lineage (NCBI taxonomy): Eukaryota > Metazoa > Chordata > Mammalia > Diprotodontia > Phascolarctidae > Phascolarctos > Phascolarctos cinereus. The sequence goes on from NW_027555847.1 coordinate 323,279,450, forward strand.
TAATACAAACAGTAGCCTGTCTACATCTGCCTATTCCATGTGACTATCTTCCGTGTCCTCCCAACAAGAATTTTGGGGAGGATAGGTATTCCAGAGGCCCTCCTTGCTTTCTCCTGATATCGTGAGGGTATCAGGGGAACACTCCGTCTGTATGTCTGTCATCCCTCGCTCTTGCCAGGGAACCAGCCCACCTTCTTCCTGTCACACAGTTCCTTGATCACATCCTTTATAACTATTCTTCTTTGGAGTTCCTCACTGACTATGTGTTGCAGCCTGCTCGCATACACAAGCAACTTTGAAAACTGTTAAAACTATAGTCAATACAATGACTATTCACGATTCCAGAGGACTAATGATGAAACATAGCATCCAGCTCCTGACTTACCCAGGGTCATACAGCCAGTATGTGCCAGAGGTGAGACTTGAATCCAGGCTTTTCTGGTTCTGAGGCCATTTCTCCATTCATTATACCATGCTGCCAAGCACACACAGGTAAGTAGATGTAAAGTATATACATGATAACATTTTTTTTTGGGGGGTGGACACTAGAAACTGGAAAGATCAGGGAAGGCTTCTCATAGGAAGAAGTACATTAGCTGAGACCTGAAAGAAGAGGAAGAGATGGAGAGGGAGTTCTTTCTAGGAATGAAGAGAGGGAGAGAACTTGGACAAAGACATAGAAGAAAAAAATCAAATGGAATTTCACGTGCTGGGAATGGCAACTGGCTACTTTGGCTGAACATAGAATTAGGGGAGTAACGCGAAATCATCTCGGAAAGGTTGGCTTAAGTCATTTTATGATGGGTTCTTAATGTCAAAGGACCCTTTTTATGCCTCTCTCATCTACTTATAGTCCATTTTGTACTATATTTATTTTTGTACATGTGTTATCTTCTCTATTAGATTCTAAACTTCTTGAGGGCAGGATCCATGTTATTTTTGCATTCCTCACAGGCCCAGCAATGTGCCTTTTGTTTGACATATTTTTGTTGAATCTAATTTGGCACCTGATCATTAGTGTTCCAAGAAGCAATTTCTTGCTGTTGTTGTTAGAGATGAGAGTTTCATTTCCAGGAAGCTGTCCTACTTGCCTGGGCTCACAGCACAAAAATTAAAGCTGGACATGAGATAATTAGGTCACCATTTGTGTCTGTTCTCTGGTTATAGTTTGTTCCTTCCAATATGCCTGATTTTCTGCATGTCTGGCCTAGAATTTAGCTAAAACAGCTCTTTTAATTCTTCTTTAGCATACATTTCCTCCAGCTCATAGCTTTCAAGTTGTCTTTACCAGAGTTCTTTTTCAATTCATTTTGATGTCTGGGATTGAGATATTAAAAATTGGCTAAGGTCTCCCAAATATGGTCTGATCAGGATGGATGAAAGCAGGAAACAAACATTTATTAAGCACTTACTATGTGTGAGACACTATTGTAAATGCTTTACAAATATTCTCTTATTTGATCCATATGATAACATAGGGAGGTAGGTGCTATTTTTATCCAAATTTTATAGTTGAGGAAACTGAGGTAGGTTGCCCAGGGTCACACAGCTAAGAAGTGGTTGAGGCCACATTTGAACTCAGGTTTTCCTGACTCCAGTACCAGTTCTTTATCTATTGCACCACCTAGCTTTTGGGATGGCCCAGAAGAGAATCCTTTCTTTGTTTTAAGACACAGGGTTTTTAGGGGCAGCTAGGTGGCACAGTGGATAGAGCACCAGCCCTGGATGCAGGCTGGACCTGAGTTTAAATCCTGCCTCGGGCACATTAACACTTACTAGCTGTGTGACCCTGGGCAAGTCACCTAACCCCATTGCCTAGCCCCCTTCTCCCCCCCAAAAAAGATACAGGTCTTTTGTGTGTAAGATTCAAACTAACATTGACTCCTGTCTCCCTACTTTATCACATTTTACAATTAGAGCTATTTTTCCATTGTCACTCTTTAGTCTTCTTTGGCATTATTCATTTCCTGGGTTTTTCCCACCTGTGATGTATCTGTGTTTCAGGCTGTTTTCACACACACACACACACACACACACACACACACACACACACACACGTTCCACATTGTATCTAATTTTGCTATTTCAATCCATCTACACGTTTTTATGAGCTGTGCAATCCTATCTTGCCATATTTCTGTAACTAACATGACATTATTTCCTCATTTTTTTGGTATTTGCATTTCATCTGTAGAATTAGTTCTGCATTCTTTCTTCACTCTTCTAGTTTGCTGATGCAAAAGTCTCCATGAATACATAAGTTGGTTGAGTAACATGCTAGTAGATATTGCACCATGAGTATAATATTGATTATCGTCCTATATCAATGTTTCTGACAATTATGTGGTCAGACATTCCTTTCCTACCTTTCCCTGGGACACCAAATGCCACATCAACGTTCCAATTATTTAAGAACTTCCCAATATTTAAAAACAATTCTACTGGTGCACGTTCAAATAATTTGAAGTAGGTTTTGGTCAAGATTGTCTATATTTTCTACATTGTTTATATTTGTAAATTTGTCAATTCATTATCAGTCATCATCTCCCTCTAGTCTATCATCCTTCTTTCACATAAATTTAATATAATAAATCTTCCAAACGTATTGGTTTCATCATGAAGCTCTCTGGTCCATGACTCCCTATTGACTATAGCTTAACATCTTAATTCCTTCTAAGACCTTCCATGGTTTGGCCCAGTCATATCTACAACTTTATTTTCTTATCCTCTCTAAGATGAGAAACTTCTCTTGTCTAGAGGAATGGTAGGTTCCCCTCACTTCCAGGTAAGTTGATACAGAGACAGAACTGGAGACCACCAATAAACAATGAGGCAAGGCAATAAACATTTATTAAATGCTTACTATGTGCCAAGCACTGTGCTAAGATCTGAGGAAAGATAGTCCCTGTCCTAAAAGAGCTTATATTTTAATGGAGGAAGATAATGCACAAAAGGGAACTTAAAATATTGGTGGGGGTGGAGAGATAGGGGGGAGGGAGTGAGGGGGTGAGAGGAGAGGATGATAAAGGTATCCATTCAGGGGCATGGATTTGAAGTCCTGAAAGTTAGGAGAAGAGCAAGAGGAGAATAAAAGTTGGCCTGCCTGGACCTCTATACAAAATGGAGGCCTTAGGAGAAACTTAATGATAGGAGAAGGGGGCTACTCTGACAGAGGGATTTCCCAGGGTGAGAAGGCCTTGGGAATAGTTGGATGTTCCAAGATGAGAAGGTCTTGAGCAGGGGTGGGGAACCTGCGGCCTCCAGGCCACACGTGGCCTTCTAGGTCCTTGGGTTCAGCCTTTGGCTGAGTCCAAGATTTACAGAACAATTTCTTTTAAGGAGATTTGTTATATGAAGTTTGGATTGAGTCAAAGGGCTGCACTTGAGAACCTAGAGGGCCATATGTGGCCTTGAGATGGCAGGTTCCCCACCTCTTGTCTTGAGTCTAAGTTTGGACAAAGAGGATGAAGTGTAGAAATAATTATGGTAGAGAATGTATGATGTCTGCCAAGTGTGTCCACATGCACACCTGTGCTCTCATGTACACTTGTGTGGAGTATAGTAAGATATAATGGATATTGTCCCTAAACTGGAAGTCAAGAAAAGCTGGGTTCAAGTTTTGACGCTGAGATCTATTTATCATTCTCTCACTCCATATACCCATTCAGTCTCTGTCTTATTAGTTCTGCCTCAATAATATTTCTCCCATATTTCCCGTTCTGTCTACTCCCAAGGCCTCCACCTCAGTTCTGTCTGTCTCTCTCTCCCCTCTCTGTCTCTCTCTGTCTCTCTCTCTCTCTCTCTGTCTCTAACTCTCTCTCTGTCTCTCTCTCTCTCTCTGTCTCTCTCCTTCTCTCTCTATCACAATAATCTCCTAATTAGTCCCCCTCCCTCAAGTCCCTCTCCTCTCCAATCCATCCTCCACCCAGCTACCAAAGCAACATCCCTAATGTACAGGTCTGACCATGTAATTCTAGTGATGCCTTGTAACCTTCAGGATCTAATACAGCCTCCTCAGCATGGCGCCATGGTGAGGAGGCGAGGAGGTGGCACCGTTGTGCCCAGAGCGCTGAACTTCAAGTCAGGAAGACAGAACAAATACAGTCTCTGCCTTGTCTGTCCCAAGCATTGCCATACAATTAGGGTGGCAGGAAAAAATTTATATTCTGGCCTTAGTTATCAATCAATCAATCAACATGTATTTATTAAGTGCCCATTATGGGATAGGAGCCACGGTAACCGATGAAGACCCAAGTATAAAGACTGCGTTCAGAGATGAATCAGGGTGGGAATAGAATTCCTCAGACAGGGCTAAACAGGGTTATCTGAAAATCAGCCTTATCTTTGGAAACTGAGTTACCTTATACTTTGTTCCATTAGTTGTTTTATTTTATCTTCCTTTATTCCCCGTCAGTCTTTTTAATGTTGATGGAAGTTGGTGAAATGAAGAGAAAGAGAGCATGCTGAGCCTCAATTCAGTGTGCTGATTCCAGCGCCAGATTCTTTGAGAGTCTGGAGTAAACAACCTGGTGTCTTTGTGGTGGAGAGATCTGGAAGATCTGGCCTATTTGACAGGAAGGAACACCCCAACTTGAGTGAGCTGGGGTTCAGCCACAAGGGCTGTATCACTCTCCCAGGGGGATTCCCTTCTCCTTGACATTTAGTCCTTTGAGAGCTCTGAAAGTGGCTAGAAGGAAGCTGGCTTTTCTTTTTCCCAAGGGTCAGGAAGTTTTATTGAGATGTTCTTCCAACCCCAATTGGAATAATTGAACTGAATGTTTTATCAGGGATCGAAGAAATTTACCTGCTAATACTTGGCCAGAATCAATCTTACTTCCATTTTCAAAGATCAATATATTTCCAATTTCTTAGACCTCTCATGTCTCTCTAGATGCCTCTTTTGCTTAGCAAAAAATAATTGTTCAAGGTTTTTGTGAGGTTCTTAACCTTCTAGAGTCCAGACTGTCTGAACTAATTATTCAAGAATTTTTCTAATTTATATTTCAGCATGAGTTTATTTTCCTATGTTCAGGTATCTCATTATTAACATCACTACATTTCCTGCCACCCCAAAGTCCAAAAATTTAAAGCATTGGCCATTTAAATTCTTCTTTGTCTTACCAGTTCAACCTTGTATAAATCCCTGACCTTGGAAATGAATTTCCAAAATCTTTTACAATTTCTAGTTATTCCTTATCTGTTATGCTTCAGAATGTCCAGACCAGAGGTGGAGAAACTTCGGCCTTGAGGCCACCTGTGGCTCTCTAAGTCCTCAAGTACAGCACTTTAACTGAACTCAAACTTCACAGACCAAATGCTTTTTTTTTTTGTTCTGTGAAGTTTGAATTCAGTCAAAGGGCCACACTTGAGGACCTAGAGGGCCACATATGGCCTGGAGGCTGCAAGTTCCTCACCCCTGGTGCAGACCATAGCAGTGGGTGAGGGTGAGGGTAAAGGCATGGGGGGGGGGAATGTAACTAACATGATATAAATGGAACTTTGGCTCCGAGTACTGACAACTGGGCCTAAGAGCATACTGCACTTGAAGTCAGGAAGACCTAAGTTCTAGTTCTACCCTGTGGGACTCTAGGCAAATTCCCAACCTCTCTCAGCCTCAGTTTCCTCATTTGTAAAATGGGAATGATAATAATTGCACTTTCCTTTCCAAATGCTTTTAAGGACCAAATAACATGAAAAACCTTCAGGCACTATATAAAAGCTAGCTATTATTATTTTCTATTACTGTCTTGACTCCTTTTCTACGTTCTCCAACTAATATTTTTCCTCTTTCTTAAATGAGAATTTGTTTTCAATTTGGGGTTTTATTAAGACAGGGGGTTTGGTGTTTGAATGCTTTGCTCTTGCTTATGTAAGACAATTTGCTCATCCACTAATTATTTATCTTAATCTCAGAGGGACAGTTAAGCCAATAATTTCTCTAATCTAATGGATTACCTATGAGTGACTCTCTTCCAGAACTTATTCAGTCTCTCCTGTTATGGAAGAAGAAGATAAAATGGAAGGGAAATCTGTGTTTAAGCATCTGAAGTTTGGAGTCTTTGAAGTGATAGATTGTCAGATAGCTTATTCCTCTAAATATGTGGGGAAGACTAGGTCTCATTTTTTTTTCCCTATGCAGAGGAGACTTCTGGGGAAACAGAGTCCTTGAAATGAATTAGATGAAAGATTTTCAGCCACATTAATTCAATTTTCATTTTCATTCTTTTCAGTTCTCGTATGAGAAGATTGACTATGCCAATGCTCATGTGGAGTAATCTGAAGACTATACAGCATGGGCTGGTTCCAAATGTTTCCCTCACTGGCTGCTTCCATTGTTAGATTCTCTCCTTTGCGTTACAAAAATATTTCCATAAATCTACCTCATGTCACAATATGGGAACTGTTTAGTCATTTGGATTATCTGAGAAGAGGGAACTGAGGGAATAGGATGTTAGACAACAGAGTTTTGATCAAGTGGATGCCACTGGTAAATCCCAGGGATGGGCAGACCTGCAGAGGGTACTGCAGCGAAGGGGGCTTGATGTGGGCTTGATGTGGATACAAATGGTGCACTAAGGGTTAAAAAGAATATTAAGGGTTGCTTTTCCAGTACTTTGGAAATCCTGTAACTTGAGGGCATCCTAAAGTCTCTTCCCTTTATCTTGATATACTGCAAAACTTCTCCTTATCTCCTAAGCTCCCTTATCCTGTGTTCGTCTCTAATGTTTAACCTGTGTCCAACCTGGGTCCCCCCCCCCGTTCTTAAATCTTTAAACCATAAAGAATTCCTTCTGTCTCACTCATCCTGTCCTGCTTGCTCCATCTGCCTCAAGAACTCTTTTCTACATCATCAGGATCATTTAGAGCCCCTGTGAGAGTGGAGGGGGGAATTGCACCACAATTGCACCATTTTGTTCAGAACTGGTCTTGCCTAAAGACACCAGAGAAGAGATTCTCATGTAAGAATCATACAGGGCCTACATTCAACTTTTCCTTTTCCCAAATGAAGCAGTGGAAGGGTGGGTTAGTTGTACGGAACCAAATTCCAAACCTGTGTCCCTGGAAGCACTGATTGTACAAGGGGTTGTCTGAGTATGCCAAAGGAAGAGACTTGGTGTCTGGTGTCAAAGATTAGGAGAAAGAAAAAGTGATCACATACAGATACAAAGCAATAGTTTATACAACCTAGATAAAAGGAAAAGGAAACACAACATGCCCAAATGAGCTCAAAATGCACACACGTCCTGGATTTGGCCCATTCTTCTAGCCTGTCAAGATTTTTCAATCTTGATTTTGTAGTGCCTTGGGAAGGGCCTTTGCTCTGGAGTCTGGGGATTTGGGTGTGAATCCTGTCTCTCTGATTTATTACCTTTGTGCCTGACCTTGTGTAAGTCACTTTGCCTTTATGGGCCTCAGTTAATTCGACCATAAAATGATGGGGCTGAACTAAATGATTTCTAAATTTCCTTTCAACTCCAGGCCTATTATTCTATCATCCTTGATCTTGTGGCAGTAACCTGGCCCAGGGGAGCCTCTTCTACTGGTCAATTCAGTTCAAGGCAACAAACATTTATGCAGTCCTTATTCTATGAAGAATCATGTGTCTGGTTTTGGGGGAGTTATGGTCCCTTCCCTCCCACAGCTGAAAATCTAGCACAGGGATAACACAAACACAAATGACTGTTGTACAAACCAGACCATGATAAGTGTGCCAGAGGGGTATAGAATGAGACCTAAAGCCTGAAGAGGAATGGCACTTGGAATGGTAGGGGGCATAGTGAAGACCGTGCCAGACGAGGAGCCAGAAAGATATTAGATTGTGCATTTCTCATTAGATTGTAAGCTCCTTGAGGGCACGGACTGTCTTTTGCCTCTTTTTGTGTCCTCAGCACTTAGCACTGTGCCTGGCACATTGTAGGCACTTAATAAATGTTTATTGAATTGAATCAAATTGAAAAGAGCTGAATTCAAATCCTTCCTTGGGAAACTTACCAACTGTGTGACCCTGGGAAAGTCACTAAGCTTCTCTTAGTCTTGGTTTCTTTATCTGTAAAATGGGCACAATAATACTGCCAATCTCCTAGGGTGGTTGTGAAGGTGGAATAAGACAATACAAGAAAAGTACTTTGCAAACCTTAAAGTACTTTATAAATGTTAGCTTTTATTATTATTTGCAACTGTAGAAATTTAGGAAGGCTTCATGGGAGAGTTAGTATTTGCCCAGGTCTTGAAGGTTGGTTTGGATTTCTGTAGGTAGAGATGATAGAAAGCACTTCAGAAAAAAGGGAATTATTTCTGTGCATAAATCTCATCTCTCCAGCTGGGCTGCAGACCCTGTTGTGGGTGGGAACCATATCTTATATTTCTTTTGTACTCTTATAGTACCTAAAAGTAGACAGCTAGGGGGTGCAGTGTATAGAGTATGGAACCTGGAATCAGTGAGACTTGAGTTCAAATCCTGTCTCAGACCTTACTAGTTATGTGATCCTGAAAAAGTTATATAATGTCTCCTACCTCAGTTTCCTGGTCTGTAAAATGGGGTTAATAATAGCACTCACCTACGAGGGTTGTTATAAATTAACATATATAGAACACTTTGCAAACCTTAAAACACTATGTAAGCACTAGCTATTATTGATATTATTACTAGCATTGAGTACACAGTGGTGCTCAGTAAGTAATCACTTAATGATAGACTGAGTTATTGATTGAAATAAAGTGCTCACTCACCTCCACTGCAGCTCAGTAAGTGCTCTGTGTGGTGATCACAAAGTGCATTATTAATCTCTCAGAGAGCAATGGAGCAAAGACCTTGTTGGTGTGCCTTGGTGTGGGTGTTCTCCACATACACATAAGAGGGGTCCCTCATAGCAATGAAATCCTGGGGCCTACCTACTCACAGCTCCCCCCCACTCCAATGGATCATGCTAACATGGCGGCATGACATACAGTAAGGAAAGGGGGAGGGACTTTTTGAGCCTTCCTGATTATGATTACCTTCACCTGCCCTTCTGATTGGCTTATTGTACAATGTCACAACCATGCCAACTTGGCCTTTGCTAATTAAGCTGTGCCATGGTCCTCAGTGATATTGATATGTTTAGTCTTAAGCTATCAAGAGACGTTGTGGCCTAGTAGATGTCATTCTAGTTTTGGAGTCAAGAAGACCTGCTTCCAAATCCTACACCTAAGACTCATTAGCTGAGTGATCTTGAATAAGTTGCTGCCCCTTTCTGAGTCTCAGTTGCCTTATCTTTAAGATGGACATTGTGGTATCAGCCTCCCAGGGCTGTGGGAGGATCAAATGAAATAATGTATGTAAAGCACTTTGCCAGCTTTATGTGTCAGCTGTATTATTGTCTATGAAAGCACCCAGAGTTTCATTTTGATGGAGAAAAATCAGTGATTTACATTTAATAAACAGTATTTGAATAATTGATAAATACCCTCTCTAAAAAACCCAAAACCCAAAACCCAAAAACCCAAAAACCAAAACTCTCCTAATGGAGAGGCTTAATGATTCCACTATTCCTTGTATGTTCCTTTCTATCTGCAATGCTCTTTAGAATCTCTGTCCTATACAACAGGATAGAATTGTGCCCAATTTTCAGAATGAAAATTAAAGCATGAAAAAATGGCTTTTTAGGGCTATGACCACACTAGAACATTTGGGATAATTGCTCCATCTGGGAATCCCTTGTTCCCAACTCAAAATCCTCCACCAGTCTTATTACCTCCTGTTGCTTCCATTTTGATGTGTCCATAGCAGTTTCTGGGAATTCATTAATATATGTCTACATATTTCTCTACTGGTTCTACAAAATGAGTCCATTATAATATAAAAACCAGACTGACAATATATTTGAACTCAGGACTTTCTGACTCAAGGTCTAGCACTCTATCTACATTATTGTTGTCATTTTCATCATCATCATCATTATCATCATCATTTAGCTTCATGAATTGTTGCAACAAAAATTAATAATCTCCTGGCAGGCAGATCTTTGTGACTAACCTTTCCAAACTTAGTCAGGCTGGTCCTCAGGTAGCATACAAATAGTATGTCCATAGATCACTACTCAAAGCCTTTCCAGCTTGGAAGGACCTCTGAGAAGCAGAAAGTGCACTGGCCTTTCAGTAAGGAATATGTGGGTTCAAATCCATCTCTGACACTCTACAGCTATGTGATTTTAGGCAAGTCTGAACTTCTGTAGGCTTCATTCTTCTCATGGTAAAATGAGAGAATTGGTAGAGATGGCCTCTGAGCTTCCTTACAGCTCAAAATCTATGTTCCTTTGAGCTTGTACTATACCTGAATAGTCTTTGAGAACCCACAGTCACTTTCACATGACATTAAAAACCTCGGACTGTAACTTTTGTGCAGAATTTGACTTGGCAAAATTTCTGGACAGTTCAAGCAGCAATTCGACAATGGGCTCCACGTTAGTGGTTTATTTCTGAGTTGTTATAATGGCCTTCCCGTCCTACTTTATGAGATCACATTTTGACCAGTTTGATGTTGCTGAAGCTAGGGTCAAGCTTGTTGCTTAGCTGATTGAGTTCTCTGCTGTAGTTTTTTGTTTTCTCTTGTTCTAGGTTTTTTTTTTTTGTCTGAGTAAAGGAAACTGATTTAAATTCAAGCCTGGGGCAATAAACAGACAGGGATGTACTTTTGGCAAATTGACCTTTGGGAATTTTTCCATATCTTATTCAGAAACTTCTAAGCATCGGTCACCAGTGGGAATTCTTTCCCTTGAGAAAGCACAGGATTTGTAGTCTTACAAAGGGTATAGGTTAATTCAGAGGCCTTAGGAGGTGAGACCAGCTCATACAGTGAGTGCCTTGCAATCATCCTAGGCCAGGTTGTGTTTTTTTTTTTTATGGTGACAGATAAGAAGAATGAGTTGCAATGAGTAGTATATCCGGTACACGGTTCATTCATTCATGCATGTATGCATTCATTCGCTCAATTAGCATTTATTAAGCCCACACTATGAGCCAAAAACTGTGTTAGAAGCTGGGGATATGAAAACAAAAATGAAATAATTCCTGTTATAAAGCAACTTACATGTAGGGTAAAGGAGTATTATACCAATGAGCACACAAATAAGTTCAGACAAAACAAATATACAAAATAAATTAAATACAAAATAATTTTGAGTATTAAGGGAGTGTGGGGGGGCACAACCAGATGCTAGTGCTTTCCCCTTCAATATTGCTTTGTGTTGGTTTTGCATATGTCTTGTATATGCCTATAAATGTACATATAAACACTTTGAGGGGAGGACTCTTTTGACTCTGTTTTTTGTTCGTCCAGCGCTTAGCATACTGCCTGGCACATAGTAGGTGCTTAATAATTGCTCATGGATTTCTTTATTGATCAAGATAGGGTTATAGTACGAGGTGATATTTGAGCTGAGCCTTGAAGAAAAATAGGGGTTCAAAGAGATGGACCCCCATCTTTTGTGAATTAGGACCTACAAATGTTGGTTTCAAAAAGAGCACTCTGTATCATCTCAACATTTTCTTTTCACTGCGAAGGCATATTCTTATTCCATACCAGTCACAATGAGTCAATACGAGGTTTGTTTCTGGATTGCTTGACAGCTGGGCATGAGCAGAAGGTTGGACTTAGCCTGTATTTTCAAACCTCCCCCATCAATCTTGACTATTTGAACCTGGGTTAAATGATTGGGGAATATTGTATCTCAGTTTTCCATTGATCAGCAATGTGACTTCTCATCTGTCAAGTAGGATCGCTCATTTTGATCTGATGATCATCAGGGCTTTATAGGTAAAAGGGTTTACTTCCCTCCCCCTTCCTCCTCCCCCCCTCCCTGCCCTCTCCCTTCCCCCACCTCCTACTCCAAGCTCCTGCCCAGATTTGTATTCTCATCATTCTGCTTTCCATGCTCTGAGTTTCAGGAGAGTTCAATTGTTTTGTCCCTAGGAGCAAAGCAGTGACTGCCTTAAACTGATAAGGACACAATCCCATCACCCTAGGAACAATCATCCTAACAGCGTTAAGAGCCTGGCTGCCTCAGAATCCAGCCAATGGAAATGACATCATTGTCAGCCAACTCTTATGATGAGAAATGGGTTACATTAGGAAACAATCTGAACGGGGGAAACTTTGGCGATCCATCATTGCAATTATAATGGGCTGGTCGCTTTATGCAAATTCAGGCCTTCAGAGAGGCTCAGCTCCCAGCAGGGCAATCTGGAAGGAGAAATGTTCTTGGGAAAGAACATTAGTGCAATATAATTAAGCAAAGGGGAAAAGCTTCAGAGGATGTATATTCTTTAGGGACCTGGACTGAGCCTGAGACAAAAGGATTGCATCACCATCATTAAGAGCATTTATTAAGTGTTCATGGCTGCTTCACAGCACTGGCTCTTATCAAGCTAGTTAAAACAATGTCTCAGATCCTTTCCTCTGGGATTTTTTAACCTTCTATGTGTACTCCACTACTACCGTGGAGTCTATCTGGCTATCTCAAGCTCAGTAACAACAATAGCTGGTATTTGTATAATACTTTAAAATTTGTGAAGTGATTTACATATATTATCTTGTTTGATTTTCACAACAACCCTCAGAGATAGGTGCTAGTATTACCCCATTTTACAGATGAGGAAATTAAGGCACAGAGAGGTTGAGTGACACAGCTAGTAACTATCTGAGACGAGATTTGAACTGAGTGAGACCTTCTTCACTCTAGGTTCAACACTCTATCCACTTACTTGCTAAGGACAGGCTTGTCTCCTTTTCTGAAGCCACTTATAACCCGAATGAGAGCTGGAAACAGTAAATCACCTTAAGGAAAAAAAAAAGATAAATTTAAATGAGTGGAGAGGGAGAACGGGGAGAGAACTTGGACCTTAGGACACAAGGCCCCATAGGCTCCAGGACATTGTCACCTCCTACTCCCACCCTGAGTAGATACCCAGGGTACCATGAAGCTACAAGTAGAGATGCAGCTTCAAGGAGAGGCAGTGAGGGGAGACTGAATGAAGGAGGTGCTTTCCTAAGTTGTGGATCCTAGGGGTGGATGAATACAGAAGTATGTCATTTGGTAGCTTTGTATTTTATTAATCATCCATACAAGTCTGGCTATGTCACAACTTTCCCATCCTCCCTCCCCCCCCATCTAGGATCAAACATAAAATCTTCTGTTTGGCATTCAAAGCCCTTCATAACTTAGCCCTTTTCTATCTTTCTAGTTTTCTTACACCTTACTGCCTTCATGTAAACTGAGATCTACATGACACTAGCCTTCTTGCTGTTCCTAGGATAAGACACACATCTCCTGAGTCTGAGCATTTTTTCTGGCTGTCCCCCATATAAGGAACTCTCTCCTTTCTCTTCTCTGCCTCCTGGCTCCTCCGGCTTTCTTCAAGTCTCAGCTAAAATTCTACCTTCTCTCAAGAAGCCTTTCCAGAACCCCTTTAATGGTAGTACCTTCCCTCAGTTGTCTCCAATTTGTCCTGAATATATCTTGTTTGCACAAAATTATTGACATAATTGTCTCCCCAATTAAACTGTCAGCTCCTCAAGTACAGGTGCTGTCTTTTGTCTTTTTTCAAACTCCTCAGTGCCTGGTACATAGTAGACACTAAACAAATGCTTTCCAGATTTATGGTAACTTGATATTAAAACAAGTTATTTTTTTTTCTTAAAGGAGTAAAAATACTATTAGTAACTCTCTAAATTTTGGCATCTTGGGTCAAAGCCCCAATTGCCCCACCTTAGTTATAACGATGGCACAGCCGTCTGATAAAAGAAATAAGAAAGCCTTAAATCATCTCTTTCTATTCTTTCCTTATTCTCCAGGTTTTAGGCCTCTCCAATCCCACCATTACCAACCAAACATACTCCTCTGTGGGAATGAATATCTCAGCAGAGTCATTGCAGTTATATTGGGACCAGCTTCACTCACTATATCCCAGCTGTCTTCTGCACCATATGTCCCGCTTGGGAAGGTGTGTCCATTTCTAAACAGGGAGTAAGAGCTACACAGTAGGGCTGCACCCATGCCCAGAAGGAAGTAGCCTGCTGTCCTGATGTCAATGCCTGGATGTCACCAGGCAGCCCTAAGATAGTCCACAGCTCCCACAGATCAGAGGAGAGAGAGTTAGGCCTACTGTGCGCTAGTGGTGAAGACCCACTCTTTCCAATCACCCAGCTTTGGAACAGAGGTATCATTCTTGACTTTTCCTTACCCACATATCCATTGCATCACCATGTTTTCTCATTTTTACCTTGTCATCTTTCTCACCCTGTCCTCTTCTTTCTACTCATATAACCCCTACTGGTTCAGGCCTTTGTCATATCTTGCCTGGACTTTTCCAATACCTCTTAATTGGTCTCCCTGTTTCAAATCTTTTCCTTATCCAATCTATCCTCAAAATAACATTCTTATAGCCTGGGTCAGACCACGAAGCTCGGGAAGCTCCATTGGCTTTCCATTATCTCTATGATCAAATACAAACATCTTTCTGGTTGTGGTGGAGGAGGCAGAATGCTTCTTGCTCTGTGTTGCCACCTCCAGACTGTCCCTCTATTTAGCATGTCACCTCTCTTCCTTTGGCATTTACATTGTTCAAATTTATCACCCAATCCAGATGCCAGTGACTGTTATCTATTGACACTGAGGATATCCTCCTCTCTTCCTCAGTGAGTTCCATGCCTGGCTCACTTTGTCATTCCTCACCATCTCCTGCTCTCATAATAGAGAACTTCAGCATGCATATTGATGTTCTCTCAAACACTCTAACTTCCCAGGTCTTCAGTCTACCCAGTTCCCATAACTTCATCTTCTCTCCGCTATCTACAGGGAGAACTATACCATTGATTTTCTCATTACTCAGAAGTATTCCACTTCTATGTTCCTGAACTCCCAAATTCCTTTATCTGATCATAACCTTTTTTCATTCTATTTTTCCATATACTTTTTAATAACAATTGTTATTTAGTCATGTCTGGCTCTTCATGACCCCATTTGGGGTTTTCTTGGCTGAGATACTGGAATGACTTGTCATTTCCTTTTCCAGCTTGTTTGACAGATGAGAAACTGAGGCAAATGGGGTTAAGTGACTTGCCCAGGGTCACATAGCTAGTAAGTGTCTGAGGCCAAATTTGAATTCAGGAAGACCAGTCTTCTTGACTTCAGATCTGGCATTCTATCCATAATAGCCAGCACTTATATAGTATTTTAATGTTTTGCAAAATACCATATATAGTTATCTCATTTGATTCTCACAGTAACCCTCTGAGGGAAATGCTATTTTTATCCTCATGTTACAAATGAGGAACCTAAGGCAAGCAGAGGTTAAATGATTTGCCCAAGGTAACACAGTTATTAAGTGTCTAAGGCTGGATTTGAACTCACCTCTTACTGATTCCAAGTCCAAGACTTTTCTTCACTATATCATGTACCTTAACTCTGTTCTTTGTCCTTACTGTGATAGATTGTCACATAGTAAGCACACAGTAGACACTTAATAAATGTTTACTGATTGATTTAAAGTCATCCACATCTAGCTTTGGCCCACCTTCTTAAGCTTACTGCACATTACCCTTCTATAGGTACTCTTTGGTTCAGCCAAACTGTCCTTGTTGTTCCACCACCTTTTCTCTCTGTGCCTTGACATAGGTTGGTCTCCATTTTTGGAACGTACTTTTTGCTCACCTCCACTTCTCAAAATTCTTAACTTCCTTCAAAGTTCACCTTAAGCACTCCCTCCTTCATGAAGCCATCCCCTATTCTCCCCGTTTCTAATGCCTCTGCTCCCAAATTTGTATTTACTTCGCATCCATTTGTATGTGTACATGTTTTCCATTCATAGACTAGACTCCTTAATGGGCAGGGATGATTTCTGTCTTTGTCTCACCAGTGCTTGGCACATATTTGACAATAAATGCTTGCTGGTTGATTGCCTTTAAAAGTATATGTGTATGTGTGCATGCACACATATACATATATATCTATGTATACACATATAATATACAAGTATGCATATATGTATGTATACATGTACGCACATAAGTGACCCACATATCCCTTAACCTCAATTGCCTCTTCTGAAGAGATAGAGACTAGACCCATGATGTCATTGACCTAAGGAACTCCAAGGGAACTCCTTCTGCCAATACAAGTCTACATCTTCTTTGGAACTTATAGCCTCATAGAGTAGCCTAGGTCACTTGAGTGACATACTCAGGGTCCTGTAGCCAGTAAGGTAGTAGGTACCTGAGATGTGACTTGAATCCAGGGCTCCCTCACTCTGAGGCCAGCTGTCTATCCAACTATTCCATGATGCTTTTTGTTTGTTTGTTTTTTAACATTCTTTTTTATTTAACACTTATTTTTAAAAAATTGAGCCCAAAATTCTCTCCCTCCATCTCTTTCTACTCTTTGAGAAGGCAAGCAATATGATATCAATTACATGTGTAAAATCTTGCAAAACAAATTTCCATATTAGCCATGTTGGGAAAAAAATACAATAAAAAGCAAGAAACATAAAGAAAGTGAAAAAAGTATGCTTTCATCTGTACTCAGACTTCATCAGTTGCCTTTCTGGTGGTTGGTAGCATTTTTCATCCTGGGTCCTTTGGAATTGTCTTAGATCATTGTCCTGATCAGAATAGTTAAATCTTTCATAGTTGATCATCATTACATATCGCTGTTACTGTGTACAATGTTGTCCTCATTCTTCTCACTTTGTATCAGTCTATGTAAATCTTCCCAAGTTCCTCTAAAACCATCCTGCCCATCATTTCTTATAGCACAATAGTATTTTACAACAATCATAAGCCACAATCAGACATTCTCCAAATGAGATGATTCCTCTTTGTAAAATGGGATTAATAATAGCACCTACTTCTTTGTGAGCATCAAATAAGGCAGGGTATGTGTAAAACATTTCAGACACCTTAAAACATTCTATAAATGTGTTATTATTACTATTGTTCCTATACAATGTTTGTCTTAAAGTCTGTGCTCCCAGCTTTCTCTGTATTTGTTCTTTAGGTGAGTCAGAAGAGGTAGACAAGAGGGAGGGATAAGGGAAAGAAGAAGGACTATACAACCATCTATATAATTACAGGATTTCCTAGGTTCTCTTCTACTTGACTAGGAGGGTGTATTCTAGGAAATGAGTAATATAAATATATGCGACTTTTTTTTTTTTATAAACTTGGCAGCCTTTGAGGGATTGGGGAAGGTGAGTGAGGTGACCGCTATTGCTTTCACCTTCCAAATCCTTGAACATACCTGGAAGTTTACTAGAATTCTTGGAAGAATTTCTAATCCTGAAAACTGCTCTCTGAGGACCTGCTGAAGAGTGTTATTTGGTAGGGAGGAAAAAAAAACTAGCAGGAGAATTGAAGGTTATGAGAGAGGAGGAGAGGGGTGATGGTGAGCTTCTTCTGAATGTCCCCTGCCAGTGGGTGAGGACAATACTAGCAGTGGAGCCTGTCTTTAATAAGACAAGCCAAAGGACTTAAGAGGGAAGCAGTAGGAGGGCTTGGGGATGTTCATTTCAGGGCAAGGTGGCATTCCTGAGACAGCTCCTCTGGGCAGTAGCTTCTCTATATTTTGGAAGCATGAGATCAAAGAATCAGGGCTGGAAGGGATCTCAGCTCTTTGGCCACCATCCTCATGTTCTTCCCTTCTGAAACTTGGACTCTTTTTCTGGGTCCTCCAGCTAGGATACGTGAGCTTTTGTTTTTGCCAGGGCCCAGATCTCAATATCATTTCCTGTGCCATTCCCTGGTTGTCTCCTTACTGCATAGTAAGTACATGGACCCTGCTGCTTTGTCACATCCTTTTATTTGTTTTCCACTTTCATTAGAATTCAAAGCCATGACTGTCTTGCTTTTTTTGCATTTGTATCCCCAGCACTTACACCAGTGCCTGACATATAATGAATTCTCTGTCTCTTTCTGTCTCTGTCTCTCTCCTCCTTCCCATTCTTTTCTTTTATAGGTGAGAAAATAGATCCAGGAGAGGTAAGTGACTTACCCAGAGACACTGAGATAGTAAATGTCAGAGGTAAAATTTGAACCCAGGTTCTGACTTCATTATCTGTGATATTTCTATGGTACTATGGTATGTAGACTTTGGTGGGCCCTTGTTTTCCAGATTTTTGGTTTCTTCCCTATTTATTACTTGTGATTTATTCAATGATGGATAGATGCTCTAATTCAGAGAAGTGGCATGGGAGTTAGGATTTTGGCTTATATTTTTTAGAGGCACTTATGAAAAACTATGTGCACAGAACTAATATAATTACAAAATGATGGAGCTGAAATGAACCTCAAGCCTTTCCCTTCCATCCATCTCTCTGCCTCCAAACATTAAAAACCCTTAAACTAGGCCAGTATCTTGGAAGAAAATTAGATTATGAGACTCTACATAGTCTCATTGTCCTTCACAAATTCCCCAGTGGGGCAGGAACCAGATTCAAATGTAAATGTAATTGTTTAACAATATAAATGAAAGATATAATACAACATTGACAACTTTAACTTGTGATTTTCTAAGTCAATATGCAGTCTACAGGAAGAGTTACCATTTGAGTTTGACACCATTGCTTTCTAACACCAAGACCAGGGCAGCTAGGTGGTGCAGTGGATAAAGCACCGGTCCTGAAGTCAGGAGGAGGTGAGTTCAACCTGCCTCAGACCAAACACTTGACACTTACTAGCTGTGTGACCCTGGGCAAGTCACTTAACCCCAATTGCCTCCCCCCCCAAATCTTATCTAACACCGGGACCAACCTACCAAGAAGCAATTGTTGAGTGCTGATAGTGAATCACTGACTGATTGGCACTGGGGATATGGAGACAAAAAGGAAACATTTCCTGCCCTCAAGGGGCTTACATTCAATTGGAAGAAACCACACACACACAATATAAAAAGTAAAAGTAATTTGGAGGGGGGACACTAGCAGCTGGGAGTTCAAGAAAGGCCACATGAACAACAACATTCATTTATTTATTCATTACAAGGTTCTGAGGGCTGCGATTTGAGGGATACTGGGAAAGCCCCTCTGCCCAACTACATCTCCCTCATCAGCCTATCATTAAGATAGACATTTCACTACTAAAGTTTCATTCTTTTGAATAAATGAATGAATGTATGAATGAATGAAAAGCATTAATAAGCACCTACTATGTTTCAAACATAGACATTAAGATGTTAAGTGGGAGGCAACTTCTCCTAGTGGATAGAGGACTGAGACCTGTAATCAGGAAGACCAGACTGGAGGGCCACCTCTGACACATATTGGCTATATAATCTTGAAAAGTAAATTTCTCTGTGCCCCAGGCAACTCTATACACTGCTGAACAATAATAACTTGCACTGTTTGGTGGTATTTCCTCTCTGTATGCCAGTGGAATCACAGGTCTGGACCTCTCTTCTCCATCTCCAATGCCTTCACTCTCCACTCTGCCCCTGTGCCCCCCAGTAAATTTAAAAACCTGTGGCAGAGGATAACACATTAGCCCGAGTTAACCAGTCAGATTTTCTTCAATATCAGAGCTAGTCAGTTAATCAGTCAGTCAAGAAGCATTTCTTAAAGTATGCCAGGCACTGTGTTAAGTGTGGGCAAAAAGAACCGTGCCCGGCCTCAAGAGGTTCATATTATAAAGGAGACAGATAGTTGAGAACAGATTCTGTTAAGGAAAGCAGACCTGGTGAGGCTTCCAGGTCATTTGGAGGTCACTGAGCCCTTGGACAAAAGAGGTACCATGATAAGGGAGACACACATCTGAAGGGCTGGCTGATGCCAACAATCTAGTCATTCTCTCGGATCGCTCCAGTGTCGGCAGCGCTGAATAGCCGTGCTCCAGGAAAGGAAGGCTTCCAGCAGACCCATAAGGCTTTAATGCTTAGCAAAAATTAAGACCCATCCACAGGTCACCTCTCAAAGCTGTCATTCTAGGGCCTTCCTAATCTGATCTATGACAGCGTTTGAAAGAATGCCAGAAAGTGTCCTGCTGATTCATCCATGGAGTTTAATGAAGTCATAGCCCGGGACCAGCTGCCTTTATCAGGGAGGCTTTGCTTGGCCTTAGATGCAGCTCATTGATTGTTTCTGAACTAAAATGCTTAGCTCCTGGAGCAGCATATATCCTGGATGGAAGGCTAAATGCCCCCAAAGCACTGATTTCTCTCCACCCCAATCCCTCACCCCTTTCTATAACCTCTCCCCCAACAGGAGGCTGCTTTTTTGGGTTCATGTCTTTTGGGTTCTTGTGATATAACTACATTGGTGAGTCATCATCACCATTACTACTGCCTTCCCCCAAGTTGGAGAAAAACACACCAGGAAATGGGGGCACTGACCATAGGTAGCTAGATGGTACAGTGGATAGAGCGCCAGGCCTGAAGTCAGGAAGACCTGAATTCAAATCAAGCCTCAGAAACTTAATAGCTGTGTGTGACCTTGGGCAAGCCACTTAATCTCTTGTTTGCCTCAGTTTCCTCCTCTGCAAAATGGGCATAATAATAGCACCTACCTCCCAGGGTCGTTATGAGCATCAAATGAGACAATAATTATAAAGCCCTTAGAGCAGTTGCCTGGCACATAGGAAAAACTATATAAATGTTAGTTATTATTATTAACTATCTCTCTGGATCAGCTCTGGACAGGGAATTGGGAAACCTGGGCTTGTCTTGGTCTTGTCACTAGTCATGTGATCTTAGGCAAGTCATATAAAGTGATCGATGAAATGAGGGGGTTGGACTAAGTGATGTCTAAGGTCCCTTCTAGCTCTAGCAGTCGAATTCAACATGTAACCTAACCATCATTAAACAGCTTTGGGTATATATGAATGAATGGATGAATGGATAAATGAATGAATGAAGTATTTATTAAGTGCTTACTATGTGCAAAGCATTGTACTAAATCTTGGAACCCCATTTCCCACAACATTTTTCTGACCTGACG
Organism: Phascolarctos cinereus; assembly: GCF_003287225.1. Lineage (NCBI taxonomy): Eukaryota > Metazoa > Chordata > Mammalia > Diprotodontia > Phascolarctidae > Phascolarctos > Phascolarctos cinereus. The sequence continues at coordinate 323,300,408 of NW_027555847.1, forward strand.
GTTTTGGTAGGTTGGGGAGGGGCATCCCTTTGAAAAGTTTTGCATAGATGCCCCAAACAAAACTCTTCCCCAATTTTCATTGCTGGCCATTTTGCTAGAAAGGCTTGCTGGTTAAAGCTTTCTTCCTTTTGAATTTTTTCTTAGACGCAGAAAAATAGAAGAGAGGTAATTTGAGGTGACAGAGCCCTAACAATAGGGTGGGTCATGGTCAGGAAAGACTTATCGTGGGAGATGGCATGTGAGCTAAACCTTGAAAGAATTTAAGGATTGTAGGGAGTAGAAGTGAGGAGTAATTGCATTCTAGGCATGAAGGCAGCCTAAGAAAAAGGACAGAAGTGGAATAGGGAATGCTGAGTTCAGTGAGCAGACAGTGTGATTGCAACATAGAATACTCTAAGGGGAGTATTTTGAAATGTTTGGAAAGGTACGTTAGAGTCAAATTAGGAAGGGCATTAAACATCAGGCTGAATAGTTTGTATTTTATCCTAGAGACAAGACAGTCCCTGAGGCTTTTTTGAAAACAGGAGTGATATGATCAGACCTAAGCTGAGGAATATCCTTTTTTAAGCTATGTGGAAAATAGATTGGAGAAGAGAGACACCAGAATCAGGGATACCAATTAGGAAGCTACTGCAATAGTCCAGGTGAGATGTGCTAAGCCTGAGCTAGGGTTATTTCCTTGTAATTGAAGAAAAAGTGACAAATGAGAGAGATATTTGTGGAGTTTAAACTGACAAGACTTGGCAACTAATTGCATATGGAGGTTGAGGGTAGAGAAGAGTCAACCATGACTCTGAGATAACAAACATAGCTTTCTGGAAGGATGGTAATTCTTTAAACAGAAATAGGAAAGTCTGGAGAAAGTTAGCATTACGGGAAAATTGTGGTATGTTAGGACTTGGTGGAGGATAGATCCTCCACAAACACCTCCATAAAGCTCTAGAAATGTACGATAAGGAAAAATGATTTTTTAAAAAAGGAAACAAGATAGAGAATAAACTATAAATTCTTCCATCCAGTTCAGCAGTTTGCAAAAGACTTTCAGAATCCTGCAAACACCCTGTACACAAATAAGCCAGGGTCAATAAAAGGTACAGGATGAGGAAGACATAACCCTGGAATCCAGACAGGAAACAGGCTCCCACTAGTGCGAAGGGTATACTCAGAGCCTTGCCAAATAAAAGACCTCTGGAAAGCTTCTCCCTCAGGATGGCCCTGGAGCCCCAGTTGGAAAAGGCACTAGTGGCATCCAGAGCAGGGGAATGCATGAGATTTATCTACAACAGAAAACAGACCTGGAGCAATATCCAGGCAACCTGTGTCCAGACCCAGGAGCCTAGAATCCCCAGCAGAAACCAACATCCATGCAGTGTGGGCCTGAACCACAGCAGGCAAAAAAGACAAAATAATTCTTGCAGAAGTTGGGGTGTAGTCTTAGCCATTGCACTCAGGCCCAAGTCAGTCTATACTATCTAGGAGGATGGAATGAAGTCTGACCCAGTCAGAAGCCTGAAACCCAGAAACTGAGGCTGGAGACATGAGTAAACAGAAGACAACACCAAATACCTTGTATGGAGAGATGCCCAAAGAGGAAGGTAAGAAGAAAAGAACACCTTTACAATAAATCCAAATAGAGTCTCAGAGAAAAAAAAAACAGTCCTGGTCATAAAGACTACAAGAGTACCTGGAAGAAGTGAAGCAAAAGATATAAAATAGTATAGTTATGGAGGAAAAAAGGGCAAGGAGAATTAATGCCTCATAAAAGCCAATGGTAAAACTTACCCAAGAACTGAATGTATTAAAATAAAAATGAACCACAGAGAAATGATGCAGTGAGATAATAAGAAGTATTAAATCATAATCAAATGGATGGGAAAAAAGTAAGTAAACAGGTCATGGCGAGATAATTTAAGAATCAATGTACTACTTAAAATAACAACAATCTCACCCCCCCAAAAAAAAACCCCCACGACTTGGATACCATATTGCAAGAGATCATGAATGAAAACTTCCTAGCTCTCTTAGAACCAGAGGACAAAATAAAAATAGAAAGAATTCATCTGTGATCTCCTGAAAAAAAACGAAACAAAACCAAAAACAAATGAAAAAACCTAAAATGAAAACTCCCATGAACATCATAATTAAAATCTAGAGCTTTCAGTTCAAAGAAAAATTACTGCAAGTAGTCAAAAAAAAGTCAGGATCACATGAGACTTAATAGCTGCAACTCTTAAAAGAGGAGAGCCTGGAAAATGAGATTCCAGAAGATAAAAGATAAAGTCTTACACCAAGAATAATCTATCTGGCAAAACTAAGTGTAAACCTACTGGAAGAGAATGGATCTTTAATGAAACGGAGGATTTCCAAGCGTTCCTGATAAAAAAGGCCAGAACTGAATAGACCCTTTGAAACAGAAATGCAAGAATGAAGAGAAACATAGAAAAACACACGCATTTGATAATTTGGAAGACTCTGGTAATGAATTGTTTACATGTTAATAGGGGGAAAAGAAACAAGTGTCTTTTTAGAATCCTGATGTTTTCAGGGATCATAGAGACAGTTATAGAAGATGGACAGATGAACCAAAAACAAATGGGTAGTTAACATGATTACAGATGGCAGTGAATATAAAATAGGATAAAAACATAAGCAGGAAATCACATTAAACTTAAAGGCGCTGCTGATAATGAAGCAATAGCAATACTTATTATAAATGCACCAGATAACATAGCATGTAACTAGTGAAGGAAAAAAAAATCAAATTGCAGAGAAAAAATAGACAGTTTTTACTATTATATAGCAATAGATGGTATCACTATTATAGTTTTTTTTAATATTGAGAAACTCAATGTACCTCTTTCAGACTTAGATAAATCTAATAAAACATAATCAAGAAAGAAGTTAAGGACCTGAATAGTACTTTAGAAAAATTAGAGATGATACAACTCTAGTGATTACTGAATGTGAACAGAAAAGAGTTTAAATATTTATTAGCCATGGATTACACTTTTACAAAAATTGACCATGTATTGAGGCATAAAAACCTCAATGAGAATAGAAAAAGGGCAAGTCTTAGGAGAAGAATAATAAGTTTTGTTTTGGATATGCTGATTTTGCATCTAAGTGGAGATATCCAGTAAGCCATTAGTGATGTAAGACTAAAGGTCAGGAGAGAGTTGAAGGCTGGATCGAGGCAGAAATCATTTGCTTAGAAATGATATTTGGACCCATGGGGATCACTAAGAGATTGGTTATAGAGAAAAAGAAGAACTGGAAGAAAACACTGGGATAGACCCACTCTTGTGGCTGGGACATGGATATTCCTTTCATCCTTGGTTATGGATTTTGTGGTAGTGATGAAATGGACTGAAATCAAAGCCTCACAAGTAAGTTTATTTCCTAGAGTAAGTACCACAAACCACACCCAGGGAAAATGGCATGAAGTGCCCCTTCAATTGGAGTTGGGAGGCATAGAGATTAATAGCAGTACAAGGCTACATCTGGGGAGGTTGTTTTGCTCAAGTATGCGTAGGGAGAAAAGGAAAAGTATGTGCTGGGAGGAAATTCACCCTAGCTACCCTCTGATAGTTTTCTATTTTAATTAATTGTCCTTGCTCACTAGGTTTTAGGTTCTCTTGTTTTTATGTTGTTTGTGAACTAAATTTGGAGCTCTCTAAATTCAGCACCCTGAGATAAAGCCCCATTTGCCCACCCTAGTTCTAACTGCAATTCCCGTCAATCCAAATTCTCCTTCAATTTATTTGTACGACTCTCTTTTGCTGCTGTGTTCTCAGACCTACCTTTTCCCTGCCCCAGGAGGAGGCTGTCATGTAGGCTCCTTTTATGAGTGGGTAAAGTGACAGAGAAAATAACTGGAGCTGTGCATAGAGAGCTTGTGTCAAATTGTTGGTGTGCCTCTGGCTGTAAAATCCCCTTCATTGCTAACTTTGGAGAGAATAATACTTCATGCCTGAGGCATATGGAGCATTTTATTATTTCTTAAATCACTAGTATATTTATATATGACTAGCTTACATGGCAAGTTACCCCCACCCCTCATCTCCAAGCTGTTTCCTGACACTTACCAGCAAACACCCCCTAGAAATTCTTGGTTGAACTCCATGTTTCCTTCCATAAAGTTCTTTGGGAACTATGTATGTGCATGACCACGTTTCTAAAGAAAAAAGGAACTTCTCCTCCCCTGTAACTTATTTAGCATATGTTTATTCAGTATTTGTAGAGGTAGCCCTTTATCTACCTGGCCCTTACAGGATGAACCCAATTGCAATGACTGTTGGGGTGGGGGAGGGTTGGAGAAGGGTGGGGTGTGTCCAAATTATCTACTTGTACTGAAATTAGTTGGATCAAATGTTGCTGAAAGTAATTTGGCTATAAAAAAATGGGCATGCTATTATACTGCCAGTGGAATTTTGAACTGGTAAAGTTTTTTTGGAAATTGATTTGAAATTATATAACAAGAATTAGAAAAGTGTTGATACAATTTGCCTCAGTCATCCCATACTGGGATTATACCTTGAGCATGCTAGTGATTCAAAAATAAATTTATCCACCTGCGCAAAAATATACCTAGCAACATGAATCAAAATGACAATCAAAAACTCTTGGAAATAAGTCATGTGTGCAATGATTTGGGAATGGTTGAGCAAACCGTGATCTATAAATTCAGTATTCAATTCAACTAAATGAACATTTCTTAAGTACTTACTAGGGCCTAGGGAATTCAATGAAAAAAAAATGAAAGTCTTTTCCATCAAGAACCTTACATTCTAGCAAGAGAAAACAATTGATACAATACTTACAATATGTACAATATGTACAAATGTTTACAATTTTACAACACAAACTTTACAATACAAATTGTGTACAAATTATATATCGATTATTTTCATAGTAGGGGAGAAGGGCTGGAACATTAACCACTGTGGAAATTAGGGAAGACTTCTCATAGGAGGTAGTAAAACATTCTGGAATATACTGGGACAAGTATGAAGAATAAAAGGGAATATAGGGAAACTTATGGGAAATGATACCAAGTGAAGAAAGCAGAACCAAAATAACAATATATACACTGTTGATAATATATAAATAATTAGAATAATAATATCAACAGAAAATGGCTAGATAGCAACCAATACACAGAAAAGTTCAGAAGGGGAAACAGAAACAAGTAGGATGATATTGTTATTGCCTTGTTATGATCAATCTACCTATCTTAAAAAAGATAAGTAATCAAATTTTATGATTTCATGTACACTCATTTTATCTTTTTTGGTTTCTGCACACGTAAAAATAAATTGATTGTCAATAGGGGTTGAGTATAATTCTTTTAAATGCTGATTAAATTAAAAATGCTGATTACAGAGATTGTCCCTGCAACAAAATCTGATCTATATAACATGTAGGCCTAAGTCTCATTTGTCTATTGTGACTCTGTGTGTTAAAACACTTTGTTCCAGGCCTTGCCTGGGATTGTGCATACATAGGGACCTAATAGGTACACTTTGGTGATGCTTTGTTAGAGCAGACAACTTGTATCTTGGCTAAGTTAAAGGGCCAGGGGAAGGCTTTTAACCTTTTAACCACCCAAGACTTTGACTTCCTAGGGTATGTCAATTCTTATTGAATAGTCTTCCCCCTCAGAAGATGAAAAACTTTGCCAGAGGGCTCCTGTGCAGTGCATTGCCCCTCAAAATGCGCTAACTATGCAGTGAGGAGGTTCCCTTCTTTTGATGTGCCCAAGGTCTTCAGGAGTTATCTAGAAGGACACCAAAGGGCAACACCAAAGGCTTTAGTCTTTGGTCCAACTTTTTGGGAGAGGAATGCTTTCCAAAAATAGGATTATTGTTGTTCAACTTAATTTCTGGAAAAGAGGTGACATTTTGTATCAGGCATGAGAGAGATGACAAGCTTGGTCTGTGACTTCTATTTTTTGCACTGGCTAACAAAACCACTCTGTGGGAATCCATATGGACTTGATATTGGCCTGTGTCTGTAAAATTTCTGTTGCATGGTCAATCAGTTTTTAACAAGCATTTTATATGTTCCTACTATGTGCCAGGAACAGTGCTAGAGGATACAAAAATAGTAGTCTCTGACCTCAAAGAGTTGATGTTTTATCATAGGAGACTTAAATACACAAAATAAATACAAGATGATTGTCTATTTTGAGGCATGAGCACTTGGGGGATCAGAAAAGGCCTCCCCTGTAGAATGTGTGATCTGAGCTGAATCTCGAAGGGATTGAGAGATTCTGTGAGGTGGGGAGGAGAGAGTGCATTCTGAGACTGGGAGAAAGCCAGTGCCAAGTCGTGGAGATGGTAAATGGTGTACTATGAAGAGCCAACAAGAAGGCCAGTTTGGCCAGATTGCATTGGGCACGAAGGGGAATTGTGTGTATTAAGGCTGGCAAGGTGGATTGGGTCCAGAGTTGTGAAGAAGGGCTGTAAACAACAAATAGAAGAGCTTATATTTACTTTGTTGTTGTTTCAGTCATGTCCCACTCTTTGTGATCCTATTTAGGGTTTTCTTGGCAAAGATACTAGAGCAGTTTGCCATTTTCTTCTCTAGTTCATCTGATAGATGGGAAAACTGAGGCAAGCAGGGATTAAGTGATTTGCCCACAGTTACACACTTAGTAAATATCTGAGGTCACATTTGAACCCAGATCTTTCTGACTCCAGACATGGCACTTTAAGAGCTCCTTGCATTCTTCTGCCTCTCTTCATTCTTCTCACATAAAAAGTAAGCATGGTACAGTAGAAAGTCTACTGGAAATGGAGTCAGAGGGACCTGGGTTCAAATCTTATCCCTACAATAACTTGCTAAACTCTCTGACCTTGGGTAAGTTACTTAAAATTCTCTGGGCCTCAGTTCCTCATCTGTAAGATAAGGGAATTTGGACTGGATTGCCCCTAATTCTAACTATGTCATCTGCCTACCAGCTATGTCTCCCATTTCTATGGAGAGAGAAGGAAATAAGCATTTATTAGGTGCCTACTACATGCCAGGCACAGTGCTAAGCACTTTTACAAATATTATCTCATTTGATCTTCACTAAACCCTGGGAGGTGAGTGATATAATGATCCTCATTTTACAGTAGGAAATTGAATCAGAGAGAGGTTAAGTGACTTGCCCAGTTAATATCTGAGGCCACATTTGAACTCAGGTCTTCCTGATTTTGGTTCCGCCACCTAACTGCTTCTGATTCTCGAGCTTGGAACCAGAAGATCTGTATTCACATCCAAAACTTACTAATTATCTGACCTTGGTTAAGCCATTTCTGAGGCTTTGCTCTGGGCCTCAGATTCTTCAATGGTAAAACAAAGTGTTGGGGGGTAGATGACCCCCACCCTGCTCTTGTTGTTTAGTTGTGTTCAACTCTTCATGTTTCCTTGGCAGAGGTACTAAAGTGGTTTATCATTTTCTTCTCCAGCTCATTTTACAGATGAGGAAACTGAGGCAAACAGGGTTAAGGGACTTGTTTAGGGTTACATACCTGGTAAGTGTTTGAGGCTAGAGTTGAACTCAGGTAGATGAGTTTTCCTGACTCCAAGCCCAATACTCTAACCACTGTGCCACCTAACTGCCTAGAGAAACCAGCGCTACCAATTTATGATTCCATAAATTCCAGGTAGATGAAGGGAAGAAGGAAAGGGGAGGAGGAAAGGTAAGGTGAACCGTATGTAATCCAGGGTCCAGTAAATATCACAAAATCAAATACTTCAAGGCTTCTCTATCCACACAGTACCCTCCATTTACACACACACACACACACGCGCGCACACACACACACACACACACACACACGTCAATCTTCACTCTTCATTCTGTTGAATGTGTCACAAATGCCACAGAGCATACACATAATCACTGCCATTGAGTGGCTGCCTGTCCCGGCACATCCATCTTAGCTCAAAATAACTCATGTAACCTAAGAGTAAATCAGTGACTGAACACATGGTGCCAAGCATAATCTCAAGCAACATTTAACTAGGTTCAATATTTATTTCCCTGCTTTGAGTCCCTTTGAAATGATCTGGAATTGGTTCAGGCAGGACCAGCCCTAATTTTATGGTGCTTGTGGAATGCTGCTAGAAGCAAGAGGGATCCCGTGGCAGGGAGTATCTGAAAAATAAGAAAAAAGATTCCTCCAAGTGCATTTCAGCATTTTACAAAACCCTCCTCCCAACAATTCGTAGCATCTGGGACTGAAAGTGGGGTGGAAACTGTGAGAGCTATAAGCACCCCCTTAGGATTGGCCTTCCCCTACCCCCAACAAAAAGATGGCTGTTGCTATTGTTCTGTTTATATTGATAAACATTTTGAAAGTTCACAGAGACTAAAAGAGAGGTACAAAATTCTCGGTCAGTTCCTGCAGAAATAACCAAAGATGACAGGGCTTTTTTTTTTTTGATTCAGTTGTTTTTCAGTTGTGTCTGATTCTTTGTGACCCCCTTTTGGGCTTTTCTTGGCAAAGATTCTGGAGTGGCTTGCCATTTCCTTTTCCAGCTCATTTTGCAGATAAGGAAACTGAGGCAAATAGTGACTTGCCAAGGATCATACAGCTAGTAGGCATCTGAGGCCGGATTTGAACTTGTGAAGATGAGTCTTCCTGATCCTAAGCCCAGTGCTCTAACCACCAGGACACTGGTTAGCTGTCCCAAAATATGACATTAGGAGGGATTTATTCTACACTTCAGTTCATCAGAGTTATTGCTGCCCAGAGAAAGGAGAGAACATGCTTCTAAGTTTGACGGATGAGAAGACTGATTAACTAAATAACAGCAGTCCTTTGGCTTTGTATCACAAATATTCAATCAACAGGAAACTAACCCATTCCAGTGTGGATTCTTGAGCAACAAATCTCAGAATGGCAAGATTACTCACTGCCAAAGTGCTATTGAACTGACTTTGAGTGGCCTCATGCTTAGTGGAATTGTTATTATAAAAGACTTGAAATGGTTAAGTAAAGTGATTATTATTTGTCCATTTGGCATAGAATGCAACCTGTCTATTTTTTTTAAGTTAGAAAAATAAAAAGAGAGAGAGTAGGGGCAAAGAAAGGGAGAAAGAGAGAGAGGGAGACAGAGAGAGAGACAGAGAGACAGAGAGAGACAGAGAGAGAAATGAGAGATGGAGAGAGGAAAAGAAGGAGAGAGAGAAAAGGGAGGAAGGAAAGAGAGAAAGAGAGAGATACACAGGCAGACAGACAGACACAGAGACAGAGACAGAGAGAGAGAGAGAAAGAAAGAAAGAAAAAAAGAAAGAAAGAAAGAAAGAAAGAGAAAGAAAGAAAAAGAAAGAGAAAGAAAGAGAAAGAAAGAAAGGGAGAGAGACACACACAGAGAGACAGAGAGGAGAGAAAACCTCTTCCTGGAGTCAGAGGGATCCGAAACTTCTTTTGTTTTTCCATTGGACTAGAAGTGAATCTCTGTTTTGAATATTTTCCATTTTGAATCCTTAATCAGGCTATGAAAACACTGAATCTGGAGTCAGAGTACCTAGGTCCGAATTCTTACTCTGCCCATGACTACCTGTGTGACTTTCGATAAGTCACTTAACCTCTCTAGCTCTCAGTTTCCTTATCTGTAAAAGGAGAGAGTTGGACTAGATGACTTCTAGACTAGATGAGGTCCCCTCCATTTCTAGAGCTATCATTCTTTGATCCCAAGGAAAGCACCAGAAAGCATTCCCAATGCTGTTCATCACATGTTTATGTTTTAGGTGACTCTACCTCTTTGCAAGCCTCTCCCTATCACCTCAAGGATCAAATCCAAAATGCTTTGTTTGGTTTTCCAAGCCCCTCATCATTTAGCCCCTTTCTACCTTTCCAGTCTTTTTATACTTTACTTCCCATCACAAACTTTTCAATCTGGTGACACTAGCCTCCTGGCTGTTCCACTAGCAAGATGCTCTGTCTCTCCACTTGGGCCATTTTCTCTGGCTGACCCCATGCCTGGAATGCTCTCTCTCCTCACCTCCCCTTCTGGCTTCCTAGCCTCTTTTAAGTCCCAACTAAAATCCCATCTTGTCCAGGAAGCCTTTCCCAACCCCTCTTAAGTCTAGAGCTTCCCCTCTCTTAATTATGTCCTCTTTATTCTGTTCACAGCCAAACAGTCATTTGTTTGTTATCTCCCCTGTTAGACTGTAAGCTCTTTAAGGACAGGAACTATGTTCTGCCTCTCTTAATATCCTCTGTGCTTAAGACAGTTCCTGGTATACACTAAGCAGTTAATAACTATTTATTGACTGACTGATGGACTAAAGGACTCTATAAGTGCCAGCTGTTATATTCACTTTTCTGAGCCTCAGATGTTTCACTTTTAAAATGAGGGCATTAGGTTAGGTAACCTCTGATAGCCCTGACATTCTGTAACAAATTATGGAAACTCATGGCCTACAGTTGCACAGGCTGGGCAGCTATGGCTGAGTCTGACCTGCTCTCCTTTAGAGTGTGAACTCCATGAGGGCAGGCATCATTTTTTACCTTCCTTGGTATCCCCAATGTTTATCACTGTACCTGGCATATGTTTCATCAAGTGATTGACTGACCCACATCAGGAGCCTTCTAGATCCATTGGAACATGACTTTAATACGATTTAATGCTACAGAAGGAAAGAAAGTTGGAAGTGCTTTTAGGATCATAGCTTTAGAAATGGAAAGGACTCCAGAGATCATCTTCTTCAAATCACAGTATGCATGAGTGTCAGAGTACAGGACAGAGTGGCCTAAGTGACTTTAACTGCATGTGCAGATCCTCCTGAACACTTTGACTAGAGGAATGCTATTCACTGGTCTAGAGCTCCAAATTATTTGATTTGCCATTCTAGCACCATGGAATGAGTACAGTACCTGGATTCAGAGACTCAAGGTTCAAATCTCAGCTGGGCTTCTTACTCCCCATGTGACTTTGGGCAAGTCACTTAACTCCTGTTTGCCTCAGTTTCTTCATCTGTAAAATGGGCACCTGTAAAATAGCACCTATCTCCCAGGGTTGTTATGAGGATCAAATGAAATAATATTTGTAAGGTGCTTAGCACAGTGCCTAGAACGTAGGTGCTCTATAAGTGCTAGCTATTATTGTTGTTGAGTTGTTTTTCAATTATGTCCAATTCTTTGTGACCCCATTGAGCATTTTCTTGGCAAAGATACTGGAGTGGTTTGTCATTTCCTTCTGTAGTTCAATTTACAGATAGGGAAACTGAGGCAAATGGGGTTAAGTGATTTGCCTAGGATCACACAGCTACTGTCTGAAGGCAGATTTGAATTCAGGTCTTCCTGACTCCAGGACCAGCTACCTAGCTGCCCACACATCATCATCATCATCTTCATCATCTTCATCATCATTATTACTGTCTATATACTTATATGATCTTTAGTTTGCATGGCCATTTACTTCCTATACATAGTCTTTATTTCTCAAAGACACTTAAAAATATCCCCATGTTCACACACACACACACACACACACACACACACACACACAAACATACCCCCTTGCACTTCAAATCCCTAACCAAAATAAATACTTGTACTATTCTGGGATGAGGTTGTGATTAGAAAGCTATAAACTCAAAGTCCTTATGTGTAAGTGAAGACATTGAATAAAACCACTCGACCACCCTTGTTATAGAGTTAGTACACTTAAAATATTTTGTTTCCTGGCCACAAGCTAAACTTTTCCCCTAACCTGGTCTGTTTTTAGGCTTCCTGGGTGGGGGAATGGGGAGAGATCAGGCAGTGGGGACCAGGGTCAGGCTAGCTCCTGACACACCAGAAGGGAAGTCTTAACCTCCTTTACTTTTCAGCCTAGAGGTTTTCAACCCCCCTGGGTACATGGAGTCCAGAAATTTCAGGGAGTCTGTGCATTTGGATAGAAAAGGTTTCCATCTTTATTTTCACAAACCCATAACTAAGATTTAGCATTTCCTTCAATTCTGAATGCAGACAACAAAACATTATTCTGAGAGGGCTCCACAGGTTTCCCTTGACTGCCAAAAATGTCCCTGACATATAAAAAGTTTAAGAACCCTTGAGTCCCTTTCCAAACATGGAAAAGACCCATGGCTTAAAAATTTTACTCTGATCCTCCTGAACTCTGTTCTCTCCTGTTTCCTGCCTCCTTACCCACTTTTCAAGCTCCCACAGTGCAATAAGAATGCTGAAAGCATGAATGGCTAATTTTGCCCTCTAAAAGTATTCAGGAAATTACCACATGGTGGACCATTCATACTTTGCTGGTCTTAACAACACAGAGATAAAAGAGGGAAAAGAGACAGAAAGAAAGTTACTGTTTGATTTTTCTAATATTAAGGCCGTATTTACACATACAAGGCTTTCCAAAACTTAAATAGTACTGAGTTACTTAACTGTTTTTAGGGGTGACAGTTGGGGGATCTCCTTGATCAATTCAGTCCAAAATATTTTTAAGCTAGATTGTTGCTGGTGGTATGAGACTCATCCTTCCCCCTACGCTTCTTACCAACTGATTTGTACTAAGCTTGAATGAGGCAGATAACACTAGTACAGACAAGTCTCTAATGGACTTCAGGGAATCTAATCCAATTCCCTCATTTTATATGTGAGGAAACTAAAGCCCAGAGAAGTTAGGTAAACTTGCCCAAGGTCACACAGTCAGTCGGTGAAAAAATTGGATTTTTAACTCAGCTTTTCTTACCCCACATCTAGTCATGGGCCCATTATACCACGCCTCAGGTGACTCAAGACAAGACAACACTGACTTCTCATACAGAAATCTCCCAGTCGTATATGAACTTTTCAGGCCCCGAGAGGATTCTGAGAGCTGGTTTGACCACATCTGGGCACTGATCAATGCCAGAGATGCATATGACAAAGTGGGGAGGGGCAGGGCTGGGGGGAGCAGCTCCAAGAAACCTATTTTTATCCTACCTTCCCTGCATCAGTTGGAAAGAAGCCTTCCTTCCTTACATTTTGCCTAGCTCTTTCTTTGTACCTGTCATGCATTTGTCTGAACTTTTGTGTCAGAGTTGTTCGTGTACTTGTTGTATTCCCTCAGCAGTCTCTAAGCTCCCATAGAGTAGGGACATACAGAGTCTTTTTGGATCTTTGTGTCTGCCTCCAAAGCCTGGTACAATGCTTTGCACACAGTAGATAACCTAATAAATGTTTGTTGGTTCTGCCTTCTTGACCATATTGCTGCTCAGAGTCTATGAATAGATTGGCATGGGGGGGGGGAGAGTGGAGTGTGAAGGGGTGGGGCCGGTCATGCGACTCTTTTCACGGGGAATCAATGAAATTCATTAAGTCAAATGCTTGGGTATCTGACCATTTAAGCAACATTAAAAAGTCAACTGAAAGTTGGGAATGTTTTTGCATGAAGGTTATAGTTGTAGAGGTTGTTAGATGATGTTTACCAACCCCTTAAATATTATTTACTAAAATAAGGTAGCAGCTTTTTGGAGAAAACGCACCAAGAAAATAAAAGTGTCTACTTTTGGAGGGTCCAGGAACCACCTTGCTATTCCCGTCCTGTCACAGATTTTTACTAAACCTGTTTTTAAGGATTTAAAACTCACTCATAAAAATTAACAGCAGCCTTTAATGCAATTTAAAAACAAAACTAATTTGGTCTTAAATCCTATAAGTACTATATATAAATATATATATACATATATATACATATATATATATGTATATATATATACACACACATATATATATACATACATATACACATTTTATTTTTCAAAAAGACTAATAAAATTGTACTTTCTATGGCTGCTTTTCTGGAGGCTAAGTAAGTAACACAGGCTACCTTGTGTGCATAAGAACCCGGGACAGCCATGGGGGTGGGGGTGGGGATAAGCAGCTCTTATCCCCAATTCTGACCATGAAGAGCAGCTCTTTACTATTCCCAGCTATATCCGTGGCCCTTAATGGAAAATGCCAGCCATTCATTTCTTTATGCTGAAAATTAAATTAAGTGTTCAGGAAAGGTACTGGATAGTCAGCTTGGTTCTCCTGTTAACAGCTTTTCAGATGGCAACGATGCACAGCCTGAATCCATCCAAGAATGACACTGTGGGCTCCCTGTGCCACTCCTGTAGGGAGGGACCCCCACCCCTCAGCCCCACCACTGGTCACTCAGCCACAGACTGGAGAACCAATCTGGCTAACTGTTGGAACCAGCTGACAATTCTGAGTGGAGAGGTTGGGGTTGGGAGTTTGGGACGTGAGATATGACATAGCCCCTGGATAGATAAGAAATAAGCTATAGTGGCAGGGCCGCTAGGTAGCTAAATGGATAGAGAGCCAGGCCTGGAGTCAAGAAGACCCGTGTTCAAATCTGAACTTAGATACTTACTAGTTGTGTGACCCTGGCAAATCACTTAACCTTTTTTGCCTCAGTCCCTCATCTGGAAAATGAAAAGGACGTGGTAAACCACTCCAGAATCTTTGCCAAGAAAACCCCAAATGAGATCACAAAGGGTTGGACATGACTGAAAAACAACTGAACAGCAAGGAAAGAGTAGAAAGAGCACTGGGTTTGAAGCTAAGACTTCAGTATGAATCCAGGCTCTGGTGCTTTCTAGTCCTATAAGCAGAGGTAAGTCACTAAACTGCTCTTAGCCACAGCTTCCTATCTGTAAAATGGGTATAACACCAGCACTACATGCCTCACAGGATTGTTCTACCCAAACTGCTTTGTGGACTTTAAAACACCACTGAGAAGTGAATTTTTATTAATCATTTAGGCTTCTTACCCAAGCCCACAAAGGAAAATTTCTGTTCCTGGAATCAGAGGACCTGGGTTTAACTTTGCTTTTAGGCATTGTTTATTTGTGTGATCTTGGTCAGGTAATTCAACTTCCCTGGACCTCAATTTCCTCATCTGTAAAACCAGAGGGTCTCCTTGGTCACCTCTAGCTCTGATCCATGATCCTACAATCTCTTATTTATACCAACATTACAAACACTGGATGTAATTTCCAATACTGTTCATAGATATGGAGTAGGAGGCACTTCAGGGGATATCTAGTCCAACCCTGTTATTTGACAAATCAGGAAAAATGGGTCCAGGTTTGTTGCAGCTTCCCCCAGGTCACAAAGTTCATCATTGCAGGCAGAATTTGGATATGGTTCTTCTGACATCATAGCCAGTGTTCTTTCTACTATATACTCTGAATCAGAGCAGCCCAATAGGAAATTGAATAAATACCTAGTGAGATGTGAGCTAATTCCCCATCCCTTGTTAAGGAATAAATGTCCACAGCCACCGAGTTTTGCTGTTATGTTAACCCTAATTCTGGACCACTCTCATGCTGTCTAAAAGAGAGATGACCTATCTATCAAAGCCCTGTCTCAGGATGACCCACATCCAGAAGCTCTTTCTAGCCTTCTAGAATCAAGAGGATCCAGCCAATCTTCTAGGCAGCATTAATTCAATCTGGGAACCAAAAAATGATGCAGAATTCTAAATAAGATAGCATGTTATTAATCTGAAGGTCACTGATTTGGTATGCTCATTTATTTGCCACAAAGTTGAGAAACAAGAAGTCAGCAAACACGTCTAATAGGCTAAAGTTCATGCACTATATTGAGGTGGGGGTGGTAGAGGAAGATGGAGAGTGGAGCCCCTCAGACCCTCACTAAGAGCCCATTGACTCTTCTTGTACAATTCTAAGAGGTCCAGCTATCTGGTTTCCTAGCCCACAGCAGATTAGAAATCATAGCTTCTCTGTGTGTGTTCCTACGCATGAAGGGCTGGGGCAGGGTCAGGTATATGGACAGAAAGAAGTAACAGATGTCAGAAGATAGAAAAATCACAAAAACCAGTCACAAGAAGTAAAGAAAAAAAAAAGCAGTCAGGTCATTTATGTAAGCAACTGTACAAATTGTCAGTTTGTTGTTGTTCACTTCTTTTTAGTTGCATCTGACTCTTTGTGACCCCTTTTAGGATTTTCTTGGTAAAGATACTGGAGTGGTTTTCCATTTCCTTCTCCAGCTCCTTCTCTAGCTTATAGGTGAGGAAACTGAGACAAAAAGTGACTTGCCCAGGGTCACACAGCTAGGAAGTATCTGAGGCCAGATTTGAACTAAGGTTTTCCAGACTCTATTCACTGCACCACCTAGCTGCCACTAAACGTCAATAGGCCCTGTATAATTATACAGTTGATATATGTTCAGAAGGGGGACCTAGAGTTATAAGAAAAAAAAGAAGAGTCCAATTCTGTTCAGCATATTCTGTTTAAGAATGTACAGATGTATATAATGTGGTTCTGGAGATTTTGATGAAAAATTGGCCTTTTAAGGATATTAAATTTTAGTTACCTGGAAAATGCATTTATGTGAAAGTTTGTTTTCTGAGGATGACAGATAAATAAGTATCTGTACACAATGGTTTCTATGATACAGAACCTCTAGATTCACTTTTTTGGTGGGAAGCTTGGAACCTCAAGGAGGCGGAACACATAATTGCCTCCAAATAAAATTTATTTTAAGTCAAGCACATGGTGAGAAAATAGTTAAATATGAGAAATTTAAGTTCATTCTTAAACATGGTTTCTTCTACCTGGGTATAATAAATTCTAGGCTCATTAGATTTAGTTCTGGATGGAAGCTTAGAACTGATATAGCCCAATGCCTTCATTTTGAAGATGAGAAAATGTGGCCCAGAGAGTTTAGCTAGTAAGTGTCAGAACCAGAATTCGAAAGCATTTCTTTCCCAAGCAAGTCAGGCCCTCTTTTTATTATTACATGCACACCCTGCTGCCTTAATGACCCTAGCTTCTGACGAGCTGATGTCTGAAACCTGGCTAGAAACTAAGACAACAGGGTCATTTGTCATTTGGTGCTGCGATCAGCGGGAAGCTTTCTTAACTCATGCTGTAAATGGTTGGATGACTTGATCTTGTCAAATAGGAGAACAGAGTGACAGGCGGGAGAGCACTAGACCGAGCAGCAGAAGATATCGGCTTGTGTTGGGTCTCCACAACTTACTAATGGGCATTGGTGTGATCTTGGATAAATCCCATAACTTTGTTGAGTATGAGTTAGCTCCCTTGGCAATAAAACGCAGATAATCCAATGTGGACCACCGGCCTCCTAGGGGTTTTATGGTGATTAAATGAGAACATATGGCAAGTACAGTAAGCATAAAACAAGTGACTTACTACTAATGGTTTAAGTTGATCACCAACATTACAGGAAAGTAATAGAGATAATAATGATAGCCAGTATTTATGCTGTTTACAAAACACACACACTTTCTTTTTCTTTTTCTCTTGAAATATATATAAATCAATATATAAAAATGTATATGTATATATAAATATGTGTATGTATGTAATATAAATATATATATATATACACACATAAATATATGTGTGTGTGTATGTGTGTATGTGTGTGTGTGGGTATGTATGTATGTGTAAAACCTTTTTAGCCTGTCAACAACCATGACAGATAGAGGCTTGAGGAAACTGAGGCAAAGAGTGACTTGCACAGCTAAGCTAATAACTGAGGTTGGATTTGAACTCAGGTCTTCTTGACTCTAGGCCCAGCCCTCTATTCACAGCTCCACTTTGACTTATGATTTCATCGGTAGGGTGAATTCCTGGATGAGGAAATTCCCTTTACCAATGCAGGTTGGCACTTTTCTTCACCTTACACAGCCTTAAGAGAGTTGCCTAGACTAGATCACTGAGAAATTAAGAAACTTGACCAAGGGCACACAGCCAGTACATGTCAGAGGGGTGATGAACTCAGGTTTTCCTGGTTAGCTTTGTCTTTATTATATCACACAGGCTCCTCAATACAAGAAGACAGTATGGTCATACAAATAGGCAGATTAAACACGCCCAGCTTCTCTTTTGTTTTGTTTTGACCTATTTTGTAATCCCCATCAGTTAGTACAGTGCCTGGCACATAGTAGGGATTTAATAGACACTAACTGACTGGTTGTCATTAGCTTTGTTTTCTTTCTGAAGAAGTACTTTCATCTTCTCATACCTAAACATTTTATTCTGTAAAATGGGAGTAACATCCTTATCAAAAGTCCTTTATTCATACATACAGTAGGTCCTATGGAAATATACACACTGAAGACCTTGAGAAACTGGTTCCTGGAGTTTTATAAGCCAGAGACAACGTAAGAGATTATTAAGCCCAACTCCCTTACTGTTTTCCCTCACTTTATAGACAAGGAAATGAGTAGGATCAAAAGAAGGGAAGGGATAGATGCTTATATAGAACTTTGACCTGAAAACTAGACCTAGAGCCATAAGGGCCCCAAGTGATCGCATCCAGCCCCATTGCTTTGCAGATGAAGATAGCAGAGACATGAAGCAATCTGCCCATGGTCACCTAGCAAGTAAGGAAAAGAGGCAAGTTCAGATCTTCTGCCCCAAGGGTCAGGGCTCTTTCCAATCTATCACAGTTTACATAAAAGTCAACTGATTCTCTGGCCATCCCTGGAAAGTAAACACAGCAAGAAAGGATTGGTTCTTATGTAAAGAATGGGAAAATTAAGGCATGGAATGAGGACTGGCATGGGTAGGGTTAAATTCATTGCGTTGGGCAGCAAAATACTCTTGCGTGCCCATCTGTTGTGTGGATTATCCTGTGGATTCATAGCAATAGGGTTAAATTTTTATTTCATTCAAACTGGTTGACCCATCCTTAGTTTTTATGCATCTTCAAAATTTTATTTATTGCATGTTGGAACTCTTCTCTCGCCCATTCAGAGTAGTTTTATTGCTGAACCTCTGAAGGTTTATGATGCAGTGGCCTCCTAAGAGCAGGTCAAACAGAGAGGCTTTCATTTGGCACCAATTCTAAATGATCTAACTGAGCTATTTAAAGCTTGGAGACAGTGCAAGCAAAACCATGTCGAGGTCTCTGATTGGCTGAAGTCATCTCTGTTCTCTCAGAAAAGCCTTAGGAGCAACAATTGCTACAGCTGAGCTGCTATTGTGAAGGGCTGATGGGCCGATAGCATTCATCTCTTGGGAACTTCTTCCAGATTGCAATTGTTTCAAGTATGCTCACCTATTATGGCTGAGCTATGAGCTTGACAGAAAAATGAAGAGAAATGTTAAATCAGTCATTTAAGAGCACTCTCCACACACTAAGTGAGCCCCTCACGTCACCTGTGGCCCAAGGGGGCCCTCTTACAAGGGAGTTTCTACTCTGGATTCAGATGGATAGGGTTCAACATGAAGGGGCCTGGTCCCAAAGAAAAGGGGGGTGTTACTTGTTTATCCTTGCTTCTGGCTAACCTTGCACCAGCAAAGAACTCTGGGGAAAAATCTCTAAAACAAAGCTCCCCAAAGTGTATCCCTTCTAGAAAAGATACGCAGAGGCAAAGCCAAGATGGTGGAACCAAGATAGTGGAGTAAAAGCAGAGACTCATCTGATCTCTCCCAAATTCTGCTGCAAACAACTTTAAAAGAATGCCTCAAAATTTTTTTGGGGTGCAGAACCAGCAAAGGATGGGGTGAAACAATTTTCTAACCAAAGACAACTTAGGAAAGTTTCCACAGGAAAGGTATGCCTGACTGGGATAAGAGTGGAATGCAATCCAGTTCAGGAGGCACCCTTTGAAGCCAGCAGCAGACTGGGCCCTGGAAAGCCAGTGCACTTCCAAAGCTCTCAACCCACCAATGGTAAGGGGGGCAGACAGCTGGCCAGAAGGAAATTACTAGGGCTGTTTTGCTGTCACCAGGTGCAGGACACTTCTGCATTGTCCATATGGGGATCTGGAATGCAGGCCTGGGTTGCAGTCTCAGGGTGAGGAGGAGCAGTAGCACACTAGACCTTGTAGCCACAGGAGAGTAGATACCCTAGTCACAGTTTTAGGGCAGAAAAGAGTGCTTATGGTCACTTGCAGAGCAGAGCACAAGCCAGAGGAATAATAAGCACACCCTTCTTTAGATCAAACCACCTTAGAAGAACTGAAAACTTATAGGTCTCCAAAATTAGCTCTGAGAACTGTAGTGGGGAAAACCTGAAGCTTGGGACAGTGCTCCCTCTACCTCAGGAAAGTTTAACAATAGGATGGAAAATGAGCAAACAACCAAAAAAAAAAAAACCTGACCATACAAAGTTACTATGGCGACAAGAAGATCAAAACACAAACTCAGAAGAGGACAGTAAGTTCAAAATGCCTACATGTAAGCCTCAAAGAAAAATGTGAATTAGTCTCAAGCTCCAAAAGAATTCCTGGAAGAGTTAAAAAAGGATTTTGAAACTCAAATAAGAGAGATAGAGGAAAAAATGGGAAAAGAAATGACAGTAATGCAAGAGAATCCTGAAAAAAAGAGTCAACAGCTTGGTAAAGGAAGCACAAAAAATAAAAAGATGTACAAAAAATGACTGAAGAAAACAACTTTTTTGTGGGTAGAATATTTTATTTATTTATTAAATTTATTAAAATACAAATAATGTTTTATTTTTTCCAATTACACATAAATATAGTTTTCAACATTCATTTTTCACAAGATTCTGAGTTCCAAATTATTCTCTCTCTCTCACTTCCTCAGCCCCTCCCCAAGGTGGTAAGAAATTTGATATAAGTTATACATGCGTAATCCTGTAAAATGTATTTCCACATTAGTTATGGGGGGAAAAAAAGTTCTTAAAAAGTAGAATTTCCCAAATGGAAAAGGAGATACAAAAGCTCACTGAGGAAAATTCTTCCTTAAAAATTAGAATCGGGCAAGTGGAAGATAATGACTCCACAAAACATCAAGAAACAATAAAACAAAATCAAAGGAATGAAAAAATAGAAAATGTGAAATATCTGATTGGAAAAACAATTGACCTGGGATTCAGATCTAGGAGAGATAATTTAAGAATTATTGGGGTACCTGAAAGTCATGATAAAAAAAAAAAGAGTCTAGGTATCATATTGCAAGAAATTGCTGGGGCAGCTAGGTGTCATGAGGACCTGAGTTTAAATCCAGTCTCAGACACTTGACATTTACTAGCTGTGTGACCCTGGGCAAGTCACTTAACCCCAATTGCCTCACAAAAAAAAGCAAAAAAAAAAATTGTTAAGGAAAGACTGCTCTGATAGTCTAGAACCAGAGGGTAAAATAGAAACTGAAAGACTCCACCAATCACCTCCTGAAAGTATCCCAAAATGAAAACTCCCAGGAATTAAATAGCCAAGTTCCAAAGCTCCCAGATCAAGGAGAAAATACTGCAAGCATCCAGAAAGATGCAATTCAAATATTGTGGAGATACAGGAAAGATAACAGAGGATTCAATAGCTTCTATATTAAGGTATCAGAGGTCTTGGAATATGATATTCAGGAAGGCAAAGGAGCTAGGGTTGCAACCAAGAATCAGTTACCCAGCAAAACTAAGTATAATCCTTCAGGGGGTAAAATGGATATTTAATGAAATGGAGGACTTTCAAGCATTTCTGATGAAAAGGCCAAAGCTGAACAGAACATTTGCATAAAAAGGTAAACAGGAAAGAAAAATCAATAAGGTTAAAATGTTTACATTCCTACATGGGAAAACAATACTTGGTAACTCCTAAGAACTTTTTCATCATTAGGGCAACTAGGAGTATACATAGACAAAGGGCATGGGTGTGAGTTGACTATGTTGGGAAGATATCCAAAAAAACAAAATTAAAGAATGAAAAAGAGGGATGCCCTGGGAGAAGGGGGGAAGGGTATGATAAATGAAAAGCCCTAAAGATAGAGTTTCTGGGTAATTAATAATCAATTTATTTAATAGGCTAGCTAATAATCAACAAGTTGATTCAGGTCAATGGTTTCTCCCGGTAACCAAAGGCACTTAATGGAAATACTGAATGCCTTAAATATTTTTTTTTAAAGGGGATGCCCCAAACAGAAGAAATCAGCACCGATTGGTGGACTTTTAAATAAGGAGGTGGGCTAAAAGTCTTCATCTCCTCCTGCTGAGAGCTTGGCTTGATCATGAGACTCAGCCACTTCCAAGAATCTGGACAGGGGAATCCATCTCCACCCAGGCTATTCTAGCTGGTTTTCTCCTTCATGAGTTGATTTACCCTAAACTCCGATGGGGAGATCCAAGGGCATAGGCCCATTGCCTGGGGGAAGGAATTCACCTAGATTAGATTTTGTTCATATTCTAAATAGAAGTTGAGGATTAGGACAATCTCATCTATCAGTCATATCCTTCAGAGACTGGCTGACTCATCTGCAGAGGCTGGTCCCTGAATGAGAAAATAAAAAACCTGGATCCTAATTAATAATGGGTTATTAATATAATAAGAGAGAGAGAGAGAGAGAGAGAGAGAGAGAGAGAGAGAGAGAGAGAGAGAGAGAGAAAGAGGAGAGAGAGAGAAATAGGAGAGAGAGAGAGAGAGAGAGAGAAAGAGGAAGAGAGAGAGAGAGAGAAGAGAGAGAGAAAGAGAGAGAGAGAGAGAAGAGAAGAGAGAGAGAAAAAGAAATGGATAAACAGGGGAAAAACAGGACAGAGTGAAATACACAGTAATGATAACCAAATGCAAAAAAAAAAGCTGAAATACTAAATGCACCCTTTTCGGACTATAATGCAATGAAAAATTACATTGAAAAATGGCTGAGAAAGTATGGATTAAAAATTAATTGGAAACTAAATAATCTAATCCTAAAGAATGAATGGGTCAAAGAAAAAAATCATAGAAACAGTCAATAATTTCATTAAGGAGAATGACAACAATGAGACAACATTCCAAAATTTGTGGAATACAGCCAAAGTAGTACTTAGTGGCAATTTTATATGTCTAAATACTTATGTCAATAAAATAGAGAAAGAACAGATCAATGAACTGGGCATGAAACTAAAAAAAAAAAAAAGCTAGAGAAAGAACAAATTAAAAATCTCCAATTAAACGCTGTTGGAAATCCTGAAAATCAAATGAGAGATTAATGAAATAAGAAAACCATTGAACTAATAAATAAAACTGAGACCTGGTTTTGTAAAAAAAAAACCAAACACAATAAAATAGACAAGTCATTGGTCAATTTGATTTAAAAAAAGAAAGAAGAAAACCAAATTACCAGTATCAAAAATGAAAAGGATTAATTTACTACCACTGAAGAGGAAATTAAGCAATTATTAGCAACTATTTTGCCCAATTATATGCTAACAAATCTGATAATCTAAATAAAAGGGATGAATATTTACAAAAATATAAATTGCCCAGATTAACAGAAGAGTAAATAGAATACTTAAATAACCCTATCTTAGAAAATGAAATTGAACAAGCCATCAATGAGCTCCCTAAGAAAAACCCCTAGGACAAAATGAATTCACAAGTGAATTCTACCGAACATTTGAAAAACAATGAATTCCATACTAAATAACTATTTGGGAAAATAAGCCAAGATGTCCAACCACATTTCTTTTATGAAAGAAATACAGCACTGATATGTAAACCATGAAAAGCCAAAGCAGAGAGAGAAAACTATAGCCCAATTTCCCTAATGAATATTGATGCAAAAAATTTGTAATAAAAAACTAGCAAAGAGATTATAGCAATCATATACTAATGATGGGGATAGGATCTGAACCCCTAAAAGGAAAAGACCATGTCTTTAGGGTCTGGACCCCAAAAAGGAAAAGCAGGGGTGGGGAACCTGAAGCCTTGGTTTAGATTCAGTCAAAGGGCTGCACTTAAGAATCTAGAGGGCCACATGTGGCCTTGAGGCTGTAGGTTCTCCATCCCTGTCCTAGAGAATCTACTAAAAAACAAGTTGAAATAATTAACACCTTCAGCAAAAGTTACAGGATATAAAATAAACCACGTAAATAATCAGCATTTTTATATATCACCAGCAAAGTCTAGCAGCAAGAGATAGAAAGAGAAATTCTATTTAAAATAACTATAGACAATATAAAATACTTAGGAATCTATCTGTTTAGACAAACCCAGAAACTATATGAACACAATTACAAAACACTTTTTACACAAATAATGGCAGATCTAAACAATTGGAAAAATGTTAATTGCTCATAGGTAGGCTGAGCCAATTTGATAAAAATAAAATTCTATCTAAATTAATTTACTGATTCAGTGCCATAGCAATCAAACAACAGAAAATTATTTTATAGAGCTAGAAAAAAGTAATAAAAATTTTTAGAGGTATGAAAAGTTAAGAATATCAAGGAAATTAATGAAAAAATGTGAAAGAAGATGGCCTAGATGTATCAGATCATAAATTGTATTACAAAGTAGTAATCATCAAAACAATTTGGTACTGACTAAGAGATAGAGTGGTGGATCAGTGAAACAGATTGGGGGCACAATACACAGTAGGTAATGACCATAGTAATTTAGTATTTGATGAACACAAAGATCCAAGCTTTGGGGACCAGAACTCATTATCTGACAAAAACTGCTGGAAAAACTGGATAGCAGTTTGGCAGAAACTAGGTATAGACCAATATCTCACAACCATACACCAAGATAAGATCAAGATGGGTACATGATTTAGACATAATGAGTAATACTATAAGCAAATTAGGGGAATGTGGAATAGTCTGCCTGTCAGAATATGCATAAGGAAAGAATTTATGACCAAACAAGAGATAGGGAGCGTTATGATATATAAGATGGATAATGTTGAACACATTAAATTAATAAGTTTGTTCAGAAACAAAATCAGTGCAGCCAATATTAGAAGGAAAGCAGAAAATGGGGGGAAAACATTTTTATAGCAAGTTTCTCTGATAAAGACCTCATTTCTCAAGTATATAGAGAACTGAGTCAAATGTATAAGAATGTTAATCGTTCCTCACTTAATAAGTGGTAAAAGGATATGAACAGGCAGTTTTGTAGGTGAAATCAAAACTATCTATAGTCATATAAATATTCTCTAAATCAGTATTAGAGATATGCAAATTAAAACAACACTGAGGTATCACCTCACACTTATCAAATTGGCCAGTGTGACAGAAAAGGAAAACAGCAAAAGCTGGAGGGGATGTGGGAAAATTGGGGCACTAATGCATTGTTGGTAGAGTTGTGAACTGATCCAATTATTTTGAAAAACAATTTGAAACTATGCCCAAAGGGCTATAAAACTACGCATTTGACCCAGCAACACCACTACTCAATCTGTATCCCAAAGAGATGAAAAAAGAAAAAGCAAAAGGACTTACATGTACAAAAATACTTATAGCAGCCCTTTTTGTGGTGGCAAAGAATTGGAAACTGATGGGATGCCCAGCAATTGGTGATGGATGAACAAATTGTAGTACACGATTGTGATAGTATACTAATGTGCTATGAGAAATGATAAGCAAGATGCTTTCAGAAAACTTTGGAAGACTTACATGAACTGATGCAGAGTGAAGTGAGCAGAACCAGGAGAAGATCACATACAGTAACAGCAACATTGTGTGATCAATTGTAAATGACTTAGCTGTTTTCAACAATACAAAGATACAAGATAATTCCTGAGGACCCATGATGAAAAATGCTATCCAGGAGAGGATTCTGGGAAGATGCAGAGTAGGTCAGAAAATGTCAAGCTCTCAAGATTTTCTTCCACAAAAGAGATAAAATAATGCCTTTGGGCAAACATAGAGCTGTGAAAGCAGATAAGAGTGGGGTCAGAATAGGCATCCTTAGGTGACAATTGGAGAAGATCTGAAGAAGAATCCCAGGACAGATTCCCCCCTGGGAAAAGTAAACACCTCCAGGCTAAGGACCACTTAAACAACAAGCAGTAAGCCCAGGAGTTAGCTGGTTTGGGAGGCTGCCTCAGCCCCAGCCATAGGAACGTTTACCCTCAGGACACTGAGGGGAGTGCAGGGTTGGACCAGGCAGATCTAAGGAACCTCTGCTGACAAGGAATGCCAGACCCAGCTGTGTTGCAGAGACGTGATGGGGCAAGAAGGAACCAGCACAGGCCAGGTGAGTATAGAAGCAGTGGGGTGGAACGCCCCTGACTGTGAGCACTCACAGGAGGCTGGAGGTCTTGGTTTGAGTTCAAGGTCAGAAGGGAGAACTGAAGAGGATCAGAGGCCAGAGGCATCATCCCCCATACCCCAGGACTAGAGGTGATTATAAAAATTAAATTATTACCCAAAAAATGTACAGGCAAAGGAGAAAGAATCCAACCATAGAGAGCTACTATGGGAATAGAGAAGATCAAGGTTCATCTTCAAAGGAGAATACTGAAACAAAGAAATCCTCTTCTACCCCCAAAGAATAATGTCAAATGGTCACCTGCCCAAAAAGAATTCAACAAGGAACTTAAAAAAGCCTTTAAAAATCAAATGAGAGAGATTGAGGAAAAACTAAAAAGAAAAATAAGAATAATACACGAAAAATAAGATTAGAAAAAAAAGTCAACCAATTAGAAAAGGAGATCCAGAATCTTTTTTTTTCTTTTTTCTTTTTTTTATTTTTAGGCGATTGGGGTTAAGTGACTTGCCCAGGGTCACACAGCTAGCAAGTGTCAAGTGTTTCGTCTGAGTCCAGATTTGAACTTAAGTCCTCCTGACTTCAGGGCTGGTGCTCTATCCACGGCGCCACCTAGGTGCCCTGAGATCCAGAATCTTAAGGAAGAAAATGACTCCTTGGAAAAGCAGAATTGGCACTAGACACTTACTAACTATGTGACCCTGAGCAAGTCACTTAATCTCAATTGCCTCACCAAAAAAAAAAAAGGCAAAAAAAAAATCAGGATTGGGCAAGGGGAAGCCAGCAAAGTCATAAGAGATGAAGAAATTAAAAAATATATATACAAAAAAAGAAAAAAATAGAAGAGAATGTGAAACATCTCATAAGAAAAACAATGGATCTAGAGAACAGATCAAGAAGAGAAAACACAAGAATAATTGGATCACCTGAAAGTTCTGATCAAAAAAAGAATCTTGACACAATAATATAAGAAATAATTTTTTAAAATTTTATTAATTTATTTTGATTTGTCAACAATCACTTCCCTATGCTTTTGAGTTGAAAATTTTTCTCCCCCTTCCTCCCCCCTCCCAAGACAGTGCACAATCTGATATAGGATTTACATTTACATTCCTATTAAACATATTTTCACATTAGTGAAGTTGTAAGTAAAAATTAAAACCAATAGGAAGAACTATCAGAAAGGTGAAACAAAACTCAACAGAAGGAAAAATAAGTGATAGCAATTCAACTTCCATAGTTCTTACTTTGGATGTGGACAGCATTTTCCATCCCGAGGCCTCTGGAGATGTCTTAGATCCTTGAAATGCTAAGAAGGGTTCAGTTTAACAATATTAGTCATCACATAACGTGGCTGTTATTGTGTATAAAGTCCTCTTGGTTCTGCTCACTTCTCTCAGCATCAGACCATATAAGTCTTTCCAGGTTTTTCTGAAGTCAGCCTGTTCATCATTTCTTATAGCACAATAGTATTCCATTACATTCATGTACTACAACTTGCTCAGCCATTCCCCAATTGATGGGCATCCTCTCAATTTCCAATTCTTTGCCACCACAAAAAGAGCTGCTATGAATATTTTTGTACATGTGGGTCCTTTTCCCATTTGTTTGATCTCTTTGGGATATAGCCCTAGAAGTGCTATTGCTGGATCCAAGGGTATGCACATTTTTGTAGCTCTTTGGGCATAGATCCAAATTGTTCTCCAAAATGGTTGGATCATTTCACAACTCATTAGTGTTCCAATTTTCCCACATCTTCTCCAACATTTATCATTTTCCTGTTTTGTCATGTTGGCCAATCTGATAGGTGTGATGTGGTACCTCAGAGTTGTTTTGATTTGCATTTCTCTAATCAATAACGATTTAGAGCATTTTTTCATATGACTATAGATGGCTTTAATTTCTTCATCTGAGAACTGTCTGTTCATATCCTTTGACCATTTATCAATTGGGGAATGGCTTGTGTTCTTATAAATTTGTCTTAATTCTCTATATATTTTAGAAATGAGGCCTTTATCAGAGAGACTGGTTGTAAAAATTCTTTCCCAATTTTCTACCTTCCTTCTAATCTTAGTTGCATTGGCTTTGTTTGTGCAAAAACTTTTCAATTTAATGTAATCAAAATTATCCATTTTGCTTTTCATAATGTTCTCTATCTCCTGTTTGGTCATGAATTCTTCTGTTCTCCATAGATCTGATAGGTAAACTATTCCTTGTTCTCCCAGTTTACTTATGGTATCAGCCTTTATATCTAAGTCATGAACCCATTTTGACTTTATTTTGGTATATGGTGTGAGATTTGGGTCTATGCCTAGTTTCTGCCATACTCTTTTCCAGTTTTCCCAGCAGTTTTTTTCAAAGAGTGGGTTCTTATCCCAGAAGCTGGGGTCTTTGGGTTTATCAAATAATAGATTACTATAGTCATTGACTACTGTGTCTTGCATATTTAACCTATTCCACTGATCCACCTCCCTATTTCTTAGCCAGTACCAAGCAGTTTTGATGATTGCTGCTTTATAATACAATTTAAGATCTGGAATTGCTAGGCCACCTTCCCCTGCATTTCTTTTCATTAGTTCCTTTGATATTCTGGACCTTTTGTTTTTCCAAATGAATCTTGTTATTATTTTTTCTAACTCTATAAAATAATTTTTTGGTAGTTTGATTGGTATGGCACTGAATAAGTAAATTAGCTTAGGTAGGATTGTCATTTTTATTATATTAGCTCGGCCTACCCATGAGCAACTGATGTTTTTCCAATTATTTAGATGTGATTTCATTTGTATGAAAAGTTTTCTGTAATTGTGTTCATAGAGTTCCTGGGTTTGTTTCGATGAATAGACTC
The DNA here is from genome assembly GCF_003287225.1 of Phascolarctos cinereus. NCBI lineage: Eukaryota > Metazoa > Chordata > Mammalia > Diprotodontia > Phascolarctidae > Phascolarctos > Phascolarctos cinereus. The sequence goes on from NW_027555847.1 coordinate 323,329,173, forward strand.
CTAAATATTTTATAATGTCTACAGTAAGTTTAAATGGGATTTCTCTTTCTATCTCTTGCTGTTGGGCTTTGTTGGTAATATATAGAAATGCTGATGATTTATGTGGGTTTATTTTATAGCCTGCAACTTTGCTAAAGTTGTTTATTATTTCAAGTAGTTTTTTACTTGATTCTCTAGGATTCTCTAAGTATATCATCATGTCATCTGCAAAGAGTGATAGCTTTGTTTCTTCTTTGCCTATTCTAATGCCTTCAATTTCTTTTTCTTCTCTTATTGCTAAAGCTAAGGTTTCCAGTACAATATTGAATAACAAAATGCTTCTAGCCTGTCCCCATTACATATAATGCTTGCTGAAGGTTTTAGATAATGCTATTTATTATTTTAAGGAAGACTCCATTTATACCTATGCTTTCTAGTGTTTTTAATAGGAATGGGTGTTGTATTTTATCAAAAGCTTTTTCTGCATCTATTGAGATGATCATGTGGTTTCTGTTGGTTTTGGTGTTGATATGCTCAATGATGCTGATAGTTTTCCTAATATTGAACCAACCCTGCATTCCTGGTATAAATCCTACCTGGTCATAGTGTATTATTCTTGTGATAAGTTGCTGCAATCTATTTGCTAGTATTTTGTTTAAAATTTTTGCATCTATATTCATTAGAGAAATTGGTCTATAATTTTCTTTCTCTATTTTGACTCTTCCTGGTTTAGGTATCAACACCATATTTGTATCATAAAAAGAATTTGGTAAGACTCCTTCTTCACCTATTTTCCCAAATAGTCTATATAGTATTGGAATTAATTGTTCTTTAAATGTTTGATAGAATTCACATGTAAATCCATCTGGCCCTGGAGATTTTTTCCTAGGGAGTTCATCAATGGCTTGTTCAATTTCTTTTTCTGAGATGGGGTTATTTAAGTATTTTACTTCCTCTTCGGTTAATCTGGGCAATTTATATTTTTGTAAATATGTATCCATTTCACTAAGATTGTCAAATTTGTTGGCATATAGTTGGGCAAAATAATTCCTAATTATTGTTTTAATTTCCTCTTCCTTGGTGGTAGCTTCACCCTTTTCATTCTTGATACTAGTAATTTGGTTTTCTTCTTTTTTTTTTTAATTAAATTAACCAAAGGTTTATCTATTTTATTGTTTTTTCATAAAACCAGCTTAGTTTTATTTATTAGTTCAATAGTTTTCTTAATTTCAATTTTATTAATTTTTCCTTTGGTTTTCAATATTTCTAATTTGGTGTTTAGTTGAGGATTTTTAATTTGTTCTTTTTCTAGTTTTTTTAGTTGTATGCCCAATTCATTAATCTCCTCTTTTTCTATTTTATTTATGTAAGCATTTAGAGATATAAAACTTCCCCTAAGATCTGCTTTCCTGCATCCCATAAGTTTTGGTATGTTGTCTCATTATTGTCATTCTCTTGAATGAAATTATTGATTGTTTCTATGATTTGTTGTTTGACCCAATCATTTTTTAGGATTAGATTATTTAGTTTCCAATTATTTTTTAGTCTATCTTTCCATGGCCCTTTATTACATATAATTTTTATTGCATCATGATCTGAAAAGGATGCATTTAATATTTCTGCCTTTCTGCATTGGATTGTGAGGTTTTTATGCCCTAGTACATGGTCAATTTTTGTGTATGTGCCACGTATTGCAGAGAAAAAAGTATATTCCTTTCTATTCCCATTCAGTTTTCTCCAGAGGTCTATCATACCTAACTTTTCTAATGTTCTATTCACCTCCCTAACTTCTTTCTTGTTTATTTTGTGGTTAGATTTATCTAGTGCAGAGGGGGAGGTTCAGGTCCCCACTAGTATAGTTTTGCTGTCTATTTCTTCCTGTAACTCCCTGAACTTCTCCTGTAAGAATTTGGATGCTATACCATTTGTTGCATATATGTTTAGTAATGATATTACTTCACTGTCTATGGTGTCTTTTAACAGGATGTAGTTTCCTTCCTTATCTTTTTTGATTAGATCTATTTTTGCTTTTGCTTTGTCTGAGATCAGGATTGCTACCCCTGCTTTTTTTACTTCAGCTGAGCATAATATATTCTGCTCCAGCCTTTTACCTTTACCCTGTATGTGTCACTCTTTTTCAAATGTGTTTCCTGTAAACAACATATTGTAGGATTATGGTTTTTAATCCATTCTGCAATCCATTTCCATTTTATGGGAGAGTTCATCCCATTCACATTCACAGTTATGATTACTATCTGTCTTTTTTCTCCATCCTTTCCCCCCCCATTTATGCTTTTCTTTCTCCTTTTTCCTTTCCCCTCTTCACTAGTGTTTTGCTTTTGACCACGCCTCCTTCAGTCCCTCCCCCTTTTATTATCCCTTTCCCTTTTCTTCCCTTTACTCTTACTGCTTCTTCCCTCCCTTCTTTCCCCCCTCCCTTTTTTTCCCTTTTCCCTCCTACTGCCTATAGGGCAAGTTAGATTTCTATACCTAACTGATTATGTTATGCCCTTCTTGAGCCAAATCTGATGAGAGTAAGGTTCAAACAATGCTCACCCCCTCCCTTCTTTCCCTCTGCTGTAATAGGATTTTGTGTCTTTTCCTGTAATGTAATTTACCCTTGTCTGCCTCCTCCTTTCTCAGTACATTTTCTCAGATTGATCCACTTATTTGGATCCATTTAACCCACTTGATTAGATTTTTTTTTATCATTACATCAAAGTCAACTAATATCCACCCTCTTTATGTATACTCCTTTAACATGGTGTAATAACAATACAGTTCTCAAGGGTTGCAAGTGTCATATTCCCTTGTAGGGGTTTAAACAGCCCCCCCCTTATTAACAACATATTGTATCTTTCTGTCCCATTTACCTTTTTATGTCCTTCTTGAGTCCTGTACTTGAAGATCAAATTTTTTGTTGAGCTCTGGTCTTTTTATCAGGAAAGTTTGGAAGTCTCCTATTTCTTGAATATCCATCTCCTCCCTTGAAAAATGATGCTCATTTTTGCTGGGTAATTGATCCTTGGCTGCATTCCAAGCTCCTTTGCCTTAGGAATATCATGTTCCATGCCCTGCGTCTTTTAATGTAGAAGCTGCAAGGTCCTGTGTAATCCTGACTGTGGTTCCATGATATTTAAATTGTTTCTTTTCTGGCTGCTTGCAGCACCTTCTCTTTCATCTGGTAATTTTGGAATTTTGCTATTATATTCCTTGGCATTGTCAATTTGGGATCTCTTTCAGGTGGTGATGGTGGATTCTTTCTATGGTTATTTTCCCTTCTGGTTCTAGGACTTCGGGCAGTTTTCCTTTATGATTTCCTGAAAGATACTGTCCAGGCTCTTTTTTTCATCATGATTTTCAGGTAGTCCAATAATTTTTAAATTGTCTCTCCTGATGATTTTCCAGGTTGGTTTTTTGATGAGGTATTTTACGTTTTCATCTATTTTTTCATTTTTTTGTTTCTGTTTGACTGATTCTTGCTCTCTCATAGAGACATTAGTTTCCATTTGTCCAATTCTAGTTTTTAACAGATTGTTTTCTTCTGTTAGTTTTTGTACTTCCTTCTTCAATTGGCCAATTGTGGTTTTTAGGGACTTGTTTTCTTCAGTGTATTTTTTTTCCAATTGGCCAATTGTATTTTTGAAGGACTCTTCTGCCTCTCTCATTTGACTATTAAAATCCCTCTTGATCTCTTCTAAGAAGGCTTTTTGGGCTTCAGACCAGTTCATATTCCCTTTTGTTGTTGCAGATGTGGGTTTGTTGACAATGTTGTCCTCTTCAGAATTTCTGTCTTTATCTTCACTCTTCTCATAATATGAATCTATGGTATGTTTCTTTTTACTCATGGTGTTTCTTTATTCCTGGCCTTTAAAGAGATTGAGCTCTCCTGCTGTGGAACAGTGGGCACTGACCCAAGCTTCTTGTGTTGGGAGCCTAGGTCTTGGTCACTGGCTTTGTGTGCTGGGGCCTCTTATGTTGGCAGTTGGAGGCTGTAGGCTTCTGGCAGCTTACCTCATGTTGGGCTGGAATCAGCAGGGCTAGAACTTTCAGGCAATTCCAGGTTGCCTGCTTTTCATTTCCTTTAGCTTTCTTCAGCTCCTTTTAGATGGGTGCTGCAGGGTGTTTATCTGCCTGGTGCCCCGTGCAGTGTTGTCTCCCTCATTTCTGCTAATGCACTGCGAGATTCCTTTGCAGTAGAGTGCCGAGGCACCTGGTGGTTTTCTGAGCTGGTTTCAACCCCTCCCCCCCCAGGCACTTGGAAGTCCAGGTGTTGGTGTTTGCCTGTTCTACCACCTGGGCTTCAGGATTTCTTCACAATTGGAGGCTGCAGGGCTCTAACAGCTCACCTGGTGTTGGCCTGGAACCAGCAAGGCTGGGGCTTTAGGAAGCCTTTAGGTTGCTTTCTTCACCTCCTTTCAGATGAATGCCGCAGGGTACTTATCCACCTGCGGCCCCTTGTAGTTCTGCCTCCCTTATTTTTGCTGAGGCACTGGGAGAGCCGTTTGCTGGGCTACTGCACTGCTGCTCCCCGTCTTTCTTCTAGTTCAGCTGTTCCAGGGTTTTTTTCTGGGGTGATATTTTCTGGGTTTTCAGAGGTTGATAGGGGAGAGTGAGAGCGACTACCTTTTCACTCTGCCATCTTGGCTTCCTGAAGAGGAAGAACAATATAAGAAATAATTAAAGAAAATTGTCCTGAAGCACTAGAACAGTAAGGAAAAGTAACAATAGAAAAAAAATCCACTAATTACCACTGGAAAGCAATCCTATGAAGAAAGCTCGCAGGAATATTATAGTCTAATTTTGAAACCCCAGATCAAGGACAAAGTATTGCAAATAACAAGAAAAAAAGCAATTTACATATGGTGATACCACAATTAGAATTATACAAGACCTAGCAGTGGTGACATTAAAAGATCACAGGCCTTAGAACATTGCATATAGAAGAGCAAAAGAACTGGGCTTCCAGCTGAAAATGTCATACCTAGAAAAGCTAAGCATAATTCTGATTGAAAAAAAATGCACATTTGATCAATTGTTAGACTTTCAGGACTTATAAAAAACAAACAAACAAACAAACAAACAAACTCAAAAGAAGATTTGACATCCCCGAGCCAAGAGAAATATAAGGTACATACCAATGACCAATTACAAGGGGCTAAATAAGGATAGAATATTTATCTTTTATGTATGTAAAATGTAAAACTTATCTCTAAGATTGTTATTAGTAATGAGGTAGCTTATAAGAAAGATTGGGGTAGATTTGAGTATGATATTACTTCAAATAGTAAAATCATTCAAGAACAGCTAAAAGAGTAATTATCTTTTACGAATGAGGTGCAAGAGGAAGAACCAATACAGAGGAATTAGATGGGAGAGGGAGGCTATTAGTTCTGGAAATCTACTTTCATTGGGAATGAGTTTAAGAGGGGAAAATACATACCCGTTTAGAAAAATATAAAAGTCTTCTAAATTTAGAAAAAAGTAAAACTCTAAGGGAAGAGGGAGAGGGGAGATGATAAAGGAGGGATCTTTAGAAGGCAGAATGAGGGAATAGGTTATGAGGGAGATATAGAAGGGGGTTTAGATTTAGGGGAATGGGAGGATAAGGGAGGGAACTTTAGAGGAGAGGGGGACAGAATAGGACAAAGGAGTGTACAAAAGAGTGTTTAGATTTAGGGGAATGGTAGGATAAGGGAGGGATTGCTGGAGTGAGGCTAGGTTAAGTAATAGGAGGGTAAGGTAGTAGGTAGAAGTAAAGTAGAGGAGTTAGGAGAGATAGGAAAAAAGAGATATGCACAAACATAAAAACAAAGATTAGGAGTAGAATCCCTTAGGGAAAGGATATGTTTATGTTTGTATGTATGTATATATATATCTACATCTATATCTATCTATCTATATAATCTGTATACATGTATGTATATATCAATACCTATATATAAATATATCTATGCTCAACTGTAGCCTTGGAGTGGCAGGACAGGTAGAACAAAGTAAAAAGTGTACAGCAGGGAACAAAAGAAAACCTACAAGGAAGCAAAGAAAAGGTGGATAGTTATCAACGTAACACACAGTATTTAGTATATAGGCTTTCTTAAAATGAAGAGTTATTGCTATATATTTTGAATCCTTTCCTATATTCCACTATGCACATGACATGTTTTTTCTTTTCTTATTTTATATTGAAGTTTAATATGTTTATTTCTTTTTTATTATCATGTGTTTAAGTTTTAGTATTTGTCTAAAACTAAAAAATTTAAAAAAAAAAGAAAAATGCTATCCATCTCCAGAAAAAGAACTGGTGGAGTCTGAATTCAGATCAAAGCACACTATTTTTTACTTTATTTTTTCACAGTTTTTTTTTTTGGTCTGTTTTCTTTCACAACATGACTGATATAGAAATAGGTTTTACATGACTGCACATGTATATACACCTGTATATACAAGAAAGGTCTTAACATAATCAATAACCATAATGATGTGGTTACTGATCTAGAGTATGAATTCAATGGAGAATGAAGTCAAGTGGGCCTTAGGAAGCATTGCTAACAATAAGGCTAGTGGAAGTGATGGAATTCCAGCCGAGCTATTTAAAATCCTAAAAGATGATGCTGTTAAAGTATTGCATTCAATATGTCAGCAAATTTGGAGAACTCAACAGTGGCCACTGGATTGGAAAAGATCAGTTTATTTCCTAATGCCAAGGAACATTAAAATTGTTGAACAATTGTAACTCATTTCACATGCCAGCAAGGTTATGATTAAGATTCTTTTTGCAAGCCAAGCCTCAGCAATATATGAACCAATGATTATAAGAAGAGCAGGCTTGTTTTCAAAGAGGCAGAAGAACTAGGGACCAAATTGCCAACATTCACTGAATTGTAGAAATCAAGGGAGTTCCAGAAAACAAAGAAACAAACAAACAAAAACAGAAACTTCTGCTTTATTGACTACATTAAAGCCTTTGACTGTGTGAATTCCAATAAAACGTGGCAAGTCCTCAAAGATGGGAGTACCAAATCATTTTACTTGCCTTCCAGAGTGAGGCTGACAATTTTGCACAGATCTGCCTTACTTAAATCCAATCCACATGCAAGTCAGGAAATTACTCTTATGATATTGTTCGTCCTCTTCAAGAGTGAAAGAGGAACAACTTGTCTCATGGGAAACATGCATTTGGGTGAAGAAGCAACAGTTAGAACTGAACATGGAATAAGTTATTGGCTTAAGAATGGAAATAGAGCACAACAAGGCTGTATATTGTCACCTTATTTATTTAACTTATATGCAGAGTACATCATGTGAAATGCCAGGCTGGATGAATCAAAAGGCAGAATTAAGGTTGCTGGGAGAAATGTCAATGGTCTCAGATATGCAGGCAATGCCACTCTAATGGCAGAAAGTGAAGAAGAACTAAGAAGCCTCTTGATAAGGGTGAAAGAGAGGAGTATAAAAGCTGGCTTGAAGTTTAACATCAAAAAAACTTAGATCTTAGCAACTGCTCCCATCACTTCCTGGTAAATAGAGGGAGAAGAAATAGAAGCAATGTCAAATTTTATATTCTTGGGCCCAAAGATCACTGCAGAGGGTAACTACAGCCATGAATTAAAAGATGCTGGCTTCTTGGAAGAAAAGCTGTGGCGAATCTGAACAGCATATTAAAAAGCAGAGACATCACTTTGCCAACAAAAATCCATGTAGTCAAAGCTACACTTTTTCCAGTAGCAATGTATTTGGGCTTTAAGAGTTGGGATACAAGGCAAGCTGAGTGCTACAAAATTCATGCTTTTGAATTGTGGTGCTGGAGAAGACTTTTGAGGGTCCCTTGGTCAGCAAGGAGATGAAATCAGTCAATACTTACAGAAATTAATTCACGCTGTTCACTGGAAGGACAAATATTGAAACTTAAGCACTTTGTCCACATAATGAGAAGATGAGACTCATTGGAAAAGACCCTCATGTTGGGAAAGATTGAAGGTGAAAGGAAAAGGGGATGGCAGAGGAAGAGATGGACAGATAGTGTCATGGAACACTGCTCAGACTTCAAAAGATAGTGGAGGATAAAAGGGTCTGGTGTGGTCCATGGGTCATAAGGAATCAGTCAGACATGACTGAACAACTGAACAACAACAAACCTGTGTAACCTATATCAAATTATTTGCCATTTCTGGGAGGGGGAAGGGAGAAAGAAAGAGAATTTTGAACTTAAAATTTTAAAAATGAATGTCAAAAATTGTAGTTGGAAAAATATAATATTAGAAAAGGTATTCAATGGGCTAATAACAAATTAGGTATAGGACAAATACTCAAGAGGCTCAGAGATCTGCCAGTCAAAAAGAAAACATGCTGCAATAATAGATCATAGCCATTACATTCACCCATGATCTGAAGATAGCTTTGTGGGACCATGAAAATAGTTACCAGAACAATTTGGCATTCATGCCTGATCTATGCTAGTTGATCAGCTCACAGGGTCCAGGTCTCCTGGCTGGGCAGGGATGGTGTCCAGACCTCTAGTTTTCAGGGCAATTCTTACTATGTTCAACTTCTCCCTTGAGAATCTTGCTATTTTGGGAATTTCTTCTTGTTGGGCTGTGGTCACTTTGTTCCAAAACTTCCATCCTCTAGACTTCATGAGGTAGCTAGCAAAGCTAGTGTAACTAGTCTAGTGGGACTCTTCCCTCATTGGTGGAGTGCCCTGCCCTGTGTGAAGGATAGTTGAAGTTGGTGAAAGTGAGATGGAGCTTTGCTCTCTTCAGTTCAGTCTTCTTCAAGCTTCTGGTTTCCAGCTTTGACAGGGAAGATGGACGAAGCCAAACTCACTTCAGATTGCTGAAGAAGAGACTATGGGAAGATGTGAGAAAACCTGCAGTCTCCATCATGTCCCTGTATCCAGCTTGCAACACTAGAGACTTCAAGGAACTTCCCTTTGGGTGAGATCTGGGACCCTCTCTCTGGTTGAGCTGAATTACCTCATATTCAGTGGGAAAGTTCATTCACTCTTGTATTATCTGGTATGTATTCTCCTATATACATATACTTTCTCTGATATCTGCTTTGCTATTGAATTGGATAAATGGGTTTCTTCATGATAAGGGTTGTGTGTGTTCATTGTGGAACTGGTATTTGGTTTGAAGAGAGTCAAGCTTTGGGGTCCTGCTTCTGCCCAATAATGAACATCCATTAGAAGTTAGGATTATAAGGGCAGCTAGGTGGTAAAGTGGATAGAGCACCACCCTGGAGTCAGAAGGACCTGAGTTCAAATCTGCCTCAGACACTTGACACTAGCTGTGTGACCCTAGGCAAGTCACTTAACCCCAATTGCCTCACCAAAAAAAAAAGTTAGGATTATATCCTCTAGGCTAATAATATTTAAGAGAGAAGAAAGATATACAGCCCAGTACCCCCTCTTTCTGAGGAGAGCAGAACCTTGGCCCCAACCTCTTGCTTCTCCTCATGGTAGGAATGAAGTCTCTGTTGGAGAAAGGTAGAGATAAAAGAAGCTAGAAATGTCTATCCTGCCCCTTTGAGCCACATAATGACATTCCTATGCTACATGTACATCCCCTTGAAACATATGGGCCTCATTAAATGTGGGAGCCTTGCTAACATTGGAAATCCCAGGATTACTTTTCACTCATCTATTCTCAGGGAAGGAAACAAAGAGGCAGAAGAAGAAAGTTGTTCAGGCCCTAGGCATCACCATCATCATCACCACCACCGTCATCATCATCACTATTACTAATAGCTAGCATTTATATAGAACTTTACATATGTTAACTCATTGATCCACATAACAACCCTGTGAGGGGGATGCTGTTATTATCCCCCATTTTACAGGTGAGGACATCGAGGCTTACAGAGGTTAAGTAACTTGGTCAGGATCACACAGCTAGTAAATGATAGAGATAAGATTTGAACTCAAGTCTCCTTGACTCCAGGCCCAATGCCCCATCCACCACACCACCTATAAGAAGGCTTATGGGAGCTGCTAAGATTCAGTATGTGTTTTAGTGTAGTGGGTAGAGAGCCTAGCTTGTAGTCAGGAACACCTGAGTTCAGATAAGCCTCACACACTTCCTAACTGTGTGACCCTGGGCAAGTCATTTAACTCTGTTTGCCTCAGTTTCCTCATCTGGCAAATGAGCTGGAGAAGGAATGGCAAACCTCTGTACTATCTCTGCCAAGAAGACACCAAATGGGGTCATGAAGAGTCAGACATAGCTAAATAGGAGTAAACAACAACAACAGATAGGAGAAGAGCAAAAGCATTCCTGATGGGAAATATATAAACAATAGCTTAGAGTCAGAAATGGGCATGGCATATGTGGCAGAGGTTGGAAATAAAGTTATTCATCGGCTATTTGTTAAGCATCTACTATATACAATATAGATCACGGCTTTAGGAATGGAAGAGAGCACAGAGATATTAAATGCAACTTCTTAATTTTACAGATGAAGAAACAGTAGCCAAGCGAGATTAAGTGACTTTTCCAAAATCTTACAGGGATTTGAACCCAGATCCTCTCATTTCACATCTAGAGCTCTTTCCATTGCTTCAATACTGTGCTAAGTGATAGAAGCAGATTCTTGAAAGGATCTATAGTCTCATGGATGCAGACATTCACTCAAACAATGTAGTTGGCAGCTAGGGTGTGCAGTGGATGGAGGGCTGGGCCTGGAATCAGGAAGTGCTGAGTGCAAATACTGTTTCAGGCACTTGCTGGCTAATTCACTTAGCCTCAATCTGCCTTAATTTCCTCAAATGTAAAATGGGAATCATAATAGCACTTACCACTAAGAGTTGCTGGGAAGATCTGTAAAGTGCCTAACACAATGTCTGGCACACAGCAAGTGCTTAATAGATGCTCATTTCCTTCCCCCTTTCCTTTACCTGTCACTGCTTTCCTATCCTATGAGTCCCCATAAATCTTCCATGACAGTGCATCCAAAGTTCTGGAGGACTTCCTTTGGGTCTCACCACTGATGAGGGCGTCAGAACGGCATATCCATCTGTTATCTGTTGCTCTCACTATGTGACTCCCTCTTCTTTTCTGGCCCTATATTTCTCTGATAATATGCTTTATGCCATTTATGCAGGATACTTTACTGGTAGTATATAACAGCCTCTTTATCCTTACCATACATCTTCCCATTGCAAGACGTTTAAGACATGGTCCCTGTTCTCAAAAAAGCTTATAGTTGATTAGGAAAGATAGGATACATCCATAGATACATTATATACATTGTATAATAAATATATAATGGCTCTGCAATGATTATAGTGTAGGATGGAATATAAAACCATAAAAGAGATGCAAAAGGACATGTGAGATTGGAGGAAAGGAAGACCATTTCTGACTTGGGGAATCAGAGACGATTTCTTGGAGGAAGCATCATTTCCTAAAAGAGATGGGATATGAAGAAAGGAGCCATAGGCAGGTTGGGGAAGATTGATCTTTATCCTCTCTTCTTACAGAGGATTTCTCTGGAATCTGCTTTGCCAATTAATAGATATGCATTTATTAAGCACTTACTCTGTGCCAGGCACTTCATATCCCCAAGCTAATTGCTGGGAATTCAAAGAAAAGGCAAAAAAAAAAATCATGTTCTCTTTCCCCAGGGAGCATGCATTCTAATGGGGGAGACAACAAGCAAATAAAGAATTCTGAGTGAGATTCAGACAGAGTAATAACCTTAGAGGGGAAGGTTCTGTCCAAGTTTAATGGCTGAGCATTGGTCATTTGTCAAAGATTTATAGCCCACGGCTCTTCCAACCCTTCTCCCTGGTGGTCTTCTTCTAGTTGGGTGACCAAGTGTTCCTTTACACAATTGCTTCTACCACTTTAAGTGGGCTGATTTTGTTAGAGTAGAAAAGAGGGACACCCAGACAGAGGTAGACACCTCAGTGCCAAGTGGGTGTACATGGTGGTGGTGATGCAGATCTATTAGTGGAGAACAAACAGCTGGTAGGAAAAACAAATCCCAGAAATAAAAGTGTCCTTTATTTCATAGTGAGACTTCTCTCTCCCTTTCCAAAGGCCCTTATAAAGTCCTATAAGCTTATTAACTTGGCAGTGTTGCAACAGGTTTAACTCCAGAGTACTGCCACCAGAAAAGGCGTATTCATTGAATATCATGTATTACTTTTTTTCTTCTAGTTTTGCCAACAGTAATAACTGCCTGCCCCCAACCCCTAAATTCCCACATTCTTTACCAATTTCATAGAATGCTAAGTTAAAGTTTCTTTCTGGGAATAAAAAGAAAGTATTAACTGCACTGCTGACCATTCATAGACTTCCGAAGCTGAACAGGAAGAAAGATTACTACAGCCAAATTGCTTTGTGAAAGAATGATAATACCTCTTCTGGGAATTTTAAAAATGTGTTCTTGATATCCTTACTGGGAGGTGAAGTGTTAGTACACCTTCATCCAGATACATATAAAGGACTTATTCAAAATGTATTTCAGAAGTCAGGGTTCAGTGATAACTGCCACCAGCCATGTAGCCAGCATCTTTTTTTTTTCCCTAAAGGATGAGGGGAATGGAAATTGCCTTCTTACTAATCTGTGAATTTGGCAATAGCAATTTGTTTAAAACACATATATACACCACATGCACACAAAGTTCTAGTTAGCCTATTTTAGATCTGTCTATAGTCTCCCTTTCAAAGTTACAAATGAGCAGTTTGCAGCTTCTTCTGTTTTTCTGTCTCATTCTCTGAGAACAGGTGAGTGAACAGCAATCCTGAGAAATTCACATTCACAGTGTAGTGAAGCCCGCCATGTTTAATGAGGCTCATGTGTTGCAAGGGGCTGCTCCTGACATGTAGTAGCAATAGTATGTAATGATGCCCTCCCTCATTCTGCATTAGAGAGAAATTGACATTACTGAAGAAAACCAAACTATTCCCGGACCAGGGAGGTGCCCCCAACATTCTTATCCATAGTGACTTTTGCATTTGGCCAGACAACAGTTAAACTAAGGTTGTCATTTACCTGTGTATTCCCTGGGTGGAGAATGGGCTAGTTTAAAATAAAAATGCAAGGGATTGTTTTAATTGTAAATTTGTTTGCAAGTTTTTATTAAATTTATTTGTCCTATTTAAAACATTTTACCCCTTGCAAAACTGCAGTTAGGCACAAATACAGAGGAAACAGCAAGAGTAATTCAGCTCACTGTTTTGTTTTGTTTTGTTTTAAATAAGCAAATGGTTGTCTTAGTTCTTCTCCATAGGGAGAAGACAAATGAGATTAATTTGTTGTTCAGTTACATCCAACTTGTTGTGACCCCTTTTAGAATTTTCTTGGCAAAAATGCAAGAGTGGTTTGCCATTTCCTTCTCCAGTTCATTTTACAGATAAGGAACTGAGGCAAACAGAATTAAGCTTAGGGTCACAAAGCCAGTAAGTGTTGAAGGCTGGATTTGAACTCGTGAAGATGAGTTTTCCTGATTCCAAGCCCAGTGTTCTATCCATTACACCATGTAGCTCCCTAGAGAGATTAATAGCAAAAGACTATAGTTTATATACTTTGATTCTAAGTTGGATCTGTGACCTAATCCATGTGGGTACCCGCACTCCCCAAGACACCCACACAAAGATGGGGATGACAAACTTTCTACTTCTTATCCAGTGTGATTCTTGACTAAGTCCTACCACAGTTCCTCTATAGGGGTTCCTTCCAACATGTTGGGGCCTCCCATAGGATTGCAACATATATATCCCCACCTTCACCTCAGCAAACACTTATTTGGCCTCTACTAAATGCAAGACTTTGTATGAGACATTGGGAATACAAAGATAAAAGTGAAATCATTCCTGCCTTCAAGGAACTTACCTTCTAATGGATAAGATCTTCAAGGTTATTTAGTTCTGTCCTTGCCTCAGCAGGAATCTACTCTAAAAGTCCCACAAGTGATGTTTCAGCCTCCACTTGAAGACCTCTAGAGATAAAGAGCTCAATATATAATGAGACAGCCCATTCTCCATTGGGACAATCCTTTGCCAGGATCACTCTTCTGTCACCTTTGCCAAGTGCAAGAAATAAACAATCAAAAACCAGAAGAGGCAACTGAGGCCTTGAGGTCCAGTCTCAGCCTGGACATCTAGACAAACATTTGTTCTCCCTACCGTGTGTAATCAGTCACCATATCTTCTTGGGGAGGGAAGGCAATAGAAATCCCCTCACCTCCAAATTTGTTCTGTAAAATTTGGATTCAGTCAAAAAACCACACTTAAGGACTTAGAAGGCCACATGTGGCCTTAAGGCCTCAGGTTCCCCACCGCTACAGCATCCTCCTTGCCAGGATGACTCCTTAGTGCATCAGAATGTGGGCAGGATTTGTAGCTAGAGGACCTGGTTTTAAATCTTGGTTCTGCTATTTTCAATCTATGTGATCTTGGACACTCTAGGTCTTACTTTTTTTCATCTATAAAATGAAGTTACGTGGCCAATAAGGTCCCTTCCAGCTATGAATCTAAATATTTTTTACATATTAGAGAATGATAATGATGATGTGTGTATGGAGGATGATATATATATATATATATATATGTATATGTGTATATATATATATATTGATACTTCAAGGATCTATAATTTCATCATTACTTCCGTCAACACAAGACATGCCCCCTCTATAACTTGATAGACAATCTAGAAGTTACTGTAGCTAAAAATTTCCTCACTGTACAGTCAGTCTGGCCCATGAGCCTCTCTAGAAACATGTACTTCACTTCTGGTTCTCCCCAGATCTGAGAGATGAGGCTTTTTCCTTATCTGTTGGGAACCAGGCCTCTATGCCCCTACCATTGCAGGGGGCAATCTCCTCAACATTCAGCTTTGTGGTGCTCTTCCTGCCTGCACCCCCCCCCCTTTCTAGTACCCATTCACATATTGCATTCTCCATTTAGAATGTAAATTACTTGAAGGCAGAGAATTTCTTGCCTACTTGTGTTTGTATACCAGTATTTAGAACAGTGCCTATGACATAATAAGTACTTAATGACTGTGCTATTACCTATCTATCTAAAAAAAGATCTATTTATCTGTCTATCTGTCTATCTGTCCGAGTATTCTATCTCCTTCTCTATCATCTATCTATCTAACCATAGCTAGAGTAGGTCTTAGAGAAGAGGCATATACTCAGTCCACACTAGGCTCGTAATTAGAGTCTTGCCAACATTTTCAGCTTGGTACAACCTGCCCAAGCTTGAATTCTGCTGCCATAGCCTTTGGGTATAATATAGTGAAGTATTTACATAGAATCCCCTACACCCATTTGTATCTTATGGAACTAAACTCAACTAAAATCAAATCCAGTTCAAGTCAAACCGACAGATTTCTTGCCCTTGACCAGGAAAGAAGGAAATCTATTCATCTTTCAGCAGACATTAATAGGCAAGATCATATAATGAAAAATGTATTTGGCTTAGATTCAGAAGACCTCTGAGTCCTAGCTTCGTAATTCATTAGCTAGCCTCCATTTCCTCGTTTGCAAAATGAAGGCTAACAATCAGGGCAGTGCTGGCAAATTTTTAATAACCCCATCTCAAAAAAACAAAAGGTACCCACGATACATTTTTAAATTTAATCTAATTTTCTCCATAATTTTCTTAAGTCTAGAAACAATCAACAAAACAATTCAAATCTTGATTTGTAGCATTTGCCAATTTCTGAGGAGTAAACGTTCACAGTGAAAATTTAACAATTGACTCTTGTGAACTGATTCAAGCTGGCTCCAGCACACCCTGCTAATAATAATATTGGTACAACTTACCCAATAGGCTTGTTGTAAGGATCAAACGATACAGTGGTTGTCAAAGTACTTCACCAATAAACAATAAACAATAACATCATAAGCTGTTAATAATACATGTTGAGATGTGAATGGAGAATTGCTATTCGTGGCAAAAATAAAATAAAATAAAAATTAGTGGAAGAGCTAGTCTTCAAAAGAGCCTTTTCCTAGTTTACTTTAAAAGGAATCCAAAAGGTTCTTCTTATATTGTGGTTTAGGTGCCATGACTTTGCTCCTTGCTCCAGGTTGGTACCCTCTTCCAATAACCCAAACCATTACACATTTATTGAAAAATTTAAAGGGCAAACCCTACTTTGTTTTTTGGGTTTTTTTTTAGCTCTTTGAAAAAAACCCCCAACTTTTTTTCATTTTTGTTACAATTCCATCTTCCCCTCTTCCCCCAATTCTCCCTTGTAACAAAGAAACAGTAAAACAAAAGCAAACCAACGTATTTGCCATGTGGTCTTCTGCATCTGTACTGGGGGGAGAAAGATATGCTTCGTCATCAGTTCTCTGGAGTTAAGATTGATGATTGCAATGATCTGGTTTCTGATATCTTAGAGTGGTATTTTCTTTTGCCATTCTTATGATTGTCTATGTTTGCATCTTGCTTTTCTCACTTCACTTTGCATTAATGCACATGTTTTCACATTTCTCTGAATTCTTCATATTTGTCCTTTGTAATGGCATGATAATATTGTGCCATGCATATATCATAGTTTCTTGAATCATTCTGCTGTCAATGGGTATCCACTTTATTTTCAGGTTCTTGATACCACAAAAGCACTATTATAAAAATTATGAAATGTGCATGTCCAATGTAAGGTTTCTTTTTGTCATTGTACTCTTTACAGCGTATGTTAAGTATCAGGATTTTGGGGTCAAATGATATGAAGAGTTTGATGACTTTTCTCACATAATTCCAAACTGTTATCTAGAATGATTAAACCAACTGATGGCTCCACCAGTATGTATTAATGTGCTAGTTTTCCCACACCCCTTCAACACTATTAATGTTGATTAAAAAAACATTCATCACTTTGAAGGGTTTGAGGTCAAACCTCAGAGTTTTTTTTTTTTATTTTCATTTGCCGTGGATTTTAGGAAATAACTTCAGAGACTGGAGAGATGGTCACTATTTTCTGATCTCCCTTAATTCTAGTGCCTTCCCTTTATTGATTATTTCTAACCTATCCTTTATGTACAGTGTTTGTACACAGTTGTTTAAAATTCATTAGACTGTGAGCCCCTTGACAACCAGGTGGCCTTTCTTTTTATTCCCAGGAACTTAGCACAGTGCCTGGCACATAGTAGGTACTTAGTAATTGTTTATAGACTGACAGAAATGTTCCTTGAACACAACACTCTAGCTCTTTTCTCTCTGAAGAACTTTGGAACTAATTGTGAGACATGGGAGACACTGGCATAGGATCACCTGGCATGGTGTGTCTGCATCAAAGAACATGTTATACTCCATAAGTAAAATAGAATTGTGGTGGCTCAAAAGAAATGTGAGATGTGCAAATTTAGAGAGATCTCCACTCCAATGTTCATATGGACTATTTGTGCCCGACCTGTGATAGAGACTTCTGAGTTCAATTTGTTCTGATTAGTCACAGTTGGACACATTGTACCTTGAACCCAACATAGTGATGTCATTTTGGGCCTCTTTGAGAATGAAGGATAGCAACTATGTCAACGACCACACTAGCTCTTTTCACTGTCTATCTACGATACCTGGAATGCCTTGCCCTTCCTATTATCTCCTCCTCATAGCTTCTTGGGCTTCCTTCAAGACTCAGCTCCAGTCTCACCTTCTGCAGAAAGCCTTTCCTGGTACTATATTTCTTCCCTCTTCCTCCTTGATCCTCCAATATTTAAAGAGGGCACCAAGGGAATTTACCTTATCATTTCCCACCTGGCTAATTTCTTGGATTTTATGATCTCCAGAAACTCA
The DNA here is from genome assembly GCF_003287225.1 of Phascolarctos cinereus. Lineage (NCBI taxonomy): Eukaryota > Metazoa > Chordata > Mammalia > Diprotodontia > Phascolarctidae > Phascolarctos > Phascolarctos cinereus. Next base: position 323,346,914 of record NW_027555847.1, read on the forward strand.
TCATTTTGCAAGATGAGTTCAACTTAATAACTCAAACCTCCTTGAATCATCTTCCACTGCAGCAGCAGTACCTTATCACACCCTTGTGTTAAGTATCCCCTCCCCATTTTCAGTGTCTTCCCCCATTAGATTGTGAGCTCCTTCTGAGGGCAGGAATTGTCTTATGCCTCTCTTTGTATCCCCAGTGCTTAGCATGGTTCCTAGCGCATAGGAGGCACTTAAATGTTTATTGACTGACATTCTCCCCCCCTGATTTTCCAGGATAGATATGATTGGGCTCAAGAGCAGCTTTTCGGAACTCACAATTGGTATTTTAGGCTGTTTGGCCCTAGCACAATTTCAATACTTTCAGCAAACTTTGACAAAGATGACTGCTATCTCAGGGTGGTTGGCATACTTTGGGTAGTTGCTAATGATTGCCATGGAAATGGCCTCAGAAGAAGTACGTAAAGTTGGGAAAGGACTTAGGGGTAGGGTGGAGAAAGCCTTCTAAGAAGGCTTCTTGCAGAAGTTACAAAGGAAATGATGTATTTGAAAGAAAATGATTGAACAAACATGTAAACAGAGTTGAAACATGCTACACTTAGTACGAACATTCTACTTAGGAAATGATACTCCTCAAATAGGATCCAATCTCACACAGGGGCTAGGTCCATCACTTAGCCTTACTTCAAAAGGCAAAAATTCATATGGCAATGGCACTCCAAATTGTAAAGTGCGTCAGAACGGCCATGTAAGGCACTAGCTAATAAAGAGGCCTCTCAGAATAACGTTACTCTTCTTATTAGAGATGTAGAAAGGTCTTCTTTTGGTATGGCTGTTGACCACTTGCATTTTTCTTCTGTTAATTATTCATATCTTTTGGCCATTTATCTATTAGGGAAATGACTGAAAAACTCATTGCAATGCAGCTTGAGGAATAGATGGGGAGACTGATTACCTACACAGCAGTTACTGGGTCTAGCTTTGTCCAGTTTAGCACATAGCTGGTTTTTAATTTAAGTTCCACCTTCTTTTCATTTCTGATCCAACAAGATCTCTCTCTTTTAGCCTTTTGTCCTGGGGAAAATATGCATTTCTGACAGACAGCAGGTATAATGTGCTCTAGCTCTGAAGGTCTGGGAGAAATAATAATGATAATAGTAATAACTAGCATTTATATAGCACTTTAAGGTTTTCAAAGGGTTTTTTGAAGTAGTGAGATGGCACAGTGGATAGAGACACTGGGAGAAATTCTGGTAATATAAAAACCAAAAGATATAAATAATTTAATAAAAGTAACAAAAAATAATGAGGCCAGTGTTACTGGGCCACAGAGTATACAGAGGGGAGTAAGTAAAAATAATAATAGCTAACATTTATATAATGTTTACTATGTGTCAGGCACTGTGCTAAGCACTTTAAAATCATTATTTCATCTGATCTTTACAGCAACCCTGGGAGGAAATGCTATTATTATCTCCATTTTACAGATAAGGAAACTGAGATAAACAAAGGTTAAGTGACTTGCCCAGGATCACACAGCAGGTAACTGTCTAAGACCAAATTTGAACTCAGTTCTTCCTAACTCCAGGCCTGCCACTGCACCACCTAACTGAGCCTAAGGTATAAGAAAACTGGAAAGGTGATAGGGGGCTAGGTTATTAAGGATTTTATAAGCCAAATAGAGGCCTTCATATTTGATCCTGGAAGTAATAGAGAGCCACTGGAGTTTATAGAGTAGGGGATGACGTGCTTAGACTTTCATTTTAGGAGGATCACCCTGATGGCTGAGTGGAGGACAGATAGTAGTGGGGAATAACTTGAGGCAGGGAGACCATTCAGAATTCTATTGCAATAATAGAGACATGGCATGATGAGGTCCCACACTAGGGTGACAGTGTCAGAAGATATAAAGAGGTTTGTACCAGACATGTGACAAAGGTAGAATTGACAAAATTTGGCCACAAATTAGATATGGGGGGAGGGGTGAGAGTGAGGAGTGAGGGATAATAATATAATAATATAATAATACCTAGTTCATGAGCCTGGGTAACTAGGAGGATGGTGGTGACCTCAACAGTAATAAGAAAATTAAAAAGGAGAAGAGGAGATTATGAAAGGAAAGACATGTTGAATTTAAGATATTTACAGAACATCCAGTTCTACATGTCCAATAGGCTTTTGGCAATGCAAGGCTGGAAGGTCAGGAGAAAAATTAGGTTGGGAAAGCTAGATCTGAGAATCATTTGCATAGAAGTGATAATTGAATCCATGAGAACTGATAAGATCATCAAGTCAAATGTTATAGAGGAGAAAGAGAAGAGGGCCAGCAGAGAGCCCTGAGGGACACTCACAATTACAGTTCTGACCTAGATGAACATCCAGTAAAGAAGACTCAGAAGGAGGGGTCAGATAGGTAAGAAGAGAAACAGGAAAGTCCTCTGGCATAGAAACCTAGAGACAAGATAATATCAAGGACAAAAGGTCAATTAATGTCAAGGGCTTCAGAGAGGTCAAGAAGGATAGAGACAGAGAAAAAGCCACTAGAGTTGGCCACACTGCATGATCATTGGTAACATTGGAGAAAATGGTTTCAGTTGAATGATGAGGTTGGAAGCCAGACTGCAGAGTTAAGGAGAACAGGAAATAAGAACACTGATTACAAGGTGACCAAGGAGGTTAGCCATGAGAGAGATAATGTAAGGTGATAATTAATTGAAATAGAAGGATCAGATGAGGGCTTTTTAAGAATGTCAGAAATATGGTCCTATTTGCAGACAGTAGGGAAGCAGCCAGTAGACAAGGAAACGTTGAAGAATAGTGAGAGAGTAGAGATGTTAGAGCTGTAAACTGCTGGAGAAGACAAAATGGAGTGGGATCAGCTGTGCATGGACAGGGATTTTCCTGGCAAGGAGAAGAGAGGTGGGAAAGAGAAGATAATCCCCACCAACTTTTAAAAACACCACCACCACAAAAAACAAAGAGTAATTAGGTACCAAAGGTAGAGCAACTATAGGTGAATTCATAGGAAAAGAAATGAGAAATACAAGAAGACAGAAAGGAATGGAATATTTCAAAAGGAGCTCAAGATGCCACCCAACACACTTAGAAGTTGACAGTAAGAACTTTTTACCAGCTTTCACAATCTGACAAACCCTGTTGTAACAAGCATTAGATTCTGCCTAGTCAAATGGAGGAATTAGAGGGGTGACCCATAGGTTAAAGAACTCCCAAATTCCAGAGACTCTGTTTAAAACACCTATCTTCATATAAACAAGGAAGTAACTACAGAGGCCATTTAACCCAACTCCTTCATTTTCCAGATGAGGCCCAAGGAAGCTAAGTGATTTGCCCAGGGTCACACGGTTAGTGGATATTAGAGGTGAGATTTGAACCCAGATCTCATTACTCCAAATCCAGCGTTCTTTCTTATCCTCTTAGAAACTAGAGCAGGACCAACGCTGGTTAAAAGTAAATTCTTCAATGTGGGAGGAGGCTGAAGAAGGTCTGTAGTTCTGCCCCAGTAACATTTGTGAGTGGTAGGAGAACATAAGGAATAAAAAAGAAATGACACCACTAAAGATTTCGAGAGGAAGAAAATTCAATTAAAAGCCTAGAGCACAAGGAGATAAATCAACATTGAGGATACTAAAATTAGAAAGAAAAATGAGTATAAAAACCTCAAAAAGAATATAAAATTCTCTCAATAAATATTACAGACAAAGGAAATTGAACCAACGCCTGATGATTTACTGAGCCCTGTGGAATCCCAATGGAGCGCTCAATAGTAACAAAATGTTGCAGAATGGTTCCTGAGAAATGAAAATAAAAGAACAAAATTAGGAGCCTGAGCAGCAGAAATAATGAACAGACTAGAAAAACTTGAATTTTTAGTGACAAATCTCTCCAAAGAAGCTAAATTGAGAACAAATTTGCAATGCAAATATGTATTGAGGTGAAGAACATTATGGAAGGAGAGAAGAAAAGGAAATGCCACTAAAAATATACATAATCTCCATTCTAGCAAAAGCCATTAATTTCAAAAACAGGATGTGCAAAGAAAACCTAAAGATGATTGGTTTCCCAAAGAACATGACAATTTAAAAAGCCTAAACACCATAATGCAGGAAACAACACAAATGCCCAGAACTTCAGAATACAGAAAACATACAACTGAAAAAAAAAAATCTAAAATTTGTCTCCAGAAAAGCAGTAATAACAAATCTATTCTTCAAGCTCTAAGACACATAGTGGTTAAATTGAACAATTCCGATGATAAGTAATGAATTCTGCAAGTGCCCAAGAGAAGAAATTTCACATGAGAAAGTAAGGAAATTTGAATAACCACAAGAATATTCCATATCCACTAGAAAGCACCGAAGATAATTGAATGATATATTTCAAAAAGAGTTTAAGATACAACCAAAAATGTTATACCTGGCAAATCTAATTTAATAATCAACAAAAAAATAAAAGAGAGCCACTTGAGATACTCCTACAAAACAAATACTCCTTCTCCCCTAGCAAACTGGCTGCCTATTAATTATGGAATGACCTAGTAAATTGTGGTAAATGAATATGGTGGAATATCATTGCCCCATAATAAATAACAAATGTGATGAAGTTGGAGAAATGTTGGAAGATTTGCATGAATAGATGCAAAGGTAAGGCTAAGCAAGCAGAACCAAGAGAACAACATAAACAATAATTGCAATAAAGTGACTGAAAATAACATTAAAAGACAGTTGATCTCAGATTAAATACAATGACTAACCTATGCCCTGGAGTACTGAAACAAAGCACATCTTTATTTTCAGTGGGGGGTATAGGTATAGAATATTGTCTATGCTGCCAAATGAAGTTGCCAACCTAGTTGGTTTTGTTGTGGTTTGGGGTGCTGGGAACCCCAAAATGTAAGGGTACAGGGTGAGTCTGCCTGGAAAGTATGCAGGCACTCAAGCCTTCTTCCAGTCAAAGTAGGGAGGGTCTATTGTAAGGCCAATAGAGCTGAATAGATTCTGAGTAAATCTGCCACTTAATGGGGGTGAGGCTGATACTTACATACAAAAAAGGACTGTGAAAAGATCTGGATGGGATTAAGTAGTAGTAAGTAGCCTGGGGTGGTCCAGGTGCAACAGTGAAAAGACTATTAAGTGGACTAATTAGGTGATCTAAATGGGATTAAGGAGTGGTCTGGCATATGCAAGTAGTCTAGGGTGGGCCAAGAGGACAGTGAAAGGACTGTCAAGTCAGCTCATTAAATGATCTAGGTGGACTGGGGAGGGCCACTTGCTTGGGCAGAGGCGCCAGTGTTCTAGGCTGCTAAAATGTATGGGAAAATTCAGGGACTGGGTTGCTTTCAAAGACATGATCTTTTCCTTTTAGTGATTCGGGTCCCATCACCCCATCATTTTCACTTATTTTCTGTTATTAGAAGAGCTAGTTCTCTAGGAAGGAAGGGTATATTAGGAAATGACAATGATATAATAAAAAAATCAGTATGATGTAGTGAATAGAGAGCTTGCCTTGGAGTCAGGAAAACCTGAGTCCAGATCCTAACTCTGACTCATACAGGCTATGTGAAGCTGAGCAAGTGTCTTACCCTCTCGATGCCTCCAAATAGCTCTCTAAGACTGTCACTTGTGAAGCAGTTTTCTATCTACATTGGTAGAGGGAGTTTCTTCTCCACAAATTCCCTACATCAATGGAATCGTAGGTCAGGTCCAAAAATAATCTTTTAAAAGGCACTAACAAAACTTCAAAACAAAAATGCAACCAGACAGGCAAACAAAAATTCAGATGTAAGCCTATTTCCAATGATTGGTAATCAAACTTAACTAAGAATCTGATACAAATTCGAAGATGAATTCAAAACTTTAAGGGGTGCAAGAAAAATGCCTTTCTAGGACGATGTTTCTGAAAGCAAATCATAGCTCTCAGCCATGTACTCATTCTGCACCTCTTAGTACATCTCCAAGAATTCCCAAGAATCCAAAGTTCATTTAATTGAAAGTCTTTAGAATTGACACCGGTTGTGGGGTGTGAAGTGAGAAAGAACTAGAAAAATTAAAAACTAATAATTGATGGTGGTGGAGAAGGGGTTGTCTGTGGGCCAGATATCACCACTCTCCCCACACCCAAGTCATTGTGGAATGAATTTGGGAACCACTGATCTAAACTTTCATATTAGGGTCCTGTGTATGAAGAAAGATCTATATACTTAAATGTTTCTCCCTGTGGATAACAATTGAGAGTGGATTTATTTAATCTAAATACTGTAGAAAGGGAAAATTTTAGAAGAGGAACATAAACCAATTTTCTTGGTCTATTGCTAGATGTAAGCATTAGGAGCCCATTATATATCATCCTATTTGTTTTATTTTTCTTCTTCTTGGCTGCCACATGGAAATGTGGGGAATTATGGGGCAGAAGGAGAGGGTGGAGAGAAGCAACCCTCCCATGGAGGATACGGTCAATGCAAAAACCTGGCCTGTGGCTAAAAAAGAGCCTTTCACGTTAGCAATTCATTAACCTTTGACAAGCATGAAAGTTAGAAGTGCTGGTGATGTGTGAAACCAAATTATTGCTGCTTGAATTTCCTCACCCAGGGAGCCAGGAGAAGGGGGAAAATATATCAGGGTATGTTTAAAAACTGGTCCAAACTGGTTCGTTGATTTAGACACCTTTGAAAATGGGGTCCTTGCTGTCAGAGAAGCCAAGTAAGTTGAGTGAGGAGCTTTGGATGGCTCTTAGAGAACCCAGAGCTTGGCTTCAGAGACAAATCTTAAGACTAGGCAAACTCACAGGGTCTGAAGTTTTATTGGGAGCCAGGGACTTACCAGGGTTCAAAAGAGCTTTTGAGAAGGTTTGAGAACTATTCATGCCAGGACCTCTTTTTGAAAGCCACCTGTGTTTGGATTTGACTGAGTGTTTAGACTGGCCCAGGGTTTCTCTTCCGGAATTGCTTGCTCCTTCACTTTGAGTTGTTAATTGGATGGGGATCCCAGTGACACCCTCCATTCCTCAACCCTCCCATCCCCTAGACGTCTGGGACAATCCATTGATCCTCTTACTTTCCACTCCTTTCAGGACCTCTCCCATTTATGGGTCAGGGCTAATTTTTTGGACCTAATGACCAACACCTGCCTAGAAGACACTGGTATATTAATGGCCTTCTATACACAAGATGATAAACTACTAGAAGGTTCTAATGTATAGATTCTTAATTTGGGGTCTGTAAACTTCTAACTATATTTCAACATATTTGGTTTCCTTATTTTATGCATTTAAAATGCTATCTTGAGAAGTGGTCTTTAGGTTTTAGCAAATTGCTAAAGGGGCTCGCACATTCCACAAAAAAGGCGAAGAGTCCCTGCTCTAAGGGTCACTCTGCCTAATTCACTGGCCATCAACCTAATTATGATATATTATCCTCTGATTCCAGCTACCATTCTTCCTTAACAGACTAGGATGGCTGTTGGGAACGTGGCAGGAGGTAGATGAGCTAGGTACATGAGGGTTAGTTAACCTATAATCCAGGGTTAGGTGGAAAGAGAAAATGTTAGTAGTTATAGCCAGACGCTTAAGTATGCTGACTCCCATGACACTCACCCGTCTGCTGCTGCTTAGGCTCTCTGACCTTCTCCTGTTCTAGCCTCAACTGTGCTACTTACTCCCTGTCCTGATTCTGACCTTGGCTTTAGCAACGTAACTCAGGCCTTCTGTGTTTCTGCTCTTTCTTCCTATTGGATGGGTCTTTCTGCTCTAAATCCTGATCTCTGTGTTCTCGGTTCCACCCTGATGATCTGACCCTGATACTTCATTGTTCCCACTGCTTAATAATTTTGTTCTGTTGTCTTTGACCCAGGACCATACCCCAACTCTGATGAACCCAAATATAGCAACTTGGTAGGAGGCTATCCTTAATACCAGCAAATCTGAGTGGGGAGACAACAAGCCCTGTGCTGGAGACACAACTGACTGGTGAGACCAACCACTGAAGAAATTTTTTCTACAGCATTTTGAACTTAAGAAGGAAACATGGCATCTACCCTAGAGACAGAAATGGAATCAAAGTGGTCTTTTCAGAAATTTGTCATCTCTTTACCTCCTGCACTATTTAAAAGCCAATTCCCCAAAGTTTGCCCCAAGACTCTAAGAATTTTTATTAACTGGAGGCTTATGGTTCCATGGGAGTTCATAGATGGCCTCAATCTTTAGATAGAATCACCTTGCAAATCATTCTATACCTGACTCTGGGGGTTGTAGAACAATGTGAGGGATTTGAAAGAAATCTGGAGAGCAGGCTGCAATAATTATTAGAGAGCAATTTATACAGTAACAATATTTGAAAGAAAAAACAACTTTGAAATACTTGAGAACTTTGGTCAATGCAATTCAACTATGGTTCCAGTGTACTAAAGATGGAGCCTGCTATCCACGTCTTAATAAAGAAGTGATGAGTCAAGATACAGAATAAAAAATACATTTTCAGTCATGGCTAATATGGGAATTTGTTTGCATGTTTTTCACAAGGACATTGATCTTCTTTTTCCAGTGGCGGTAGGGAGTGATGGAATGGCAAAGGAGTAGGTAGGGGGAAAAAAAAGGTCATTGAGGTATCTCTTTTAAAAAATGCAAGAAGAGTACAGAAGGAAGGCCAAAAATAAGCACAGATGAGCAGGACAGCATTGAAAAGTACTGGTTGAATTTATTACATATTTAAAAAGAAAAACAAGCTAAATAAATCTGCAGTTTCATGTACAATCCTCTTTTTCTGTTCTATAACATGTACAGAAATACCTATTTTTATTTGGTATTTAGCACATGCTAAATAAAACTAAATAAAAGTTTTAAAATAATGTGATCATCTCACCCTCTTGATTTTCTTTTAGATCAGCTTTCAAGGAACTCTGTGTTTGGCAGAAATTTTTGTTCCTTTAGTTTTATGGTGCTAGGAATTGATGATGAGCAAGGGATTGGTTAGGAGGAAAGATACTATCATTGGTAAAGATGAGTGGAGTGAAAGAGAAAGGAAACAATCCACCTACTTATAAGTCTGTTTTCTGGACAATCCTTTTTGGCATTTTACTTCATCTTATCTCGGGTCCCATCCCAGTGATGCTACCACAAAGCAATAAAGAAGGCTAGAGAGAGATTGAAGGCTGTGACAGCAGAGGGAGCACTGTGGGGGGGATATGGGCCACAGGCTTCTTAGAAAGTAAGGAAAGCCTTCTAGAAAGTGGTCTGGGGTTCATTTGGGAGAGCTATTTCTTTTCCTGCCTGAGGTGATTTTTTTTTCTACAGCTGGTTAAGAGTTAGTTATTCTCATATGTTTGGATCTAGCTCCTGAGGTCAGAACAGTCGCACACCTGAAGCTGAGCGTTAGGCTTCTGACCTCATGGTACCTCTTTTACCAGCTGGCCCATGGGAGTCTTCAAAATAAATTCAATGAGATGTAGGTTATTGTTCTGAATCAGCTTGATGAGAGAAGCTTCCAGAAAATTCAACTTATCGGCGCACTTTTCAAGATTTAACTAGGCAGGGACAACGAAGAACTTTTCTATACATCTGAGGAGAAAGGTTGGACAGTGATAGATTTTTTTTCAGCCAAAAACAAGGTTTATTAAAGTGCGCCATATTGGCCAGACTCTTAAGGAATCTGAGCACCTGTGAGCTATTGGCTAGATTGTAAAAATCTGAACACTGGCTAGATTATAAGAATCTGAGCCTACAGTGATAGATGTTGAGAAAGACAGATAGGTCAACTCTTTTATATCATTCAAGTTGATGCACCTAGATAGCACAGTGGATAGATTGCTGGGCCTCTCAAATTAGTTCAAATTTGGTCTCAGCAATTTACTAGCTATGCGGCCCTAGGCAAATCATTTAACCTTTGTCTGCTTCATTTTCCTCAACTATAAAATGGGCACACCAATAACACTCATCCACTAGAGTTGTTGTGAGGTTCAAGTGAGATAAGATTTTCAAAGCATTCAGAATAGTGCCTAACACATCATATGTGTTTAAGAAATGCTTATTTCCTTCCTGGGTGCTTAATAAATGCTTCTTTCTTTTTTTTTCCCTTTCTTCCTTTTTTCCTTCCTTACTTCTCATTCAGACCCTTCAGACCGAAAGAAACCTCAGAGGTCATCTGGTCCAATCTTCTCATCTTACAGATGAGGAAATGTAAGCTGAGAGAGATTAAGCAAGTTGTCCAACATCCAGCAACTACTTAGTGGTAGAAAAAGGATTCTTACCCAGATTTCCAGACTGTAATTCAGAGTCCTTCCCACTAGGTCATATAGCTGTGATAGGGGGAAAAGATTGGTTAGAAACTATGTATTTCCTGAAGTCCTCATCTTGTATGACTTCAGCCCTTCGACCTCACTGGCCCTAAGTTTTTCCATCTGTAAAATGAGAAGATTGGATCAGATGACTTCTGAAGTCAGCATTTTGAGGTGCTGGTGTGACATGATCCAAAGTTCTTGATGGAAATGTTACCATTCCTCATGGCCCTGATTGTTAAATCTATAAATGCTAAATGTTCAGCTCAGGTGGAACAGCTGAATGTTTGCATTCATGCTCAACAAATGTAAAAAGCTAAAACTCTCATTGGGTATGATGGTGCATATATGTGATATCAACTCCTAGGGAGGCTAAAGCTGGAGGATCTCTTGGGCTACCTAAGAAGAGGTGAATGGGCCCAAGGTTTTAATCAGGGTAGCCTGCATTTTCAAGCCTGGGCGAGGTTAGGAGACCCCGTCTTAAACAACAAAAAAACCCCCAAACCCAAAACAATGGCAACTAAAAAAGCCCCAACCTCTGAGATACACAATTAGATAAAAGTTTTGGCCACCGTAATCTCTGGGTGGTATTCACACACTTGGAGTAGCCTAAGTTCATGCCAAGTAAATATGTCTTTGGCTGGGGCAAATTTTACTGGGGCTATTGATAGGGATAGGACAACAAAATCTTGACTGTGTAATTGCTAGGAGTCCCAGAGCTCCTTGTATGTGTGTTAAAGTCCCAAATGGATGGCAGCCAGGTAGCAGAGAAACCCAAGTGATTCGTTTGTTCTTAAAAATGTTTCCTAACTTTTTGATAAAGATCCCTGTAAGGTTACTCTCCCCTCTGCATGGAGGAAGAGGAAGGACTGAGCATAGTGGATTTATACAGTGTTGATCTGGCTTGGACCTCTACCTCCCTACCTCATATATATGCTAGCTCTGTGGCTCAGTTTCCTCATCTATAATCTATAATAATGGCACTTGACAGTGTTGCTGTGAAGATCAAGTGAGATGATATAAAGCGCTTTACAAACCTTAAAGCACGAAATAAACATTTGCTGCAATCTTTTTGTTGTGACAGTAACCTTGTGCCTAGTTTTCTCTCAGCCTTCTACCTTGTCAGTCATATGCCTTCTTATTTACGTTGATGTGAATAAGGGTGTCACAGGAGACAGAAGAACATTTAGTTCACACATAGTGGTTTGCCTGTCTGCCCCATTAGACTGTGAGCTCCTTAAGGGCAGAGGCTATTTTTGCTTCTTTGCATCCCTAGTGCTTAGCATAGTGGCTGGCACATAGTGGGTTCTTAATAAATGCTAATTGACTGACTGTGGCATCCCCTCAACTCCCTAAGGGTAGGCAGGAAGAGAAAATTTAAAAAATATATGTCAAGTCAGATGCCCATACTACCCGTGTCCACCATCTGCCTCACCCGAGCAGTAATTGAGCAACAGAGAGGATCTAGCTGCAGAACTGAGACGGTGGTTGGCAGAGGGTGGTGGGTGGAGGAGGGGATGGGGCAGACTTGTTTCTGTTCCAGGGAATGTATTACCTAGGAATTGCTGATGGTTGCTTCCAATCTCATCTTTTGCTATTGCTCTTCACATATTTAATACTCCAGCCAAGTTGGACGGTGCCCTGTTTCCTAAATAATCTCAGCCTTTCCTGCTCCCGTGTCTTTGCTCAAGCTGTTGCCTCTGCCTGGAATGCCCTTTGTCCTGATTTCTGTTTATTGCAAGGTTACTGACTTTTAAGGTTCGGCTCCAATGGCACCTCCTCCATGAAGCTTTCCTCCCCCACCGCTGCCAGAAGTAATCGTTGCTTCTTCCAGACTCTCAGAATCCCTTGCCCATACCTTGCACCTATGTTTTTTTTTATGTTATGTTAATTTGTGCACACTTCTTCTCCCCTTTTGGAAGAAGGAAAAGCTCCAGGAGAGAGGCACCACACCTAATTTATCTTTACATCCCTGCTTAGTGCCTGACACATAATAGGTACCCAGTTAAAGTTTGTTAAATGAGTGAATGAATGAATGAATTTTATTCTTTCTTTGATCAGGAAGAGCAGAAATTGCATTATTGCTGAAATGGATGATCTTTGAGTGATGGGAATGAGTGAAAAAACAATTTTGATGATAGTGGGAGAACAATCAATCAATAAGCATTTATTAAATGCTTTTTACTGTGTGCCATGCTGGAAATACAAATACAAATAATGAAACAATTGCTACTCTCCAGGATTTGCCAAAAGCCTGTGAAACCACTGACCTTGAGGTGTCACTAGCTCAAGAAGCTCAATGACAATCTTTTTTGAGTGTAGACAGCTGGACACCTGACATGGTTCCCTGTCCCCCACACCTGCCCCAGCCTGGACACCACCATGAGCAATGGTTGCATATCTGATCTAGGGTTCCAGGGCAATATACCCCACTGCCTATACCCCATTCTGACAACTTCACTGACTTTTTCTTTCTCCAAATTATGTGATGTCAATGACTTTCCAATATTGTTTCTCTTAAAAGTTTCACTTAAAAGTTATTCCCAATCTCAGTTTGTGTTCAGCTATGGGAATTAATAAATAGGGACTGTATTTATGGTTTCATTGGCAAGCAAACCACCAGGTGAGGAAGCTCCCTCCACCAATGCATATCAACAATATACATATATACCTATTTAAATTAACAATACACTCACATGTATATACACATATGATATACACACATACATAAGCCATACCTGTATTTGTATCATGTGTGTATTGCACATGTGTGTATATGATGGAAGCAGCTAGGTGGCTCAGTGGATAGAGCACGTGGCTTGAAGTCAGGAAGACCTAAATTCAAATGTGACCTAAGGCTCACTAACTTTGTGACCCCAGGCAAGTCACTTAATCTCTGTTTGCTTTAATTCACTGGAGAAGGAAATGACAAATCACCCAGTACCTTTGCCAAGAAAACCCCACAGACGGCATTAGCTATGTTCCACAGGGTCACAAAGAGTCAGTTATAACTGAACGACAACAAAATATGCATGTGATATAGGTGCACACACACAAATGCATGTGTTCATATGTGTGAGTCTGTGTGTTATATATATAGGTGTCATAAACATACTCATGCAGGTTATATATTTATATGATATACACACAAACATGTGTTCATATGTGTGTTATTATATATGCATATTGTATAACACAGACAACCACACACATATATGTATTTGTGTATATTAGATATGTGCATATATGTATATCTCAATACACTATATATCTATAGATCCATATTAAGATCTCTATTGCTATGGATGTAGTTTTAATGAGCTGCTTGGGGCGCTGTAGAGTTAAATGACTTGCTCAGGGTCATGTAGCTAGGTATTCCCGATTTTGAGGCTCTCTCTACCCATTAGGCTATATCGCCTCTCATGAAATTCAAGGTAGTTTAAAATTATAGGGACAGTGATATTATGTCACCATACAAGGACTGTAGCTTGCATGCTATAGCAAAGCCAAGTCTTATAAAACAGCCTTGTGGACAGCAGCTGCCTTTGATAAGATGTAAGCTCTTTGAGGATGTAAACTGTATCATTTTTACTTTTATATCCCTTATGTCTCACATATTGCCTGACATATAGTAGGCATTTAATAAATGCTTAATGATGGATCGATTGTTGGATTCTGCCCAGCTTAGTTAAGGCTGCAGATGAGAAAGCTAGTTGTCTGGGAACTGATTCCAATACGATAGAGATCATGCCAGTGGGATGTGGGCAAGCATTTGGAATTTCTGCCCTCTCACTTAAGGGAAGATGCTTGGTCTTTGTCACTATGGTTTATGGTTGCGGGTCCTCTTCTTCCCTGGTGGCTCGAGGTCCATCCAGTAGAAGCCATGCCTAATGGGGGTACCTCTCCAAATGCATCTAGAGAAGGGAGCACAAACTCTTCTCTCAGGTGCGGACATCACTCTCTCCTCTTTAGTAACTGCCCTCCCCAGGTGTTGCTGTATATGCTCCCTTCTGGCAGCAGGTGCTTGATGCTAAGTGGTGAGTGTGACTGGAAGCTTGATACTCCATGGAAAGCTCCATGCCTGACCACTGATAGCCATGTTTCCAAGAGGCAGAACAGAATGGGGCAAAGGTCTCTGGATTAGCAATTTGGAGGTTTAACTCTAGATTTGCTCCTACTGACTGGGGGCAAGAAATACCATGTTTTGGAGTCTTAGCTTCCTTGTCGACAAGATGAGTACACGGGCTGCCCTGTCTGCATGAGAAGATCGTAGTCAGATCAAACAAGATCATGCATGTGAAAAATGTGTTACAAATATGTGATATTATTGCTCTAAGCATTAGCTATACCTGGTCTACAAAGCTCTTAAATTGCCTGGATTAGAAATACTTCAGAGATTATTACCTTCTTCACTCTCTTTGAGACTTAAGACCATCATCAGTTATATTCATAGGGTGCCTGCTGTATTTTGGGTATTGCCCTGAAGTACTAAGTAAATGGGGTTACACTAACTCCCTGCCCTCCCACTCACACATTAAGGATTCCTTCCATCCAAGGAGCTTATAATTTATGTGGGTGAGATCAAAAGATAAAGAATAATCAAAAAACCCACAAACATTTATTAAGTACCTACTATATTCTGGGGTAGCTAGGTGGCCCAGTGGTTAGAGTGGTGAGCCTGGAATCAGGAAGACTCATCTTCCTGAATTCAAATTGGGTCTCAGACACTTCCTAGGTATGTGACCCTGGCCAAGTCACTTAACCCTGTTTTCCTCAGTTTCTTCATCTGTGAAATGAGCTGGAGGAGGAAATGGCAAGCCACTCCAGTATATTTGCTAAGAAAACCCCAAATGCGGTCATGAAGAGTTGGACATGACTGAAAAATAACTAAACAAAATGCTCTCATCATTGTGCTAGGTTCTTGGATACAAAGAGAAAGTAAAATGAATAAATGAATGAAAAAAGCATTTAAAGCACTTTCTATGTATAAAAATGCCGTTCTAAGCTCTAGAAATAAAAACAAACAAACAAACAAAAAACCCAAGACAGTCTCTGCTCTCAAAGAGTTCATATTCTAATAGAGGAGACAGCAAGTTTCAGCTACAAATCAAATGGAAAGGTCTTTAGGGCATGGTGACAAAACAGATGGCAGTGCATTGATGTCTTTAATGTCATTTAAACTGATAAAATCACATCTGGTTTTGACATTGAATCATTTGATGATATCGAGGACTTTTCTAGGTCTTTAGTGTTTGTGGCTGCTGGGGGTGGGTGGGAGGGTGGTACAGTACATGGTCATATCTCTACTCAGGTTGCTCCCCTGGATGATGACTGTTGGGGGCTAGGCCTGAAGCAAGACTGGTTTTAGAGGGTACTGCTATCAAGTGACTCTTACATTTACCTGTCCCTTGATGGCAGATGGTGGTTGGCATTGGTGGCGGCAAAAATGGCAGGTCCATTCTCAATATTTATTCAATAATTTATTCCATTAAATGATGGTTCCAGGAGCTGAGCTGGAGGCAGGTCCAGTAGTATGAGGGACACTGCTAGTCCCAACGGGCTCCCAAGCTCAGGATCCTAGGCTTTCTCCACCAGGGTCTGAGGGGAGATGGTGGTCAAAATGGTTTTACTACCTACCACATTCTATATTCTGCCTCTCCCTTAAGGTAAGATAGTACCTTCTCTCAAATAGACTACAATCTAAGCAGGGGGAACAATATTTACATATGTAGCATAGATAAAATAGATAAAAGTTAATTTTAAGGGATGACCCTCCTAGCTGGGTGAGTTGGTTAGGAAAGTCTTCATTTAGAAGGCGGCATCGTAGCACATGCTAAAGACCCGATTAGTATAGGAAGTAAGTGCTTGAGGAGGTCTGAAGAAAGAGCAATCACAGGGCCCTGGGAGACTCAAGGAAGAGCTCCCAGAGGAGGTGGACTTGAGTCAGATCTTAAAGGAAGGGGGCAGATAAAGGGGAAGAAAGGGAGTTCGGATCAAGGCAGAGAATATTAGCAAAAGCACAGGGATAATCATAGGTCATTGAGAGAACAAAGAATAGTGGGAGATAGGGTCAGAGATATAGGTTGGAGCCTATGGCAGGCCACTGTGGCAGTTCTCATTAGGAGCATTCCTATTGACAGCTCCCACATAACAGTTTCAGGAAGTTGGAGGCACAGCTTTTTGCAGAGAGGACCCTTATCTATGGAATTTCTTGCCTATTCTGCTTCAGATGAATTTTACCTAGTCAAGAGAATGAAGGAAACAAGCATTTATTAAATGCCTGCTATATGTCAGGCATTGCAGTGAGCACTTTACAAAAAATATCATTTGGTCCTCACAGCAACCCTATGAGTAGAGGCTAGTAGGGTAGAAAGGCTGGTGTTGGTAAGCATCTGAGGCTGGATTTGAGCTCAGGTCTTCCTGACTCCAGTTCACTCTACCACTTTGCAACCCATGTCGGCTGACATTCAAGGAATCATCATGGACCAGGACGACCCCCAGACTGCGATTTTTAGTGGTAAAGAGCTAACTTCTTCCTTGGGATGTGAGGGCAGACATTGACCTGACCCATTTTGTAAATGTTTGACCACATCCCTCTAGTATAATCTCTATTTTATTGGAATTTACACTTAGATAGCCATCATTCAGGGCAACTCATGAAAACACTTTTGTGAATTTAGGGTCTCTTATTTTGTGTATTTCTGTGACTATAAAATAATTCCAGGGACATTGAGAGGTAGGATCTGAACCCAGGTCCTACTGATTCCAAGGCCAAGACCCTCATTCAATATGCTATGGTACAATGGTAAAATCAAAGGACTAGATCAATTAAACAAACAAAATAATGGAATGCTATTGGCATCATAAGTCACATGTGACAGCTAGTGTCATTTTTGGACATCATATCAGAGTGGCAATGTGGAGTGCTGGATTGGAGTCAGAAGGACCTGGGTTCAAATCTTGCCTCAGACATTTACTGCCTGTATGATTTTGGTCAAAGTATTTATCCTCTTTGAGTCTCAGTTTTATTTGTGTTATTTATATTTATATTTATATTTATATTTATATTTATATTTATATTTATATTTATATTTATATTTATATTTATATTTATATTTATATTTATATTTGGTACCACAAGGCTCTCCACTTTGCAAACTCTTCAAAATGGACTCTTCATCAACTTCAGTCCCTACCCAGAGTTTTTTCTTCCCTTTAGGCTCCAGGTACATGCAATTTATTGCATACATATATAATACACACATACATACATCCATACATCCATATACATATATAGATATAGATATAGATATAGATATAGATATAGATATAGATATAGATATAGATATAGATATAGATATAGATATAGATATAGATATAGATATAGATATAGATATAGATGCCTGTATTTATATTGTGGGATGATAATTGCACTTAACTCACAAGACTGTTCTAAGGACTCAATGAGGTAAAGTATGACTAGAGTTTTATAACCTTACAGAGCTATATAAAATTGAACTATTATTATTGTTGCTTAATTTTTTTTAATGAATGACTTTTTGGTGACATACTTGTTCAATAAAGTGGGGTTATTACTGAAGTGGGTAATTTTTTTTGAAGTCTGACAGAATAAACTTAGAAAATCTAGGAGAAGGACACTGTGATCTGGAGCAATGGTTCCCATCCTGAGCACTGTGGACCCCTAGGAGAAAGAGATCTATTGTAAAGGGGCCATGAATTTTTCTCCAACAAAGCATGAAGCCAATGGCTAAGCAAAAGAAATGAGCAAAAACACTCTCTGCAGTTGGAATAAATGTTTCACACATATGTGTGTAATTATTTTTCAAATGTATGTAGATGTTGTGATTAACAAAACATTAACGCATTTAAAAGTATTCCTAAATTCATAGTTGTTTTCTATTATCATGTATTTTATCAATCTACCAGTAGTACAATGGTTGTCAGCCTCATTCCCAGACAGGTTTGATGGTCCCTTTAAGGACCTAGCCTATGTACTAGTAGGGAGACATAACTCCTGATTGGCTGAGAGAGTTTGGGAGAGGGAAGCAGAGAGAACAAGGGAGGTGGATGGGGGGGGCAGGGCCATTGCAGAAGAGGGGAGGTTTGGACTTCTAATAGTGAATGGGAGGTCCCCAAAGCCACAAGCACTTGGAGAAAAGCCAGCATCTCACCATGTCAGAGTTCTAGTGCCTGAACCCTAGAGGCTGCTAAGAGTGGTGAGTTCTAAGTTCTCTTCCTGGCTGGAATGAGATTTCCTCTCCCTCCTAGAACACAGTTAGTTTGGGAGATAGAATCCACATTCCTGTGGATTCTATCTCCCAAACTAATCCATATGGCTTCTTCAATTATAATTTGATTGCTTGTTTTGATAAATGTTTCCTCGATTTCCCTCTCTCTCTCTTGCATGTGTAATAAGTTTAATGTGGGAGAATTCAGCTAGCTAAGATTAAGCTCTTATTCTCTAGATCTGGGTCTAAAATTTTGTTCTTGTTATTCAGTTGTTTCAGTCACGTCTGACTCTGCTACCCCATTTCATGGTTTTCTTCGCAAAGATACTGGAGTGGTTTGCCATTTCTTCCTCCAACTCATTTTACAGATGAAGAAACTGAGGCAAACAGGGTTAAGTGACTTGTCCAGAGTCACACAGCTGGTAAATGTCTGAGGCCAGATTTGAACCCAAGAAGATGGGCACTCTATCCACTGCACCACCTAGCTGCCCTTGGTCTAAACTACTTTTCCCCAGTGTGACTAGAGAAAGTAGCTTTTATCCTGAATCCCCAAAAGAATAGTTATCACTAGACTTCAAATATCTTATTTAATATTGATATAATTCTAGCCAACTCTCCCCTCTTACAGACAGAAGAGAGAGGAATTAAGTACCCAGTCACTATTTTTCTCCTACTCCCTACAGAGGTAAAAATACAGTCTGGGATGGAACATTTCTAGTTCTATCTGTGCTACATTTGGGTTACCTGGTACAGTTATACAGTTTTTTATTACAGTTGTACTTTGCATAATGATGATCTTGGTCAGTAGTTGATGAGGATGAGAGTAATGATTACCACTGGTCATTCTCTTAGTTACTAGGATAGAGGCAACATGGTAATTTGAAAAGAATATTGTATTGGAAGTCAGGAAACATGGGTAGAATCTCAGCTCTGCTACTTATTGCTTGAGTGAGCTTGGGCAAGTCGTTGAGGGGCTAAGTGACTTGGTCATGGTCACATAGCTAGTGTCAGAGTCAGTGCTTGAACCCAGGTCTCCCTAGACTTCAGTTTCCTTACTAGTAAAATGAGATGGTTGGATTCAATGATATCTAAGGGCCTTCCTGCTCTAAATCTATGATCCAAATATCACATAGGAGACCAAGAGCTGTTTTTGTCTTTAAAAACATCCATTGGATTCAGAAAAGCTGGTAACCACTGACCTGGAACATTTTAGATCCCAGTTGGATCCAGATCTTCTGGAGCCCAGGAGACAGGCTGCACTGTAGCCTTATTGTACAGAATGGGCACCAATTCTCTTTGCAGGATGAGACACAAACACACTGTATGTTCATAGAGACTATCTTAATGACTATTCATTGGGCCATGGGTTGGATGGCAGTCTGATACATAATGGCCATTTCAAAGCACTGATTCAACATATTGTTGAATTCAACAACATTCAACATATTTCCAACATTCATTGGAAATGGAGTGGAGAGGCAGGGGAAAAAACACAGAGGAGAGGGGCAGGGATGGAGGGATGTGTAGGAAAAGATTTCTTAGCTGTTACTAACAAATGTTGAAGACCCCTCAAAATTGGGTAGGTAGTCAGCCTTTAACATGAAAGAGAATGTCTGAGGGAACACAAATGGGACCAATAATGAGCTTGGAAGAAATGGGAGGTGATAGACTGGCCTAGCTGTAGAGCAACTCGGAATGCACTTTGAATGAGAATAGAATCCAATGTTCATTGCATGTGCTAGGTGGTGCCTAGAGCCTAAAGGGGAGAAGAACTCTGGGTAAGGACTGAAGTTGTTGAAGAGTCCATTCTGAAGTGCTTGCAAAGTGGTAGCAAAGAATTGGAAATCCATCAGCAAGCAGAGGAATGGCTAAACAAAGAATAGCTTATGAATATAATGGAATATTATTGTAGCATGAGAAATTACAAATATGGAGAATTCAAGAAGCATAAAAAGAATGACGCAGAATTATGTAATCAGATTATATGAACTGATGCAGAAGAAAATAAATAGAAATAGGAAAACTCTGTGTGTGTGAGTGTGTGATGAGTACAGCAATATAAATGGAAAGAATGGAAACTCCAAATTAAAAGCTTTGTAATCATAATGATCAAATTTGGCCTCTGACGAGTTGATCAAATGTACTGTCACCTCTTCTTTGCAGAGATAGAACACTATGGGTATAGAACACAATATATACAATCAGGAAGGGTTGTTGTGTTGGTCAGTTTTGCCAAACTACTTCCCTTATCCCTTTGCTTTTTAGTCACTCTTTTGGTAGGGTGTCGGGGGTGGGTAGCTAGGTTGGGGGAAGTACTATATTTGAAAATAAATGTGATATAAAACCAAATGATATCTATAAAAATGAGATTTAAAAATTCATATTCTTGGAATACAGCTAAAACCAGAAGGAACAGCCAAGGTCATCTGGTCCAACCCCCTCATCTCAAAAATTAGCCAATTTTCTTAGGGAGAATTTCCCTGTAATACCCTGCCCCACACCCACCATAAGTTGTATTCCTCTCTGCCTTTCTTACTTGAGGACATATTTCTTTTGATACCCACTAAATGAAAGAATATAAATAATTTATACAATTACCAGGCAATCTTGGTGCTGTCAACTGTGACCAAACTACCTGCAAAAGTTAATATGTGAGTGATTGCTTAATTACTGAGCTACTAATGATTTTCTAGGAATCAAACAATTTGGTTTTCACCTACACAATTTCTATTAAATTGATTGAAAATACTTAGTGAAGACTCAGAGCCCTTAGTGGTCCAAAGGCCACTACATAGGAGCTGCTGTGATTGATCCACAAAGAGATGAACGAGGGAATTGATTGGACCCTGCATTTTAATGCATTTTTTGCAGTACTTAGAGTGGGTGGCACACTTGGTGGCAACCACCCCCACCTTCCTTTGATTTTGAACCCTGTCCCTGAATAGAATGTGTGATGGATTAGGATGCCCATTTTAATTGCTGACATTATTAGAGAATTCTATTCCAAAGGTTGCTCTCACAAACTAAGTTGAGTATGGAGGTGTGTAGCTACATGGTGAGGACTAGAGCTGAAGAGGTTAACGTTGCTGCTTTTTGCTACCAGTGGGAACTTGCTGCAGAGATCACCATCCTAGACTTTTGAAACAGTTTTGAGACTAAAAGGATTTCTTTCTCTTTGTTTTAACTTATTCATATTTTTATTTATTTTTAAATTTAATTAATTAATTTATTTTTAGTTTTCAACATTCACCTCCACAAGATTTTGAGTTCCAAATTTTCTCCCTATTTTGTCCCCCCCACCTCAAGATAGTGTGCATTCTGAATACCTCTTCCTCAAATCTGCCTTCCCTTCTATCACCCCCCACCCCCTTTTCTCTTATCCCCTTCCCCTTCTATTTTTCTGTAGGGCAGGATAGATATCTATACCCCATTGCTCATATATCTTATTTCCCGGTTGCATGTAAAAGCAATTTTTAACATTTGGTTTTAAAACTTTGGGCTCCAAATTCTCTCCCTTCCTCCCTCTTCACCCACCCTCATTGAGAAGACAAGCAAATCAAAACAAGTTATACATGTGTAGTCATGCAAAACACTTCCGTAGCAGTCATGTTGTGAAACACTAACTATATTTCCCTTCATCGTATCCCATTTGCCTTTTATTATATTCTCTCTTTTGACCGTATCCCTCCTCAGCAGTGTTTGCTTCTGATTACCCCCTCTCCCAATCTGCTCTTCCCTCTATTTTCTTCTTTGCTCTATTATCCCCTTCCTCCTTTTTTCCTGTAGGGTAAGATAGATTTCCATGCCCAATTGAGTGTGTATGTTATTCCCTCCTTAAGACAAATTCATTGAAATAAGATTAACTCATTCTCTCTCCCCTTCCCTCACTTCTCCACTGTAAAAGCTTTTTCTTGTCTGTTTTATGTGAGATAATTTACCCCATTCTACCTCTCCCTTTCTCCTCCCAGTATAATCCTCTCTCACCCCTTAATTTTATTTTTTGGATATCACTCTTTTATCTTCAACTCACCCTGTGCCATCTATCTATCTATCTATCTATCTATCTATCTATCTATCTATCTATCTATCTATCTACCTATCTATACGCATATATATACACATATTTTTCCCCCCTCTAACTACCCTAATACTGACTCATGAGTTACAAATGTCATCTTTCCATGTAAGAATGCAAACAGTTGAACTTTAATAAGTCCCTTATGATTTCTCTTTCCTTTTTACCTTTTCATTCTTCTCTTGAGTCTTGTATTTGAAAGTCAATTTTTTATTCAGCTCTGGTCTTTTCATCAAGAATGCTTGAAAGTCCTCTATTTCACTGAATATCCATTCCCCCCCTTGAAGGATTATGCTCGGTTTTGGTGGGTAGGTGATTCTTGGTTGTAATCCTTTCTCCTTTGACCTCTGGCATATTATATTCCAAGCCCTCCATTCCCTTAATGTAGAAGCTGCTAAATATTGTGCTATCCTGACTGTGTTTCCACAATACTTGAACTGTTTCTTTCTGGCTGTTTGCAATATTTTCTCCTTGACCTGGAAACTCTGGACTTTGGCTATAATATTCCTAGGAGTTTTCCTTTGGAGATCTCTTTCAGGAGGTGATCAGTGGATTCTTTACATTTCTGTTTTATCCTCTGGTTCTAGAATATCAGGGCAGTATTCATTGATAATTTCTTGAAAGATGATGTCTAGGTTCCTTTTTTGATCATACCTTTCAGGTGGCCCAATCATTTTTAAATGATCTCTCCTGGATCTATTTTTCAGGTCAGTTGTTTTTCCAATAAGATGTTTTACATTGTCTTCTATTTTTCATTCTTTTGGTTTTGTTTTACAGTGTCTTGATTTCTCATAAAGTCACTAGCTTCCATTGCTCCATTCTAATTTTTAAGGAAGTATTTTCTTCAGTAGCTTTTGGACTTCCTTTTCCATTTGGCCAATTTTTTTTTGCTTAAGGCATTCTTCTTCATTGGCTTTTTGGACTCTTTTGCCATTTGGGTTAGGCTATTTTTTAAGGTGTTTTTTTTCAGTATTTTTGGGTCTCCTTTAGCAAGCTGTTGACTTTTTTCATGATTTTCTTGCATCACTCTCATTTCACTTCCCAGTTTTTCCTCTACTTCTCTTACTTGCTTCTCAAAATCTTTTTTGAGGTCTTCCATGGCCTGGTACTGATTCATAATTTTCTTGGAGTCTTTGGATGTAGGAGCTTTGACTTTGTTTTCTTCTTCTGGTGGTATGTTTTGATCTTCCTTGCCACCAAAGAAAGATTCTATGGTCTGACTTTTTTGTGCTATTTGCTCATGTTCCCAGCCAATTATTTGACATTTGTTAAGGTAGAGATCTGCTTACAGTGTGGAGAATGTACTGTCCCAAGCTTTGGGGGTGTGAAGTGGTACCACAGAGTTGTTTTAATTTTCATTTCTCTAATTAATAGTGTTTCAAAGCATTTTTTTTGTATGACTATAGATAGCTTTAATTTCTTCTTCTGAAAACTGCCTGTTCATATCCCTTGACCATTTATCAATTGAGGAATCACTTGTATTCTTATAAATTTCACTCAGTTCTCTATATATTTGAGAAATGAGGCCTTTATCAGAGACACTGGCTATAAAAAAATTGTTTCCCAGCTTTCTGCTTCCCTTCTAATCTTGGTTGCATTGACTTTGTTAGTGCATAAACTTTTTAATTTAATGTAATCAAAATTATTCATTTGGCATTTTAGAAGGTTCTCTAGGAGATATTGAGCTTTAAGGAAAGACCCTGCATTGGGTCCATGAGGGGTAGCAAGAAAAAAGATATAACCAGAAAAGTCACTAGGATCACAGCAGGAGGAAGCTTAATTGATAGTCTTGAGAAGTTGCTTCTTGGCCTAGACACTTCCTGTTCTAGCTCTGTAGTCCTGCCTCCTAATCAGTGAAGGAGCTGGCTAGGAACTCATGTTTTCCATTCTGGAAGTGGGAGCCTACACTTCTGAAGCCAGGGCTGAGAGCTGAATTCCCTGCTATGTTAGGGGTGCTCCATATTCTAGAATAACCACAAACTGGGATGGCCCTCAAACAGGCCAAAACTGTGGGCTTTGAATGAAAGAAGGGGAAGCCAGTCTGGATCTCTTTCAGGTATGTGTGACTGGTTTCCTATCCCTGATGTCACCAGCAGGGAGACACTGAGGAGTACCTATCAAAGCATGGGGCATAGATATTTTTAGTGTGAAAAGTGACAGGTATGAAAGATTTCATAAAAAAGAAGAGGTGACTAGGCAAGAGACAGGGTGATTGTCTAGAGAAGAGAAAGCCAACTTGAAAAAAAAAAGCCGAATGGATTTCAAAGACCTTCCCTACCTCCTTCCGAAAAATAACAAAAAACATGTTCTTTTTTTTCAGACTGCCACAGTCATGCATATTAGAAATTGGATAAGTACCACAATTCCTTCAGAGAATCATTTGGCTCTGAGATTCTGAGCAAGGACTTAATAAAAGTCCAGTGACTTTTATAAGCCATTTTACATATGTTGTTCGGCCATTTTTCAGTTGTGTCTGACTATATGACACCAATTGGGGTTTTCTTGGCAAATATACTGAAGCAGTTTGCCATTTTCTTGTCCAGATCATTTTACAGATGAGGAAACTGAGGCAAACCGGGTTAAGTGACTTGCCCAAGGTGGCACACATAGTAAGTGTCTGAGGCTGGATTTGTACTCAGGAAGATGAACTCCAGGTCTGACACTATCCACTGCTCCACCTAGCTGCCCAGTGTACATGTGGGGGAGATATATGGAAAGATACTAGAACGGAAGACAGAAAGAACAAGAATAGGCATCCTTGAGTTTCTGAGGCAAAGTTTCTGATCCCTCAAGAAAATGAATATATTAGTAATTAATACACAGCCTTCAGAACCATGTCCCATTCTCCCTACACATCTCCTTGACACCCATAGATATCAGGGATCCCACCGATTCCTGGCATTAATCCCCTAGCATCCCAGGATCGAAACCTCTGGTAATGTCTGATTCTCCTTCTTTTCTTCATATGTGGTTTTCACCACACCGTGTGAATTTCTCCTTTGTAATATTGCTCAGATCTTCCCCCTCTCCCTGCTGCCACTTTAAATTGTACAACTATAGACATTCAGAGTTGGCTAGGATCTCAGAAGTCATCTAGTCCTACTCTTTGCTTTGAGTTATTTTGTTACTTTGGGTAAACCATCTTTCTAAGCCTCAGTTTCCTCATCTGTTGTACTAGATGACCAGTGGGTCCCTTTTAGTCTTAAATCTATGGTGTAATGATCCAATGACCTGTCCCTTGATAACATTTCCCCCTCATCCCTAGCTTCCATATTCAAATTCTTCATCAAATGTAAGCTCTAGGTGCTGCCACCTCAGCTCACCCTTCAGAAATCTCATTCTTGCCCTTCATCTCCTGTATCTCATCCCCCACAGTCCCAGCTCCCTTCTTTTTCTTTTGTAATGTTCACATCTGTTTCTCCATTTCTCTCTCTATAACAAAATCTGCTGTCCAATTAATGATTTATGAGAGGAATTATTGCAGCCTCACCCTTTTTGGCTTCTGTACTTGCATCATTGCTTCTAGCCCATCTTCAGTTAAAAAAAATGTTGCTACCAGTAGGACTAGCCCTAGGCAAAGTCAGGAAGCTGGCAACATTTGTCTCTGGCACACTCCCACACCCCTTTTATTCTCCTCTCTCTTGTTGGGTCCTTTTCATTTACCCTCTTCTCCCCTCTCAAGAGATTCTACTCAAATCCCTTCTGATGCTGCCCAGGATCAAAAATTAAGTCTCCTTTCTCTTCCTCCTGTACCTATGTCCTCATCTCCCATTAAAGACTCCTGTTCCCAAAAGACAAATAGATCCCTGGTCAGGAGTAAAGCAATCTTATCCAAATAGCCCAAACTACAGTGTGAATGACTAATATAGTCTATTATTCCTCTTGGGAGTGTTTGTATTTTCTAAGAGAATCCAATTGCTAAGCCCAAAAGCACCTGCAATTTGGTAGAATTCCATTATGACAAAGTAAAGTGAGGGAGCGTTTTGGGAAGTTTTAGGGCAGCGAGGTGGCACAGTGAACAGAGTGCTGGGCCTAAAGTCAGGAAGTCTGGCCTCAGATATTTACTAGCTGTGTGACCCTGGGCAAGTCAGTTAACCCTGTTTGCCTCAGTTTCCTCATCTGTAAAATGAGCTGGGGAAGTAAATGGCAAGTAAATTGCCAAGAAAACCCCAGATGGGGTCACGATGAGTTGGATACGACTGAACAATAAAAACAGCAAGGGGGGATCATTGCCAGGGAGAAGGAAATTTTCCTAATAGCACTTATATCCTAGGGTTGTTGTGAGGATAAAGTAAGATAATACTTATAAAGCCCTTAGTACAGTGCCTGGCACATAGGGGATGCTTAATAAAAACTAATTTCCTCCACCTCCTTCCCCCACCAAAAAAGAGATACAAGTAAGGCTTCAATGGGAAAAAACAGATGTCAGGTGGAGGGGAAGAGATTTGACCCTTGTCAGAATGTTGGACCATGGAAGAGCATTACACCGAGTTTAAGGGAAAGGACAGTTACATAATTACAGCTTTAATTCAGATTTGGTGTTCTTCCCAAAGAAAAAGAGCCAGATACCCCGAGGCAGGAGCTGCTGCTGTCCTCCGAAGAACGATACAGTAAAGCCACAAATGCTAACAGGAGCCTAATCATCT
Source organism: Phascolarctos cinereus (assembly GCF_003287225.1). Taxonomy (NCBI): domain Eukaryota; kingdom Metazoa; phylum Chordata; class Mammalia; order Diprotodontia; family Phascolarctidae; genus Phascolarctos; species Phascolarctos cinereus. Next base: position 323,374,152 of record NW_027555847.1, read on the forward strand.
GGTTAAGGTCAGCGGAAGAAGAAAAGAGCAGGAGTCCTTGGTGATTCACTGCTCAGGGGTGCCGAAACAGCTACTTGTTGACCTGATGAACAACGATAGACAGATCTATTGTCCTCCTGAGAAAGGAACAAATATTTATTAAGCACTTACTGTGTGCCCTTTATACATAATATCTCCTTTTATCCTCACAGCAACCCAGAGAGGTAGGTGCTATTATGACCCCCATTTTACAGTGGAGGAAACTGAGGCAGAGGATAAGTGACTTTCCCAGAGTCATACAGCTAGTGTTTGAGGCTGGACTTGAACTCAGGTCTTTCTGACATCAAAACCAACACTCTATGTATCTTACCACCTACTTGTATCTAGGTTAGGGCATTTATCCAGAACATAACAGATTACTTCACAAGACTTATCAAAATGGATGACAGCCACCTACTTCTGGTGATTCATATGGGCACAAATACTGCTAGAAGGAACCAAAACAATGTTTTCGATGATTATGTAGTCTTATGCAAGATATCGAGGGCCATAGGGTCGCAGGCTGTGTTTTCCTCAGTGCTAACCATTGAAAACAAGAGATGCAGAAGAGAATATTTAATTTGGAAAGTGAGTAGCTGGCTAAAAAGGTGGTATCTGAGATTAGGATTTGGACTTCAGGGATAGGGCTTAAAATGTAAGGTTGGCAAATCCTTGACCAGAGATGGAGTTCACCTAACAAAGACTGGCAAGAATATATTTGCTCGGAGTCTTGGAAATCTAATCAAAAGGGATTTAAATTTAAAAAGATGGAGGAGGGAAAAGATTGCCTATGTATATTCTTTGGGTTAGAGAGTAGCTACAAAGAAAGGAAGAAGAATAACAGCTGAGACACCCACAAGTTCACAGGAAACAAAATCTAAGAAAGGTATCAGTATAAAAATCCATGGCCTCAAATGTCTACCCACACATGCCCCCAATTCAGGCAACAGACATGAAAAACTGGAGGTTATAACTCAAGGAGGCAAACTTGACCTTATGTATCTCTGATACAGGATGAAACATATGGCTGGGCCCTGGCTCCGGCTCAGAGGTGGGAAATCTGTGGCCTTGAGGCCCTCTAGGTCCTCAAGTGTGGCTCTTTGACTGAATCCAAAATTGTTAACTCTGTTTGCCTTATTGTAACAATACAATTTTGGATTCAGTCAAAGGGCCACATGTGAGGACCTAGAGGGCCACGTGTGGCCTCAAGGCTGCAGATTCCTCACCACTGGGCTAGGTATGCTTTATTAAAAAGAACCAGGAAAGGTAAGAGAGGGAATGAGGAGGCATTGTATATTAAGAAGGTATACTCGTGTGAAGAATCCCAGGAACAAGAGGAAGAAGTATGACAGTACCTGGATGAGGATCAGTGGAGAGAAAAACAGAATGATTTTGCCAGAGGACTCTATTACAGATTCTGTCTTTGGAGTATTTGATTCAGACTACTTGGCCTGAAAGAAAAAAAAAAGGAGGAGTGTGAGAAGCTGATCAGAAGTCTGGCAGAGAGATATGCTATGGTAGTGATAAGGGACTTCAGTTTTTCAGAAGTCTGCTGGAATTTTCTTTCTTCCCAAAGCAGAGTGTCTCCGCTTGCCTTTGTAATAATATTACCCTTCAAAAGGCAGAGGAATTGGAAGAGGACATTCTATTCCAAATCTCACCTCACTAATAGGGAGGACCTGGTTGCTAGGGCGGAAATTATGAGAATCCTGGGGGAAAGTTATCTTTCTTCTTCATGGTAGAGGAGGGAAGTCATGGGCCTAGTCTGATCTGTACCCTCGATTTTGGAAAAGTGGATTTCCAAGGGTAAAGAGGAAAGATTGATGGGATGCTAGCAGGGGTGGAGAACCTTCTGCCTCAAAGTCACATGTGGCCTTCTAGGTCTTTGGGTACAACCTTTGGACTGAGTACAAGCTTTACAGAACAAATCCTTTCATTAAGAGATTTGTTCTGTGAAGTTTAGATTCAGGCAAAGGGCTGCCCTTGAGGACCTAGAGGGTGACATGTCACCTCGAGGCCACAGGTTCCCCACCCTGCATAGACTAAAATGCTACAGGGTAAGTCAGTTCAGCGAAGAGAGCTGAGGCTAAAATGAATGAAATTCTCAGAATGGAATTCTAAAGACACAAATGGAAGCAATTCCAAGTAGGAGGGAAAATGAGATTTGTCTAAAGTGAGAGGTAGGGAGGCACAAAGAATTTAAGAACTAACTTAGATTTAAAAAAGAAATGTACAGAAAATACAAATTGGGCCAGATAACAGGGGATGAGTTGATGTAGTCCTTTAAAAATAGTGTCAGGGATGCTAAAGCTTACAGTGGGCTAAAGATGACAAGGGAAGCTAAGGACAACAAAAAAAGTTTTTTATGCTCTATTGGAAGAGAAAAATGAGGATTGAAGAATGGATAGGACTTTCATTTGGGATGGATAGGATGATGATAATGACAACAGAGAGAGGCAGAGTTTCTCAATTTTTCTCTTTGCTTCTTTTATTTCTTTCAAGTAGAATGTCCTTCCCAATGAGAATGACAGAGATAAAATGAGGAACAGGGAATTCATAAACAAGATCACTCTACTAGGCTACTTTTGGTGAATTCAAGTCAACAGGCTTTTGAACTTCAACCTTGGGTACTGGAAGATGTGATTATCGACTCACTGTCAATGATAACTGAAAGATCATGGAAAATTTTGAGAGGTACCACGAGATAGGAGAAGGACAACTGTATTTTTTTTAAGGAAATGCCTTTATTGGAGACTGTATAAAGTTAAAGAACAGCCAAGATTGTTGTGTTTAGTAAGCAAACCTAAGAATTATGGAGACAAAGAATGGATAAGGACAACTGTTGCCCCAATTTTCACAAAAAAAAAAGTTATTGATACTTTGCCCAAGTTAGATCTCATCTGGAGTATTTGGCTTAATTCTGGGTGCTTTAGTTTAAGAGAGATATTTATAATCTAGAGGAGAGCAGCAAGGGTGCTTGAGTCAATGTCGTATAAGGACTAGTTGAAGGAACTGGGCGTGTTTAGCCTACAAAAGAGAAGTTGAGTGGTGGGGTGGGGGTGGGAGAGGATGAAGGTTTCCTTCAAGTATTTGAAGCGCTGTCATGAGAAGGGATTAGAACGGTCCTGTTTATCCTCAGGGAGCAGAACTAGGAGGAATGGGAGGAAGTGACAAAGAGGCAGATTTGGTTTGATGTCAGGAAAAAAAAAACAACTTTCTAATAATTAAAATCATCCACAAGTGTAATGGACTATCTTGAGAGGTGATGATTTGCCCTTCTTGGAGGTCTTAAAGCAGAGATTGGATGACTGTTTGTCAGTCAGGTTATAGTGGTAATGCCTTTTATGTATAGGTTGGAGAAGATGGACTCTGAGGTCCCTTCCAACTCACAAGTTCTGTGAGGTTATGATGGGAAAGGGGGAAGAAGAAGGAGATGTCTTCCCCCAGAGCCTCTTTATAATGTCACAAAGTGATCCTAATGCTAACCTTAACCTTCTCTGCCTATGTGTAAGACAAGCCCTGCCAGCCAATGTCATTTCTTCCAGTCATTACTCTGATGCCATCAACTCTTTCCTTCCTTCCTTCCTTCCTTCCTTCCTTCCTTCCTTCCTTCCTTCCTTCCTTCCTTCCTTCCTTCCTTCCTTCCTTCCTTTCTTCCTTTCTCCCTCCCTTCCTTCCTTCCTGAATTTATTAATATACACACACATATATATATATATATACATATATATATTTATATAATTTAATAAACATTTACTAAGTTAGAAGTACTGAGCTAAGTTCTAGGGAAGTAAAGATACAAAATAAAGAGCAACCTCTCCCCTCGAGGAGATGACATTGCAACACGTCCTGTGCTCTTGACGAGACACCACTCTGCCTCCCACTCCTAGCCACTCGTGTCTGTTGACTTATCACTTAGTCTCCTTTTCTGAACTTGCTTATGGGCTGCTTCCTAATGTGGGCTCCTCTCAGCCTGAAGGTCTGCTGCGCCCTGGACGTTCTTTTAGTGGGGCTTCCTCCCTAAGCAGACACCCCGGGAATCCCCACCCAGCCCTGCAGCTGATGGCAAGCAGAAGGTTAGGACACAACAGGAGCAGGTCACCACTTGTAGCCACTGTAAATATTTAACTATCTCTTTTTAATTTACCTATGTCTGGGAATAATCATTTTGTCTCCATTAAGTATTGTATGTTTTTATTTGTCTGTCTGTCTAGCGCTGACTATTTTGCCTGTATAATTCCCCCAGGGCAGGAGACATGCCTCTATAATTTGCCCAGTTTGGCACCCAACAGAAGGCCTCTGCCCAGGTATCTGATACATATTCCTTGGTGATGATGATGATGCCAACAGCTGCCGATTCTCCAGAAAGAAGACTGAGATGCACCAGTTATGACTATTAGCACCTGCCTCAGGGAATAAGGGCTGAAGGAAACAGACCAATAGCAAGTGAGAAGTTTTAATTAAGATGGAAAATGCTGCCTCCAGTAATAACTCATTCATATAGTATTTTGAAAGGCACTTTCCTTACAGTAAGGTTGAGAGTTAGGTAATGTTCATATTATTAGACCCATTTTGCATATGAGTAAACTAAATCCCTGAGAGAATAAGAAATTTGCCTATGGGCACTTAGTTCACAAGTTTCCCATGCTGGATTCAAACCCAGGTCTCTCCTGATGCTAAAGCCACTATCCCATTACACCATCCTGTTTTGGTGGACATTGTCTAGCTGCTGAAAACCATTGCTGCCTGGTATACAACCATGCAAAGGAAGGTGAGAAAGTCTGGGTAGAGTTGGTGGGCTCAGAGATTCTTTTGAACCAGCCGACAATGATATGATGGCTGCTTGATTCTTCTTCCCCTCATTTTATTTTTCTCCAGGCAACTAATCTAATCTTTTTATACAGTGCTTCTCAAGCTCATTATCCCAAGAGTGATAAGCTGGAAATCTAAACAGATTCAAGACAAGCTTGACTGAATTAATGGAAGACATCTATAATGCATTACTAGTGGGTGAAGAAAGCTGCTAGAAGTACTCCAAGATAAAGCAACTACTGAATTCTTGGATCTAACAGCCTCTTGGCGATCTCATCAGGAGGCAACTTCTGGCTAGAGGACCATTTGTCTGCCCTACTACTGAATTCTTTTATAGGTTCAGTAATAAAAGATTCCTTAGATATCTTCAATTCAGAAAGTCTCATTTTCTAAATGAGGAAACTGAGGTCCAGAGACTTCAAGTGACTTGAACCAATAGTAGTAAGCACTTCTGAGAAACAGGCTTTAAACCCTTGTGCTCTGCCTACAACTTCCCAATGGAGACCTAATATTAGACCCCATGGTTCTTACATACTCAGGTCTGTAGACACACATTTAGGAGATCAGCCCTACATTGATTTGTCATACTTTCCCATGGTGTATTCAGTCCTTGGTAATCATATGTTTGCACGTTCCTATTATATACTTCATGACTCAATCACTAGTAAGAAAATAAAGAGTTCAGAAAATCCTGAAGGTGCTTCAAGTACTGATAATCTGCAAATTGGCAGCTAGGGGGCTCATTGGGTAGAGGAATGGGCCTATAATCAGGAAGATCTGAGTTCAAATGTGACCTCAGACACTTACCTCCTGTGTGACCTTGAGCAAGTCACTTAGTCTCTGTTTGTTTTAGTTTCCTCAACTGTAAAATTGGTGTGCTAACTACACCTACCTCTTAGGGTTGTTGGAAGGATCAAAGGAGATATTTGTGAAGGACTTAGCACAGTGCCTGGTACGTAATAGGCACTATATAAATATTTATTCCCTTCCATTTCTTCTTTTCCCTGGTGGAAAAATTACATCAGAAAGCAAATTCTGAACTTTGGATCCCTGAGTGAATTGAATTCCCTAAGGAAACTTTCTGAGTAAGGAAGCTATAATTGATTCTGCTGAAACTAACAAGGAAATCATGACCATGAATGTGAGAGAGCACCGTGAATATGGGCCGAGGAGCTGAGGACAAAACAATCATTACCCACTTTCATTTATGCGTCCTTTTCTGCATCAATGGTTTGCCATCAATCAAATGGCCTCTCAGATCCCTCCCAACTCTTAGATTCTGAGGTGCTGTAGGTAGGTGATCTCTAAGGCTCCTTACTAGTTCTAACATTCTAGATTCTATGGGAGTCAGTCTTCTGAATCTGTGCCTTGAGATTGGCATGCCTAGAACTCTCCCTCTTCCCCATGGGTGGGAAGATTCCATGGCTGGAACCCTTTCTCTCTTCCTCTCAGCTTCCTGGTTTCCCTGGCACGTAGCAGGCATTTAAAGGATGCTTGTTGAATTGAGATGAATGTAGACCAGTGTTAGCCAAGGTATTAAGACAGAGCAGGAAAAAAACAGTGGAGAAATGTTGAATTAACTCCCAGAAATTTCTACAGGACTTTGAATAGCAGACAAAGAGTAGATAAAGGCAATAGAAGACAAAACAGCAGACAAAATTGACCTTTCAGTTGCAAGGAAACTACTTTTTTGTTTTTTATCGACTCCCTCTGGAAGTTCCTTGGTAATCTCTCAGGAAAGAAAAGTGATCCAAGAGGAAGTCCCTTTAACAAATATCACTTTTTATCTTAGTTATGGGCCTTACCCAAACCATCCAGTGCCATGTGTGAATGTAATGCAAGTGAGATTGGTCAGGACGGGCCATCTCTGGGAATGGATTCCTATTCTCCAACTTGGGGACTGTGTTCCCCAGTCTTTTCCTTGTTAGTGTACACTACAAGCCTGGGCCAAGAGTAAGTGTTCCATAAACATTTGCTGATTGGTTGACAAGTCAATTATTCATCTGTTTCTAATATAACTGTGCATATTAACAAATTGCCATCATAAGGCTTTTGTATAAGGAGATGATAGTCCCATTGTACCCTGCCCCAGTCTAACCACACCTGGAATATTATGTTCATCTCTGGGTGCCTATTTTTAAGGAGGACATCGACAAGCTGGAAAATACTGGGGAGCTGATGAGAGGGCTCAAGTCCATGACTTAAGAAGGATTGTTTCAGGATATTATATGAAGAGTAGAGAAAAATAGCAAGGAGGTCAGATAGTTGCCTTCAAAATATATAAAAATGCTATCATGTGGAAGGGGAAGTGATCTCCTCTTTAGCCCTAGAGGACAGAACTGGGAGTAATGGGTAGAAGTTTGGGAGAAGAAAATCAAAACTAGCTATAAAGAAAAAGCAGGGGCAGTATAGGTAGTAGATAGAAGACCTAGATTAAAATCCTGCCTCTGATAGTTACTAGCTGTGTGACCCCGAGCAAGTCACTTAATTTAGGTGTGCCTCAGGCAATGCTATAGAACTTATTTACTAAGTCATGAACTAGTATCATCCTCAGTGGATGGAAGGAGTTTCTATACCAAATGTTCTCCACACTACCAGATCTTACCCTTATTCACCAAAAAAAAATTGTTAACCACTAGTGCTCTCCAATGGATCACCTTGGAAAAGAGTGGGCTCCTGGATTCTTCCCGCAAATGAAGACTCCTTGTTGGGCATGTTATAGAGACCACATTTGTGAGGCATGGGATGGATGACACAGCCACTGAGATTCCTCCTAATTCTGAAATATTCCGACGCTGTATATTTGGTCCCCTTGATGATACTTAGGAGCCACAATGGGTCTAGAGCCAGAAAGAACTGAATTCAAATCTGACCTTAAATTCTTCAGCACTGGGACCCTAAGCAAACCCCTTAACTTCTATCTGCCTCAGTTTCCTCAATTTAAAATGAGGATTATAATAGCATCTACTTCCCAGAGATGTTGTGAGAATAAATGAGGTAATATTTGTCAAGTTCTTGTCATGGTGCTTGGCATATGTTGTTCAGTTGTTCCAGTCAAGTCTGACTCTTCATGACCCCGTTTGGGATTTTCTCAGCAGAGATACTGGAGGCGTTTGCCATTTCCTTCTCCAGCTCATTTTACAGATGAGAAAACTGAGGCAAACAGGGTTAAGTGACTTGCATAGGGTCACATAGTAAGTATCTAAGGCCAGATTTGAACTCAGGTCTTCCTGACTCCAGGCCCAGTTCTCTATCCACTGAGTCTCCTTGCTGCCCACTTGGCACATGGTGAGCACTTAATAAGTACTTGTTCCTTTCCCCCTATCTGGAGGGTAGGAGAGGTAAAGGATTCAACAAACTTTATAAAAGCACTTTAGAAAGGGACTGACTTTAGCCACAGTTCTTGTTAGTTTCTGGTATTTTCAGAAACATTGCCCACTATGAATTCAGAAGAAAGGAGGGCAGGCTCATCCATTTTTACCTCCATGCCTCTGCCTCCAAATCAAAGATGAGAAAAGTTGAATTAATAGGAAAAGATGGGCTGACATTTAGAGGAAGTGGAAAATTCTACTTACCTGAGCAGCTGGGATGGAAGCAAAGATGACATTTAAGTGAAGATAGAGACAAACAATGCATTCCAAGTGCCATTAATATCAGGGCCTCACAAAAAAGCAGACTGAGGAGCTAAACTGAAAACAGACAATAGCCATTTCCTGTTGCTTTAAAAAAAAAACCAGAAACAAATAAAAACCAAAATGAGACAAAGACCCAGCAGCAACAATACAATAAACAAAAGAGAGAGGAAATGTGTCTTGTGGACCTGGGAATTCAAATAATCATGAAAACTAGCCAAGATTCATTCACTGACCACAAGCTATCTGTGGCTGTCCAATGGCGAGGGTGAGGGTCATTGAGCTCTAGGGATCGTTTCTGTCCGAAAGGAGGGGGCAAGTGCTTGGATGCTTTCAGAGATAAAGGAGGGGGATGAACCACACAATCAAGATGAAGTGTATTCTTCATGTGCGTGAGCGTCTGGAGAAGTGGATGGTGGCAGGAGTACAAGGGGCTGGCTTTTGGAATGGCTTTTGCAAGCCACTGGCCAGCTTCTACTGAGGTCGGCGACTTACTGTTGGTCAGCTGTGCTGATGTGCTGCACTGATGAAGCTATCTAGGACAACAGGACCATAGTTCTCCAGCTTAACCTTATCAATTATCTAGTCTAACCCCTCAGGTGTAGACAAGGAAACTGAAGCCCAGAGAGCCTTGTTCAAGATTTTTTGTTGTTTAGTCATTTCAGTTCTGTCTGACTCTTTGTGACGCCATTGGGATTTTCTTGGCAAAGACAATGGAGAGGTTTGCCATTTTCTTCTCCGCCTCATTTTACAGATGAGGATACTGAGGCAAACAGGATTAAGTGACTTGTCCAGGGTCACATAGCTAGTGTCTGAGGCCAGATTTGAACTCAGAAAGATGAGTCTTCCTGAGTCCAGGCTTGGTGCTCTGTGCACTACGGCACCAACTAGCTGGCAAGCTTTCACTTCATGGCTTGGTGTTTACAGATTTTGGTGCTCAATATAAGTGATTCAGGGATTCACGCCTCCAAAATCCTCTGGAAGTTAGGACAAGCAGACAAGACCTGCTGCAACATTGAAGGAAGTAATTTGCTGCTCTCCCTGTCATATATGTATCTACTTTCCCTAAATGTGGAACAAACTGTGATTAAACTGCCCAACCTGAGCCTTTCATTGTGAGTAAAAAGTGAGAATTACTTAATGGTGAAGTAACACTTGGTAGAGTAGATGTGGACCATTATAAGAATTGTCCTGAGGCATAATGGTAAAGCAAGAATTCTATGCTGTTGGTAATTACTGTCTTCAAGGAGAAAGAGCATAGAAGTTGAAGGATAGGTCATGCTAATGTCCCAGAGAAGAATTATTTATTTATTTATTTTTTGAGGCAACTAGGGTTTAAGTGACTTGCCCACGGTCACACAGCTAGTTAGTGTCAGAGGCTACATTTGAAATCAGGTCCTCCTGACTCCAGGCCCAGTACTTTATTCACTGAGCCACCTAGCTGCCCTTGAATTTTTATTTTGAAAGAGTGATCTCATCCAACTTTATATGAATGAGGAAGCTGAAATCTAGCTAAGGGAATGTAATTTTCTAAAGGCACACAGATACTGAATGGCAAAGTGAGGAATAGAACACAGGCCTCTTGACTGCTTGTCTAGCATTCTTTCCACTGTGTAATTCTATCTCCCTCCAACTTCCATATGAAAGATAACTAAAATGTACTTAAATACTAAAATGGCCCCATGGTCTCATCCATGTGGGCACAGCCTCTTATGGTGCAGCTCATGGAATAGTCATCCTTTCTCACTATATGCTTTCCTTTTCTGTATCGTTCCATTAATCTTTTTTTTTTTTGCCTTTTTGGTGAAGCAATTGGGGTTAAGTGACTTGCCCAAGGTTGCACAGCTAGTAAGTGTCATGTGTCTGAGGCTGGATTTGAACTCAGGTCCTCCTGACTCCAAGGCTGGAGCTTATCTACTGCGCCACCTAGCTGCCCCACATTCCATTAATCTTGCAGAAAGGGACTGCCCACTTTGCTGGGAGTCTTTCTTGTTTCCTTTTACTATAAGGAATCAGTATAGCATGTGAACTATTATCTGAACTTACTCTGTGACCAGGCTATCTTATTTTTGCTCAGATATACAAAGGATGATGACTTTTAAAATTCCTCAACTCCTTAATTCCTTGCTGGTAATGAGTCTACCCATATCCATTATACATCTTCACATGGCCTTCTGTGTGACATTCATTTAATTAATTCAAATATACGTACATAACTCTAGTAACATATCTCAGTTAGACTATATTCAAACTCATGACTCTAAGTCCTTTTTGTAAGAAGTTCTGGTTTCTAAAAATAAGTGGGAAAAGTCGATGTCTTAATTTTGAAAAAAAAGTTCTTATTTAATGTTTCAATGGATCTCTGGTCTCATCAATGTGGTTCCTCTCTCCCGTGGTGTAGGTCAAAGCCCAACCAGACCTTCTTCTTAACTACTTGACATTCCATGGGTACCAATGCCAGCTGTTCCTGGCTCTCGTTACATGATCATCCCATTTTTTTTCTTCAGACATTTCATTGATGATATCTTTTACACTTCATGTAGGAAATCCACCATTTAAATATGCCATAGACTATTTATGACTGCCATATATCTCTCCATTCCTCCATGGGTCACCCATCACTTCGATCCTTTGGAGATTGTGGTATTTCATGGTATCATTGGATTCCATGGCACCTGTTTCTCACATCTTATGGATTTAGAGTGTTGGCTAAGGGTAGTGAAAAGTTAGTATGACCACTTGTGATATTAAAAAGATTGGATTTTACTTTCAGGAAGAAGCTTGGGGCCACTAAAATAGTTCTATGAATTCTCAAATGCTATTTAGGCCTCTTTCTTCCTCATTCAATTCATTAACCACCTACAGCAACTATCCAAGGCATATGACATTGTGGTAAAGTGGATACAAGTTGAACTCAGTCATGAAGAGCTAGGTTCAAGTCTTATCTTGGACGTATTTTGGCTGTATGACCCTGACAAGTCACTTAACCTCTTAGTGCCACAAATTATACTAAAGGGAGGTCTTCTGAAATAGCTTCTCATGCTGATTAAATCACAGTTTTGGTCAAAATATACATATATAGAATCATATCTGTGATTTCTTTGGTGTAGAGGAATTTCCTTAGGTAGATAAGCACCAATTTCTCACACCAAATGGTCTGGGGTTAGTAAAAGGTTGTTCATGGTCACATGGACACCGGTGTCAAAAGTGGGTTCTGAACACATGAATTTCTGATCCCAAGGCCAGCACTGTCTCCAGTCCAAAGTTGTTTCTTTTATAAGCAAGAAAACAAATAAGTAATTTATAAAATATAATATGTAATATAAAATATGTAAGCAAGAAAGTTATACTTTCCTCAGTAAGTAGAACTTTAATGTGTAATTGCTTCCTACCACTCCCCAATATCTACTCATTCTCTTCTTCCATCCAGCATGCTAGCAGAGGAGGCAAGGATTTCAGAAGGGCATTAAGAAATCCAGTTTCTCCTCCTGTCCGGCCATTCATCATGACCTACCTTGTGTTGGTGTCACTGTGTTCATGTCCTCTCACCCTATTCTACCTCCTGCCCTTGCTCTGGGAACAATAATTGCACAAATAATACTGTCATTGCTAGTGGAAAGAGTATAACATTATGCTGTTTGGGGCTCCATTCAAAACTCCTTTGCCTAGAACAAAACTCAGTTCTCCACTAACACACACAGACAAATTCACATGTATATACACACACATACATCATAATAGGTGCATATACATGTATACTCTATGTATATACATGATCTCCCTATTTGAAAATAAAGTTCTTGAGGGCATGGCTTCTCTCATTTTTGTATTTATAACTTCAGTGCCTGACACTGAATAAACGCTGATTGATTGATTGGTTTATGGATTGATTGGGTTTTTACTCACTAGAGTAAATTACCCAGGAACTACAATAGATACTTCCAATATTTAAGCAGCATCTGACTGTTAAAAGAGAATGGGTCTTCTCAGTTCATTCAGACAATAAAAGTCAAGAAATCTTTTCAATCTATATACCCTCTCTCATTCTAATTTTTTAAAACAATTATTAGTTTCTTTTATTTTTATCCTAGCTACATTTCCCAGTGTAGTTCTCCCTTACCCCCCCCCTTAACATTATAAGAACAAGAAAAGAAGAAACAAAAAACAGCTCAGCAAAATTAGTACACACGCCACCTAAGTCCAACATATTATGTAGAGCTCAGGTTTCTCACCATCTGAAAAAAAAAAAAAGAGGGTGGTGCATTCTTTTTTTTTTTTAAATATATAAATTTATTTATTTTTAGTTTTCAGCATTTACTTCCACAAGATTTTGAATTCCATATTTTCATCCCATCTTGCCCCTCCCCCACCCCAAGATGGCATGCATTCTGAATACCCGTTCCCCTACTCTGCCCTCCCTTCTATCTCCCCCCCTCTTCTCTTATCCCCTTCCCCTTCTATTTTCTTGTAGGGCAGGATAGATTTCTGTACCTCATTTCCTGTATTTCTTATTTCCCAGTTGCATGTGGAAACATTTTTTTTAAGCATGTGTTTTTAAAACTTTGGGTTCCAAATTTTCTCCCTTCCTCCCACCCCACCCACCCTCATTGAAAAGGCAAGCAAGTCAATACAGGCCATACATGTGCAGTTATGCAAAACACTTCCATAGTAGACATGTTGTGAAACTAACTCTATTTCCCTTAATCCTATCCTGCCCCCCATTTATTCTATTCTTTCTTTTGACCCTGTCCCTCCTCAGAAGTACTTCCTTCTGATTACCCTTTCCCAATCTGCCCTTCTCTCTATCATCCCCTGCTCTCTTGTCCCCTTCCTCCCCTATTTTCCTGTAGGGTAAGACAGATTTCCATACCCAATTGAGTGTGTATGTTATTCCCTCCTTAAGCCAAATCCTATGAGAATAAGATTCCCTCATTTCCTCTCACCTTCCCCTGTTTCCCCTCCACTGTAAGAACCTTTTCTTGTCTGTTTTGTGCAAGATAATGTACCCCATTCTACCTCTCCCTTTCTCCTTCTCCTAGTATAATCCTCTCTCACCCCTTAATTTTATTCTCCAGATATCACCCCTTCATCTTCAACTCACCCTGTGCCTCTATCTATCTATCTATCTATCTATCTATCTATCTATCTATCTATCTATCTATCTATATCTATCTATTAATTTTCCCCTCCCACTACCCTAATACTGACAAAGGTCTCATGAGTTATAAATATCATCTTTCCATGCAGGAATGTAAACAGTTCAGCCTTAATAAGTCTCTTATGATTTCTCTTTCCTGTTTACCTCTTCATGTTCCACTTGAGTCTTGTATTTGAAAGTCAAATTTTCTATTCAGCTCTGGTCTTTTCATCAAGAATGCTTGAAAGTCCTCTATTTCACTGAATGACCATTTTTCCCCTGAAGGATTATACTCAGTTTTGCTGGGTAGGTGATTCTTGGTTGTAATCCTATCTCCTTTGCCCTCTGGAATATTATATTCCATGCCCTCTGTCCCTTAATGTAGAAGCTGCTAAATCTTGTGTTATCCTGATTGTGTTTCCACCATACTTGAATTGTTTCTTTCTGGCTGCTTGCAATATTTTCTCCTTGACCTGGGAACTCTGGAATTTGGCTACAATATTCCTAGGAGTTTTCCTTTGGGGATCTCTTTCAGGGGGAGATCGATGGATTCTTTCAATTTCTATTTTGCCCTCTGGTTCTAAAATATCAGGGCAGTTTTCCTTGATAATTTCTTGAAAGATGATGTCTAGGCTCTTTTTTTGATCATGGCTTTCAGATAGTCCAATAATTTTTAAATTCTCTCTCTGGATCTATTTTCCAGGTCAGTTGTTTTTCCAATGAGATATTTCACATTGTTTTCTAATTTTTCATTCTTTTGGATTTGTTCTACTGTGTCATGATTTCTCATAAAGTCACTATCTTCCAATTGCTCTATTCTAATTTTTAAGGAAGTATTTTCTTCAGTAAGCTTTTGGACTTCCTTTTCCATTTGGCCAATTTTTCTTTTTAGGGCATTCTTCTCCTCATTGGCTTTTTGGACCTCTTTTGCCATTTGGGTTAGGCTATTTTCTTCAGTATTTTTTGGGGTCTCCTTTAGCAAGCTGTTGACTTGTTTTTCATGATTTTCTTGCATCACTCATTTCTCTTCCCAGTTTTTTCCTCTACTTCTCTTACTTGCTTCTCAAAATCCCTTTTGAGCTCTTCCAAGGCCTGGGACAGATTCATATTTTTCTTGGAGGCTTTGGATGTGGGAGCTTTGACTTTGTTGTCTTCTTCTGGTTGTATGTTTTGATCTTCTTTGTCACCAAAGTAAGATAATATAGTCTGACTCTTTTTGCAAGGTTTGCTCATGATCCCAGCCAACTACTTGAGTTTTAAACTCTTTGTTAAGGTAAAAGTCTGCTTCCAATATGGAGAATGTACTGTCCCAAGCTTTGGGGGTTTGTATAGCTGTTTTCAGAGATACTTGGGACCTGTAAATTTTCAGTTCTTCCAAGGTGGTATGATAAGGGTCGAGGTGTTTACTCTTTTCCTGGCCTGAGCTCTGGTCTTTGAGTGACGGCCACAAGCAGTCTTTTCTCTTTGGAACTGTGAGGAGGGTTTCCTCTCACAGCCACTACAAGCTCCATCGCACCATCACTCCTCCTCACCCCAGGACCGCCACCCAGAACTGTGACCCAGATCCAAGCACGGGTAAAGCAAGAGATTCCTGCCTCAGCACCAGCAAAGAGATCCCTGCAGTCCCCCTCTGATCAGCCACCCGATTCCCCCTCAGTCTGTGGGCTGGAAGTTCAGGACACAGTGCTCTGGAACTGGCTCTGACCTAGCTCTTCTCTCACTGCAAAACCATACTTTTCCCACTGACCTTCTAAATTGTCTTTAGTGTTCATGGATTGAGGAGTCTGGAAGCCGCCACAACTGCCTGTGATTCAGTTCTCTGAGGCCTGCTCTAGGTTCGCTGTGGCCTGCATGCCCATGCCTAACCGCATTCCTCTCCCCACCTGGCGCGATATGCCTTTCCGATCAACCATCCAGGCTGTCTTGGGCTGGAAATTTGTTTTACTCTGTCTTTTTGTGGATTCTGCTGCTTTAAAATTTGTTTACAGGCATTTTTTTGGGTATTTGGAGGGGTTTGGGGGAGAGCTCAAGCAAGTCACTGCTTTCACGCGGCCATCTTGGCTCCGCCCCAGGGAGGTGCATTCTTATGTAACAGTTCTTCAGGTAAGGCTTATGCTGGCCACCTTGAAAAGGGGCCTAATTCATAAAAGACTCTGGGAGTTGTATTTCTTGGAAAAAAATTGTTACATGCATAACAGCCCCATTGCAGAGCAAGATTTTGAAAAAGAAGTACAAGATTGCTGTGCTATCAGACAAGAAATGTGGTAAAATGGAAAGATCACTAACCATGGAGTCTGATGTCCTGCCTTCTGCAGCTAATTTTCTGTGTGAGTTTAGACAAGTCTCTCAACCTTTCAGGATCTCCATTCCTTCCTCTGTTAACAGAGAACTAACCCTGCTCACTTCCTGTGGGTGCCCAGGCTTAGTGTGAAGATCAAAGGAGCCAGTCCATGCAAGCTTCTGGTACTTATAAAAGTGCCAGGACCGGTGCTACTGGCCATTCTGCCCGGGTGTGTGCTTTCAGATGTTGGCTTGATTCCCTCTGTGAGCTGCAAAGGAGGAGTCTAAAAAGACCTACATGGGCTATTTCAGGACATTGCGGTCATGCTCTAGGCTTGCATCTCGCAGGTGGTAATCATGTCTCTTTCTCTCTTCTTGTCTCTGATGGATGTGTGATCTTATCACTGTGGATGCTTCTTCCGCAGACTGACACCTCTGTATACCTTCCAAGGCTGTGCCACCCTGGTCCACTAACATCTTTTTGTGAATCCTCCAAAGAAGACTCACCCAACACATGGTGAAGGTGACTTTCCTCTAGTCATTTTAATACCTTGGCGGGTCCCAGTGAAGGAATTAGTCTGTCTGAGTTCTTCATACGCATTAAAAATGACGTGGGAGAATTTCTTGAATGATAACCAGGGTTTAATTGTCACTGTCAGCATTGGAAAACATTTATTAAGTGTCTAATTGTGCGTGTCCATGGTGTGAAAGAATAACACACAGACATAGTCTCTGCCCTTTGGGATGTAAGGAGACAACAATAAGCAGATAAACACCATTTAATAGAGGCCATCCAGATAGCCAACCTCAGAAAAAATTAAGCAATTAGGTCAAGCCCAAACCCCATAATTTTCCAGATAAGGAAATTGAGGCCCAGAGACTTGTTCAAGGTCACCCAGCAAATCAATGGCTTCATCCCTGATTTAGGAGCTTGTTTTGAGATGGTATCTCCATCTGGTTGTAGGGATCAGGTTCCTTTTTAATTATGCCCATGGTGAAGCTGTTTGCCCCCCTCCCCTTTTTTATTTTTGAAAGACAGATGCTATCACTCAGTGACAATAGCAATTCCTTGCCTAGCTTCACTTGCCATTGTGGAGTACAAGAATGAAGGTGTGTCATTGTCTTTCCTTGACTCACCCCAGGAAGGAGGTTTTTCATTGCCTACTTTATTCGCGCACTGAGCTGGGGCAGCCATGTGTGCACAAGGGGGAGAAATACTACAGGGTGCTGTTCTAAAGCCACCTCTAAAGCTTATCTCAGCCCAGACACTCAGGACCCCTCTGCTCTGCTGGGACCTAGGCTCCTCCACCCCTTATGTTACAGGCCCATGATAAGTCAGTTCCTTCTCTGTGCCAGCCAGTAGCATTTCAGTTACAACTACACCCTGTGTTGCCTTTTCATTTCTGACATCAGGATGGCTCCTGAAATGACAGCTGGAGGGGACAATTAGCATGCCTTCCCTGCCTACTCAAAGGGGCAGCCTGAATGAGTGATGCTGCCCCCGCTTCCATGGAAACAAGGGCTTAGAAACGGAGCTGTTGTGTGGATTATGGCAGAAAGTGAAAGCATCAGATATAGAGAGATAAAAGTGTTAAATCTCATCGTTTATGCTTCTAGAAGAAGGCAATTAGGAGGGGGAAATGTGAGGAAAAGAAAGCTACAATCATAATGAAAAAATAATGACTCGATAGAAGTATGGTGTGGTGTTCGGAATTAGAGAGTCTGGGTGCAAATTCTGGCTCTGCCAGAGCTCAGAAGTTAGGACAAGACCTAACTTCTCTGGGCCTCAGGTCTTCATTTGTAAAACGAGAGGGTTAGACGAGAGAATCTCTAAAGTCTCTTCTAGCTCTGAATCTATGATCCAATGATCCTAATGCATTTGTCAAGTATTATATTTAATTAATTGATATTAATTGGTCAATAAACATTTATTAAGTGCCTACTATGTGCCAAGCACATTTATCAAGAAATAATTACATTTATCCTTTCCTTAGGATCCAATGGTCCTAATGCATTTAGCAAGTTTTATCAAACTCTCAATGTGCATTGGTGGCTTAATCTCTCTCTCTTTTTTTTTCCATTTGACAGTATTTTATTTCTTCCAATCGTTTTCAACATTTCTCCTCCTTCAACATACCTCCACCCTCCCCAAGATCCCAAACAATCTGGAAATTCTAATTTTTTTTAATATAAATTTATTTATTTTTAGTTTTCAACATTTTCTTCCACAAGATTTTCTAGACAGACCCTAAGCTCCCTGAGGACAGGGGCCTCATCTAACCCTTGCCTTTCCGCCATACCTAGCACAATCCTCTGCACACAGTATGTACACAATAAATGCTTTTTATATTTGTATTTTCTTTCTTTTTCGTATGTCCAGCCAACACCTACTACAGCAGACAGTAATCAGCAAGTTTTCCTTTCCATTCCCAAGGCGGAAGTATGAGCTTCCTTGAAGTTTTTGAGGGGTGAGGGGTATACTGGATGATTTGAATCCCAAGCTATGTGTATTCTTTTAGGGGAGTAGTTGGTAAAGGAGCTCTAGGGAAAATTTTTCTTTTTAAAGAAACTGATCATCAACTAAGTTTCTTTTGGTTTTCTTAATTATTATGACTTCAGTGGGTGGCTATCTTCTGCAGACATTGTCTTTGCTGCTGCTGATTATAAAAACAATCTTCTGACATTCTTCCCAGGAGTTTCATAAAGATGAGAAGTTGACCTTATTTGTCTGTGGAATGGTGATGTGTATTAAGCAGCCCTGACCCCTCACTGAGGAAAAGCAAAGTAGATGGGGAGGTGAACACCCCTTACTAATAAGCCCCTTTCCTACATGCCATGTGACCTGGGCTCTTGTCCTGGGATCAGGAAGGTCGGGGTTTCATCCTCATTTGTCCTGGATTTTATGCTACCTTGGCTATTTGTCGTGGACTTTGTACTCCATCAGGTCAATGGATTCCTGCCAGATATCACCCAGGTGGATGCAGGATGCCAAGGCTTGATCCCTCTGTAAGATCAGAAGGCTAAAGGCAAAGGCTGGCGTGGGAGGGGAGGGGAGGAAGAGAAAAGAGGAAAATTATCTAGACAAGTATCTGAACCTATGAAAATGCTCACGTAAATCAAGGAAGGGTCTACTCAGCAGACCACCAACATAAATGAATGAATACTGCTTTGGTCAGAGAAGTTGAAAAAAGCAATGATTTTCTTTTACTGTATTTTTTCCTTAACCCACTCTTGGGCTGACTCCTTTGATTTTGGACCACTGCTAAAATTCTGTTCCTGCCTAACACTTCAGTAACCCATACATTCCTTAAACTCTCTGGGATAACAAGTTGGACCACACTCCCTTTCCCCAGGAGGGCTTATTCCTATAGGGCCCAGGGAATTTTTCCTAATAATTAGCACCTGTAGAGCCCATTCTCACAGAAGACACAGAAGCATGAATCTAACTAATTTTGGGTTGTATTTAAGGATGTCCGATCCTTTTAAGTTTCAGGTTTGGGAATTGAGCACCTTTGGTCCAGAGGTGTTTTCTCCCAAACAAATGTCAGTCCAATCATGTAAAATTACATTCTAAACCTTCAAGCCCTCAAGCAAAATTTTGGAAAGAACTCCTCTATCCTTTGTTGACTAGCCCAGTAATTCAAAGATAATAGTTTTTGAATTGAGTGCTTTTTACACATAGGGAAAGAAAAAAAAATCGACAGCTGGTAAGGGCTGACTCAGGTGGGCCTGGGATGGGCTTAAGAAGATTACGCTACAATATCTGAATTTCCTGTAGAGAAATTGCCTTGATATGGATCCATCTCAGGCCCACCTGAGTCCAACAAAGACTCAGATCTTTAATCAGAGGATCTGGGTTCAAATTCCTATTCTCTTACAATCTGTATGACCTAGGAAATGTTATTCTACCTCTCTGGCCTTCAGTTTCCTCACCTGTAAAATGAGTGGGTTCAGCTAAATGCTTTCTACAGTCCCCTTCTCTCTAAACCTATGATTTTATGAACTTCCATGATCCTTTCTAAAATGTATTTTCTCTCAATTCTCAACCAGTCAAGTATATACATACATACATATATATATACACACACAACACACACACACACACACACACACACATATATATATTTATGTGCGTGTGTGTATGTATGTATGTATGTATGTATACGTATGTATATGTATTTTTTTTCCTGAAGAGAGGGTCTGAGTTCCAGGAAGACTATCTGTGTATTTGTATATGCTTGTTTGTATGTGCAATTGGATGAGAACTGGGAATAAGGAAGGGGGAAGCGTTCTAAGGTTAAATAATTCCAAACACAGTAAGCTTGATTGAATATCAGCAGAATTCTATGGCTCCTAAAATCCTTGTTTGCAAACAGTAACCACTAGCTTTAGCTGGTCCAGTGTCCCATACAATGGAAACGTCTACCTGTTAAGCTTTTATTTAAGGATAACAGGGCCCATTCCAAAATTTTGGCTTGGCTATTTGGGACCCAGAATATAACTCCATGCCAGTAAGGTAACATTTAAATTTGGGGGAAATTAAGCTCAGTATAGTCCATAACACCTCAATGACATTAAAGAGAAATTGTCTTCAGACCCTAGGTAGAGAAAGTCCTGTCTGCTTTCTAGAATATTGAGACTCCCAGCCCTCCAGGGCCTCCTTCTATGACAGTTCACTCACACCAGACAGTCAACTGTTGTTGCATAGAAGCCAGCTGTCACAAATCGCCAAACTAAAGATTCAATCCAATCCAGTGAACAAACATTTATTACGTGCCTACTGTGTGCATGATACTGCTTGTTGTCAGAGGATGCAAAGATGAAAAACAGTACAGTTGTTGACTTCACAGGGTTTAAAACCTAATAGGTGAGAGCACATGAGTGAAAATAAATATGAACATATGATATAAGATTAAGCTAATAAGAGCAAAGGAGAGGCCCAGACAAAGTTCTCTATGAAAATTTCAAGAAGGAGAGATGACAGTGAGGTAGAGCTCCAGGAAAGGTTAGGTGGAGGAGGAACACTGGGATGCATCTTAAGGAGGAGAACTGTTTTAAAAGAGGAGGATTCCATGAGGGTCACACTGTATAAATAAATGCATGAAGATTGGAGAGGGCAAAATGAGATCTGGGAACATCTGGTGGTGCCATTTGGATGGAATGTGGAGTTCATAAAAAGGAATAAGTGAAAATAAGCTGGGAAAGTAGGTCCTCCCAAGCATGAATAACCTTGAATGCTAGGCGAAAACTAACTCTGACCTTTTTTATTCTTCCTCTTTTCTTCCCTTTTGTCTTAGTCCTCCCAAGCATACACTCATCCCTATCCCTTCTTCCTCACTGCCCATTGGTTGATCTCAAATGTAATCACTTTATAGCGTGAATGAAGTGGTACCCCACATACCCAAAATTCAGCTACCCAGGAACCTCATCTGACTGTGACACAGCTAAGCACCATGAATGAAACTGATGAAAAGAACCCTGTGGCAAAGCATAGCCTTTATCGTAGAAAATATCCCCAAGACCTCACTCAGAGCTGTACTTACTTTTGTTTGACACACAACTCTAACAAATTTTGTTACCTCATTCTGAGACCATTGCAGATTAGAAGCAGAAAATTAAAAGGCTTGTAGGGGCATGGCGATTAGAATCAGCATACTGACAAGAAATGACCCCTGACAATCTTCTGGGAAAGAGGGGTAATAAGGAACCCAGCAGGGGTCAGAAAAGTCATAGAAAACAAACACAAGAGCTTGGCTCTTTGTGGTCATTTATTGTAAGAGATGAGTAGACTAGGGCAGCTAGGTGACACAGTGGATAGAGTGGCTGGGCCTGGAGTCAGGAAGACTCATCTTCAAATCTGGCCTGAGACTGTTACTAGCTGTGTGACCCTGAACAAGTTACTTAACCCTGTTGGCCTCAGTTTCCTCATCTGTAAAATGAGGTGGAAAAGGAATGGCAAACCACTTGTGTATCTTTGCCTTGTATCTATGACTCTGATGAAGAGTCACACACAACTGAACAGCAACAGCAACAGACGATCACTGTATTATATACAGCTTATATAATATATATATATATATAATATATGTCACTCAGTCAGTCAACAAGCATTAATAAAGAACCTAATATGTGCCAAGCACTATGTTAAGCACAAAGAAAGGCAAAAAACAGTCCCTGATCTGGAACAGCTCAAAGTCCATGGGAGACGCAACCTGAAAAAGACTATAAACAAGTCAGACACCTAAAGGATAAATTGGGAATAGTCTCAGAAGAAAGGGAGATTAAGGAGAACTAGGAAAACCTTCTTAAAGAAGGTGGCATATTAGCACTAAGTTTAAATGATGCATCAGAGTTTATTCTGTTTAAGAGGTGAAGGAAGTGTATGTGACATTTTAGAAAGATTTCCACCAAAAGTCACTCAAGTAAGAGCTTTGAAGGATTTTTGTTGTTGTCGAGTCCTGTCTGACTGTTCATGACCCCATTTGGGATTTTCTTGGCAGAGATACTAGAGGGGTTTGTCATTTCCTTCTCCAGCTCATTTGACAGATGAAGAAACTGAGGCAAACAGGGTTAAGTGATTTGCCCAGGATAACGCAGCTAGAAAGTCCAAATTTGAATTCATGAGGACATTGTCTTCCTAATTTCAAGGAGGCCACCTAGCTGCCCCTTTAAAGGATTAACTCTCAGCTAATCAAAATCCTTAGGTCTCTATAAAGGCTATCTGTTGAAGGGTTCTAGATATTGTACCTGAATGGTTTCATTAACAATCAACCATGGAATACAAATTGCTAAGCTTGTTATATGCAGAAAATTGAGGAAAAGCTATTCAGACAGGCAGGCAGACATTGCTATAAAATTTGTTTTCAAAATAGTTAAGCTAAAGTTCCAAACATCTCTAAAATTTTCAGAAACATTAAATCACTTCATCCCTAATTAACACTCTTCTCCTTCTCAGCCCCAAATTCCTTTCCCCATTCTGGGTGATAAAAGAATCCAGATGTGTTCTGGGGCTACTTGGGGGAGTTTCATGGGGTTTAAAACTAGAAGGGCCAGTAGAGATCAGCTAGCCTGCTCTCCTCATTTTAGAGAAGGAGAAGAGATTTGGCCAGGGTCACAAGAGGCTTTGAGAGACAGAGCTCAGATCAGCACTCAGGCCGTCAAAGTTCAAATTTTCCATTCTCTGTACTGGCCCACCTCCTTTCTCTTGGATGAGCCTTCTTTCTGCTTCCCAGCCTTGTCCTCGTTTTCTCCAGGCCAAACAGTGGTAGGCATCCAGAACTCTGCCTTTTTTTTTTTTTAAAGCTGCTTCCTTTGGGGGTGGGGAGGCAGAAGACTCTTCACCTTTTCCTCAGGTCACTGGAGGGACTACTGCTGTTTGAGTCTGGCTGCAGGTTGAGTTACTCAGTAACCTTTGGGCATCTGAGTTGCACTACCAAGCACGTAGGCAAGAGGCTTGTTTCCATGTATTTCCAATGTGAGAAGTAAGTGAGGGAGCTGGGCTAGAGTAGCTCAAGCTTCTTTTCCTACTCTAGATCCTATGATGTAAGGAATGGGGTGGGTGCCAAACACAGTCATAGCATGACCCACAATAGGAGTTTAACAAATATTTATTAAATGCAATTGGATGTGCTCCTGTCTAGTAGACTTAGATCATTGGTTGTGGTTTGTCCTTCATTCTCGAAGAGGATGATGACATGCCTTGCAGTAGACTTTGATTTGAGTGAGGGAGGGCTGAGCAGTCACCAGCCTCACTTTCTCCTCCAGAGCCATCTGGGCCCAGTGTTATCCCAGACCGCAATGGGGCATTGTTCTGGTGGCTTATTGCTGGATGGGGATAAAATCCATGGTTCATCTCATTGTTGTCCAGTTGTTTCAGTGGTGGAAGTCGGTGGAGGCTAGGAGCTTGGATTTTCCTGGAGAATACTGAAAACATTCTTCTTTTTAAAATTCTTGATACTTTCCTCTTTTTTCTTTTTAATCAAATTAGTTAATGGTTCATCTATTTTATTGGGTTTTTTTAAAAGCCTTAGCTACTAGTTTTATTTATTAATTCAATTTTTTTTCAATTTGTTGATTTCTTCTTTCATTTTTCAGGATTTCTATTTTACTGTTTAATTGGGATTTAAAAATTTTGTTGGTAGTCTTTTTAGTTGCATTCTCGATTTGTTGCTCTGTTCTTTCTAGTTTTTGTTCATGAAAGTGTTTAGAGGTAGAAATTTTCCCCCAAGGACTTCTTTGGCTTCATCCCAAAAGTCTTAGAATGTTATTTCATTACTGTCATTATCTTTAATGAAATTGTCTAGCATTTCTGTAATTTGGTCTTTGACCCTACAGTTCTTTAGGATTAAGTTATTTGGTCTCCAGTTGATTTGAATGCTTATAAGTAGCCCTTTAAATGTGATTATGACTAAATATATTAACTATATAAATTCAACTGTAAACAACTATTTACACAGGTAAAGACAATCCTAAATAATTGGGACAATACTAATTGCTTATGGGAAGGATGAGCCAATATAATAAAAATGACAATACTATCTCAATTTATTTGGTCAATGACATATCAAACTACTAAATGATAGAATTAGAGAAAATAATAAAATTCACATGGAGGAAAATAAAAGTCAATAACAGCAAGAGAAATGATGAAAAGAAATGGGAATAATGAGTGCCTCGGAGTGCCAGAACGGGCAGTTAGATTGTGCAGTGGTTAGAGTGCCGAACCTGGAGTCAGACAGACCCTGAGTTCAAATCCAGCCTCAGACACTAGCCATGCTACCCTGGGCAAGCCACTTAACCCTGTTTGCTTCCATTTCCTCATCTGTACAATGAGCTGGAGTAGGAAACGACAAACCACTCCAGTATCTTTGCCAAGAAAACCACAAATGGGGTTTTGAAGAGTCAGACACAACTGAAATGACTCATCAACAACAAAAGAGGTGCCAGATCTCAAACTTTAGTACAAAACAGTGATTATTAAAATAATTTGCTACTGGCTGAAAAAGAGAACCATCAGTGGAAAAGATTGGGGACATAACATACAGACACAAATGTATCTTGTAACTCTAGCATTCAATAAACAGAAAGACCAGGTACTAGAATAGACTCACTAGTCAACAAAAACTGCCAGGAAAATTGGACCCCAGCAGAAAAAAAATTAAATTTAGACCAACACCTCACATCTTACACCAAGAAAAGCTCCAAATGAGCATATAATCAAAATATGAAAGGCCACATCATAAACAAATGAGAGAAAAGTGGAAAAGATTGCTTATTAGACCTATGGAGAGAAGTTCATGACCAAATAAGGAATAGAGAGAGTCACAGAAACTAAAATGAATAATTTTGATTTCTTAAAATTAAAAAGATTTTGTACAAACAAATCTAATAAAAATTAAGATAAAAAGAGAAATAATTAACTGAGAAAAAATTTTTACAGGAAATTTCTTTGATGAAGTCCTTATTTCCAAGATACATTTGGAACTGATTCAAATTTATGAGAAATTGAGCCATTCTCCAATTGATAAATGGTCGAAGAATTTGAACAGACAGTTCTCAAGAGACCCAAGTTATTGCTACATTTTAAAAATGCTCCAAATCATTACTATTTAGAGAAATGCAAAGATTAGGATACTGGGAGACTGATCTGTAAGCATGTTTTTGATTATTTCCTTCAAAGTCATTATTTAGGGGGATACCCCCTTGCTCTAGAGGGGCTGCCACTGCCCAAAAGGTCCTCGTATCCTCTGAATTCCCCAATAGCCTTCAGAGCTGGTATGAAATTTGAGCTCATTCTTTCATGACGTGGAATAAACAACAATGAAGTTCTGAATTCTAAATAATACTCCCCACCTGTCTTGACTGCCTATACTATTTACCAGATTAGACCCAGAATGGCTTTTTGGTATTTTCAAAAATTATCTTTCCCCTTAAATAACAATAGTTTGCCACCACTGAGGGCATAATTTGGAAGAATGGGCTTTTGGTGTCTGAAGAGAAGCTTAGAAACATTGGACTTGGAACCAGGAAGAGACTTCAGAAAAATTCCATTCCAATCACCTCATTGCATAGAAACACAGATTAGAAGTAGAAGAGACGTTGGAGAAAGTCTAGTTCAATTACTTTGTTTCCTAGAATTGCAGCTTTTGAGCTACCCACGGCCACCTTATTGCTCCTTAACTACCTGTGACTTTACTGAATATTGTAGGAAGACATCACTTTCAGCTAGCACAGTGCCTTGTACATAATAGTCTATCATTTTTTATAATTTATGAAAACAATTCCACAACACAGTAGAATTTTAAAAAAAGATGATTGCACGTGAAACTACAAATCTGTTATGTACAATCTGCTACTCCTTTTAAATGTATACTAAAATTATTGTGTAAATTTTTTCCTTTTTTTTCTTCCCTTCCCCCCTGCCCTAGAGATGGCTACCATTAGACACAAATATGTATGTATCCATGTGCATACATATGTGTGTGTGTGTATGTGTGTGTGTATAATATGTATGTATGTGTGTATGTAAAATCATTCTATTCAGTTCTTTCTCTGGATGCTGATAGCATTTTCTTTTGTAGATCCTTTGTAGTTGAGTATCTAAACTAATGACTATATACAATGTTCTCCTGGTTCTGCTCATTTCTCTCTTCATTATTTTGTGCAAGTCTATCCATGCTTTTCTAAGATCATTGAGCTCATCATTTTTTACAGCACAGTAGTAATTCCATCACAATCATATTCCACAACTTGTTCAGTCATTCCCCAATTGACGGGCACCTCTGTAATATCCAGTTCTTTGCCACCACAAAGAGAGCTGCTATAAACATTTTAGAACACTTGAGTTCTTTTTTTCCCTTAATCATCTAGGAAATAGACCAAGTAGTGGTATTGCTGGGTCAGAGGGTATAAGCAGTTTATTTCATCTGCTTCTAAGGCTCCGTGATAACCACATTCAGTGTCCCAGATCTATAGACTCTGTTGAAAATGCAATCTTTGTACAGTGAAAGGAACCCCAGTTCTGGAGTCAGAGGACCAACTGCCAGTTCTTACTACCTGTACTATCATAGGCATTTGTCTAACCTCTCTGAGACTCAGTTTCCTTACCCATAAAATGATTGGGTTGGTCCAAAAGGCCTCTGAGCTCCCTTGCCGCTCTAGAGGTGTGATTCTATGTATACCAAGAGGCTTTAAAGAATTTATTCCAAAACTACATGGATTCCCAAATCATTAATAAAATCTTAGCTAGAGAATCATCAAAGTCCAAATCAATCAATTATTCACTCAACATGTCAGGCAGTGTGCTAATTTCTGAGGATACAAAGAAAAAGCAAAAATAGCCCCTGTCCTAAAGGGCCTCACATTCTAATAGGAAAAGCAACTTATTTCTGAATATATCTCATCATTTTTTTTTTTGCAATCTCTCTGTTTCCTGCTTAGTAATTGTTGGAGTTGAGTTGAAGTCAATCCATCCCACCTAATTTTTACTCCCATTTCTCATTCATCTCACCACCGTTTGGGTGGCATCCCTAAATTAATTCTGTCTCATTACTCATTTATTAAGATGATTAAAGAGACTTCTCACTTAAGCAGATAGATAATAGTAAAAGGAAGAAGCTTATTTTCACCCTAGGAAGGGTGGGTTATGGATAATACCTGGTTATGTGTTTCTTTTCCAAATTATATCAGGAGGACCTGAAAACTGGTCACCTTAAGACTGTCAAATAGCCTTCAGAGAGAAAGCTATTCCAGTTTGATTCATAAACAATAGAATAACAATAGAAACTACGCTGACATAGAACACATTAGAAATCCTTAAAGGACAAAGGAATTCTTTCCATTACTCCTGATTCCGAGCTAGCTAGCCTGTGTCTCTTGTAAAAAAAATAAAACACAAAAAACCAAAGCAAAACAAATAAACAAAAAAAACCACATTGGGGCAGAGCCAAGATGGTAACAGCTAGCCAGCTGAGCTCTCCTAACATTCTCCTCTAAACAGCTTTAAAATAATGCCTCAGATCAAATTTTGCAATGGCAGAGCCAACAAAAGATCAAAGTGAGACATTTTTTCCAGCCTAAGACAACTTAGGAGGTCAGCAAAAGAGGTCTGTATGACTGGGGTGGGTGTTGACCCAAAGCTTGGCAGCAGCACCAGCTATGGGTCATGGAAGCTTCTGCATGAGTGGTGGCAGCAGTAGCAGCTTTGGGAGCTCTCAGCGGCCCTTGCTGGCACTGCGGGCAGCTGGGGCTGATTGGCAACTTTATTGCTCATAAGTAGCTCTGGTCTTAGTTCCAGGGCACAGAAGAGTACTTGTGGTTGGTGACAAGGGAGCAGAGATCACAGTTTCAGGGCAGAGAAGACCACTAGCTCTTGTGGTTGAAGAGGAGCAGTGTAAAGAACAGAGTGCAGACAAGGAGAGCAGTGACTCCACTTCTACCAGGATCATACCATCTTGGAAGCACTGAAAACTTGTAGACCCACAGAATTAGCTCTGAAAACAGCAGCACAAAAAAGTCTGAAGCTTGGGACAGTGCCTCTCCACCAACCTCAAAATAACATTTAAATTCAAGAAATAGTCTGGAAAATTGAACAAACAACAACAACAAAAAATTGCATATTAAAAGCTGCAATGGTGGCAGAGAAGACCGGAACATAAACTAAGGAGAAAACAGTAATGTGAAAATCACTACAAGCAAAGCATTAGGGATTTGGACCCAAGCCCAATAAGAATTCCTGGAAGAATTAAAGAAACAGATAAGAGAAGGAGAGGAAAAAAAGGGAAAAGAAATGAGAATGATACAAGAAAGTTATGAAAAGAGAATTAACAGCTTGATTAAAAAGCACAAAAAAATACTGAAAAAAATATAACACCTTAAAAAACAGAATTGGCCTTATGGTAAAAGAGGCACAAAAATTCACTGAAGAAAAGAACTTAAAAAGTAGAATTGGCCAAATGGAAAAAGAAGCACAAAAACTCATTGGAGAAAATAATTTCTTAAAAATTAGAAATGAGCAAGTGGGAGCTAATGACTCCATGAGACATCAAGATATAATAACAAAGTCAAAAGAATGAAAAAATAGAAGAAAATATGAAATATCACATCAGAAAAACAATTGACCTGGAAAATAGATTGTATAAGAGACAATTTAAGAATTATTGGTCTACATGAAAGCCATGATCAAAAAAGATCCTAGACATCATATTTCAAGAAATTATCAAGGGAGACTGCCCTGATACCTTAGATTCAGAGAATAAAACAAAAATGGAAAAAATTCACTGATCATCTCCTGAAAGAGATCCCAAAATGAAAACTCTAATTCCAGAGTTCTCAGGTGAAGGA
The DNA here is from genome assembly GCF_003287225.1 of Phascolarctos cinereus. Classification (NCBI taxonomy): domain Eukaryota; kingdom Metazoa; phylum Chordata; class Mammalia; order Diprotodontia; family Phascolarctidae; genus Phascolarctos; species Phascolarctos cinereus. The sequence continues at coordinate 323,403,372 of NW_027555847.1, forward strand.
GAAAATTCAAATATCATGGAGCCAGAATAATCAAAATTTAACAGCTTCCACATTAAAGGAATGGAGGGCTTGGAATATAATATTCCAGAAGGCAAAAAAGCTAAGATTACAACCTACCTACCTATCCAGCAAAACAGGTACAATCCTTCAGGGGAAAAAATGCATTTTGAATGGAATAAAGGACTTAGAAGCATTTCTGATGAAAAGACCAAAGCTAAATATAAAATTTGACATTCAAACAGATGACTCAAGAGAAGCACAGAAAGGTAAACATGAAAGAGTAATCATAAGGAATCTAATAAAGTTTAACTGTTTACTTTCTTATATGGGAAGATGATACATATAACTCCTAAGAGCTTTGTAATCAGTAGGGCAGTTAGGCAGAGTCTACATAGATAGAAGGCACTGGTACAAGTAAATTATGTTGGGATGATCTCTAAAAAAAAATGAAGGGATGAAAAAGAAGGATGTACTGGGAGAAGGGAAAGGGAGAGGTGAAATGGGAAAAATTTTCTCACATAAAAGATATACAAAGAAGAACTTTTATAGTAGAAGGGAAAATATGGCAGTGGCGGGTAATGACTAAACCTCATTCTCATTGGACTTGGTTCAAAGAGAGAAGACTATACCTACATACATGTGTGTATGTATATATATATATATATATATATATATATGTATATATATACATATATACATATATATATATATATGCATGTATATGTGTATATATCCATATACACATATTCTACATCTATATATTCTATATATCTATATCTAAGGATCATACATACATATATTTTGTTGGGTATAAAAATCTATCTTACCCAATAGGGAACTAGGAGGGAAAGGGGAGAAGCCAAATTGGAGGGGAATGATAAAAGATTAAGATTAGATTAGATTAAATAATTAAGATGATTTAGATAAGATTAGATTAAGGGAGGCAGCAGTCAGAAACACAACAGACCCTTGAGGAGGGATTGGATAAAGAGAGAGAGAGAGAGAGAGAGAGAGAGAGAGAGAGAGAGAGAGAAAGACAGACAGACAGAGAAAAGGATAAACAGGAGAAAAACAGGATGGAAGGATATATACAATTAGTAATCATAACTGAATGTGAATGGATTGAGCTCTCCCATAGAACAGAAGTCAATAGCAGAATGGATTAAAAATTGGAATCCAACAATATGTTGTTTACAAGAGGCATACTTGAAACAGAAAGACCCATACAGAGTTAAAATAAAAGGCTTGAGTAGAATCTATTATACTTCATCTAAGTAAAAAAGACAGAAGTAGCAATGATGAGCCCAGACAAAGCAAAAGCAAAACCAGATCTAATTAAAAGAAAAGCAGGGTAATTACATTTTGCTGAAAGGTTACCATAGACAATGAAGTAATATTAAACACTTTTTACAAGTTTCTCTGATAAAGTCCTCATTTCTTAAATATATAGGGAACTGAGTCAAATTTATAAAAATAAGAGCCATTTTCCAATTGACAAATGATCAAAGGATATGAACAGCCAGTTTTCAGAAGAACTCATATGAAAAAAAATGCTCTAAATCGTTATTGATTAGAGAAATGCAAATTAAAACAACTCTGAAATGACAAATGCTGGAGGAGATGAAAGAAAATAGGTAGACAAATAAACTGTTGGTGGAGTTGTGAACTGGTCCAGTCGTTCTGGAGAACAATTTGGAACTATGCTCAAAGAGCTATAACACTGTGCATACCCTTTGACCCAGAAATACCACTACTAAGTCATACTCCAAAGAGATCAAAGAAAAAGGAAAAGGACCTATATATGCAAAAATACTTATAGCAGCTTTTTTTGTGTGTGTGCTGGCAAAGAATTTGAAATTAAAAGAGTGCTCATCAATTGGGGAATGGCTGAACAAGTTATGGCTTATGATTGTGATGGAGCATTATTATGATATAAAAAGTGACAAGGATGGTAGTTTCAGAAAAAGCATGGCAATACCTGTATGAACTGATATAAAGTGACGTGAGAAGAACTATGAGATCATTGTTCACAGTAACAGCAATGTTGTAATGATGATCAACTGTGAATGACTTGGCTACTCTATTCTATACAAAGATCCAAGACAATTTCAAAGGAGAAATAATAAAAAAAAATGTTCTCCACCTTCAGAGAGAGAACTGGTGAACTCTGAGTGCAAATTGAAGTATAATTTTCCCACTTTCATTATTTTTATTCCTTTTTTATTATATGGCTAATATGGAAACAAATATTGCAGGGTTTCACATATATAATTGATATCATTTTGCTTGCCTTCTCAGTGGGTAGAGGAGGGGTAGGAGGGAGAGACAGCATTTGGAACTCAAAATTTGAAAGAGATTGTTAAAATAAATAAAAAATCAATTACAAAACTAAGCAAAACAAACAAACAAAAAAGACCTAAGCTGACAGTATTTCACCTAGTGTGCCCCCTTTTGGGTAAGGTGAAGGGAAATTTCCATCTTGAAGCAGTTCAATCCGTATTGCTTTATTTGATAGTGCTGGTGGAATTCATGCAGGTAAGCCTATTCATTCAACATTTCATGGATCCTTGCTTTCATTCAAGGGGGTTACTTGTTCCATTGATGTGGGTCATAACAAAGATGGCTGTCATGACCTCCTGTGGCCAACAACCACCTTTCTGTGATGAGCCTCTCCAGAGTTACTTTGGCCAGTCCTTAGACCACAGAAATACCACTAATGGCTGGGCTCCTGCTTGATGTCTTTCCAGGATGGTAGGAGTTGCCATAGCTTGTCCTCCCCTAACATAGCCTCTGTGAACCCAGGGTCACTTCTAGGTTACCACAAGCTATCAAAGAAGAATTTTCATGGAGGATCTCCATTACCTAGGCTAATTTGGCAGGATATAGAGATTAATCTTCCTAACATGGGTATGTTATTCAGGAGTAAGCAAAATGTCCCAATTTTCCATCATTTATTAAATATGGATCACCTTTCTACAACTAAGCTGTGTTTTGAATGAAGGGTAAGTTGGATTCCCAAATGGCCTGAGATAGATCAGAAGTCTGGATAGGAAGGACCAGCTTGTTTGGTGTAGATAGAATAGCAGAAATCACGGAGACTGTTTCAGCCACAAGGAACTGGGCCAAGTAACCTTCCCAAGTACTTGTGAGACTCCCATGACATGAAGACTTCATTTCTCTGCTATGTCCTGTCCAAAGCCAGAATGGGTGCTCTGAATCTTGCCAGAGGGGGAGTCTTGTCATGGAGCCAGGAAAAGAGAATCCCGCTGTGAGTGATGATCAACTTCTGGCCCAGCCTTCATGCCTGTCAGAAATACCTATCCAATTTGACAGTGGAGGATGAAGTTGGAGAACGTTCTGTTCTGTTCTTTCTTCATGGAAGTCTCTGTACCAGAATAGCTGGACAAGTGAACACAAATCGCACTTAGCCAAGAGCTGATCTACTGCATTCTTTGTTCCTCTGCATTTTTACTCTTCAACTTGTTTTTTAAAATAAATTTATTTTTAGTTTTCAACATTTACTTCCACAAGATTTTGAGTTCCGATTTTTCACCCCATCTCCCCCTCCCCCCACCCCAAGATAGCATGCATTTTGAATACCCCTTCTCCTTGTCTACCCTCCCTTCTATCTCTCCCCCCCCATCTTCTCTTATCCCCTTCCCCTTTTATTTTCCTGTAGGGCTCTCTTCAACTTTCTCAGAAAATTCTCCTGTGTCCCCCCACCCCACCCCAGCCCCTCCTCTACCAATCTCCTGTGTCTTTCAGCAGGTCCCCATTTCTTTCCTGATGAGCCTTTTATTCCAGGACAGTTGCTGGTGACCCTAGTGGAAAAGTAAAAAAAAAAAACAATTACTTTACATTTATTAAAAACTCTCTAATAGCTAGGTGTTATGCTAGGCACTGAGGATCTACTTCCTAGCTCATATTCCCGAATAAAAGGAGAACCCTCTTATGATAGGACTAAGTCATTCATTTCAGGGATTCCCATTGAATTTCTACTTTGAGGGAACAAAATGATGTTACAGGATCTTAGTGCTTCTGAAAAAGTGAGCATTGAGAATAGATGCTAAAATAGTATTTTCTTTATCATTTGGGAAAGCCTATAGGTAAAGAACTACTTAGAATCCAGTAGTTATTAAAGACTCTAGGATGGAAAAATGGGTGATGAGTTTAGCCTAGTTAATTTTTAAAAAAATTTCACTAAAGGAAACTTATTGATGATAAAGGGTGTTACCTGCCTAATGTCGAATGAAAAACAAACAGGCGGCTGCTAATGCTGTGCATTTCAGCACTAAGGGGACAAGCCTGGAATCCTTTCCTGGTTGAGAGGATGCTGGTTGCCAGCATACCCAGGTGTTATTCCATATAGGTGAACAGATGACTTTCCTCCTCTTTACAGCCTGAACTTCTTGGCGCCTTTGTGCCAAGGAAGAAGTAGAAAGAGGAGGTGTAGGGTTGATTAGTAATGATTGGCTGTGAAACAAATCTTATAGGTCACAAGAATAGTGGTATCACACTTTGTTTCTAATGGTTCCTTATCTTTTAATCTCACATTGGACTGGGGATTTCCTAATACCCCAGTGGAGTCCCAGTCCAGAAGACATCCTCTGAATACAGGGTGAAAAATTAGGAGACCCAGGAGGTCGTCTGTCTTAAACACCATTTAGCTAGTGCTGCTGTTCTGGAGCACCTCCCCATTTATTCCACAGTGGTTCTTCAAATTGTGTGGGTATACAACATAATCAGTGGTCACCAAGGCAGGTGCCCAAAGGAAGAAGACTTCAGAGGTTTTTCCAAGCAGCTAACGATTTCCACTGTGCTTCATCTAACAGTCAGGCACTCCTATCATGTGTCACAGTGAAACCAGCCACAAAAGCCATGGTGGCTGTAGCCTGAACATGCTCGTTCTTTCTGTGAAGCCTTTCTTTTCAATGACAGAGGCCAGCTCTATGTCCCAGTCTACCTCTTTGCTCTCACGAGGAAGGGCAGCTTCATGATGAGGCCCCACGATAGAGCTGCCACACTTGCCTATGTTGGTGGGCTCTTTGGATATTGGCGCATTCTTTTTTTGGAAATGATCTTTGAAATGATACATGCCTATACACACTTTGGGTGGTGTGGGACACAAGAATAACTTGTGGCCCCTTGATAACTGGATGCTTAGATTTCAAGATCTTTTGGCAACAGAGAAGGAAGCTTCTCCTTGCTCCAGGAACTTTTTCATGGCCTTAGGCAGATTGGGATCAAAGGCAATGAGTTTAAATCCCCTTCCATCATTCTTCCCTAGTCCCAGGTAGGTCTTGCATAGGTGTGGGTGGGCAGTTAGGTGGTACAATAGATAGAGCGCTGGGCCTGGAGTCAGAAAGACATGAGTTTGAATCTGGCCTCAGATGCTTGCTAACTGTGTGACCCTGAGCAAGTCACTTAACCTTGTTTACCTCAGTTTCCTCATCTGTAAAATGAGCTGAAGGAGGAAATGGCAAACCACTCCAATCCAAGGAAACCTCAAAATGGGGTCATGAAGAGTCAGACACTACTGAAATGACTGAACAATAAAGGGTAGGGGGTAGAGTTGGACTTGGATTTGCCTCATGCCTCTGGAGATCTCAAGAATCACCTTATGGTTCTGCAGCAGATCTGTGAGTAGTATTCTTGAAATGGGTACCAGCCTTTGAACCTGACCTTCAGTGGCTGCTTTGGCTTCCTCTGCTCCCTCCCTTCCTCTCCCTCCTATCCCCACCTGCTCCATTCCACTATTAGATTCTTAGAGTACTAAAGTCAAGGATATACAATTTTTGGAGGCATATTGTATGGAATATCATCTTATAAATCTTTTTTTTAAAATCAGAGCAGGTTCTTTTGCTTCCTATAGTTCAAAAATTTATTAATCCATATAACACATCCAAAGTTGGTATAATTCAAATCATACTTCTTTTTTTTTTCTTCTAATGGCCAAACACGTAGGGCATGCTGAAGCTCAACACCAACACAGATCCAGGGTTCACTCTACATGGGACAAAAACACATAATGGAAGCTCCTCTGAAGCTTTCCCAGTAATACTTAACCTAGAAACTGAGAACTGTATTTCCAGATAGTGGGCTAGTTGAAAGATGAGTACTCATCCTATGAATGATACTCTTGTCATGTAGTCTAGAGAACATCTGCTCTTAGGTTATTTCTTAATTCATTTTACAACTCAGGAAGAGCCTCTAACATTCCTCTGTTTGTGACAGCTAGGAGAGGTTTATACATTACTATGTCAGTAAGCAAGAAGGGTTTTCCTCCCCACACATCCACATATATACACCTTGAAATTGGAAAGTAGCCCTTTGGCAGCAAAGTAGAATTGTTGTATGGGGCAAAGAGGCTTTTGTCCTAATGATGGAGTTCTCTAAAGCCAGGAAAACCTTCCTGGAAGGGTTCCCTCTTTGTAAAGGGTCTTGGGTCCTAATATTGAGATAAATTCCACACCTGACAATGTGGCATAGTGGATAGAGACTGCTTCAGAGTGAGGTCAACTTATCTAAAACACTATAACATTTACTGGCTGTGTGATCCCAGACAAGAGATTTGGTTGACCTCTCAGTGCCCTAGGCAACTCTCTAAGACCATAAATTCCAATGTCGGAGACCATTTGATTGGTGTCATCACTGGGGATTCCCTATATTAATGAAATAACAGGTGCAGTACAAAAAATTCATACCACACATTTTTCATCCTCATTCCTGGCCTTAGGAGAATGAGATGTTCCAATCAATCATGAAGCCATGATTATGCTTTACTACTGTCCTAGTATACCGATTCTCACCTGCCTGGAGTGATTTAAGCATACACTCAGGATGAAAACCACCATCTAAAAATATCTAGTACCAATATTTATATTCTACTACAATGGTCTCTTTAGAAAGCAATTTAAGGCCAGGTGGCACAGTGGATACAGGATTGGGCCTGGAGTCAGGAAAATGTTAATTCAAATATAGTCTCAGATACCTACTATATGATCCTGGGCAAGTCACTTACCTACTGTCAGCCTCAGTTTCTTCACCTGTGAAGTATGGTAACCCCAGCTATTTTTGCTATAACATCGTGAAAAGACAACGTCAATATAGATATAAAAGTTCCAACATAAAGTGAAATTTGTGTGGTAGGGAATGAAGAGTGGCTTGTGTGAATCATTATCAGAAATGTGTGGGATGCAGAAGGAATAAAAAATTCTATCTCATTTCAACTCTATTCTAGTCAATAGTTTAGTGTCATAAAATCAGAGATGAAGAGCTTAAAGCAAGGATTCTTATTCTGGGATCTATAGGTTCTGTAGATACATTTCAAGGGCATCTGTAAACTTGGATGGGAAAAATTAAATCTTTACTTTGACTAACCTCTAAATGAAATTTAGAATTTCCTTCAATTATATAAAAGTATTCTGATAAGGGATCCATAGGCTTTACCAGACTACCAAAGGTATCCATCTCTCTCTCTTTCTCTCTCTCTCACACACACACAAACATTAGGAACCCCCAACATAAAGAGACGTTAGAGGCCAGGTAGTCCAACTGCCTCCTTTTACAGATCAGGAAACTGAGGCCCATAAAAGCGATCACTTACCTAACCTCACTGGTAGCAAATAGTGGCACTAGGATTTGAACATAGGTCTTTTATCACCAAGTTCAGCCCTCTTCCTGCAGCACTCTCAGGAAAGAAGTAGAAGCTCAAGGAACTTTTTAGGCCCAAGCAGAAAAAGAATATTATTTGTATCCCTTGATTTGCACAGTGGTGGCATACAGTAGGTACTAAATAAATGCTTGTTGATTGATTGATTCCATGGTGACCTAGAGAGGATAGGGAGATTGTCACCTAGTGATAAAACAAAGGTTTGCAATGTTGGGAGAATGGGTTAAGTGTCAAGGGAAGATAAGGAGCCTAGTGAAGGATTGAAGTATAAGGAAGTTATTGTGCTCCATGCATGGAAAATGGATTAGATGATGCCTATTAGTCTGGTAAATTTCTTTGCAGTATATTTCCTATGACTAATCTGTTCATAGAAGACCATCATTAAGGCCTCGGGCTATTAACATCACTATCATCAGTATTAATGATAACACTGTATATTATTTTTTTTCTTACCCTCACATTACCATAACTTCATCTAAAGCTATGATGAGGCAGGATTAGCAAATGCATTGAGATTGATGGGCCTGTGTGCCGTGAAAAGAGATGCTTATCTTCGGAGCCAAAGACTTCACTCCCCTGTAATAGGTCAATACACAGAGAATTTATCCACTTGGTTCAGCCCCTGTTCTATCCCACTCCTCCTCACAACGTTCCACCCCCTCTCCCCAAATAGCTTAATCCTCACACAACAGCGTCCTTGAAATCCCCAGATGTTCCGTATTTCTTTAGGAATAGAACACAATAGCATTTAAGAAACTCTTTCTACATTCTGAGCACTGCTAAACTTTGGGGGATACAAAAACAAACAAGCAAGACATCTCTGCCCTCAAGGAGTTTACATTCTAATTGTGGAAGACAATACCTATAGGAGAGTGGTGGCCAGGGAGGCAATGCTTGCTACAGTAAGTGGGTCACTCCTCTCTATTCACTGCCCTACTATATACCTGATCAGCTGTGTACAACTATTTTACCATGGCTTTAGGGAGTCTTAGAGGTTACTTCACATCAGTCTCTCAGTCACCATTTATTAATAGTCTGCTAAGTCTAGGCAGCTAGGTGGTGCAGTGGATAGAGCACAGGCCCTGAAGTCAGAAGGAACTGAGTTCAAATCCGGCCTCAGATCAAACACTTGACACTTGCTAGCTGTGTGACTCTGGACAAGTCACTTAACCTCAAGAGCTTAAAAATTAAAAAAAAAAGTCTGCTAAGTCCAAGACATTGTGCTAAGCATTACAGTTATAAAGAAAGGTAGAAGACAGTCCCTGCTCTCAAAGAGCTCACAGACCAATGGGGGAGATAATATGCAAACAACTACAGATATATACAGAATACATTTGAAATAATCAGCAGAGAGAGGGCACTAGAACAAAGAGGAATAGAGAAAGGATCCTTGTAGAGGGCTCGACTTTAGCTGGGACTTGAAGGGAGACAAGGAAGCCATGATGATAGAAAACATTCAAGGCATGGAGGACAGCCAGTGACAACGCCCAAAGTTGTGTGCATGCGTTGTGCATGGAGGTGGTGTGGTGAGAAGGTGTAAGAAGACTGGTAAGGAGATTATGAAGGGCTTTGAATGTCAAACAAAGGATTTTATATGTGATCCTGGAGGTGATTCTTAACCTGGGGACTTTAGCGGTAATGCCTGTTTTCATCTGTAAATAGTTAAGTGTGTACACAAGGCACTACTTTTGACTTTTAAAACTTTCAACTCTGAAAAAATCTAACATTTTGATAAATGTATTTCAGTATAATTGATTTCCTTTGTCATCCAATGTATCCTATTTTGAGCACTTGAGAACATGATTCTGAGAAGGGATCCATTGTCTTCACCAGATTGCCAAATGGACACGACGCAGTAAAAGGCTAAGAGTTCTTGATCCACATTCAAGATTGGTTGAGTGGTGGGTACATAGTCTTTTCATAGTAGTTCACCCTACTTGGCCTTGGTTAAGCTTTCTCTCTACCGTGGCCTAGGAAAAGATCTTTTTTTCCCCACCTGAATTCCAGTTCCTCCTCTCAGAGTCAGGCCAAACCTGTTCTTGATCGTGTTCTCTGAGCTGTATTCATGCAGAGATTCTTGACTGCAAGCATGTCACACTGGAAAGAACAAAGGACCAAGTGATGAGAGACCTTTAGGGCTAGTCCCAGGTCTGAAACCAAATGACTGTAAAACCCTGGGCAAATCACTTTCTTTCTCTGGGCCTCTATTTTCAAATCTGTGAAATGAAGGGGGGGGGCAGTGGTCTAGCTCAGGGTTCAGGGCTCTGTGATGAAGGCCTTAAGAACTTCCTGAAGTCCTTAATCATGGACCTATAGCTTTTAAACCCAGAAGTAAGAATGAATGGAATGTGTTCATTGATTTATTTCATTAACACACATACTTGATAAATATTAGGAATGAATGGATACCCATGCTTATAATTTTTTCCAGTTTATTGGAGCAACATTTTTATATAAGCAGTCTGAGAAGCCAAGAGTAGATAACAACATGAAAGCAAAGATGAAAACATGTCACTTCTTTCAGTATGCCTCCCAAGAAATGCAAGGACAGAAGTCACATAAATAAGAAGAGCATATTAGTATTTATTTATATTTTAATAGTTAATGATTAGATATTCATAATAACTTAGCTTATGATGTCTACATGCATATTCATTTAAGTGACAGTCTTGTTTCTTCCATGTAAAAAGTTATTTAGCCTTTCTATTATACTATATAAATTTGCATAAGTGAAATAAAATTAGAAAGGCATATAAACAAGCATAAAAACCCCTGTGATATCATTTGAACATTACAAATATAGATGCAGATGAAATATATTTAAGTATATGTATTAGAACACTGAGGGATCAGTTCTCAAGATATCAGAAGGAGGGAAGATACCAAAGACCTGGAATAAAATCACAGACACTATTTTTATTTTTTAAAAAAAGGCAATTAAGACCGTACCACTAACTAGAGAACCATGTGTTTACTTTCCCATCTCTACAAAATCTTTATGAGAATAATCAGCACATACAAAAGTATCCTTGATGAAGGTATGAGAAGAGAGTGAACAGACTTTTTGCAAATGATATTTTAGAGCAGATATCTCAAAATTTAGGTGCATTTGATCCAACTTTTGTGCGTGTTAGACAATCCATTAGGGTGGGATAACTGGAAGGAAACATTTTCCTTCCGGTCACATAACCAATATGATGGTGTACTAGACATTTTCTCTCATCGCTATGAACTTTCAAATGACCCTGTCCCCAAAAAGAAGAATTATGTTCCAGCCACAGAATAATTAAAGTTGAATCCATAAGATAAAATGTATATAAAACTAACAAAAATATGTAAGGCCAAAAGCCATACCCTAATCAATTAAATCAAAGAATATTAGCAAACCATTCTGAAGAGATGACTTGCAAATTATTAACAACCATATGAAAGGCTGCTCCAAACCAGTATTCATAAGACAAATTGAAATTTAAAAAAACTCAAACTGTGAGATTTCACCTCCTACCCAGCAAATCGGCAAAGATGACAAATGATAGAAATAATCAGTGCTGGAAGAGTTGTGGAAAGAAAGGCATGCTAATACATCGTTGGTGAAACTGTAAGTTGGTATAACCATTCTGGCAAGCAGTTTTGAGATTATTCACAGAAAATGACCTAGATATTCCATAGGCAGATATTCCAATGAGGTCAATAACATGCCTTCTTATATACCAACATACTTATAGCAGCTCTTTTTTTGTGTATGTGGTCATAAAGAACTAGAAACAAAGTAGATACCTGTCAATTGAGGAAAGACCAAGCAAATTTTGATACATGAATGTAATGGAATAATATTGTTCTATAAGAAATGTTAAAAATGATGAATACAGAGAAATAAAGTAAAAAATAAACTGATGCAAAGTGAAGTAAGCAGAATAATGAAAATTATATACACAGTTACTATAATAATGTAAATGTAAAGAACAGCAAAAAACGTACAATCAAAACTGAGTGTTATAAAATTGTAATGGCCAGGCTTGGTCCTATAGAAAAAATAGAAGAAAACACAGTTTAGAGATGGAAGTCCACAGGTGCGGAATGTTGCATAGAACACAAAACTTTTTTGATGTGTTGTTTTCTTCTGCTATGCTTTTTAAAATCTTTATTTTTCTTTTCTATTTTTTTTCATAAGGGATGGCTCTCTGAGAAGAAGAGAGAGAAGGACATGCAGAGAAATGTAAGACTTGTAAAAAACAAATATAATCAGTTTAGAAAAATTGTAAAAAAAAAAAAAAAGAACTAAGGAGAATGGTGGCGCTATTTAGTCTCGCTGCTTTCCCTTCCATGCCTGTGCCTAGTACAAGATGGGCTACTACCTGGGCTCCTTCCCAGGCCGGCTGGAAGGCCGATCAGCTCCACTTCCCCAAGATCTGCCCTTGTGTCAGTAGTGCATATTGCTTACTTTCATCTTTCAAGTCCTCTGGTCTGTGCAAAAAAAGGCTGTTGTTGGGTTTTTTTTGACACATTTAACAAAGACATTTTAAAAATAGTTTTACAATATTTATTTCATCTTTATCTCCTTTACAATTTATTTTGTTTATGCTGTGCAATATATGATATGTATAGCAATACATGTATCTACTCTCTCAATAAATAAATATGGATATATGTGGGCCTATGTTCATTTTCTTTTGTACAAATAGAAGTGAGGGATCAAAAAAGCTTGGAGCCCACCATATTAGGGCAAACAATATCAATCAATCCATCAGTCAATTGCTACACCCTGGAGTTCTGAAAAGGGGGAGAAACCAGTCCCCATCCTCAAGAAATTTTCATTCTACCATTAGAAAACACACGTGCATCTTAAAAGCACAGAATTGGCTAAGATATATAGAAAATACAGGATCCTACTATGTTTATTGTTTATGGATTACACAAAACCATTTCACTTAGCAGAGGAAAATGTCATCTTCTAGTCTCTTCTGCATGCATGTGTTAAAACTGATACAAGATTTCTTGAAAGATAAAACAGCAGAGGGAACTTTGTTCAGTGACCTCGTGATTATTAATCATAAGTGAGGTATGAGGCATCAAAGGTGTTTGCCATCCTCATGGAAGGCATTCAATGCAGAGTTCAAATGGAAGAGGGATTTCCTATAGATGCTGAGGACTTACAGATAATTCTGCTTGCAAATGACATTGTTATGATTGTGTCAAGTATTGGAAAATCGCAAAGCCACCTGAGTTAAATGAATAATAATTAAGATAATGAGGGTTTGGTCTAGCCACCTGCACAGGAAAAACAAAGAGGACTAAGAATATCTATAGTGCGAACTAAAGCATGCAGTTGGGTGGACACGTCCTAGAGTTGGTACGTATATTGATTAGACCAACATCTTGAAGGCACAATAAATTGGGCCCAGAACTGAATAGGAGGAGGGAACCAGATTAGAATGCCTTCGGGAAATTGTTTGATGCGCTTAATGACTTCACACTTCTCCCTGACACAAAATCTTATCTTTTTACCATCAATGTTCATGTGAAGACATTAATAGAACACAAGAATAGAATACAATGGCTGCAGAAGAATGAAAATTGTAGCTTAATGAAAGGCCAATGGAGAGGCACACGACAGACACGAGTAGGGTGCAGCACATCACCAACATGTGAAGCGTTGTCAAGGATGTCATCAGAGAGCTGCCCAATCAGAGAAGAAGGTGGGTCAGTCATGTACCAGTGGTAAGGAGTGAACCAGTGGATAGCCTAAGTATTCCTTTGGTATCCAACTTAATAGGAAGAGATTTAGAAAAATGAACACCAGTACATAAAAGGGGAGAATACTGGGAGGCCACAGACATAGAAGGAGAATTCAGAGATGGCTTGTGATCTGCACCACTGGAGGGACCACCCACAACAAGAAGATCAAAGATCCATTGAAGTGGCAAAGCTCAAGTACTGCCTCTGACACTCATTGGCTATGAACCCAGGCAAAACCCTTCTCAGTACCCCCAAGCAATCTGATAAGCCCATAAGTTAAGAGCAAGGTGCCAATCTGCATTGATAGGAGTTTCCTCTTTAGGAGAACCCTTGTATCAATAAAGTTATAGATTCACGTTTTATCTCTATCCGACAAAACACACACAATACAAACACAAGAGAGACAACATTGAAAGTCTGACTCAGTCAAGAAGACCCAGGTTCAAAATCTCCCACTGTCATTTATAGATCTTCTGATCCCGTTCTCTAAAACTATAACTTGCAGGGAGGGTTCTGATCTTTGTTGTTAATGACAGTTCATCACGAGGAACTTTGTATTAAAAAAAAATTACATTTCCCCCTCTCTTTTCTCCATCTCTCCCTTCCTCAGCTACATGCTCTTTGTTGTTATTGTTCAATCTTTTCAGTCTTGTCATGACCCCATGTGGGGTTTTCTTGGCAAGGATGCTGAAATAGTTTGTCATTTCCTTCTCCAGCTCATTTTACAAATGAGGAACTGAGGTAACAGGGTTAAGTGACTTGTCCAGGATCACATAGCTGGTAAGGGTCTGAGGCCGCATTTGAACTCGGGAAGATGAATCTTCCCGATTCCAAGCCTAGAGCTCCATCCACTGTACTACCTAGACACTATATATATATATATATATATATATATATATATATATATATATATGTATACACACACACATATATACACACATATATATAATGTATATATATGTATATACACACATACATATATATGTATATATGTGTACATGTATGTGTGTATGTGTGTATGTATATGTATGTGTGTATGTATATGTATGTGTGTGTATGTGTGTATACCCTTACATAGATAGATAGGAGATAGGGACTGGTCTTGTGATTTCATTGGCAAATGTATTCATCAATAAATCAGTCAACAAGTATTCATTAAACACCTACTGTGTACCAGGCACTGTATATGTATACATATATAATATCCCTAGCACTTAGAATAGTGCATCCATACATATACCATGCATATGTACATATACTCATCATACATAAATAACACATATATAATACATAAATATGCCTGAGTTAGATAACATGGTAGATCATCACAAAAATGTCTCTTTTCCCTTAAAAGTTTTTGGCCTTATTTTTCAAATTTTAAAAAATTTCTGGGCTAGATTTCTCTATGGTCTTTTCTAGTCTTAAAAAATATCGTGATTCTTTTTTTTTTTCTCCTACATGTTTGTGGCATATAAATCTTGTTCAGCTGTCCTTAAGGATAACTACCATTCCTGATGAGCACATCCTGGATTCTCCACAGATCTCTATTTAATAAGCATCTTTATAACTGGTTTTTGCACTCCACCTCCCTAAACCCTAGCCCCCTGCCAGGTACACGTTAGCATTTTTAAGAAATCTGCATTCCATCCATATATTCTCTGGAAGGAATTTATGTTGCACTTTTCTTCCAAATATTAAAACATTAAAATCTTATATTTTTATAGTATCACATTTTATCTACCAGGCTGGGTGTCCCACCAATCCAATGCTTTGAAAGAAGAAGGAGTTTGTGAGTGTGTGTGTGTGTGTGTGTGTGTGTTTTACTAATCCATTTCTCTTATTAAAGGCTTAAAAGATTTTTCGAGAATCTGAAATCCCTTACTGGAATGGGAATAAGCGGCTGATTAAGTCAGAAGGGGCGCCCTCTCCCTTAGCGTCTCGGCCTGGTAGGCCTCTATCCCTTTGCATGCACAGGGGGTTCATTCAAGAGGATTCTTTCCCTTACTTGTTTGATCTTTCCTGTTAATTCTTTTACATCAGTAGTTGTGGGAGTACCGAACCTGCTGCCAGCAACCTGACACCAGGTGCCAGGGCTTTGCTAATCTGCTGGGTAACAGACTGTTCTGGACCTGTCACAGGGTGGGAGCAATAAATAAGGCATCTGAACACACACACTCCTGGGGCCAGCTCTCGATCTCTTTAGAAATAGTCCACTGGGCCATTATCACAGGTTTTTATTAGATCAGTGGGAGTTTGCAATGTGTTTTGCAATAAATTCCATAAGGTTTGCAGACCTGGGGATTTTGCCCAATTCTCTGCTCTTGTGTGATAGGAGGCTTGTTTAGAATGGAGTTCTTTGTGGTGACAATTCTTGGGCTTTAAAGGGTTGTACTCAGTGTTATTTTTTTGTGTTCTCGGGCAGCATTTGGGATGCAAGTCCCCATTTGCTGATGTATAGCTTGAAAAGGAGAGAAATTGGCAAGGTTAATTTTTCAGTTCCATGACAAGAGGAGGAGAATGGGAACTGGAGACCACCCTAAGACAAGGGTCTTTGGATGCACTCAATTTCCTCTGCCAGCTCCTATTACCAAGAAATTCTTGCTCTTTGCAGCAGAGAAAAGAATTTAGTTTACTAGGGAAGTGGTCAAATAGCAACTATGCCTCCTTTTTGTGACATAAGTTCATGCGTGCCTAAAGGAATACTGGGAAATGGACCTCAAAAGAGGCAGGACTGGGGGCCAAGACAGAGAGAAGTAGATCAGGCAAGTCTCCCAACAGCTGACCCTCCTGGCCTCCTTGTAACATATCACTAGCTTCCTGAAAGTAGAAATCAAAACTCAAACTGGGGGAAAAAAACTACCCTGGACTGAATCAGGCCATAGCATTGGTCCAACGTGAAGGAATAGGTAGAAAGTATTGCCAATGGGCTCAGCTTTGAAATCTGACAAAGTAGGCATCTGCCTAGAGCTGCGAGTTGAGGAGCCCTGTGCTGGTGTCTCTGCTGTCAAGATCTTTCCGCAACACGTAAAATTCTTGGAGGTTTAGCCTTAAAGAATGCCCTACTGAAAGCAGGGGTATATAGCGTGTTCAATGAGGACTGAGGTATGAGGGCGGCTGAGCCCTTTTCAGGGCTGCTCATCCACCTTTGGTGTCCACCTTTCACCCAACTCTCACCTGTGGCTCCAAGAAGCTGTAGCTTGTATAGGGGCCACACCCTGGTAAAACTGTCCGGGTAGATAAACTGAACCAGGTTGAGGGTACCTGATAGGCCTCACTCCCATAGAAGAATCAGGGGGATGTCTACTCCAAGCATGTGAAAACTTCCCCCAGTGGAAGGGACAGGTGAATAATTTGTTCCAGTGGCTGTGAAGGCAGCTTAAGGAGGTGCTGCGGAGTGCTGAGAGATCCCTGCTGCTGCTGTTTGTCCTTCGTTCTCTAAGGACACTGAGACATCATGGAGGGGATGCCATGATGTGCAAGTGAATCAAATTGAAGTGAGGGAGGGCCGTGTGAAGTCATCAGCCTCACTCACTTCCTCCTCCAGAATCATCTGGGTCCAGTGGCCAGATGTGGATCAGGACAACTGGAGATGGCCCAGGATGCGGTGGGGGGATGGTGGCCTTTTCAAGCTAAGGTGTTTAGCAGGTTTCAGTCTGACTGAGGTAGAGCCCACTCAGTGATTGAGGCTTAGAGCTTGGACAGACAGCGAAGACACCAAGGTCATCCACTGCATCCCCGGGCCATTGCCTGTCATCCTGACTTTTGTCTTACCACTAAACTCTGAAGACTCAGGAAGAGAGAGTGAGGCTGACAACTTTGTGCCACTCTGTCTCACTTAAATCCAACTCACTGCAAGTCAAGACCTGACCCTGTGATGTCATTGGTCCTCTTTGAAAATGAAGGACAAACAACAACATTAAAAAGCAAAGACTTCTCTCAGAGGTTATATCTTAATTGGTTCTCTACAAACAAAACCTTAACAGATCTACAATGAACACAAAGTCCTGTAGAAACGGACCATAGAATAGGTAGTTTGGATTTTGGGAGAGAGAAATTTGTTTTTGTGCATCCGGAGTAGAAATGTGATAATGAAAAAGGAATTGGGAGGACATTAAAAGTAGGTTCATTGACTTATGCCACCACACATGGTCAATGAACATCCCAGCTGGTGCTAATGCCAGATCTGCAGCTACCTCTCTGTGTTAAGTATTAATCCATTGTGAGATGATGAACAACAGTCCTATATCTATTAGACCTCCAAGTAAATATATAAATCTGCCAACTAATTTCCATGGTATACAAGTAGTGTTGAATACATTGAGCAGAGAATTGTGCTGCGCTTCTCTTGCCTACATTCTGCTCTGGCAAGTTGCTAGGTGGTCTTGTGCCTTGGTTATTCCATCTGGGAAATGGGAATGAAATGGAATGGCTGTTCTATTGCAAAACAATCCCGTGAGGGAGAAAGAGGAGGGGGGAAGAGCTTTGAGAAAGAGCAGCATAAGTGGTAGAGAAAGCTCTAGGGTCATGCTTCAAAAGTGAGTTAAGTTACATGTATAAAGTATATCAAATTGCTTACCACCTCAGGAAAGGGGAGGCAAAGGAGGGAGGGAGAAAATTTGGAGCTCAAAATTTAAAAAAAAAATGAATGTTTAAAAATTATCTGTATGTATAATTGGGAAAAAAAATTTTTAAGTGAGTTACACACAAAAATGATGTAGAAAACTGCTGGCACTCTGGCCTCTGCTTGTGCTCAATTAGCTCGAGCATTATAAGTATTTTCTTATCTGACCCCAAGAATGTCACTTTGCAGACCAGAAAGGGCATTTATATCTTTGCCTAAACTATGGGAACAAACGGCCCCTTGGAAAAATGACCCCGCCATATTTAGTCTAGTTGGCTGGATTGGAAGGTTGTCTTCCTTCCCGGTAGAGAAACGTAGTCACTTTTTTTCATGCCAATAATTTTGCAAGAGATCTTTTTCCTTGTCAACTCATTATTTCAGTCATGTAGGTCAGTCATGCTCAGCCCATTTGACAGATGCAGAAGTCAGTCCAGAGAGGCTGACTCAGCTATAAAAGCATGCACAGAAGGCCAGGGAATTAGAGCTATCCTGCTTCTGGCCTATCTGAAATGCAAGAGCCAGAAGGTGTCTTAGAGTCACCTAATTTAACACTCATTTTACAGAGAATGAAACGAGACCCAGAGTTCTCTGCCTCCATTGGTCTTCTCACTTTGGTTAGTTTCATGAAAATCTAGGTAGGGAAACTGTTGATTTGCTGTGGGCAAACCTCAGTACTCTAAGGATTGAGATTTGAAGCCACTGGAACAGAATCAATTCAATGCAGAAGTTGTTTGTCCTTTTTCCAGGAGTACTATGGAAAGAACACTGAATTTAGAATCAGAAGACTTGGGTTCAAGTCCCAGTTTTTTTAAAAAATTAACTTATTTTTAGTTTTCAATATTCACTTCTATAAGCTTTTGAGTTTTAAATTTTTCTCCCTTCCTTACCTTCTCCCTCCCCAAGATGGTGCACAATCTGATATGGGCTCTACATATACATTCCTATTAAACATATTTTCACATTAGTCATGTTGTAAAGAAGAATTAGAACCATTAGGAGAAACCACAAGAAAGAAGAAACAAAACAAAACAAAAAAGAGCGAATAGTCTGCTTGAATCTGCATTCAGACTCCATAGTTCTTTCTCTGGACGTAGACAGCATTCTCCATCATGAGTCTTTTGGAGATGTCTTAGATCCCTGCATTGCTGAGAAGAGCTACGTCAATCAAAGTCAGTCATTGAACAAATGTGGCTGTTAGCAAGTCCCAGTTTTGATGCTGCTTGCATTACCTTGGATAAATAATTTCACTTCTCTGGGACTCAGTTTCCTCAGTTAGGATGGGGCTGGGAACTTTGAGTAATTGTAATGTCTAGTCTTGGTCTGTGGAAAGCAGATAATGAAGCATAGCTGCCTCTTCTTTGCTATAAGGACAAGACATTGCTTACATCATCAGATGCAGTCATTAATTTTTTTTAACTTTTTTTTTTTAACATAAGACACAGTTCAATTCTGAAGAGAGGAACCAAATCCAGAAATGGCTGCTGTTTTTTTTTTTTTAAAACAAACTAGGGACTGATGAAACATTTTTTAAAAATTAAATTCAGGGTTTAGATTAGATGACCTATATTAAAGGAAACTGGGGTCCATGAACTTTTTAAAAAAATTTAATAACTTGCTTTTTAATATAATCGGTTCCCTTTGTAATCCCAGTATTATGTTGTATGCATTTAATTTAAAAGCATTATTTTGTGATGAGCTCCATAGGCTCTACCAGATTGCCACAGTGACCCATGACATACAATAAATTAAGAACCTCTGATCTATAAGGTTTCTTCTACCCCCAAACATTATGACTAAGATGGTACACTAATAAATAGGGGTGGGGTCATAGTCAATTTTATAGGTCACATAATATTTGGGCAGTCGAGTGATTTTCAAAGGCATTTGACAGGGCTGGGTTAACTTCACTCTAGCAGAAAGTTCTGGGAATTCATTCAGTGATTGAATTAGGACTAGAAGCCGTAGGCCTCTGGTTTCTCACTCTCCAAGCTCTCCCCTAGACCATTTTGTCTTACGGGCCAAGGGCTTAGCCCAGCACCAGAGGAAAGATCATACTAAAATTCCTGGCCTAAGGACATGGAGCAGCTGGTAAAGCTGAGGGGCATAATCTGAGGAGCACAAAACAGACCAGAGAGGGTGGGTCTGGTGGCAGATGGAAAATATCCTAGAAAAAGGTGGGGCTCCTGGAGGGTTTCAGGGGGAAGGGAGGGAGGAGCACTCTGGAAGAGTACAGGCTACAAGGATTGCAAGAATCTTAAGTTGTTCTTGGCAACAGAGACTGGCAGTAGGTTCGATGACAAGGTCGGGTTAAGGAGGCAAAGGGAGCTGTGATCCGTTGCAGGAGTGGTGGGTGGGGGAGAGGGGATGGGGCATTTAACGTCCAGGCAGCGCTCAGGCATGTGAACAGGGTGAAGTTGTGACTTGAAAGTGAGGGGGAGAAGAATCTATCAGAGAGGTCAAATAGCACTTAGCTCCCCAAGCTGGGACTCTCATTAAGATGTGTTTACTGTCAGCAAGCTGGCCCTTCCGAAGGCGGAGCAGTCAGAGGGGCAGAATCTGATGGCATGTGGAATGCACGTTGCTGGGGGCAATGGCATGTCACAAGTCTGCTTTGGGCTCATGGTATGCCATGAAGCTGTCCCATGTCAGCTCTAGCTTGTGGTATGCCACACGGTGGAGAAGCAGGTGGGAGAGATGCCTGACACCCCCCTCCCCCAACACACACTAGGCTCACCCCCATACCACGCCCCCTCACATACTTTTGGATGGGCAGTCCCCTTTCTGTTGTGTTCCCTCGCCCCTGGAATTCACAAACTGTGGCAAGACACCAGCATAGGCAGACCTAGTGTGGTAGCTTGGTTCTTTAGATGAGAAACCAAAGATCTGTTAACAGAATACTAGATAATACAAGGTGACCCTTCTGGTGTGCTTCCCACTCCCTTCTACCACCCTCCATATACACCCTCCTTACACAAATACTGCGTTGGGTTTGCCCCCCAAGAATAAATGAAAAAAATGTACCTTTCTCCCTTTACTGGCTATGGGTATACATAGTTGCATATCCTTTTAGACTTAGTTGGTGGACTGATTAGTTTTGCCAAATTGCTTTTTTAATTTTTTCCTCTTTATTATTATTGTTATTTTTTGGTAAACAAAGGATGAATCTCTGAGGCTGTGAGAAATAAAGTTGGAAATTAAAGTGATATATAAACAAGAATATTAATTTATAAGGAAGAACACCAAGTATCTGAGCTTACGTGAGCATCAGAAGAATACCTTTGGGCTCATGGGAATAAACCAGGTTTGTATTGCCACTAGATCATAAGCTCCTTGAGAGGAGAAATTGTCTTTTGCCTTTTTGCATCCTCAGTACTTGGCACAGTGCCTGGCACGCAGCAGACAGTTGATAAAGTATTGATTGATTGATAGAATAAAGTACCTGGAGCCAAAACTAGGAGACCTCAGGAACGAGACAGTCCCAATGGCAAAAACTATTCACTGGGACCAGGGCCTGGGGTCGTTTTGACCACCTAAGCAGAGATACGTGTTATCATGGACCAGCGATGGTGGTAAACAGGAATCAGTAAATGGTGATAAGCAAGTTGGAATGAATTCAGACAAAGGGAAATTATGTCTCAGGACAAGGAAGAAACCGTCTCTTCCCAGCCCCGTCCTGGACTCATTGCTCAGGGCAGGCACGAATTACATGACCTCCTCCTACCTCTGCTTAACACAGAAAAGAGTAAAACATTGAGAGATACATCTTTGTTCTAGAAAGTTCTGGGCAAGCGGGATGACCTGGTCTATGCACCTACTCCTAAAAGCCCAGCTCCCCAAGACAAGAAACCGTAGCCGTGGCCAGACGGGGCAGGCATCAGCCTTGCCATTTGGTTTTGGCAAGGCATCCAGAGAGGATTAGAAGATTATAATCAGAACAAGACACAAAGGAATTGAAGTAGATGGTGATAAGCATGTTGGAATGAACCCAGACAAAGGAAAAACATGAGCAGGAACCACAGCAGTGAACCAAACTTCTGTGACTCTTGCCATCTCAAGGGAAGGAGGGGAGGGAGAAGCAGAAATCACCCACAGCAGAGGTTTACTTTTTTTTTTTTTATTGCTTCTTTGGAAATTTAAAGGAAACTATTTAAACCAATTGGATTTTGACATTTAGTCAATTAAGAGCTATTTAAATATAGAGCAGGCACTTAAAGAGGGCCCCCTTTACCTTTGACACATTGACATCTTTAAAAGAATTTTGTAAAGGATATTCTGGATGGGTTTTTAAAATGAGTTCTTTCAAGAGTCCTCAAGTCTGGTCTTCAACGTGAGGAGACAGTGGGGGCAGGATGACTCCCTACAGTCTCAGTCATAGGAGAGTCAGGAAGAGCTTTAAGCTAAACTCAGACGTTCTTGTTCCCCTTTAGCTAATAATAACTAACATTTATGTGGCGAACAAAGATTTGTACTTTGCATATATGTATGTATGAATTAGCCAATCAGTGAGCACCTATGCTAAGGGCTCAGGATACAAAGAAAAACAAAACTCCAATCCCTTCCTTCAAGGAGCTTACATTCAAATGGGAGAAACAACCTAGAAGTGACTAGATACACACAGAGTAGATGGAAGGTGGCCTTATAGGGGAAAAGCACAAGCAGCTGAGGGGTAGAGAGAATGACAGCTTGGAAAGGTCTCCTGCAGGAGAGGACACTTGAGCTGAGTCTAGGAGGAAGCCAAGGATTTTCTGAAGTGGATTCAGGAGGAGAACATTGCAGGCATGGGGGACGGTCAGTGCAAAGGCACAAGCTGGAGATGAAGAAATAGTATGTGAGAAAGAGTAAGCAGGCCAGTACGTGTTCACTTGTTTGATTCTCATAACAATCCCAGAAGGTAGGGGCTATTATTATCCCCATTTTACACCAGAGGAAACTGAGGTCCACAGCAGTTGGAGACTCACTCAGGTCACATAGCCTGCCATTATCTGAGGAGGGATTTGAACCTAGGTTTTCTTGACTCTAAGTCCAGCATGCAATCCACTCAGATGAGCTACTTCAGTGGTACAAATCACTCCCTACCAAAAAAGGATTTGAGGTTGAGGAGAGATCCAAACTGGTCTCAGAAATGGATAAGATGTAAACGTAGGGGGGTTCATCATCTTTTAATCATCGTAGGGCTCTCTCCAGGGCTATGCCAGCCAAGGACAAGGTCCAGCAAAGTCTACTAAGTTAAAAAAGGCCCAGGTAAAAGGCCATGTGGATGCTTTCAGGGGGCCAGACTGGCCAAACTTAGATGCTAACCCCACCAGAAGTTTGGCCATGAGGCAATGCATTTTCCTTTTTTCTTTTCCTTTTTTTTTTTCTACATTAAGTCATGACGACTGTTACCTAAGGTATGGAGTGATTACCATCTCCCATGGTTAGGGGTATGCTAACACCCATGAAATCACAGACCTTTAGAAGTGTTGAAGTTTTTATAAGCAGCATCAAAGGGAGGGAAGTGAAAAGAATAAGCATTTTAAAATAATACTTTCTTTCTTCCCTAATCACGTTAAAACAATTTTTAACATTTAAAAAAAAAATTTGAGTTCCAAATTCTATTCTTCTCTGCCTCCTTCCCCTCCCCACTCTCTGAGATGTAAGCAATCTGATATGGGTTATACATGTACAATCATGTAAAACATTTCCATATTAGTCATTTTGTACAAGAAGACATGAATAAAAAAGAATGAAAAAAGTAAGAAATAGTATGCTTCAGTCTGTATTCAGGTAATATCACTTCTTTCTCTGGAGGTGGATAACACGTTTCATCATGAGTCCTTTGGGATTGTCTCAGCATTGTATTGCTGAGAATAGTTGTCATTCACAATTCTTCATTGTATTATACTGCCCTTGCTATGTACAACATTCTCCTGGTTCTGCTCACTTCATTTTGCATCAGTTCTTATAAGTCTTTCCAGGTTTTTCTGAAACCATCCCTCTTGTCATTTCTTATAGCACAATAATATTCCATCACAATCATATACCACAACCTGTTTGGCCTTTCCTCAGCTGATGAGCATCCCCACAATTTCCAATTCTTAGCCACCACCAAAAGAGCTGCTATAAATATTTTTGTATAGGTAGGTCCTTTCCCCTTATTTAAAAGATCTTTTTGGGATATAGACCTTGTAGTGGTATTGCTGGACCAAAAGGTATGTACAGTTTTATAGCCCTTTGGGCATAGTTCCAAATTGCTCTCCAGAATGGTTGGATCAGTTCACAATACTGCTCCAATTTCCCCACATTTTCTCCAGCATTAATCATTTTTCCTTTTGTCATATTAGCCAATCTGATAGGTGTGAGGTGGTACCTCAGAACTGTTTTAATTTGCATTTCTCTAATCAATAGTGGTTTAGAGTATTTTTTCATATGACTATAGATAGCTTTAATTTCTCCATCTGAAAACTTACTGTTCATATCTTTTGACCATTTATCAATTGGGGAATGACTTGTATTCTTACAAATTTGACTTAGCTCTCTATTTTTCATTTTGTATTGCTCTCTGTATCTTATTTGGTGCTAAATTCTTCCCTTATCCATAGATCTGACAGGTAAACTATTCCATGCTTCCATAGTTTGCTTATGGGATCACCCTTTATCTGTAAATCGTGTATCCATTTTGACCTTATCTTGGTATATGGTGTGAGATGTTGGTCTATAGCTAGTTTCTGCTATATTGTTTTCCAATTTTCCCAACAATTTTTGTCAAATAATGAGTTTTTGTCCCCCAAAGCTTGGATCTTTCGGTTTATCACATACAAGATTACTATGGTAATTTACTATTACTATTTACTATTACCATTACTATTACTATTATTAATCTGTTCCACTGATCCACCACTCTATTTCTTAGCCAGTACCAGATTGTTCAGCTAATTACTGTTTTATAATACATTTTGAGGAGTAAGCATTTTTAAGTGCCTACCATGTGCCAGGCCCTGTGATAAAACTTTTCAAATATGATCTTATTTTATCCTCACAGCAACCCTGCAACATAGGCACCATTACTGTTCCCTATTTTACAGGTGAGGAAACTGGTGTTAAATGACCTACCTACGGTCACACAGCTAGTAAGTTTCTGAGGACAGATTTGAATAGATCTTCCTGACTCCAGCCATAAGGTTTTATCTACTGTGCCACCTAGATGCCTCAAGGGTATTAGATTTCATCTTTGGCGACTTTCCATCTGCCAAGGCAGATCAAAGCATGTCTATACATTAGTAGGTTTAATGAGTTGCTGAAGGTAAAAAAAAAAAAGATAGTAGATTTAGAGCTATGTTGGGACTTCTAGGTTCTCTAGTCCAACCCCTTCATTTTACAGCTGAGAAAACTGAGGCTCAGTGAGGTTAAATGATTTGGCAAAGTTTATACAGCCAGTAAATAGCATGGCTGGGATTTGAACCATGTCCTCTGAATCTAAATGTAGGAAGCTTTTTGCCAATCCATTGGCTGGTAATGAGCCTCTCAGACCTTAGCTAGTTCAGTGTTCAGATACCAGCCACTCAGTTCATAACTAACCCCACCCTGGGAACTTTTCAAACTTGATAGAGCCTTCTAGAGTTTGTGCTCTGCTGAAATCGATTTCAAGAGGGTGGGACATCTCTATAAATTATCAATTTGGATAATAGTAGAGGAGTGAAATATTAAAGAAAGACAGTTTAAGGTTTCTCGTGGAGGAATGATGCCTTTCTTTAAAATACTAATGTGAAGTTGAGCTACATGAATCCTTGACACTAGACTAGGGTGAGGCAAATGAGGCTTTTGCCCCAGGGTGTCAGATTTAGAGTATGCCCAAATTTAGAAGATATAGACAGCATTTGCAACAAGGAGACAATAGAATTTAGTGCCGTGTTAGTAAGAAGAACCAGTTAAAATAAGAATGCAATGGTTGTTGGATGTGGGAGACTTCCTTCCTTTCCTGCCCTGCCATATTCCTCCCTTGGAGACTTCAGGCAGTTCTATTACTCCCTTTTGCAGTATCCAAACCAAGCCAAGTCTGAAACTTCCCTAAGGCCTGTGGCTACAGGAAGACTTGGAGGCCTTCTAGGTGGTCCAGCAAAGCATTTTCTGCCCAAGGATGTACGTTTGTTCAGGGAAGACTAGCATCTCTGGTATGAGGGCTGTGGAGCCCTTTTCAGGCTGCTCATCCACCTTTGGTGTCCACCTGATTCACCCAATTGTCACCTCCAAGAAGCTATACCATGCACAGTGGCCATGCCTCGGCAAACACTGTTTCAGCAGACAGGCTAAACCAGTTTGAGGGTAACCAAGGGGTCTCAAGCCCAACAGTGAGTTAAGGCAGTATCTATCCCAAGCATGTGAAAACATGCCCCTGGAGGAATGGGCAGATGATAACAATTTGTTCCAATGGTCGTAAAGGTGGCTGAAGTAGGTGTTGTGGAATGCTTAGAGGTGAATTAGACATAGAAGACACCAAGGTCATCCACTACATCCCAGGCCATGGCCAGTTGTCCTGACTTTCGTCTTGCCACCGATTAAGATGGCTCCAGAAGGGAGAGTAAGGCCAACAACTTTGTGCCATTCTGCCTCACTTAAATCCAATTTATGCATGAATCAAAAGACATCATTCTACATCATTTTACCACTTTTACCTACCTCAGAGTCCTGTGGCGACACACAAGTGATGAAGCAGAAGATGTAGATACACTGGGAGCTGTAGTCACATACCTGTACACAGACGACCTAGGCTGTAGGATCATCATCTCACTGGGCTGAAGCAGAAGTGAAATTTGGCAGCCCCCAGTTTTCTGAGCAGCCTTTTTTAACGGACCTCACTGCTCATCTCCTGGTGTGTGGAAGGGGCTAGAAAAAGAGCTCTAAAAATTGTCTGCTTCACCCATCCTAACCCTGGCCTGCTGCAGGGACCCTACCCTGTGGTTGAAACACAAAAAAAAGTACAAAAACTTTTACAAAGATGATTCAACTCACCATTGGGATGTGGCATGTGTGCGTGCTTATGGACAACACAAAATTCAGTAGACCTGGAAGATGAACAGCTCTTGTTGCAAGAGAACTCAACAGGATCACATCCAAAGAGCAGCTCTGAGTGAAACAAGGCTGGAAAATGAAAGGCAGCTTACCAAAGTCAGAGCTAGATATGTTTGTTTGGTTTTTTTTCCTGGAGTGGCTATAATGAAGGGGAATGCCATGAAGCTGCTATAAGTTTTACAATCAAAATTAATGTAATCAACAAGCTCGTATGCCTCCCAAAGGGAACGAATGACAGGCTCATGACAATGAGATTACCACTTGCAGGAAAGCACCATTGTCAGAGCCTGTGATGAACCCTAATGAGGTCAAAGAAAAATTTTACGAAGACCTGGAGACTCTTATCATCAATGCGCCAACAGAGGATACACTTATAATTCTGGGTGACTTTAATGCCAGAATAGGCACAGACTATCAGATATGGCAAGGAGTCCTAGGGGGGAATGGGTTTGTAAACAGCAACAGCACTGGTCACTTACTACTGAAGACTTGTGTGCCTCATGACCTTCTCATCAACCCTATCTTCTATTCACTTAAAGGCAACAAAACTTCATGGATTGACCCTCACAGCAAGTGTTGTCATTTAATAGACTAGGCCATTGTAAGGAGTAGAGACAGACAGGATGAGGATGATAAAGGCAATGGGTTCTGCTAAACATTTGAATTCAACAAAAGTGGAGGCTCCAAGGCACGGCAACTACCAGAAAACTTAATATAAACAGATTAGGGTGCTTTTCCATGCATGAATAGTTTATTGCTAACTTGGAGGGAAAGCTGAGCTAACATATGGTTGGCAATGGCAGAGCAGAAGAGGTGTGGGCAACTTTCAGAGATTTGGTGTAAACCACCACATTTACTCACCTAGGCTAGAACACTTGCAAACATCAAGACTGATTTGACAAAAATGATGAGAAGATTCAGATGCTGCTATGTGAAAAATGAGAACTTCATAGGGTTTAACAACAGGATGGTTCATCTATCTTTAAGAAGACAGCATTTAACTCCATCAAAAGTAGAGTGCAAGTGAAGCTTAGAAAGATGGAGGACTCTTGGTTCAGTAAAAAGCCAGAAGAAATTCAGTTTTATGCTATTAGTACAAGTGCAAAGCCTTTTTAGGATGCCCTGAAGGCTATTTATGGGCCAAAGACCTATGGCACACCTCACCTATGTGGTGCTGATGGAGCCACATTGATTAGTGATGAGGACATGATTCTGGAGAGATGGGCTGCACACTCTCATAGTGTTCTCAACAGACTGTCATCAACCAATGCCAGTAAGATTGTTGTCAAAGTCCTCCTTAATTGGCTGATCCTTCACCTGGAAAACGATCTTTACCAGAGAGCCAGTGTAGCTTCAGAAAGGGCCAAGGAATGGTTGATATGTGTTTGCTGCCTGACAACTTCAAGACAAATGCCAGGAACAGAGCAGAAGTCTCTACACAATGTTTGTTGATCTGACCAAGGTCTTTGACAGTTAGTCATGATGGCTTGTGACAGATCATGGCAAAATTTGATTGTCCAAAGAAGTTCATCAGTATTGTATGTCAATTTCATGATGCTTGCACAAGGTTCTAGATAATAGATGGCGCTCTCACACTTTCCCAGTTACCAGCGGCATGAAGCAGGACTGTGTGCTTGCTCCCATGCTTTTTAGCATGATATTTTTGGTGATATTGTCAGCCATCTTCAAGGGGGATGAAAATGACATCAAGATCAGTTATTGAATGGGCAGTAAATTATTTACTTTGAAAAGACTACAAGCTCAGGCTAAAGTGGAGGAAGAGTTGATGCTTGACTTTTTGTTCGCAGATAATTGTGTACTCAGTGTAGTCTCTGGAGCTGAGATGCGACAGGATGTGGATCCATTCTCTGCCACTTGTGCTAATTTTGGCCTGAAAGGTAACACCAAGAAAACAGAGGTTCTCCACCAGCCAACACCACACCATCATACATAGATCTATCACTTAAGAGCAAATGGAGAGATTTTGAATAATGTGAATAAGTTCACTTACCTTAGAGGTATACTTTCCAGGGATGTACACATAGATGATGTGGTTGAAACACACATTGTCAAAACTAGCTCAGTATTTGGGAGACTCCAAAGGAAAGTATGGGAAAGAAGAGGTATTAGGTTGCCTACTAAACTGTAGATCTACAGAGCCACGGTGCTGACCTCATTGATGTATGTCTATGAAACCTGAAAAGTCTACCAGCACCATACCAGGAAACTGAATCACTTCCATTTGAATTGTCTTAAAAAGATTCTGAAGATCACCTGGTAATATAAGGTATTAGACAGTCAAATTGAACTGCCAAGCATTCAAATTCTCCCTCAGAGAGCACAACTCTGATGGGTTGGCCATGTTGTTCAAATGCCAAAAGTACATTTGCCTAAAAGATACTTTTATGGAAAACTCACACATGGCAAGTGCTCACATGAGGGTTAGAAGAAATGATACAAGGACACACTCTCAAGATCTCTCTGAAGAACTTTGGAATCAATTGTGAGACATGGGAGATACTGGCACAGGATTGTCCAGCATGGTGTGCTGATATCAAAGAAGGCGCTGTACTCTATGAGCAAAGCAGAATTACAGTAGCTCAAAAGAACTGTGAGATGTACAAACTTAGACACCTCCACCCCAAATGTTCACGTAGATGATTTGTGCCCAACCTGTGGTACAGCTTTCTGAGCTCATACTGATCTGACCAGCCACAGTCAGACTCACTGTACCTTGATCTCAACACAGTGATGTCATTTTGGTATTCTGCGAACACAAAGGACAACAGCCAATCAACCCTGCCCAAGTCAGGTAGCACCAGAGCCCAGTCCAAGACTTTTCCAAACCCTTGGCTGGCTACTTGAGCCTTGCTCCTCAGTGTATTTCTGGTGAATCCAGCACAGCACTCTCAGAAATAGAGCCTAAGGATGACCCAGTCCCAAGAGATTCCAGCCCAGTGTTAGCCTAACAAAGAGAGTAGCCTCAAGGTATTCCAGGCAGTGTCCAGAACATCAGTAGCATGAGACATGCTTCAGGAGAAAGGCCCTAGGCAATACTCATTCAAAGCAGTCCTTGAAGCCTATGGTAGGGGACCTACCTGCATGAGATTATTCCCTAAACCCATCAAAAAGGAGAATGATCACAGGCAGAGCCCCTAACAGGGAATGGTCCCAGAGCCCTGTGATAAGAGGTAGCCCCCAGGAAGAGCTCAGCACCAGAACAGCAACAAGTGCCTTGAATGAGGGGCTTAGCCTGGCCCATTATGATCATCAGACAGACTTTGCCCAAACCATTTAATTGTGAGCTTCATCCAAGCTCCGCCTCCACTATTAGAAACCAAGGAAATTTCTGAACACCGTGAAGAAATACCTTGGTTTGAGATTTACTCAATGGGCAAACTCCCTTGAGGATATCGACCTCACAACAAGAAGTCCAAGTAAAACTTCAGATAGAAACAATTCTCTCGCCACTGGGACTGAATGAATACCTGAATGAAACAAGAGATATAGAATGAAAAAGCTAGGAAGTAACGAATATTTAAAAAATTGGATACTTCAGCAAGATCTACATAAAGTAATGCTGTGAAGTCAGCAGAGCCAAGAAAGAAAAGGAAAAGGACCCACAAATACAAAAATATTTCTAGCAGTGCTTTTTGTGGTGGCCAAGAAATGGAAATTGAGGGGATGTCCATCAACTGGGGAATGGCTGAACAAGTTGTGCTATATGAATGTCATGGAATACTATTATTCCTTAAGAAATGGTGAACAGGAAGACTTCAGAAAAACCCAGAATGACTTAGATAAACTGATGCTGAGTGAAGTGAACAGAACCAGGAGCACATTGTACATAGTAACAACAACATTTGTGATGACCAGCTTTGTTAGACTTGGCTCTTCTGAGCAATGCAGTGATCTAAGTCAATTCCAAAAGATTTGTGATGGAAAATGCTATCCACATCCAGTGAAAGAACTACTGAGTCTGAATGCAGATCGAAGCATACTATTTTTTCTTTTTTTGTGTGTTTTTGTGTTTTTTCTTTCTCATGGTTTTTCCTCTTGTTCCCATTCTTCTTTCACAACATGACTAATGTGGAAATATGTTTAATGCGATCATACATGTATAGGCTACATCAGATTGTGTGCCATCTTGGGGAAGCGGGATTTGAGGGAGGAGGAAAAATTAGAACTCAAAATCTTACAAAAGTGAATGTTGAAAACTAAAAATTAATTAATTAAAAAGGAAAACAATATGTACTGACTACAGCAATGTAAATGGAAAGAATAACCATACAAAAAAAAATCAAAAGTGAAAGTTGCAAAATTATAAAGAACAAGTGTAGTTCAAGAGAAGAGATAAAACAATGCCCTATCCACTCATTGTAGAGCTTTGCAAAGATTGCATATTAAACTTATTTTCAGACATTTTTGATATATTGAGCAGCTATGCTTATTTCTCCTTATTCTTTTTGTCTTTAGAAATACTATTTATTCTTTTTTTATTAATTTATTTTGATTTTATCAACAATCACTTCCGTAAGCTTTTGAGTTTTAAATTTTTCTCTACCTCCCTCCCCACTTCCCTCCCCAACATGGCATGCAATCTGATATAAACTATCCACGTACATTCCTATAAAACATATTTTCACATTAGTCATGTTGTAAGGAAGAATTAGAACCAATAGGAGGAACCACAAGAAAGAGAAAACAAAACAAAACAGAAGGGATAAAAAAAAGCAAATACTGTGCTTTGATCTGCATTCAAACTCCATAGTTCTTTCTCTGGGTGTAGATAGCATTTTCCACCATGAGATCTTTGGAGATGTCTTAGATCCTTGCATTGCTGAGAAGGGCTAAGTCTATCAAGGTTAGTCCTATTTGTTACTTGTAATAGCTCTCTGAGATGCAAAAAGAGAAAGATATTGGGGGACACTATGATGATGAAAAAAAGGAAACATCAATAAAAACTTTAAAAATAAAACAAATCATTAGAAGACCTCAGTCAAGCCCTGAATGCCCAGAAAATAAGAATGGCCTAGATAGAAAACAGTGATTCAACAATACTGCATGAAATATCAAAACAAAACCAAAAAAAAAATTGAAAAAAGGAAGAAAATACAAGAAATATAATATCAAAAACAACTGATCTAGAAAACAGGTCAAGGAAAGATAACCAACGAATTATTGAAGTATTTAAAAATTACAATTAGAAAAAAAGTTTGTATACCATATTTCAGAAAATTATAGGTGAAAATTGCTCATAACTTTTAGAACCAGAGGGCAAAGTGAAAATTCAAAGATTCTACCTGTCACACTCAGAAAGGAATACCAAAAACAGTAGAGAATTTCCAGGTTAAAAAAAATATATTCCAAGCAGTAAAAATGAAGGAATTCAAATACCCCAAACAAAATAAACAAAGCGTGAAATAACACACAGGCACACACACACACATGCACACACACACGTACACACACAAAGATTACACAAGACTTATTCAATACACAAAACATTCATTCCCTCCTCTCTATTCCCACTATCTCCTTGCCAGTTTAGACCCCCATTGTCACTCACTCAGACTATGTGTTAGCCTCCTATCAAGACTTCCTGCCTCCAGTCTCATCCCACATCTGATCACACCATTCTTTTGCTCAAAAATCTTCAGAGGTTGGTTTCCTATTATTTCTATTGGGTTTTTTTTTT
The DNA here is from genome assembly GCF_003287225.1 of Phascolarctos cinereus. Taxonomy (NCBI): domain Eukaryota; kingdom Metazoa; phylum Chordata; class Mammalia; order Diprotodontia; family Phascolarctidae; genus Phascolarctos; species Phascolarctos cinereus. The sequence continues at coordinate 323,436,147 of NW_027555847.1, forward strand.
TTATCATCTGATGTGCTGACTCCTTTACTTGGCCTTCAAAGCCAGGCACAGTACTAACCAAGCACTTCACAATCATTATCTCATTTGATTATCACAACAACTGAGAGGTAGGTGCTATTACTATATCGATGAGGAAAATTAGGCAGATGATAAATGACTTGCCTAGGGTCATACAGCTAGTAAGTAAATATCTAAGGCTAGATTTGAACTCAGGTCTTCCTGATTCTGAGCCCAGAGCTCTATCCACTGCACCACCCAGTTCTTCAGCTTTATTTCATATTCCTTTCCTTCATGTACTCTATGCCCTACCTAAAATGAACAAATATGCCTCTGTATGTATGTGTTTATATGTGTGTGTATGTATGTATATATGTAAGTATATAGTTTATAAAAGCAATATGTCAGTGTACACACATACAGATAATATATATAAGGATTTATATATATATATATATATATATGTTTGTGTGTATATTCTTTGGTACAATTGTGTGCTTTGGCTTACTAGAAAAAACTAACACAGTGGTGGGGGCTCATAAGCTATGTTTTGAATGGATGTGGACACAGAATAACTCAAACCTGAGGTTATCTTGCCTGAGTAACCCTCTGTGTGAGCTGGAGGCAGGGATGCCACCAGGTTCAGTGGGAGTTTCAGGCACCATTACGGTATTCCACTTATGCATGGGACTGGGCAAACTAGGTCTTAAAAACCTTCTAGAATTTGAGAAAATGGGTTAGAATCAGACTGAGGGAGAGGCAAGGAATATCTTTATCATTGGGAGGTTAAATAATTTGAACTGTATAGTCTCCAATGCACAGGGCAGTTTATGGGCCAACTCTGTTTTGCCTAGTAGTATTGTTTCCTTGGCTTTCTAGCAACCAAATGGAGTTTTCCCCTGCTTCCAACTTTATTTCTTTTTACAGTGTGTTTTTCTCCCATTCTTTTTGACAGTGAAGAATAGCACTGGCTTAAGATGATGTGATATCACTCCACACCCTCTTCTGTCCTTAAGCTCATATTTGCCAATAGGCCATTCTTCATGATAATCATCACATAGCCATCCCTTCACATTCAGCCTTCTATGTTTTGAATCCAATTTAGATTAAATTTGGTATGCTGGGGAGTGGGTGGGATAGGGGCAAATGCCTCCCCAAAATTCCCACCAAAAAAAGTAGAGGCAATTAGAAAGGTCAAATGTGAAGGCAAGGTCAAGAGGCAAATAAAGGTCACTCTGTAGAGACTAAGGCTGGACTCCCATCTCCAGAGAACTTTGCCTTATTTTTGCCCTATTGGTGGGAACGACTTTCATGTTTCTTATTGACTCAAGATGTATTTGATACAGTTGCTTGGCCCCAAACCCACCCCACCCCAGTAACTGCAGAAGATCCAGAGATACGTGGCCATCCATCACACCAGACATTGGTGCCTCCTCCGGCAGCTGTATTGTTTGTGAAATGAGTCACTTTCATATGAAATCCAAAAGCAGACTTATACTGAATTTTATATCATACACACACATACACACACACACACACACACACACACACACACACACACACACACACATACACTCCTCTTCATTCTTCCCATTCTCTTACTTGGGAGGCTTGACTAAAGCCTGAGCAGCAGGGTACTTTAATAAGTGAAATTTTAAAAAAGAAATCTTTTTATCAGGCTTCCTCATTCCAATGTACTTCAACCATCCATACTGGAGAAAGCATGGTGTGGAGGAAGTCAGAAGACCTGGTACCTAGGGCTGGCCTTGCCACTAAGTCTTTGGGTGGCTTTGGATAAGCTCCTTAGCTTTGCTTGGCCTCAGTTTCTCGTATGTAAAATGAACAGATTAGAAGAGAAAATTTTTCTAAAGTTAGTCCTGCGTGGAATAAAGACCACTTACCCAAATAAAAACTCAGAGATATCTTCAGGTAGAAAACAGAAGTTTTTATTCTAGCAAGTCTCATGCGAGAGCTGGGCGTCTCGTACCCAGAGCAGACTGGTGTAGAGAGGCGAGACACAAACAGCAAGCAGTATATAGTCTTAGACAAACCACTCCAAAAAGCCCCCTCCCCACCTGTCTGTTTCAATCTCTTTATTGTCATTGGCTGAGGCAAGAGACCTCACAGTCTATATTCAGAACCCAAGAGATACATTTTACTCAAAACTAGCTTGGGAGCTAGAGGATTGCCTCATTTGGTAAAGTTAAGGCACACAAAAACAGAGAGGGTGGTTACAAAACAAGGGAGGGGGTGGGCAGCTGGTGCACAGCCCCCTTCCCCAGAAACGAAAGTGAAACTTAGGCCCAGCTCATGTTGAAGCCTTACTACATTTATGGAGCATAGCTTACATCTCACATGAGAAACTTTCACTTGTCGCATACAGTCCCAAATTTTAAAATTGTATGATTCTTTAAGTCCTACATAGGGCTTTCTTTTCCCCAGGCAATGGGAAAGAACATAGTGTACAGTGCCTGGCATAGAATAAGTGCTAAATTAATTTTTATCGATTGATTATAACTGATGGGAAAGAAAGTGGCAGGCAGATAATGGTGATGTTGGCCACTTTTATACTCAGAAAAGGAAAAGAAATATCCTGACAGATCCATGGTGGTCCCATATCAATAATAATAATGACGATGGTAACTATTATCATCGTCATCATTATTATTGCAATGTCATCTTGTCAACTGAAACCAAGTCTTAGATACTGCTATACTTCAACCAATCAACAAATATTTATTAAGATTAACTCTGTGCAAATAATATATATTAAGTATTAGAGATACAAAGAAAGGTGAGATTAGTCCCTCAAAACTATCCTCTCAGTCCCTTGGGCTTGCAAAATAGGAGTCATCCTGGACTCCTCATTATCTGCAGAGTTGACCTTTGCAATGTCTTTAGGATATGCCCCATTCTCTCCTGTGACATTGCCACCATTCTAATGCAGACACTCATCACCTTACTCCTGGATTATTGTTATAGCTACTGGTGGGTCTGCCTGCCTCAAGTCTCCTCCCAGTACAATCTATTCAGCCACTAAAGTGATTTTCCTAAAATACAGATTTGACCATGCCACTCCCCTACTCAATAACCTCCAGTATCTCCCTATTGACTTAGGACAGAATACAAAATGCTCTGTATCAACACAATGCCCACCACATGTAGCCTGCAACACTCCCAAATGTGACTGGAATCAGAAGAAAATGTAATTCGGAAATACTTAGCAAAATAAAGAAAAATACAATAAAATATAGATGACGTTACATTTTAAAGCTAAATCAATATGCAGTCTGCAGGAATCCTTATGTATGTATTAGTGGTCCCCATTTTAGTTTCGTACCACTAGACTAGATGGTCTCAGATATTCTTTCTAGGTCTAAATTATGTAATTATGTGATTTATATATTAGATGATCTATTTATTTATAACTATGTGATTAACGATTCTATCCAATTCTGGGCCTAACTCATTGTTTATATATGATGCCTGTTCTAGGTGTATGTGCCAAGGTATTAATCCAATGGACAGGACATCCAACAGCATATGTTAGCCTGGACAATAGGAATTTTTCATCTACTTAGTTTTTCCCATGTGTACTGTCAGACTGATTTCTCAGTATTCCTGTGTCAAGAAACACAATTATCATCTATAGACAAGGGTATCATTGCAACCTTATGCAAGACATCTTTCATGACAATGTCAAACAACTTTAGTGGGTACACATCTGTTTGTTTTATATCTCCTTTCATGTTAATATTCTGAAGGTTTTGAGTACAATTTTCTCTGTGGTTGCATTTATCAAGGGATCTTGTGTGTTCCAACTGTATGAATGAGAGACTCCTTGTTAGAGTAGAAACTTTGCTGTACTGAACAAGCACATATGTGTATATCTATATACATATATATATATATATATGTATGCATCTATATGTATATGAAGGCATACTCATTTTATTGTGCTTCTCTCTATGGTGCTTCAAAGATATTGCATTTTTTACAAATCAAAGGTTTGTGGCAACCTCGTACTGAGCAAATCTATCACCTTCATTTTCCCAAGAGTACATGCTCACATCATGTCTCTATGTCACGTTTTTGTAATTCTCACAATACTTTAAACTTTTTAATTATTATTATATCTGTTATGATGATCTGTGATCAGTGATCTTTGATTTTACTGTTGTGTTTTGAATGACATCAAAATCTTGTATTCTCTGTCCCTTTCAGTTAGTTGTGTGACTGTAAGGCTATGGTATGCCTGTCTGTTCTTTTCCCATATTTTTACCAGGCTCATCTTTGGTATGCATGTAGCTCATGGGATCACAGAATCATAGAGGTAGGTCAAGAGGGGACTTTCAAGGTCTTCTAGTTCAACCCCTTCATTTCGATGCGACCAGCTGCTTTTTAGACATTTAAAACTAGATGTGTCATAAACATCTCAAACTCAGCATGTCCCGAATAGAATTCATGGACTTTTTTCTGAATTTCCTAATTTTTACTGAGATCATCACCATTCTTTCGGTTACTTAAACTCTTTCATTTCTCCAACTTGAACCTTATTTTACATTCCCCCCCCCCACCATTATACTCCCTTGTGCTCATCTTCACATTAAATTCAGTGGGTATTAAAATATATGATGCCTGGGTTTGGGAAGATATTGTCAAGTTCAAGATCTCACTACATCTTCACCTTCCACAACAGATATTACAAAAGCTGGAATTACCTGTATAGTGGTCTTTGGCCTTCTGTTCACCATGAATGTGCTAGAAGTTTTCAGGTATCCCATGAAATGGTGTTTTTTGTCGTCTTTGTGTATATAAAGAAACTAAATTCTTTTTTATGTTTTGTTTCTCCTAGGAAAGCCTGAGAATCTTCATTCTTTTAGATTCAGTTTCCTTTTGTCTTCTGGTTTTGTTTATTGTGAGAATATTAATATTGGTATGACTTAGGTCTTTCAGTAGTATGTTAACTCATAGTTCATTGATCTCACATGTAAGGTACTTATAGTTAATTTAATGTTCATACATGGTCTAAATTCCATGAGTTGTAGCATTCTAACCCTTTTTCTAACCACCTTCCCACCACTGTCACTGTGGAAGAATAATAGGGCTGCAGCAGACCAAGGGTCATCTTCTAATCTGTTGAGTGCATTGCCATGGCTAAATAATCCACCATCTCATAGCAAGCCTGTTGATGATAAGCTTCTAGTATTTCAAACTGGTCTTGCCCTTGACCGCCATCTTTCTCTACTTGGTAAAGAGATTAAGTGTTTGCTTGCTAAGGCAGTTTTTAGACTCTTTCGTCACTATTTACTAGGTTGGACCATAGACAGCAGACTCAGTCTATTGCTAAGTCTATACAGGACACTCTCAGAACACATGTCAAATTTGTCAAAGAGTATGATCTATGAGCATATTCTTTGAGAATTCCAGGTTGTCTTCAAACTGCTGTTATGCATTGAAGTAGGCCTTTATGGAAGATAAAGGTTTGTTAAAATATGGTAATATTTTTTAAGGAAACCCATCAGGTGGGACTTTGGCTGATACTCTTATGCTGAAAAGAAGAGAGACATTTTAAGATTATGCTAAAAGGGTGGGGGTTGTGGATATCGAAATCACTATGAGGCAGAAAAGTCTTCTAGGTAGAGTTGGCAATTGTTTATGTAATGGGATTTGAGAATAACAAAGATGAATCAGCAGTGGAATATACTAGGTAAAGAAGAAACAGAAATAATTGCACTCAGTAGTCTACTGTTCGTAAACCCAAGAACATGAACTACCTTTAAAACTATTTTCATTTCACTAGAAACTGCTGGGAAAACTAAAAATCAATTTAGAAAAAAAAGGTTTAGATTTGCAACTTCTACTGTATCTTACAATGAATTCTAATTTTATGTGAGACAAGTATAAAAGATCACAACTCTTAAAAATTGGAGGAAAATGAAAACAGACCTTTCACAACTATGCCAAGGGGGAGAATTTTAATGAAACTGAAAAACTTTCTTTAGGAATAAAATTAAGGCAACTAGATTAAGAAGAGAAATCATTAATTGGGAAGCAATTTTTATATCAAATAGCTCTAGAAAAATTCTGATAAAGATATATATATATATATATATATATGGAATGAACACAAATATGTAAGACCAGTAGTCATTCCTTAATAAATAAGTGGTCAAAGTATAACTATCAATCACTCAACAAACATTTATTAAGGATTTGCCAAATACCAAATTAGAGGCAATTAGGTGGCTCAGTGGACAAAACACTGGGCCTGGAGTCAGGAAGACCTAAGTTCAAATCTGGCCTCAGACCTTTACTAGCTATGTGACTCTGGACAAGTCACTTAACCTCTGTATTAGCTCACTGGAGAAGGAAATAACAAACCACCCCAGTATTTTTTGTCAAGAAAATCCCATAGATAGTATTGACGTGCTATGGATCTTGGGATTAAGAAGAGCTGAACACAACTGAATGACTAAACAACAACTGTATCAAAAAACTGCTAGCCACAAATGTGTTACAAACAAATAGTTCTCAGAAAATTGTAAACCATTAACAACTGTATGAAAGAGTTTGCATACTAATAGGAGAAATGCAAATGAAACAAACTTTGAGTTTTCATCTCACCTCCACCAGCCTGGAAGAGATGGCAAAAAGATGAAAATAGAAATTATTGAAAAGTCTATGGGAGTACAGGTATTGTATACAACATTAGTGCTCAGAGCTCTAAATTGGTCCAACTACTCTGGAGAATCATTTGGAATAGTGCTAAAAAAAAGTAACTAAAATGGCCATGCCCTCTGACCCAGCGATCTCATTGTTGGTCATATACCCAAGATGGTGAAAGAAACAAAGATCCCATACAAAATATTCATTGCAACAATTTTTGTGGTAGGAAAGAACTGGAAGCCAAGTAAGTGCCTATGACTTGGTAAATCACTAAACTGTGGTATATAAATACAATGGAATATTATTGAACCTTAAGTCAATCAGTCAACCAATAAGCATTTATTAAGTCCCTGTTATGCATCAGGCACCATGGTAAGTACTGAGTATACAAAGAAAAAAATGAATAATAAACATATTCAGAGAAACATATGAAAATTTATATGAAATATTACATGGTGAAGAAGGCAGAATGTGGAACACAATATTATGCCATGACTACAAAACTATAAACAAACAAAAATAAATACAATTAAGGTGAATACCACATAATTTTAATGACTATAAACAAACAAAAATAAATATAATTAAGGTGAACACCACATAATTTTAATGACCTATCTGGGCCCCAGGGAAGAACAAGAAATGGAAAATTTAAAAAACCTGATTTCAGAGGAAGGAATTGAAAAATTAATCCCCACATTATATATAATGTTCATTAGTGATTTTGGATTATAGTTTTCTTTTTCTGTTTTGATTCTTCCTAGTTTATATATCAAGATCCTATCTGTGACATAGGAGGAATTAGGTAGTATTGCTTCTTTCAATTTTTTTTCAAACAGTTCATCCAATTCACATTCATAGTTATGATAGTTAAGTGTTTATTTCCCTCCATTCTATTCTCTTACACTTTCTGTTCTCTATACTTTTCTCCCTATTTATTTCAAGTTATTATTCTTTTTTCACATTAGGAGACAAAGAAGAAATAAAAATTTAGTACATAAAAGAGATAAGCAAGAAAACTATATTACGCTGAAAGGAACCAGAAATAGAAAATCAATATTAATATTAAACTTTTATGCACTAAATGCCTTAGCATTCAAATTCATAGAGAAAGAAATGAGAGGAATTACAAGATTATATAAACACTGTACAATAATAGCAAGGGACTTAATTCCTTCTCTTCATTTTGGACAAATCTGATCAATATATAACCAAAAGGGAAAATACAGAATTAAACTACAAAAGGTAGAACTAAGAGAATTATGGTGTCTTCTAAATGAGACTGCTAAAGAATATATGTATTGCTCAGCACCATTTGGAACTTTTACCAAAACTAGTCATATAGTAGGATATAAATATAGTACAAATAGATGCAAAAAGAATAAATACATTCTTTATTGAAAATAACTTCATAAAATAATAATTTATTCAGGGAGCACAAAATACACATAACCAAATGGAGACTTAAGAATGAAATTCTAAATAATGAGTGAATCAAAGAACAAAACATAGAAACAGTTGTTAATTATGTGAAGAAAATTATAATGATGAAATACAATGTCAATATTTCTGGACTGCAGGTAAAATAGTCCTCAGGGGGAAAATTTGAATTCTGAAAACACACATGAACAAAATAGAAAAAGAGAAGATTAATGAACTGAATATGTAATTTAAAAATTAAAAAGCCAACAAATCCACAAAAAGCACAAAAAAAAGGAGATAATGAAAATTAAACAAGTAGATAAATTAGAAGATACAGAAAAATAGTGACAAAGCATAAGTGAGTTATTACCCTAAGTGAGGAAGCTTTTATAGAATCAGAACTGCCCTAGAAGATGCTACGGTATAAAAATCAAGTCATAAATGGCAGCCGTATGGCCTCACATGTTAAATTTTGTCAGCATAAGGTAAAGAAACACAGTGTGGTAAGATAGAAAGAATTTTAGATCTGGAGTCAAAGATCCTAGGTCAAGAGCTAGCTCTGCTACTTGTGAACCAGAAGACCTTGGAGAAGTCACTTGGCTTTTCAGGCTTCAGCTTTCTCGTCTGTGAAATGAGTGATTTGGCTTAGATGGTCTTGAGTTGGGCTAGGTGGTCTCAAGCATACCTTTTGCCTCTATGATCCTAGAGGTGATGTGGCCAATGTTTTTTCCCTGAGTAGAAGTAAGAGGAAAGGGCCTGAAGACTGAAGAGTTGTTGGGTTAGGAGCTGGATTTATTGTTTCGGTTTTGATGACCTTGGGCCAATGGTTCACCATGTTTACCATACCTGTAATCCTAACTTCACACATAAATTATAGGGTAGGTGTGGCCTTGGAAAATCTACATTCCCTACTGCCTAGATTCTTCATCTGATCCCTAGTTTTCCTTTCCCTCCATGCTGCTCCTGTAAGTATGGTCCACATCTCACTACAGATGGAGTCTGGCAGTTTTCCAAAATTCCCTGTTCTGAAGGGGTGAATGGCTGCAGAAAAGAGAGGGGGTATTAAAACTTCAAAACTCTCCATTTTGTGTATGTGATACCCGTCTGGTATTTTCTACCTGGCCTGGGTGTTTTATCTTCAAGGAAATGATCATCACACATATGCTGAGCAAGCAAAATAAAAGTTTTCCATTTGAGATGCCGTTACCTGATAGATAGCCAGTGGGTGTTGCTCAGAGTGGCCTCTCTGATAATTAGGAAATCACCTCTGAGGCCTCAAGGTACTTGTTTGACTTCTCAGTGGGTCCAAAATGAGAAGAAAAAAATGAATAGATAAATTCCACAGCATGAAATTATTTTGGCTTGTATTGGATGGATGTTGCTTGGCATTTAATAAGCAGGCTCTTAATGAATGCTTGTTCATTGGCTCATTGACTAATTGATTGATGGAGAACACTGACTTACTCATAGACAATGCTATATCCTCCCTGCCTTTGGTGGCAGGGTCAAAAAAAAAAGGCATCAGTAGTGACACAGTCTCCCCTTCTCAGGCCAGTCTTGTCCTTTCTGCATGAGAGTGGGGGCAGCATATGCTTGAACTTGAAATAGTAAATGGGTAGAGAAAGAGTTGCTTAAAGGTTTTTTTCCTCAAAGCAAATATTGAGGGGCAAAGTTTCACAAGCAGGGGTTGACTCTTTGTTTTCTGCTGAGGTCTGACTTTGGGAGAACCAAAACCATGACCAAGAAGGAAACCCCAACCACCTCTCTGTTCCTACGGGTTACTCCTCTCTGCCCCAACCTCTTACAAAAGTGAAAGGCCTTTTGAGGCAATGCTTCAAGTTTCTAATAAGGAGCTTGGCAGGCATTTGGGGTTTCAGAACCATATGCTTTTATTGAATCCTCCATTCTCTCCCCCTCACCAGCCCCTAGATGCATGACATTTACTAATAAATGCCATATAGGAAAAAAGGAGGGAGGAGAAGGGGAGAGGAAGAGGGAAGAAGTGTGGATTTCAGAGCCTTATGCTTAATTCCACTTCAGGATTCCAGGTATAACTTTGCCACTGATTAGCTCTTTGGCTCTGGGTAAACCCGAGAATTTCTCTGCATCTCAGTTTCCTCTTCTATAAAACACAGGAGGTTAGACTTAGGTAAGTGATCATTAAGTCCCTTCCAGTGTGGGCATTCTGTGATTCTGATAGTGGATTCCTTTCACCTCAAGCCACCCTTTCTTCCTTGGGTCCCCTTGATCATGACTTTGTCATTGTCAGAGGTTGAAGACTTTGGCTCCTGGCAGCACTAGAAAGTCGTATGAGAGATGTATGGTACTGAGTGTGTCTAGAGGTCTAGTGAATAACCCTTGTGTTGGCAGCAACATAATCCCTGCCCTTCTTCCCCACACCCACCCTCCCTCAACCCACTCATCCCAGCAAGTATAGGCACCCACAAAATTATCCCAAAACCTTTGCCTCAAGGGGAATTCAAGACTTATTTCTTTAATGGTCAGAATTGTGCTAGGTCAAGACTTTTAACTGTGTATTTAATTAGTCATCTGTATGCATGTAACTTAAAGGCGTTCAGCTGTGCCTTTTTATAGGATTAATAAAGCAGGCTGTAAATCACCTATGCAGCCTATAAAAGTATTTATAGTAGAATCTCCCCCACCCCCACCTTTGCCATTATAGGAGCATTGTTTGGACTAGCTGAGGTTTGCAAAGGGACAGTTCAGCCCAGTTCTAGGAGGAAGGCTTTAAAAGGGCCTTTCCTGGCAAACAGGGAGCAGGCTTGGGCAATACTGGAATGGCCGGCCCCAGTGAACCACTCATATGCCAACAGCTGGTCTGCTGTGTCCATGAGAATCAAAATGGGAACTAGGCTATCCATGGGAAGCATGAGACAGAGACCAACCTGAGAAATGGGTTCTGAACTGTAATACTGAGGCTTTTTGACTTCTATAAACACTAACAGTATTTAAAGTTCAGTTGAGTCATTTTTCAGTTGCGAGCAACTCTTTGTGACCTCATTTAGATGTCACTTGAGGTTTTCTTGACTTGCCATTTCCTTCTCCATCTCATTTCACAGATGAGGAAACTGAGGCAAACAGGGTTAAGAGACTTGTCCAGGGTCACACAGCTACTAAGTATCTGAGACCAGATTTGAGCTCAGGAAGATGAATCTTCCTGATTCTAGGCCCAGCGCTCTTAGCTGCCCTTATATTTCTGGTAATTGCTATTCCTGCCTTCTGGTCTAGCCCCTACCTCCACCCTCCAGTTCCTCTAACTCATTCATTCGTCCTAGCCAAATATCATTTAGCATCCACTCAAACTCCATAGTATCATTCAATTCTGTAGTATCATCCAGTCTGCAGGAGAACAAATCACCTTTTGTCTCACATGCCTTCAGAGTTTTTTTTGAGGAAGATGAAATCCCCTCCTCATTCCTAGACCAACACAGGGCTTATTTCTCAGCCCACTTCCCCTCCTCAACCAATATAATGGAATAAGGCTCCTTTGGGGTGGGGAGGGGAGTAGCGACTAAATCCTTCCTCCTTCTGAGTGAGAGAGAATGATAGGGATTAGGATCCTGTCACAAGTAAATACATACATACATATACAAGCATGTATATGTATGTATACACACAAATTCATATATATATATATAAATGTATGTAAATATCTACATAGACAAACATGTATACATACACGTATGTACATGTAATTTTCACATTATATATGCATATATACATACATATATATATATATATGTATATATATATATGTATGTATAATCACAGACATGCTTTTGTCTTCACTGCATAGCTTGTTTCAAACGGAAGAAGAATGCAAGCTGTTGGTCCTGCAGCCACATTTCCTGGAGTCTGCCTTTCATTCCTTTCTAAGAGAGCATTTACTGCTTGATTCCCTATTGAGGAGGGAGGGAGGAAGTGAGTAGAAAAAGATCTCATGACCATAGATCTAGTGCTGGAATGGACTTTTGAAGTTATCCAGTTGAACCCTTCATTTTAGAGATGAAGAAATTGAGGACCTCAGAGAAGTAAAGTGACCTGGCCCAGGTCCTATAGAAGTAAGTGCTAGATCTGGGATTAATCCAATATCTTATTATTCTTCATGTTGGGAGAGATCATATAACCCGATAAGTTATCATTTTAATCTGCTCAGCAACTTGCAGACCCATCCCAGGCTGCATTTTCCATTAGATGATCTCTGTTCTGTCCCTTTGAATAGGCCTTGTCTATTTGAGTTGGCAGTTATTTACAGGTATAGGTGACTACCAGAGTCGAACTACCCCAGGGTGCTGTTGGGTATTTCATTGATTGTTTGATTCACTCATTGATTCATTAAACAAACCTTAATGAAGTGGTTCCTGGTAGAGAGCACTGTGTAAGGTGCTCAGGTGGTATGAAGAATAAACTTCAGTCATGCATCACTCATCCTAGCTGGAGGTGACCCTGGACTCTCTATGCCAGAAGTTGGTGAGACTGACAGGCCTGGAGAAGGATGGATCCTTTGGCCCACGGCAGCCAAAGAAAACAGTGACCTTGAGAAACTGACAATCTACCATCTGCCTGAAAGGCTAGGGAATAAGTTGAACTTTTGGTGGGTTTTGAGGGATGGAGATTGAGGTAGGAAAAAGAGGAAGGGAGGAAGCAGCAGTGGTTGGCAATACCTGGAAACTTGGCCCTGTGACCTGGCATCACAAAAAGTTATTCTGTCTGCTTTATGGAGGTTATCCAGCCCTCAAGTGCCTAGTCAGCTTGGTTTTCTTCACTTGGTCTAATTTGATCTCCCCCACCTTCCTTCCAAGATGACTCATTGATTAGGGTCATTCTATGCCTTCCTCCTCTATCCTCTACCTTCAGAGATCCAGATGAATCATTTTTTCCATTGAGATTATGTCATGACTGACTTGATGCCATCTATAAAGAAAATGGGTGGAAGAAATCTGAGCTTCCTGCTTGGGAATTCCAAGCTTACTTTAACCATATTTATTTTCCCTCTATGAACCAACCCTCACTGATGGGGGGCAGTTAAAGAAACAGCAAGATATCATGGTTCATAACAGACAGAGAATACATCTTCCTATTTTTTTCATTTTAGGGTGGGTTAAAAGTAGGAAATACTTTCAAGTCAAGACCCACATCTTAGCTTTCAAGTATATTTCATTATTCTTTCTTAGATTGGTACTAAATCTTTTATTGTTGATTATTCCAAGTGACATAGTTGGTAAATCTGGTTTCAAGACTTTGCTCTTCTTCTAACCAGCAGTTTGATTTAAGCAATTCATTCAATTTTTCTGAGCCTCAGTTTCCTCATCTATAAAATGGGGATGCATCTTTCTTGGATCACAGTATTTTATGAGTACCAAAGAAGAAAATCTGTGAAAGCACTCTACAATAAATACAAAGGTCCTAGGAGGGACTCTGTGTGTGTGTGTGTGTGTGTGTGTGTGTGTGTGTGTGTGCGTGTGTGCATGTATGTGTGTGTTTCTGTGTGTGTGTGTGTGTGTGTTTGTGTGTGCGTGTGTAGGGTTCATCAGCGGAGATACATGGTAGAAGTTAAGCTTAATCCGGCATTGAAGGAGGTGTAAGGTTTGAACAGGCAAGGAGGAGGGGAAAGGGTAGGTCCAGTGTTTCCTCATGCATAAAATAGGGTTAATAGTAGCATCTGTCACAAAGAGTTATTGTGAAGCTTAAATAAGATGATGTTTATAAAGTTCCGGAAAACTTTAAAGTACTATACAAAAGTATCCTATTACACCTAGTGTGGTCATCTACCATAGACCCTTGGAATACTGGGGAAAAATACATCCTCCTTTCCTGCCCCTCTTGTTTCTATCTTGGAGCTTGGTGTCTCTATTCTACTCCATCCCCACCCTCCTCCTTCCCCCTAGAAAGCTCTGTCCCAAACATCTTGAGGTCACTTCACAAACTTCTGCTACATCTTAAAGCATATCATTCCTTCAGCTACAGTCAGTCATTCCTTTGGGAGGCAATATTATAGAATATTAAGAATTGATATAGTTTACGTAGTACTTTAAGTTTGGCAAAGCACTTCCTTTTCCGTATTTGGTGGTGGATGGAAGGGAGGAATTTGATTGGGGAACCCTTGATTGAATTAAAGAATACTCCAATCAACCTAATGAAACTGAAGAATGTGGGCCATTTTATTCCCTGATCTAAATGAAGAGTGTTCCAATAAAGCTAATGGAGCATAGAAACCACCTAGTAACTGACTGGCTAAAGAATCAGGGACTCTCCTTGTGGCCCATAAAAGTAAGCTGGTCATCCTCTTTGGGGGCTCTTAAATCTTTACAAAAAAATTGACCCATTATTTATTTTTAACATTAATTTTTTTAAATTTTGAGTTCCAAATTCTCTCCCTCCCTCTAGCCTCTCCCCAACCCAAACAATATGATATCAATTATATAGTTAAGTCATACAAAACAAATTTCCATATTAGCCATCTTGCAAAAGAAAACACACGCACCACACACACACACACACACACACACACACACAAAACCAAGAAAAATGTAGAAAGTGAAAAAAGTATGCTTTGATCTGTAATTCAGAGTTTATCAGTTCTCTCTCTGGAGGTATACAGCATTTTTCATCATGGCTTCTTTGGAATTGTTCTGGATCATTGTCTTGATCAAAGTAGATGGTCATTGTTAAAATATTACTGTTATTGTGTTCAATGTTCTTCTGATTCTGCTCACTTCACTTTGCATCAGTTCATAGAAGTCTTCCCAGGTATTTCTGAGAGCATCCTGCTCATCATTTCTTATAGCACAATAGTATTCTGTCACAACCACATACCACAACTTGTTCTGCCATTTCCCAAATGATGGGAATCCTCTCAATTTCCAATTCTTTGCCATTTCAAAAACAGCTGCTATAAAAATTTTTGTAAAAATAGGCCCTTTTCCCATTTCTTTGATCTCTTTAGGATACAGACCTAGTAGTGGCATTGTTCGTTCAAAGGGTATGCACAGTTTTATAGTACTTCAGGCATAGTTCCAAATTCTTCTCCAGAATGGTTGTACTAGTTCATAATTCTATCATCAGTTCATTAGGGTCCCATTTTTTCCACATCCCCTCTAGCATTCATAATCTTACCTTTCTGTCATGTTAGCTAATCTGATAGGTGTGAAGTGGTACCTCAGAGTTGTAATTTGCATTTCTCTAATCAATAGTGATCTAGAACATTTTTTTATATGTGACTCTTGATAGACTTGATTTCTTCTTCTGAAAACTGCCTGTTCATATCCTTTGACCCATTTGTCAATAGGGGAATGGGAACACTTAACTTGTAAGATTTGCTTTTAAACTTTTCCCTTGTACTTTCTTCTCACATGAAGCAAGGAAATGGGGAAGGATTTTTCCCTTTCCTTCCACCCAGAAGAAACAATGACTCTTTAAAACAGAAGCACATGACCATAGAAGAGAGTCTTCTCACACCCTAACATTCTCTATAGAGGATTCTGAATTCTCTAGCCACTGTAATCTTAGGGTCTTGACTTTGAGCAAAGAAGGGAGATTTCCTGAGCTGCTCCAGCTTTATAAAAGAGAGCAGCCTCTTTTATAACTCCAAGTCCAGGTGTTCATGAATTTGAGATTTGAAGCACTGGGTATTCCAGACAGATAATATTTTCTGATGCTTCCTGCTACTTGGAGAATAGACAAGATAGTTCACATGATTTTTATGGTGCATACTACTTGGAGAGCAAGGCCAATGAGTTACTTAGAAGAGATCCAATGAAGGCACTGTGCTAAGCATTTACCAAACTTTATCTCATTTAGTAGTCCTCACAATAACCTTGGGAAATAGGTGCTGTTATGCTCCCCATTTTTCATATGAGGAAACTGAGGCAAGCAGGGTTAGATGACCTCTTCAGGGTCCCACAGCTAGTAAGTGTCTGAGACTGGATTTGAAATCATGTGTCCTTGATGCCATTTCCAGCTCTCTAATCACTGTATAACCTAGCTAAGAAGGCGATTTCCTTGTACAGCAATCTACAAAATGTGTTTGCTTGTTTGGGAGTAGTCTAACCACCTCGTGGTACTATGAGTTTTGAGAAGACTGTAGAGAACTCTTTGGGAAAGAAGGTCTCACTGAAATGACAGAAGACTGCCCTAAAAGGAAGTTCAAGTCAAATTTCTTTCTGGTACGATGGGAACTGATTGGTTATTTGACTGCTGTGGAGTGAAATTAAGGTCATCTCATATCCAATAATCATATGGTATGTTCTGCATCTATGTAGAATTTGGGAGCCCTGCCACCTATATCGGAAAACAATAAATTTGAGCTAAGAGTTTCAGTTTAGAAACTGGATTAATCCTGGTGGGGGCAATGAGCCAAATGAAAAGAATTTGATGCCTTAGGATGGGACATAGCCCATGTGAACCCCAAATCCTGAAGGGTCCTGGGACATAGGTTATACACACATAATCTCATTTGATTCTTACAACAACCATGTGAGGTAGAATTGGAAAGTTATTAACCCTATTTTACAGACTAGGAAACTGAAGCTCAGAGGTAGTGATTTGCCCATGGTCACATAATGTTGGAGGTATGATTCATACTTTAGTTTCCTCTGACTCCAGGCCCAGTGCCCTTAACTTATCTCCATACTTCTATTTCTATAGTCAATGTCTATACCAATGAGGTATCCCATACTTTGTACCCCATCCTTTACTCTCTCTCTCTCTCTGAGGCTGGATTTGAACTCAGGTCTTACCAAGTCTAGACCCAGCATTCCAGCCACTGTTCCACCTAGCTGCCCTAGTGGATGGAGTGCTGGGCTTCAAGTCAGAAAGACTCATCTTCCTGAGTTCTAATCTGGCCTCAGACACTCACCAGCTGTGTGATCCTGGGCAAGTGACTTAACCTATTTGCCTCAGTTTCCTCATCTGTAAAATGAGCTGGAGAAGGACATGAAAAATCCATTATCTTTGCCAAGAAAACCCCAAATAGAGTCACGAAGAGTCAGACAACTGAAAAATGACTAACCAGCAACACTAGATCAATGCACATTGACAACAGAGTTTTTCTTTCTGTACTTTTAAAGAATAAATAACATCTACTGTTAAACCAAGCTAGATGAATATTTAAGTGTTCTTCTAAGTGAACCAGAGTAACATTGTTTCTCAGAATGTAGAACTAGCTTTTTAATGAATCTCAGTTGAACTGACTTTAACGAACTTCAGTTGAAACTAGGCTTTTAGCTTCTAACACTGTGTTCAGTGGGGATTCATAATGCTCAGATACATATTAAATAAGATCCTCAACATTGAAATAAACAAACAAATACTCATGACTTCTTCAATCCACATCTCTAGTCTTTCACGCTATCCTATTCCATTATGGCAGCCAGGCTTTGTCAAGCTGGTTGGGAACCAAAGAAGAAGGCCAGCCTTGGGCAGAATGATGAAATAGAATTGTATTCTCAGAACTTTATTAGACTACTCTAGTCTACTACTTCTCTCCAGTGGGTTGTCCTCTCTTACGTCTCTGCAAGTTGTCCCTTCACTGATGGGGCTCCACCAAGGATCCTAGCCAGCAAACATTATACTCCCAGCTTTTATATGATTTAGCACTCTAAGTGACTTTAGAGGTCATCTAGGCACAGGGATGTCAGAATCAAGGTCCCCTGCCACATCCCAAGTGCCACAGGAACCAGATTAAAATGTAATTGGGAAATGTTTAGCAAAATAAAGAGAAATACAATACAATGCAGATAATGTTAATATGTGGTTTTATAAGTCAATACGCTTTCCTATTTAAGTTTGACACCAATGAAGTGTAAGCCCCTCATTTTACAGTGAAGAAATTGAAGGTCACAGAGGTTACATAAAGATGCCATGGCATGAAAGGTAGTCAGTCTAATGTGAAAATTTTTAAAAATGCATACTTCAATACCATCATAGCTCCATTGAAAGATAGAAATATTAGATACTCATTAACAAAAAACAACAAATGACTCATTAGAAAAATCAAATAATATGGCAAGGGTTATAACCAGGAAGAACTTGGATGTTGTAAATGGTGTCAAATATACAAATCTGAATCATGAATTTATTACCTGCACAAATGCGAAATGTTAAGTGACCATCACTGTGTAGCTGTCATATTACATATCACAAATATTTTTCATCCCTTTGCATTATACTAAAACACAGTTACTAATCTTTAATATAATGCTTAACATTAAAATGTGTGAACATGCCATTACATAATGCCATGATGACAGCTAAACCTTTAATAATACAGATAATGAGCACAGTCTCAACTAAATGAAAATCCTAGGTATATTAGATGCATGTATGGCCTGATGAAAATATGTGAAATAGGCTACTCACACCTGAGCAAGAGAATTACATTTTTCAAATCTTAAAACTCTGAAGAGGCTATTACTAACATCCAACAGCCACTACAAACTAAAACAATTAATTACTTATTTGTCAGTACGAGGTGCTCTATTGGACAATGTCATAAGTAAAACTATGTTCCAATGAGATTTTTTTTTTCTAGTATTCACACTAATAAAGCACTTTAGGCTACAGAATTTTCTTTTAGGCCTGTCTTCTGGTTCTTTTAATTACCTACATTGCAGATCTTTGGCAGAAATTCCACTGGCATCAGTGAAAGCAACAGTGGAAAAAGTTATAAGAATTTTACTTTGACAGCAAGAAGACTCTAGTTGATAGACTTATGGGTTAAGAAGTGTGACCTATTCCGTATAAAGTACTGCATTTTGGAGATGGCCATTGCCAACTAAAAAGCCACAGCTTTTCTATCATCTCTTACCAAATATCTACTCCTTTCACTTAATCAATGACTTTCCTTTAGGAACCCCTGGCCATTCCCGGATGCCATCTCATTAATCATCAAGAGGGAGGCACTAGAGACCAAGATATTGCCTTCCTTCTGTGGGTGAGAAGAATGAGGTATGAAGGGTAAACCCTAGAGAATTTATTGAGCTGTTGGAGAAAATAAAAGTTTATTTTTTCTAAGAAAAAAAAAAAGACAAAGCCAGTGGCAGGATTGGTATTCAAATCAAGGTGCTATGATTCCAAACTCTATTCAATTAGCAGCTCATGTAATAAATTGAAATCAAATGAAAATATTTATGAAGCCACTACTATGTGCTAGAATCTAGGAAAAACACAAAGTTTCAAGAAGACATGATTTCTGCCCTCCTGAAGCTTATGCTCTAGTAGGGAGAGAAAATACCATTACAGGGAACCTCAATATGCCATATTACATGGTAATATGCTTAAAGTCATACAGCTGGAATTCAATACTAAAATTCTCTTATAACAAAACCTAGGTCCTCTCATTTCAAATATAGTCTTGTTGCTCCTGTCCCATAGTTTTTGAGTCCCATAGTGCCTAGCTGCTACAGGAGTATATTACAGGCAGCTATGTGATACGAAAGATAAATTGCTAGGCCTGAAGTTAGGAATATCTGAGTTCAAATTCAGCTTCAGACTCTCACTAGGTGTATGACCCTGGGCAACTCACATAACTGCTGTCTGCCTCAGTTTCCTCATCTGTAAAATGGGATGATGATGATGATGATGATGATAATACATCCCAGGGTTGTTGTGAGGATCAAATGAGATTAAAATTTGTGGTGTACTTAGTACAATGCTTGGCACGTAGGCACTACATCAAAGTTTACTCCTTTCCCCCCATAGTCTCTATTCTGTGCCCCATTTCTTTTCTCCTTTATCACATTTGCTATTGTTCAGTTGTTTCAGTCATGTCTGACTCTTTGTGACCCTGTTTGGAGTTTTCTTGGCAAAGATATGAGAGTGTTTTTTGCCATTTCCTTCTCCAGCTCATTTTACAGATGAAGAAACTGAGGCAAACAGGGTTAAGTGACTTGCCCAGGGTCACATGGTTAGTAAGTATGTAAGGCCAGTTTTGAACTCAGGAAGATGAGTCTTCCTGATTCCAATCCCAGCACTCTATCCACTGCACCATCTAGTTGCCCTCCTTTGTCACCACAAGGATGCATTCAGAGAATCTTACATACCATCTATATGGACCTTCTAGTTTTATAAGTGAGGAAACTAAGGTTCAGACAAGTTAATTGATTGGGCTCAATCAGATAGTTAATAAGTAGAAAAGGTAGGATTCAAGCCCATGGCCTCTCTGACTGAACTCTGCCATACTGCTTAATCAGGCTGGGTGATGCCCAAACTCTAAAGGAATGGGGACTGTATCTGTGATTTCATGGGTGTCAGGCACTTCAGGAAAAGGGAGCTTCCTTCACCAAGGTTGGGCAGCATTTCCTTTGGAATTTATGATCTTTCAGAGTGTTGCCTGGGGGCACTCAAAGGTTCAGTGACCAGCCTACGGTCCCACCTCCAGTATATGTCGAAGGTGTGACCTGAATCCAGGTCTTCCAGGCTTTATCACCATGGTGCCTCTCGATAAGCCATGATCTAAACAAAGTTTCTTGGGGTCTTCCTTGGCTCCATGATTCTCTTTGCCCATGCTCAAATTTGTTACTCTAGTCTAGCACCAAAATAAAGAAGACCTTTCCCAGGCCTAGCCACAATATTTTTTTAACACCAGCCAGACCCAGGTAGGCTAGCACCAGCTCCCCTCTCCCCTCTAGGACTTTAAAAATGATGAGATATTAACAATACTAGGGAAAAGGTCCCTTCCAATTTTATATCCAATAATCATAGGCTTGTATAGGTTCCCAAAGTGGGCAATACCACCCTTTTAGTGGCACTGGAATGATCTAGGCAGAGTGGTGATAGCCTTGAGTGCAATTGGAGGGTGCTGAAAAAAATAAGAGGTTAGTGGAAGCATAAGGAAAGAAGAGAGAAGACACTTTTGAAAAACTGTTCGTACATGTTTTATCAGTTGTGTAACAGAGTTAAAGTAGTGATTACATTATTTTCCAAATAAATACACAAAATGCAAGTTATAACCCATCAGTGGTCAAGTCTTCCAATAAGTCTTAACAAGCAAGTGTTGGCAGGCAAGTGTGTCTTGTATTGTGGGGAAGTCCAGCATGCATGAGCAGGAATATGTGTGTGTAATGACTTCTTTACTATATACTATATACTATATATACTATATGCTTGTTTACTATATACTATACTATACAGTTACATGATGCAATATTGCATCATCAAAATTTCAACATGGGAAAAAACCCACAAATTTACAATAAATTATTAAATTTAAGATGCATCATTTAAAAAAATTGTATTTTTTTAAATGATGCAAATTTAAAAAAAAAACATTAAAGGGCTAAAGAAAGTAGATTTCCAGTGGGGGCATTGAGCAATTTTTTTTAAAAGGGTCAGTAGGCCAAATAAGTTTGGAAATCTCTGGTTTAGTGAAACCATATGATTCTCAGAATTTGATCTAGAAGACAATTTAGCTCAACCCCCTCATTTGGCAGATGAGTGATAATGATAATAATAATAACTAATGTTTACATAACATTTAACTGCTCTGCATACCTCAACTCATCTGATCCTCACAACAACCTCGGGAGGTAGGTACTATTATTCTCCTTATATTATAGATGAAGAAACTGAGGCTGAGAGAGTTTAAGTTGGCTTGGTCAGGGTCACTTAGATAGTATGTCTAAGGTGAGGTTTAAACTTAGTTCTTCCTGACTCCAGGTCCAATACTGTCTTTTATGTCTTCTCTATAAACATTATTTCATTTGATCCAGAAACTGATTTCTTATAAGCAGAATGTGGCTGACTCCCAGAATCTGAATGTTTCAATAGCCCACTGGCTTCCCTCTGGCAGAAGTTTGTCTCAGCTCACAGTTGGGGAATTTCTTTAAAAAAGTTTTCCATGTTCTTACTTCATCCTTTCTTCTACTACCACAGCAATCTCCTCCTCTGTTAACATGGTAGCCAGTGTCTGAGTTTAAATCTTCCAGTGATTCTCCAAAGCAATCAGGATGGGATAGTGGTCCCCGATACTGCTTTGAGATGAGATCCCTAAGTGAAATTAGTTAAGCTCCCTGCTGCTTCCCAAATCATGGAGTCTCTAGTTCAATTCCTCCAGAAGATTTCCCTATTTCTTCACAGCCATCTTTCCCTATTCTCAGACCCAATTAGGTAATGTGTTATACATCACATAAACATGATTGTCAAGGATAGATACAGACAGATAAGTGTGTGTGTGTGTGTGTGTGTGTGTGTGTGAGAGAGAGAGAGAGAGAGAGAGAGAGAGAGAGAGAGAGAGAGAAACAGAGAGAGAGAGAGAGAGAGAGAGAGAGAAACAGAGAGAGATGGACAGACAGAGAAGAGTAGGAACAGAGAGGGAGGTAGAGAGGCAGAAAGGAAAGAAAGAGAGGAAGAAAGGGAAAGAGAGAGAAAGAGAGGGAGATAGAAGGCAAGGGAGAGGGAGAGAGAAAGGAGAAATAAGGAGAGAGGGAAAGAAAGAAGAGGGAGGGAGAGAGAGATGGAAGAAATAGATGGATAAAGCATTTTTAAAGTACTTACATGTGCTAAGCATTGTAAATACAAATAAAAGCATGCTAGATGGTCCCTGACCTCAAGGAGCTTACATGCTAACAGACAATGGACAATAACTAAAAAAGAACTGGAGAGAAGAAAGGGAATCACTGTGAAAGTATATACATAAGTAATCACAGCTTTTTTCCATTACCACTACAAAAGGAGGACTCACTATGTTACTGATTCCAAATCATATGTTTGAATTTTAATAGGGAGCAGTGAAGAAGGTACCTTTCAAAATCACACCACTTTCATACTAACAGACTAGGAATAGTGAGTGCCCATTGAATGGGGAATGGCTAAACAAATTGTGATGTATGAATATAACTGATTTTTCAATCAAGGTTGGCTGTAATGAGATGGTACATGGGAAGTGAGGTGGTTATAGAAGAGAATGTGCTGGATTTGGAGGAATTGGGTTTGATTCTCAGCTCTCCCTCCTAGTATGTGTGAGACTGTAGACAAGCCCCTTCCCTTCTCTGGGCCTCAGTTTCATCATTTGACTGATGGATGAAGGCCCCTTTTGTGGGGGAGGGAGAAGTTTCTTTAGGGATCCCAGAAATATGAGGTGTCACAGTTCTCTTCAACCACCCAGCATTGTCTGCCTTGGAGGACAGTAGGTCAACACTTCACTTGCTTCTCTGAAAACCCTTCTGCATTCTTCACTCAATTGAAATTGCTCTTTTCAAAGTTACCAATGATATCCTAATTGTCAAATAAATCTAATGGCCTTTTCTCAATCCTCATCTTCCTTAACTTGTCTGCTGCACTGAACACAGCTGACCACCCCTTCTGCCTGGCTATTCTGTTTCTGAGTTTTCATGACTCTGCTCTTTCTTGGTTTTCCTCCTGTCTGACTACTCCTTTTCAGCCACTTTTCCTAGCCTATCTTATCAGGCCCCCTGACTTCTCTTTTCTGTCTATATTCTTAGTGAGCTCATCAGCTCTGGTGGGTTTAATTGACAATATCTATATACCCAGCCCTAACCTCTCTCTTGAGCTCCAGTCAGGCACTTCTAACTTCTTATTGGGCATTGCAAATTGGATGTTTCATAAGCATATCCAACTCAACATGTCTAAAATAGAGCTCACTTTCTTCTTCCAAGCCATTTCCTATTCAAACTTACCTCTTTCTGTTGAGAGCACTGACTATTCTTTTAGGCACCAGGTTCACGACATCAGCTTTATTCTCGACTCCTCACTCTTCTTCACTCCAGAATATCTAATCAGTTTCTAAATCTTTTTGCTGTCCCTGCCTCTCTACTCAAGCCCAGTGATCACACCAGCCCAGGCTCTCATTATCTGTCCCCTGGCCTATTGCAATCACCTTCTAAGCGATTTCCAGCCTCAAGTTTCATCCCTTCCAAATTAGCCTACACACAGTTGCTTTGAATATAGTCAGAACAGCACACTCTCCTAGGTAAATTTAGAGAGATTTCTCACCAGTAGCTTGGTCATTTAGAGATGAAATCTTTGGCCATAGTGATTTTCCTTCAAGTGTAGGTCTTACCATGTCACCCTTCTACCCCCACCCCTCGAAACACTCTATTATAAAATACATTCACCTCTGTTTGACTTTCAAAGCCCTTCACAACCTGGCCCCAGTATACCTTTTCAATGCATCACTCCCCTTTCTGTATGGGCAGGTAGGTGGTGCAGTGGATAGAGTACCAGGATTGGAGTCAAGAAGAACTGAATTTAAATTTGGCCTCTGACACATCCTAGCTGTGTGACCTGGGTAAGTCACTTAACCCTGTTTGCCCCAGTTTCTTCATCTGTAAAATGAGCTGGAGAAGGAAATGACAAACCACTCCAGTAACTTTGCCAAGAAAAATCCCAAATGGAGTCATTAAGAATTGGATATGGCTGAAACAACTAAACAACAACCTTGGACTATTCTGTGGTCCAGGCACAATGGCCTTCTCTCTGCTCCTCACAAATGACGTTCTGTCTTTCATCTCTTCACCTTTGCATTGACCATATTCCATGCATATGGCTACAGGCTCCCCCTCCCCATCTGAATTTGGGGAGAAATTATCTTGGGACAACTGCCCTTTCTTTTATTGTTAGAGAATCATCAAACATCTATTAAGCTCCTTCTTCTCTTTTCTTGACTTTTTACATTTTCACCTTGGTTGTTGCATTCAACTTCTGAGGCTTTGGGATTCAGGAAAAGGGAAAGAAAAGGTTTCTAAAATCAGGGAGGCAGAAGCCTGCCAAGGAAGGTCCGATGAAGGAACTCCTTCTCCCTGGTGATCCAGAGTAGAGTAATAGGGGACTTCTCCGTCCCTTCTAGTCCCTGGGCTGCCTTCTCTCTCTTGAATGACCAGAAGTTCTTCATGGTAGCACACCTGAAGCATTCAGGGGACCAGTTCACAGAGCCTCCCTCCCTACCTCTGGGCAGATGCAGAGTTTTGGATCCTTGGAGCTTTGTCCTTTCCCTGAAGAGTAGTGACATAATTAATCCGCTCTCTTCCCCCCCCACCACCACCCAGTCCTGCCTTTAGTCTCATTATCCTGGAGATACCTCCAGACTCCAACAGGTCATAGTTTCACATCCCACCCTCACCAAGCCCTACCCCACCTAGCCTTTCCTCTGCCTTGTTATTGAGAGGAATATAATTATATCATCACTTGCAAATTTCCTTGTTCTTGGGTAAATTTCCCACCCTTGAGCATTTTTGCCTTCCTGGGACAAAGCCCATCCTCCTGCCCTAGTTGTGTTTCTGAAAATAATCACCACCTCTTCTTCTCCTCTGTGGAAATTTCAGGACCATCAGACTGCTCCAAGTATGGTACCTTTAGAACTGTGACAACATTTTCTCAACTTGCTTCTCAGTAAGCCTTTAAGTTTTGCGTAATTATATTCTTTTCATTCATCCAAGATCTACTCTTGTCAGATTGTGGAAAAAAAATGTTGCACATAGCCCTCCCTCTGCTCTGGTTAGAATATAGTTGGTTTCTTTCCCTGCTCACCTCCCCCACCATGACGCTCTGCCCCCTTGCCACACTGAATTGCGACAGCGATTGCCACACAGCCTCCCTCCTTCTTTCCCTCCCTCAGTCTGCTGCTGCTCAGGGTGCTCTGTACTCCTCCTTCTTTATGCTTTCTCTCTGTCTTAATCAGCCGTAGCTTGTGGGAACCCATGATGTTTTCATTGTTTTGGAAGCTGGGGTTGGTACAGGGGATGCTGGAACTCTATCTGTTAGAGGCAACAATGGCTATTGAGGTCCAGGGCAGTTGGAAGTGACTGTCAAACCCAGAGGCAGGAGTGAGACTTAGGATCTGACCTGTTTGTGCCAAGGACACCGAGAAATGTGCTGAGAGACAACTGGCTGGGGGCTCAGGGGACAATACACAATCCCTGGCATGATTCAGTTTGAGGCTTCAGTTTGTGAAAGCTACTTACCTCCATTTCTTGAAGCTCATCATAGGCTTGAAATATATTTTTCTTTCCTTTAATTTTGCCTTTAAAAATGTCAGGGTTATGTAGCCTGCATTGGATTGCTTGCCTTTCCAACTGGGGGAGGGGAAAGGAAGAGGGAAAGAATTTGGAACTCAAAAATTTTAAAGGACAAATGTTGGAAATTGTTTTTATATGTAACTGGAAAAGAAATAAAATATTAAAATTTTTAAATGCCCTCAAAAATAAATGAACAAATAATAAATGAATGAATGAATGAAAGAAAAAATAAATGAAATGAAAGGTCAGAGGCAATGTAGCATAGTAGCTAGAGATCCAGTGTTGGAGTAAGGATGACTGTGGTTCAATTTCACCTCTGACACATCCTGGCTATGGGACCCCAGTCAAGTTTCAGGGTGCTTTGAACTCTTTGAAACTTTAAACTTTAAACTGCAGAAAAGAATGCCAGATATAGAGGAAGTTCCCAATACCAATGAAATCACAGGGCTGGACTCTACCTGTAACTATCATAGCCATCTCTATCTCTATCATCTCTATCTCTAACTATACACACAAACACATAAGCTTTGAGATTCACTGCTCATTTGACCAGCTATCTTCCTCTACCAGCTCATAGAAATACTCATTGCACAATCATCAAAACCAGTGATGAAAATGAGCACATTTCAACTCAATTTAACTCAAAGAACATTTATTAAACACCTTGTATCCGGGGATACAAGGCCAAAAAAAAATGATTTCTACATGCTGGGTGTTAATACTTGGCTCAATTACTTGGCTCAACCTGCAGGGTTGCTGACTAACCTTTTTTCTAGGCAGGTTCATTTTGGGTCTTCCTCTATAAGGCTGATTTTAGGATCTAGATTAATGTTTCCTGAACTAAATTGTATTGTGGGTCTATGAATGCAGTAAGAAATTGGTAAGTTAACTTGAGAGAACTTCTCCATCCTTTGTCTTTGAGAAAGCTGGGGAGAAGGAAAGCATTGGGGATGAGAGGACCAGTACATAGAATGAGGAGGAGGAGAACAAGAAATCAGTTTTCAAAGTTGATCAATTTTAAGAAACAAGGAACTATGGTAATAAAAGCTTTACATTCTGGTAAAAATGTGCCACAGACTTGTCACTGGGAAACATTTGTCTGGTAGATAGAAACTTTTACCAAGTAGAGAGAGAATTGGGTTTTAACTCTGAGTTTGAATTTAAGCCAATTTGTTCAACATTTGATTTCTTTTTTTAAAGACAGGGTTAATATCTATGTGAATATAAACTTGAAGTCTCTTCACACACACACACACACACACACACACACACACACACACACACTAATGGCCAGGAATATAGGTAGGCAGGTAAGAAAAAGAAAGACCTTGCCCTCCCACTCCCCCACCCCTCCTCCAGGCTTAGCTTTGTCTCTCTACCTTTCTTGTATCTTTTTATCTGTGGGGAAGAGCCAAAGTGGGTTAGAGGCTATTGGTCTACTACTGTATGCCAGAGACTATGCTAGGAGCAGGGGATAAAAAGACAAAGACTCTTTCTTTCATTTTTCTTTCTTTCTTCCTTTCTCTTTCTCCTCCTCCTCCTTCTCCTTCTCCTCTTCCTCTTCCTCCCCCGCTTCTCCTCCTCTCCTCTTCCCCTCTCCTCCCCTCCTTCCTACTCCTTCTTCTTTTGGTAATTGAAGTTGAAAAAGTTGAGAAACCCCAAGCCTCAGAGATGTCAGGGATGATGGCCAGCTATCGTGGCCTTCAGAAATTAAAATCTAGAGGTATATTGGATGTTCATAGGGTAAGGTCACTAAACCCGAACCCAGTAATCAGAAAATTCAGTCATAAACAAATAAAGGAATGAATGAGCAAATGAATGAATTAAAAAATAAATGAATGGATTGATTAGATGATAGACTGACAAAGACAGAAGACAAATAGTTAAGACAGACAGACAAGTAAAAAAAAGACAATGAGCCCAACTGCATTAGTTAACTACAGAGATGCTACTTCGTATCCTAGTGAGCTTCAAGCCTGAAGCAAAGAATCTTCTGCCTCCTAGGCAAGGCTATGGAAAACAACAGAGAAGTCACTTCGTAAGAAAAAAAAAAAAAGCAAAAAATCTCCCTCCCTGTAACACTTCAGTTCCCTACATATTTCAGAAATGAAGCCTATATGAAAGAAAATTGTTGCAAAAATGTTTACCAAGTCTGATGTTTTCATTCTAATTTTGGCTGTATTAGTTTTGTTTCTTCAAAAGTGTTTTAACTTCACATAATCAAAATTATCTGTTTTACTCCTCTAATCTCCTATATCTCTTGTTTGATCATAAACTCTTCTGTTACCTATAAATCTGACAGATACATTTCCACATTTCCTTAATTTACTTATGATATGTAATACTTTATGTTTAAATAATTTATCCATTTTGACCTTATATTGGTATACAATGTGACAAGTTGGTCTTTGCCTGATTTCTGCCAAACTGCTTTCCAGTCTCCCCAGCAATTTTTGTCAAATGATGAGTTCTTACCCCAAAAGCTTGGATCTTTGGGTTTATTAAACACTAGATTACTATGGTCATTTACTACTGCATATTGTGTGCCTAATCTAATCCACTGATCTATCACTATTTCTTAGCTAGTACCAGCTTGTTTTGATGATTATTACTTTGTAATATAGTTCGAAATCTAGAACTGCTAGGCCACTTTCCTTAACATTTAAGTTCCTCTGGATTCCCTTGATATTCTTGATTTTTTGTTCTTCCAGATGAATTTTGTTACTATTTTTTCTAGCTCTATCAAATAATTCTGTGGTAGTTTGATTGGTATGGCACTGAATAAGTAAATAAAATTAGGTAGAATTGTCATTTTTATTGTATTGACTCAGAGTTCCCATGAGCAATTAACATTTCTCCAGTTGTTTAGATATGATTTTATTTGTGTGAAAAGTGTTTTGTAATTGTGGTCATATAATCCCTGGGTTTGTCTCGGCAGGTAGATTTCCAAGTATTTTATATTGTCTGTAGATATTTTAAATGGAATTTCTCTTTCTATCTCTTGCTGCTGGTTTTTACTGGTAGTATATAGAACTGCTGATAATTTATGTGGGTTTATTTTATATCCTGCTACTTTGCTGAAGTTGTTAATTGTTTCAACCAGTGTTTTGGTTGATTTTCTAGGGTTTTCTAAGTGTATCATCACATCATCTGCAAAAAGTGATAGTTTTGTTTCCTCGTTGCCTATTTTTATTCCTTCTTCTTGTTTTATTGCTATAGCTAGCATTTGTAGAACAATATTGAATAATAGTGGTAATAATGGACATCATTGCTTCACTCCTGACCTTATAGGGAAGGCTTCAGGTTTATCCTTCTTACAAACAATGTTTGCTCTTCGTTTTAGATAGGTACTAACTATCATTTTAAGAAAGGCTCCATTGATTTCCATGCTTCCTAGTGTTTTTAATAGGAACAACTATTGTATCTTGTCAAAGGCTTTTTCTGCATCTATTGAGATAATCATATGATTTTTGTTGGTTTCGTTGTTGATATGGTCAATTGTGCTGACAGTTTTCCTAATACTGAATCAGCCTTTCATTCTTGGTATAAATCCCACCTGATCATAGTCTATGATCTTTGTGATACATTGTTGCAATCTTGCTAGCGTTTTATTTAAATTGTTTGAATTGAGATTCATTAAGCAAAATGGTTTATAGTTTTCTTCCTCTGTTTTTGTTCTCCCTGGTTTAGAGATCTGCACCATATTTGTTTCATAAAAGGAATTTGGTAGGACTCCTTCTTTACCTATTTTTAAAAATAGTATGTACAGTATTGGGATTAATTGTTCCTTATATGTTTGGTAGAATTCACTTGCGATTCCATCTGGCTCTATGGATTTTTCTGAGGGTGCTCACTAATGGCTTGTTCAGTTTCTTTTTCTAAGATAGGTTTCTATTTCCTCTTCTGTTAACCTGGGCACTTCATATTTTTGTGAATGTTCATCCATTTTTCTTAGATCGTCAGTTTTACTGGCATATAATTGGGCAAAATAGCTCCTAACAGTTGCTTTGATTTCAGCTTTATTGGTGATGTATTCACCTTTTACATTTTTGATACTAATAATTTGGCTTTCTTTTTCCTTTTTTAAAATCAAATTAACTAGTGGTTTATTTATTTGTTTTTTTTCCATAATTTATTTATTTATTTACTTATTAGTTCAATAGTTTTTTCTCCCTTACTTTCAATTTTATTAATCTCTCCTTTGACTTTCTAGATTTCCAATTTGATGTTCAATTGGGAATTTTTAATTGGTTCTTTTTCTAGTTTTTTTTTTGTTGCATGCTCAATTAATTAATTGATCTGCTCTTTTTTTCTCTTTTATTGATGTAGGCATTTAGAGACATAAATTTTCCCCTAAGTACTGCTTTGGCTACATCCCACAAATTTTGGAATGTTCTGTCATTGTAGTCATTCTTTTTAATGAAATTATTAATTGTTTTTGTGATACTTTCTTTGACCCACTCATTCTTTAGGATTAGATTATTTAATTTCCAATTAGCTTTTAACCTGTACTTCCATGGTCCTATATCAAATGTAATTTTTATTGCATTATGGTCTGAAAGGTGAACATTTAAAATTTCTGCTTCTCTGCATTTGAAAGTGACATTTTTATGCCCTAATACATGATCCATTTTTGTGGTGTTATGTACAGCTCAGAAAAAGATATATTCCTTTCTATTTCTATACATTTTTATCCAGAGGTTTATCATATCTAACTTTTCTAAGATTCTATTAATCTCCCTGACTTCTTTCTTATTTATTTTACATTTATCTAACTCTGAGAGGAGCAGGTTGGGGTCCTCTGTTAGTATAGTTTTATTGTCTATTTCTTCCTTTAATTTATTTAACTTTTCCCTTAAGAATTTGGATGGTATACCATATATATTCAGCATTGACATTACTTCATTGTCTACGGTTCCTTTTAACAAGATGTAGCTTCCTTATTTATCTCTTTTAATTAGGTTTATTTATTCTGTTGCTTTATGTGACATCATGACTGCTACCTCTGCCTTTTTTACTTCAGCTGAAGCATAGTAGATTTTGCTCAAGCCTCTTATTTAAACTCTCTCTCTCTCTCTCTCTCTCTCTCTCTCTCTCTCTCTCTCTCTCTCTCTTTCTCTGTTTCAATTGTGTTTCTCATAAACAGCATTTTGTTGGATTGTGGTTTCTAATCTGGTTTCTAATCCAATTCTGCTATCCACTTCAATTTTATGGGTGAGTTTACCTCATTCACATTCATAGTAATGATTGCTAACTGTTCATTTCCCTCCCTCCTATTTTCTTCTGTTTATCATTCATTCTCTCTCTCTCTTTATCCTGTCCCTCCTCTAAGGTCTATTTTGCTTCTGATCATTGCTTTCTTTTATCTTCCCTCCCTTTTATCACTTCCCCTCCCCCACCTTTTCTCTTATTCTCTTCCCTTCCTACTTCCCTGTTGAGTAAGATACATTTCTATTGCCGGTTGAATATGTATATACATTTTCCTTTTTTGAACCAATTTAGATGTGAGTGAGGTTTAAGTGTTGCCCACTCCCTACCTCCCATTTTCCTCTTCATTGTAAAAATTCTTCCTTTCATATTTCTTTTATGTGAGATAATTTCCCCCCTTCTTTTTTTCCTTCCCCCAGGGCATCCCTCATTCTCATCTATCCATTTTTTAAACACCATCCCAACATAATCAACTTACTCCCACACCCCTTTCTATGTAGAAACTTTCTAACTGCCTAATAAAGATAAAGTTCTTGGAATATACATACATACACACACACACACACACACACACACACACACACACACACACACACATATATATACACACACACATACATATATTATCTTCTCATATAGAAATGTATGCAGTCTAACCTTATTGAGCCCCTTATGATTTCTCTTTCATGTTTTCCTTTTTATGCTTCTCTTGAGTCTTATATTTGAAGTCAAAATTTCTAATCCGCTCCAATCTTTTCATCAGAAATGCTTAAAAGTCCTTTATTTCATTAACTATCTATTTTTTCCCTTGAAGGGAAAAACCTACTCAATTTTGCTGGGTAGGTTATTCTTGGTTGTACTCCCAGCTTTTTTGCCTTCAGGAATATCATATTCCAATACCTTCACTCCTTTAACATGTTAACTGCTAAATCTTGTGTGATCTGAACTGTGACTCCATGATACCTGAACTGTTTTTTTTTTCTGGCTGCTGGAAGTATTTTCTCTTTGACCTGGAAGCTCTGAAATTTGATTATATTATTTCTGAGAGTCTTCATCTTAGCATCTTTTTTCAGGTACTGATCAGTGTATTCTTTCTAGGATATCAGGACAGTTTTCCTTGATTATTTCTTGAAATATGATGTCTAGGCTCTTTCTTTGATCATGGTTTTTAGGTAGTCCAATAATTTTTAAACTATCTCTTCTTGATTTATTTTCCAAGTCAGTTTTTTTCCAATAAGATATCTCACATTTTCTTCAATTTTTTTTCATCCTTTTTACTCTGTTTTATTTTTTATCATTTCTTTTTGTTTCATGGAGTCATTAGCTTCTACTTGCCCAGTTCTAATTTTTAAGGAATTATTTTATCCAGTGAGCTTTAGTACCTTTTGGGCAATTTTGCTTTTTAAAGCATTATTTTCATTAGTCAATTTTTGTATTTTGTTTTTTCCATTTGAAAAATTCTGTTTTTAAGTGTTATTTCTTCAGTTATGTCTTATGCCTCTTTTACCAAGCTGTTAATTATGTTTTCATAAGTTTCTTTGTTTTATTTCTTTACTTAATTTTACTTCTACCACTCTTATTTGAACTTGAAAATCATTTTTTAGCTCTTCTAGGAATTCTTGTTGGGCCTCTGTCCAAATCACATTTTTCTTTGAGACTATGCTTGCAGCTTGACTTCATTGCCTTCTTCTGAATTTGTGTTTTGATCTTCCCTGAGGTTTGGGAAGTTTTCAATGCCTCTAAGGTGGTGTGATCTGGGGAAAATTCTTGTCATTGCTCTTCTGTACTCTGGTCCTTACCCAGGAAGATCCTCTTACCCCTTGGGATTGCTCCTCAGGGCCCCTCTTCCCTTGGGATCAGAAGCAATACTATTCTTCAGCCCCCTGTCCTTTTGGGTCAGAAGTGATACCACTCCTCAGGGCTCCCACTCCCTCTTTAAATAAAGTGCTCCTCTCCACCCTTGAACTATGGCCCAGAAGGGTGTATATGCAATGGGGTTACCAAAAAGCATCTGTTCCTGCACTGAGTACAAGGGTCCCTTGTAATGTCTTTCTGACCAGTTGCCAGGTCCCTTTCCCTTCTCTGTCTTGAGAGCTTCTAAGCTGCTGTTGCTTTTATCACCACCTTCTGGTCCCACCACTGCTGCTTTATCTATGTGGGTTCTAAGCCAGCCTCCTCCTCTATGTCATAAATGTCTTATTTCAACCTTCTGTGTTGTCTTGATCTGGAAAAATATCTCACTGAACTTTTATTGATTCTGGCACTTTAGAATTTGATTTGAGGCATTATTTTAAAGTAGTTTGGAGGGGAATATTGGGAGAGCTCAGCTGAGTGTCTCTCTATTTCACCTCTTGGCTTTACCCTTCCCTCCATTCCCACTCCCAGCTGACTATTAAAGATAAACATGCTCATGAACTATGATTTTAGTGGATGAGGAATTTCAGGACACCTTGAACCTATGATTAGTCTTCTCTCTAGATCTACTCAATGCATGGGGGCGGGGGAGGTGAGGAAGGTCCCTGAGTGCCATACCTATGTAGCAGGGACATTATGAGGCTAAGTACTTCACATTATAAGATAAGATATTTGGCATTAAACGTCTAGTATTCCAAAAAGAATGGAGAAGTGCAGTGCATTTGAGGTAAGGCCTCATTCATTCAAATAATAAATTTAGAGTTAGAATGGGCCATATAGGTTATTTAATCCAACTCCAACATTTTACAAGTGAGGGTGACATCCACAGTATCAAAGAGAGACCTTTTTTTTTTTTTAAACTCAGGTCCTCTGATTTCAAATATAGTGTACTTTCTATTGCACCACGAATTTCTGCTAGTTCAATATAGAATAAGTAGAAATAGTTTTAAATTTACTGTAATATAGTTTAACAATGATAACTTTGGGTGGGCAGTTATTGTAGAATGAATTGAGACAGTTGTAGTTCATCCAGCAGTTAGCAAAGAAGATTTTGTAAAGAGACATCTCTAGGACAGGAAGGACACTGAATAAGGATATCGTGCATTGGTTTGCCTGGGCACACCTCTCCTGCCTCTGACTTGCTCATTGTGGTCTGCCATCCAAGCATCAGAGCGAGGCTGAAGGTCCTTATATGTATCTGTGTTCAGGCTTCCAAGAAATGATGTCAAAGACCTAAGCCTTTAGTTCCCTGAGCCAATTAAGTCTTAAGGATGATTATAATACTTTTAAGGAACAAACTAGCTTAACTTGTATGGGGAGAAAGGAGATTAGGATATTGCTTCTGCCACATGGATAGTGGTTTTTTTTCTTTTTCCCATGGGTTACCATGACCAAAGTTTTCATGTCCAGATGATCAAGCCTACTGGCTGACAAACCTGTCCAAATCTACCTAGGATGGTGTGCTATTCTTACTGTGCTCAAAGCTTTTCTAGCATGGTCTAGCCTGTCAGAATCTAGGCTCTATTGAAATAGACTTATACAATTCATAATCAGCTGCAGGCCTTCCACAAATCAGTGTGCTCTGTTGGTATTCAAATATATTTATATTTCAATATGTTCAATATATTCAAATATTCAAGTATATACTGTCAAGAGACCTAAGGACAGGCCTCCAGCAAATTGGATAGACCACACATACCTATAGGACAACACAGATCATAGAAGTGTAGATTCAGAGCTGGGAGGCACCTTAGAGGCCCTCTAGTATAACCTTTCATATTTATAAGTAAGTCTCAGGGAAACTGAGTGACCTGCCCCAGGCCCTTTAAATCTTGGTCTTCTGACAGAGCCAGAACTTTCTGCCCTAGCACCAAGCAGAGGTCTTAGAGAGTCTGTGGTCTGCTTACTTGGAGTGAGTGCCCATATCAGCCAGCTTTCAAAGGTCAGTGGGATCACAAACCCATCTAAGTAATTTGGGTGACCAATTGGAGTCACAGAAGAGAAGGGAGTAGTTAGACCTGCTGCCCAAGTGATTATTCCACCTTTTCCAGGGCTCGGGGGCAGAATTCCACTATAAGACCAAGGCCACAAAGCCCTTGCTTCTGTGGGGCAGATTCGGTCTAGTGGCCAGAAAGAAATGGGCCTCCATTAAATCTTTCTTGTGAGGGGAACACTAAGCTGGAATTGTTTGAATAATCCAGGGCCTTTCCTTACGTCTAAGGCTGTGCACATTCCCATATGCCCTCATCTGCTGGGATAGGGAGGGAGGGTAAGAGTGTATTTCTGTCCCTACCTTCATCCCTTTCCCATCCTTTAGGCACCTCATATACCTGATTATGTTCAGTGCCAGCCTCAGAAGTAAGGAATCTACTACCCACAAGGCCAGGCTAAGCCTAGCAAGCTGGGTATCTGAAGATGCTCTGAGATTCCTCCCCAGAGCTTAGGGAGATAAGTGAGAGAAAACAAACAAACAAACAAAAAACCCCTAATATCCGGGCCAAAAGAATTTACTGAACAACTTAAAATGATAAATACAATTACTATAAAGTTTACTTACTTAAAATGTCAGGCTAGGTTTAAGCAGAGCATTAAGCCATTACTTGCATAAAAATGTATGTCATTAATTACAAATGACTCTTCTTTATTTATTTATTTGTTCATTTACTAATATAGTTTGTTGAGGCTTCTGCTTCCAAGCACCTTGTTAGCAGTTGGTTATTATATGTACAGATGTTTTTTTGGTAAGACTTGGACTGGCTGTTTTGTGAGGGAGTCTAAATGTCTAAAGACCTTGGGAGGTGTATTTCTTCCTAGCTCAAGACTGGAGCTGGAGGGCAGAGTTTTCCACTACAGTAGCAGTTTTTGAAATCTTTTTGGAGAAGGATATGAAGGAAGAATGAAACAAGAGTTGACACCCAGTCAATGCCTTGCCAGGACCGTTATATATACATACACACAGTTTAAAGTAACAAAATTGCAATTTATTAAAAATAATCTATAAATTCAATCTTTCTGATTATTCATACTAACTTTCCCTCCAATTAATCTGGCTCAGCTAACTGTTGTTCTTTAGATAAAATAAGCCAGGCATAGTGGCACACACCTGTATTGCCTGCTTGTTGAGGGGCTGGCTTGTTGAGGACAGTGGATCACTTGAGTTCAGGAGTTCCAAGCTGTGAGAGGACCAAAGCCAACCAGGTATCTATACCATGTCCGGAACAAATACTTTTAGTCTTCAAGGGGAGAGGGGAGAAGGGGATGTCACCAGGCTGCCTAAGGAAGGGTAAACTAGCCCAGGTCCAAAAAACAGAGCAGGTCAAAGTTCCCATGTTGACCAGAGTGGCCACCAAACAACTGTACTTTGAGCCTTGGCAAGATAGGGAGATCCAGTCTTTTAAAACATTTATACACACACACACACACACACACACACACACACACACACACACACACATATATATATAAAAAATCTAAATATACATGTAACATGTATATATCAAACCATATGTGTATGTGTTTGTGTGTGTGCATAAATTTCCTAAAACCTGAAGATCCCACATTCATCTAGCCTTCATCTAAGCTTGTACAAACTTCAAGGTGCTAAGCTTGGCTTTGGAGTGGAGGGCTGCTATTTTAAACCACTTTTCCCTTTGGTGACTGGCTTTGTCTTATACATATATGTGTGTATGTATGCGTATATTCATTTATGCACACATGTGTATATATGCTGTGTATATTAGCATATATTCAATATATACAGATATATCTATATAATTATATATATATATATAATATGCAGAATTAGATATATATCTATGTATATATCAAATATACTTATATATAAAGCCAAGCCAAGAACTTTGAGGCTAATCATTCTTATACACATATACATATACATATAGAACACGAACAGGGACACATACACTTATATACATATGTGTACATTTATATCTTTGTGTGTATATACACACACACACACTACAAATACACACACACACATACACACACGCACTCACACGCACACATATATATATATATATATATATATATATATATATATATATATATATATGTGTGCGTGTGTGTGAATATATGTAAATCCAAGTGAAGAAACTTGAGGCTAATTGAAGCTTCAGGTTTATTATCAAGGTTTCATTACTTAGATGAAGATTGGGTTAGGTTTCAAAATATTATGAAACATTTGATTCTTTTGGGTTCCCAGGGAATGAAAGCTCTGCTTCATTTGTAACATAGAAAACTAGAAATAGTATACATGTTCAGTAGTTCAGGAATGATTGAATAAATTACAGTAATTGATTAATGAAATATCATTTAGGAGGGTTGGAGCCAAAATGGTGGAATAAGGAAGGAACTCAACTGAACTCTTCCAAATTCACCTCAAACATCTATAAAAATAAAGCCTCAAAATGAATTCTGGTGTGGCAGAACCAAAAAAAAAAAAAGGTAGGGTGAAACAATTTCCCAGTGCGAGACAACTTAGAAAGTTGGCAAGAAAGGTCTATCACACTGAAGTAAAAAAGGAATGCAGTCCATCACAGGCAGCATCCAGGCCAGTAGAAGGCTGCACCCTAACAAGCCAGCAGCAGCAGGGCCCTGAGCCCCAGGACAAGCCAACAGTGAAGCCATGTGGCCTTAGTGTAGGTGAGGCCTCACACCCCTGCCACAGGCCAGCAGCAAAGCCCCATGTTGTCCAGCACCAGAAGCTTGGAATAGTGCCCCCTCTACCCCAGGAACAGAGCCCAATTTTAACATAAAGTTAAAAATCATGAAATAGTCTGGGAAAATGAAAAAAAACAAAACAAAACAAAATAACCTGACCATAGAAAGTTACTATAGTGATATGGACGATCAAAACAAACTCAGAAGAGTACAACAGTAAAAAATGGCTACATGTGAAGCCTCAAAGACAAATGTAAATTGGTCCCACCCCCCCAAAAAAAATCTCCTAGAAGAGCTCAAAAAGCATTTTAAAAATCAAATAAGAGACAGAGAAGAAAAATTGGGAAAAAAAAGATGAAAGTGAGGCAAGAGAATCATGAAAAAAGTCAACAGCTTGGTAAAGGAAGCATAAAAAGTGGGAAAAGATATGTAAAAATTCAGTGAGGAAAACAACTCCTTAAAAAGTAGAATTGGCCAAATAAAATAGGATGTACAAAAGCTCACTGAAGAAAATAATTCCTTAAAAATTAGAGTGGGGCAAGTGGAAGCTAATGATTTCATGAAACATTAAGAAACAATAAAACAACATCAAAACAATGAAAAAAAAATAAAAGAAAAAGTGAAATTTCTCCTTGGAACAACAACACCTGGAAAATAGATACAGGAGAGATAATTTAAGAATTATTGGACTACTTGACCGTCAGAATTTTTAAAAAAGAGCCTAGATATCATATTTCAAGAAATCATCAAGGAAAACTGCCCTCATATGCTAGAGCCAAAAAAATCAAATAGAAATTGAAAGAATCCACTGATAAACTCCTGAAACAGAGTTCCCAGGTTAAAGAGAAAATACTGCAAGTAACTAGAAAGAAACAATTCAAATATCATAGAGCCATAGTAAGGATTGCACAGGATTTAGCAACTTTAGCAGAGGATTTAGAATATAGTATAATCTTCCAGAAGATAAAGGAGCTGGATTATAACTAAGAATCACCTGCTCAGCAAAAGTGAGTATAATCCTTCAGGGTAAAAAATGAATATTCAGTGAAATAAAGGACTTTCAACTATTCTTGATGAAAAGGCCAGAACAGAACAGAAAATTTGATTTTCAAATACAAGACTCAAAAGAAGCATAAAAAGAGAAACAGGAAAGAGAAAACATAAGGAATTCAATAAGATTAAGCTGTTTACCTTCCTACATGGGAAGATGATACTTGTAACTCTTAAAAACTTTATCATTATTAGGACAGTTAGAGAGCATATGCATAGACAGAAAGTGCAAGTATAAGATGACTATGATAGAATGATATAAAAAAAATTAAGGGGTAAAAAAGAGAATTGCACTAGAAGAAGAGGAAAGGGAGAAGTAGAATGAGGGTAAACTATCTCTCACATGAAGAGGCACAAAAGAGCTATTACAGCAGAGGGAAAGATGGTGGGGTGGCAGACAATGCTTGAACCTTAATATCATTGGAATTGGCTCAAAGAGGGAATAACATAAACACTCAGTTGGGTATAGTAATTTATCAGTCTATAGGAAAGTAGGAGGGGAGAAGGAGAAGAAAAAGGGGGTACTGATAGAAGGGAGGGTGAATTGGGGGAGGCGATGGACAAAGCAAAACACTTTTTGAGGAGAGACAAGGTGAAAGGAGAGAGAGAGAGAGACAGAGGGAGAGAGAGAGAGAGAGAGAGAGAGAGAGAGAGAGAGAGACAGAGAGAGACAGAGACAGAGAGACAGAGAGACAGAGAAAGACAGATTTTAGAAAATTTAGATATGATAGGTCTCTGGATAAAACTGAACATTAATAGAAAGAAATATACCTTTTTCTCAGTGGCATATGGCACCTATACAAAAATTGACCATGTATCAGAGCACAAAAACCTCACAATCAAATGTAGAAAAGCAGATACATTAAATGCATCCTTTTCAGATCATAATGCAATAAAAATTACATTCAATAAAGGCCCATGGAAAGATAGGTTAAAAAGTAATTGAAAAATTAAATAATCTAATCCTAAAGAATGAGTGGATCAAATTTTTTTAACAAATATTAGAAATTATTTTTACATGTAATTGGAGAAAATAAAATATTATTTAAAAAAAGAAATATCATTTACAAATGGCAACTAAGAAGAATCCAAAGAGA
Organism: Phascolarctos cinereus; assembly: GCF_003287225.1. Taxonomy (NCBI): domain Eukaryota; kingdom Metazoa; phylum Chordata; class Mammalia; order Diprotodontia; family Phascolarctidae; genus Phascolarctos; species Phascolarctos cinereus. The sequence continues at coordinate 323,476,177 of NW_027555847.1, forward strand.
TGTTTGGAGACCTATCTGAGATTAGCAGAATAATAACAACATACATAGTGATTGGATTTGGGTTTTTTTAGAATACGATAAAGACAATAAAACTTAATAGTAGTAATAACAGTGATAATAACACTTAAATACTGGAAATGCTTTGATGAAGATAGTATTAACCACCAAAGTAGGCAACCCACAAGGGTGCCAGAAATGGACTAAAGATGTGAATTCATTTATCAAGTATCGTAACACAATTGGAAACATATCTCACTAGTTGTAGGCTTTTTGTCAGTGGTACTCTCAGCTCTAATTTACTTAGCAAAGCAATATAGATCAAAGCAAAGTAATTACATAGATAATATAACATAAAAAGTGAAAACTTTGTGAATTATTTCAATCTGAAAATGAATGAAAAACCTAAAGGCACTGAAAATCTATAATTAACACAAATTTTAGAAGTGACTTAATAATGAAAAAAATGGTGAAAACAACTCCTCTCGAAAGAAAGGCTTTTGCTTTTCTCTATATCCTCAGTACTTAGCCTAGTGCTTACCACATAGAAGGTGCTTAATGAATGTTAATTGACCGTCTTGAATAATTTAAAAAATGAGATGGACAGTTCTTTTTTTCTAAAATATTCCATGATTGCTGCCTCAGCTTTGGAACCTCTACTGCCTTTCACCTCCTGCCTTGGAGCCCTCTGGATCTGATATTGTGGACATCTTGGGCTTGATTTAGCATGGAATCTGGTTTAAATCTCAGATGACAACTCTATGCATGCTTTCCTGACCCTTGGAGGGTCTTGCCCTTAGAATTGTTTATTGCCTAGGCATGCCTTACTAAGGATGAGTGATTGAGTCTCATAGATCAGGAATCAAGTGACTTAGACCATTGTGGATTGATTGGGGATGAACTGTGAGATGAAGCCTTCCCTTGGTGCTGGGCTGAACAAATGGGACTCAGTTACGGAGTGGGCTTTTTTCCCTTTTTTTGTTTCTATTTGGTTTCTTCAGAAAGAACCTGAGAGAAGTGAGAAAGACCAGGTAGTCGAAGAACAAAGTAGACCTGAGTGCCAGGGGGCAGGATGGAAGCCTGCGCTTATAGGCAGCAATTTGGCACTGTGCAGTCAAGAAGACTTGAGCTCAAACCCAGTCTCAGACACTAGCTGTGTGACCCTGCGCAAGTCACTTAACCTCTACCTTGATTTTCTTTCTTTTTTTAAAAAAATTTTAGGCAACTGGGGTTAAGTGACTTGTCCAGGGTCACACACCTAGTAAGTGTCAAGTGTTTGGTCTGAGGCCAGATTTGAACTCAGGTCTTCCGGACTTCAGGGCTGGTGCTTTATCCACTGCACCACCTAGCTTCCCCTCTTGGTTTTCTCAATAGCAAAATTGAGATAATAGTAGAACCTACCTCATAAGGTTGTTGTGAGAACCAAATAAGTTATTTTTAAAGCATTTAGCACAGTGCCTAGTTCATAGTAGGCACTTAATAAATGCTTGCTTTCTACCTTCCTTTATTCCGTTCTATAAGTTGCTATCACTATCACTCACTCATGCTGAAAGAAGAATCCCTGGCCCTAGCTTTGGAGAAGAGGTTATATAACCTCTCAATTTGAGAGATGGCATCTGTGGAGGGGGAAAACCACATGGTCAAGTGATGGGAGTTACCGAATCCAAATCTTCTAGAGAATCATTGAGAACTCCTAAAACTCCAGCTTTCTGGGTAAAGGAGAAGGGAATTTATTGAAAAATCGAGCTCCTGGAGCGGTTTTTGCACAAAGAGGAAAGGGATGTGTTTGGGCAGAGAAGAGTATCCAGAAGCCTGCTATTTGAGGGCCAGGCTGGGGGATTTCCTAGATAACCTAGATAACCAGACTAAGGGTGTCTCTCAAGAAACTTCAAGTTGGTGGGTTCCAGAACTGTCCTTTTAAAGAGCAAAGGAGGAAATAACTGGACAGTTCGAGTTTCTTAGATGGAGGGAGAGAGGAAGATCTGAGAAAGGGGGAAGTTCTATGCCTCTTTGGCTACTTGGCAGGAAAAGGATCACGCACATGACCTTTAAGTTGGAGGAGTTACAAAAGATTAAGTCATGACATGAAAAGAGCAAAAGACGGTCTTGGCTCTCCACGTCTGCCAAAAATGTTATTTAAATGGTGCAGGTCCAGGGAAAAGTTGCTTGCCCCTCTGGCAACACCAAGTTTATTTCAATTCTAAGGGAGAGTCCAAACTACAAAGTGGCACTATATATCTGGGGGACTTTAGAAGTCCCTCATGGGAAAGTGGGACTCACCAGGGAGAGAGGAGAGATAAAATGATAACTTACTGTGAGTCCTCTGTGTGGTTTTTTACATTTTCTGTGGAGTGAAATAAAATCTGTCCTCTACCCAATACACCTTCCTCATTACCTTGAGTTCTTGTGTGGGATCTGGGAATCCTTTAACTAACATCTATGGAGACCTAGATAAGAGCTCTATTCTGAGCTTTCCCAGAGGGAACTCTGTGTGTGGACAAAATAGGTCAAGGAGATAGTGGGGGTCAGGAGAGAGTGGGGTTTGATACTGAATCCAGTCCACGTAAGGCCAGAGCTTGGAGTGTTAGCTTCCAAGTTATATCTGTAATTTCCAGAATAAATCAGCCCTTTCTCCACTTGGTTTATGGATAAAATGACCCTTTCCTATCCTGATAGTTAGTGTTTTTATGGTCTTACATGCAAAAGAAATTTGAAGAGAGAGCTCAATATGGACTGAAGTGGTTGCAAAAGGTTTAACAGAGGGTATACAATTTATAATTGACCTCAAAGAATGGCTGTGATCTGGATATCAATGGAAGAAGGGAGAAGACCTAAGCAAATGTACAGCTTAAGGAAACAGCATGATCAAGGTTATGGAGGTGGCCATCATCACTGTACCTGGTGGGAGCCATGGATAAAATGGCTTTAGATGAATATCTTTTGGAAAGTTGTACATTTGCTTATACAGGTCACTATCAGTATTTGGGGGGTAGGGGGAGGAAGATCTGGACCGTGATTTAATTGATTAGAAAAGGAGGTTAAAATATACAGAACTTCTCTGCAAAGTCCTAAAGAATAATATGGGACACTGGGATATGAGGTGACTTATCACACAGCCATTACATGTCAGAGACAAAGGTCTTTTCGGGCTGGCTCTCCATCCACTACACCACACAGACTCTTTATCAGTATTTTTCCTGGAATGAATCTTAGCTCTTAAAATTATTACTCCACAAGCGATTCTTCCAAAGGTAACTCAGTTTCATTGCAAAAGTGGCTGGCTGTTAGAAATGGAGAGAATTGGATTCCTAATTTAGTAGGCTTTCGTACAATTTGAAGGAACATTGTGACTGTTTTCCGGTAAACCAGTGTACATGGAGTAGAGACAAGCAGAGGCATTTTGAAGTGAAATGGAGAGCTATAAAAATGAATTGGGCATTGCCTTATGAAATTTCATATTCCTTGGACTTAGCTCAGTGGGTGCTGTTTTAAAAAAAAAAAATCTCAGAATTTCCAACGTGGCAAATCAGAAGGAAAAGGAAATTGTTCCTCCAAACCACGGAGCGGCACATAGTAAGTAAGAGGGCCACATGCTTTTCCTTCTGCTGCATGACCCTAGTGGCTTCCACTGTCTTTGTTTTACTCTGATGGAGACTCCACAGTGACAGTAGTGGTGGAGGGGAATTGGCTTAATGGTAACCTGATCTGGCTGGAAGTCATATGGGATATTTTGAGACCACCAGGCCACATCAAGAGATGGAAGTCTTGGTTGACCTTGTATAGAGCCATCATGGATTGGGGTCTGAGAAAGACATGGACATGCATAGTCTGAATTCCTCAAGGGCAATGACTTGCAGACTTTTTTCTAAAAATTCAAAAGAAAGACTTGGTGATTGATATTAGTTCCCCTGCTAGTTTCTAAATGACATAGCCTCAGGGTGACAAAGGATAGAGGGTACCGAGGCTCAGCCTATGGCCTAGCAAGGTTTCATTCCACTAAGAGAAAGTCAGGTCAATTTGGGCTCCTCACGACCAGGACGCTCATTTATCTCTGAATGAAATAAAATTGTAGATGTATCTGTCACTTGGTGAAATACAGATGGGCATAGCCTGGAGGAGGAGGAAAGGTTTGATAATGGAATGGGGGCACAGATCACTTACTGAGATGCAATAGCAATGGTTCTTGGGCTGGCTGCCATAGCAGGGAGGTGGGCCTGGTGGGTGCGCCATTATGTATGTTCTGAGACTTTCTATGTGGTTAGCAACACAAGGAGAAGGAGGGTGGGGTGGGCTTGGCGCTGGGCTTTGCAGCGGTCACTTGCCTCAAATTATTATTGTATTTAATTAGTTGCAGCTTGAAAAATGGCTTTGAAACTGGAAGACGGGGCCAAAGTGCTAGGGATTTTTTTCATAAATCATTTAATTTTGTGATTCGGAAAGCAAAATGCCTCTCGGATAGCTGAGCCACCATCAGGGCTGCCAAGGTTTCCCTCCACAAAGAGGCCACTTTTCTTCAGTGGTTGTTTTAATCGTTTGCCTTAAGAACAGCTTCATCCTGAAGAATGTAGGGGAAACAGAAGCCTAGAAATAAAGTGGATTGACACTCAGGCTGGAGCCTGGGAGGGATGTTAAAGGTGCTTCCCCTTTGGCAGTTACAATTAGCTCCATTAGCCAATGTGTAACCCATAAACTTAAGGAGAGCATAAATGGTGAAAACAAATCATTAAGGAAGCCCCTGGGAAAATTTCTCTGCCCTGGAACCTGTTCACTGAAGAGGCATGGAAAGTTCATATGGTATATGTCTCTCAGTGGTAATTAACCTCAATTACTACTCGATAGTCTATAAAAACAGCTGCGTCTGTCAGAGGTCAGCTAGGCATCTGCATTTGTGTCTGGGTTTTCCATAACACTAGCCCAATATAGATGGCTTGTTTTTCAGGAGCATTTTTAGACCCGGTGTGAATAGTAACTGGCATTGTTTGAACACAAATATAAAAGGCAGAGGAGCAGGTGTCTTCCCGGCCAGCCCTCCTTTGCCTGAGTGTTGAGACAGCCTTTACCTTCTCTCTTTCTGGTTCAAGGGTGAGTCACAAGAAGAGGAGGTTGGGGAAGCTCTCCCAGTCCTTTCTTTCAGATTCTTTTTCCCCCAGGAAAAGAAGTGATCCAGTCCTTTCTCTGAACATCTTTTTGTGGGTATTATCTCCTTTACGCATCCTAAAGGGTTAAAAAGGACTATATATAACTCTATGAACATTTAATCATATATACATATAAATCCATGTATACCTCTGTGTACTTGTATATATTCTGTGGCTATGTCTATATGTATATTGTGCATATATGCATCATGTATTGATATGTGCACACATTCATATGTATATCATATACTTACATATATGAATAAATATTTTTCTATATGCCTGTGTTCAGAACTCTTGTCTCCATCACTAAGCCAGCCACTAAATCACTACAGCCATTACATTAATTGCATATCAGTTTCTTACACGCACAATGCCCTCAAATTTCCATTGTTTCTCCTCCCTCTGGCTCCCTTTCTATAATGTGTCTCTGATCTGTTCTAGTGAATTCAAAAGCTTCAGCTGGTCTTCTGTCTCAGAGTCTTTATCCCTAGATTATGGTTCTTTGTACTGACTCTCTGCTCTTGCTTTTAAACAAGGCCCCATCATTGGTTTCTTTGTGGCTATAATTTTTTTACTTCCCTTTCTCTCACATTCTCTTGGTGGAACAGATTCTAAAATCTTGTGCTATGACTCCTTCCATGGCTAGATAGATGGAGACAGCATAGCTGAGGGAAAGGCCTGCTGAGCCTGAGAGGGACAGGTCTGGAATTGAATCCCAGCTCTGCTCTTTACTATCTATGTGATGCTGGGCAAGTCACCTAATCTGTCTGGGCATCAGTTTCCTCATTTGTAACATGAGGGAGTTGGCCTAAGTGAACCCTAAGGTTCAAGTCTCTGACCCCAGATAGTCTTGTGTTCTTGACTTGACTACCATCTCTTGGGCAGATGCCGATCCTTAGACCATAGAACTTTATGTCAACTTTAACAAATGCTTTGTTATGTAAGACATTTCATATTCACCTCTGCTTCACTGAATGGGCATTGCTTCAGTTAAACTGAGGCCTGGGGAAGACCTTATCTTAAAAAGTCCAAGGCCTCCCACTGCATCCAGGACCATCTCCAGTCGTCCCAATCTCTCTCTTGCCGCTGAACCCAGATGGTTCCAGAGGAGTGAGGCTGGTGACTTTGCACTGCTCTGCCTCATTTAAATCCAATTCACTTGTAAGTCATGGCATCACATTCCTGATGTCATGGTCCTCTTCCAGAATGAAGGACAAACAACCTACAACAATAATAGCTGATATTTATACAGAGCTAAGTGGCACAGTGCATAGGATGCTGGGCTTGGAGTCAGGAAGATTCTTATTCATGAGTTCAAATCCAGCCTGAGACACTTACTAGCTGTATGATCCTGGGCAATTCACTTAACCCTGTTCGCCTCAGTTTCCTCATCTGTAAAATGTTCTGGAGAAGGAAATGGCAAACCACTCTAATATCTTTGCCAAGAAAAAACCCAGATGGGGTCACAGAGAGTTGGAAATGCCTCAACAACCATACCCTACACCCCTTTTATAAAGATGAATGGCAAGGTCATTCAGATTGTAAGAAAGAGTTAGGGAAAGAATCTGAACTTGTTTTCCCTCACTCTCTCTCCTCAATCTTTCACACTATGTGAGAGAGGCATACAGGAAAGAAGGAGAGATGAATGGACTACCTTAAATGCTAGCCCCAGCATATTGGTGCTAAGTATCTGGAAGAGACCCCCCAATAGGGTAAGGCTAGGTCACAATGACTGCCTTAAAATAAGCACTGAAGTCATGATTTGACTCAGTTTCTCTGACTCCATAGCCAGTGTTTCTTCTATTCCAGCCCACTGCCTCTCTCCTGTTTTCTAAACAATAAAGTCTGAAGTCTGGAGACTCCCAGATTGGCTGCTCTGTGGAGCCCCCACAGGGCTTCATAGCCACAAGGTGTTGCTTTGTATTATTGCTAGAGTATCCCTTTAAGACACTGGTGTTCAGGTAGCAAGGGCAGCTAGGTGGCACAGTGGATACAGTGCCAGGCCTGGAGTCAGGAAGATTTATCTCATCTTCCTGGGTTCAAAACTGGCCTCACTTACTGGCTGTGTGATCCTGGGCAAGTCACTTCACCCTATTTGCCTCAGTTTCCTCATCTGCAAAATGAGCTGAAGAATAAAATGGCCAGTCACTCCAGTATCTTTGCCAAGAAAACCCCAAATGAGGTCACAAAGAGTTGGACGTGGCTGACGATGACTGAACAAGAACAACAAAAGTTCAGGTAGCAATCATTTTACTCAGAGTACTTCTGGGGTCCAGTGGAGCTCAAGTGAGGAGTAAAATGCAATTATCTTCTACCAGCCTAAAAGGTTAGGGAGCCAAAAATGATCCCTGTTGAGGTAACTCCTATTCAAATGATGAAACAAGATGAAGGCGTCTTGAAGAGTGTACCAAGTCGTAGATTGCTGGAGCTGGATGGTACCTTAAAGGTCAGACGACTCTTGCCTGTAGAAGAATCTCAGCATCCCAACATGTGACTCTGCTTAGGCTCTAGTGATGGAGAGCTAGCTCATTGTCTCCTAGGATCACAGAATCATAAATTAAGAACTTAGGAAGACCTTAGAGGTCATCTAGTCCAATCCCCCTCAGAAAGAGGAAGACATTGAGGCACAGAGAGAAGTGACTGGCCCAAGGTCACACAAAAAATAGTAAGGATTTGAACCTAGGTCTCCTAAATTCAAATGCAGATCTCTGTCTACTTTACTACTCTGATGACTTTACTTGTTAGGAAGCTCTAGTTTCGACTGAGTCTAAGTCTCCCTTCCTTGTAACTTCCTTCCATTGGTCCAATATTGTCGTTGCTGTTTGTCCTTCCTTCTCAAAGAGGACCACAACATCAGGGAGGTGATGCCATGACTTGCAAGTGAGTTGGATTTAAGTGAGGGAGGGCTGTGAAAGGTCACCAGCCTCACTTTCTCTGCCAGCACCATCTGGATCCAGTGGCCTAATAAAGATCAGGATGACTGGAGATGGCCCAGGATGCAGTGGGAGACTTTGGCCTTTTTAAGCTAGGGTCTTTATAGTCTCTGGTCAAGCCCCACTTGGTCATTGTTTGGGCCCTGCTTGTCTCACCAGAAACAGGGGATCTTCCAACATTGTAGTACTGGAGATGGCCCAGGATGCAGTGGGAGACTTTGGCCTTTTTAAGCTAGGGTGTTTATAGTCTCTGGCCAAGCCCCACTTGGTCATTGTTTGGGCCCTGCTTGTCTCACCAGAAACAGGGGATCTTCCAACATTGTAGTCTTCAATCAAAGAAGGGTATACTATGTATAAGAGGTACTATTAGAGGATCCTTTTAACCACTAAAAAATCTGTTGGTTTTTTTTAATTGGGAAGCTTTTTACAATTGAACCTACATTTTTCCTAAATCATCCCTTATTAACCTGCCTCACTCCCTGACCCTGAGTAAATTAATTAATTATTCCTGGTCTTAGATTCACAGAACCAGAGAATCTTAGCATTCAAAGGGGTTGAACTTCAAGGGTTCATTCCATTCTTGAATAGAAATCCTTTTTACAACATTGCTGAGAAGCCCCCATCCAGCTTCCATTTGGAGACTTTCAATGTGGAGGAAACCATTTTGCCCCAAGAAAACCTACTTTAATTTGAAAGCTCTGATTTCTCTTGAGGGGAGTAGAAATCAGGATACAGTTCACTGCGTCAAGTATCAGAGACTCTGATGAGGAGCCCTCTTGGGGTACAGTTAGATAGGCTTGCAGTGAATGGTAAATTTTTGAGTATTAATTGAGATACTTCCCCTGCTAAAGAAGCCACTAGTTTGTCAAGCCTGGAGATTCTCAAGCCTCTTTCAACTTTTGTGTAATTCTCTGTTACCAACATTCGAGGCAGAGCAATTGAATTCTAGGGTCAGAAATGTAGACAATTGCTCTAATGATCTTCTCATTCTGTAGCTATATGCAGGCTACATGTAAAATCAATCTTTGAGCTGGTTTTTAGACCAGCACATTTTAGAGCCTATGTATGTTGAAGGAAGGAGAATCAGAGAGCCAGGTGAGGCTTTTTTTTGTAGCTGAATAATATAGCTTTGGGGCTGTGGTGTTCATAGAAGGAGTGTGTGTGTGTGTGTGTGTGTGTGTGTGTGTGTGTGTGTGTGTGTGTTGTATGTGTGTGGGGAAGTCTTATCTATCAGGCTGTGCTATAAACTGCCTGAGGTCTTTGGCACAGAAAACACAAAAAAGTTTGGGTTATATTGACTGTTAGCAAAATCAGCATCAGTCTCATCGTTTATGAGGCTCTCTTGTACCCTTCTGTCTTCTCTTGGTTATGCTTGTGTCAAAGTCTTGGGAATCCCAACAGAATACTTTTTTTCCACGGTCTCTGACCACCATGTGGTTTGGAAAGCCTTTGTGCCAGGCTCTCTGCTCTCCATTAGGCTGGTTCTGCCAGCAGCAGCAGAGTCCCAAGACCATCTTAATTTTCTAGTCTTGGGAGCAGGGTTGAGAGAACAGGAATTGTCTGCTCTTTGCCCCTTTGGCAACAATGCTCCTCCTGAACCCCAAGGAATAATGAAAGAGAGAAATGAGCATTTTTGTGGTCCAACTGACATTAATGTAGGAAAAAAACACATCACTGGAATTAGAATGTCCTATTCATTAGTCACTTTTTCTTCTAAAATTAAAATGTCTCTACAAGCAGGAAAAGAACAAGTCCTTGATGACCTCATAATTCATTATTTCTAAGGAATATACATAGTTGTTGGCTGGGATAAATCTGGAATCGATTTTCCATTTATGCACAGTTGTTGGGACTAAAGGCAGGGTTGCAACAGGACCGACTGGTGAGGAAATGTACATATTTCTGCTGGAGCTAGAGAGGATTGAGGGCTGTTGTTTGCGATCTTGTGGGCAGCTGCCAGAGATCCATCTTCCTTCTTGCAATCTATTCTGAGCCCTTTGGAAAGCAACACTGAGACACTCAATCAGCCTCACTAACCATAACAGGGAGTTGGGAGAAGCTTTTCTTCATAAGCTGAGAGCCCCTTTAGGCCCTTAGAAACCCAAATGCAGAAGACTGCATTGCTGATGAGGAAAGGGGGGAGAGGTTTTTGGAAGCTTAGCTTTTACTGATGCTAGAGGCCAGGATGAGAAAGAGCGGTTCAGGGATTTCTCCGCTTTCCTTTCTTGCTTTTCCTCTCACCTGTTGAGGGCTGGAAGTCAACATGGGAAGCCCCATGAGCATTTTGTGGTTGAACTAAAAAAAAAGTGCTTTGCTAGACTCCCCCCCCATCCTTTCTCAGCATACACCTCCCCCAGTTCCAAGATCATATCCATCCTTTAAGCAAGCGTGACTTACTCCGCATTCCTCTTTGTGGTTAGACACAGAAGGGATTTTTTGGATACTGTTTAGCTATCTCATACTACTGAAAGCTGGGCCGGTATTGGCTGACATCTACTTTTGGAACCCTATGTTAGTGATACTAGGCCCATAACCCCAAGAAGGCTGCATACCAAGCATATAGGTTACCACATAATTCACAAGCAACAAATTCACCTCAGAGTACAGGGGACTATTTGCTGTTTCTTCGGAAGGGGGTCAGGGGTGGGGTGGAGTTTCCACTGCACTTATGGTCACCAGCTAACCAAACACTGAGACGGCAGGCACCAAGGTCAAGAAGTGAGCATGCCACAGAAAACGCTTATTAATTTCGACAATTTGTAGCCGAGCCCTACACAAACACGTTCAGGCATACAGTGTGAGTGAGTATAAGATCTGGTAGTTATCAGGCTCATGTGATTAATGCAGAAGGCCAAAATAAATGATTCAGGCAAAAAAAAATACATTTAAAAAAATCAACAGATGAATCATCACCTTGAGGCTAGATTATAAAGCATGATTTTTTTTAATATTTGCTTAATTATCTGAATAACTGGCAAACTGTTTCATCTTTGAGTATGCCAACAGCCTTGAAATGTTGCTTTTAAGCTTCAGTTCAATTGAAATAATAGTTTTAATGTAACATTAAGGACACAGATTAAATGCTAGAAAATCAGGATTAAATACTTATTACAATGAAACATCTATTCGTATGTGTACCATTTCTAGGTGAGGTGATGGTTTCACTTTCAATATCTACTAGAGTGGAAATTATATCCAAACCTAAGAGCAAGAGAATCTGGGTTCAGATTCTGCCTCTTACACTTATTACCTGAGTAACCTGGGCAAATTACTTCACTTCACTAAGCCTCTGTTTTCTCATCTATAAAATGGGAGGATTGGATTAGATGGTCTCAAAAGTTTCTTTTAGCTCTAAATTCAGTCTGATTATTTTACCAGTGAGCACGAAACTTGTGCTTTCTACTTGTATCCTTTAATAAGAAGCACTGTGTTTTGTTTAATGAGAGCTTTTCATTCATTCATTCATTCATCCATTCATTCATTCATGTATTTTACAGGGAAATTTACATGAGAACAATTCTTCTCAATTAGATATTTCCCCATAGGTAGTGGAAGGGGCAGCTAGGTGGTGCAGTGAATAGACTATGAGGCCAAGAGTTAGGAAGACTCCTCTTCCTGAGTTCAAATCTGTTCTCAGACACTTACAAGCTCTGTGACCCTGGGTAAGTCTCTTAACCCTGTATTTTATATCTGTAAAATAAGCTGGAGAAGGAAATAACATGCCACTCCAGTATCTTTGCCAAGAAAATCCCAAATGGGGTCATGAAGAGTCAGACACAACTGAAAAGCAACTGAACAACAAAATCGGTAGTGGAAGATAGGTGATGAGTTTCTTTGCCCACTTTTTCTCAAGGCCTAAACACAGAGTAGTACCATGTGTAGTTCAAATACTTGTATCTTTGAATTTTGCTCTTGGGGTTATGTCTGTTCTAAAGTTACACGTATTTGTTAAATCTCATTTGTTCACTTCTGTCTTGTGTGTATGCTATGATGTCAGCACACTGATCAATATGGCAGCTAATTGTGACTTCAGAGGACTAAAGGTGAAGTGTGCCCCCTCCTGCCCCACTCAAAATGAGCCTAGGGCAGTAAAGTGATGTATTTGTTGTTAGACATTTTCATTTGTCTTGCTTAACTATACTTCTTTGCTACAAAGAAGGTGACAGAAATGTGAAAAAAAAATCAATAAGACATTTTTTAAAAAAAGAATGAGACCTCCCTCAAGGACAAAGCTTTGGGCCAGCCTAATCAGAGGGTTGCCTAATAGAACACAAAACTGAGATAAAAGAACTAAGCTCAGTGCAGACATTCAGCACCAACATGCTTCAGGATGACATTTGTTAGAGTCAGTGGAGAGACAGTTGTGCCTTTTTTTAAAATTAATTTCTTTGTTTATCTACACACCTCCTTAGCTTTTTATATCATATTATGGTAGATCTATTTTATAGAAGGAAAGTCAGGTGAAAACCCAGTGCTTTGGTGCCCTGAAAGCTCCTTATGAGCCTATTTGGACCTTGTATACTCTCCATTTCCTTCTGTTTCACTTAGTCTTCTCTTCTAATAAGGAAGGAAGGAAGGAAGGAAGGAAGGAAGGAAGGAAGGAAGGAAGGAAGGAAGGAAGGGAAGGGAAGGAAGGGAAGGAAGGAAGGAAGGAAGGAAGGAAGGAAAGGAAGGAAGGAAGGAAGGAAGGAAGGAAGGAAGGAAGGGAAGGAAGGAAAGAAGGAAGGGAGGGAGGAAGGGAGGGAGGAAGAGAGGAAGGGAGGTCTTTTTTTCAGGCAGGACAGACATCTGCTAGAGTCTCATTTCTCCCCCAGTCCCATCCTGCACACACATGCATTGATTCAGGCTATCATAGTAAGCCCAGGGGCAGGGTGTGCTGTGGAACAGTTGTCTCACATGTGGGGAGTTGGTGGGAGAGATGAGCACATATGAATCCAGGGTGGTGGTGGCAGTGGTGCCACCAGCAATATGTGTAAAAATTGATTCCCTGACAACACCACCGCCTCTCAACCACTCTGCAGCTTTACCCCGAATGAAGCAAACAGCCACCCACCAACATGGTACAAGTTACAATCTATTTATTTTACTTTTTTTAAATAATATTTGATTTTTACCCCAATTACATGTTAAAACAATCTTTAATATTTGGGTTTTTTTGTTAAGTTTTGGGTTCCAAATTCTGTCCCTCCCTCCCTTCTCCACTCCCTGAGATGGTAAGCAATCTGATATAAAAATCAAAACTGTCTATAGTCATACAAATTATGAAGATTCCATTTTGTGGGAAATGAAGGATAAACAGCAAGCCATGAGGGGAACTGTGGTGATGAATGCTTTTATCTCATGGCAAGTGTGCATTGCTTATTGAACTTTAAAAGGTCTTGGCAAAGTGCGATGGGAAGAAAGATCTGGTTTCTGTTGAGTGGACTTTACAATCTCAGGTAAGATCAGAGAGGCTGGAGGTGCACACTTCAAGAGGGGTGGTGAACACACTGCCCAGGTGAGCGGCTCTAAGCTTTGCATTTCATTGTCCTTTTGTCCATGGCCCTCTGTTCTGTCTTCAATTTGATTCAATTCAACAAAGAATGAATACAGTATGGCGCAGTGGAAAGTGGGATGGATTTGGAGTCAGGATCTGTCTTCAAATCCTGGCTCTGCTGTTCACTGTAACTCTACCCTCTGTGACCTGGGACAAGTCACTTAGAGATCAGTTTCCTCATCTTTAAAGTGAAGGTGATGGGTTTGATGTCCTCTAAGGTCTCTTCCAGCTCTAAATCTGGGATCTAATAGTACTATGATCCCTGGAACATTTATAAAGAGGCTACAAGTTTCCAAGTACCAAATACACCAAGATTAAAAAAAAAAGAGTCTCTGCCCTCAAGGAGCTTCTACTCAACTAAGGAGAGTATAACATGTACACCACAAGTAAATACAAAGCACATACACTAGAAAATAATGTCATTTCAAAAGGGTGAGAGGATCAGTCCCTGGCAAGATCAAGAAAGGCCTCATATGGATGATGACCCTGGAGCTCTATCATGAATGAAGCAAGGGGCTGGGGATTGGTGGTGGTGATGATGGTGATAGGAATCTTTCATGATTGAATCACTTACCAAAAGAAATGAGCTCCAGTATTGGCTTCCAAAAGGCCCAGGGTCTATAGACTTTAGCAAACCAGAAAAGAATGCCTGTTCAGGTAGCAACAGAGAAAAGTGAAAAGAGAAAGGGATAAACAAAAATGTACAGCCTAAACTCTCATCATCAGAACCCTGGCAGATACCCAGTTGGCAAGTCTAGGGAAGGTTGTGGGCCTGTCCTCCAAGCTCTACTTTAGCTATGTTTATGTCATACCCTCATTCCATTTTGAGTTGGAAAGGTTTTTTTAGGGGTCCCCTATTCCAACCCCACATACTGTCTTCTGCCTCATCCAGATGAGACCCTGTGGTACAGTGGACAAAGCACTGGCTTAGAAGGCAGAAGATCTGGGTTCAAGTCTTATATCTAATACTTATTACCTGTGGGAAATTGGGAAAATCATTTAAACTCCAAGGACCTCAGTTTCTTCACCTGTATAACAAGAGAGTTGAACTAGATGGCACCTAAGGGTAATTCCAGCTCTAAATCTACTATTCTGTGATCTCACAACCTGCGATTTCTTCTCCTGAGCTCATCTGAAAAAGGAGTTTTCATCATCTTTCTCCTGGATTATTGCCATAACCTGCTCTGCTTCAAGCCTTTCTTATTCCCAGTCTATCTGCCACACAAATGCCAAACTGTTTTATCTAAAGCACAGGTCTGACCACGTCACTCTCATGTTTAATAAACCCCAGTGATTCTTCCCTATAACTCTTGGGATCAAAAATAGCTCGTTTTGTTGGCATTTCTTTTCCAGCTTTATTACACATTATTCCCCTTCACACATTCCATGAAACAGGCAAACTGATTTTCTTCTTATTTCTTATACACACCATTCTATGTCTTTGCCTTTGTATAGGCTCTCCCCTGTGCCTGGTATGCACTCCTTCCTCACCTCTGCCTCTCAGAATTCCTAATTTCCTTCAAGATTCTGTTCATAAAGCTTCTACCTGAAGACTTTGATGATATCCTCTTCTGCCAGAACCTCCCTCAAAAGAAACTATCTTGTGAGTATATCTGTGTCTATATCTATCTACATATATAGAGATATAGCTTTAGGACATTTGTATATACATATACGCATACATACATATGAGCAGCTATGTGATGGGCCTGGAGTCAGAAAGACTCATCTTCCTGAGTACAAATCTGGCCTCAGACTCTTAACATCTTTGTGACCCTGGACCAGTCACTTAATCCTGTTTGCCTCAGTTTCCTCATCTGTGAAATGAGCTGGAGAAGGAAATGGCAAAACTCTTCAGTATCAGTCAAGAAAACCCAAATGAAGTCACTAAGAGTTGAACATGACTGAAACAACTGAACAACCACAAAATATATATCTATGTGTATATGTGTTATGTGTGTATGCACACATATACACACTTTTAAAAATATTTTCATATTGTCATGCACACATACACACACACACATACATGCATACACACACACAGTGTCATATGCACAGACATTATTATCTATTTACATGCTGTTTTCCCAGCAGAAAACAAGCTCCTCAAGGGCAGGGATTGTTTCACTCTTGTCTTCATATCCTCAGAGCCTAGCACAGTGCCTGGCCTATAGTAGGTACTTAACAAGGATGAAGAATGGCGACAACTTCTTTGAGTTTGGAAATCCTAGTGATTAGGAAGGTAACTAGGAATTTGGAATTATTAATACTATGAAGGAGTGTAGTGGCCCCAAAGCCAGAAAGGCTGGGTCCAAGTTCTCCATCTAACACATCTTGGCCTGTGCAATCCAAGGCAAGACATCTAATCTCTCAGTGCTCTAGGAAACTTTCCAGGACCCAGTGTTGTAGAGAAGTGCTCTGACTGCATTGGGAGAGTTTTCTTATTTGGGGGTTGCCTCTGTACCAATGAAATCTACTCCTGGTGAAAGTAATGTTGGCTCAGTTAATTTCTGGGACACACACACACACACACACACACACACACACTGTTTTCAAGGAGATCTATGACATGGACATATATGTACATATAGTCATATACCGGCATATATTAATATATCCATGAAACCAAAATTTCCTTTGACTTTCCAGTAAAATTTTAGCTTACACACAAATATGCCAGTTTGAGATAATCTCTATTCATGAGAAATTTAAATTTAAAATAAAATCTTAATTTTCTAGTAATATATACCCTAGTTTAAAGATTAAATTGGGTAAATCATTCCTCAAAGTTCTATCTCGGCGGGGGGGGGAAGCTAATCTGTAAGCAATAAGTGTAGGAATAAAGAAGCTTGAAGGGAAATATTTACCATAGTTAAGCATCAAGTGCCCCAACCTTGTCCAGTGGGGCAGAAGAAGATATATAAGCCCACTTCACATTGTTTTTCATGTTCCTGTACTGTGGTCAGACCAACATAATTATTAATTATTATGTGGATTATAGTACAGTGTATGAGAGAGTGGGAAAGTGGGAAACTAGTAAGCTTCCACAGACTATAGTGGCTGGCCCTGGGGTGGGAAACCTTCAACCTCGAGGCCACATGTGGCCCTCTTGGTCCTCAAGTGCAGCCCTGTGACTGAATCCAAACTTCATAGAACAAATCCCCTTAATAAAAGGATTTGTTCTGTGAAACTTGCACTCAGTCAAAAGGCTGCACCCAAGGACCTAGAAGGCCTCAGGTTCCACTCCTGGGCTGGGCTATGGTACCCTTCATGTTGGTTTGTGTGGATTGGGTTGTGGTATCCATGGGAAAGCTTGTGTGTTTCCTTTGCTGTCTTGGGTGATCCCATACTTCCTAAGAGTCAAAGCTCAGGGTATTTCCAACAGGGGATGTGAACAGTGATGCTACGCCATATAGACAGAACCTTAAAGATCCATCACAACTGATCTCTTTGCTCTGTCCCTGGGAAAGATTACCAGTGATGGGTATTTTTGTAACAGATTATGACCATGATACAACCCTGGCCCCAAGAAATAGTTGTGCTGAGAGCTAGAACTTCCTGCCTCCTAAAGAGCAATCCTTCCTCCTCACCATGCCCCCTCCCCCATAAAAAAAGGCACTACTTCTGTTCTGTTTTTTTATAGCTGTCTCATTGACTGGCTTCCACTTAGGAGGAGGTCATTTACCTTTGGACTCTGTAGTCCTGTCCCTGCCAGGTTTTAGCCCAGGGTTTATGGAAAGCTAAATACTTTAACTTTGAAGGTTATGTACTCTATGGCGTATTGTTACACTAATGCTCTTGGTGATCAGAGGGTGTGATTTCACTGTCTGTCCCATGCCAAGTTTGTTTCTTGAAGGACAGCACAGACTCACCAGAACCAAAAGATGCTATTGTTCACAGAAAGCTGCCTCTCTGTCCTCAGACCATTACCCAAAGAACTTTCTTTTCTGAGATCTCTAACCTGCTCTATACCATGGACATCCTAATGAAGCAGCCATGGGTGTCAGCTGTCTGCATGTGATTGCTAACATGGTGCCTATCAAGAAGGGAGAATGGGGGAGCAGCTAGGTGGCACAGTGAATAGAGCTCTGGCCTTGGAGTCAGGAGGACCTGAGTTCAAATCCAGCCCCAGACACTTAACACTTATTAGCTGTGTGACCCTGGGCAAGTCACTTAACCCTGATCGCCTTACCAAAAAAAAAAAAGAGAGAGAGAGAGAATGGTCACTCAAGATGAGCCTAAGAAATCACAGTATACTCCCTAGGAAAAGGAATTGCAGAGGCCATGTCAAACAAGAAACCTTACAAATCTACTCTTAAATTTTTCTCTTCTTTTACTCAGGATACCTGATTTCTGCCCAATTTCACATTAGTGTTTGCCTTTTGATTTTGTTTGCTTGTTTGTTCAGCAGTTGGATTTTTAAAGCTTAAAAGGGCTGCATTTTCTCTTCCTCCCTTCACTATGCCATGACATAGCTAAACACATTGAGACATAGCTTGCCAAAAAATACTTCGCTATAAGGCTAAAAAACATACAAGGTAAAGTTCTAGCCCTCAAATACAAGGTGGTTAGAAACTTACAAGGAAGTGGAAATAGAATTTTTAATGGAAGGCTGCATTTCCCCATAATTACAGAGTTTGCTATTAGCCATGGATCTCAAACCCCCAGAGCAACCAAAAATCTATTCCGGGATTTAGCACCAGTGAATTCTTCCAGTTATCATTATCAACTCCATTTATTGTCACTCTGTTTCTAAAAGTCCTTTGATGTAACATTAAAAGAGTTTGACTATAATGAAATAATGAAAAACAACAACTCTAACAGACTTTAAAAAGGAAAGTTAACTTTGAAGCTATTCTACCTGGAAAAGTTTAATGAAATTGAATCCCAAGAGTATGCTATGGCTGAGGGATATTTGATATCATTAAAGTTTGCAGTAGAATGAACAAATGCTGGAGTAGGTGCTCAGCATCTACTACTACTTTGATCCTAATTTTGATTCACTTCTGGTTCTAGAGGCAGGTCACATTATAATGCAGATGAAGATAGCTGACATCAGCTTTGCTTTTTTGTTGTTTATTTATGTAGGACAGGTGAAAGACAACTGTATTTAGAATCTGAGAACTTGGCTTTAGCACTCACCTCTGTTGCTACCTGTCTGCTCTTCATTCACACAGTCATGTACTTGGCCTCTCTGGGGTTCATTTTCCTCATGTATAAAATGGGTAGAGGTATTGGATTAATCTCTATGGTCCCTTCCAGTTTTCAGGCTATGAAGCTGAGAAGTTGTTGAATGCAGCTGATTATGAGCTGATAGTCATTCCATGAGCTGCCTGAGGCTGACCAGACGTTAACACTCCCCTGAGCCTCTGGCTATTTTGTAAAAACTCAACTCTCCCTCTCGTCAAACTTGCTCTGTGAACATTTAGTATGTTTTGCAAAACAACTTACCTTGTAAAACCTTAGAATGTCCCAAACCTCTTGCACCCGCAGCTGGGCAGTTCTAAGAAGTTCCTCTTCTAAAAAAGAGGTGGATGGTCTAGATGGCCTTTAGGTCTAGTGAGTCAGTCAACACACATTCTCCTAAGTGTTGGGTATGAAAAGAAGGAGCAGCTGGGTGGTGCAGTGGATAGAGTGCAGGGCCTGGAGTCAGGAAGACTCATCTTCTTGAGCTCATATCTGGCTTCATGCATTTACTAGCTGTGTAACCCTGGACAAGTCACTTCACCCTGTTTGCCTCCATTTCCTCATCTGTAAAATGAGCTAGAGAAGGAAATAGCAAACCACTGCATTATCTTTGCCAAGAAAACCTCAAATAGGGTCACAAAGAGTAAAGTATGACTGAAACAACTGAACAACAAAAACTAACAAATGGAAAGAAAGGTGAAAATATGGTCTCTGCCATCAAGCCACTCACATTCTAATTGGGGAAACAACATGCAAATAAGTAGATGCATAGAAGCTATATACATCTGCATGTGTATGTATGTGTGTGTGTATATATATATATATATATATATATATATATATATATATATATATATATATATATATGTATATATATATATATATATATATATATATATATACATATGTATATATATATATATACATATATATGTATATATGTATATATGCACACATATACATATATAGATGATATATACACATGTATAAAGTATATGTACACACAGCATATATACATATATAACATGTATACATATGTGATATGCATGTGTGTATATATATGTGTGTGTGTATACACACACAGAGCAAATGAAAATAATGTTAAAGGGGGGTACTGGGTTGAGGGTGGGGTGTTGGGAACAGAGAACTGGAGAAGGTCTATTGCAGAAGGGGGGATTTGAGCCTTGAATTGAGAGCAGGGGAAAGGGGATTCTAGGCATGGGGATCAGCCAGTGTAAAGTTACAAAGATGAGAGATGGAAGGTTGTGTTTGATGAACAGCTCTAAATGTATGATCCTATGATCTCAGGCATTCTTAAGGAAAGCCATAAGCTGATGGGAAGGGAAGGCAACCGGGTAGAATCTATATGATATCCTTTTAAATGACCAAGATAAGGCAGATCTAGCTAGTCAGAATTGACTTGTGGAGCTTACCACCAGTTTCTATTCCCTTCCTGATATATCCCATCTGGCTGGTGTATTGCCTAATCATTCCCTGTCCTTTCCCTCTCTCCTTTTTCCATAATTTTCCACTGTGATGTCTACCTCTTGAAAAATCTTTTAAAATAGGATAAACCCTCAACCATCTGGAATTGTGTCAGGATTCAAAATCTTGGGGTTAGCTATATCCGACATCTCATGAGGAACTTTTCATTTAACTCTAGGAACAGATTTGATTTAGAACAGAGCCTGGTTTCTTCCTCTTCTCAATTGGCTTGCCTAAGGCTCAGTTCAAGAGGCTGTCTTCTTTCACTCTGGATTCATGCAGAGTTTCCAGAGATGGCCATTCTGGCTGCCTCAATGGGATGAAAACAGAATCCTTCAATTCCAGTTGACCAAGTTTTTTCCTGTGAGATCTGGAGATTCCTCATGGTTCTGGAGCAACCTCGGGAATGAGGTGCAGCTTCACTGAAGAATGATGCATAAAGACTGGTCCAGCCTCATTATTCCATGATGTCAGAGCCAAAGGAAATACCTGTCAGTCCTTTCAGATGTCCTTAGGGAAGTAGGAGCATCTGGACCAACTTTGGTAGGCAGAATCACTCCTAGGTGCTGGGTTGTTGCTGTCTAGTCATTTCAACCATTCTCCAATTGAACAACTTTGAGTGAATAAGTCATTTTGACTGTTATTAATATCCAAATTAACTATAAAGGACATATAAAGAAACCCATTATCTGCATCCACAGAAAGTATTGATAAATAGAAACACATATGCAATAATTTTACATACACACATACATATATGTGTTATGTATATGCATATGTATATGTTACACATATGTATGTATTTGTGTGTAATGGTAGCCATCTCTAGGGTGGGGAGAGAAGGGAGGGAAGAAAAAAATTTACATGATAACTTTATTATATATTTAAAAGGAATAGCAAGTTGTACATAAGAGATTTGTAGTTTCATGAACAATCATCTTTTTAAATTGTATTATGTTATGGAAATGCTTGTTTTATTCCACAAATTAAAAATAAAATAGACAAATGTGAAAAAAATAATTAAACTCACAGAAATTGATGAGGTCAACAAGTTAAAGAGTGATTACTTTGTGGTATTTAGATAGTTTGTTTGGACTACTGTCTCCATCCTAGACCAATTATATACATGCATGTTGTGCCAGCCCCTCTCACCTGGACTATAGGAAGCAGCTTTTAAAAAATGAAATGTTTCATTGGCTTCACTCCTCTTTCCCATTTCATGCCTCACTGATCACCTCTTTTTCTGATATCAGAGGAATTCTGCCTGTGCTAGTTAGGGTATTACTTTGGAAATATTTCTGAGATAATTTTCACAAGTGGCATTTTCTTTTCTCTATGAACTTATCCAGTTCCTGCCCTATGGCTCTTCTGCTAAGTGACCTGATTTTATTATCCTTCTTTATTTCCCTAATGGATCCATTATTGGAACATTGTTTTTGCATAAGTTTAGGCTCTTGATTTTTGTAAGAGGTGAGATTGCTTCACCCATTCTGTATGCTGACTTTCAATAATTTTCAGACTCCTTATATGAGGAGGCTTCCTTAGGACCCTCAGAGTGCTTTTGGGGGAAGGGGTGTGGTGGGAATGGGTAGCTCAACATGAGGTAACTGAATGCTGAATTTGGAATTTGGAATAGCCCTGGTTTCAAATCCAAGTGTCCAGTCTGACATTTGCTAGCTATATGACTTTAATCAAGGCACTTAGCCTAAATTTTCTCATCTGTAAATTGGGGGTTCTAATGCTTACATAAACTGTGAAGAAAATGCTTTGGGGATTGTAAAGTGCTCTAAAAATATGAAGAACTTGGGTCATATGTTATTATTGTTGTTTGTCCTTCCTTCTCAAAGAGGACCATGACACCAGGAAAATGATGCCATGACTTGCAAGTGAATTGTATTTAAGTGAGGGAGGACTGTGCAAAGTCACCAGCCTCACTCTCTCGTTTGGAGCCATCTGGGTCCAGTGGCAAGATATAGATCAGGACAACTGAAGATGGGCCCTGATGTAGTGGGAGACCTTGTCATTTTTAAGCTAAAGTCTTTCCCAGCTCTCATTTTGACTGAGGAATGCCTGTTCAATGATTAAGGCTAGGTAAGAAATGAGGCAGAGACTGCCCTCTTTACCTAGTTAAAAACAAACAAACAAACAAAAAACAACAAACCAAACATTCTGGGAGGGGAAGATTCTCTGGATTTCTGGCCAAAGCAGAAACAATTGCTGTTTACATTCACTCTGAGACAATCAGGGCCCAACCAATGACCAAGCTGGGTTTGACTTGAGACCTATTGTTGGCTAATCAATGAGAGCCAGAGTGATTTGAGCTAAAGGCATGGTCCTTAAGAAAGAAATCTAGCCTGTAAATCCCAAGATATCTTGTGAGATTTCAGTAATCAAAATTTAAATTCCTTTGTGGGCACAGTACCCACAGGTAAGGGTATGATATCCTATGTGGACAGAGAAAAAAAAAGGAAAAGAAAAGAAAGGAAAGGAAAAGAAAAGAAGCTATGTTGCCCAACTGGCCAGTTCCAGTTGGGTCCTCAGTAGGGCAGCTCACCAGCCTCACTTTCTCCTCTAGAGCCATCTGGGTGCAGTGGTGAGATATAGATCAGGATGACTGGAGATGACCTTGTAGGTCATGTGTTGAGACTGAGGGATATCAGAAATACGATCTATGTGCTCCAATAATACCTAGATTATATCACAAGAAATCTAGGGTGACTCCTGGCACATTGTGTAGACTCTCTGTGCAGAACTTAGGGGAAGATTCCAATATGAGATGCACAGAATGGGTAGATATAGATGAGTTTGGGTCTGTATTATTGCAGGTTATAGTCACATTCACATCGATGAAATCACAGATCCAGGAGAGTCTTAAAGTTAAAACATTTTATGTCCTCTCTAGATTGTAAGCTCTGTGTAGGCAGGGATCCATGGCAGAGACTTTGGGTGGTTTAAACTTTGTAGCTTCCCCAGCACCTTGCACAGTCTCTAGAGTAATACAGTAAATGTTTAACTAATATTTGTTGAATTGAATTAAGTTGTCAGAGCATTTAGCCATGGGACTGAAAAAGTTTTTAATCTTTTTCTTTGCTTTCATAAAGACTTTTGGTTAAACCACAGTCAACTGCCTTGTATTGAAAGACCTTTTCATCTGTATCAAATGTTTCTTGTATTGAATAAATATTTTCCTTTGTCCCCTTTCTCTAATATTGCCCTTCTGCTCCTCACAACTATGACCATTATCAAGTGCTTGCCAAAGCAGATGTCTTGCAGTCTCTGACACTGACCCCCAACCATATCTTTCCTTCTGTGTATTCTGTGTACAAAATTTTCCTCTTTGAAAGGAAAGTTTTCTCCTACCTTGATCCTGACCTCTGCTCATTCATGCTGAAACCACTCAATATCCCTACTACTGAGATGTTGACTTCCTTGAACATTCCAATTAAGGAGTTTAAGCATTAGGCTTCAACCTTGCCTGGGTTGCTGGAACCCCATTCCAAACTTTTTATCTTGCTTCTTCTTTTTTTTTTTTTTGCAACATCTCTGATGCTTCAATCACCTTTTGGTTTCATCAATCAAATAGTTTCACCTTTTTCAGTAAGTGTCTATTTCCCTTCCCTTTGTGGACCAAATGTAGGTTTATTTCCTCACTTCCACCATCGGTACTACTGTGCCCCATTTATCTGCGTTATAATCTATTGTTATACATCCTAACTTTTTAGTGAATGAATGAATGAAGAAAGCATTTACTCAATAAATTAAGCATTTGCTATGCACAAAATACTATGAAAAGCACTGGGGATACAAATAGAAGAGGAAGACAGTCCCTGTTCTCCAGTAGCTTACATTCTGATGGAGAAGACAACACAGACGAAAGTTTTCAGGGGCAAGTATGTTGCAGAAGCTTTCTCTTTTGAACTCTTCCTCTCTCTTGTTCCTGTGATTTCCTATGGTAGTGTCTATATCTTGGAAATCTTTTTTACAAAGGTAAATGCTTAGCAATTTGGACTTGTGTTAGCAAGCTAAGGGGCATAGTGGGCAGAGCACTAGGCCTGAAGTCAGAACGACTCATCTTCCTGAGTTCAAATCTGGCCTCAGACACTTATTAACTGTGTGACCCTGGGTAAGTCACTTAACCCTGGTTGCCTCAGTTTGCTCATCTATACAATGAGCTGGAGAAAGAAATGGCAAACTGCTCCAGTATCTTTGCCAAGAAAGCTCCAAATGGGGTCATGAAGAGTTGGACATGACTGAAATGACTAAACAATAGCAAATGTCTCCCTGGAGTTTTCTTTTCTGTGAAGGATTAAACAAAATGGCCTCTATATTCCCTTCTAGCTCTAAATTTGTTATCCTATGATTCTATGAAAATCTTGATGTTCATTTGAAGAATTTATTTATTTGTTCCTTAACATTTCTTTTTGAAAATTTTATTGATATATTTTGGCTTTTTTTTTTACCACCTTTGTTTGTGATTTTATCTTCCTCCCAACATGAGCCATTCCTTGCAATAAAGAATACAAAAAGAAGGAAAAAAGGAACAGTTCAGGGAAATTAAACTACATGTGAACTGAATCTGGCATAATCCCATAGGATGATTTAGGTGACCTCTCTTGGTCTCTTTACAGCCTAAGGATTCCAAAATTCTACCTTTTTCCCTATGTCAAAACATATCTCCTTATCCTGGTTCAATAAACCAATCAGTAAGCAATTACTAATCACCTACTGTATACCAGGTGTTAAGATAAATGCTAGGGATACAAGGACAAAAATTAAATAGTCTTGCCCTCAAAGAGCTTGCAATCTATAGGGGAGGCAATATGTACAGATATAAATGCATACAAAATATAAACCAAGTAAATACAAGTTAATTTCAGTGGTGGGGGGTGGGGTATAGAAAAGGCACTAGAATTAGAGATTAGGAAAAGTCTCATGTAGGGGATAGGACACAATATGCAATGAAGGAAGCTAGGCATTCTAAGCAGAGGTGAGGAGTGAATGCATTCCAGGCACAAGGGAGCAAAGACAGGAGATTGAGTATTGCATGTGGAGAACCAAGAAAAAGCTTGTATGATTAGACTGTAGAATGGATGAAGAAGAGTGATATAGAAAGCTGGAAAAGTGGGTCTAAAAGTAGGTACTTAATAAATGCGTGTTGAATTGAATTGAAGTTGCCATATTGGCCCTCTTCAAGAATGAAGGATGACTATTTTGGAGAACAATTTGGAACTATGTCCAAAGGGCTATAAAAATGTGCATACCCTTTGACCCAGCAATAGCACTTGAGAGATCATACAAATGGGAAAAGGACTCACATGTACAAAAATATTCATAGCAGCTCTTTTTGTGGTGGCAAAGAATTGGAAATTGAGAGGATGCCCATCAATTGGGGAATGGCTGAGCAAGTTGTGGTATATGAATGTAATGGAATACTATTGTGCTATAAGAAATGATGAACAGGCTGACTTCGGAAAAACCTGGAAAGATTTCTATGGTCGGATGCTGAGTGAAGTGTGCAGAATCAGGAGGACGTTGTACACAATAACAGCCATGTTGTACAGCCACGTTGTGCATGCTAATATTGATAGGCTTAGCCATTCTCAGCAATACAAGGATCTAAGACATCTTCAAAGGTCTCATGGTAGAAAATGCTATCCACATGCAAAGAAAAACTATGGAGTTTGAATGAAGAACGAAGCATACTATTTGCTATTTTTTTTCTCTTCTGTTGAGTTTTGTTTCCTCTTTCTAGTGGTTCCTCCTGTTGGTTCTAATTTTTATTTACAACATTACTAATGTGAAAATATGTTTAATAGGAATGTATATGTATAGCCTATATCAGATTGTGCACCATCTTGGGGAGGGTAGTGGGGAAGAAGAGGGAGAAAAATTTTAAACTCAAAAGCTTATGGAAGTGATTATTATGAATCAAAATTAATTAATAATAAAAAAAGAATGAAGGACAAACAACAACAACAACAATAAAGCCTTTGCAGCTGGATTGGACCTCCCAGAGCTTATGCTCCACAGACATAGCCTTTGGGGACCCAGAGTCTTCTTCATATTATGAGAAAACATCAGAGCAGAACTCTAGTAAGTCCAAAAAATGGGAAGAATGATATTTGCCATATGGGAAAGTGCTTTGTAAGCATTATTGAATAGTGTCCAATAGTGTAAACACTATTGAAGTATAATCTGTTTCAGTCCTCTGTGCTGAAATTAACCTCTCTACCTCAAGTTATTGTATGATGCCTACCAGATGAATTATCTAACCAGATTTTTAAAGCAAGGGTTTGATGGGGAATCCTACACAGGAAGTGGAGTTACTTCTCTTCACCAGGGTTCCTTTCTTCTAATCTAGTGGAAACTGTGATCCGAACAAAGATGAATTTGTAGGTTTTAAGCACCATTAACATAGTTCTTCTTCTCTGTTGTATATCATTAAGAGTTGAATCTATAGGGGACTTGCAGTAATTCATTTTTCAAAAGTAATGAGAAATTCCCTACACTGAGTTACTAGGAGCATGGCAATAAAGGGATAAAAGAGAAGCTCCTTAGTATTGATGGTGATGTTTAGCTAACGGTTTTGAACAACCTTGGTAATGAGAGAAAATAGAGGCTCTTTCAAGAACTTTTAGTGGTACTTTCTGTAGGCAAAAGAGTTAGCATTTATATATCACTTCCATATATATAGTTAGAAATATAAAAAATACACACACACATATTTATATATCACTTCACAAGTATTATCTCATTTGATTCTTGCAACAATCCTGCAACTGAAGCTAAAAAAATGGTCAGGTGACCTTCCCAGGATCACACAGCTCTTAACAGTTCAAAGCAGAATTTGAACTCAGGTCTTCCTGACTCTAGGTACAGCACTGTATCTTCTTTACAGCTAACTGTAATACATTGCTTAATATACTGCCAAGGTGATTTCACAAGGTATCACAGAACTCTGCCAGTCTAAATCTAGGAATGTGATCAGAAGAATTCCCAGGTCAACTTGAAAAGCTTACTTTGTGGGAACCCTTTGAGACTGATTTCAGTGACAGCTAGATGGCGCAGTGGATAGAGCTCCAGCCTTGCAGTCAGGAGGACCTGAGTTCAAATCTGACTCAGACACTTGACACTTACTAGCTGTGTGACCATGGACAAGACACTTAACTCTAATTGCTCCTGGGAGGAGGATGAGCCCCTCTTGGAGGATGGATCATCGGGAATGGATTGATTGGCTTGTCTCTTGTCAGTTGGAACTAACCTTTTGTGTTTGTGCCATAAACTAAATTTGTGACGAGGACTTAGGAATGATTTATCTTCTCCCTTTCCCCTAAACTTGCACCAAACAGATCTAGAGTATTTACTTCACCATGGCTTAAGCCAAGACTTCTCTGGAGTGACCCCACAGGATTGTATTGCACAAGTACCTCTTGGGTGTTCTTCTGAGCTCATTTGGTTTTTCTGGCAGCCCAGACTACTTGTCCTAGCAAGGCATGGGTCAAGAGCCACCTCTTGAAATTGTACCAAAGAAATTGTGTCTTAGGGCCTCTCTGAGATACCTATGAAATTCAAGTCCAAAGCAAGTAGACTTCTTGATGCCCTAGCAACCTCAAATGCTCTCCTCTTTGTAGTGGGGGGGGGGTTATAGGGGAAAAACTTGGATTTTATTTTTTTTTTCTTTTTACTTTGCTTAGTTGCTTCTTTTTACTTTTTTCCTAATTGTTCTTGGAGTTTGGGGCAGGATCTCTTTAACACCAAAGCAGGAATAAGTCTGAAGGAACTTCGTACAATTATGCATTGAAGGTGGGTCTAAATTGCAGTCCTATCCATGTATGAGGAGAGCTGGTCCATCACATAAGATTGTTAACTTTAAGAGTGTTGAAGAGTTGTGGAACATGAACACTATTGTGGAATCCTGAGTAAGATATTCCAGAAAAAAGAGAGTTACTGCTACATTATGTGAGTCATCAACGCTCTGGGGTCTTCCTAGGTTTTCAGAGAGAGCTATCCAGAATTGAGAAGGTGGATGAGTGCACCCCAAGCCACCCCAGTCTGATTTGCAGGGATTGAAAATACTTAACTGAAAAGAGGGTGAAGCAAGTTGATCAGGGGTTTTCCCTGATCAATTTGATGAGCTTACAAGATAGTCATTCTTTGTAACTTTGTATCACCCTTTAAGGGGTATGTTTATACTTCTAGGCATCTCATAAAAGATGTGTTTCAGTGAGTGGGAGGAACTGATTGTCTCCTACTGTTGTGGGTCTGAGTAATCCTCTTCGTATTGGACCATTTTTTATGTCTAAGAATGATTGTGCTTCTAATAAATAATCATTTCTGTTTTCTTTCAGCAATACGTAATCAGCTCCATTAGAGATATTTTACTACCCTTCCCAATTTCAGGATGTACTAGTTTATCTCTATTGGTGAAAACTCAACTATGTCAATTATCACAATAAGCAAGGTGATGATTTGGTATTTGCTCAAATATCTCCAACCCAAATTTTCAAAAATTTGTATCAGGAAAATCCTCACTTGGGTCTGGTCAAATTCAACATCCTTTTGTGCAGAAAATCTGGTGCCATTGAAGAGATCAAAACTTGTTTCTGTCACCTATACCACTACAAACAAGTCATTTAGACATCCAAGAAGCCTTAGGAGACCCATTTATGAACCATTTTAATTCTATTGCTTTTAAGCCACACAGCTGGAGCATTTTATAACATAGACAAATATAGAAAGATCTAAATTTGGCTCTGAATTTCACAAGAACCAAGTGGAGTGAATGTTATTCTTGGCAAATGTAATTATAAATAAAACATGCTAATGACAATTCAAGTATCCCTCATCTTAATAGAATCCCCTTATTAAGTACTTTATTGGTCATATATATGTATATATATATATACATATATATATATACATACATACATATCTACATATACATACATACATACATATATATATATATATATATATACAAACTCATTTCCCCCTTTGCACACACAAAGACATGTTTATTAACTGCTCCTAAACAGTGTGAGTAGCTGCACAAAGGTAAGCATAGTTGGCTGGGATGGACTGTGCCCATGATACCTAAGTGTGGGAAGTGCAAGGAGACCATGAGGCTATCAGGAGGCTTGCCCAATGTTATTCCTTTTTTTTTTGGCTAGGCAATGGGGTTAAGTGACTTGCCCAGGGTCACACAGCTAGTAAGTGTTTTGTGTCTGAGGCTGGATTTGAACTCAGGTCCTCCTGACTCCAGGGCCTGTGCTCTCTCCATTGTACCACCTAGCTGCCCCCCAATGTTATTCTTTAACAAAGCCTGGGAAGGACAAATCCAAGGCATCCTCTGGGAAAGTTATAGCCTTGACTCTCATCTCTATAGAGCCACGAAGAGGTCTAATTGCCCAAAAGGGCAATGAAGCTAAACCTTAAATATGATTACTACTCCCATAGAAGAGTGTGTGACATAGCTAAGCTATGAGAGAGGACCAAAGTCAGAGCCCAAGGAAATGATTCTATCTTGGAAATTTTCAGAGTTAGAAGTGACCTTGGAGAACAATGAGTCATTTTTTAATTTAAAATTCTTTGTTTTAAAATTTCATTTCATTTCATTCAATTAGCAAAAATCTATTCTCTCTCAATGTCTCCTTCCCCCCCTTTTGAAAACAAACCAGAAAATGCCACAAAACAACAGTGCATAACAGCAACAACAACAAAAGAAATACAAGAAAGAAAAACAAAACCCTTGTAACAAATATGCATAGTCAAGAAAAGCTAATGTCCATAGTGGCCATATCATATACATACATATATACGAATATATACACATACGCATATATATGAGGGTGCAGATAGAGATATATGACTGAGTCTATTACTTCTTCGCCAAGAGGAGGAAGCATGTTCCATTGAGTCCTCTGAAATTGTAGTAAATCATTGCAATAATTAGAGTTTTTAGGTCTTTTAATGTTATTTGTCTTTATAATGTTGTCACTATATAAATTGTTCTCTTGGTTTCTTTCTTACAGCATGATAGTATTTTGTTATATTCTCCAACTGATGGGTATTCCCTCCCTTACTTTCCAGTTTTTTGCTACTACAAAAAGGACTGCTATAAATATTTTTATATAGATGTGTCATTTTCTTCTTTGATCTCTTCGGAGTATAGAACTAGTAGACGCATAACTGGGTCAAAAGGTATGCACAGATTAGTGACTTTGGAGACATAGTGCCAAACTGTTTTCTAGAATGGCTGGACCAATTCACAGCTCCAAGGCCAGTTCATTAGTGTATCTGTTTTTCCCCATAACCCCTCCAACCTTTGTCATTTTCCTTTTTTGTCAGTTTTGCCAATTGGATGGGTGTGAGGTAGAGACTCAAGGTTGCCTTAATTTGCATTTCCCTATTGATTTGAAGCATGTTTTTTTATGCCTATTCACAACTTAGATTTCTTCCTTTGAAAACTGCTTGTTCATATTCTTTGATTGTTTCAGAGAATGGCTCTTTTTCTTATAAATTTGAAACAGTTCCCTATATAGCTTGAAAATGAGATCTTTAACAGAGAAACTTACTGCATAGATTCCCCCCCCCATTTACCTGTTTCTCTTCTAATTTTAATTGCATTGGGCTTTTTTTCCCCCCAAAACCCTTTAAATATTATGGAATTGTAATTGTTCATTTTATCTTCTGTGATCCTCTCTATCCTTTGTTTGGCTGTGAACTCTTCTCTACCCATAGATCAAAAGAGTAGTTTTTTCCTTGCTCCTCGAATTTGTTTATGATGTCACCTTTTATGCCTAAGTCATGTACCCATTTAGAGTTTCTCTGGCATATGATATGAATGTTGGTCTCTTCTAAATTGCTGTCAGCCTGATTTCCAGCTTCCCTAGCAGTTTCTGTTGAACAATGAGCTGTTGCTGCTGCCACTGCTATTGTTGTGTTTGAGCCTTGGTGGTCTCCTTATCTCAGGCTGGAAGTGCAGCAGCCACTCATGGACCCAGCCCTAATACTCATGATCATGGAAGTTTAACCTGTTCCATTTTTCTAACCTTGGCGTTCTTAGGCAGGCTGGTAGCCCTCCACTCTCTGGTTCTCACCATATTGGTGCTAGACTTAATGCAGATACCCCATTGGCTTTATTCTCACTGCAGCTTACAACTCCCAAACTCAAGCAATCTACCAGCTTTAATCTTTCCTGTAGCAGGGAATATAGGCAGATGCCACCATGTCTGGCAATAGGTAGACCCTATCAAATATTAGGTTACTGTGTTTATTTGCTTCTGCATACTATGTGCCTAATCTTTTCCATTGATCAGTTTCTCTGTTTCTTAAGTAGTACCATACCATTTTGATGATTACTGTTTTGTAGTGTAAAACATACTTCAGAACCCATTGCAAGTGATTGTATTCTCCTCCTTGGTGGAAAAATGATTATTTAATGCTCTATGCCTGTAGGAGGGGTTTAGCTGACAAGTACCACCAAGAAGAGAGGTCTTAGGCTTCTGACTTCCAGCTTTAAGAGAGAAGATATAGTTCCAGAGTCTCTTCTGGTCCCTGAAAGAAAAGAAAGAACCTGAGAGGAAGCCAATATGTAGAGGAGTCAGCACCTTTATGATGCCCCTGTTCTTAGCTTGCTACACTAGAAACTTCTGCCAGTTTCCCCTTGGATAAGATCTGGGACTCTCTTACCTAGTTTTTTTTTTTTGATTGTTTGTTTTTTTGTTTTTGCTGGATTTATTCACAACCAGAAATCATAGGAGTCAGAGCTAGAAAGGACCTCAGAGATCAGCTCCTCAGCCCACCCTCCTCATTTTGTTCATGTGCTAAGGTATAGGCATGAACCTGGGGGAACAATGGTCCAGAGGTGGTTTTCTCAGGCTGTGATAGTCAGGAACAATGCAGCCAACTCAGAAGATTTGGGCCTGACTCATGCGGTCCATCACCAGCTCCGAAACTCGGTGCCTCTTGAGAGAGATTTCTTATGGCTTAAGTGAACAAAAGAGACCAACATTTCCCCGACAAGAGACTCTCTGGGCCCCTAATAAAGCTTTCAGATTGTGAAAAATGAAAAGAGCTTGCAAAGAGTCTGACTTGCTATAGACTTTCTTCCTGGTGCCCTCTCTTTCTCCTCTTCCTTCTGAGCTCAAAAAATGGTGCTTTGGGAAAGGTTTACAGAGGAAGTTATGAAATGGTTACAAATGGATTTTTGTTTGCAAAAATAGAAATCATAGTTTTGAGACAGCAAGGTAGTACAGAGGACAGAGTACTTGACCTGGAGTCAAGAAGACCTGAGTCAGGAAGTGGCTGTCTTTGGTTGTTTCAATTATATCCAACTCTTCATGACCCCTTTTGGAGATTTCTTGGAAAAGATACTAGAGTGGCTTGCCATTTCCTTCACCAGCTCCTTTTGACTGATGTAAAAAGGATTAAATGACAGCCAGTAAATGTCTGAGGCCAGATTTGAACTCTTCTTTATGAGTCTACATGACTCCAGGCCCAGCACTCTATCCACTGAACCACCTAGCTGCTGTGAGGTGGGAAGACTTATATTCAAATTCACTTAGACACTTACTAGCTGTGTGACCCTGGGCAAGTCACTTAGCTCTGATTACCTCAGTTTCCCCAACTATAAAATGAGGGATAATAACATCACCTACTTTGTAGGGTTGTTGTGAGGATCAAATGAGATAATATTGTAAAGCACTTAGCATAGTGCCTGGCATATAGTAGGTACTACATAAATGCTTATTCCCTCCCATTATCTTACCCTGCCTTCCCAATAAGAGAGCATGTTCACTCTGTGTTTTGTCTGATATACATATGCATGAATGTACGTATGTGGGTATATACACATATACATATATGTGCGCATGTATGTATATAGAAACATACATGCTCACACATGTATACATACCCATATATACCTATTCACATATACATATATACGCACACCACATATATACACATGTAAACACACACATATATACACATGCATATTTCTCATCTGTATACTTTCTTTGATTTCTCTTTCTCAGCTTGGATTAATGGGTTTAGTTGTTATTTGCTATGTGTATTCATTGCAGAATTGGCATTTGGGGAGAAGGGAGTTAAGCCTTGGCTACATAGCTTGGGATACTCCTTGAATGTTAAGGGATAGCTATCAGGAGCTCAGTTTACAGATTATTTCCCCTAGGCTAACAATATTTAGGAGGCTGATCTGATGTAACTCTAACCTTGTATTCTCTCTCTCTCTTTTGGTGAGGCAATCTGGGTTAAGTGACTTGCCCAGGGTCACATAACTAGTAAGTGTCAAGTATCTGAGGCTAGATTTGAACTCAGGTCCTCATGACTCCAGGGCCAGAGCTCTACCTACCAGGCAACCTAGCTAGCTCATCCTCTCTCTGAGAAAAGCAGAGAAGCCAAGTCCTGCTCTCCTCTTGACAGTAATCAAAGTCTCTCTTGAAGAAAGATGGAAGGACTGATGAGATGCAAATATCTGTTTGTATTTCCCAGCAAGTCATATCTGGACAGACTGATATGGACCCACACACCCCCTATGTGAACAAAACACACCACCTACCATGACTCCACGGTTTTGATGACTTACCCAAGGTCTTATTGCTAATTAATGAGAGAGCTGGGACTAGGGGAGAGGTCTCCCAGCTCCTGGATCTGTGCTCTCACTATTTCACTTGAGTCCCACCCCCACCCCTTGCTTTTCCTTTGATCTTCTGTCTCAGTTTTTAGCTCCGGAACCACCCATCCCACCCCCCACCCCCTTGCCTTCTAGCACTATTTAAATGTAAATGTAAGATCCCAAAAGGGTTAGTTAAGTTCTTCTGTTTAAAGCCTTTTGAACTCATCTCCGGAGTACGTAATTTAAACCAGACTCTGAATAGTTAGTACTTTCTTTTCAAATATAGAGTCTTCATTAAATCTTGGAGCAGTCTTTTGCATTTTTAACTTTTAAACTTTAAAAGCTGAGGCTGTAGGTAAATGAGAGCTAAAGAAAATTTAATTTTCTTCTCATGGGTGATAAGGGCTTCAGTTTTTCACAGGACACAGTTACCTGGCCCTCCATAGCAGCCATTTTCCATTTTCCCTTTCTTCACAAGATCTGAACTAGCTCACATATGAATAGGTCTTCACAGCTTTCCTTTTCAGCTTTACTGTTGTCAACCAGCAGGCCCACATTCACACTACCCAATATCCTATGCTGCATACCTTGGGGCCCAGTCAAACTGGTCTTATATAAGACATGGTGTGCTGTGGTTCATGGGGTCACAAAGAATCAGACACGGATGAATGATTGGACAACAAAGATCCATGTGCACGTTGTGTCCCCAGTTAGAATGTAAGCCCCTAGAGGGCAGAGCCTATTTCACTTTTGTCAGGGCCTACCCAAGTGCCTGTCACACAGTAGGTGCTTAATCAACATTTGTTGTTTGATTGATTGATTTACCTCAAAGCGTTATTAAGCTGGTGGATGCATACAGCTGTTTAATGGAGTTGTCAAAAATTTAAGTTTGCTTTTGAAGTATAGTTTATGGGCCGTTACTATACTACTTATGACAGCAATTGTGAACATTTTAATGGCATAAGGACTTTATAAAAATCCTCTATTGTGATCAACCTCCATCCTCAACGGACTGCATGCATTACTCCAAGCCACATGAGTACCAGCTGGAATTTAAATTTTAACCAGGCTCTCAACATTGGGAGATGTGGACATTTTGCTCAGAGCTATAACTAGGGCAGGAACATCTGCGCTTTGCCTCAGGTGCCAGATTTTAAAAGTGCTGAATTTAGAGGGTACCAAAATTAGAGAGTGCTGACAGCATTTGTAGGGTTTCATCATTGTAGGAAGAATAGAGCTTAGCAAGTTAGTTAGTAAGAATAATTGGTTAGAATAAGAAGCTACTAGAGGAGGCTTCCGCCTGCCTCTCAAGCCTTCCATTTCCCCCTCCCAGCAAAGTAGCTTCATGATGCCTTAGTAGCTCTCTCTCACTTCCACGGTGCAATGTTCCTCTTCATCAACTAAGGATAAGTTTCATGTAACTTACCCTGGGTGTGGTTTATTGTGGTTGCCTCTGGCACCCTCACACAAAAAATCCTAGTTATGGCTCCCAAGATTCTTTTAAATTAAAATGGGGGTGGGGTTGGGGGGGGAAGTGTGGAAAAGGGATGAAATTCTCCATTGCTTTACTGGCAGAGGCTGAATGATAATGGTTCAGCAATAAGGGCACACATGATTGAGGAAACAAACACCAAGTTCTCAGTAAACATGCCCTTTGGGGGGTAGAGGAGTTGGGGAGGGAAGGCAGGGCATTCAGATTTAATTGCTCCACTTCCAAATGAGTTTTAACAAATTCAGAGAAAAAAAGAAAGCACCACCCAAAATGAAGTCAGGTAAGGCCCATCATGTTCTTTTTTTTTTAATATAAATTTATTTAATTTTAGTTTTTAACATTTACTTCCACAAGATTTTGAGTTCCAAATTTTTACCCCATCTCTCCCCTCCCCCTACCTCAAGATGGCATGCATTCTGAATAACCCTTCCCCTAGTCTGCCCTCTCTTCTATCTCCCCCCCCCTTTTCTTATCAACCTTCCCCTTCTATTTTCCTATAGGGCAGTATAGACTTCTGTACCCCATTTCCTGTATTTCTTATTTCCCAGTTGCATGTGAAAACATTTTTTTTAAACATGTGTTTTTAAAACTTTGGGTTCCAGATTTTCTCCCTTCCTCCCTCCCCACCCACCCTCATTGAAAAGGCAAGCAACTGAATATAGGTCATACATGTGCAGTTATGCAAAACACTTCCATAGTAGACATGTTGTGAAAAACTATCTCTATTTCCCTTAATACTATCCTGCCCCACCATTTATTCTATTCTTTTTTTTTGACTGGCCCTTCATGTTCTAAAAATGTGATGATGCTTTCTTGAAAAGGGGGACAAAAGATTCCCAAAGCAGATATCTAAAAGAACTGCTCAGCCTGGACACAAAGTTGCATTTTGGCGACTGGTGTGGGCTTTCATGTGATTCTTTTCTCTGTAAGCAGCGACAATACTTTCTGATACAATGAATGCAACCTCTCTGCCCCCTGCACCCCTAAACTCTGTGGCCTTGTGAGATTCACAAGGACAAAAGCAAAAGCAAAACCATGTTGTAACATGTTGGGGGATCCGTGAGCATGAGTGAATAGACCTCCAAAGATGAAACCGTAGGGAGTTTTCACCCACTGGTTTTATTCCTTACACACTAGCTTACACGTTTCTTTCAGGTCCCTTCTAATGAGAACCAAGAGGAAAAGAGTTCATTTGCATTCAGAGAGTGTAGGCCAGTCAGTCACAAGGATAAATAGACTATGATTAGGTACCTAAGGACCATTTATTATGGCGTTGCTGCATTTTACATAGGTACACAGAGAAAAATATTCCAATTCCATGTTGGAGATGAGAAATCAGGTTTACAGAAAGTATCAGAAAAAAAGCCCCTCTACCTTAACCCAGACTCTAGCTGAACAGCTCAGATTTTCTTAAGAATCTCCTTGTCAATTAAATTCATTTATTTGGTTAGGGAATTTGCAAATAACCTTATTCATTCACACCAAAAACTAAGGAAGAAGGCCAGAAACACTGCAAGAAAATGTCTTTACTGGATTTTTTTCACTTCTTAGAACTATGTCATGGATCTTTGCATTAGGAATATGGGTGCATAGATCTAGCACTTCAGTTACTGGTCAAATTCAAACCCTCCTTCCCTCTATCCTGATCTATTGTAATAGCCTCCTAATGGGTATCCCTACCTCAGGTCTCTTTCCTCTAATCTATCCTCCAAACTGCTGCTTAGTTGATTTTTGATCCTCACAAGAACCCTGGGAGCTAGTGGCTATTATTATCCCCATTTTACAGATGAGGAAACAGAAGTACATAGAGGTTAAAAGATTGGCAGGATTAAGAATCACAAGGTTAGCAAGTGTCTAAGGCTGGATTTGAACTCGTCTTCCAGACTCCAAGTGCAATGTACTCTGCACCATGGCACCCCACTGCCAGCCCCCTACTCAATAAACTCCAGTCATTACCTCTAGAATCAAATATAAACTCCTCTGTTGGGCATTTAAGGCCCTTTACAATCTGACTCTAGCTGTCCTTCTGGCATTGTTACTCATTGTTCTGCTTCACGCACACAGCCAAACTGACCTTACTGTTGCAGGTATGGACATTCTATTTCCCATCATATGCCTTTGATTGTTGCCTCATTTAATTGCTAGTTTCCTTCCAGAGCTAAGATCAAATGCCATCTTCTACATGTGTCTGACCTTCATCTCAACCTCTCCTAGTACCCTCTGAATCCAGATCTTTGACTCCAGAGCCAATACTCTAGAGATGGTTAACTGAAATTTTGCACTTACGAAGTACTTTCCTCCAAACAAGCCGGTGGAGTGGGTGAGGCAAATATCAGCATCCTTCTTTTACAGATGACAGAACTGAATATCTGAGACATTAAGGGGTTTGCCCATTATCATAATTACTATAGGAGGTGTGTGAAAGCACATCTCTTGACCTTTCTCTGCAACATAATGCTCCCTGGAATATACCTGGTTTTAATTTTTTGTGTCTCAGTCCCTCCAGAGTAAAGCTCACTCTTCTTGGGGGAAAGGAACTTTTCCAAGATTTCCACTGACTTGTCTTGCTTTTCTGCAGACCCCTACATGTCTCCCATTTATTTTCAATATACTTGGAGGGTAGGAGTCTAGTCTGAGAAGAGTAGAGGTGAGAGAGAGGAGAGGAGAGGAAGAGAAGAGGAGGAGGGCAGATAAGGGAAGAAGGAGAGAGCAGAAGATGAGGAGAAAGAGAGAAGGAAAAAGAGAGGAGGAGAAGGAAAAAAGAGGAGGAGGAGGAGGAGAGAGAGAGGAGGAGGAGTGGTGAAGGAGAGGAGAATGAGAAAGGGATAAGGAGAGGGGAAGGAAAGGGGAAGGAGGGGAGAGGAGAGAAGGAGAAGAAGAGGAGGAGGAGAAGGAAAAAAGAGGAGGAAGAAAAGAGGAGGAGGAGGAGGAGAGGAGAAGAAAAAGAAGAGAGGGAGGAGAAAGAAAAGAGGATGGGGAGAGGATAGGAGAAAAAGAGGAGGAGGAGAAAGGGAGGAGAAGGAGAGAGGAAGGAAGGAAGAGGAGAGGAGAAAGAGAAGATGAGGAAGAGGAGAAGGAAAGGAGGAAGAGGAGAAGGAGAGGAGGAGGAGGAGAAGAAAAAGAGAAGATGAGTATTAACAATCAAACAATGGCCTTTAGGTTCACAGAAATCATATTTAAATCACCATGCTAATCTGTAATTGTTTCACTTGGGTGAAACATTGGAGGGAAAAAGTGTAGTACTGTTCCTAGCCAGCCTTTCTCAAATTGCAGGAGTGACTGATGACAATTAGGGCAAAGGGTTACAGCATTCAATCCAGCTCTATTATCCTAAAAATGATAAGAAGTAATTAGTCTGTGTCAGATTAATTTTCAAACTTCCAAGTCAATCACTTGCAAGAAGGAGGTGAAAATCAGCACCAGGCCACCAGATTCTTCCTGTGTGGTTTCTTCATGAATTACCCTTTCCTGGAAATAGTGGGTACCTGGGGATACTGCATTAACTGTTCCAGGTCAGTGCAGCACTACTTGGTGCTTGTTTGGTTTCCAGGGAAACCAGGGGCTCATTAATTTAATCACTCAAAAAATATTTTTTGAGGGCTTATTGCATATAGTTCTATGGCAGGTGGGGGAGGGGAGAATACAGAGAAGATATAATACATATATAGACAAGAAAGTTATAATAAAATGAGGAAGATGGTGTATGTGTCCACCCCTGAAAAATTATTTAGTTATTAAAGAAGAAAAATGAAATTAATTAGCAATGCAAAGCTTTGTGAGAGCTAGGTGCCACGTGTCCACTAGTTAGTAAAATATGTGTGTGTATATATATATATCTATATATCTATATATATATGTATGTATGTA
Source organism: Phascolarctos cinereus (assembly GCF_003287225.1). Taxonomy (NCBI): domain Eukaryota; kingdom Metazoa; phylum Chordata; class Mammalia; order Diprotodontia; family Phascolarctidae; genus Phascolarctos; species Phascolarctos cinereus. The sequence continues at coordinate 323,515,457 of NW_027555847.1, forward strand.
TGTATGTATGTATATATGTATGTATATATACACATATATATTTATTTATTTATTAAGCACCTACTATGTACTAGGTACTGTGATAAGCACTGAGGATAAAAAAGAAAAGGAAAGGGAAAAGAAAGGTAATCCCTGCCCTCAAGGAGCTTATGATCTAAAAGGAAGCTGAAAGAAGGGGAAAGTGCCTGGCATGGGACATGATGCTGAAGCTCAAAGGAGTGAAGATGGGTGGGAAATTAACACATGGCTCACCTGGGCACCTCTTTAAGTGGAGGTTCTGGGTACCATCTCCAATCAGAGGGGCAGGGATTACTAATGAGTTGTGAGTTCCATGGTAAAAGTACTTTTGCAAGATGATGAGGTTCCTGTGACAAGATGGTTGAAGTACAGAGGAAGGCAGCTTCTGGCACAGTTGGACTATAGGGGTCAAAGCTTAGGGTAGAATTTCCCCTACTCAGCAAACCATGGCTGCCATCAAAGCCCAGGTGACATCATTATCCATGAGTTGTTGCTGGTGACCTTTGTATTTAGAAGCATATATAGATAACTTGAAGACCATAGGCCAGGGACTGGCAGACTATGAACTGAGTGCCAAAGCCTGTACAGCTGGGAGCTAAGAATATTTTTTACATTTTAAAATACAATAAAACTTTATTTTAAAATGTAAAAACCATTTTTAGCTCACTGGCTGTACAAAAACAGGGGGTGGGTAGTAGCTTGCCAAACCCTGCCATATTGTCTGGCAGTATCTTCACAGGGCTATGAAGTACTAGAACTAAATTTACTCCTTACCACACCCTAATTGTTTTTACAGGATGCATAGAATCTGGGGTTAGCATGGCCTCACAAAGTCACATACCTTATAGATACGCTATATGTGAGAAAGAGCAGGCCCAATGAGAACAAGACACCACCAAAACACATTGGGGTCCTTCAGTCATGAGTGTGAGGTACTCATCCACATGTATGACCCATGCTTGGAACTCTTGTGTGTATACCTGCTCATTCTCTTCATTGATTCTGTGTATGTTTATGGAAGAATGAACCTTGGGGTTTTTTTTGCGGGGTGAGGTGGAGAGTACTCTTCTATAGCAAATCTTCTTACTGTCCTAATCCATTTGATGTCTTTCCTTTGCATTAATTAATTTTTTATCATGATTAATCTATATCGTATTAATCAGTATTGAATGTTTAGTAATCTACTCTGGTTGATTAAAGTAAATACATCAATGGGAGCTTAATAGCTATAGTTTTTAGTGGTTGTGGGCCCACCAAAAACCTTGAACCTAAGGGAACTTTCTTGGGGAACCCTTGTGTGAGATGGGGCTGCCATGGAGGCAGCTCTATTTATATAATGGAAATGCAATGCATTTTGTGTGTTCATTTGGAAAATAATGTAATCACTACAACTTTAACTCTGTTACACAAGAGATGAAACATGTATGAATGGCTTTTCAAAGTTCCCTTCTCTTCTTTCTTTATGATTCCACAGCCCCCTTATTTTTATGTAATGCCTCCAATTGCACCTGAGCCTATTACCACCACCCTGAATCTTTCCAGTGTCCAGCAGGGACAGTATCTCCACCTTGGGAACCTATGATAAACAAAATGATCATTCTAGAATCCCAGAGTTGTAGAAGCTCAAAGCTGGAAGAGACCTCGGAGGTCAAGTTGTCCAGTCCTTGCCGTAGGAAACAGCAGAAACTTGATGGGCCCCACAGGCACACAGTGTTCTTCTAGACCAATATGCCAGCACTCATTGAACTATTCATTTGACTCAAAGACTGGATGAACATCAATGACTCTTTTTGGAGGGAGGTCATAAATCATGCTATCTTTGTTCCTGTTAAAAGTCTTTTTAAAAAAAAAAAAGAAGTACAAATGAAAATGTTTGTGTGATACTTTAAAAAATATATGTTTTTGGATTTAAAAGACTAACAAGAGTGGCTCTGAAAGACTGATTTTTTTCCAAGCAAGGCATTTTTGGAAGACAGTTGGCCTAGTGCCGCCATGCTTATCTAGCAAATGGTGAAGCTGCCCTGCTACTGGCTCAGCTCTCTGAGCATCTTCTGTAAAGCCATGTCAATTTCTTCCTCAGCCTTGGACAGGGACTTTGGTCAGGGAGCTAGGGAGTTACTCATATTTCAGGAAGGGATGCTCAGGGGCCTGACTCCAGCTTCCACACAGGCTTCATTGAGTAGCTTTTTGACAGAAACAGAGTTGCCCAGAATAAAGCTGTTTTGACTCTTCACACACTGGGGTCATTCAGTCTTCTTTGCTTGATGTGCCCAAGCCCCACAGCTCTTCCTCAGTCTCTACAATTTGTAAAGGAGAGAGACTGTTATCCAAGTTGGAACCCTCTGGCTTGAGAGAAAGATAGAACTGGTGGATTTGATGAAGCCCGAAATTGAAATTCTGGGTGTTAATGACTGTGGGCTTTTGGATGCACACAATTCAGTGGGGTCTCACTTCTAGAACACAACCTGAGATTCCCAATGCTGAAATGGCCAGAATGGAAAGCCGACTAACTTGATGTTGAGGTTAGAAGGATATACCGAAAATTGAGAAATTTAAAGTTAGTCTCTCCCACTTTAGAGTCAAAAGATGCTTCAACTTGAATTTCTCAGGTGTGATATAGCCAGTGAATGAGCATTTTTAAAGAATTTACTGTGTGCCAGGCATTGTAATGAGCACTGGGGAGATGTAGAAAGGCGAACACAGTCCTTGTTCTCAAGAAGCTTACATTCCAGTGGAGGAGACAACATGTAAATAACTAGGTACATACAAGATACATTTAGAGTAAATAATCTCAATGGTTTTACAATGGATTAATTCAACAAATATTTATGAGTGCCAACTATATACAAGGCACTATGTTAAATGATTTAGACCCTGATCTCGAGAAATATAACCTGGCTGGTGGGAGAGGTAGGGGAAACAAACTGTAGATATAGAAAGATGATACATACAAGGAAGATGTATTAAATGCAGGCAGCTTGGTGGCACAGTAGATGAAAGCCAGGCCTGGCATCAGGAAGACCTGAATTCAAATCCAGCTTCAGACTATTACTAGCTACATGACTCTGGGCAATTCATTTAATCCTGTTTGCCTCAGTTTCCTCATTTTTAAAATGGGTATAATAATATTTCCTACTTCCTAGGTTTTTTGGGAGGATCAAATGAGATAATAATTGCAAAGCAGCTAGCACAGTACCAGGCAAATAGTTCAAACACTTCCTATCTGTATGACCCTGGGCAAGTCACTTAATCCTGTTTATCTCAATTTCCTCATCTGTAAAATAAGGAGAAGGAAATGGCAAATCACTTCAGTATCTCTGCCAAAAAAACCCCAAATGGGATCATGGAGATTCGACCATGACTGAAACCACCGAACAACAACAACAACAACAACAATTATTTTTATTATTTGCAAGAGAGGTTCAGGCAAAGGGTTATGGGAAATTTGAGCGGGGAGGGATTACTTTCAAGTATAATGAATCAGAGAGGGCTTCATGGAGAGAACTAACATCTGATTTGGGCTGTGGAAAAGGGGAGTAACTCCAGCAGGTAGAGGTAGGTGGGTGGGGATCTCATTCTAGGAAAGGGGGATTATGTAAACAAGGGCAGGAGATGACAGAAGCCTTATAAAGGTTAGAACAATTCAATTAGGTTAGAAAATAAAGTATGAGAAAAGGGAGTAGGTTGGGTAAGGCTGGGGAAGCAGGTTGGAGACATTATGAATGCCTTGAATACTAGAATGAGTAGATTACTTTATATTTAGGAGACAATGAGAAGTCAATTAGGCCTTGTTTTTGTTTTTTAAGGAGAGGAGTTATATGATCAGAATGGTGTATTAGGAACATTGTTTAGGATGAATGAGGCAGAATGGATTGGAAAGATGACAAAATGAAATACAAAAACACCAGTTAGAAGACTCCTTTTAGTCTACATGAAAAGAGATGAGGACCTGAACTGGAATGGTTACATTAGGATTGGAAATAAGGGGATCTTGAGAGATGGTATAGAAGAAGAAAACCCAATATGGTGACTAATTGGATGGTGGGAAGGCAAGGAGAGGGTAGAGTCAAAGATGGCTAAAGTTTTGAGCCTGGGTGACTAGGAAGATGATGACAGCATCAACAGAAGTAGATAATTTAGGAGGAAGGAGAGATTTGGGTACAAAGGTGAGTTAAGTTTAGATATATATTTGAGTTCCTGGTGAAACGACAAATTGAAGTTATCCATCAGGCAGTAGAACACAAGGAAAATACAGCTTCAAAGAGAGGCTACCAGTGAAAATAGAGATTTAAGAGTCATATGCATAAAGATGATCATTGAAACTGTGAGAACCAACTTCCCTAGAGAAAGGGAAGAGAAGAGGGTCATGTAGAACCTTGCAGCACACCCAAATTTAAGAGTGGAAAGAATGTGAGGAACAAGCCAAGGAGAGAATATCAAGAAAGAGGAGGTTGTCAACAATATCAAATACCATAAAAAAGTGAGAAAAAGATGAGCCCAGGGTTAAAAAAAACCCCACTAGATTAAAGTAATTGTTAGAGACTTTGAGAGCAATTTCTGCAGAGTAGAAGTGATAATAGAAACCAGGTTGCCAGGAGCAAGCATTGTCAAAAGAAGGTGAAATGTGTATTCTTATTAGGCGTTTGGTGTAAAAGAAAGAATGAAGACAGCGAAATTGCTTAAGTAGGGAGAAGGATCAATGTAAAGGTTTTGTTTGTTTTAATAATGGGCAAATTTGAATATAAATATCCATATAACCACATACATATGTAAAATATTTACATGGGTGTATATGTGTAGATATAGAGATAGAAATAGAAGAAGCTGGAGTTGGAGAGAGAGTGAAAAGGGAAAACAGAAGGAAAGGAAACAGCAGAGAGGAAGAGACTGAATATATATGAGAGTGATGGTTGATGGAGCAAGTTCGCCCAAGGAGGCTGGAAGGTAAGGGATCAAAGGTTAAGCTAGGTATAGGAGTTAACCAAAGCAAGGAGGAAGGACTCTTCATTCTCTGAGATTAGAGGGTAGGTGCAGAGGAAGGAGAGAGACTAAGAAGATCAGAGAAGAGAAGTCTAGAGAGTTCATTTGAATTCTGATATGCCTGTGGGTCAATCACACTGTGCAAACTGGAGAGCCTTTTTCACTTTTTTTTAGAGTAAAGAGATCTTTACCAGAGTTCATGAGGTGAGGAGGAACACCAGAGTTGATATCTCCACTCCTTCCTTCCTTCCTTCCTTCCTTCTTTCCTTCCTTCCTTCCTTCCTCCCTCCCTTCCCTTTCATTCCTCTATTTCCCTCTTTTCTAGTTCCATTTTCTATCTTTCTCTCTTTTTTCTCTTCCATTTCTCCTTTTCTCTTTGCATTTTTTATATTTTCTCTTCTTCTCTTTCCCTTTCTCTCTGCTTCTATTTTTGTCTGTGTGTGTCTCAGATTAAATTAAATAACCCCAATGCAAGTTACCCTTCATCCCTTTAGAGGCAGTCTTATCTGCCAAATGACTTCTCCATTAGGACTAAAGGACAGTAAATTTGGAGATTTAGAAAATCCCTATGACTGTTGGGTTGTGGGTTTTGTTTTCTTTTTATTTTTTTGCCCTTATATATACCTTTTAATTTTGGCCACAAGTTGCTGCTGACTCAGCTAATCTGGCATTTAAAACAATAACAACAACAATGACAACAACCATGCTCAGATCCATTATAAGCACCAAGATCTTACACTATATAAGCAACATCGTGGCTATGTCTAGTGCTTTACTGTATCTCAGCCTCAATTCAGGCCCAAATTAAGATTCCCAGTTTCATAAGTGGGAAGATCCCTCATTTCTTTGCATGTGACATTTTGAGTGTTGTTATGATTACTTATTACAAATGGCCTGAAAATGAGAGACTTGTTTTTTTGTCCCATGCAGATAATTACTACATTAGTGGCTTTGAAAATTTCCCTCCTCATCTCCAACCACCTCTCCCCTCTGCACCCATTCTAAGGAGAGAGGTTCCTTAGGAAAGGCGATCAGTAGACAGAAATAGGCATAATACTGTTTTACTCTTCTGAAACTGGAATGAGCTAGATATAGTGTTCCCAGATTCTTTTCTTTGAAATAATATTTGAAAAGATCAGGTTGGGGCATCATTAAAGAGAGATGGAAATTGAGAGGAGAGGGGAGCCATTAATCACTGTCTAGAATAATCCAAGTTGAGTATCTTATTGTTTAATTGTTTTTTTAATCTTTTTTGGAACAGCAGAAGTGCCTGAGGGATGCTTTTGGTTTTCTTTTTGCCCCCTACAGAGTAGCCTGCCTTGGCAGTTGGGTCCTTCAGTGTACTCTGAATTGAATCCAATTTCATTCCAGCTATACTGTGAAGTGGACATAGATGATAAAGCTGGCAAAAAAAAAAAGAATAAGAAGATGAAGAAAAGAAAGGAAAAGAAAAAAGAAAAAAGGACATGCTAAGTAGCCAGGGTTTATAACTTAAAAGGGGATCTTTGACCTTCTTATGACTCATAGTACATTTTATAACTCCTACTCCCTAGTCAAGAGTTTTCAAACCTCAACATAAAAGAGCTTTTGGCTGAAATACCATTTTATCCAGCCTAGCCTTACAAGGACCACTTGTTTAAGTTCTCATTTTGTCCGAGTCAAATCCTGTGACTTGTGACTACCTAATTTTTAGCTAACATGGGCCATAGTGATCTTGCTTCCATGCACTGTCTAAGAATAGGCTGAAGGACTCATGGGAACATGAACATAGAGCAAGAAGGCACTTTACAGGCCATGTAGGCCAATGCTCTCATTTTACCGATGAAACAGTTAAGGCTCAAGGAGGTAGACTGACTTTGGGTTGAGATGAAAAGATCAGATAGATTGCTTAGAACATGAAGAGAGCATGGGTTGCTACTCAGCAGTAGAGAAAGGTAAATTTGAAAGTAAATGAAGACAGTGGTTGGATACTCTTCACAAAATAAGCCGTGCAAACAATTCCTTTGTGCTGGGAACAGCATTTTCTAGGGAAGTCCATTCATCCCAACCTGGAAAAGAATTTAACAAAGCGTGGACCTCTTTATAGACCATGAGGAAGTTGTCCAGTCATTCTTTGGGAGAGTCTAACTGAAAAGCACAGTTCAATGGTATTCATCTGAAACCCCCAAGCCAGTGACCAAATTTCATAGGCATAGGACCAAGTTACCCAGGTAGCTGCTGACAAAAACTAGATATTTTGGCTTGAACTTTTCTGTTTCCTTTTATATCTTTTCCTGACTCATCTAAAAACATTTTTTCCCTCTACTCCATTTCCATGAGTCAGCAAGATGGCTGAGCCATGGATAGAGAACTGGGCCTAGAGTCAGAAGTCCAAATCTGAATTAAAATCTGACTTCAAATGCTTACTAGCTGTGTAACCTTGGGCAAGTCACTTAATCTCTGTCTCCTCCCAAAGGGAAGAAACATACTAATAGACACAAAGGGAAAGACGTCAGGAGCATCTGAACCTATGCAGCTTCATTACTATCTGTGTGGCTGAACAAACCACTAACCGAGGTTTCCTTAAATGTAAAATGGGGTTAATAATAACACCTTCCTCCCAGTGCTGTTGTAAAGATAAAATGAGATAATATTTGTAAAACACTTTGTAAACCTTAAAATCTTATATAAAATTATCATCATCACCATCATTGCTTTCTACCTTGGTTTCCTCAAATGTAAAATGTGGATAATAATACCACCTCCCTTACAGGGTTGTTGCAAAGATTAAATGTGATATTTATAAAGTGTTTAGCACAGTGCCTTGCACATAGTAGGTGCATAATGTATGCTTGTTCCTTTCCTCCGTTAGTTACCTTTTGACTGGTTGTTCTCATGATTCTGCATTGAACAATTAATGGTAGCCACTGCAAATTCAATGAAAGGGTCCTTGTTACAGCGTCACAGCAGAAGGACAATCAGGGCTTGGCTGGAGCACTAGCCAGGCCTTAGGCTTGGTGGGTGCTTGCTGTGGATGAGAGGTGGGAAGGAGAATATGCTCTGATAATAATTTAGGGTCCCCTGTCACCTGGCAATTCTTTGGCAAGAAAAATATGAATGCACAAAGAACCCAAAAGGTATCACAGGTTTGTTCAGTCCTTTAGAAGCTTTCACTATGTACTTCCAATCTTAGGCTTTCAGCCAGCTCTATGCAAAGTCAATATAATTTTAAAGGTGCTGAAAGGCCTCAGCTTAGCAAAAACACCTTCCCAAGCCCTGCCATGGAGCCTCAAGCCTTGGGATTAGAGTGTTGAAGGTCTTTACATTTTAAATGTTATCTGGGAGGGGTGATATATTAAGCTATTTTCAGCCCAGGGAATCTTACCCCAGGGTCCATGGACCCTTCAAAGGGAATGGGTAAATTTACTTGACAGCTTTCAGGGAGCTGATGAACTTGGATGGGAAAATAATTGCTTCTTATTTTCACTAGCCTCTAATTGATTTAGTATTTTCTTAATTATTTAACAAACATTCTCAGACAAAAAAGATTAAGAACCCCCATCCTAGCATAAATTAATTGGTCTGATTAGGGAGCCAGGGGCTCAGTGGAGCTCTAAAGGGACAGTATGCAGGACTACTATATTTTGATAGGTAAGAAGAAATCAGGAAAGGTCTTAGTGATATCAAACTCAGATAGAAATGGGGACACTAAACTGTATATAAGGATCCCTGCAGGTCACATATTGACTTAGAAAACAACATGTTATTGTGCAATGATCAATCTTGATAGACTTAGCTTCTCTCAGCAATGCAATGATCTAAGACAAATCCAAAAGACTCATGATGGAAAATGCTATCCACATCCAGAAAGAACTATAGAGTCTGAATGCAGATTGAAGCACACTATTTTCTCTCTCTTTTTTTCTTCCTCATGGTTTTTCCCTTTTGTTCTGATTCTTCTTTCACAACATGACTGATGTGGGGAAAAATAATATTATTTAAAAAAAAGAAAACCACATGTTAGCATTATCTATGTTCTATCTTTATTTATTTTACTATTTCCTAATTACATCTTAACATGGTTCCAGCAGTGCTTGGGAGTGTTACTGGCTACAAGTTTTATGCCTCTGATCTAAAGCAGGGCTTCTTAAACTTTTTCCACTCATGACCCCTGTTCATGTTTCAGCATCATTCATCAGTGTTGCGTGGCCTGAGGGCGTGCACAGTACAAAGTGCACATGCTTTGTGTTCAGAACCAAGGCTGCAGTGAAGTTGTGAGATGCAACATAAGCAAGCACTGCCAGAAACACCGTGGATTCATTACGTGTTTAATTTTTAATTAATTTTTGTGGGTTCAGAAACCTTTTACTGTTGCCAAATTTTGCACAACCCCCTATGGGGTCACGACCCACAGTTTAAAAAGCACTGAAGAGATTTGGGTTTAATAATAACCTACATTTATATGGTATTTGAGGGTTTACAAAGTATTTACACACCTTAACTTGTTGTTTTTCCAGGAAGGGCATGGCAGGAGGCTGATCTGTAGAGTCAGGGGGTGGGTGGGCTCTGAGTATCTATATTAAGGGGCAGGGAGGTGGGCCAAGAAGGGAAATAGCTTCAAAAAGAAGGAGCAACCCAGACGAGGAAATGTGCTTCTGGTATAATGAAGGCAAACTCTGCCCACTTACTCATTCTGCCTAGAACTGGCCCTGCTGGGCCTGGTGCTCAAGCTCAGGTGGTTGTTTTTGCTGTTTGTCCTCCCTTCTTAAAGAGGACCATGACATCAGGGAGGTGATGCCATGATTTGCAAGTGAACTGGATTTAAGTGAGGAAGGCTGTGCAAAGTCACCAGCCTCACTTTCTCCACTGGAGACATCTGGGTGCAGTGGCCAGACATAGGGGCCACTGGAAATGGCCCCCTCAGGCTCAGGGCTGGATAGAAGAATCATAGACTTTTGAGAGCTAGAAGAAGCCTCAACTGCCGACTCATCCAAACCATACACAAAAGGAGTCCCCATGATGATGTACCCAGCAAGTGGCTATCTAGTCTCCTCTCGAAAACCCTCAGTGAGGAGGAGCCCACCATCTCCTAAGGCCATCCATTTACTTTCTGGACTGCTCTGATGATGGGGAAATTCCCCTAGCCATTGAGTATAGATAGCTGTTTCTATTCATTGCTTCAGATTCTGCACTCTGGGACTAAAGAGGCCAAGCCTAATCCCTCTCCCAGGGGATGTCTTCAAGTACTTGAAGACAATTATCATGTTCCCCCTCCTGAATCTTGTCTTTGACACACAGAATCCCTTAAATTGAACCTCATGGCATGAAGAAGTTGTGCTTCACCATCCTTATTGCCCTCCTCTGGACATTTGTTCAGCTGATCAGTAACCTTCTGTGTCACCCAGAAGTGGATAATATAATATTCCAGATATGGTCAGGCTAGAGCATAGTACAATGGAACTCTTGCCTCCCTATTCCTGGAAGCCACCCTTCTCCTTAGGCAGCCTGAGATTGCATTAGCTTTGCTCGTGGCTACATCACATTGCTGACTCATATTCAGCTTTTAGTCCATGAAAACCCCTATAATCTTCCTCAGAACAGTTGTTCTCTGGGCCTCTCTTGTGGTTATGAAGTTATTTTTTTTAACCAAATGTAAGACTGCACATTTTTCCCTATTGATTTTCATCTTATTAGATTCAGCCCAATCCTCCAGCTTAAGGGATCCTTTTGGATCCCAACTCTGGCATCCAGTATGTTAGCTGACCCTCGTAGCTTTGTGTGATCCACAGATTTAATGTGTGCTATCTATGCCTTTGTCTAAGTCACTGATAAGTGGATTGGACCCTTCTGGGGCAGCTGAGGGACGGCATGGGTACCTATAAGAAAACTTGGATCTAGACTCAAAATCCTGAGTTAGTCTTTGTATGTAATGAGTATTTTTTTTTAAGTTTGTTAATTGATTAGTTGCCCAGGGATCTGAGGGTTGACTGATGTGCCTATGGGAGTGGTATGAGGTGGAGGAGGAATCCCAGTAGGGTCTGGGGTAACACCCTCTTCCATATCATACAGGCTCTGTTTACAGAAGGCTGGCACTCTAGCACAACGCTCAATCAATCAAGCAACAAATATTTACTGAAGGCCCTGGATACTGCTCTCAGGACTACTTGTCATTCCCATAGATTTTATAACTTTGGTGGAATGGATGTTCACGAGAACATTTTGTGGAAATGGCAGGAAACACAGTGATTTGGGTCAGAGTGATCAGGGATTAATGGATTAATTCCTCAGCTATCACCAAAATGGGATTCCCCTACCCACCACCAGAAATCCTATTGCCTATGGCAATCAAGTAACCCCAACTTCAACCTCAAACTGTCTGCCACATGCTGGCATTTCCCCCCCCCCCCCACGGAAGTCTCCTCTGAGTATGCTGTGGAAATAAGGTGACTTGGGCTTTTTTTTTTTTTTACCCAGCAGAACAGAAATGTGATGGTACCTTTTTAACTTGACTCTTTGGTGATTGAGACACTTTCTATGTTGTTTCTGTGAGCTTTGGGAAGCTTTGGGAGGGTGAGTCAGAAGGTTCCTTGCTGAAACCTTCATGACCTCTTCTGCCCAATACAAATTTTGCTCCTTCAGATGAGGGCTTGAGAGCTCACAGTGTATGAGCAGATCAATTCAGTTCAGCCCAAGATAGTTCTAAAACTTGAACTTGGGTTGCTTTAGTCTCTCCCTGCCCCCAAATCATGTCGCATTGTAAGAAGCTCCAATTTTGCAGCTGGATCTGTAGGACTTCACATTAACAGAGACATGAGCAATTATTGAAGGTAGCTGAGTACAGTGTGCTGAACCTGGAGTCATGGGACAGGAGTTCTAATTCCTGCTCTGACACTTCCTACCTACGTGACTTTGAACAATCAATCAAGTATTTATTAAACACTTGCTACCTGCTAGGTACTGTACTAGGCATTGAGAATATAAGTGCAATGATTGAAAGAATCTATGTTTTCAAGGAGTCACAACAACTTGAGGCCTCAGTTTCTTCATCTGTAAAAAAAAAAAGAGAGGGTTGTAGTTGTTCAGTTGTGTCCGATTCTATGTGACTCCGTGGATTTTGTCCATGGAGTTTTCTTGGCAAAGATGCTGGAATGGTTTGCCATTTCCTTCTTCAATGTGTCCCCATTTTACAGATGAGGAACCAAGACAAATAGAGGTTGTGACTTGCCCAGGGTCACACAGCTAGTAAGTGTCTAAGGCCAGATTTGAACTCAGATCTTCCTGATTCCAGGCCTGGTACTCTATCCAATGCAGCATCTAGCTGCTCTAAAGCTATGGTCCTATCACTGGAGATTTGAGGAAATGTAGATAGTTAATCTTGCTAATTCAAATTGGAAAGAGAGGAAGGAATATGCATTTATTAAGCATTGAATATTTGTAAGGGACTATGCTAGGTTCTTTACAAATATTATCTCATCTCATTGCCACAACAGCTTTGGAAGGTAGGTACTATTATTATCACCATTTTACGGTTGAGGAAACTGAGGCAGATAGAGATTTAGTGATTTGCCCAGGGTGATACTGCTAATAAGTGTCTAAGAGCAGATTTGAACTCAGGTCTTCCTAACTCCTGGCTCAAGGCTCTAACCACTAGGATATTCAGGCTAAGTCTTCTGGTCTGGGTTTATACCATTCAAAGTCACAGCATAGGTACTTTATAATTGTTTGTTCAAATTGACTTGAATTGTGTTGTACCTTGTAGGCTCTTGGAAACAGCAGAATCCATTATATGAACTGATGGAAGTACCATCGCATGGTGCCCTGGTGAGACCACATCTGAAGCACTGTCACGGTTGGAGAGCTTCCAGGGGAGGGCATGCAGGGCATCCGGGTGAAGGGCTTCATTTTTTTTTTTAGTACCATGAGGATCAATTAACGGAACTGGGAATTTTTAGTCTCAACATGAGAAGATAACTGTCTTTCAGTATTTAAAGGGCTGTCATTTGGAAGAAGCTTGTTCTGATTAGCCACTGAGCACAGGCTTGGAGCCAAAGGCAGTAGTTTCAAGGAAGATTTAGACTTAAGATAAAGAAGGACAAATTTTCTGATAATTAGAATTTTCCAAAAGCATAATGAGTAAGTTCACTCTCCCTAGAGGTCTTCAAGAAAAGGCTGCTTGACCACTTGACAGGTATACTGTAGGGGAGAGGTATGGGGAGGGGTAGTTGATCACTGAAGAGCCTTCTACCTCAGAGGTTCCATGAATCTGGGATTCTGGGAATCAAAGGAATGTTTTTCTATTCTCATTAGGGAGCAGAACTAAAATAATGATCGATCTGTAAAGTTCCTAGAGTGGAGAAGGCCACCCCATAGCCCAAGAGCTGAAGGCCAAGGGGAGTAGCATGGTGTAATATATTTATCCAATGATAACGCAGACCACACAAAAATATACAGTGGGGTGGAAAAATACATGCCTTAGCCAGGGAGCTATTGAACATTTAAAGGCTGGGAGCAGCAAGGAATTCCTCTGGCTTTCCTAACCAACAAATTACCAGGTTCACATAGTCAAATGTATTTTAGCCCCAAGGCTGGGAGGTCTAGGGATGTAGCCACTGGAGTGAAGGAGTTTTTCATTAGTGATGCCTGTGGATGAAAGTGAAACCCCTGACTTGTGGTGCCCAGGGGCTAATATCTGGATTCCTCACTTCTGAAAGAGGGGCTCTGTTCAAAGAACAGTACCCTCCCCTATGCAAGAATTGGCCGGTGGGATTTCTTCAATTTGCACCTGGTGTTGGGCAGGGTTTCATGAAAATCCACAGAAAGGAATGTTTCCGAGTTGAATGGTGGGAGGGAAAGGGAGGGGGGAAAAGTTTTACGAAAGGTTCATTGAAATCATGAAAAGCACTGATTGACTGGATTTGTTAATAGACAGCTTGAATGCACTGGCTGAGGAGAACCTAAGGGAGTCTGCTATGGTGGGCTGTGCTGCCTTGTCCATGTGCCCAAGAAATGTCCCTCATCAGTCTGCGAAGTAGACCTACTGGAGTATTTGCTCTTCTTTATAGGTTTCAGTTGGTAAGCTAGGCAGAAAGCTAGCCACAGCCTACATATGGATTCTAAGAATCCTTTTCCAAATGAGAGATATTCTTCCCTCTCAAGAAAAAGCTTTCTTCCTGAGAAGTTTCTCCCTGTTCCAATCAATCCTTCACTTAGCTGCCAACGTGATAAGCATACGTCTGATCATCTCACCCGCTCCCCCCTGCTCAGTGGGTTAGGGAGCTCTCTACAAATTCCAGCATCCCATGTAAAATCCTCTGGTGTTTAAAGTTCTTAATAGCCTGGCCCCATCCTAATTTTCCAATTTTCTTACAGCTTATTCCTCGGTACAAACTTTACAGTTCAGTTACGCTGAC